>NC_090439.1:937730118-938980118 GCF_031143425.1 Pleurodeles waltl | reverse complement strand
TTTTGCGTGCAGTGGAGGTGTCTAGGTGGGGGAGGTGGGCTGTGGGTTTCCCTAGACCAGGGCGAGTGTGCTAGTTAGGTCCCCTTGTTCTAGCAGACCCTGTGGCACCCCACCCTACCTGTGTACAGTGCCAAGTACACCTAGTCAGGCTCCTGTGACATCTATGTGTGCAGATGTCGGCCATAGCCTTGTAGGCCTTGTCCCAGGGATTGAACAGTGGACCTCAAGTGTGCGGCGTAGTGCAGGGGGCTTCTGTGTCTGTCGTGTCCGCCAACGGTAGTGGTAATGCATGCACTCAACATGTTTTTCTTCTGTCGTCCCCCCCCTTTTTGTGGTCTCTCTGTTCTTGTGTGCATTAGCATCATCAGGCGGAGGAGCAGTGGCACCGGAGCAGGAGGGAGCTGCATCCCACATGGCCCTGGAGGGCGAGACTACGGACTTGGAATTCACCAGTGGGACAGAGGGCGAGGGGAGCTCCACGGCAGGGACAGGAGCTGAGACCAGTGATACGGACTCGTCCTCTGATGGGAGCTCCCTTCTGGTGGCGGCAACATCTGTGCCCCCTGCATCTACAGGTACAGCTGCCACCCCCCCTACCAGCACTGCCCTCCAAGCAGCCCCTCAGCCTTTGCCCCGTGCCCACTCACCCAGGAGGGTGGGCATCACCTTCGCCCCAGGCACCTCAGGCCCTGCCCTAGTCACCCCTGCTGCCCTCAGTGAGGAAGCCATTGACCTCCTCAGGTCCCTCACTGTTGGGCAGTCTACCATTTGAAATGCCCTCCATGGTGTAGAAAGGCAGTTGCAACAAACAAATGCATTCCTGTAGGGCATGCATTCTGGTCAGGCAGCCCTTCAGCGAGCTTTTCAGACTCTGGCCTCAGCACTGATGGCAGCTATTGTCCCTGTCTCTAGCCTCCTCCCTCCAACTTCCTCCACCCAGACCCAATCCCCTGTACCTCAGCCTATCCCAAGCACACCTTCAGACCAGCATGCACACACGTCTACACACAAGGGAAGCTCTGGCAAACATAAGCACCACACATCCCACAGGCACTCACGCAAGCATCACACATATGCAGACACACCAACATTCACTGCCTCCACTTAGTCCCCCTTCTCCTCGTTCCCCTCCTCCCTCCCAGTCTTGTCTCCACTCACACCTGCATGCACTACATCTACAGCCACTACTTCCATCACCAGCACACCCACCACCACACCCTGCTCATGTGCAGTCACCATCCCCACTACCATTCACACGTCCCCTGTGTCCTCTCCCAGTGTGTCTGTGACGCCCCCTCCCAAGGTACACAAACTCAGCCACACACCCACCCAACAGCCATCCACCTCACGACAGCCTCCAGCGCATGCACATTCACCAAAAGCCACCAAACGACCACCTCCTACAACCACAACCTCTTCCTCCACTCCCAAACTCCCTCCAGCTACCTGTCCCAGTGTTCCCAAGAAACTTTTCCTGTCCACCCTTGACCTCTTTCCCTCACCTCCCCCACCCTGTCAGTCTCCTAGGGCCCTACTCTCCAGGTCCCAACCTAGCACCTCATCCACAACATCTCAGGGACCAGTGGTGCCTGTAGTCACCGGAATCTGGAGTGCACCGGGCAGCAGGGCAGCCAGTGTGGCACGGAGCCACAGCACGGACAGTCCCCCACCTGTCAAGCATCAAAAGGTGGCCAGTGCCTGGCGGGAGAGAGGGAAAACTCCAGCCACCAAAGCGACTCCCAGGGGTACAGGTGGCAGTGTGGAGTCAGCTGCGACACCTTCAAAGGTGGGGAAGGGACACAAGAAACTCAGCAAGTCTGGGAAGAGTAGCACGGCGGAGAAGACCGCCATCATCCCCGCTGCCCAGGAGGCCACCGCCAGCACCAGGCCTGCTGCCCATGAGGCCACCGCCATCATCCCCGATGCCCAGGAGGCCACCGCCAGCACCAGCCCTGCTGCCCAGGAGGCCACCGCCATCATCCCCGCTGCCCAGGAGGCCACCACCATCCTCCCCGCTGCCCAGGAGGCCACTGCCATCATCCCCGCTACCCAGAAGCCCACTGCCATCCTCCCGACTGCCCAGGAGGCCACCTCCAGCACCAACCCAGCTGCCCAGGAGGCCACAGCCAGCACCAGCCCAGCTGCCCAGGAGAGGACCGCCAGCACCAGCCCAGCTACCCAGGACAGGACTGCCAGCACCAGCCCCGCTGGGCCATAAAGGACCACCAGCACCAGCCCCGCTTGGCCAGACAGGACCGCCAGCAGCTGAGTCACTGCCAATCATCCCCGCTGCCCAGGAGGCCAGCACCAGCCCAGCTGCCCAGGAGGCCACCGCCAGCACCAGCCCAGCTGCCCAGGAGAGGACCGCCAGCACCAGCCCATCTGGGCCATAAAGGACTGCCAGCACCAGCCCAGCTACCCAGGACAGGTCCGCCAGCACCAGCCCAGCTGGGCCATAAAGGACCACCAGCACCAGCCCCCCTTGGCCAGACAGGACCACCAGCAGCTGAGTCACTGCCAAGGACCCCGCCGCCACAAGCACCGCTGAACAGGACACTGCCGCCACAAGCACCGCTGAACAGGACACTGCCGCCACAAGCACCGCTGCCAAGGACACTGCCACCACAAGCACCGCTGAACAGGACACTGCCGCCACAAGCACCGCTGCAAAGGACACCGCCGCCACAAGTACCACAGAACAGGACAGTGCCGCCACAAGCACCGCTGCCAAGGACACCGCCGCCACAAGCACCGCTGAACAGGACACTGCCGCAACAAGCACCGCTGGCCCATGAGCGCCAAGGTCACTGACGCTGCTGAGTCTGTCACGAGCAGGATGAAGTACTCTGGGCACAAGGCCCCCTCCAGAACCAGTGGAGAATGACATCCACTACCTCAGTCCTTGGCAGGATGAAGCACTCTGGGCACAAGGACCCCTCCAGAACCAGTGGAGAGATACATCCACTACCTCAGTCCTTGGCAGGATGAAGCACTCTGGGCACAAGGCCCCCTCCAGAACCAGTGGAGAATGACATCCACTACCTCAGTCCTTGGCAGGATGAAGCACTCTGGGCACACAGCCCCCTCCAGAACCTGTGGAGACTTATCCACTTGAGAGACTGTGGCTTTGCACTCCCCAGGATATGGCAGTTGGCAAACCACCCACTGTAGAGACTTGTGAGACTGTGACTTTGCACTCCCGAGGATTGAACAGTGGGCAAACCACACACTGTAGAGACTTGTGAGACTGTGGCTTTGCACTCCCCAGGATTGAACAGTGGGCATGTGGCCCCCTCGTGGATTTGGCATCGTGCACTCATCCGGCTGAGGTGCCCCCCCTTTCTCTTCCCCCTGAGGTGCCTGTTTTATTGCTATATGATGCCCCTTCAGTGTTCTCTCCATTTTGATCAGGTATTGAGTGTGGGCCTCGCCCATGACGTGAGGGCCCAGTGTTCCACGGACTTCAATGGAGAACTACCTGGACTACTATTCTTGGTGTATATATATTTTTGCGTACTGGATTTTAATATATTACAATGGTTACACTCATTTGCTTTTGTCTTCGCATTCTTCAGGGGGGTTGGGGGGTGTAACTGTAATGTATCATGCTGTATTAGTGTGTGTGTTGTAGTGGGTGAGGGTGGGGGTGGGGTTGTTGCGTGTGTGTGCCCCTGTTTTTTCCCTCCCCCCTCCCCTGTGTCGTAGGTGCAGTACTCACTGTGGTCTTCGCCGCCAGCGTTCATGCTCCTGGTAGAGGAGCAAGAAGATAAGGGCTGGCAGGATCTGGAGCTTGGGTTCCATGGCGTTCGGATTCCTCGTGGGGTGTGTAGAGGTGAGCGTTTTCCCTTCGAAGTACTGTTTCTGCTGTGTTTTTGTTCGCGGTGATTCCGCCCCTGAAAAAGGTGGCGGATTGGTAGGTTGTGATACTGTGGGCGGTACATTGTCCTCCGCCTGTCTGTTGGCGGTGACCGCCATGCTGTTTGTTTGTACCGCCGTGGCGGTCGGAGTGTTAAAGTGGCTGTCTATGTTGACGGTTTCCGCCACGGTCGTGATTCCATTATTTTTTACCGCTGGCCTCTTGGCGGTCTTACCGCTGCTTTAACACCGACCGCCAGGGTTGTAATGACCACCAAAATGACTAGTCACCCAAAACACGAGAGCCACAGTAAGTGGTGCTAAACTTCATTACCAAACAAAGGCATCAAAACCCACTGCAAGTGCCGTAAAACGGCTCTTACCAATCACAGGGCGTCCAGGTTCCAACTGCCAAGTTCTAAAATCGACCAAATGGTCACTGCACGACGAATGAACAAAAATTATCTCAGTCGAGGACCGGTGCCACCTGGATGGTCAAATCAGAAAGAAGGGAACAACGCCGTGGTTGCCAAGACTCGGGTCTCCTCAGGCATTGATCGTCCGCAGCGAGATCCCAATCCTTCGTCGCGACCAATCCGTCAGGCGTCCGAGTCGCCGATGAGTCCCTGTTCAGGCGCCAATTTGTCGGAGTAAGCCTCAGCAAGGCCTTCTAGTGCAAGGGGTTCGCTCTTCTCTGCACAAAGTCCTCAGACCATATAGGAAGAAGTTGGCACAGAAACTGAAATAAAAGGCAACGTTTATTAAACCTCATGAGGTGGTATTACAGCTCAAAGAGCACCCTTCGGTAATGTTTGAAGTAGCACACTGAACTAAGAGAGCATGGTCCTTTCATACCCACGAAGGGGCTAAAAGAAGGTGGTACAATTATAAAAGAAAGACTTTTATACATATAAGGTCATATGGAAATGCACAGTCGACAGGTAGGAGGGGCTAACAGTTTTCAAGGACTAGTAGACACATTACTGTTGGTTACTAATTACTAACAGCTGCAGACTTTACTGGGCATGTGCAAAGTGGAAGATGCTAAATATAACTTGTCACTAGACAGATTTTCAAGAGTAGTTAACAGGAAGGTAGGACAGAGCACATGGTGAGCACATGGCAGCATGTGGCAGCAAAAAATGGCTGTCATAAATACAAATGGATTCCCTGAAATGTTCACAATAGTTGCTAAATACAAGATGTCTTCCGCTAATGCTTAATCTAATCGTTGCTAAATTACAACACTCATGACCAGAAGGGTAGATGGGCAAAAGCCAAGAAAAAGTATTATATAGGCCTCATGGTGGGCCACCCGCAACGCAATGACAGAGCACACTGTGACCACCGAAAGATCCGCGACCTGACCACGGGCCATCCGACCCCGCCACCGCGCATGATTTGGACACTGCAGGTGAACAAACATCATGTGGCAGGCCCAACGCACCGAGAAGCGGACTGCACGCTTCCCCGCTGGATGAGATTGGGGTGCTGCAGGCAGATTACCGACTTAAGGTATAACAATCAATAGATAATACTGACACTGCTTGCCTTTCTGCTTTGAATTGGTTTTGTCATCCTTTTATTTATGCTGGCAAATGGTCAGTATCTTCCTGAACACTCTGCTGTTGAACTGCTGGATAAGGTTTTGGCACTTTACCTTTCTTCCCAGAAAGTCTGAAGAAACTTGCCCCTTGTGAACATTTCAGACATTCCCATTCCTGATGGGAGAGTGAGATTTGGTCCTACTGAGGTCAGTCAAATTCCATGCATTTTTAAAGTTTCAATAAATGATGTTATTGCACCTGGGGTTGTTTCTCATGATTGGGATGCTAAACCAGTTGATTCCATGCTTTCTGAGGTTTAACCCCTTCCCCGCCACGGACGTAATGGTTACGTCCATGGCAGCGCCCGTGTGGCGCCATGGACGTAACCATTACGTCCTGAATGCTGCCCTCGGGAGAAGCGCTAGCGCTCCTCCCGAGGGCCGCCCCCCCACCCCCCTAGGTCAGGGCTGACAGGGGAATCCCTTCCCCTTCAACCCCCGACCCCCCCCACCCCCCCTGTGACGTCAGCGTACGAGCGCGCGCTGACAATCACACAACCTCCCCCATCGCGATCGAAAGAGAAATGCTCAGCATTTCTCTTTCGATCACGTGGGGGAGGCCCGGAGGGGCTTCAAAGTGAAGGAAATGTATTTCCTTCCCTTTGAAGTCTCTCCGAGGGTTTCAAAAGCCGGATTGCTTGCAATCCGGCTTTTGAAACCCCACTAGACACCAGGGATTTTTTTTTTTTATATGAAATTGACAGAAGGGAGCGACCCCTTGTTATTAGGCCGATCTTCCCCCAGTGGGGGCAGAAACCTCTAGACACCAGGGATACTTTTTTTTTATTTTTTTTTTTATTTGTTTTCTTTTGTTTTTTAGGTGTGGGATGCGACCCCTTAGGCAAGGGTCGCTCCCATAGGGGGAAATTATATTTAGGCCATTTCTGCCCCCTTTGGGGGCAGATTGGCTTATTTTTATGAGGCCAATCTGCCCCCAAGGGGGGCAGAAACCACTAGACACCAGGGAGTTTTTTTTTTTTTGTTTGTTTTTCACGTAAGGGGAGCGACCCCTTAGGGGGCAAATTTATTTTAGGCCATTTCTGCCCCCCATGGGGGCAGATCAGCCTATTTTTATTAGGCCGATCTGCCCCCACGGGGGGCAGAAACCACTAGGCACCAGGGATTTTGTTGTTGTTGTGTTTTACAGATGGGGAGCGTCCCCTTAGGCAAGGGTCGCTCCCCTGGAGGGGCAAATTGTATTTAGGCCATTTCTGCCCGCTTTGGGGGCAGATCGGCCGATTTTAGGTGAATCTGCCCCCAAGGGGGGCAGAAACCACTAGGCACCAGGGATCTTTTTTTTGCGCCGTCACGCAAGGGGAGCGACCTTGTAGGCAAGGGTCGCTCCCCGGGGGGAAGTGACAGGGGCAAATTTATTTTAGGCCATTTCTGCCCCCCCTGGGGGCAGATCGGCCTATTAGTATTAGGCCGATCTGCCCACAGGGGGGGCAGAAACCTCTAGGCGCCTGGGCAAATAGTTTTTTTGTGTTTTTTTTTTTTTTGTTTGTTTTTTTAGAGATGGGGAGCCACGCATTAGGCAAGGGTCGCTCCCCTGGGGGGCAAATTGTATTTAGACCATTTCTGCCCCCCTTGGGGGCAGATTGGCCGATTGTAGGTCAATCTGCCCCCAAGGGGGGCAGAAACCACTAGGCACCGGGGATTTTTTTTTTGGCACCAATGTCACGCAAGGGGGGGGGCGACCCCATAGGCAAGGGTCGCTCCCGGGGGGGCTGGGGGGTTGGGGGGTGGGGGACAAATTTATTTTAGGCCATTTCTGCCCCCCCTGGGCCCGGCTGAGCTAGAGGCCAAAATCCACAGGTAGGCACTGTTTTCTATGAAAAAATGTGATGTGTCCACGTTGTGTTTTGGACCATTTCCTGTCGCGGGCGCTAGGCCTACCCACACCAGTGAGGTATAATTTTTATCGGGAGACTTGGGGGAACGCTAGGTGGAAGGAAATTTGTGGCTCCTCTCAGATTCCAGAACTTTCTGTCACTGAAATGTGAGGAAAACATGTTTTTTTAGCCAAACTTTGAGGTTTGCAAAGGATTCTGGGTAACAGAACCTGGTCAGAGCCCTACAATTCACCCCATCTTGGATTCCCCTGGGTTTCTAGTTTTCAAAAATGCGCTGGTTTGCTAGGTTTCCCCAGGTGCCGGCTGAGCTAGAGGCCAAAATCCACAGGTAGGCCCTGTTTTCTATGAAAAAATGTGATGTGTCCAGGTTGTGTTTTGGGCCATTTCCTGTCGCGGGCGCTAGGCCTACCCACACAAGTGAGGTATCATTTTTATCGGGAGACTTGGGGGAACGCTGGGTGGAAGGAAATTTGTGGCTCCTCTTAGATTCCAGAACTTTCTGTCACCGAAATGTGAGGAACATGTGTTTTTTTAGCCAAATTTTGAGGTTTGCAAAGGATTCTGGGTAACAGAACCTGGTCCGAGCCCCGCAAGTCACCCCTCCTTGGATTCCCCTAGGTCTCTAGTTTTCAGAAATGCACAGGTTTGGTAGGTTTCCCTAGGTGCCGGCTGAGCTAGAGGCCAAAATCTACAGGTAGGCACTTCGCAAAAAACACCTCTGTTTTTTTCCAAAATTTAGGATGTGTCCACGTTGCGCTTTGGGATGTTTCCTGTCGCCGGCACTAGGCCTACCCACACAAGTGAGGTATTATTTTTATCGGGAGACTTGGGGGAACGCTGGGTGGAAGGAAATTTGTGGCTCCTCTCAGATTCCAGAACTTTCGGGCACAGAAATGTGAGGAACATGTGTTTTTTTAGCCAAATTTTGAGGTTTGCAAAGGATTCTGGGTAACAGAACCTGGTCCGAGCCCCACAAGTCACCCCTCCTTGGATTCCCCTAGGTCTCTAGTTTTCAGAAATGCACAGGTTTGGTAGGTTTCCCTAGGTGCCGGCTGAGCTAGAGGCCAAAATCTACAGGTAGGCACTTCGCAAAAATCACCTCTGTTGTCTTCCAAAAATTTGGATGTGTCCACGTTGCGCTTTGGGGCGTTTTCTGTCGCGGGCGCTAGGCCTACCCACACAAGTGAGGTATCATTTTTATCGGGAGACTTGGGGGAACGCTGGGTGGAAGGAAATTTGTAGCTCCTCTCAGATTCCAGAACTTTCTGCCACAGAAATGTGAGGAACATGTGTGTTTTTAGCCAAATTTTGAGGTTTGCAAAGGATTCCGGGTAACAGAACCTTGTCCGAGCCCCGCAAGTCACCCCTCCTTGGATTCCCCTAGATCTCTAGTTTTCAGAAATGCACAGGTTTGGTAGGTTTCCCTAGGTGCCGGCTGAGCTAGAGGCCAAAATCTACAGGTAGGCACTTCGCAAAAAACACCTCTGTTTTTTTCCAAAATTTAGGATGTGTCCACGTTGCGCTTTGGGGTGTTTCCTGTCGCCGGCGCTAGGCCTACCCACGCAAGTGAGGTATCATTTTTATCGGGAGACTTGGGGGAACGCTGGGTGGAAGGAAATTTGTAGCTCCTCTCAGATTCCAGAACTTTCTGCCACAGAAATGTGAGGAACATGTGTTTTTTTAGCCAAATTTTGAGGTTTGCAAAGGATTCTGGGTAACAGAACCTGGTCCGAGCCCCGCAAGTCACCCCTCCTTGGATTACCCTAGGTCTCTAGTTTTCAGAAATGCACAGGTTTGGTAGGTTTCCCTAGGTGCCGGCTGAGCTAGAGGCCAAAATCTACAGGTAGGCACTTCGCAAAAAACACCTCTGTTTTTTTCCAAAATTTAGGATGTGTCCACGTTGCGCTTTGGGGTGTTTCCTGTCGCCGGCACTAGGCCTACCCACACAAGTGAGGTATCATTTTTATCGGGAGACTTGGGGCAACGCTGGGTGGAAGGAAATTTGTGGCTCCTCTCAGATTCCAGAACTTTCGGACACAGAAATGTGAGGAACATGTGTTTTTTTAGCCAAATTTTGAGGTTTGCAAAGGATTCTGGGTAACAGAACCTGGTCTGAGCCCCGCAAGTCACCCCTCCTTGGATTCCCCTAGGTCTCTAGTTTTCAGAAATGCACAGGTTTGGTAGGTTTCCCTAGGTGCCGGCTGAGCTAGAGGCCAAAATCTACAGGTAGGCACTTCGCAAAAATCACCTCTGTTGTCTTCCAAAAATTTGGATGTGTCCACGTTGCGCTTTGGGGCGTTTCCTGTCGCGGGCGCTAGGCCTACCCACACAAGTGAGGTATCATTTTTTTCGGGAGACTTGGGGGAACGCTGGGTGAAAGGACATTTTTGGCTCCTCTCAGATTCCAGATCTTTCTGCCACAGAAATGTGAGGAACATGTGTTTTTTTAGCCAAATTTTGAGGTTTGCAAAGGATTCTGGGTAACAGAACCTGGTCCGAGCCCCGCAAGTCACCCCTCTTTGGATTCCCCTAGGTCTCTAGTATTCAGAAATGCACAGGTTTGGTAGGTTTCCCTAGGTGCCGGCTGAGCTAGAGGCCAAAATCTACAGGTAGGCACTTCGCAAAAATCACCTCTGTTGTCTTCCAAAAATTTGGATGTGTCCACGTTGCACTTTGGGGCGTTTCCTGTCGCGGGCCCTAGGCCTACCCACACAAGTGAGGTATCATTTTTATCGGGAGACTTGGGGGAACGCTGGGTGAAAGGAAATTTGTGGCTCCTCTCAGATTCCAGATCTTTCTGCCACAGAAATGTGAGGAACATGTGTTTTTTTAGCCACATTTTGAGGTTTGGAAAGGATTCTGGGTAACAGAACCTGGTCCGAGCCCCGCAAGTCACCCCTCCTTGGATTTCCCTAGGTCTCTAGTTTTCAGAAATGCACAGGTTTGGTAGGTTTCCCTAGGTGCCGGCTGAGCTAGAGGCCAAAATCTACAGGTAGGCACTTCGCATAAAACACCTCTGTTGTCTTCCAAAAATGTGGATGTGTCCACTTTGCGCTTTGGGGCGTTTCTTGTCGCGGGCGCTAGGCCTACCCACACAAGTGAGGTATCATTTTTATCGGGAGACTTGGGGGAACGCTGGGTGAAAGGAAATTTTTGGCTCCTCTCAGATTCCAGAACTTTCTGCCACAGAAATGTGAGGAACATGTGTTTTTTTAGCCAAATTTTGAGGTTTGCAAAGGATTCGGGGTAACAGAACCTGGTCCATGCCCCACAAGTCACCCCTCCTTGGATTCCCCTAGGTCTCTAGTTTTCAGAAATGCACAGGTTTGGTAGGTTTCCCTAGAAGCCGGCTGAGCTAGAGGCCAAAATCTACAGGTTGGCACTTCGCAAAAAACACCTCTGTTTTCTTCCAAAAATTTGGATGTGTCCACGTTGCGCTTTGGGGCATTTCCTGTCGCCGTCGCTAGGCCTACCCACACAAGTGAGGTATCATTTTTATCGGGAGACTTGGGGGAACATAGATTAGCAAAACAAGTGTTATTGCCCCTTGTCTTTCTCTACATTTTTTCCTTCCAAATATAGGATAGTGTGTAAAAAAGACATCTATTTGAGAAAAGCCCTGTAATTCACATGCTAGTATGGTCACCCCGGAATTCAGAGATGTGCAAATAACCACTGCTCCTCAACACCTTATCTTGTGCCCTTTTTGGAAATACAAAGGTTTTCTTGATAGCAATTTTTTACTCTTTATATTTCAGCAAATGAATTGCTGTATACCCGGTATAGAATGAAAACGCACGTCAGGGTGCAGCTCATTTATTGGCTCTGGGTTCCTTGGGTTCTTGATGAACCTACAAGCCCTATATATCCCCTCAACCAGAGGAGTCCAGCAGACGTAACGGTATATTGCTTTCGATAATCTGACATTGCAGGGAAAAGTTACAGAGTAAAACGTAGAGAAACATTTATGTTTTTTTCACCTAAATTTCAATATTTTTCTTTTTCAGTTGTTATTTTCTGTAGGAAACCCTTGTAGGATCTACACAAATGACCCCTTGCTGAATTCAGAATTTTGTCTACGTTTCAGAAATGTTTAGGTTTCTGGGATCCAGCATTGGTTTCATGCCCATTTCTGTCACTGACTGGAAGGAGGCTGAAAGCACAAAAAATTGCAAAAATGGGGTATGTCCCAGAAAAATGCCAAAATTGTGTTGAAAAATCTGGTTTTCTGATTCAAGTCTGCCTGTTCCTGAAAGCTGGGAAGCTGCTGAGTTTAGCACCGCAAACCCTTTGTTGATGCCATTTTCAGGGGAAAAACCACAAGCCTTCTTCTGCAGCCACTTTTTCCAATTTTTTTGAAAAAAACGAAATTTTCCGTATTTTGGCCAATTTCTTGGCCTCTTTCAGGGGAACCCACAAAGTCTGGGTACCTCCAGAATCCCTAGGATGTTGGAAAAAAAGGATGCAAATTTGGCTTGGTTAGCTTATGTGGACAAAAAGTTATGCGGGCCTAAGCGCGAACTGCCCCAAATAGGCAAAAAAAGGCCTGGCACAGGAGGGGTAAAAGGCCTGGCAGCGAAGGGCTTAATATTATATTGTCTTTGAAAGTGAAGCTGTGTATATAAATATAGCGAATTAAGGGGAAACGTTTTGTTACCACCATTATGGACATCACTTTCTACACTGAGCAAGTACACCAAGATCATATTTTAATAACACAATGGGAGCTTTGTCTGACTTCTCCAGTGGGGAGTTCCAAAAAGTGTATAGAATAGAACAGTTTGCATATTTTACTGAGCATGATGCAAAAAATGCAGAATCGTATTACTTTAAATTACCTCCTTCTAAGGTGAGGAAAATATTGCTAACGGACACAAAATGTATCTATTCGGTGTCCTGTGTTTTCCAGCTGGGGCTATGAATTCTGGTAGAACTCTGTTAAGTTAAAGAGTGTATGGGGATTATGTGTTTGGCAAATACAGAGTAGGGAAGCCTCATGTAGAGCATGTCTTATTCACTTCCAAATAATATTTCTGATTGACAGAATTCAGCAAACAACCTGTCTTAGGTTAGCAAAAATAAAAGAGCTGCATGCACCAGTTTCCCGACACCAGCAAAACTTCACAATTGGTAAGCACTTTTAAATGTAACTGGAGAATAGCTTACTAGATGGATTCAGAATGGTACCTTTAATTGGTCACTTTCACAACCCCATGGGTGGTTATTGTGGCCAGTAGACACAGATGGTTGGCAGGCACATTTTGTTAACTCCACACATCTTTCTGAGCAAGCCGACCAGACCCTTGCTATGTCATAGTTCAAAACTCAGGTTACATATAGTATTGGTAAACTTTGCCAACAGTGGTAATATTCCTCCACATTAGCAGCTATCAAAGAACTTCTTAGTCTCCTTTCAGAAGAAGTTGACATACAAAATTTCTTGCTGGTTCCTAGAACCATGCTTGAAATGTTTTCTATATGCCATATATTCTTTAAATCTTTATTTGGTTATAAAAATACAATATACAGGTTCATAAAATATTCTAATAAAAAGCATAAAACAAGTACATTCCTAAAATTAGTTCAACTAAAGAGATATTTCCCTAGCGACAAATATAATCAGTTTAATCTGGTCTAGACTCCCTGAGCATAAAACAGCTCTCAGAAATTCTAAGAGAACGGATAATACAAAGTCATTGTGAAGCATATGAAGATAAGTGCGTGCTGGACGCACCTGAGAAAAGTTAAACCTCTTCAATATCAAAACCAGGAACAACTTTCTAGGTTGATTAAAAGTTTGACAAAACATAACAAAATGCACTGTGTCCTGCGGATACCTATTGTCGCAGTTGCAGGACATCAATGAACTAAGAGTTACAATGCCCTTTAGTGAAGCTAGTAAATGGTGCAACAAATTAAGCCAAAACCTGTTTAAAACAAACCTACTCCTCCTGTTGGAGACCAAAGTCGGTTCCATTCCGCCCACAGTTTTCAGTAGAATATAAACCCTCTTCATATCCATGAGTGACAGCAAGGATGGATCGGTGAACATGTCTGCACTCCCTATTATGGCTGCAATTTTTTTCACATGGACCAGACAGGGAATTTTAAGTGCGTTCACAAGTGCCAGTCAATCCTGAAGGATTGTGCTATTGAGAGTAAGGCCCTCTCTTGCCCAGCTCCTAATCCAACATAAGGGATGCTTTATCCGCTTGTCCCTATTTCCTCATGTACTACAGAAGCAGACGTATTATGTGGAACCTACACCAAAAGTTTAAAAAAAATGATTTTCCACCCTCTGGATATTATCAAGCTACGCGTAACCCCTGACCTCACTGCCCTGAAGCACATGTGACACACATTTGGCCTGATACGTTTTAAGAAGATTACATGGAAACCAACAGCCCAGCCTCCGAGCAAAGCCAATCACTGCACCTATAGACTTTAGTAGCCCTGACCATCTGTCATTAAGCATAGGTTTCCAATTGTTTAAACATCAAATAATACCCCCAGGTAGGGAAAATCTGTGACTTTGGACATAGTGTGGTTGCCAAACTTAAATGTCTTAGACCTTGAGGTGCACAGGTCGACAACCAATACAAAAGACTTAGTAAAGTTATTAGCCAAGTCCAGGGTGTAGGAAAGTACCATCTTGCCTGGCATGTTACCCCCATTTTTCACTGTATATATGTTGTTTTAGTTGTATGTGTCACTGGGACCCTGGTAACCCAGGGCCCCAGTGCTCATAAGTGTGCCTGTATGTGTTACCTGTGTAGTGACTAACTGTCTCACTGAGGCTCTGCTAATCAGAACCTCAGTGGTTATGCTCTCTCATTTCTTTCCAAATTGTCACTGACAGGCTAGTGACCATTTTTACCAATTTACATTGGCTTACTGGAACACCCTTATAATCCCCTAGTATATGGTACTGAGGTACCCAGGGTATTGGGGTTCCAGGAGATCCCTATGGGCTGCAGCATTTCTTTTGCCACCCATAGGGAACTCTGACAATTCTTACACAGGCCTGCCACTGCAGCCTGAGTGAAATAACGTCCACGTTATTTCACAGCCATTTTACACTGCACTTAAGTAACTTATAAGTCACCTATATGTCTAACCTTTACCTGGTAAAGGTTAGGTGCAAAGTTACTTAGTGTGAGGGCACCCTGGCACTAGCCAAGGTGCCCCCACATTGTTCAGAGCCAATTCACTGAACTTTGTGAGTGCGGGGACACCATTACACGCGTGCACTACATATAGGTCACTACCTATATGTAGCTTCACCATGGTAACTCCGAATATGGCCATGTAACATGTCTATGATCATGGAATTGCCCCCTCTATGCCATCCTGGCATTGTTGGTACAATTCCATGATCCCAGTGGTCTGTAGCACAGACCCTGGTACTGCCAGACTGCCCTTCCTGGGGTTTCTCTGCAGCTGCTGCTGCTGCCAACCCCTCAGACAGGCATCTGCCCTCCTGGGGTCCAGCCAGGCCTGGCCCAGGATGGCAGAACAAAGAACTTCCTCTGAGAGAGGGTGTGACACCCTCTCCCTTTGGAAAATGGTGTGAAGGCAGGGGAGGAGTAGCCTCCCCCAGCCTCTGGAAATGCTTTGTTGGGCACAGAGGTGCCCAATTCTGCATAAGCCAGTCTACACCGGTTCAGGGACCCCTTAGCCCCTGCTCTGGCGCGAAACTGGACAAAGGAAAGGGGAGTGACCACTCCCCTGACCTGCACCTCCCCTGGGAGGTGTCCAGAGCTCCTCCAGTGTGCTCCAGACCTCTGCCATCTTGGAACCAGAGGTGCTGCTGGCACACTGGACTGCTCTGAGTGGCCAGTGCCACCAGGTGACGTCAGAGACTCCTTGTGATAGGCTCCTTCAGGTGTTAGTAGCCTTTCCTCTCTCCTAGGTAGCCAAACCCTCTTTTCTGGCTATTTAGGGTCTCTGTCTCTGGGGAAACTTTAGATAACGAATGCATGAGCTCAGCCGAGTTCCTCTGCATCTCCCTCTTCACCTTCTGATAAGGAATCGACCGCTGACCGCGCTGGAAGCCTGCAAACCTGCAACATAGTAGCAAAGACGACTACTGCAACTCTGTAACGCTGATCCTGCCGCCTTCTCGACTGTTTTCCTGCTTGTGCATGCTGTGGGGGTAGTCTGCCTCCTCTCTGCACCAGAAGCTCCGAAGAAATCTCCCGTGGGTCGACGGAATCTTCCCCCTGCAACCGCAGGCACCAAAAAGCTGCATCTCCGGTCCCTTGGGTCTCCTCTCAGCACGACGAGCGAGGTCCCTCGAATCCAGCGACACCGTCCAAGTGACTCCCACAGTCCAGTGACTCTTCAGCCCAAGTTTGGTGGAGGTAAGTCCTTGCCTCACCTCGCTGGGCTGCATTGCTGGGAACCGCGACTTTGCAAGCTTCTCCGGCCCCTGTGCACTTCCGGCGGAAATCCTGTGTGCACAGCCAAGCCTGGATCCACGGCACTCTAACCTGCATTGCACGACTTTCTAAGTTGGTCTCCGGCGACGTGGGACTCCTTTGTGCAACTTCGGCGAGCACCGTTTCACGCATCCTCGTAGTGCCTGTTTCTGGCACTTCTCCGGGTGCTACCTGCTTCAGTGAGGGCTCCTTGTCTTGCTCGACGTCCCCTCTCTCTGCAGGTCCAATTTGCGACCTCCTGGTCCCTCCTGGGCCCCAGCAGCGTCCAAAAACGCCAAACGCACGATTTGCGTGTAGCAAGGCTTGTTGGCGTCCATCCGGCGGGAAAACACTTCTGCACGACTCTCCAAGGCGTGGGGGATCCATCCTCCAAAGGGGAAGTCTCTAGCCCTTGTCGTTCCTGCAGTATTCACAGTTCTTCAGCCTAGTAAGAGCTTCTTTGCACCAACCGCTGGCATTTCTTGGGCATCTGCCCATCTCCGAGCTGCTTGTGACTTTTGGACTTGGTCCCCTTGTTCCACAGGTACCTTCAGACAGGAATCCATCGTTGTTGCATTGCTGATTTGTGTTTTCCTTGCATTCTCCCTCTAACACGACTATTTTGTCCTTAGGGGAACTTTAGTGCACTTTGCACTCACTTTTCAGGGTCTTGGGGAGGGTTATTTTTCTAACTCTCACTATTTTCTAATAGTCCCAGCGACCCTCTACAAGGTCACATAGGTTTGGGGTCCATTCGTGGTTCGCATTCCACTTCTGGAGTATATGGTTTGTGTTGCCCCTATCCCTAGGTTTCCCCATTGCATCCTATTGTAACTATACATTGTTTGCACTGTTTTCTAAGACTATACTGCATATTTTTGCTATTGTGTATATATATCTTGTGTATATTTCCTATCCTCTCACTGAGGGTACACTCTAAGATACTTTGGCATATTGTCATAAAAATAAAGTACCTTTATTTTTAGTATAACTGTGTATTGTGTTTTCTTATGATATTGTGCATATGACACTAAGTGGTACTGTAGTAGCTTCACACGTCTCCTAGTTCAGCCTGAGCTGCTTTGCTAAGCTACCATTATCTATCAGCCTAAGCTGCTAGACACCCTATACACTAATAAGGGATAACTGGGCCTGGTGCAAGGTGCAAGTACCCCTTCGTACTCACTACAAGCCAGTCCAGCCTCCTACATTGGTTGTGCAGCGGTGGGATAAGTGCTTTGAGACTACTTACCACTCTTGTCATTGTACTTTTCATAAGAGAAAAATATACAAAACAAGGTCAGTGTATATACACATAGCCAAAAAGTTTTGCATTTCCTCTTTTCACTCTTTTCTAAGTGCTGAAAAGTACTTCTAAACTTTCAAAAAGTTCTTAAAAGTTAAAAAAGTTTTTTTCTGTCTTTCCAAAAAGTTCTGAAAACTTTTTTCTCTTTGTCTATCACTTTAACTCTCTCTAAAAATGTCTGGCACAGGCCAAAAAGTTGAACTGTCCAAACTTGCATATGATCACCTTAGCTGGAAAGGAGCAAGGAGTCTCTGCATAGAGAGAGGTTTGAGTGTAGGGAAGAATCCTTCCTTAGAACTGTTAATTAATATGCTTAGAGTACAGGATAAGGCCATAAGTGCCCAATCTGTAGAAAAAGTAGCTAATGGTTCTCAATCTGATCCAGGGACTCCCCCAGGAAAAGGTTCAGGAAAGAAACTTCTCAGCCTGCCCATTACTAGACAGTCTAGCATAGTTGGTACAGAGGTTGAATCACATCATACTGATGATGTGCTCTCACATTATACTGGTAGCCAAGCTGTTAGGGTGCCCTCTGTAAGGGACAGGTCTCCTTCTGTTCATTCCCATCATACCTCTGTATCTAGAAATGTCCCTCCCACCCACCCTGATGACAGATTGTTAGAAAGGGAGCTCAATAGATTGAGAGTGGAGCAAACCAGACTGAAGCTCAAGAAGCAACAGCTGGATTTGGATAGACAGTCTTTAGAAATAGAGAGGGAAATCAGAAAATGGGTTTAGATACCCATGGTGGCAGCAGCAGTATTCCCCATAGTCATCCTGCAAAAGAGCATGATTCCAGGAATCTGCATAAGATAGTTCCCCCTTACAAGGAGGGGGATGACATTAACAAGTGGTTTGCTGCACTTGAGAGGGCCTGTGCTGTACAGGATGTCCCTCAAAAGCAGTGGGCTGCTATCCTATGGCTATCATTTACTGGAAAAGGTAGGGATAGGCTCCTTACTGTAAAAGAAAATGATGCTAACAATTTCCAAGTTCTTAAGAATGCACTCCTGGATGGTTATGGCTTAACCACTGAACAGTACAGGATAAAGTTCAGAGATACCAAAAAGGAGTCTTCACAAGACTGGGTTGATTTCATTGACCAGGCAGTGAAGGCCTTGGAGGGGTGGTTACATGGCAGTAAAGTTACTGATTATGACAGCCTGTATAACTTGATCCTGAGAGAGCATATTCTTAATAATTGTGTGTCTGATTTGTTGCACCAGTACTTGGTGGACTCTGATCTGACCTCTCCCCAAGAATTGGGAAAGAAGGCAGACAAATGGGTCAGAACAAGAGTGAACAGAAAAGTTCATACAGGGGGTGACAAAGATGGCAACAAAAAGAAGGATGGTAAGTCTTCTGACAAGGGTGGGGACAAATCTAAAAATGAGTCTTCATCAGGCCCACAAAAACACTCTGGTGGGGGTGGTGGGCCCAAATCCTCCTTTAATCAGAACAAGGAAAAGAAACCATGGTGCTATTTATGTAAAATAAAAGGCCATTGGACAACAGATCCCAGTTGTCCAAAGAAAGGCACCACAGCTCCTACCACTACAACCCCTACTGCTACACCTAGTGTCCCTACTAATAGCAGTGGTGGTGGGAGCAAACCTACTAATAGCCAATCCAAGGGAGTAGCTGGGCTCACTTTTGGTAATTTAGTTGGGGTTGGTCTGATTAGGGAGACCACAGAGGCTACTTTAGTCTCTGAAGGGGCTATTGACTTAGCCACTTTGGTTGCTTGCCCCCATAACTTGGAGAAGTACAAGCAACTAACCCTAATAAATGGTGTTGAGGTCCAGGCCTACAGGGACACAGGTGCCAGTGTCACAATGGTGATTGAGAAACTGGTGCACCCTGAACAACACATACTTGGACACCAGTACCAAGTAACCGATGCTCACAACATAACACAAAGCCACCCCATGGCTGTTGTAAATCTCAACTGGGGGGGGGTATCTGGTCCAAAGAAAGTTGTGGTAGCTTCAGATTTACCTGTAGACTGTCTATTAGGGAACGATTTGGAGACATCAGCTTGGTCAGATGTGGAGTTGGAGGCCCATGCAGCAATGCTGGGCATCCCAGGGCATATTTTTGCTTTGACAAGGGCTCAGGCCAAAAAGCAAAAAGGACAGGGAAGCTTGGATCCTGGAACAATGGACCAAGTGCTCCCTAAAGCTAGGGCTAGTAGAAGCAAACCACTTCCTACTATCCCTCCCTCTACAGTGGATTCTACTTCTGAGGAAGAAGAATTCCCTCCCTGTGCAGAACCTACACCAGAGGAGCTGGAAGCAGACACTGCTGAGCTTTTGGGTGAAGGGGGGCCTGCCAGAGAGGAGCTGAGTGTGGCACAGCAAACCTGTCCCACATTAGAGGGTCTCAGACAGCAAGCTGTCAAACAGGCTAATGGGGATGTCAGTGACTCACACAGAGTTTACTGGGAGGACAACCTCTTGTACACTGAGAATAGGGATCCTAAACCTGGAGCTGCCAGGAGATTAGTGATTCCTCAGGAGTACAGAAAGTTCCTCCTAACACTGGCACATGACATTCCCTTAGCTGGGCACCTGGGTCAAATGAAAACTTGGGACAGATTGGTACCACTGTTTCATTGGCCTAGGATGTCTGAGGACACAAAAGAATTTTGTAAGTCCTGTGAAACCTGTCAAGCCAGTGGCAAGACAGGTGGCACTCCAAAGGCACCCCTTATCCCACTGCCTGTGGTTGGGGTTCCCTTTGAAAGGGTAGGGGTTGACATAGTTGGCCCCCTTGACCCTCCTACTGCTTCAGGCAATAGATTTATCTTGGTGGTAGTGGACCATGCCACAAGATATCCTGAAGCTATTCCTTTAAGGACCACTACAGCTCCTGCAGTGGCAAAGGCCCTCCTGGGAATATTTTCCAGGGTGGGCTTCCCAAAGGAAGTAGTATCAGACAGAGGAAGCAATTTCATGTCTGCATACTTAAAGGCCATGTGGAAGGAGTGTGGTGTAACTTACAAATTCACAACACCCTATCATCCACAAACAAATGGACTGGTGGAGAGATTTAATAAAACTCTCAAAGGCATGATTATGGGACTCCCTGAAAAACTCCGCAGGAGATGGGATATCCTTCTACCATGCCTCCTTTTTGCCTACAGGGAGGTACCCCAGAAAGGAGTGGGCTTCAGCCCCTTTGAACTTCTTTTTGGACACCCTGTTAGGGGTCCACTCACACTTGTAAAGGAGGGTTGGGAACAACCTTTAAAAGCTCCTAAGCAGGATATTGTGGACTATGTACTTGGCCTCAGATCAAGGATGGCTGAGTACATGAAAAAGGCCAGTAAAAACCTTCAGGCCAGCCAAGAGCTCCAGAAGCAATGGCATGATCAGAAGGCTGTTTTGGTTCAGTACCAACCAGGGCAGAAAGTGTGGGTCTTGGAGCCTGTGGCCCCAAGAGCACTCCAAGATAAATGGAGTGGTCCACACACAATTGTTGAAAAGAAGGGTGAAGTCACCTACTTGGTTGACTTAGGCACTGCCAGGAGTCCCCTTAGGGTGCTCCATGTCAACCGCCTGAAACCCTACTATGACAGGGCTGATCTCACCCTGCTCATGGCAACAGATGAGGGACAGGAAGAAGACAGTGATCCTCTACCTGATCTCTTCTCTTCCACAGAACAAGATGCTCTTGTGGAAGGTGTAGTTTTGGCTGATTGTCTTACTGCTGAGCAGAAAGATAATTGCATAAATCTCCTAGGACAATTTTCAGAACTCTTCTCCATTGTGCCAGGCACCACTTCTTGGTGTGAGCACACTATAGATACTGGAGACAGTTTACCTGTCAAAAGTAAGATCTATAGGCAGCCTGACCATGTCAGGGACTGCATAAAGCAAGAAGTTCAGAAGATGTTGGAACTAGGAGTGGTTGAGCACTCTGACAGTCCATGGGCTTCTCCTGTGGTACTGGTACCAAAACCCAATTCTAAAGATGGAAAGAAGGAAATGAGGTTTTGTGTAGACTATAGAGGTCTCAACTTGGTAACCAAAACAGATGCTCACCCTATACCCAGGGCAGATGAGCTAATAGATACACTGGCATCTGCCAAGTATCTAAGCACTTTTGATTTGACTGCAGGGTATTGGCAGATCAAAATGTCAGAAGATGCTAAACCTAAGACTGCATTTTCTACCATTGGAGGACATTACCAGTTTACTGTAATGCCTTTTGGTTTGAAAAATGCACCTGCCACTTTTCAGAGGTTGGTGAACACAGTTCTGCAAGGGCTGGAAGCTTTCAGTGCAGCATATTTGGATGATATAGCTGTCTTTAGCTCCAGCTGGGATGATCACCTGGTCCACCTTTGGAAAGTTTTGGAGGCCCTGCAAAAGGCAGGCCTCACTATCAAGGCTTCAAAGTGCCAGATAGGGCAGGGTAAGGTGGTTTATCTGGGACACCTTGTTGGTGGGGAACAGATTGCACCACTTCAGGGGAAAATCCAAACTATTATTGATTGGATTCCCCCTACCACTCAGACTCAGGTGAGAGCCTTCCTAGGCCTCACTGGGTATTACAGGAGGTTCATTAAGAACTATGGCTCCATTGCAGCCCCTCTTAATGACCTCACATCCAAGAAAATGCCTAAAAAGGTATTATGGACAGCAAACTGTCAGAAAGCTTTTGAGGAGCTGAAGCAGGCCATGTGCTCTGCACCTGTCCTGAAAAGCCCTTGTTACTCTAAAAAATTCTATGTCCAAACTGATGCATCTGAATTAGGAGTAGGGGCAGTCCTATCACAACTTAATTCTGAGGGCCAGGATCAACCTGTTGCTTTTATTAGTAGAAGGTTGACCCCTAGAGAAAAGCGTTGGTCTGCCATTGAGAGGGAGGCCTTTGCTGTGGTCTGGGCTCTGAAGAAGTTGAGGCCATACCTGTTTGGCACTCACTTCATTGTTCAGACAGACCACAAACCTCTACTTTGGCTAAAACAAATGAAAGGTGAAAATCCTAAATTGTTGAGGTGGTCCATATCCCTACAGGGAATGGACTATACAGTGGAACATAGACCTGGGAGTAGCCACTCCAATGCAGATGGACTCTCCAGATATTTCCACTTAGACAATGAAGACTCATCAGGTAATGGCTAGTCTTATTGTCCTTCGTTTGGGGGGGGGTTGTGTAGGAAAGTACCATCTTGCCTGGCATGTTACCCCCATTTTTCACTGTATATATGTTGTTTTAGTTGTATGTGTCACTGGGACCCTGGTAACCCAGGGCCCCAGTGCTCATAAGTGTGCCTGTATGTGTTACCTGTGTAGTGACTAACTGTCTCACTGAGGCTCTGCTAATCAGAACCTCAGTGGTTATGCTCTCTCATTTCTTTCCAAATTGTCACTGACAGGCTAGTGACCATTTTTACCAATTTACATTGGCTTACTGGAACACCCTTATAATCCCCTAGTATATGGTACTGAGGTACCCAGGGTATTGGGGTTCCAGGAGATCCCTATGGGCTGCAGCATTTCTTTTGCCACCCATAGGGAACTCTGACAATTCTTACACAGGCCTGCCACTGCAGCCTGAGTGAAATAACGTCCACGTTATTTCACAGCCATTTTACACTGCACTTAAGTAACTTATAAGTCACCTATATGTCTAACCTTTACCTGGTAAAGGTTAGGTGCAAAGTTACTTAGTGTGAGGGCACCCTGGCACTAGCCAAGGTGCCCCCACATTGTTCAGAGCCAATTCACTGAACTTTGTGAGTGCGGGGACACCATTACACGCGTGCACTACATATAGGTCACTACCTATATGTAGCTTCACCATGGTAACTCCGAATATGGCCATGTAACATGTCTATGATCATGGAATTGCCCCCTCTATGCCATCCTGGCATTGTTGGTACAATTCCATGATCCCAGTGGTCTGTAGCACAGACCCTGGTACTGCCAGACTGCCCTTCCTGGGGTTTCTCTGCAGCTGCTGCTGCTGCCAACCCCTCAGACAGGCATCTGCCCTCCTGGGGTCCAGCCAGGCCTGGCCCAGGATGGCAGAACAAAGAACTTCCTCTGAGAGAGGGTGTGACACCCTCTCCCTTTGGAAAATGGTGTGAAGGCAGGGGAGGAGTAGCCTCCCCCAGCCTCTGGAAATGCTTTGTTGGGCACAGAGGTGCCCAATTCTGCATAAGCCAGTCTACACCGGTTCAGGGACCCCTTAGCCCCTGCTCTGGCGCGAAACTGGACAAAGGAAAGGGGAGTGACCACTCCCCTGACCTGCACCTCCCCTGGGAGGTGTCCAGAGCTCCTCCAGTGTGCTCCAGACCTCTGCCATCTTGGAACCAGAGGTGCTGCTGGCACACTGGACTGCTCTGAGTGGCCAGTGCCACCAGGTGACGTCAGAGACTCCTTGTGATAGGCTCCTTCAGGTGTTAGTAGCCTTTCCTCTCTCCTAGGTAGCCAAACCCTCTTTTCTGGCTATTTAGGGTCTCTGTCTCTGGGGAAACTTTAGATAACGAATGCATGAGCTCAGCCGAGTTCCTCTGCATCTCCCTCTTCACCTTCTGATAAGGAATCGACCGCTGACCGCGCTGGAAGCCTGCAAACCTGCAACATAGGAGCAAAGACGACTACTGCAACTCTGTAACGCTGATCCTGCCGCCTTCTCGACTGTTTTCCTGCTTGTGCATGCTGTGGGGGTAGTCTGCCTCCTCTCTGCACCAGAAGCTCCGAAGAAATCTCCCGTGGGTCGACGGAATCTTCCCCCTGCAACCGCAGGCACCAAAAAGCTGCATCTCCGGTCCCTTGGGTCTCCTCTCAGCACGACGAGCGAGGTCCCTCGAATCCAGCGACACCGTCCAAGTGACTCCCACAGTCCAGTGACTCTTCAGCCCAAGTTTGGTGGCGGTAAGTCCTTGCCTCACCTCGCTGGGCTGCATTGCTGGGAACCGCGACTTTGCAAGCTTCTCCGGCCCCTGTGCACTTCCGGCGGAAATCCTGTGTGCACAGCCAAGCCTGGGTCCACGGCACTCTAACCTGCATTGCACGACTTTCTAAGTTGGTCTCCGGCGACGTGGGACTCCTTTGTGCAACTTCGGCGAGCACCGTTTCACGCATCCTCGTAGTGCCTGTTTCTGGCACTTCTCCGGGTGCTACCTGCTTCAGTGAGGGCTCCTTGTCTTGCTCGACGTCCCCTCTCTCTGCAGGTCCAATTTGCGACCTCCTGGTCCCTCCTGGGCCCCAGCAGCGTCCAAAAACGCCAAACGCACGATTTGCGTGTAGCAAGGCTTGTTGGTGTCCATCCGGCGGGAAAACACTTCTGCACGACTCTCCAAGGCGTGGGGGATCCATCCTCCAAAGGGGAAGTCTCTAGCCCTTGTCGTTCCTGCAGTATTCACAGTTCTTCAGCCTAGTAAGAGCTTCTTTGCACCAACCGCTGGCATTTCTTGGGCATCTGCCCATCTCCGAGCTGCTTGTGACTTTTGGACTTGGTCCCCTTGTTCCACAGGTACCTTCAGACAGGAATCCATCGTTGTTGCATTGCTGATTTGTGTTTTCCTTGCATTCTCCCTCTAACACGACTATTTTGTCCTTAGGGGAACTTTAGTGCACTTTGCACTCACTTTTCAGGGTCTTGGGGAGGGTTATTTTTCTAACTCTCACTATTTTCTAATAGTCCCAGCGACCCTCTACAAGGTCACATAGGTTTGGGGTCCATTCGTGGTTCGCATTCCACTTCTGGAGTATATGGTTTGTGTTGCCCCTATCCCTAGGTTTCCCCATTGCATCCTATTGTAACTATACATTGTTTGCACTGTTTTCTAAGACTATACTGCATATTTTTGCTATTGTGTATATATTTCTTGTGTATATTTCCTATCCTCTCACTGAGGGTACACTCTAAGATACTTTGGCATATTGTCATAAAAATAAAGTACCTTTATTTTTAGTATAACTGTGTATTGTGTTTTCTTATGATATTGTGCATATGACACTAAGTGGTACTGTAGTAGCTTCACACGTCTCCTAGTTCAGCCTGAGCTGCTTTGCTAAGCTACCATTATCTATCAGCCTAAGCTGCTAGACACCCTATACACTAATAAGGGATAACTGGGCCTGGTGCAAGGTGCAAGTACCCCTTGGTACTCACTACAAGCCAGTCCAGCCTCCTACACAGGGCCCCATGAATACTAAAACTTGTCCAGCAGAATCTGGGGACCTACCACTGTTCTAGCCATAAGGACAGCATCATCAGCGTTGGTCCAGTCCATCAGCCTTTTTAAAGAAACTCTCCCCAGGATCCTTGCTATCGCATCCATCAGTGGGATTGGCCAACAGCACTGGGGGTTGTCCTTGTCCCCATTTTTTAATACTGGCACAATCACTGAAGTAGACCAAGAATACATCACCCCTATCCCACATTCAAAACCAGAGTCAGAATAGGGCCCCAAATCTTAATCTCATCTAACAATAAATATGGAGGAATCCCGTAAGGCCTGGAGCCTTGTTTCTGGATAGTGCCCTAATACCCTGGGACACTTCTTCAAGGGAAAAAAAACTACCCTGCCTGTTAACCCCTTTCGTCCTGCCGTCACTGTCATCAGAGGCCTCAAAATGATACACCCTTCAAAGTGGTCAATCCATTGCTGCTCTGAGATGTGATGACAAATATCTGGGCCCATTACATCCACAAAACAAGGCCTGTTAATCACCTTACATAAATGGGAGCTGCCTCCAAGGTCATGTGCTTGTCTAACTCCTCCCATGCAGCTGCTCACAATACAGATTTACGTGGGGTTAGGATCTTTTATATGCCCGTAAACGTGAGGCTACCAAGTTCCTATCTCTAGAGGTCTGCTTAAGGACCAACTTTAACCGCTGAAGACAATCTAAACAGTCCCTACGAAACCACAATAGCAAGGGCTCTGGCACCCACAATAGATCAGACGCTCAATAAGCAAGATCAGCAAAAGCTCCGAGGCACCAGGATCCAGATGGGTAGATATCTCCCTCTGACAACTAGAGAAAAGAGTGACCTTAAAAAGTGTAGGATCCACCTGGGACCATTTAAGTCTGTGACCCTTATTAATAATACTATTTCCCCTTAGCCCATTCCCACTTATCCTGACCATTTTTGCGCCTGCCAAACCAAGAGACAGGGGATTATGGTCACTGTAGGGGCTATGGATGACCTGATGATTAGAAATATACCAAAACGGGGGCCTGAAACAAATATATGATCTAAAGTGGTTCTATAACCCCTTCCTTTAATTGTAAGCACAAAAACAGGGGTCAGGGAGTTTGCCAGTTTCTCTAAAGGAAATACCAGATTATAGGAATCCAAGATGAAATTAGGCTCTATTCCCTCCCTGTTATGTACCAAATGAAGCTACTCCTTCAGTGTGCAGCTGGAGGCCAATGTCCCAGTTACTATGGGACAGTTGCGCATGTCGCAATTGAAATCCACCATGAGTTCTTTCAGTTCCCTCTTAGAGCCCTGCTTTGACAATGACCCAGTGAAGAACGCAGTGCATGAGAACTGGGGGACCCAGATTGACCAAGCTGAAAATGTAAAAAATGTATCAATACCAGGGGGCGGGGCACCCGTTACCATCATACTCAATCCCTGTACACACTCACATTTCATTTGAGATGCCTGGCAAACCCAACACAGAGTATTAGAAACCCCTAGCTCTACCTGCCCCACTGGCATGGCCTGAAAGAAGAAGGTTTTATATCCCTCTATAAAAAAGTGTTATGAACTTCCTTTGTTTTTTGGAGGCAAGCAATCTGGTAGTCCCTTCCAAATTCTAACCATGCTTGGTCTTTAAACTCAGCAGATAAACCTGCAATATATCAGGACCCCCAGACTTGCCTCCAGATTGTCAACTAAGGGAAGGGGAGTAAGAGAAGGTATAGGGCCAGATATGTAGACTGGTGAACTCAGTCAATCATAGGATTTTAAGTCACTTAAAGGGGCAAACCAGTTAAAAAAATGCAGGGCTGATGGTCCCATAGTGTCTAGGCAAGGACTACCTTGGTGATTCCACCTATGCCAAGCCTGATTCTACGGAGGGTGGCAAACTTTTTCTGGCCTATAAAAATAACCCAAAGGAAAGGCTAGGATGCCAGAGGACTTAAGGATCCCTGAAGGACTCACTAAAGATAGGATGTGTGCTACTCCACTGCTTCCCGTCCAGGAGCGATCCACTTAAATTGAATCATAAATGCCAAACCCCACATCAGAATGCCACAACCTTATTTTTTAGCTCTTCATAGTGCTTCGGTAAGGAGTTGAGCCTTGGAGGTATATTCCCCAACACCACCATAAACGGAGTGGCTGCCGGAGGCAAATTAAGAACAACCTCATTGTTAGAAGGAGGGTCACTTCTTGAGATCTAATTCTATGACCCAGAGATGTCTGGGCAGAGGGGGGTGATCTAATATGTTCTGGTTATTGCAAAGCATGCCTTGAGAGGGGCAAAGTCCTGAGAAAGAAAACTAGGGAAGTCAGTTTGGTCTACAATAGGTGCAGCACTAAATGCCAGACCAGTTGGTATACACACCTCCTCATAAGTTGGTGCCGCAATCTGAACATTTTATTTCAATAGAGGAAAGCCTTGCCAGGAGAGGGCCCAGTCTAATTTTTGGAACTCCAATAATAGACTTTCCCTAAAGGGGTCCATGCCTTGAGGAATGGGGCAATACTTATCAGTGTGATCTGCCACACTAGCTGACGACACATTCTGAGTGGCGGCAACCACCCGCATCCTCTGTTTACACAGCTGGAGGGAACAGGGCATAGATCTTTCCTTTTTACCCCTCTACCCTATGCCCCCAATAGGGAAAAGAGCCACCCGGCCCTTGGAGAAGGAACAAGTCCCTCAGTAACAGCCCCCACCCCCATGCTCCCTTCAGTTGTACCAAAACCATGAGAAGACAAGATAACGGGACTGGGGCAGAGGGAAGAGGAAGAGGAGAAGGGGAGGCCATCCAAAGTAAGTGTGAGCCTCCTTTCTGCAAACTTGTTCTCTTTAGAGTCCACCCCCACTCCCCAGTTCAGGAAGCCCTCAACAGTGGTGACTAGTGGTGCAGTATGTTCATTCGTGACCTTCAGTGTAGGTGTTTTTTGCTTCCCCATTGTCGAACCCAAAGTAACAGGAAGCAAAACATTTCCAATAAAACCTTTGGGATGAAATTCAGGCCCCAGCCCCACACACCTCCCAAGTCTCCCCTAATCTCCCAAATCATCCAGACAACAAAGGCACTCCATGAAAATTATTATTAAAATGCCCGCCCTGGCAGCTAAATGGTCTTATAGAAATTTTCATGCACTCACAAACATCATAATTTTGACATATTGCAGGTAAAATCAGGTGTCCACAAGCATGAACCAAGTGACTGGGGTGCTATTTGACACTGATGCAGGCAAAATCAGGTGTCCACAAGCATGAACCAAGTGACTGGTGTGCTACTTGACATTTGTGCAGGGCTCTTCCTGCACCATCTTCCCCTGTCTGGGATCCCTCCACATCTGGGCAACGTACACCACTGCCAGCCATAGACAGGGAGACCTTGCCACAAGAGGAGCCTGCTTCTACCACCCCAGTCCTTGTACCTGTGCCCCCCTCCTCCCTGGAGGCAATTGTCATCCGGAACAGCAGGAGAGAATGGCAAGACTATCACCACCATCTCCAAGAGACACAGAACATAATTTCCTCCTTGTGTGTCGACCATTCACTATGTGGACCATTTCATGGACACATTTGCCTTTTCTGAAGATTGGTGTATTTTGGATGTTAGACTTCAAACTGTTTTTGGTTCTACTATTAAGTTTACATTCTCCATGATACACTCTTTTTTGTTTATTTCATCTTTTCATAATTCACCTCACTCCTGTTTTTGTGTTATGATAATAAATGTTGTGTACACAATTCTTGTTGGATTATTTGTGGCATTGCCTTTGTCATGTCCATCTTCCACCATCATGCTGTCAAATCTTTTGAACATTCAGTTGTGAAAAAATGTTGTGAATACAAAGAGGTAAAGTGTTAACCAATTTATTATAAGAAAAAACACAGAACTTTGAATATATTTGGCACATTCAAATGTTGACAACAAGTCCTTGTAGTAATGGTATCCGGGTTACGAAAACCAGGCCTAGCCCCAATAAAATATGCCATTCAGGGTGAAACGCTACATGACCTAGAAACCTTGGAGGAAAGAAAATATGCAATGGGATCAAATTAAATAGGCAAACTATCACTGATACATGACCTCAGTTTGAGCCATACACCCTGCCCTCACAATAGGAATCCTAGATCAATAACACCATTAGTCTACATCATGGCAGTACCATCATTTGAGGCCACATGACCAGTGCAGGACACTGTAGCAGTGTCTGAAGCAATGTAACATTCACCATTCAGTGGTGTGCTAACAAAAAGTTCAATCACCTTTGATGAGACAGATTAACAGCTACCTCTACTGTTCACAAATTAAAGATTTAGCCAATGTGAAGGAAGAATAGTATGATAGGGCTTTACATACACATTTGGTTTGAGCAACTCACATTGCCTTGATGGCAGTATCATGCAGAAAAGAGGTCTTCTGAACTTCCATACTATCAGAGTGCACGTCTCTGGTAGAGATGTGTACATTCCAAGTGGGTTCTGTCTCGTGATTAACACATGTTCACTTTGTGCATTCAAACAGCAACATATCACAGCAAATGTCTCAACTTTGAAATGTTCAATTGTAGATGACATGGTGAAGGACCCTTAACCAGAATCACACAGGAAAATTAATTTTACCACGTATTAAATTGAACACACTTGAAAAGGCATGGGGATACAAATACTTAGCACAAGCACATTTCATCTATGTCAAAAGCCACATAACTCAATGTAGAGAAACTCTGATCCACTAACATCTTTGCATGGAACTTTCCTGCACTGACCACTCATAACAAATCACCACAGCAGACAGATGTGGTAAAGAAGAAGAAGTGAAGTGGTCAATCAAATCTTAATCAACTCCTTCTTCTCCACTTCATCTTCATCATCTGGGTGCTCATCACTGTGCTCATCACTGTCTCCCTCCTATGCAATAATAAGGATGTTTCTTCTCAGGGTGACTAGATGGAGAATGCAGCAGGAAACCGTGACTTCTAAACACTTTATCGGGTGAGTAGAGAAAGGCTCCTCTGGTCTTGTCCAGGCACCTATATCTTACCTTTGTAAGCTCAAAAGCTCACTTTACTGCATCTACATTCTTTCATGGGCCTCATTGAAGCAGACTTCCTCTGGCGTTGTTGGATTTATCAGTGGTGCCAATTACCATGGGGGGTTAGGATACGGTGAGTCTCTTATATGGAAGAATCACATCAACACATTACTCACACATCAAGCCATTGTCCTTCCCTAGACTAGGGTTCAGGCAAAAGATCAACAAGTAATACTGTACTTACCAACAAGCCAGGCCCTCTCTGGTCCAAGTTGTAACATCTGCATGGGTATATTGCCATTCTGTAGTAGGAATGAATCATGTGTTGACCCAGGGAAGAGGGCACCCACTTGATATGTATAAGTCTGGTAAGCAGAAAACTTGCACTTTGATGAAATGGAAGTTCTTCCGATTGCGGTAGACCTGTACTCTCTTGTGTAGTGGCACCAATGCAATATGCATGCCACCTAATGCTCCAAACACATATGGTATTCCACCTAAAACTTTCAATTCTCCCTTCATGAAGGAAAAGTTTATGAACGTGGAAATTGGATGTAGCTGTTCATGTTTTTCATCAAGGAAGGAAGGACTTCTTGTAGCACACCATGGAAGGTTGGCTGGGACATGCCCACAGATACTTCCACAGTGTATTGAAAGGTGCCAACGGCTACAAAATGCAGTACTGTCATGAGTATTACTATTAGTGTTATGGCTGTAGGATTCATATTGTGAGGCATGAGATCAGGCTTCAAATGCAGACACAAATCCAGGATAGTTTTCATACTTAGACAATATTCCTTGATGGCATCCCTTTCCTTTATGTTGGCAAGGTCTGGAAAGGGACGGAACACATGAGGCTATCACCTCCTAATCATGGCTAGGTTCAGACACCTGCATGTAGGGAAAAGGAAAGATCAGATGAAATGGTCACACCATACTTTTAATGTCACAACACATCTGACTTCTTGGTAACAATAGAAATGTCATTGTGAAATACATATACACACATGAACATCAAATATTTAGACTTCAAAAATGTTAGTAAAATCTTATTTTCAATGTTTAGTCAATATATGCACACTGAGGAACTGGTTGATCTTTTAAGAATAATCGCTGTAGGCCAGACTGTACTATTGAATACCATCCAGGTGCTGGCAGGCCAGAACACCCAGATGCTGGCTTACCTGGATGGCATTCACTGTGCCCTCTCTGGACTACAAAGGTCATTCCAGGGTCTGGCCTCCTTAATGGCTGCAGCCTCCCACCCACCTCAGCCTCGAGCTCAGACTCCTAACCCTTCCCCATCCCAAATCCCTCAACCCAGCCCTATCCAAAGTGCACGCAAACACATGCACAAAAACACAACAACAACCACAAGCAGCACACCTGACCACCAACCCAACAAAAAATACAGACACAGACACACACATGCAGACACCACACACACTACCACCACAAGCACACCCAATTCAGTGCGCCCACCACTATACAACACATACCCCTACCACAACCACAACCCCACCCACAGACACAATACCCATCACTACAGCAACACCCACATATGCCACACACACAAGTCAGTGCACCTACCAAAACACAACTGCACACCCCTACCACCATAACACCTGCAGACACAACATCCACCACTACAGGAACACCCCCACACACCCCAAGCACACCCCAAGTCAGTGCACCCACCATGACACAACCACACCCCCAATATCAGCACACCCACGGATGCAACTCCCATCACTACAACAACACCCACACACCACAAGCACACCCCCAGCCAGGACACCCACCATAATACACACATGTGTACCAGAACATCCACAAACACCAGACTAACACATCCCACATCCACTACACACACATCCACACACACATATTCAACACAAATGCCCACGCTCATCTACCCAACAGCCAATCAGAAAAAGATAGAAATCTAAAATTAGAGGACATCCACCACACCCTCAAGCACCCACAACTTCAACAGACACACGCACAACAGAAACAGCCACTCCCTCTACATCCTATACCGAACTCCTTCACAAACACCCTACCCATTGTCCTAGAGAGACTACTTTTCCCTTGCCCTGACCCCTTCCACATTCCACACCACCCCCACCAAACATAAATCTCCCCCTTCCAAATCACAAACTATCCCTACTGAACTCACCCCTCTCAAACCCAAACCCAGGCCCACCATTCCCAAACCCACCACTCTCTAATCCAAACCCTCCTCTTCGACACCAAAACCCTCCCATCCCACACCCACTAAGATCATTGAGGTGCCTGCTCGCTGCCCCATTTATGTCCCTTCCAGAGGAGGTTTATTTTGACAGTACAAATATAAGGCACATTATGGGCATGCAACCAAGAGTTTGTACGTTCTGACCTAGTGCCTTTGTTGTTCTTTTTTTGGAGTGAATCTTACAGAAAGTATGAGAGAGTTATCTAATACTTATAAAAAGATTTGATTTGAGAATGCTTTTGTCCTGGCCTTATTTTTGGATTGTTACTAATTGATTGATGATGATGTTCTTTCTGCTATTGTGTGTGTTATGTACTTACTTTAATTTGTGACTGACAAACACAGGTTGTATATTTAGTTGTTTACTTCTAAATGCATACATTAGTGTAGTACATTGGTGATGGAATTTGCATTTTCATGCAAGCATTCATGTTGTTACTGGACACTTATACCAAAATTATATGTGTTTCAGTTTTTGTGAGTGGAGAATGCATGTGTGCTTATCTTGACATGCTGTGTCAATAATATGCACATATGCATTACACAGATGACCTGACCATTTACAGTTGAATGGGATCTTAAGTTGGTGATATATTGCACACATCAAGGGGACATGTGACCTTCATACATCTTTGCTATGTTTGCAGCTCACCAGTAAAAAATATAATACCTTCGGTGTAAACCCACCTCTAGCATGTTGTAGTGTAAATGCTACATTAAGATCGGATTGTTTGGTTCAAATAAGGCATACTGTTGAAGTTGATCTTTTAGGGACTTTTTGCACACACCTTTATGGACACATTTACTTTTGTGATTGTTGAGACTTTTTGAGTAGATGTACATTGCCATGAGGGCAGGCCTTCCTAGATTGGTGGGTGCTACTTATAACTCAAGGTCTGTTATGATAAAAAATTTAGACTTCATCATTACACACTTCAGCATTGTGCAACATTATGGTGGTGTTTATACAAATTAATGAGCCATACACGAGTCCAGCAGTACTGTGAAACTACAACTCAGAGGGTAGCAGGAATGCCCATGCCATACCTTCTGATCTGGCAATGTGGGAGTTAATTTCCATCTTAGGCCTGGCCCAGGAGCAACAGGAAGGCTGGTAGCAGTAGGTTTATGGCGCAGGATACATAGAAAGTGATAAGAAGGTGAGTATTGTATTTATACAGCTCCAAAACTTCCAACTCAGGTGTGGAGGTTTAGCTATCACAGTTGCATCAGTGGGACTGCACATTTGTGGTAAGAGGGGCTGTGGTCCAGCTGCCATCCATTTTGCCTATGGCTCCATCGACACAGGTGAAGATTATTGGTGGTGATGTAGGACCGCCAATGGTCTTTCATATATGCTCCCAATGACATCTAAATACGTAGTGCTGACCATTACGGTGGCAGGCGTGTTTCCCGTTAAAAAGTCGACAATTGGACTTTTACCATCAACATCTAAATCAGGCCCTACATTTTTTTAATATATTACTAAATACCTATAGCTTGGAGCTCTGAATTAAATGCACTGACAATACCAGCTTCCACTCAAGATAAATTAAAAACCCTGAGCACAACTCAAAGAGACTTCAGTGTCCTCCATAGCACCAATAACAAACTGAGCTATCTATGATTCTGCACCCTTTCACAATGCAGTATTTCTCCAAGAATGTTATAAGAATGGTGACTACGGGTTGAGCCTTGGCCCATTGTTTTACTTCCCACCATAAGATCTTGTGAGACTCTCACAAGATCATAAAACACCTTGTGGCAGATGCATTTATTTTCTTCACATAAGTTATCCGTTAGACATAGCCTCTTCATAGTCTGCACACCCACAATAGTCTAAACTAAAACCTCTCCCTTGGGACAGATTTTGTGTACCCCACATCTTTTAGTTTTATGATCCCGCTAGCCTACTTTGAGTGCTGCAACTTAACGCTTGCCTTGAGCCGTGTATTTTTCAGTCTTATGTGAGAGTCTCTCAAGCTTGAGCACTTACTGTATTTCTCATAGACAGCAGGTCAGCATTCTTCTGTGTGGATAGTAGAGTATTCAAACACATAATCCTGTGAACCAACAGCTTTCTGTATAAACAATTTTCTCTATTACCTCCTAGTTTTTTTACATGATCTCGCAAGACTCTTGTGAGATCATATTTTTTTTAAATCACATAATGTGCACTTTTCTTAAATACAGTACTTACAACGTTTAATTCCTTCTCCTAGAATTTTAGGTAAAAGAGACCAGTGCGGTCCCACATTTCCACAGTATGGCAGCAGTATATAGTAGGGAGTGACAAGAGACTAGAATCTTCAAAAACATGTCCCCGCAGGATAACCACTCTACATAGTAAGGTATAATAGGGATAGGGACTAGAGATTCCATTTAGACCTCTCCCTAAGAGAACACACATGCAATAAAGTGTGGGTTTGGACTGGTCTCAACTCTTTGGGATAAAGAATGTAGGATGAAATTGGCCTCTCCACTGAGTCCTCACTCAGATTACAGATATGAATAGTAGGATGTGGGAAGGTACTGGCCTCTCAACTGAAACATCTCTCTTGGATGATGGGTGTGCATAGTACATTGTAGGAAATAAATGCCCCTATCCTCAGACATCTCTCTTGGATGATCAGTGTGCATAGTAGGACATTGGCAGGGACTAGCCTCTCCTAAGACATCTCTGTTAAATGACGGATCTACAACTAGGGTGGGGGGAAGAAATGAACTCACACTGAAAAGATTCTCTTGTATGACAGGCATATAGACTACCTTATAGACAGACTGTCAGGTCAGTTCAGACATCCCCCCAGAGTAACACATGTCCAAAATAGATTGTGGGTACAGACTGCTCTTTCTGCTCATACCAATGAATGTCATTAGTACAGTATAAAATGGAGTATTAGCTGTGTTGACAACTGTGTCTAAGACAACCAGTATGCATATCTGAATAGAAGGACACACTCACCTCCTTCTCAAACATTTCCTTATGGGGACAGGGATGTATGGTAAGGTGTACACAGAGACAGACTACTGTGCTGAAAAGTCTCTCCAGAGTGACAAGTACGTATACCAAGATGTGCAAAAGAACTGCCCTCTCCAGCATCTGACAGCAGTGCGTAGTACATTATGAAAATGCATTTTCCTCTGTATCAATCTCTTCTTTAAATATTTTCATACTACTGTGGGAAGAGGCACTACCCTCTCTATAGTACATTAAACATAGATATACATGCACAGAAGTGTTACAGTTCTTTAAGATCAAACTGCCACTTTAAGTCAACATAGCAAGACTCTTAAAACATTGAAATCTTTAAAAGCTAATAAGGGAAGACATCTGTAGTAACTTTAAACAGGTTATTTTAAAAACAAGTTATCAACATTACAAACAAGAACTACATTAACAAACTAAAACATCTGTGAAAAAAACTCAACAAACTTTATACATTTTTTACATTTTCTGTTCCCTCGGATCACCAGGTACCAATACCCAGCAATGGCTGCTGAAAACTTCAAGGGGAGGGGCGGGGGGACAGAGAAGGAGTGAAAGGGTGAAAATAATTAAAAATAAAGAAATAAATGAACTTACCTCTGCCACGATGCACCCGTCTCCTGCTGCCCCATGCTCCTCTTGCCTGGATGTGGTGTCCCAGTAGTCACTGGTAAACATTGGAGCGTCCAGGATGTATTGAGAGTGCGTGTTCAGCTTCCCATACAACATTGGAACAGGTTAACTATCAGCTTTGTGGGCAGATCAGAGCTCCGGTGCTCCGGAAGCGGAAATGAGGAAACGAGGAGGATACACAGCACAACACGGTATAGTGTCAGTGGCTCTGCCGGGTTCGGGCCGATCGGGCCAATCTGCTCCCACACTGCACCAGCTCTCTGCCTCGACCCTTACCACCGGTGCCATGGTCAGCGTGACGGGGTCTAGGGGCAGCAACTGATCCGCAATCAGGCCGACCAGGCCAATTTCCTCACTCACCAGCTCTCTGACTCAACCCCGACTGGCACCAGCCCTGTGGTCCCGCGATCCGGAGTCTGCCTTTCCATCTACCTCTGCCAGCCCTAGGGGTGCGCCAAGGACGTGCTGGGTGCGTTGGGGCGTGTTGGGGGCTGAGGCAGACCCGGGGTCCAGAGGAGGACAGCGTGGATAGCAAGTGCTGTGCTGAGCAGAGCCACCACATAAGGTAACTCGAGCACAATAGCCGTAGGCGGCTATTGCTATGTGCGTGCAGACAGCCCCTCGTGGAAGTGGTCCGACTGGGTTGGAGGAGGCTTGCAAAAGGTTGGAAGTGCCCTGCTCGTTTCTTAACCAATCCCTCTGGGACAGCAAAGAACAAACCAAATACGACACAGCGTCCCACCGCACCAGACAGAGCTAGGAGCTGAAGAAGTGCCAGGACCACCACACATAACACGCAACATATGACCTGTGGACACCTGAACCCCTGGACCTTGATCCAAGTCAAACTAAATCGAAAAAAAACCTGATACTGATAGGAACCCCCAAGAACCCTCCTGAAAAAAGCATCGGAGGGCATCCTCCAACTCATGGTCTTGGGAGGAGAGAAGGGTAGGGAGGGAGGATGAGATCAGGAAAATCAAGAGGTAACGCCTCCTGTGCCCCCACCCCACCAAGAGGAAAAGAAAAAAAGATGCGGATACCAACGACGACGTGATGAAAAAAAAGAGAGCAAGTGGTACAGCACAGACACCCAGCCCATGCAGGATTTTGGGCCAACTGCAATTGCCACAATCAAAGTGAGTCTAGTAATGAAGGAAGATGGCTGGGAGAGGGCATATGTTAAAGTGGCAAGTCAAGCGGCAACTGGTAATACCCGGGAGGAGGAAGGCAAGGGGGGAGAAGGCTCATTTCAATCTGACTATCACAAAATCACCAACTATTACACAGCAGTGAGTAGTAGTAGCCCCGGAAGATTGAAGAGGGGTGTCCTGGGACACAATCGCCAAGTTCTCAAGGTCGGTCTTCCACTGCAGGCAACCAAACCAAAAAAGCCCAGAGAGAGGCACAATGTTGGGGGAGTACCATAACCACTATCATCATCAATCCCCTTGTCTCTGACAATAGTGATTGTGGAGAAGCACCTATCTATTGGGAGTCCAGCTGATGCTGCCCCCATGGATGCCCCTGTAGATGCCAGCACTGTAACAAGAAAACTGGGAGTGAGGGGGTTGCCACCACCACGTATCAGCGAAATCACCAAATGGACAAATACTGAGAAGGTAACCTGCTCTCCTCAGGACCCCCTCTCCCATCCCCTGCATTGGTGAATCCCCATGAGACCTTTAGTCCATTCGACGTATCCAATACATCAAACTTGGACTCGGATTTGGCCACAATAGCAGAAACCATGGAGCAAGGGGGCCTTAAGGATGATCCAGCCCCCAGAAAGTCTCACTCAAAATCACCAGGTACAAAGCTTCAGTTCTTCCCAGACTACAGGCTAGGAAGCGGAGAAGGGGATCAACCAGATTCAAGAGCCGCCGCATGAAGTAGGGTGTCTGTGATAGGGTGTTCTCCACCTCCAGAGACATATACTATGGATGCAAAATCAGAAGACCTAGGGGATACCCCCAGAGACATGTCTGTGACAACAGAAAGCACCGAAAGCTCGAATTAAATGTGGGCTGCCATTTTGAACTCAATGCAGGCATCTGTAATGGTGCTCCAGTATCATTCAAATAAAATGGATATCCAGGTAGACCTATTAAACACACTGGCAGTGTTCGTGTCTGGGATTGACGGCAAACTTGAAGAACTAAATGCCCTGATAATACGAGCCCAAACAAAACAACTCAATTACTTCACTATATGCACATGCAAGGAGGTAGTGGATAGACTGTCTCTACTACCGAAAACTAAGGATGGAGTTTTAAAAGAGGTTTGCTTTTCTCAGACCATGGAGCAACTACATGCTACTCCATTATATGACAAACCTGTTCCACACGCAGAGAACGATAAGGACAAGCAGTACAGTATAGTCAGCATATGCCCCAATTTGATCAATCTATGGGCCAAACTATGGCCAACCCAGGGAGCCGTCTGAGAAAACAAACCCGGCAGTAAACAGCATCCACCACCATGTGGCTAAATCCCTCAAGGAAACCAGTAAGGACGCGTCCCACTTGCAGGGCGAAAGGAACACTGGAAGTCCCGGAAAGACCACGACCCTGCCCTTAACAAAAAGAGAGAGAAAACACGAAAGAAAGAGCAGGAATCGTACAAGTTGTACAAACATTATAATGGTCACGGTATCTGGCCCAGAAGAACCAAGTAAAGAAGACGTACTTACTAACCCTGAAGAAGAACCAAATAAAGAAGACATACCTACTAACCCTTCAGAAATACGTAAAGATGATGAACCCTCAAGGGAATGGCAGAATCAAGACTGCACCCCACATGCTGATTGGAATCCAGCAGCAAATCACATTTCCAAGGTGAAAGGTGCTGTGGAGGAGAGGGGTACCACCTCCAGGGATAGACATAACCTAAACCTGAAACCGGGAATTGGCACCACAGAAGGGAACAGCTTGCCAACCCTAAGCCACATGGTAATCTCGAGAAACTAGCCCCAGGCCATACACAAGCCAAAACAAAACCTGGATATATAGGAACAAATTCCCCTTCTGCTCAGAATTTATATAGAGAACCTCAGCAGATGTGCTTAACTGGTCTACCATCTTAAGGCTCATAAAAAACACTCCCAGGTCTCAACCATGTCACCACAGACAACATTGTGGCGATAAAATTCATGCAAGCAAGAGGGAAACAGCACACTGACCCCACATTGGTCATCTTTTCATCCCCTGAATTACCAAACCAGATCCTTAAAAGAATAGATCAACTGAGAGCTTGGGGCATTGAGGTGTCTTCATATCAAGGGGACAGATATCCCAATCAATTACTAGAGAACTATCAGAAAAATGAAAACATCGGTCCATGGTCTGTCCCGCGAGGGGCAAGTAGCCCATCTAATAGAAATGAAAATACAGAGGACAAAATGACTGAAAGATCCGTAGCCCATGAGCCCTTAAGATTCCAAATATGGAAAGAAGAGGGGCGAAGAAAGATACTAACAAATCGTGACCCTTCGGCTGAATGGAGCTGGCTCCCCTCAGTTCTAGTCACAGGATGGGACCGCAAAAGCTGAACAAGAACTGACAGGCAAAATGACATACTGGATGTTTGCTCATGGAACATAGGTGGCCTGCAAGCAAAATTGGAAGACTCTGAGGTAACACAATTTCTAGACTCCCATGACATTAAAATGATACAGGAATCTTGGCCCCAAGTGTCTATCCTTCTTATTGGATACAAAGAATACATGAAGCCAGCAGAGAAAGAACAGTAGATCTGGAAGGGCAAAGGGTGTTTTAATGACTTATATTAGTACTAACCTCCTAGCGAAATTATCAGAACCTATTAGGGAGGATTCATCTTTCTGGCTGGTAAGATTGGACGGCTGGGGGAAAAACACTCAGGTACCATTAATATTAGTTAATATATACATTAACCCAAAAAAGAAGAAAACTGAATCTAACAAGATAATAAAACTACTGCTTTACATAAAAAGCACAATATCTCCGGCACACTGGTTGATCTCAGGTCACTTCAACCTCAATTTTTTCCATAGTACAGATGAAGAACACAGTCAAATGGTAGAAGTACCAAGTCAAATCATCCCATTGAACATAAGGAAGGACAAATTGGGAGAGAAACTAATAAAGAGATGTAAGATCGCAGGTCTCCTCTCCCTAAATGGATGGATTCCGGCCAACACGCCACTTCATGGACAAGATTAGATGGGAAAAAGGTACCGTATCTGGATTACATGCTGGTTAATTTCACAATGTAGAACCAGGTGAGGGATTTCAAAATCCTGGAGCAGGCAGAAAGCAATCATAACCCACAGATAATTCAGATACAGTCCTCAGGGATTACGTTGAAACAAGTGGAGTGCCTTGGGGGGGAAGCTGGCACTGAAAACCTTAAATTACTAAAATGGTCACCCAACTCCACTGAAAATCAAGCGGAAGAGGCCCTGCAGAGACTTGAACTCCTGAATATGGGAACTATAAATCTGACCTTGGCCTGGGAGGTCTTTACTAAGGACCTCACTAGCCAGCACCCTCCGGTAAAAACCAGAAAGGGAGTTAAATTGGGGTATTGGAAGGATGCACAGTGGCCACCTGCAATCCGTATAAAGAAAGCAGCTATATGTAAGCTGCTCACACAATTGCGGGGAACCCTGATCACTGAGCACACATCAGCACACTCCGAGATGAAAGGAAACTCCTAAAAAAGAAAAAATGGTGCTTTAAAAATCTCCAGCAGGAAATACTTTTGGCTAAATTACATTATTCAGCAGGTTTATCAGACTGAAGATGCTTTTGGAGGCTTTTTAATGACATCGAAAAAGGTCCAATAGGCGCTGCATATAACACGAATATAATAGAAGAAGTTTGGGCCCGTTTCTTGAAAATTCCCTTCCAGGAAAGTAACATTGGAAGAGAAATGCAAACTCAATGGGAGAAAGATGACATGAATACTCTGGAGGTCACCGTGTCACAGATAACAAAGATCATTGGGAATTCCAGATCTGATTGTGCTCATGGACCAAATGGTTTACCATAAGCAATATTTAAAGAATCAACAAAAAGATGGACAGTGTTTCTGGCAGCATTATTTACCTATGTTTTGTCAGCTGGAAAAGCTCTGGCATGTGGGAAGGGCTCAATAATCCACTCGATATACAAAGGGGGAATGGCTGCCTCCCCAAATATTTATAGAATAATTGCCCTCCTAAATGTGGATTTTAAATACTTCTCGACATGCATGTTGCAGCACCTTGAATCATGGGCAGCAGAAAATGGTAAGCTTCCAATAAATCAAATGGGATTTGTCAAAAACCAAGGGACAATAATGAACCTCCTTGCTCTGGGTCTGACCATCAATAGGACAAAGGCAACTGGTACTGCACTATTTATGTGTTTTGTTGACCTTAAAGCAGCATTTGATTGTGTACCCCGTAGTAACCTGTGGACAAAACTACAGCTATGGGGTGTACCCCCAAACATTTTAAATGCTATAAAACTATTGTACTCAGAGACATGGGTAAAGGTAAAACTCAGCGGTGGCATACATTTATCCAGGGCTATTAAAACAGCAGCCAGTCTGAAACATGGCTGTGTTCTAGCTCTGCTACTTTTTAATCTTTATATTGAAGACCTCTCCACAAGGCTAAATAGTCTATCCGCCTGCTCGCCCACCATAGGGGGATATCAGCTATCCAACATACTCTACGCAGACGACCTGCCCCTGTTAAGTGATACCAAAGTAGGGATGCGTAAACTAATGGATAGCCTAGGGGAGTATACTAAAATAAATGAGTTGGAGATAAATCAGAACAAAACAAAAATTATTGCCCTCAATCGCTGGCCCTCTAATCAATGCAAATGGTACCTAAATAGCAAGACAATAGAGCAGGTACCTGTAGGTACCTAAAAGTCACAATAGATTTGAGAGGAAACTATGCATCACAGAGAAGAAATAATGAACAAGGCACACTCACTTATTCACGCATTTGGCAAACTACTGCCAACACTGGCTTATGGAATGGAGATGATGAGGAGGATGGACACAACACTTTTGGATAGACTCCTGGTAAAATCATATAAGCACATTTTCCATCTACCAAGAGTGGTTTCACCAGCCCAGGTCAGATTAGAATTCTCCCTAGTAAAGCAGACTATAGCGAGACCAGCAGCATTTGTCAAGTGCTGTCATAAGTTGTGGCAAGCCCCTGATGGGACTCTGGCCAAACTAGTATGGCAGGAAATCAACCTAGAAAAGGGCAACAGCAACTATAGGGAATACCTGGAAATAGGCCTTAATCGGCTAGATCTAGCAGATGCCTGGGACCTGTCACAGTCCTGTCCAGCTTTTAAGAAGGTGGTGAACAAATAAAGCAAATTTCTCAGCTGGCTAGAAGACAGTGAAGAACTGACCAAAAGGTTGCACGGCTGGTTAGTCCGTAAATCGTATACAATACGCAGAGAATCATTATTACTGGCCACACCATATGCCCTGAGAATTAAACAAAGTTTTTTAAAATTAAGGTTCGGGGACATGCCAACGCTAGATTTTCTACCCAAATGGAAGAATGAGACACAAAGTGCCAGCCAGGAATGTCATCTATGCCACTTGGCAATAGAGACATTGGAGCATGTGGTTTTTATCTGCACAGCCCTGGTGACTCAAAGGAAAAAAAATGTTGAAGAATGAATTTAACAATCTAGGGATCAGAACATGTAGACATACCTTAAATGAAGCACTGGATCCAAAAAACAAAATTCTAAACATTAGGCTGGTCCAATTTTTGTAGACTTTTACTTCACTCACCTCTGTATACCCCAGAATCTTAAGAATGGTGTAGGGATCGTGTGCTTGCACAATTTTATCAATGGCTCTTTGAAGGGTCGGGGGCTAGGAATCACATACAGAAGTATCCAACCATGCTTTTAAACTATAAAACAGGTTATCCATCTGTACATCTACAAACAGTCATATGAAGGGCTCACAGGATGCATATGTCATTGTAATTAAGATTGTAATGATGTTCGAACTCATAAACAGCCACCCGAGGGGGTTATGCGCCCATGACATAGACTTTGCCCTCTTATTATTTAATTATAATTTTAATCTATGTTTTATATGTTTTTTATGTTATGTATTATCAAAGGTTATAATGTTTTTGCATCTTTTCATGGTGATGGACAGATTCTATGGTTTTATGGTTTCTATTAACTAATAAATTACATTTTTGATAGGGACAACAGCACAGGCTCCCTAGCAATCCTGGCTCTGCTTTCATGCTATGCCTAGCATGAAAGCAGCACGAGGACTGGTCTTAGTGGCTTGGCCAGCAGTTTTTCCAGTCAGGCTGTCAAACACAGCTGGGCTAGATTAACCTAAGTGTGCATGTGTGTTTGGCTGGACAAATACGGCCGGTCAAACACACATGCTCACTTCTCTCTCCTCCTCTCCCCTCCGACCTCCTGTGGCCCAGCCCTGCCCCTCCCTGCACTGCTGGCTGAGCCAGCAGCAGAAAAAAAAAACAATAGTAAACTATTGTTTGATTTTTCTACTGCTGGCTGAGCCAGTGTGGCAAAGCTCCTTCGCTCATGCCAGTACTTCCTCCTCTGTTGCTTCATTTCCCTATTAGATTTTAATGTGTGTAGATCTTATTTCCCTTTGTTTCAGCCACAGTCTGCCAAACAATATCGGCTTCAATAGTCTCTTTCTGGAAGACTATGTTGCAAAAGTGTCTCTTCAAATAAAATTTAATTTACAAAAAGGAGTTCAGCTGGGAAATTAGAAACAACCTGTGTGTTACACCATTACACACATCTACATCTGCTCAAGCAGATAACAACACTCCTGTTCTAAATGAAGCACTTTTTAGCTGTTTAAGTAAGCAGATGTTTTTTTTCAACGAAAACAAGTGGAGCTATACAGAACATAGCTTCTTCAAGGGTACAAACTTTGCCATAGGCAGTAAAGAAAAACATAATTTTTTTTTCTGACTTTCCACCCTTTCATTCCAAAGTGAACAATTTTTGTTTTCCTCCTTCATATATTCTGTGACATCCTTCTGTTTTTCAAAACTTCTGTTTTCCATTTTCCACCTAAATAATTACAAGAAAGCCAAAAAATATAAAGTTACATACTGATCAATAATTGTAGCAGCGATTAATCACTATATACTTTAAAGTTTTATTTTTACCTTTTTCACCCACAGACACAGTTACATGTCCTGCACCACTAACTTCATATTTCTTTCTCTTGATTAATTCAACACCCTCAACCATTACATATTTTTCACAACTAAATTATAATATGCCATCAAACTTGGTTTTATGACAGTTTATAAATTAATACATTCTTCTAGACACACCTTTCCTAACAGTGAGCACAGTGTTTTACTCTAGAAATAGCAATATTTCCATTCAAACATCTCATATGGATAAAATATGTAAGGTTTATAACAAAAACTAGGCCTTGTACTGACAGATTGCAGATTCTTTGTTTGATAATTTCATCAGCACTGCTTCTTTTACTTACAACTACATACAGACTGAACATTTAACTTTTTAACACAATGTCCAATACTTGGTGATATCTTTCTACATTCTAACTCTACCATTAAAAGGGCCTTATTATGCGTTTGTCGGTTTGTTTTGCTTATCCACTAAACTTCTCATGGGGGGTTGCTGCCATAGTGGCTACCTCCCTGCCAGGCCCATTATGAGCTTCCCGCTAGCTCAGCAGGTGGACACCTGAGTTTCCGCTTGCTGGCCTAGTGGGAAACACCATACAGCATTGTCTCCGGCTCTTAATCAAGCTGGCGGCAATCCTGTAGGATACAGGGTGCACCACCACCCTTGCAATATTCACTCTCTGCACAGCAGACAGTGAACATTTAGACGGTGCTGGCCAGGAGGGCCCCTACACTGCCCATGCCACCCGTTCTCCACCAGCCCTTTAAGGGCGGTGTTACCGCCATGAAATCGCTGGCAGAGAACAAAATCGTAATCCCCAGGGCAACGCTGCTTGCAGCTCTGCCCTGGCAGATAAGGAACAACACAACTGCCAGGTAACCAGAACAACTAATCCTAATGGTGCTGGTAGTCCGACTGCTGTACGACCACATGGTCATAATGTGGCGCTCCGACCTCCGAACTGGCGGCAGTCCGAATGACACCACGGCTCTGCTGGTCAGTAGATGGCCAGATTCACAATGACCACCAAAATCTATATTAAAAAACATGCACCACTACAAACAGCATTTGACTCATTCAACCTTACATGGAATACATTTACCAACAGTAGTTCACTTACTTACAATTCTCAACAAAGTTCATAAAGTATACATTCAATTACTTGAACTTCAAGCAGTTTCTTATCTTCAGCTGAAAACACCAGTCTGTCTCAGTTTCAAATTTAGTCACGTCTGTGTGCACAACTTCAATAGACTTCCTTCTCTTTTAAATCACAAAGAACAATGTGAACATTATCTGGTTCTGCACCCAATCACATCACAGCATTTCTTTAACCATGTAATAAAATGGTAAGTATTGGTTGAACCTTGCCCTCTGTTTATGTTCCCTCATATGATCTTGCGAGACGCTCACTGGATTGTGAAGCACGTTGTTGCAGGCCCAGTAATTTTCTATGTAGGTCTTTTGAGAGGCTTGTAGGATCATTACACACTTTGTGGCAGGCTAAGTGATTTTCTCTCCCTTTTCACAAGCGTTTTGTGAGATCTCATGTATCCATTCAGCAAGTTTCACTCTCTGAAGCTTGTTAGCTACTCTCACAAGAGTCTCGCAAAATAACAGCAAGATTGTAAGGAAATAGTAGTATGTGTGACAGAGTATCTTCTCCACTGAGTCCTATCTCTTACATGACTGGTGTGTGCAGTAGGTGGAGGAAAAGACGGTCTTCCACACACAGACCTCTGTCTCAGATGACAGGCGTGCATGCTAGTGTATGTGGAGCGACTGGACTCTTCACTGAAACCTCTCTCTTACATGAGAGGTGTATGTAGTAGGGTGTCAGCATGGACTGCCTCTATCGACACAATTCTTTCTCAGAAAACAGAAGTGCATAGTCAGGTGTACATGGACTGCCCTCTCCTTCCAAACCTCTCTCTCAGATGAAGGATTTGCATAGTAGGGTGTATGGAGAGAAACTGACTCTCTACTCTGACTGTGTATGTATTAGGATGCGTACATGGACTAGCCTCTTCTGTTGGATTTCTAACTCAGATGATAACTGTGCATAGTAGTGTGAGTGGAAAAGGATTGGCCTCTCCAGTGAGACCTCGTGCCGGAGGCCTGCAGGACTCTCACAAGCCCAACCGTCCAAATACACAGCAACTTTTGACCCTTAATTTCTCAAAAAATACAAAATGGAAATACACCAAATTACAAAATGCACAATCTGTGGAGCATGATCTAGCTTCTTGCGGAATTTGGTGTTTGATGTAAATCCAATCAGCAGTTTTTGTTTGCTTTAGCCATCAGTAGGTAATATATGTATTTACCAAAAATAGATATATTTACCAAAACCTCATTATCTACATAAAAGCAGACTTCACCCTAACTAACTACCTACTACCTAAATGTGTGTGTGTGTGTAAATATATTTATGTATATATATATATATGTGTGTGTGTGTGAGTATATATATATATATATATATATATACAAACATGCACACACACACATATAAATATATATATATATATATATATATATATATATATATACAAACATGCACCCATATATATACCTAGAATATATATATCTTCACTTAAAAAATAAAGGCTACACAGACTTTATAGTTAGGTACACATTTTAGATGTAGAAAACCATAGAAATTCACCTGTAATAGTTAGAGTTATCTCAAGTAACCATAACTTGTGCCCTAAGGCAGCTGTAACTCGCGCCCCCACCATGAACATGTTTTTTGTAAAACATTTACTGCAATTATTACATTATCAATGATGTTATCAAAGATGTCATGTGTGCCGTAAGTTGTGGGGTAATTAGCAGTGCATGGCAAGGGAGCAAGTTATAGTAACCTTATATAGTAATTATAGTTACTTGAGATACATTTAACTATAACAGGTGAATTTCTATGGTTTGTACATTAAAAATTTAAGCCTAACTTTAAGTTCCCTGTAACCTTAGTTTTTTAAGTGAATTTTCATGTTTTTTTAATTCTATTTCCAACCTATAATGTCCTCCTAACCTTTGTTTTGTCAGTGAATTTCTATGTTTTTTTAACGTAAAGTAATTTTCATTACTACACGTTAATCCATCCATTACCATGCGTTAATCCATCCACCGCCATGCACGGCCTTTGGCGTCCAACCGCCTTTGACCACCCAATCTGGCACTGCGCAAGGCACATACACAGTTAATTTGCAAAGGGTGTTGTTTGTGAAGCTTGATGCATATGGAGTTTGGTAATTGGAATGCATAATTGTAAAACCTTCCTACAAAATGGATACTTTGCATTTTATGTAACTTTCCAGATGTTCACTGAAATAAATGTTTGAGAATATTTTTTACTAAAAAACAGTAAATACAGTGATAACAATTGTGACCTGTGGAGGGGAACCTTTCTTAGAATTTGTACACATATCTTGGGGTAGTTTGCTAAAACTGCCTGCAAGAAATTGGGTTAAATGCTGAGGGGGTTAAACTCTTCTCAAGCAGCAACCACAATCCTTCTCCAATTGAAGAAACCATAAATTAACCTGTGTTTAACCCTTGGTTTGCTTGGCACAGATCAGTCAGACTAGGCATTTGTTCAGCACTTCAAACAGTAACACAGTGAAAGCACAACTCAAAGGGAGCCCACAACAGAATCAGAAAAAATAGGGTGCTTTGTAAAAAATGAAGCAAGGCCAATATGACAAAAACCCAATTAGTAAAATAGGAAATATTTAATTGTTTTAGAGAAATAACCCCAAAAGGTGAAAAGCATCAACTCTTGATATCTGAACACACTGGATGGGACAAAGCCAGAAGTTAAGGCAGACCGTGATGGAGCCTGGGCTGGCTACAGGTACCTAGATAGGCTTGCTGAAAAGAGTACCTTAAATCCTGGTTTGCTGAGCGATGTTTGTATCTGAATCAAAGATGCATTGCGCAGCAGAAGTGATGTGTCAGTTTCGAGATGCAGCAAGGCTGAGGGGCAAGGTGTGTGGCTTCAATGATCCCATTGACAAGGGCTCAAAACACCAAGTCCAGAGTAGGGGATGCATTATGTACTTGGTGAGATGCATCTGGTGTGAGAATCTGTGATATGGAGTATGCCGTCAGTGTCTGAGAAGTGAGGACTTGCGTTGAGGTTGTGTCTTACACTGACAGTTCAGAAGGTGATGCGGGCCGTGGCAGTGATTCAAGTCTTTGTGACAGATCCAAACCACACAGCAGTGGAGATGCATTGGTTCTGCTTGGGGTTGCACTGCACAGCAGAGATGTGTTAGTTCTAATGGAGCCACAAAGGGTGGCAAAGCACCTTCAACCCACTTGAAAGGGTTCAGGACTAGGACGGCTCCACTTGGCAGTGAAAAATCACAAATACAGCATTCAGGTGCAGGTGCAATGTTATTGGAAACCTGTTATGTCCCTGAAGGTTCAGATCAGAAAGCCATTCAAGTATTCCATGGAGTCACACTGGGTTCAAGGGATGCAGGTTTAGTCCTTCTTAACCAAGCAAGATGGTAGAAGGCAGCAAGTCAGCACAGCAAACCAGGAGTCCAGCAGAGGGTAGTCCAGCAAAGTAGTAGTCCTTCAGCAACATGACAGTCGGTCCTACTTCCTGGCAGATTATTTCTAGGTCCAGAAGTGTGCTAAAGAGTTGTTGTCTGAGGTCCAGTTGTGCCTTTGAAGGGGGAGAGAAGCTTCTAGAGGGTTCTCATTGATGCCCCAAGGCTCAAACAGCTACAGAGGGTTTGCTGCCCTTTTTGTAGAGGCAGTACACAGCCAATTCAGGTGCAAGTAAGACTGTGCCCATCTCCTCCCTCCCATCCTACCATTGATGGTCCATCCAGGCTCAACTAAGCTCCCTACTGTGTGTGGCTGCCTAGGAGGAATACACAATCCTCTATGGGTTCCTGTGGCAGAAAATTATGAGTATTTACTCCAGGGTAGCTGAAACAAAGGAAAGAGCTGAAAGAGAAGAGAAAGTGGAGGATGGATTTTTCCTTTATAGGCAGCTGTATTGCAATCTGATCCTTACATTGTTAAAAATGTCTGTGGCCTCTCATAACAATAAAAACACAATATGGTTAAAAAAATATGAAATCAGCAATACCAGTCTATACTTTTTGCTGATATTCTATTCATTAAAAATTATACATTTTTCATAAGGATCAGCAATCCGCTGGACTTAAAGTCATATGGGAAGGGCAGAAGGCTGCTCCCAGGGTGAACCTCGTTACCCAGAACTACAACTCAACTGCTACCAGACATGACTCAGGCTAATGGCCAGGAAGAGGCTACCTGTTTAGCACAAATGGCGGGAAGACCATTGAGGACCTCCTTTCAACGGGACTCACCAAAGGGGCCCCTATTTTGCAGTTTGGGGAGTCAGTATGGATTAAAAACACATTAAACTCTCACCAAAAATGAAAATCACAACTTACCTAAATTGCGCATTGGATCTATTGTTCCGTAGAAGTACCTGGGTGTGAACCATCTCTGAAACTCGAAGTAGATCTCTTAGTTAAATAAAAGTAGGTTGGCACGGGATGTATAAATATAAATAAGCATTATAATATGATCATGTTACAATATTTTTTATTACCCTCCTGATAACTATCATTGCCACCATTTGCTTGATTTCATTATAGTAATTATACATTTTGACTGCATTAGGATGACGTTTTCAATGTAATAAATAATAACAAATATATATTCCGGGTTTCATTGTGTTCTTGAGTGTGCCTTTCCATGATGAAAGAGGGTTTGTTTTTCACTATCCCTGTGCTATCTCACTGGATTTATCATATCATCAACTAGAAGGCATCTCACTAAGTAATATTAACTGGGTAGTGAGGGGATGGCTGTCCATCTGGCTTTCTGCCTCAGGTTGGCACATTGATTTAGTTCTTGGTGCCAGAGAGTCTAGAAAGCCTATTAGAGGACCCTCTTCTGGAAAGAAATCCAGACATTGGCCCTCACTAGAACCCTGGCGGTAAATGTCACGTACCGCCATGCCGACGGCCGCCAACATACCGTGACCACGGCAGTAATCCTTTGTGGGTATTATGACCCACACTAAGAATACTGCCACAATACAGACACCCACACAAGTCCGCCAGACCAAAGGTCAGTGGTAAACTGGCGATAGCAAAACCCACACCATTACGCCAATAGGAATACGCCCACAGTATCACGACCCACGAATCAACGTGGCAGTCTTTAAACCGCGGTAAACCATTGGCAGTACACACAGCTGCGCTCAAAATTCACACACACTTACAAAACTACACCACATTGGACAATTCAAAATACACATACCTGATGCACATACACACACCACACCCACAACACTATAAAACAGCCACCCACATTACCCACAACCCCTTACAACAACAAAAAAGATAGCTAACTGACAGAAAGAAGCCAGGCGCACACACTCAATCAGAGGCATAGAACACCATTACCCATACACCATCCACGCACATCACAGCACACACCCCAACACATCAACCCACAATCCTTACACATACCACTCACACCACACCCATGGCACCCCAAAGACACCCCAGGTTTTCTGAGGAGGGGCTAAAGGTCATGGTGGAGGAAATCATCCGGGTAGAGTCACAGCTATTCGGATCACAGGTGCAGCAGAGGTCCATTGCAAGGAAGATGGAGCTATGGCGGAGAGTCGTCGACAGGGTCAATGCCGTGGGACAGCACCCAAAAACAAGGGATGACATCAGGAAGAGGGGGAACGACCTACGAGGAAGGTGAATTTTCTGGTGTCAAGACACCAGATTGATGTACAGAGGACTGGCGGTGAACCTCCACCTCCTCCCCCACAACTAACAACATTGGAAGAGCAATTCTTGGCAATCATGCATTCTGAGGGCCTTGCAGGAGTAGCAGGAGGACTGGACTCTGGTAAGTAAATTTTCTATTACTATCACCCCCACTACCTGCATGCCATCACATACCCCCACCCTTACCCTCACTCCCATCACTTCACCAACTCACATATACCCCACTAGTACAACCCACCCATCCCAATACCAAGCCCTGCATGCAACAACAATGCATGGACACCCATCATCGACCTGCATGGGCACCTATCACCCCAGCATGCCCAATAGAGAGACTCACCCAGCCCCCAAAATCACCACTCACACAAGGCAAAGCTGACAGGGAAAGCACAATCACACAGGGAAACACACCCATGCACAAGATTTCACACAGATACATTAACAATACATTTGCATCCCAACAGGACCCCTACCCAACGTCACCGGAGAGGAGGTGCCAGCCATATCCAGTCCCCCCCCCGAAGAGTCCCACAGTGATGCCTGCAGCTCTGCACACCTGGCTCAGGGTGACCAACCTGGCCCATCAGGGACCTCTGGACAGTCAGTCACCATGCCACAGTCCCAAACCACCACAGAGCCTCCCCTCTCAGGAAACACCACCACAGCACCCACCCAGTGGGCCCATACCTCGGTCCCCAGGACACATCAACCATCATTGTGCCCACCACTACAGGGACCCCAGGCAACCTCACAAACCCAAGAGAATCAGGGACCTAGGGTCAGTGGCAGTGGGCACACGGTTCCGGGGACAGAGGCACAGGACAACAGAGATGCTGGGAGGACTGCTTTGCGCAAGGGGGATGACAGGCCCAGAAAACCGTCTCTCCACAAGGCACTCTCAAACATCATGGGAGCATACCACCATTCCCAGGAGACAATGGGCCAGGTACTGGCCCAGTAACAGGAGACCCAGCGGCTGCAGGAGGGATAGTACCTGGGGATCAGGGAGGACCTAACTAAAATATACACCATTCTGGTCACCATTGCAGTGGTGCTGGCTGATATGGGCAAGACCATGAGAGACGCAGTAGCCCAACAAAGGGCACCTGACACTAGCCAAATGAGGAACAGCCTTCCACCTCCGCTGGCGCTAGTGGACAGGAGGCCCCGCCACAGGACCAACAGGCCAGCAGAACCCCACCCCTTGCAGAAGGAGAACCACCCTGTAAACCGTCCCTGCGATCCAGGCAGAAGCGAGAGAACATTGCCAGGACCCCCACCAGGTAATAAGAATCTCCTGATTGTCACCCTTGGGTCCCACTCTGTCACCCTGTCCACCTTGAACTGCCATTGCTCCCCTTCCTATGCCCCCTTGGATAATGCACCTGTGATACCAACAGACTGGACTCTAATTGGACATTCCTCCACCATCACCCCAGCCCCTTGCACATACCCCCATACTTACTTGCACAAAAATAAACACAGTTGAAACATATACCATACTGGAGTCAGTGTAATGATTACAAAAATGTATTGTTACAACATTATCAAAGCATTGCAACGTATATGTTCAGTGAAATATACTACAGGATGACCTTTGGTGGGTAGCAGTACATAAAGCAGGAGTGACACAGATCTGAAAATCCAAAGGGAACAGTCAGTGTCCATAGTCAGAGGGTAAGAGCCTGCCATGTACAATGTCCAAAATATTACTGAAATGTAAAGTTGAGTTATAGTCTCTTACCTGTGTGTCACTGGAAGTACTGCTGTATAATGTTTGTTCTGTTGTCCACATCTTCTTCCTCTGCCTCTTCTCCATCACTGTCCACAGGCTTCACCGCTGCCACAAGACCATTTCCAGGCTCATCCTCCTGCAAAAAAGGCACCTGGCGTCTCAAGGCCAGGTTGTGCAACACACAGCATGCCACGATGATCTGGCACACCTTCTTGGGTGTGTAGTACAGGGATACACCAGCCAGTTGGAGGCACCAGAACCTGGCCTTCAGGAGGCCGAATGTTCTCTCAATAATCCTGCTTGTAGGCCCATGTGCCTCATTGTAACGTTCCTCTGCCCTTGTCCTGGGATTCCTCACTGGGGTCAGTAGCCATGAGAGGTTGGGGTAACCAGACTCTCCTGCAAATATCGAGGGACAACTGTTAGACCCACACTAACCCTTGGGGACAACCCCATACTCAGACCCCATCTTATACTGTGTGGGGACCTTGGGGTCACCTATTAGACACACCCGGTGCCTCTGGAGTTGCCCCATCACATAAGGGATGCTGCTATTCCTCAAGATATGGGCATCATGCACAGACCCAGGATATTTGGCATTCACATGGGAGATGTACTGGTCCGCCAAACACACAAACACACAATTTGCACATTCATCGAGTGATAGCTTTTTCTATTTCTGTAAACCTGTTCATTTCTTCGGGTGGGACAAATGCCACATTTGTACCATCAATGGCACCAATGATGTTGGGGATATGTCCCAGGGCATAGAAGTCAGCTTTCACTGTGGCCAAATCATCCACCTGGGGGAACACGATGTAGCTACTCATGTGCTTCAGCAGGGCAGACAACACTCTGGTCAACATGTTGGAGAACATTGGCTGAGACATTCCTGATGCCATGGCCACTGTAGTTTGAAATGAACCACTTGCCAGGAAATGGAGCACTGACAGAACCTGCACTAGAAGTTGGATTCCCGTGGGCTGACGGATAGCTGACATCAGGTCTGGTTCCAATTAGGCACACAGTTTTTGGATTGTGGCACGATCAAGTCTGTATGTGATGATAATGTGTCTTTCCTCCATTGTCGACAGGTCCACTAGGGGTCTGTACACCGGAGGATACCGCCATCTCATCACCTGCCTCAGCGGTTGTAGCCTATGGAGGAGAACGGTGAGCAGAGGGTCATATTTCCACATAGATGGTACAACTGTTGTTGAATTTAGGTCACAGAAGCAGTGTGTGAAGTCGAGAGTCAGTTAATGTGCCAATGTCTGCTGTGACGCAGTTAGTTGGCATGAAATGGTGGCTGCCTGACCTTTGAGGAGGGACAAGGGGAAATGAGGTAAGTGCCCTGTGTTGTGCTCCATCATGGTAAGCGGTCGATGACCGCCAAGCAACTTCGCATTGGTTATCATTGGGCCCTATGAGTTCCAGGAGCCAATGGTGATGTACGCCCACCGCCGTGCACGTCACCGCCATTTTCTAGCTATGCACTCACTTGCTACCTGACCGTCAACAGGAGAGCACCTACACTGCAAGTGCTGCTGTGACCTGAGTCTGGAAGTGACAATAGCTAGAGTGTCTGGGGAAAGGGCCCCTGCCTTCACTGCAGAGGAGTTGGAGAAACTCGTGGATGGGGTCCTACCCCAGTACACGTTACTCTAGGGTCCTCCAGACAAACAGGTGAGTACACTGTGAGCATGATGTGTGGGCAATGCATGTTTGGAGTGGTGTGGATGTATGCCACATGTTGGGGGGTGCTAAGACGTCCTGGACTGAGGGCTGCTTGAGAGGTGGTCAGTGTATGTGTGCCAGGGCATGGGTGGGAACTGCTGGGCAATGAGTATGACCGTCCGGACGGGTGAGTGATTTCCTTTTCCGCTGTCTTTTCCCTCTAGGTCAGCACCCACAGAAAAAGGGTATTTGGTGTGTCATCGCCAAGGTGGTGTGGACCCTGGCGGTCTATCACAGGCGAAGCACCCACTGCCGCAAGAGATGGGAGGACCTGTTCCGCTGGACCAAGAAAATGGTGGATGCCCAGCTGGGACTGGCCTCCCAACATGGAAGGGGTGCCCGTCTCACCATGACCCCCCTGATGATCTGCATCCTGGCGGTGGCCTATCTGGAGTTGGCGCTTGAGGGTATCACAGCAGCCACAAGGGGGTGAGTACAGATTCTGAATCTTGACTTTGCGCGCTTCAAGAGCTAGCTGGGTGGGGGATGTGGGCTGTGGGTGCCCCTAGGCGAGGGCGATCATGGCAGGGTAGGTCCCTTGTGTGCAGGCTCTGAAGCACACCTACCCCAATGGTACAAGTGGGCAACACCTACTGGGCAAGGTCCTGTGGATGTCAGGTGTACAGATGCTGGCATTAGGCATTGTACCCAATGGGCTGGTGACTATCTTGGTGACTGGTTGGGCATGGCCTAGTGACTGTTTGGGCATGGCCTAGTGCATAGGGCTGCTCCCTGTGTGTTGTGTACACCAATGGTAGTGGTGTTGCTGGCATTTACCAAGTGTATCCTCTGACTCTCCCCCCCCTTTTTGTTTTGTCACCCTGTCCTTGTGTGCTTTAGCATCATCTGGAAGAGGAGAAGAGGCACCGGCGACGGAGGGAGCTGAATCCCACCTGGGCCTGGAGGCCGAATCCACCGAGGGTGAAGGCACCAGTGGGACGGAGGGCGAGGGGAGCACCATGACGGGGACAGGAGGGGAGACCAGTGACAGCTACTCCTCCTCTGATGGAAGCTCCCTGGCGGTGGTGTACACCACTGTGCCCACCCCAACAACAGGTACAGCCAACACCACCCCTACCATCACCGCCCTCCCAGCAGCCACTCAGCGTGTTTCCCGTGCCCGCTCACCCAGGAGGGTGGGCATCTCCTTCACCCCAGGCACCTCAGGCCCTGCCCCAGTCAGCCCTGCTGCCCTCAGTGAGGAGGCTATTGACCTCCTGAGTTCCCTCACTGTTGGGCAGTCAACCATTCTGAATGCCATCCAGGGTGTTGAGTGGCATTTGCAACAAACAAATGCATATCTGGAGGGCATTCATTCTGCCGTGGGTGCCCAACAGAGAGCATTTCAGGCTCCGGCCTCAGCACTGATGGCAGCCCTTGTCCCTATGTCTAGCCTCCCCCCTCCAATTTCCACTACCCAGACCCAATCCCCTCGACCTCACCCTATCCCAAGCACACCTTCAGACCAACATACACACAAATCAATACACAAAAGTGACTCAGGAAAACATAAGCACCACACTTCCTCTCACAGGCACTCACACAAGCACCATACCCATGCAAACATACCAACATCCACTGCCTCCACTGTGTCCCCCTCCTCCTCTTTGTCCACCTCCCCCAGTAGTGTCTCCACTCACACCTGTATGCACTACATCTTCATCCACTACCTCCATCACAGCACACCCATCACTACACACCCCTCACGGGCAGTCACCACCCCCACAACCATGCACACATCTCCTGTGTCCTCTCCCAGTGTGTCTATGAGCCCTCTTCCCAAAGTACACAAATGCAAGCACACACCCACCCAACAGACATCCACCTCACAACAGCATCCAGCCCAGGCACCTTCACCCAAACTCAGCAGACATACACCTCCTACAACCACTCCCTCTTCCTCCACTCCCAAACCCCTCCATCTTCCCGTCCCAGTGTGTCTAAAAACCTTATCCTGGCTAACATTGACTTCATCCCTACACCTCCCCCTGTCCTTCCACTAGGGCCTAGGTGTCAAGAGCCCAGGCCAGCACCTCCGCCACCAACTCGGCGTTCACTGTGGTACCTCCAAGTCCCAGGGCTGACAGTGTGCCACCGACCACTGCTTGGGACCAACTGATTCCGCCACCTGACAAGGTGAAGAAGGGGCTAGCAGGCAGCACGGCCAAGAAGCATGACCCACCCAGCAAGGGCTCCTCAAAAACACAAGCTGCCAGTCCCAAGGTCCCAGCTGCATCTGCCAAGGTGGGGAAGGGGGGAAGAAAACCCAAGGCAGGGCACTTCAGGCCTCGGAGGCTCCAGGTGAGGGACTGGTGCCCACCATCAGTACCGACAGCCCCGCAACCTGTACCGCAGACAGCACAGCCGCAGGCACCGCCACCTGCACCGCCATCTGCCATGCCACCTGCACCACCCACAGCACCGCCGCTGCCACAACAACTGTCAGCAGCATCATCCCCAGTGGGCAGCCGTCCGAGGCTGCAGGAGACAACCTGGTGTCTCCCTCCACCACCACCAACACCTGCACCACGGCAAACACCGGTAGCATCTCCGCCGTAGACACCGCCGCAAGCACTGCCACCTGCACCGCCACGTGCCCAGCTGGTGCCACTACATCTGTCTGCAGCAGCATCCCCAGTGGGCAGCCGTCCAGGGAAGCAGGAGACGGCCTGGACCCTCCCCCCACCATTTGAAGCACCACCACCAGCACCGGCACTACCAGCAGTTTGCAGCCTTAGTCGCCACAGGATGGAGTCTGGATCTGCCTCCATGGAGTATCATGCTACCTGTTCCCTCAAAATCTCGTGCCTCAGATACCCAGGTGAGGGAATGGGAACTGGCACACCCCAGGTGCAGCATCACTGGGCACAAGGCCCCCTCCAGAACTAGTGGAGAAATGCATCCACTATCACCTTCCTTGACAGGATGAAGCAGATTGGGCACAAGGCCCCCCTCCAGAACCAGTGGAGAGATCCACCCACTATCACCTTCCTTGGCAGGATGAAGCTGACTGGGCACAAGGCCCCCTCCAGAACCAGTGGAGAAAGGGCATCAACTCACCCTATCCTTGGCAGGATGAAGCAGACTGGGCACAATGCCCCCTCCAGAACCAGTGGAGATATGCATCCACTCACCCTATCCTTGGCATGATGAAGCAGACTGGTCACAAGGACCCCTCCAGGACCAGTGGAGAGATGCATCCACTATCACTTTCCTTGGCAGGATGAAGCAGACTGAGCACAAGGCCCCCTCCAGAACAAGTGGAGAAGCCATCCACTAGAGAGACTGTGGCCTTGCACTCCCCAGGACCAAGCAGTGGACAAACCACCCACTTGAGATACTTGAGAGACTGTGGCTTTGCACTCCCCAGGACCAAGCAGTGGGCAAACCACCCACTTCAGAGACTTGAGAGACTGTGGCTTTGCACTCCCCAGGACCAAGCAGTGGGCAAACCACCCACTAGAGAGACTTGAGAGACTGTGGCTTTACACTCCCCAGGACCAAGCAGTGGGCAAACCATTCACTTGAGAAGCTGTGGCTTTGCCCTCCCCAGGACCAAGCAGTGGGAAAACCACCCACTTGAGAGACTGTGGCTTTGTACTCCCCAGGACATCACTGTGGGCATGTTGCCCCCTCCAGGAGCAGTGGCGTAGTACCATATTCTGGCTGAGGTGCCCCCTCCCCTTCCCCCTGATGTGCCTGTGTGTTTTCGACCTGATGCCCCTGCAGTGTTCTGTCCGTTTTGAGGCAGGAGTCAAGTGTGGGCTTTGCCCATGATTTTAGGGCCCACAGGGCCATGAACATTTGCTAAGGACAGTGTACGGCCTTCTGTACATATTATAAATATTTGATTGTACTGTTTTTTTCCAATTGTTTATTTTATCTCAATATTTCAACAATAACACTGATTTAACTCACTTCCTTTTATCCTTGCATTCTTCCAGGGTGTTACGGGATGTATATGTAATGTTGCTGCATGTGTTTGTGTGTATGGTGTTGTGGGTGAGGGTGGGGGTGCAGGTGTTGGGTGATGAGTGTGTGTGTCACTCTCTTTTTCTTCCCACTCTCCCCTATGTGCTAGGAACAGTACTCAACGTGGTCGTCGCCGCCGTCGTCTTTGGTGCTCCTGGTGTATGAGCAGATATACCAGAATGGGCAGGACGTGCAGCTCTGGTTCCATGGCGTCCTGTTCTTCATTGGGTGTCGAGATGTGAGTGGTTTCCCTTCCAAAGACTGTTTCCTCCGTGCTTTTGATAGTGTTGGTACCACCCCGGAAAGCTGGCGGACTGGCTGGTTGTGATAAGGTGGGCGGTACATTGTCTTCCGCCTGTCTGTTGGCAGTTACCACCACGGTGTTGGTTGCTACCGCTGTGGCGGTCGGAGTGTTAAAGTGGCTGTCTATGATGCCGGTTTCCACCATGGTTGTGATGCCATTTTTTTTACCGCTGGCCTGTTAGTGGTATTACCGCCGCTTTAACACCGACCGCCAGGGTTGTAATGAGGGCCATTGTGTTGAAACCTCCTCCGCAGATCACTCAGACACCACAATTATAAAGTCATAGGTAAAGTGATTCCCAGCTGATTGGAAAAAATATAAATCCTAGAATGTATAATTAAACAATGGTTTGGGCTATAGTCTGTGTTGTATGCCCTAAAACCTCATGCAGTTGTTAAGTCAGAAAGACAACAGTGCTACAAGGCCATGCAGATGGTATTGTGTAGGTTATACAAATAACAACATCACTGTCCTTCACACTAAGACCCATATTTATAGGCTTTGTGGCACAGGGTAGATCAGCAAGTCACCTTGATACACTGCCCTGCATCACAGGGAAAGGGCAGGAATGTGCTGTATTTATCCAATATGGTGCATTCCTGTCCTTTCCTCCTATGTTGGTGCCCTTTTGGCAGCCTCATGCCAAATCAGGCACCCTTGCACATTGGTGTGTACATCAAATTTTGAGATGCTCCTTGACAAGATCGACCCAGTGTTTGCCAGATCTCTTTTCGTAAGATTCAGGCTGCCAATCTTACTGCTTGCAACCTTCACTAGAAAATCTAGGCACCCATTAAAAGGCTGTACTTTGCCCTGCGTGCAGGGAAACTGATACAATTGATGAACACACTTCATTCTTCTGCCAGGTCTACATCAGACAAGTAGGGGATGGGTTATGTCCCTGGTTTTAAAGAACAAACATATTATTTGCCAGGGCTACAATCATAATGGATTGGAATTTTCATTGCTGTAAAGGGAGGGAACAGGGCCTCTCAATCCACCTCAACAACATAAACTTGAAGGCGAATTCCTATGCATTTTACTGTAAAATTCTCTCAATGTTGGGTAAAAGGTTCAATCTGATCAGACTTTCTAAATCCGGTAGGAAATCAATGTGAAATTTGGTGTTGGAAAGTGTTGTGAACTTCAGTGAGCACGATTTGCTCAAAAATTATTTAATGGCTTTCATCCATCATGATGCATCTCTGTGGCGTGAAGTATAGTAAATGTAAGATATTAGGAAATCTGTGAGTCTGTGTGCATTACATTCAGAAATCTGTGTGGAAGGGAAGAGTCCAATTATAATTCTCAATAATAACGATGAATATAAATATTGTCTTTTGAATGCCGTCAGTGCTACACGATGTGCTACCAAAGCAAAGTGACAATAACAAATACGATACTTTAATAATGTCGTTTTACCTTACATCTGTTGAACATGGTTAGAGTAGGGATCTACTATCAACTGTCAATTTTTTAATCTAAAGGTTGAAAGGAATAAACAGGTGTGTTTGCCAATGTCCACAGCCTATGATGACAACTGTGATGAGAAATCCTGTTTTGTAGAAAAATGTTTGCCTTCTTTTATTCTTTTGAAATTTCTGTAGTGATGTGTATGCATGACTAATATGTGTGTGTCAATACGGTACATTGCTGAACTTACATACCAACAATGCTCGAGTACAAAATGAGTGTGTGAAACGATAGCACATGTGCATACTGATGACTTCAGCCTACTCTACAATATGACCATATTGATATGTTGCCATATATGTCTGTAATATCCTTGTGTATGAGGAAGTGAAATAAATGGCCTTTTATAATCAGTGTAAGGTTCACTCCATCAACTACAATCTCTGAAGAACGCCATCATATCCCACTTATTTTCCAGATTAAATAACTACCTATCCTGTAGAACAGCCTGTCCAGGATGAGTAACCTGACCTCAACTTATCCTCGCCACCCATGGATGAAGACATTTCTAATCACCTCCTGGGCACTTTTCACTGTTTGCTCCAATCATTGCAAGGAAAGATGTTTGGGTCTCCAAGGGAACCAACCAAGTGAGTTTCTAATACACCTATTCACCATATGACCAGTGAGGGTCCTAACCCCCAAGCCTACTTTTAAGTAAGAGTGGTAGTGGTCCAACAGCCTATGGCGGAAAAAGGTCAAGTTGGGGATACAGACTCTAGAGGGCAGTTTCAAATGACTCAGGAGGTGTTTCAGCCACAATGAAGGGTTGGCAGTAAGACACCCACTTGTGGCTCTGTGTAGTTGATGCCTCCTTAGCTGATAATGCTGGTATTATGATGCTGAAGGATGAACAACAACAGCCTTCTCCATCAAAAACCAGTGATGTTGTCAATCAGCTTGAGCCATGAATTCCTTTATCCAGTCCTTGAAACAATTAAATGGAAGCCAAGATGAACTCCTTCATTGCAAAATACATAATTAGTGTGTTGCAGAACCAGCAAACCCTGGACATAGAAAATCATGCAGCCTTTGTGGCATTCACTAATGTTGTTGGGAAATTGGGCCATACATCTTCAACCTCTGATGTTTGTGCATCAGAGCCATCTTCCATCACTCCTCAGCCTCCTAATTCACCCCAAAAAAATTAACAGGGAGGCTGAACATTGATCAGAGGATGAAAATGTATAGTTCCCATGTTATAGATTTCAAATTTCCTGTTCAACATTTCTGAGTGTTTTGAGGCCAGTTCATTTGTCATATGTTTGCCATCATGCCACACCTTCTACAAACAACTGCAGTCTTCTATTGGTGACATGAAGTGTCTTGCTCATCTGCTCTGGTCATAAACAATTATTTTTTGTTGATGGTAATGATATTGATAAAAATGAACCTGATTGAGACATCTAGTTGCAGATTTCTTACCTTAGAATTTTCCTAGGCATCAGACTGGACCCAGAGATTTTTCTTGAGCAGTACCCCTGAGCGCAGTTAGCTGGCATTGAATAGCTCCACTTCGTTGTTGTGCACACTGGATATGATGTTGCGGGTCCTATATAGGAGGCACACTGACATCAATTCTTTTATATCCTCAGCCCTGATCCAAGATAAGAGCTACTCCTCAGTCATTATTTGACTGATCTTTTTTTTTTTTCCTTTTGTCAAAACTTTTAAAAGTATTTTTACTGCTTGTGCATCGAGGGATGTCTTCTCGCAAGACCTGGATCATGCCCTGCGTATCCTGTCATCAGGTGATGTCAGTGATGGATCCGCACCTCGTGTGCCTTTGGTGTTTGGAGTGCAACCAGGACCCAAAGTTATGCTTCAAGTGCCGGGCCATGCATCCGAAAAATCTGAAGGTTCTCCACCCAAACCTGCCCATGCTCTGCCTTATTGCGTGGCGATTGAGAGGTGGCAGTTTACAGTTTTTGTCCTTCTACCTGAAGACTGGAATGCAATCTTGGCAGCCAGGCCTTCCTCCAACAAAATGGTATACACCTGATGTTGGAAAAAATTGTGCAATGGTGCATAGACAAGTCTGTTGACAACTTCGCTGGCCCTCTTACTGAGGTTTTGTTGTGGTATCCTTTCTCTGGCCAAACAGGGCTCTGCTATGTGCACTCTTAAAGATTATCTGTGTGCCATTTCTGCTGTTTTGCAGTTGCCTAATCAACCTTCCTTGTTTAAGTCTCCAATTGCAAATAGGTTCCTTAAAGCCCTTACTCATGTTTCCTATATCTTTATTCATTATGTCCCAGATGGGATTTGAATATACTTTTGACATTTCTGATGTGCGCCCCTTTTCAATCTCTCCACTATTATCTTATCAGGCTTCTTACTTTGAAAACAGCTTTCCTTGTGGCTATTACATCTGCCCACAGGGTGAGTGAGCTGTGGGCAAGGTCAGCTAACCTACCCTACCTTTCCATTCATCCTGACAAAGTGGCTCTTTGTTCAAGGGCTTCCTTTCTACCAAAAATGATACCGGCCTTCCAAGTAGACCAATTCATCACCTTGGCTAACTTTACGGGCCCCCGCCTCCTACTAAGGAAGAGGAGGGACTCCACCACCTAGACCCAAAAAGAGCATTGGTGTTCTACCTTGATCCTGCCAAACAGTTCTGGGTGGATGATCAATTCTGTCTTGGTTTCATGGGTGCAAAAATAATTGAGGGGTGAAGAAGAGAACCATCTCCAGATAGGTCGTACTCTGCATTAAAATGTGCTACGCACTGACTAAGAAGCAAACAGCTGCGGGTTTACCTGCTCATTCTTTGTAGGAGGCTGGCCTGGCTTATAGTGGGTACCTGATGGCGCTTACACATTGTGACAGGTCCAGTTATCCCCTAGTAGTAGATTAGTAGTGTTCTAGCAGCTTAGGTTGATAGATATAACTATACCAGAGCGGCTTAGGCTGAACTAGGAGACATGCAAAGCTCCTACTATACCAATTATATCACATATGTGCTATATCATAAGAAACACAATACTCAGAGTTACTAAAAATAAAGATACTTTATTTTAGTGATGATGTGCCAATAAATATCTCAGACGATATACTCCCTTAGGCAGTAAGTAGAATACACAAAATATACACACAAACCAAAATCAGGTAAGTAAAAGAGTCAGAAAGTAGTGCAAACACTGTAGAATACAATAGGATGTAATAGGCCTAGGGGCAACACAAACCATATACTAAGAAAGTGGAATGCGAACCACGAATGGACCCCTAGGCTAGTGTAGTGTGTAGAGGGTCATGGAAAGTGTAAGAAGACACTAAGGGTGTCCAAGATACCCCACCCCAAGATGCTGAAAAGTAGGAATAAAGTGCTGGTACTTCCCCAGAAACACTAAACTTGTGATAGAGGATTCTGCAGAGACCACAACAGACTGCAAAGCCCGGAAGACAGATTCCTGGACTTAGGACCTGCAAAGGAAGGGGACCAAGTCCAAGAGTCATGAAAGTGTACAGGGGGGCAGGACCCCCCTAAACCCCAGATGAAGGTGCAAAATGGCTGCCTCTGGATGGAAGAAGCTGAAGATTCTGCAACAACGAAAGGTACTAGGAACCTCTCCTTTGTGCAGAAGATGCCACAGGGAGTGCTGGAGGATGCAGAGTTGTTTCCTTGGAGAAAGACCACAAACAAGCCTAGCTAGCTGCAAAGGTCGCAGTTAAAGAAAAAGGGTGCTGCTTGGCCAAGGAATGACCGGGATGTTGCCACTTTAGGAGAGGACACAGAGGCATCACTCAGCAATACAGAGAGCCCATGCACAAGAAGGCAGCACCCGCAAAATTCCTTGAACATGGGTTCAAGAAGACTGAGCACAGCAGTCATCTCAACACTACAAAAGAGGGTCCCACGAAGCCGGAGGTCAACTCAGCGAGTTGAGCAATGCAGGACGGAGTGCTGGGGACCTGGGCTAGGATGTGCATGAAGGAGTCCTTGCAAAAGTGCACAGAAGCCATAGCAGTTGCAGTTCACGCGGTGCACAGGATTACTGTCTGGAGAGGGAAGGCAAGGACTTACCTCCTCCAAATTTGGACAGTTGGACCACTGGACAGTCTTGGTCAATTGGGTCCACCACCTGTGTTCCAGGGGCCACGCTCGTTAGGATGAGAGGGGTCCCAGAGTACCAGTGACGCTGAAGTTTGGTGCCTGCTGGAACAGGGGGAAGATTCCATCAACCCACTGGAGATTTCTTTGTGGCTTCCAATGTAGGATGAAGGCAGGCAGCCCCCAAAGCATGCACACCCAGGAAACAGTCTAGAAAGCCGACAGGATTAGGTGTTACAATTTCACTGGTAGTCTTCTTGCTACTTTGTTGTAGTCAGCGGGCGATCCTTGGCAGAAGTCGAAGAGAGAGGTGCAGAGGAACTCTGGTGAATTCTTGCAAGTCGTTATGTGAGGAAAAGCCCACAGGAGATACCCTAAAAAGCCCTCAGAGGAGGATTGGCCACCTAGTGAGGTAAGCATCTATCAGAAGGGGTCTCTGACATCACCTGTTGGCACTGGCCACTCAGAGGCATCCATTGTGCCCTCACACCTCTGGATTCAAGATGGCAGAAGTCTGGGACACACTGGAGGAGCTCTGGGCACCACCCCTGGGGTGGTGATGGACAGGGGAGTGCTCACTCATCTTCCCTTTGCCCAGTTTCGCACCAGAGCAGGGACTGGGGGTTCCCTGAACTGGTGTAGACTGGCTTATGCAAGGAGGGCACCATCTCTGCCCTTCAAAGCGTTTACAGAGGCTGGGAGAGGCTACTCCTCCCCAGCCCTTAACACCTATTTCCAAACGGAGAGGGTGAAACACCCTCTCTCAGAGGAAATACTTTGTTCTGCCTTCCTGGGACTGGGCTGCCCAGACCCCAGGAGGGCAGAACCCTGTCTGTGGGGTGGCAGCAGCGGTAGCTACAGAGAAAACCCCAGAGAGCTGGTTTGGCAGTACCCGGGGTCTGTAGTGGACACCCGGGGATGCATGGGATTGGCACCCCAATACCAGACTTGGCATGGGGGACAATTCCATGATCTTAGACATGTTACATGGCCATATTCGGAGTTACCATTGTGAAGCTACATATAGGTATTGACCTATCTGCAGTGCATCCGTGTAATGGTGCCCCCGCACTCACAAAGTACGGGGAAATTGACCTGAACTATGTGGGGGCACCTTTTCTAGTGCAAGGGTGCCCTCACACTTAGTAACTTTGCACCTAACCTTCATCAAGTGAGGGTTAGACATATAGGTGACATATAAGTTACTTAAGTGCAGTGTAAAATGGCTGTGAAATAACGTGTGCGTTATTTTACTCAGGCTGCAGTGGCAGTCCTGTGTAAGATTTGTCTGAGCTCCCTATGGGTGGCAAAAGAAATGATGCAGCCCATCGGGATCTCCTGGAACCCCACCCTGGGTACCTAGGTACCATATACTAGGGAATTATAAGGGTGTTCCAGTGTGCCAATTAGAATTGGTGAAAATGGTCAGTAGCCTATAGTGACAAATTTAAAGGCAGATAAAGCATAAGCACTGAGGTTCTGATTAGCAGAGCCTCAGTGGCACAGTTAGTCACTACACAGGTACACACATTCAGGCCACAAACTATGAGCGCTGGGGTAGCAGGATCCCAGTGAGACAGGCAAAAACAAACTAACATACATGTAAAAATGGGGGTAACATGCCAGGCAAGATGGTACTTTCCTACATTCTACCAGAGGTAAAGCTGTGACCACTGCATTAGTATGAGGAGTTCCAGTCCTTGACATCTATCAGGTGGCAAATAGGGCATCTCTGTACACGTTTATCAAACATTACTTCCTGGACAGTCAGGTCCATATTGACAGGCACTTTGCCCGTTCGGTCCTGCAGGACCTTCTATTATCTTGGTTTGCAGACCCAACTCCGGGAAGGGTATTGCTTGAATATCAATTTTAAGTGAAGGAATCTGCAACTAGATGTCTGTATCAGATGGACAAGTTGCATAAATTCGGTAATGCATTATGTGCGAGAGATATTAACTAGTTGCAGATTTCTTATACATTCATGCAGTCTCCCCGCTCTATTAATTGATTTCTAGGGACAGTGACTCCCTTTCAGTGCCTTAGTTTTAACTCATCACTGATCAGTTTTCTTCATGGCTCTGCGCTTCTGGCATGGAAAGTCATGAAAAGAAACTGATGTCAGCAAGCCAAGTTGGCACCTATCTAGGGCCTGCAACATCATATTGAGTGTGCACGATGCCGACGACAGACGCGGGGGTACTGCTCGAGGAAAATCTCCAGATCCAGACTGATGCCTGGGGAAATTCTAAGGTAACAAATCAGCAACTAGATATTGTCTCTACTAGATAAGGCATTATAGAAGGTAAGCAACCTATTCATTAAGTGTGATGAATGCCCAGAGCCATCTTGACGCTGACATCTGAGAGGTTAGAAGCCAAAATTAGAGGGGTCCCGAAAAAGTCAAGCTTTAAGTTATTTTCTGAAATTAGAAAAGTTCAGCTGATTTTTAAATCCCAGAGAAAGTGTATTCCAAAATGTACAAGTGGAATAGAGAAAGCTCCTACCACCCCCTGAAACTTTGTTACATTTGAGGACTATAAGTATTTTGGATGGAGCATAACGCATGAGTCTCCTTGGTACCTTCCACATAAATCTCTTCTTCAAATACTGTGGGCCTATTCCATGGAGAGATTTATGGGCTGTACAGAGTGCCTAAAAAGGTTGTTTCTTCACTGAGAGCCAATGAACCTCCACTAAGCTTGGGACACTGATTGAAATGTGGGTATTTTCTTTAGGAGCTGGGCTGCTGCATTCTGTAAAAGCTGGAGTTTTATTAAGGAACATGGACAAACTCCCTGATAAAGGGAATTCTAATAGTCCAGCATAGACAGTACCAGCCCAAGAACAACTGATTTTTGCAAGTCAAATGGGATTTAATGGAGAATTTTCTCAACATTAAAAAAAAAAGAAACAGAACTATGTAAGTTTGTTAATCTGATCTCTAAAAGAAAGATTGGCGTCAAAGGCGACCTTAGGTTCCTTACATTCAGGACCAGGCTAGAGATGGTGCCAAGTGACAAAAACCACCAAGATAAATTCCAAAATCATGTATCCTTACCAAAAAGGAGAACTTCAGCTTCATCTGAATTTTGCAAAAGGCTATTGCATCTCATCCCTTTTCTGACCTTGTTTATGCAACTGATGGAGCGTTGAGAAACCTCTCCACCATTGCTCAAAATGGACACTACAATTTGAGTGCCATCTGCATATGCAATTGTGGAAAAGCCAAAGGACTGAATACGTGTAACTAGGGGGCCTGCATAAATATTCAAATGTGGGGGCTTAATGATGACCCTTTATTATGCCACGGGGCACAGAAAAGGATTTTGACCTGAATTCCCTGAGGAAAACCAACTGCTCCTTGTTGGAGTGAAAGGAATGCAGAAGATTCAAGTCAATATTAGCTAAATGATCCATGAGGATGCTGTTGCTCACAGTGTTGAAGTCTGCAGACAGATCTAAAAGACTCACTGCCATTTCCTGTCATTCTCCATCATTGTTCTTATCTCCTCTGTAGCAATGACCAAAGTTGTTTCAGTACTATGGTTTGATCTGAAACCATGTTGAGCTCCATCAAGAATCTAAGTTCTAGTTAGGAATTCTGAAAGGGCTATGTCATGGTAAGATGCTTTTCAAGAATTTTTGCCAGCATTGGTAGGAGTGAGATCAGATGGTATTTTTTTTTTCCTCGTTGGGTATGAGACACTTTTTTTCAGCAGAGAGAATATGAAAGCCTTTTTCCATTCATCCAACAAATCGCCGAGAAGTGATGATATGATTTATTAATTTTGTGGTAATGGGTGCAACCATTTTAGCTATATCCTATATGATTTTTGGAGTACAGGGGTCTCAGGGTGCCCCTGATTTAGTAAGGGTGATATGTTTGAGCACTCTATCTTCCATGAGAAGAGGAAACTCGCTGAACTCCTGTTTATTGAGCCTTGTTGTTTTTTCACCTGAAGAAACAGAAATAATGTTGATATTCAAATTGAAATCTATGTATACTACCTCAGCCTTATTTCTGAAGAAACAAGCCAAGTTATCACATAGCAGATGGCTTGGTGTCGCTGTGGTAGTTGATTTAGGACTATAGAGCTTTTTAACTGATTTAAACAGTTTACTTGTGGATTTCTTATCAGTAAAATACTTAGGGCCTGATTACAACTTTGGCGGAGGGTGTTAATCCGTCCCAAATGTGACGGATATCCCGCCTACTGTGTTACGAGTTCCATAGGATATATTGGACTCTTAATATGGCGGGCGGGATATCCGTCGCATTTGGGACAGATTAACACCCTTCGCCAAAGTTGCAATCAGGCCCTTAGGTTTCTCTTTGACAATCACATTTATATAATCCAGATTGAGTGGTATTTACAATTCCCCATTGGGTTACAACTACTTCTCCAGATCCGTTTTTGCCCTCAATATTTTTGTTTAAGCTTCCTATGATTCAGAGAGAACCAGGGTGCCCTTGGCATAGTTCATGACTTTTAATGTGTTTGAAAGGAGCCAGCCCTGATAATGCCATATTGATCTAATCAGCATACATAGTTATATTAACATATGGCTCATTCAATAAATGGTGTTGAGTAGTAGCCAGGATATTTGTAAGTTCTTTTTTTCCCATTTTATTCAATGTCCGAGTTTTTGTGGCCGACAACACCATGTCAGGTGGAAAATATGGACAGAGACTTTTAAGCTGAAACTAATGACTTTATAGTCTGATCAAGTTATTGACAGCATCAGCTCTAGCTGCACATCTGGATTACTTAAAAAAACGTCATCTAAGGTGTGACCCAATTTGTGTGTAATAGCATTCACCAGTTGCCTGAGATTAATACAATTCAAGATATTTATATGTTGTTCAGTTCCTTTATTGGTGAGATCTTCCAGATGTAAGTTGAAATCACCTAGGATGTTATAGTTTGGGTATTACATGCCGGATACAATAAAGTCACTTAAGGAAGTCAGAAAGTAAGCTTTAGGACCTGGGTGCTTACATATCAGAAGGCCCATTAAAGTAGCATTATTATTCTATTTACTTCTAAAGGTGAGAGCCTCACAATCTCTTATACTCATAGGCTTGCAAGAGATCTCAAAATGTTCACAGTAAACAACTGCTATGCCTCCACCACATTTAACAATGTGGTCCACTTTAAAAAAGGCATAGCCTGATGAAATTGCAGAAATTAAATTAGGATCTGATGCTTCATCTGCCCAAGTCTCAATTAAAAACACAAAATCAGGGGCATGAGAATCTAGATGATTGTAAAGCTCATATTTATGTTTAATACTCAATCTTGTATTAACCCCTTAGCTGCTGGGACGTCCCCCCCCGTGCTCAGCCCTTCTTTGGCTATTTGGGGTAGTTTGCGCTTAGGCCTTCATAACTTTTTGTCCACATAAGCTATCCACGCCAAATTTGCGTCCTTCTTTTCCAACATCCTATGGATTCTAATGGTACCCAGTGTTTGTGGTTTTCCCTGGAGGAGACCAAGAAATTAGCCAAAAAACTGTGAAAATTCAGTTTTTTTCAAAAAAATGGGAAAAAAGGGCTGCCGAAGAAGGCTTGTGGTTTTTTCCCTGAAAATGGCATCAACAAAGGGTTTCTGGTGCTAAAATCACCATCTTTCCACCTTTCAGGAACGGGCAGACTTGAATCAGAAAACCACATTTTTCAACACAAATTTGGCATTTTACTTGGACATACCCCATTTTTACTATTTTTGGTGCTTTCAGCCTCCTTCCAGTTAGTGACAGGAATGGGTGTGAAACCAATGCTGGATTCTGGAAAGCTAAACATTTCTGAAAACTAGACAAAATTCTGAATTTAGCAAGGGGTCATTTGTGTAGATCCTACAAGGTTTTCCTACAGAAAATAACAGCTTAAATAAAAAAATATTGAAATTGAGCTGAAAACAACAGCCATTTTTCTTTATGTTTTACTCTGTAACTTTTTCCTACGATGTCAGATTTTTGAAAGCAATATACCGTTATGTCTGCTAGACTCTTGTGGTTATATAAAGAGCTTGTAGGTTCATCAAGAACCCTAGGTACCCAGAGCCAATAAATGAGCTGCACCCTGCAGTTGGTTTTCATTCTATACTGGGTATACAGCAATTTATTTGCTGAAATATGAAGAGTGAAAAATAGGTATCAAGAAAACCTTTGCATTTCCAAAATGGGCTCAAGATAAGGTTTTGAGGAGCTGTGGTTATTTGCACATCTCTGAATTCCGGGGTGCCCATACTAGCATGTGAATTGCAGGGCATTTCTCAAAAGACGTCTTTTTTACACACTCTCTTATATTTGGAAGGAAAAAATGTAGAGAAAGATAATGGGCAATAACAATTCTTTTGCTATTCTATGTTCCCGCAAGTCTCCGGATAAAAATTATACCTCACTTGTGTGGGTAGGCCTAGCGCCCGCGACAGGAAATGCCCCAAAACACAACGTGGACACATCCAATTTTTGACAGAAAACAGAGCTCTTTTTTGCAAAGTGCCTACCTGTAGATTTTGGCCTCTAGCTCAGCCGGCACCTAGGGAAACCTACCAAACCTGTGCATTTTTAAAAACTAGAGACCTAGGGGAATCCAATATGGGGTGACTTGTGGGGCTCTGAACAGGTTCTGTTACCCAGAATCCTTTGCAAACCTCAAAATTTGGCTAAAAAAATACATTTTCCTCACATTTTGGTGACAGACAGTTCTGGAATCTGAGAGGAGCCACAAATTTCCTTCCACCCATGGTTCCCCCAAGTCTCCCGGTAAAAATGATACCTCACTTGTGTGGGTGGGCCAGGTGCCTGCAACAGAATAAGGCCCAAAACTTGTAGAGATAGAGGGGATAGCACAGCAAGTTGATAGGACATATTCTTCTTTTATACATCTTTAGGCTGACTCTGCTTTAGGGACCCACACAAGTGAGGTGTCTTTTTACTTGGGAGACTGAGGGGAACACTGGGGAGTAGGAATTTTGTGCTGGAGCGGTGATCGTACAAATGAAAGTCAGGAAAACATGCTTTTTTAAGCAAATTTTGAGGTTTGCAGAGGAGTCTGGGTAAGAAAGTGTTGGGGGATCCACGCAAGCCACACCTCCCTGGACTCCTTGGGGTGTCTAGTTTAAAAAACTGTCTGGGTTTGGTAGGTTTCCTTAGATGAAGGTCGCACCCAGGACCAAAAACATAGATGCCCTCTCCCCCCAAACACAGGTAGTTTTGTAAAATATCATTTTGATGTGTCCACATACGTCTGTGATGTGCCAAACACTAAAATTGTGAAAAGAAACGCACTTAGGTTATGTGAAAAAGACCCCTCACCCACCAACCAAGTTGGTGGCATGCTTCATCATCGGGGTCGCACCCGAGGCACCTAGCGTGTCACAGGTGTGCTGCGACGCCTGATTACAGCGGAGAAAGTTTTGTCATTTTTACCACACATACTGGTTGGATTTGGCATGAGGCTGAGTGATGGTTCAGTGGATCAAATTTTATTAACAAGAGATTTCACAAAAATGAAATGCACTGTTAATAACTGAAAGGTAAAAAACTGAACCAATGACTCACAGCTCGTGAGCTGTAAAGCAGCGACAAGGCACCAACCGCTTTACAGTCCATTCACACACCTTTCATACATGACACTCAAAAGACCATTCACACCGCCAGCCACGGGCCCAGCACATTACAACACTCACATCGACAGACAGCGCCACTCAAGGACCAATCACTTACATACGACCACATACCTGATACAACAATCACACCAGGTGATGGGAGTGTGTGGACTGGAATCTGAGAGGAGCCACAAATTTCCTTCCACCCAGCGTTCCCCCAAGTCTCCTGATAAAAATTATACCTCACTTGTGTGGGTAGGCCTAGCGCCAGTGAGAGGAAATACCCCAAAGCACAATGTGGACACATCCCATTTTTTCACAGAAAACAGAGGTTTTTTTTGCAAAGTGCCTACCTGTAGATTTTGGCCTCTAGCTCAGCCGGCACCTAGGGAAACCTACCAAACCTGTGCATTTTTTAAAACTAGAGACCTAGGGGAATCCAAGATGGGGTGACTTGTGGGGCTCTGAACAGGTTCTGTTACCCAGAATCCTTTGCAAACCTCAAAATTTGGCTAAAAAAATGAATTTTCCTCACATTTCGGTGACAGAAAGTTCTGGAATCTGAGAGGAGACACAAATTTCCTTCCACCCAGCGTTCCCCCAAGTCTCCCGATAAAAATGATACCTCACTTATGTGAGTAGGCCTAGCGCCCGCGACAGGAAATGCCCCAAAACACAACGTGGACACATCCCATTTTTTCACAGAAAACAGAGGTGTTTTTTGCAAAGTTTCTACCTGTAGATTTTGGCCTCTAGCTCAGCCGGCAACTAGGGAAACCTACCAAACCTGTGCATTTTTGAAAACTAGAGACCTAGGGGAATCCAAGATGGGGTGACTTGTGGGCCTCTCACCAGATTCTGTTACCCAGAATCCTTTGCAAACCTCAAAATTTGGCTAACAAAACACTTTTTCTTCACATTTCGGTGACAGAAAGTTCTGGAATCTGAGAGGGGCCACAAATTCCCTTTCACCCAGCGTTCCCCAAAGTCTCCCAATAAAAATGGTACCTCACTTGTGTGGGTAGGCCTAGCGCCCGCGACAGGAAATGCCCCAAAACACAACATGGACACATCCCATTTTTTCACAGAAAACAGAGGTATTTTTGCAAAGTGCCTACCTGTAGATTTTGGCCTCTAGCTCAGCCAGCACCTAGGGAAACCTACCAAACATGTGCATTTTTGAAAACTAGAGACCTAGGGGAATCCAAGATGTGGTGACTTGTGGGGCTCTGACCAGGTTCTGTTACCCAGAATCCTTTGCAAACCTCACAATGTGGCTAAAATAACACGTTTTCCTAACATTTCGGTGACAGAAAGTTCTGGAATCTGAGAGGAGCCACAAATTTCCTTCCATCCAGCGTTCCCCCAAGTCTCCCGATAAAAATGGTACCTCACTTGTGTGGTTAGGCCTAGCGCCCGCAATAGGAAATGCCCCAAAACACAACGTGGACACATCCAATTTTTTGACAGAAAACAGAGCTGTTTTTTGCAATGTGCCTACCAGTAGATTTTGGCCTGTAGCTCAGCCGGCACCTACGGAAACCTACCAAACCTGTGCATTTTTAAAAACTAGAGACCTAGGGGAATCCAAGATGGGATGACTTCTGGGGCTCTAAACAGGTTCTGTTACCCAGAATCCTTTGCAAACCTCAAAATTTGGCTAAAAAAATGAATTTTCCTCACATTTCGGTGACAGAAAGTTCTGGAATCTGAGAGGAGCCACAAATTTCCTTCCACCCAGCGTTCCCCCAAGTCTCCCGATAAAAATGATACCTCACTTATGTGGGTAGGCCTAGTGCCCGCGACAGGAAATGCCCCAAAACACAACGTGGACACATCCCATTTTTTCACAGAAAACAGAGGTGTTTTTTGCAAAGTTTCTACCTGTAGATTTTGGCCTCTAGCTCAGCCGGCAACTAGGGAAACCTACCAAACCTGTGCATTTTTGAAAACTAGAGACCTAGGGGAATCCAAGATGGGGTGACTTGTGGGCCTCTCACCAGGTTCTGTTACCCAGAATCCTTTGCAAACCTCAAAATTTGGCTAACAAAACACTTTTTCTTCACATTTCGGTGACAGAAAGTTCTGGAATCTGAGAGGGGCCACAAATTCCCTTTCACCCAGCGTTCCCCAAAGTCTCCCAATAAAAATGGTACCTCACTTGTGTGGGTAGGCCTAGCGCCCGCGACAGGAAATGCCCCAAAACACAACATGGACACATCCCATTTTTTCACAGAAAACAGAGGTATTTTTGCAAAGTGCCTACCTGTAGATTTTGGCCTCTAGCTCAGCCAGCACCTAGGGAAAACTACCAAACATGTGCATTTTTGAAAACTAGAGACCTAGGGGAATCCAAGATGTGGTGACTTGTGGGGCTCTGACCAGGTTCTGTTACCCAGAATCCTCTGCAAACCTCAAAATTTGGCTAAAAAAACACATTTTCCTCACATTTCGGTGACAGAAAGTTCTGGAATCTGAGAGGAGCCACAAATTTCCTTCCACCCAGCGTTTCCCCAAGTCTCCTGATAAAAATTATACCTCACTTGTGTGGGTAGGCCTAGCGCCCGTGACAGGAAATACCCCAAAGCACAACGTGGACACATCCCATTTTTTCACAGAAAACAGAGGTATATAAGGTTCCAACCTCTGATCAACTCTATCTACACCTCCCATGTGCTTATTATAATCTAAAACGCACACAGGTTTGCGCACTTCAGCAACCTGGCCCCAAACAGTCATGGGGGAAGTACTCTCATCATGGATGGTACTTAGCATGTAGACATCCCTCCTGTCTGAAAACTTCAAAGCTAGCAGCTCATCATTCCGCAAGGCACTGCACTGTCCCCTCTCAGGTTTTTTTACAGACAAGTTTCCTTGGATAGCCTTTCCGGTTACAACGAATTGTGGCACAAGCAACAGTGTCGACTCTAAACAATTCCTTGAACGACTGCACTCCAGTGTAAAAGTTATCTACATACAAATTGTGACATTTGTTGAACAGTCGTCTACCAAGTTCCCACACAATTTTCTCAGTAACTCCAAAAGTGGGGGGACAACCAGGGGGGTCAATACTGGAATCCCTACCAGTGTAGACACGGAAATTATACACATATCCTGTACTACTTTCAGACAGCATATACAATTTAATTCCACATTGTGCCCTCTTGCTAGTAATGTACTGCCTAAAAACCAAACGACCCTTGAAGAGGACCAAAGACTCGTCCACAGCTATTTCTTTGCCTGGAACATAGACCTCTGAAAAACAATCTACAAAATGATCAAGGACAGGCCTAATCTTAAAAAGACGGTCAGAATCATGGTGATCTCCTGGCAAGGCTAATGCATTGTCAATAAAATGCAGCATCCTAAGAAGAAGCAAATACCGATTACGACTCATTGTTGTAGGAAATATAGCTGTTGCCATCAAGGGACTAGTAGACCAATAAGTAGCCAGTGACAGCTTCCTTATCAACCGCATCAAAAGAGTCAAACCTAAAAACCCTTTCATCTCCTCCAAATTTGTGGGAATCCACTGGCAGCTCTAGAGTGCGGCCTAAGTCTAGCAGCGTTGTCCCTCAAATACTGCTCCACATACAAATTAGTCTGCTCAACAATCTCTTCCAAAAACACATCATCCACAAATAACTCAAAGAAATTGACAGGCAAAAAGTTCTCTGTATTGACGCTACACCCCGGGATACCAGTAAAGGCAGGCAACTCTGGCTGCTCCATGTTTGAGGCAACCCAGAGTTTCAGGTCTTCTAACGGGAAACCTTTCAGCCCCAGGTTGCTGCACTAATGGCACATCAGTGTCCTCCTCTGAAATAGGCCCTTCATCTGCACTGAGTGTGGCTTCCTCATCAGAAGATTCCTCTCCGGCAGAAACTTCACTGCCAGAATCCCTCACTTCCTCTTCTGCCTCAGATGCAGAGTCCGTCTCATAATCATGATCAGACAATGACTCAAAAAGCATACCAACCACCTGCTGAGTGGTCATCCTGCGGCTAGCCATGATCTTTCCTACTAAAATGAACTGGACAAATGCACCACCAACAACCAGCACTGTATAAGATAAGTAATAAAGTGTAGCTTTATTAGTAAGAGTTTTAAACTCAAAAACTATACCGCTCACTTGCCTGAAAAAGCTTGAATCACCAGCAACTACTCTGCACAGACACAGCAATAACCAATGATATCCCACTAAAAAGAAAGAAAGAAAAGCAAATTTGAAATAAGACAACACAAATATCATTGTGCACAAATCTAAGGACAATTTCACACAAACCTGCGTTTAGTACACCACCTACAAACATGTCATTCATGCATGGCAACAATACTCCTTTGGAGTAAATTGTTTTTAATTACCTAAAACATGCAACTATGCAAACCGCAGGTCAACCACCGCCAAAACCCCAAGGAGCCACAGCAAAGAAAGCAAAAGCTTTGAACTAGAACAAAAAGGAGGAAAAAAAATGCAAATACTTCGTCAGTTGACAAACATCCCACCATCAAGCATTTTGAAATTGGTGCCTAAGTGGATTCTGCCATAGGGGCAGATGGGCCTACTAAAAAATGGCAAATGGCTTCCAGTGCGACTGACACTGGGTAATGAGGTCAGCGCGTGATCGCGCGCTGACGTCATTACATAGGGGGGGGGGATGGAAGGGGAAGGTCTTCCCCTACCATCCCTGCCTTGGGGGGCGTGGGGGAGAACCCCACGGAGGGAGCGCCAGCGCTCCCTCCGGGCTCCATGCCGAGGACGTAATGGTTACATCCTTGGCACAGGAGCACTGTGCCGCGGGACGTAACCGTTACATCCGCGGCACAGAAGGGGCTAGAGAAACTACATCCATCTTTATTATCAAACACTTTTTATCCCAGTTAATATTGTAAATCTTACCAAGAAAATCACCACTGTCTCTACAGTACAATGGCAAAGCCCTCACTAGCAGGGATCAAACATGATCAATGTACAGTGCCATATTCTCTGGGAAACCTTCATTAGATGAGACAATAGGACGTCCCAGTGGTATAGTGGCATTTTTGTTTACTTTTGGTAATACATAAAAACTAGAACTCTGGGATGATCCTTCCTAAGAAAGGCATATTCATCATCATTGAGTGCACCCCCATCGAAAAAAGGTTCTGATATATAGAAACTCCTTCTTTATATCTATCAAAGGGGATGACCTCATAACACTCTGTTTGGCTCAATTGTCTCATTACTTCTCTCTCATTCATGATCACATCTATAACTGCTACATTACCCCCCTTATCAGAAGGTTTTATGACTATTGTAGGATCTGACTGAAGTGATAAGAGAGTTTCCCTTCATGCAACAGAAACGTTATCATGATAACCTCCCCTGGGCTGAAAATGAAATTAATGTGGGTCGGTGGGCCTGCATAGCCCCACCACAGCCCCAGGGACCATGCCCTCCCCTGGGCTGAAAAAAACATGATGAAGGGGGTCCACTGGGGACCCTTGGTCCCAGGGACTATCTCCTGCCCAGTGCTAAACTAAAGGTTAGAGGGAGGTTGTGTGCCTAACCCTCATGCAGCCCATGATGGCCCTGGGACTGACACCATCCCCCCTCAGTCCCAGGGTCCACCACCTCCCTGAGGCTATCTTTAAACTATGTACAGGCAGGCCACGTAGCCCTCTCCACAGCACTGGGGATGACCACCTCCCCAGAACTTTAAACAATTAAAATGCTGGGGAATTTCTGTGGTTTTTTTTATTTAAAATTTGAGCCTAACTATACGATCCCTGTAGCCTTTGTTTTTATATACATATATATATATATAGAGAGAGAGAGAGAGAGACTTAAAAACTAAAGGTTACAGGTATCTAGATATGCAGATCCTCTGCGGGTCTACTTGTCCCTGTGATGATATCTAATTGACTGACAACACTTCAACAAGGAATTTTTGACAGCCATCTTGGGACTTGGCTTCAGCTGAATCCCACAATAAAAGATAAAGAAAAAGAGAAGGGGCCAGAATAGGGTCATCTTGAGCCCCTAGCCTTGGTCTAAGGCTCCCTCAAGGATACCACCAGGGCTAAAAACATTTTCTTTTTTAAAATCTCAGAAAAGTCCATGGATGGATCCAGAGATTTTTTTAGATTTTTTTTTTTTAAAAGCATGGACTTCGGCACTTTTACTTTTCTTTGCCCCATGTGGGATAGGCCCTGGGGGCATTGAGGGGTGATTGAGGAGGAAGGTGCACGGTGCCCACTTCCTAGTGCTTTTTGAAGCCCCAGGGACCACCACATTCCCAGTGCACTGTAAAATGCCCTCCCTAGGGCTAAACAGTAATTTGTAATGGGCCGCGTACCCCACAGCCCCGGGGTCCACCACCTCCCTGGGGCTAATTTAAATGGTGGAGGGGTACTTGTGCCCTGAGCTAATTATAACTCGTACTCTCGACCATGCACTGCTGATTACACCACATATTACATCACTCATGACATCTTTGATAACCTCATTGATAATATCATTGTAACATTAGTAGAAAACTTTTGAGAAATAAACTGTCCATGGTGGGGGCACAAGTTATAGTTACCTTAGTGTTATGTTATGTTAAAATGTTTTATATAGCGCCATACTACCCGGAAGCTTCGTAGCGCTAAGAAGGACCCAGTATTATAACAAGCTGGAGAAATAATGAAACATCAAAAATTATAAATAGAAGTAAATACGAAATTAGAATTAAAATAGCCATGTTTTGATGGCCTTCTGAAATTCCAACTCCTGTCTGATCACACGGATATTGAGGGGAAGTGAATTCCACAGTTTGGCTCCCTGATATTTCAAAGATCTACCACCCCAACTTGCTTTTTTTACTTTGGGGAGCACGACTAAGGCTTTGGAAGAAGATCTTAAAGCTCTTGTAGGAGCATAAAATGAAACTAAGGTTTTCAGTTGATGTGGCCCTCTATTACATAGAGATCTATGAAAAATACATAAAGACTTAAACTTGATTCTTTTCCCTACTGGAAGCCAGTGCAAAGTCATCAAAGCTTGCTTAGCCGATGTAAACTTAGGCATATTGAACAGTAACCGAGCAGCCGCATTTTGTACTGTTTGTACTTTCTTGATCACATACTCTGGTGAACCCAAAAAAAGACTATTACCATAGTCCAGCCTGGATAGAATAAGGGCCTGTACCGTAAGTCTTTTGGCCAGGGGAGGAAGCAAACCAATAACCTTTCGAAGTAACCTCACTAATCCAAAACAGGCGAAGGAGAGCATCCTGGTTTGATGATCTAGAGTTAATTTGGAATCTAACCAAATTCCTAGTGCTTTAATGTGATCCTTCGGAGGGGTTAAATGTTCCAGCTGTATTGCCGGCAGAATATTCATCGCCGGACTGGTAAGCTTTCCAAGGAACATTATGTCTGTCTTTTCTTCATTGAGTTGAAGCCTACTATCAGTCATCCAACTCGAAACAGCTTGCATACAAGCTGGTAACGCCGAATGATCTGCGGCCTTGACCGAAGAAAAAGAGACAACCAACTGCGTGTCATTGGCATATGATATCAGCGACAAACCAAAAGGTTCCACTACGTCTGCTAAGGGGCCATATAAATATTGAAAAGAGTCGGACTCAATGACGAGCCCTGGGGTACCCCACAATGAGATCTAAACTGTTCCGATAAAAATTAACGATCTAAAACCTGAAAGGATCTATTTTGGAAAAAGGATCTCATCCATTTAAGAGCCTGGCCTTTAATTCCAGCTTTTTCCATTCTTTGGATCAATAGACCATGATTAACTGTATCAAATGCAGCACTTAAGTCCAGCATTATGACAGCTGTCACCAGACCCTGATCAATCCATTTTCTGGCTTCTTCTGTAACAGCTATCATAGCTGATTCGGTGCTGTGGGCTGGTCTAAAGCCCATTTGCGTGGGATGCAGAATGTTATGATCCTCAAAAAAAACGAGATTTGCGTATTGACATGTTTGTCAATTAATTTTGCCATAGTTGGAAGAAGTGAAATCGGCCTATAGTTCTTAAATTCGGCTCCATCTAGGTTACGTTTCTTTAGCAGGGGTTTAACCACAGCAGGATTCCATGATTTAGGAACACTGACACTTTGTAAGGAGCTATTCAAAAGCCCCGTTATAACAGATATTGTGGCAGATCCTCCCAGGATAAGTATATAAGGAGCCGCAGGATCTAGAGGGGAACCGGATTTCAGTTTACTAAGAAGCAAAGAAGTGCTTTCTTCCGAAATAGGGGAGAAACACTGTAAGCTGGTAGTGCACTCCTTACTTTCACTGGACTGATCAGACATTGTCACCTCTTCCCCTGGGAAGTTCTTATAGATTTCCTCAATCTTCTGTAAGAAGAATGAGGCAAAATTATTACTGTGTTCCACTGATGCTACCGTTGCTTCAGGACAAGTAGGAGAATAAAGCATCTCCTTTAATACCCAAAAGATTTCTTTCGGGGATCCGAAGCCTGTTTAATCTTGTCCCCATAATGGGTTGCTTGAGCTAGCCTTATGTCTCTATGATAAAGCCTAATTGTTTATCTATACTCTTCCCTATCTTCCTGATTTAAGGATTTCCTCCATTTACTCTCTAGCCGCCTACAATTTCTCTTCAGAGTTGTCAAATGAGGGGAAAACCACAAGGATTTGTCACCTCTCCTCTGCCCAAAAAGATCCTTATAAGGAAACAGAGTATTGAGGCAACTGGTAATCCAATAGTTGAAGAGGGTGGTGTCCATCTGGTTATCCCTCACAAAATCTTTTTTACTCTTCATTAACAGTTTGACCCATTCTTCCGAATTAAGATTATGCCATTTCCTTGCCCTCCTACATATAGGCTGTTGAAAATCCGGTGCCTGAGTTATAGTTACTTGGCAAACCATAACTATACCCGACGAAGTTCTTCAATTTTGTGCAAGTTAATTCAGATCCTAACAATAACATCCCTGTTAGCTTTGGTTTTTCAAGTACATTTGCATGTTTTTTTAATGCTATTTCCTAACTATAACTTCCTTGTAACCTTTGTGTTTTTCAGTGAATATATGTAGTTATAGTTAGGACCTAGGGTCTCATTATGGCTTTGCTGATCTTTTTGTAGGAATGCCGCAATGGTGGCCACTGAAAGACCGCCATGGTGGCGGTAATTTGACCGTCACCATGGCAGAGTCACACACTGAAGACCCTCAAAAGACAGTCACAAATCTGACACCGCTGGGACATTGGAGGGCGGGAAACAGGCGATTCCAGCACCACCAGCACCACCAGCCCGTTAACTTTCCACCCACCAGATAGCAACCCACAAATCAACACATCAGTTCCTCCATGGTGGAAAACCATATGCAGACCCAACCGCAGCGCTCAAGAACTCACCTCATATAGAATACAACACCACATTGTACAGTTTGAATATCCCACACCTGATACATACACACACCAGACACGCTCACTCACACCATATAACATGCCCCCACACAACCCACAAAACTCTTCCATAAAAGCCACACACAGCGAGTACCACTCATTACTTAGTACATATACACCATAGGCACGTATACACTTCACACTCAGCAAACACCACACAACTGCATAATCTACACTGTACACACATCGAAACTGCACACTAACACCACAACCAGCCACCACACACACCCAAACACCTCCACCCAACCAAGCACCCTACACTGCACCCTGACACACACAACACCCACCCCCACCCACAACACAACCAACCACCATGTCCCATTAAAAGCACCCACGCTTCATTGACGATGAGTTGAGGGTCATGGTCGATGAAATCATCAGGGAAGAGCCACAACTGTTTGGAGCACTGGTACAGCAAACATTAATTGCCAGGAAAATCGAGTTATGGCAGAGAATAGTCGACAGGGTCTATTTAGTGGGCATTCATCCACATACAAGAGTGGACATCAGGAAGAGGTGAAATGCCTGCATCCAGAGGGCCTGACTGGACTCTGATAAGTAACTAACACTCCCCTGGCACTAAATCGGATGGTCCAGCATGCCTCCTCGCCACCCAATCACTCCCCATGCACACTATCTTCCACTACACCTCCCACCTAATCACCTAATGCCCCTCTTCTGCGTGCCACCCCACCACCCAGCCTCAATGCCCACACAGTCCCTGCCAAGTGCACAGATGGCACTGCCAATCACAATCATTGCAACCTGCAATGTGCAGCTCACATCAAATCTCTTACATGTATGACTATTGCACTTGCTACATCAACTGGATGCTTCGACTGAGGACCACTACATGGCAATGATGGCAATACAATGGCACAATACAATGCCAGGTGGAGAAGTGTGGCTCAATGGTTAGAGCGGCAGACCCTGAAGCAGAGATCTGGCTCAAGACCAGGGTTCAAGTCCCGCTTCGGCAGGTCTTGGGCTCAATTCCCCTTGACCAGATAATTCTCGCCTCGGTGCCTAATCTAATTCATGGGTCCCACTCTGCAACTCTGGGCAATAGCTTGCTTAATCTCCACAACGGCCCCAACAGGGCTTGGATGCCTGGCTTCACCCTGGGGGTGCTCAGGAGTGGGCGCCTCACAGGGAAAAAGCCAGGAGGGGTTCCATAGCGGTATGAGTACAGCGCCTTGAGACCCTAACGGGTGAGTAGTGCGCTATACAAGTGCTAATTTACAAACAACACCAAATACAGACAAAGCACTGTCACCAAACCTAGGGGTTACTAATCAAGGTCAACAACCCAGAAATGGACTGAACATGAGCTTGTAGGTAAGAAGGAATACACCATGCACAACATGCACAGACAGGACGAGCAATCTTGCCTATACATACATACCCTCTCCCCACTTGGACACCATGCTGCAATGTACAGCCATGCCCACTCACAACCAGCAAGCCCGAATTGACACATGCTAATAGGGCACAACTGTCATGTGAACCATATCACAGGAATAGAACCCACCCACCGACCTACAGTTACCAAGCCTGGCCACCAACAACCTCTATGGAGCATGGTACATATGTCACAATCCAACAAACACAATCTGTGTTAGCAGTGTAGCACCTGTCATTGCGATTGCTGGGAATATATTCAAGCCACCTTATGCATCAGACAAAGATACAACCATTCACACCTCCACCATTTATCCCTCTCTCACTCCATCCACAGGTTCCCCTGCCAGTGCCACCATGGAGAGGATACCAGAGACTGCCAGGTCTCTTCAGGTTGAAGGTCTCAGTGAGGACAAAAAGTCTGGATGTCTGGACACTGACAACCTACCTGGCCAAACTAGGATCCCTGGTCAGTCTACCACTCCCTGTCTTACTCTGCCCACATCAACCCCCCACCCTGTGGCACCAGCACCACAGCAAACCCTTCATCCCCAAACCTGTGTCCCACGGACTGTTCAATCTATTATGTGCCCCACAGTACAGGGACCTGAGTTGACCCCTGCCACCCAAGGCAATGAAGGTCATGCTGACACTCAGAGTGGGCACACCATGCCAGGGGCACAGGCACATGGGGACATTGGAGGAAACCTGTGGGCCAGAGGACGGGACACCTAAGGCAGTCACCTGAACAAGAAGCTATCTCCCAAGTCCGGGGAGCATATCATCAATCCCAGGACAGGATGGGCTAGATGATCAACATGTTGGAGAAAACCAAAGGCTACAGAGGGAATACCACCAGGAGGTCATGCAGCAGTGGCAGACCCACAATACCATTGTGGGCCTGCGTGCTTCCTCCACCTACCAGCAGGCCCTTACACTAACCACATCACATCTGAGCCCTCAACATCTCTGGCAACTAATGGAATGGAGGGCCTGCTAGGGGAACCCACAGCCAACAGGCATCCCTTCCTCTGTGGCAGAAGAACCCCCGCAAATGTGGACCTCCATCCAGACATCGACTGATGGCAAGACAAAATCCACTGCTATGAAGTAACCCTTGGATTGGACAATGGACCTGTGCTACCTACAGCTGTGCCACCTACTCTGATGATTTCAACCACCATGACCCCATTCATCCCCATGTTGAAATTAATGCACAATAAACACTGTAGATCACAGCACATGCATATGTGCCTTTATTTGTACTTATACAAACGTTTGGTCAGCAATATGTCATGTGGATATGGCCACCTAAACCAACAAGCAGTGTAATGGACAGCAGAGGGAGGCATCCTCTGCAGGAGACACAGAACAAAAAACATATCTCATGGCAGATGTAAGGGAGTCACTAGTCCAGCCACACACCAGATCTCATCTACTGATTCAACTTGCAAAAAGACCATGACAGAGACTCCCATCAGGATAGTAGGAATGGTGGCACAAAAAGCATATATGTAGTTCATAGTTGTCCTGCCCAGTGTGAATTTCCAGCTAAACAGGGCACAACAGATGTCAATTCTAAATCACCTGTCTCAGGGAATACATCACATGACACTGTAGTTGGCATCTGTCATTGGCTAATCTCTACTCTGTAATCAGTTAACAAAGGGTAATGAATATGAATGCCTCAAGCAATATGTAGGTGAGGCAAAGATTCACAGTACACAGTTACTTGCTGGAATGACATGAGAATAGGTGAATGCTGGACACATAGCACAATGCAGGCCTGTCCGTAGGAGATGTGATTCTTGCAACCTGCATAGAGTACACATGTTAGATAATAGTCACTGTAACTCTGCACCTTACATGCAATCAGTCACCTCCTGCAACACACACATAGGGATAGGAACACATTACACCACCACCGATGATTCTAATCAGGAGGACCATTGACATCAAACAATGTGGAAATACAACCCTTGCACATACACAAACAACATACCTGTATGTTACTGGAAATACTGAGTGATGAGCTCTGTTCTGTAGTCAGCTGCACCTTCCTCATCTGCTTCTTCATCACTATCCATGTCTGCAACACCAGCCGCTAGTGCAGCAGCCTCCTCCTCATTAGCTAGTAATGCTATCTGACGTCTCAGGGCTAGATAGTGGAGCATGCAGCAGGCAACTATGATCTGGCATGTCTTTTGGGGAGTGTAGAGGAGGGTGACCCCAGAGAGGTCCAGGCACCAGAATCTCCTCCTGAAAGGCCATCTATGATAGAGAGGCGAGAAGGTACAATGTGAGAAGCCCTCCACACATGTCAGTTGAACATGTCCTCATCACACACATCTAACACTGTAGACATGCCTCACACTGCTGACATACACTATATTGGGCATTCTGTGTGGCATGGGCACCATCTTTGCTTAACATTGCTGGCCCTGATCAATAGTTTTTGTAATGTTCCAGATCTGGTACACTGAGCTGTCCTGCACTGAGCATGTATGTTATTATGCTATATACCTATATGGATACACCACCTAGGAGGCTCCGAGCATCTGAACATGCACATCATGTGACAACTGGCCATATGACATACTGTGTCATGCATGTCACATATATCAACCTAACCATGATGGCACAACATATGCCTCCTCCGCATTCTGGTCATAAAACCATATATGGCGCACTTGTATTGGTGCAGCAAGGCATAATATGTGCATAAAATGGCATTTGCCTGTCCTGTTGCACAGGACAGTTGGAAGTGACCTAAGTCCGCTGGCATATGTTGTCATGGCAGTTACAACCACTGTGCAACTTCTCAATGGTTAACATTTCTACCTATGGGGAACAAGGACCAATGGGGATCACTCCTGTCAGTGACGGTCCTGTACGCTGCAGCTGTGACTGCCATTTTCTGCAGTCTTGCTCACTTGACTCCTGACACTCCTGCAAGCAAGACAGCCACAACATGAGCTGCTGTGTTCTGTCTCTGGAAGCCATCATGCCACGTCCTGCAGGTGATAGCTCCCCAGCCTTCCCCCAAGAAGAGCTAGTGGAAGGGGTCCTATCCCCTGTATGGACAGCTGTATGGGGCACCAGAGGAGCAGGTGAGCCCAATGACATAGTTATGTGTAATAGGGATGTGTGTAAGGGTGAATGGCATAAGTGTGGCAGTCTGGGAGGACATGCATGCAGGGTGCTTAGAGTTTAGGTGTGTAAACCGTGCCAATAGGTATGTGTGGGTATTTGGTGAGTCTGCTGTTTATAGTCCACCGCTGTTGGTATGGTGCAAGTCTACATGACTTTCTTCTTCTGTCTTTATCACCCATGCATGTAAATGGCCATTAGAAAAATGGGATCTGATGTGCCATTGCCTGTGCCATGGACCCTGGGGGTCCATACCTAGCATAGCACCCATTGCTGCAAGTGGTGGGAGGGCCTATGATGATGGGCCCGGAAGACCCCTGAGGCCCAGCTGGGAATCTCCTCCCAATGAGGGAGGAGTGCCCATTGGACCGTGCCTAACCTAATGGTCCGTATTTTGGTGGTGACCTACCTTGAGGTGGATGGGCATTTGAGGGCAGCAAAACAGCCACAAGGGGGTGAGTACTGACTATAATCTGGAACTTGGCTGGCCTTAAATGGTATTGGGTGTCTCAGTGCAGGTAATTTGATATTGTCGTTTATGCTACATGTTCATTGTCAATTGACAATGGGTATTTGGCAACATGGCAGAGAATCTTTATTAGATGTGTTGCTATTCTGTACTGTCAGTGAATGTACATCTCACATTTCCATTCCTCTCCATGTCTGTAATTTGGATATGCACTGAGGAAATAGGCACATGTCTGCCTCTAATCTCGCCATGCAATGGATATGAGTTTTTGGATCTCCCTAAGCATTGTGCATGAACAACTCCATCCATCTGCATTAGTGGCTCTGAGCTGTCAGGCCACTCCCATCTGTATTGCCAACCTGTAAATGCCACTGTGTGACTCTCCTTGTATCACTGGGACTATGTACATCATGTACTGTATCTGGTTTTGACAGGTTGTGGGGCTTCCAATACAGTTCAACCACAGAAATTGCCCTCATGGGACAGGAGTATAGGCCTGATAGTTGACTAGGCATATATGGGTGATCTGCTGACTGTGGGGTATGTCTAGGTAGCCAAACTGGGATACTGCAATATTTAGAATGTATGTGTTAAGATTACACAGATGATACATTCCTTTGGAGCTATACTTGGGGGGATGTGGCCTTCAAACCTATGAGATGGTACTAGAGGTGATAAGTGCTCTGGGTCATCCCTAATTTGTCACCAGGGAGTGTATGACAAAACCCTAGCAATTCCTATGCTGCAATGCTGAGTAACTGCCCACATCATCTCAAGGTGGAAATTTGGGGACACATCTGATGGCCTATGACTATTACAGCTTGACTCGGCCTATATGTAGTGACAGATAATGAGTGGTTTGGGTTTATATGACACATGGCGTGTTGATGTGATTCACAATTCGGATCCGTCTCCTCAGGCTGCCTTATGTGGTAGTGGGTTGTGTAATGATGTACAGCCAGAGGTGTTTATCCATGTGTGCCTAATGAATGTTAAACTTAGCCCTCTGAGATGTGTGTTGTCTGCCCTCTGTGACAGGTTTTTCCATATGTGGAACAATGTGTGTGAGGCTGGAGTTGTCATGGTGCATAGTCTAACTGGTGTACCTGCATATGTGGTGGCTTTGAAGTGGTCCATGATGTTATATGTGTGTTCCAGTGGTACCTCTGTAGTGATACTGCACTCCATGGATGTGTATGAATGTGTTCTATGTGGTACATGACCCATTGTTGGTACAATTAGCAGTGTGCTGAGTAGTGTTGGGTGTCAGCTGCACTGGCTCTGTGATAGGGTCTGACTGATCACATGGGTATACCACAGATTCACATGGTACACATCATAACTGAACTGTTTGGGTGTCTCACTTGTATTGGCTAACTCAAAGTTGTTCTCCATCATGGCATCACTGTACTTAGTGGCCAGCCGTGTAATATGACGCATAGGTGCAGTGTGGTCTGTGAATGGAGTTGCCTTCACTGTGATTGACATGCTACAGAGGACATGGACTTTTCAGGTGTTGTTACTGTAGAGGCCTGATATGTTGTGTTCAGCCAGCTGAACATCCTATGGGTGAAATGGGTATGGAGCGCTAAGATGTGTATCCAGGGATACTATTGATAGTGCCCCCAGGCCATGTTTTGCCAGCTAAAAGGACTTTGGGTGGCATCATGGGGTTGACTCTAGTAGTGCTGTCCTACTTAGGTATTGATGTAGGTGAGAGGGATAGCATACAGGTGTGGGTAGAAGTGACATGTAAAGTTATGATATAGATGAATTGTAATGGCAATTGCCATTGCCTAGTTATGATATGTATTGTCACAAGTTAACATGTTTTGCTGTGTCTATGAGAGGTATATGTTAACCCTTTTCCCCCATCTGTCTCTCTCCCCTCCCTCTCTCTCTCTTTGTGTGCATCAGCATCATCTGGCGAAGGAAAAGGGGCAAAGGCGAGTGGGGAAGCAGCAGCTCACGGGACCCAGGAAGCTGGAACCAGTGAGAGTGAGGGACCCAGTGGGATGGTGGGCGAGGAGAGTGCCACAGGGAGACCGGATCTACTACCTCTTCTTCAGAGTCCTCCTCCAGTGGGCTCTCCCTGGTGGTGGTGAACCCATCTTGGACCACCCAAGCCCCATCTTTGTCACCTCCTTTTTGTTACCACCTTCCCAGATGCTCCCCACCCCATTGCATGTGCCCGCTCACCCAGGAGGTTGGGCATCTCCATTGCCGCAGGCATCTCTGCCCTGCCCCAATCAGCCCTGCTGCCCTTAGTGAGGAGGCTATTGACCTCCTGAGGTCCATCTGTGTGGGTAAGTCAACCATTGTGAATGCCATCCAGGGAGTGGCAGCTCAATTCCAACAGAGCAATACATTCGTGGAGGGTATTCACGGTGCCATAACTGGCCTACAGAGATCCTTTCAGGCTCTGATGGCAGCCAGGGTCCCTTTGTCTTCCGCCCCCCCTCCAACTACCTCTATCCATGCATGTATCCACCTCAACAGACAAGGGGAGCTCAGACAACCACAGGAACCACAAGACCAACCACCAGCGTGCACAGAAGCAACACCCACCTGCAGACACAACATCCACTCCCTGCACTGACTCCCCCACCACCCCCTCCTTCACATGCACTTTACCAGACTCACCTGCAGCCACCAAGCCATCATTCACGGATCCATTCCCCAGTCCTATGTAACCCAGTCAGCACAATATTAAACCCACAGACATCTACCCCAGTCTCCACATCCGTACCCACGACAAACACCCCCCACATGCAGGACATATACCATACCTGCAGACACCACCCCAACAGACACCATCCACCATGCCATCTCCCTGCACATCCTCTCCCCCTCCTCCCAAGATACCTAAATGGCCGCACTCACGCACCCAACAGACACCGAGCATCCACAAGCATTCCACGCATACACCGGTACCCAAGACATCCACCAAGACTCATCTCCCAACCACTCCCTCTACTCCCAAACCCCTTCACCATTACCACACCCATGTGTCTAAGAAACATTTCCTCCCTGAGTTTTCTCTGTTCCCTACCCCTCTCCTACCCTGTGAAACCCCCAAGAGCCCTGTGTCCCTCCCCTAGTCCAGCCCTTCTACCTCCAGGTCCTCCCCTGTCCTCCCAGTAGTGCCCATGCTCCTGCCCCTCCAAAGAGGCCTGCCCCTCCCATGCCCAATGCCAAGTAAGCCCCTCCCAAGCCCAGCCGTTTTATGATTCACCTTTTCCTTATCATCTCTCTCAGCTGTAGGTTGAGTACGGCTTCTCCTGGTCTGTCTAAGATAAGGACGACCCCTTCCGGTAGCCACTGTGCTGCTGGCAAGATGAAAGCCCAAGCATCCTGTGCCCTCCAGATGGAGCTCCAGAAGAAAAACCACCAGGGAAAAAACCTCCAGAAAGGAGCTGCAGAAAATTAGAAAAGGCACAGTAGAACTTAGGACTCCAAGAGCAGGAACATCGGGAAGCTGCAAGGAAAACCAAACAGACAGCAATCCACAGCAGGAACAAACAGACCAGAGTGTTATAATGCAAAGAAGAAAGAAACTCAAGCCCCTAATATACCAGTAAAACAGGAAAAAGAAAAACGCCATATAAAATTGGGAAAATATTGAACAAAATAGGAGAAACATCATCTTGGAAATGTACTCGTAAAAGGAAAGAGCAGTGCATGCTAGGATAGACAAGTATTCTGGGACCAAGAAAGCATGACCAAAATGGGAGACAGCCAAAAGCCAAGAAAACAGTTAAGTATTATATATGCGTTGCAGGGGCGAGCCGCAAAGCAAAGGCAGAGCCTACTACGACCGTGGCAAGATCTGTGGACTGACCCTGGGCTGTCCGACCCCACCGCCATGTAAAATTTTAACACTAAGGGCATACAAACGTCCTGCAGCAGGCCTGCCGTACCAAAAAGTGGACAGCAGGCCTCCCTGCCGGATGAGAATGGAGTGCTGTTGGTGGATTACTGACCTGCAGCACAACAGACCCAAGCCCAAGGTCCCTCCTCCAAGCCCAAACCCCTCCCCCCACCCATCCCCCTCATCCCTGAGGTAACTGCCTTTCCCCTTAATGCCCCAACCCAATGGAGGTCATTTTGCAGTCAGGAGTCAAGTAGGGGCAGAGTGATGTGCCATTAGTGCATTTGGCACTTGGATTTTTGGACTGGCCTATGGCCACATTATTGTACATAGTTAAAAATGTATTTGACTATTTGTCATTATTAATATATCTGGAAAAACATGGTGTTGCGTTCAATGGTAACATACTTGTCCTGCCTTTATGCCTCCATGGCTCTTTGGTGTTTGTTTGCTTTAGTTTTTGTGTGTGTGTAGGAGGCTAGCCTGGTTTGTAGTGGGTACCTTGGGTACTTACACCTTATACTAGGTCCAGTTATCCCTTATTAGTAGAGTGTAGTAGAGTTCTAGCAGCTTAGGCTGATAGAGGTAGCTACAGCAGAGCAGCTTAGGCTGAACTAGGAGACATGCAAACCTCATACAATACCACTTATGGTTACACAGTACTTATAAACAAGACAATACTCAGGCCCTCATTACAACCCTGGCGGTCGGTGTTAAAGTGGCGGTAATACCGTCAACAGGCCACCAACACAGACAGCCACTTTAACACTACGACCGCCATGGCGGTAGCAACAAGCACCGTGGCAGTAACCGCCAACAGCCAGGCGGAAGACAATGTACCGCCCACACTATTACAAGGCACCAATCCGCCAGCTTTTCCAGGGCGGTACCAACGCCATCAAAAGCACGGCAGAAACAATACACAGAAGGGAAACCACTCACCTCTCGACACCCAAGGAAAAAGTAGAACGCCATGGAGCCCGAATTGCAGATCCTACCCATGTTGCTGTATCTATTACTACACCACAAAGTGGAAAGAAGGTGGCGGCGATGACGACGGTGAGTACTGCACCTAGCACACAAGAGAGATCGTGCCCAGAGGTGATGTGCCCTTTGGCTTGTGGCCCTTCTTCATCTTGACAGTCACTGCAGGGACCTTGGCACTGTCCACTCGGTATTTGGGTGAGGCCTTGCTGGGTGGGTGGTGTGACTGTCCCCTGCTGGAAGCCATCCCCTTTTTGATCTTTGCAGGTGGTGGAATTGGGTGGTCCTTCTTTTCTATCAGTGGCACACTGGCAGCTCTGACGGGTGCGCCCTTAGACCGTACTGGAGTAGCAGGGACCACAGAGGATGCAGATTTGGTGGCTGAGGTGCTGGGCTGGGATCTAGACATCCTGGCCCTAGGGAAAGGACGAGGGGGGTGTAGGGAAGAGGTTAATGTTAGCTAGGAAAAGTTTTTTTGACACATTGGGATTGGAAGATGGAGGGGGTATGGGAGTGGAGGAAGAGGTAGTGGCTGTAGGAGGTGTACGTCTGCTGAGTTTGGGTGAAGGTACATGGGTTGGGGGCTGTTGTGAGGTGGATGGTGTTGAGTGGGTGTGTGCCTGCGTTTTTGTACTTCTGGAGGAGGGCTTACAGACACACTGGGAGAGGACACAGGGGATGTGTGAATGGTAGTGGGGGTTGTGATTGCACATGAGCGGTGTGTAGTGATGGGTGTGCTGGTGATGGAGGCAGTGGCTGATGATGTAGTGCATGCAGGTGTGAGTGGAGACAAGACTGGGAGGGAGGTGGAGGACGTGGAGGAGGGGGACATAGTGGAGGAAGTGGATGTTGGTATGTGTGCATGGGTATGGTGCTTGTGTGAGTGCCTGTGGGGTGTGTGGTGCTTATGTTTGCCTGAGCCACTTCTGTGTGTTGATTTGGGTGAATGCTGATCTGAAGGTGTGCTTGGGATAGGCTGAGGTAGAGGGGATTGGGTCTGGGTGAGCAGGCATGGGAAACAAGCTGAGTGGCTGCTGGGAGGGCGGTGGGGTGGTGGCAGCTGTACCTGTTGTTGGGGTGGTCACAGAGGTGTCCGCCACTGCTAGGGAGCTTCCACCAGAGGAGGAGTCGCTGTCGCTGGTATCCCCTCCTGTCCCCGTCGTGGAGCTCCCCTCACCCTCCGTCCTATTGGTGCCTTCACACTCCATAGATTCACCCTCCAGGGCCATGTGGGATGCAGCTCCCTCCGTCGCTGGTGCCTCTACTCCTCCGCCAGATGATGCTGATGCACACAAGGACAGGGTGACAAAACAAGAAGGGGGGGAGACAGAAAACACACATGGTCAATGCCAGCAACACCACTACCGTTGGCGGACACAACACACAGGGAGCAGCCCTATGCACTAGGTCATGCACTAGCAGTTAGTAGGAAATTCACCAGGCCATGGGGTACTATGCCTAACACCATTTGTTGCACACCTGGAACCCACAGGAGCCTGCCCAGTTGTAGATGCCCACTAGAAATATTGGGGTTGGAGTGCCTCAGAGCCTGCCCAACAAGGGAACTACCCTACCAAGTTCACCCTGGCCTAGAGGAACCCACAGCCCACATCCTCCAACCAGACACTTCGTAAAATGTGCAGAGTCAGCTTAATGACACTGTACTCACCCACTTGTGGCTGCTGTGATGGGCTCCAACGGCCAACCAACTCCGGATATGCCACCACCAGGATCCAGAACATCAGGGGGGTCATGGTGCGACAGGCACCCCTTCCACGTTGGGAGGCCATCTCCAGCTGGGCCTCCGCCGTCTTCTTGGTCCAGCGGTGCAGGTCCTCCCATCTCTTGCGGCAGTGGGTGCTCCGTCTATGATAGACCCCCAGGGTCTGCACTTCCTTGGCGATGGCACGCCAAATACCCTTCTTCTGGTGGGTGCTGACCTAGAGGAAAGGTACAGGAGGGAAGGAAATTACTCACCCGTCCGGACCGTCATACTCATTGCCCACCAGTTCCCACTGATGCCCTGACGCACATTCACTCACCATCCTCACATGCAGGCCTCAGTCCCCCTCACATGTATCTTCCATCCACACCACTCCAAACAGGCATTGCCCACGCATCATGCTCACAGTGTAGTCACCTGTTTGTCTGGAGGACCGTAGAGTAGCGTGTACTGGGGGAGGACCCCATCCACCAGTTCGTCCAACTCCTCTGCGGTGAATGCAGGGGCCCTTTCCCCAGACATTCGAGCCATTGTCGCTTCTAGACTCAGGTCACAGCAGCACTTGCAGTGTAGGTGCTCTTCTGTTGAAGGTCAGGTGAGTGAACAGATAGAAAATGGTGGTAATGTCTGCAGTGGTGCGTACCGTCACCGCCGGCGTACATCGTCATTGGCTCCTGGAACACATAGGCCCCAATGATAACCAATGCTGAATTGCGCGGCGGTCTTTGACTGACTACAGTGACGCTGCACAATGCCAACGCAGTTACCTCATTTCCCCTTGTCCTTCCTCACAAGTCAGGCAGCCACCATTTCAGGGGGCACATGGCAGCATGGCACCTAACTGCATCACAGCACAATTTGGCAGATATACGGACAAACTATGCCACACATGGATTCACTCACATTACTGCAAACACACTTGTGCAACCTATGTGGTACAGGACCCTCTGCTGACCATTCTCCTCCATAGGGCACATCCGCTGGGCAGATGATGAGATGGCGTCATCCTCCGGTGTACAGACCCCTGGTGGACCTGTCAACAATGGAAGACAGACACAACATTATCACCTACAGACTTGATTGTGCCACAATCCAAGACCTATGTGCCCAAATGGAGCCAGATCTGATGTCAACTATCCGCCATCCCACAGGAATCCCCCCTCTAATGCAGGTCCTGTCCGTGCTCCATTTCCTGGCAAGTGGCTCCTTTCAAACTACAGTGGCCATGGCATCTGGGATGTCTCAGACAATGTTTTCTAACGTGTTGACCAGAGTGTTGTCTGCCCTGCTGAAACACATGCGCAGCTACATCGTGTTTCCCCAGGTGAAGGATTTGCCCACAGTGAAAGCTGACTTTTATGCCCTGGGACATATCCCCAACATCATTGGTGCCATTGATGGTACACATGTGGCATTTGTTCCCCCCCCCGCAGAAATGAACAAGTGAACAGAAATCGAAAAAGCTACCATTCAATGAATGTGCAGATGGTGTGTTTGGCGGACCAGTACATCTCTTATGTGAATGCCAAGTATCCTGGCTCTGTGCATGACGCCTACATTTTGAGGAATAGCAGTATCCCTCATGTGATGGGCCAACCGTGGGTGGCTAATAGGTGAGCCCAAGGTCCCCACACAGTATGAGGAGGTGTCTGGGTATGGGGTATTCCCTAAGGGTTAGTGTGTGTCTAACAGTTATCCCTCGACATTTGCAGGTGACTCTGGTTACCCCAACCTCTCATGGCTACTGACCCCAGTGGGAAATGCCAGGAGAAGGTCAGAGGAACACTACAATGAGGCACATGGGTGAATTAGACGTATTATTGAGAGGACGTTTGTCCTCCTGAAGGCCAGATTCCAGTGCCTCCATCTAACAGGTGGCTCCCTATACTACTCACCGAAGAAGGTGTGCCAGATAATCGTGGCATGCCGCATGTTGCACAACCTGGCTTTGCGACGCCAGGTGCCTTTTCAGCAGGAGGATGGGCCTGATGATGGTCTCGTGGCACCGGTGTAGCCTGTGAAAAGGGATGAAGAGGAGGCAGAGGAAGAAGATATTGACAACTGAACGAACATCATCATGCAGTACTTCCAGTGACACATAGGTAAGAAACTGTCACTGCTCCTCACATTTCTGAATACTGTAGGACATTGTATAGGTCAGCCTCTTCACCTCTGTCTATGGACACTGACAGTTCACTTTGGCTTTCCATTTTTCAGATCTGGGTACGTCATTCTGCCTTCTGCTATATGTACTGCTGCCCAGCAACTGCCAAACATTGGTATGAGCAAACTAACATTTACATTGATATTTGTTGGTGATGTTGTAAAAATACATTTGTGAAAGAACAGACTGACTCCAGATTGGTTTGTGATTCAAGGGTGTTTATTTAGGGGCTAATGTGTATAGGGGTATGTGGAAGGGGCTGGGGTGATGGTGGAGGAAGGTCCATAGAAGAGTACAGTCTCTTGGTATCACAGGTGCATTGTCCAATGGGGAATAGGAAGGGAGGTAATGGCAGTTCAAGGTGGGCAGGGTGACATAGTGGGACAGAAAGGTGACAATCAGGAGGGTTATATTTCCTGGTGGGGGTCTTGGCAATGTTCTCGGTCTTCTGCCTGGATCGCAGGGACCGTTTTCAGGGTGGTCTCTTTCTGCAGTGGGTGGGGTGCTGGTGGGCTGTTGTTCTTGTGGTGGGGCCTCCTGTCCACTTGCGCTGGCGGAGTTGGAGGGCTGTTCCTTGATTTGGCTAGTGTCAAGGGCCCTTTGTTGTGCCACTGCCTCTCTCATGGTCTTGCATATGTCAGCCACCACCCCTGCTCTGGTGACCAGGATGGTGTAGATATTGGTGAGGTCCTCCCTGATCCCCATGTATTGTCTTTCCTGCAGCCGCTGGGTCTCCTGAAACTTGGCCAGTACCGTGCCCATGGTCTCCTGGGAATGGTGGTATGCTCCCATGATGTTTGATAGTGCCTCGTGGAGGGTCGGTTCCCTGGGCCTGTCCTCCCCTGTCGCACAGCAGTCCTCCCAGCTTCCCTGTTATCCTGTGCCTCCGTCCCCTGAACCGTGTGCCCACTGCCACTGACCCCAGGTCTCTGATCGTCGTGTGTTAGGGGGGTTGCCTGGGGTCCCTGTAGTGGTGAACACACTGCTAATTGATGTGTCCTGGGGACAGTGGCATGGGCCCGCTGGGTGGGGGCTGTGGTGGAGTTTCCTGAGAGGGGAGGTTCTGTGGTGGCTTGGGAGTGTGGCAGGGGAACCGCCTGTCCAGAGGTCCCTGATTGGCCAGGCTGGTCATCTTGATCCAGGCGTGCAGAGATTCTGTTGTCACAGTGGGCCTCTTCTGTGGGGGGACTGGATATGGCTGGCACTTCCTGTCCAGTGACGTTGAGTAGGGGTCCTGTTGGGGTGTAAATGCATTGTTATTTTATCCGTCTGTGCCATCTTGTGTAATGGGTGTGTTTCCCTCTATTACTGTGCTTGCACTATCACCTTGGCCCTTGTGTGAGTGGTGATTGTGTGCCCTTGGTGAGTCTTTCTATTGGACATGCTTTGGTGATGGGTGTCCATGCATGTCTGTGATGGGTGTCCATGCATTGTTGTTGCATGCAGGGCTTGGTTGTGGGAGTGGTGGGGCGTGATGGTGGGGTGTGTGGGAGATGGTGGAGTCATGGGAATGACGGTGAGGGTGAGGGTGGGAGTATGTGATGGCATGCAGGTAGGGTGGGAGGTTATAATAGGAAAGATATGACTTACCAGACTCCAGTCCTCCTGCTAGTCCTGCAAGGCCCTCAAGATGCATTATTGCCAAGACTTGCTCCTCCCATGGTGTTAGTTGTGAGGGAGGAGGTGGGGGTCCACCGCCAGGCCTCTGTATGGCTACCTGGTGTCTGGATACCACGAAACACCTTCCCCCGTAGGTCGTTCCACCTCTTACTGATGTCATCCCTTGTTCTTGGATGCTGTCCCAGTGCGTCGACCCTGTCAACAATTCTCCACCATAGCTCCATCTTCCTTGCAATTGATGTCTGCTGCACCTGTGATCCGAATAGCTGTGGCTCTACCCGGATGATTTCCTCCACCATGACCCTTAGCTCCTCCTCAGAAAACCGGGGGTGTCTTTGAGGTGCCATGATGTGGTGTGAGTGATGTGTGGGGTGATGGTTGATGTGATGTGTGGGGTGATGTGTTGGGGTGTGTGGTGTGTTGTGCGTGGATGGTGTATGAGTGATGGTGCTGTGTGCCTCTGGATGCTGGTGTGGTCTTTGCTTTTCTCTGTCTCTGCTTCTTCAAAAAATGTTGGTGTAAGGGGTTGTGGGTAATGTGGGTATTTGTTTTATATTGGATTGGATGTGTGGGTGTGGTGTGTGTATGTGTGTCAGGTGTGTGTAGTTTGAATTGTCCAATGTGGTGTCGTTTTGTATGTGTGTGTGTATTTTGAGCGCGGCAGTGTGTACCGCCAATGGTTTACCGCGGTTGAATGACCGCCGCGATGATTCGTGGGTCGTGATACTGTGGGCGTATTCCTGTTGGCGTAATGGTGTGGGTTTTGCTATCGGCAGTTTATCACTGACCCTTGGCCTGGCGGACTTGTGTGGGTGTCTGTATAGTGGTGGAATTCTCAGTGTGGGTCATAATACACTTTGCGGATTGCCGCCGCGGACACGGTATGCTGGCGGCCGTTGGCACGGCTTCAGCGGGATTTACCGCCAGGGTTGTAATGAGGGCCTCAGTATTACCAAAAATAAAGGTATTTATTTGGGTGACACAGTACCAAAAATATCTGAGAGACAATACTCTTGTTCTGGAGTTAAGTATTATACACAATATATACACTAGGCACCACAATTAGACAAGTTAATAGTCCTAGAACAATGCAAACTGTAGAAAATCCTATAAAATGCAAAGGGAGAAAATATTTCTAGGGGCAACACAAACCATACACTAAAAAAGTGGAATGTGAATCACAAATTCCCGCCTAGAGAAGTGTAGCATGTGCAGAATCGCTGGGAGAGTAAGAATACAGTAAAGGTAAGTAAATTACCCCACCCCAGAAGCCAGAAAAGCAGGAGTAAAGTACTGCAAGTTTCCTTTGGACACACTACACCTCGCTTTTGGGATTTTGCAGCAGCCAACCAAGTCTGCAAAGAACAACTGCTGGATTATTGGACCTGAAGACCTGCCAAGGAAGGGGACCAAGTCCAGAAGTCAAAAGATGTTCCAGGAAGGACAGGAGCCCCTGCCAACCCAGAAGAGGGTACAAAAGAAGAGTCCCTGGTTAGTCAAAGACTGCAGAAATGCACCCTAGGAAGATGCCAGCGGGTTCCTGCATGACGCAAAAGATGTCCCATGGGGAGAAGATTGTTGCAGAGGAGGTTTCGTGTTGGAGGGTGCCAACAAGCCTTGGCTACAACAAAAGTGAATTTTTCATCAAAATGGCACTGGATGGACCCAGGAGGGACCTGGGGGCCTCAACTCTGTGTGAGAAGGAAGAGGGGGCTCTCCGCAATTTATAGAGTCCTCAGGATGCCAGCCAGCACCCCCAGAAGCCACAGGATCCAGTTTCAAAAGAGGTGCATAATGCAGTTGATGCAGCGCAACAAAAGAAGGTCCCATGTCACCGGAGAACAACTCAGCGAGTTGAGTGATGTAGGGTGGAGTGCTGGGGACCTGGGTAAGGTTGTGCATGAATGAATTTTGCAAAGAGTGCACAGAGGCCTCAGGAGGTGAAGAAGACACAGTACACAGGGGTACGGTCGTTCTCGGGAAAGGCAAGGTCTTACCTCCTCCAAATTGCGTCAGCAGGATCTCAGGACAGTCTGTGTCGATGATGTCCACCCTCTGTGTCCTTAGGAGCACGCTCATCATTGTGAGAGGAGTCCAAGGTTACTGGTCGTCATCTTGGAAGGTGCCTGCTTGGGGCAGGGGAGTGACTCCATCACTCCACTGGAGATTTCTTCGCTCCTTCTGGTGCAGGATGAAGACAGGGAGTTCCAAGAGCGTGCACACCATGGGAACTGTTGCAGTTGCTGACTTGGAGCTGAGGTTGCTGAACAAAAGTGTCTCTTATAGACACTTTGTTGCAGGTACAGCGTTTCCTGGAGCAGGCTGCAGTTGATCCGAGGTCAGAAGAGTCTGAAGTTGTTGCAGAGGATTCCCGAAGGAAACAAGCAGAATCTGAAGAAGACCCACAGGAGAGACCATAAATAGCCCTGCAAAGCAAGATGGCTGAAGCCTGGGACACACTGGAGGAGCTCTGGGCACCACCCCTGGGATGGTGATGGACAGGGGAGTGGTCACTCCCCTTTCCTTTGTCCTGTTTCATGCCAGAGCAGGGGAGAAGCGGTCCCTGAACCTGTGTAGACTGGTTTATGCAAGGAGGGCACCATCTGTGCCCTTCAAAGCATTTCCAGAGGCTGGGGGAGGCTACCCTCCCCAGCCTGTTACACCTATTTCCAAAGGGAGAGGGTGTGACACCCTGCTCTCAGAGGAAATGCTTTGTTCTTGCTTCCTGGGTCTGGGCTGCCCAGACTCCAGGAGGGCAAAACCCTGTCTGAGGTGGCAGCAGCTGTAGCTGCAGTGCAAGTCTAAGAGAGCTGGTTTGGCAGTACTGGGGGTCCATGGTGAAGCCCCCAGGATGCATGGAGTTGGCTCCACAATACCATATTTGGAATAGGGGGGACAATTCCATGATCTTAGACATGTTACATGGGCCATAGTTGGAGTTACCATAGTGAAGCTACATATAAGTATTGACCCATATGTGGTGCACCCGTGCAAGGGTGCCCTCACACTTAGTAACTTTGCACCTATCCTTCAGCAAGTGAAGGGTAGACATAAAGGTGACTTATAAGTTACTTATGTGCAGTGAAAATGGCTGTGAAGTAGTGTGTGCACTATTTCATGCAGGCTGCAATGTCAGTCCTGTGTAAGGGTTTGCCTGAGCTCCCTCTGGGTGGGAAAAGAATTGCTGCAGCCCATATGGATCTCCTGGAACCCCAATGCCCTGGGTACCTAGTTACCATATACTAGGGACTTATAATGGGGGTCCAGTATGGCAATTGAAATTGGTAAATTAAGTCACTTGCCTACAGTGACAAATTTAAAAGCAGAGAGAAAATAAGCACTGAGGTTCTGGTTAGCAGAGCCTCAGTGACACAGTTAGGCACTACACCAGCATACACTTTAGGCCACAAACTATGAACTCTGGGGTCCTGGCTAGTAGGATCCCAGTGAGACAGGCAATACACACTGACATATAGGTTTTTATCTATGAGCACTGGGGTCCTGGCTAGCAGGATCCAAGTGACACAGTAAAAACACACTCACACACTCACAAACAGGCCAAAAGTGGGGGTAACCATGCTAGAAAGAGGCTACTTTCTCACAGTGTGTGACATGTGTGTGTGAGAGATGTGCTAGCTCTTGTGCCTGCTTGCATGTAGTGTGTGTGGCTCTGCTATTTGATCTGCTGTCATTGCTGTGTATTGTGTATAGGATAAGTTTATATTTGTTAAGCGTGTATGTATGTGAAATATGTATTGTTTGTGTAGCTATGTGTAATGGTAGTGTTGTGTGCCCTTGTGTGGTTGTTGTGTGTGCAGATGTGTGTGTGGTGGTGGCTATTTCATAAGCATTGTTTGTGGTGTGCATGTAGTGTGACATATGCTTCATTATATGCCAGTGTGATTGTGTTGATTGGTTGTGTGGTGTTGTTAGATGTTGTTTTAAGTATGTGTTGTCATGTTGAGGTGTGCAGTGAGATTGCTTGGCCTGGCATTTGTGTAGTTGTGGTGTTGTTGTGTCACTCAGTGGTGTTGTGAATGTTTGTGTTGTACAGTGCCGGTGTTGTGGGTGTGCGGGTTGGTGTGTGTATGACATGTGTGTATTGGCTGTGGTGTGTGTAGTACTGGTGTTTGTAGCATGGGTGTGCGTGTGTGTATGTAGGTGTGTGTGTGTGTGTGTTTGTACGTGTGTGTGTGGCCGTCGCAAGCCATCCCAGCTGTGTATGTTGTGTTTATGTGTGTGCCTTTCCCTCCAGTGTCCGGTAGGTGGGTCTACTTACAGTTGTTGTCTTCATCGCCATCGCTGATTCAAGAATTGTTGTGTGAGCAGGAGCAATGGGAAGACTTCTAGTTCTGGTTCCATGGCGGCTCTGGGCAAGTATGTGGTCCTGAAAGTAAGTGTTTCCTTTCATAGTGTTGGTTTCCGCCTGGGTTTTCATGGTGGTACAACTGTGACAGAAACCTTGGTGGTGTGCAGTCTCATAATGTGTCCTTCTGAAACATGGTCCTACAGGTCTGAAGTTGCCTACCACCATCTGTGGCGGCCTAACCGAACTAGCCGTAATGGTGGTAGTTTCACTGTTCTGTTGAGAACATTGCCATGGTCATACTTTGGCGGTTTTCATCGACGGGCCATAGCAGGACGACCGCCGCCTTCAACATGGCAGTCCTGGGACCGCCAAACTCATAATGACCCCCTAGTTTCCATTGAAAGGGGTTTTTTGTCTTGCCTATATCTTTGGCACTGTTTGACTAATCTTCACAACATAAAAAAAAAAAAGTGACCTCTACAGTCTTGTTGTGCATGGAAAATTCCAAGATGATATGCCAAGCAGAGGTCAAGAAAAAGGGAGTGGGGGTCAAAAGAAAGTGTTTTTCCCATGTTAATTTCTGTAGGATCTTTAGACACGCCTGCAGCCTGAACTTCTGGTCAGAATTGCACCAAAATTGGCAGAACTGTAGCTTTTTGTGATTTGCTGAAAATTCATTCACTAGTTTTTGAGATATTAAAGAAAATCTAAATGTGTCTATCTAGAAGTGTGAACACTTCTCAAATAGTTCTGATCACGTGCTTAGATTTAATTGGCTGCCAAAACTTCAACCAGGAAGTGTTGGCAGCCATTTTGGGCCATTTTGGGCCACAGCTTCAGCTGAATCCCTAAAAAAAGATAAAAAAGAAAATGGGTAGGGGTAGGAATACCATGAGCCCCTAGCCTTGGTCCAGGCATCCCCCTGGACCCTGCCAGGGCAAAAGGCATTTAAAAAAAAATCCTGTAGAATGTTTCTGTGATTTACAAAAGAAAAACAAGTGCAGTCAGCCATTCTTGCTCTAAATATTACCTAGGAAATGCCAGGCCCCAAGGGCATGGATTGTTTGTAAAAATAAGGAGGGGGCACATGGGATCCCCATCCTAGGCCTATAAAAAACCCTGGGACTACCATCTCCTCCAGGCAAAATGGCATAAATAAACACAGGGGTCCGCTACCTCCCCCAGGGCTACAAAATAAAATGAACAAGAGGCCCTGCAGAACCCATGGTCCCCGTGGACCACCACCTCCACAGGGCTACATATTAAAAAATAAATAGGTGAGCCCTGGAGACCCCCTGGACACCAGGGACCACCACCTTCGTGTGTTAATTTTACAAAGAAAAAGCAGGGCAACACAGACATCCCCGTCACAGGGACTACCACCGTCCTGGGGGCAATAATTTTATTGTTAAATAGGAGGGGAGCCACACGACCCCCCTCCTGGACCATATACAGCCCTGAGATCAACCACTTCCTTGAGGCTGGCTAATGCAGATCAAAGGACGGGCCTCTCACCATGCATTTCTAATTACCTCAGATACTACAGCACTCATGACATCTTTTAAAACATCATTGATAATATCAGTGTAACAGCTACAGTAACATTATTGATGAGAAAACTGTGCATGGCAGGGGTGCAAGTTATAGTTACCTTAGGGTACAAGTTATAGTTACTATAGCAGCTGACTTTTTATGGTTTGTATTGCACGTTTGAAATGTGAATGTGATCTAAAACATCCCTATAATCTTATGCTCTATATATAAAGATAAATAAATAAATAGATGGAGAAGTTTTGTTGGGATATTTAGCGAGGGTGCTTCGTCCCTGAACGCCAACACCGCCATGTTGTGATTAGGCTCCATACGGACAAACTATGCTATATATATACAATTATTGGAGCCGGATATGCCCATTTTCTATGAAATAATTATTTAAAAAAAAATTAAGGTATGGGATTTCCAACCAAGAAATAATATTAATTCGGATGAAAAGGGCAAGGGAGATGAATTGGGTATGATTCAAATTCCATTCACTGCTTGTTAGCATTTGAGGGGCACTGAAGCGAAGTGGTGAAACCAAGAAGGCCAAACCTAACTGAAACGCAATTTCGAAGTACGTTCAGAACTAAGAGGCATACATTTGAAGTAAGAGACACTGCAGTTTTAATCGTGGATATTACATGGATATACAAAATGGCAACATATTCTATATTCAAAGAAATGATACTGCAAACACAAAGTTTATTATTTTTGGCTCGAGGACTTTAAACGCTAGCAAGGAGATTGTAATAAGAGGGCCAAGTATGAGGCTAATTAATAATATAACAACTGTGTTTAAACACTGTCTGGGAACATGTTGGGAGCAAAAAAAACAAGAAAAATGGCAGCATGCTTGTGATATGGTGATAATTGGACATTGCAATTTTGGAACATTGGGTAATTGCATAACAATATAAAACTGCATTGTAATAGAACAACCATACAACAAAAGGCACAGCTAAATGTTTGCAGTTTAGAATTGAATGTGTAATGATAAGACTCAAAATGGACCTTGAGACTTTAAGGCCACAGGATATAAAGGTGGAGGGTTTTACCACGTGGTCACTTTTAAACCAGATGAACTTTGTATTGATGATTAAGGCTTGTGTTGTCAGCCTAAATGTGTCAGGAAATATAGTTTGTCACTGCCGTTTGAAGATGGAAAATAAAGTGTCTTACATTGCTGTTGGCATACGGCGTACTTCTTTCTTTTTAGAGAAGTTTTGTTGTGAGATTTAGCGAGGGTGCTTTGTCCCTGCACACCAACACCGTCCTGTTGTGATTAGGCTCCATATGGAGAAACTACATTGGATATATATATATATATGTATGTATAAATATATATATATATATACATATATATGTATATATATTTATATATATATATATATATATATATATATATATATATATATATATATATATATATATATATATATATATGTTTGTATATCAACAACATGAAAATTATGAAGACCAGTTTCAGATCATAACTAGCCATTTATTCAATAGTTAAGGTGGCTGCACACATACTTTCACTTTCATGGTGCAGTGCATTTCACAAATGAAGCATCGCAGCGGAGCGAGACAGGGTAGCAAACCCCTTTACAATAAAAAATCTATTCCTTCATTTTGAGCAATCCGTACTCCTTCGCCAAAAAGTACAAAAAAAAGTCTCATTCACTGTGTTGCTGAAGTGAATATATTTAATGCACAGCAAAAAAAAACAATGCGTTTCGGAAACAGAGTTTCCATGATCACGGGTGACTTCCATAATGACAGTTTCTCTTTTTATCACTTAGTGCATACACCCATTGACATTGAAAACGGACTATAAAACATTTCAATATGAGGCAAAACAATTCAGGCATCTTTGAATAATGATTTGACTCTAACTTAACGTATAATAATGTATAATAATGTATAAGCAATTATTCTCCTATTGTGATCCTGCATAACACAACCTTATCCAAGTATTCCTGATGGTGCTCACCCCAGGCTACTTCCTTCTCCCACCATCCCATTGTCAAATTTGCATAACTGGAAGAAAAGGCCACTCCCATGGCAGTACCACATTTCTGTTGGTAAATTTGCTTATCAACAATGAAGACATTGTTATTCAGACACAGATTTCTCATGTCTAACAGCATCTTTGAGTGTTGGCATTCTCCCAACTTTCTCTCTTTCAGAAGCTATTCAAGACATGTATACCTAGTTCATGTTTTATTGATATATATATAAAGTTACCACATCTAAAGTAACTAAGTAGTAATCCCTCTGCCATATAATGCCATCAACAATTCGAAGTAAATCACTAGTGTCTCTGATGTATGGGCTGAGGTTTTGTACCATGGGACATAAATAACATTCAATGTAATTCGGTATGTTCTCCAACACAGAGTCAGATGATGATATCATTGGTCTTCCCAGGGGATTTTTAAGATGCTTGTGAATTTTTGGCAAAAAATAAATTGTTGGTAATATAGGATGATCCATTTCCAAAAATTTCAATTCATCATTGTTGATCAATAAATCTGTGTGCCGCTGTTTTAATTTTTTGTCAATATGTTTTTTTTTACACTGTTGAATTGTACGGCAACTTCATGTAGCTATCCATATCATTTAGTTGCTGCATTGCTTCAGTGGTATATGTCTTCTTATCCAGAATTACCACATTGCCTCCTTTATCTGCATGTTTTATGATGATGGTTGAATTATGTTTGCTTTCCGTGCTTGTCTTTTCTTGCAAGATACATTCTCAAATCTGCCATTGTTATATGCCTTCTTCATTTTTTCCAAATCTTTACTCATCAACTTGTGAAATAAGTCAATTTTATTTCCTGGTGGTAACGATGTACTATTTCTGTGCCTGTCTGTATCTATATCACAATATTGTAATAGCTGTGTAATAGTCATATCTTTCATTTCCTCGTGACTTTGTTGCTCCAAGATATGTCTCAAGCCAGGTAGTTGATTGTCTCACATTTAGTTAGATTAGCAATTCATTGTTTTTTTCTTTACGTTTTTTGGGTTCTGTGCATGCATTTTCATTAATTTCAATGTCCTCATGAAGTTGTATAGATCATTTTTTGTGTTCACTTCATTGAAGTGCATTTCTGGACAAAAAGAGAGGTCCCTATTCAACACCTTATGTTCTATAGGTGTTAGAGTGTAACTTCAAATGTTTACTACTAAAACATTTTTCTCCAAGTTTATTTTCTCCAATTGCAAAGAGAGTAAGTTTTTCCTGAACCTTCTTCCAGTTCTTTTCCTTTTCCTCTCCCTCTTTCTCTGCCATTTCCTTGACCACCATTGTTTCCTTTCTCCCTCATTTGCTGATCTAAAAAAAACAACTCTGCCAATGTTGTTTTTCTTAACATTGGAACCAACATTTGCTTGTTCCTTTCCATTTCTGATCCACTTGTACACTCCAGTGAAGATAATGAGATCTTACTTTGTTGTGCAGTCATTAGTTGACCCTGATTTCTTTGTTGTTTTAACATATCAAACCTCCTTGCAAACATATAGATCTTAACTTGAGCATAGTCATTTTCATCTCTCAAGAACTTCCATTGTTTTCACTTTTTCACATTAATCCTCATGTTTGTCTAACTTTATAAGTCTTTTAGCCATTTCTCTACCTTTCGCAGATTGGCCAATTGTGATATTTTATCTTCCAAAACCCTTAATTCTGTGGTTAATACTTCCAATCTTTTTTTTTGCATATTTTATAAGTATTCTAATCATGTTTTTTTAACATTCCATCTTATTCTGTCCCCATTCTTGTAATAACTCTGAGGATGTCTCTGGATGTTTTGGAATTATGAATATCCGGAGTCCCCTCAGAACTCTATCCACTTCCAAATATTTCTCTAATGTAATAATCTCCTAGCTCTTATTAAATTATTTTCTTGACTTATTTTCTAATTGTGAAAATAGTTCCTTCTGACTCATTTCTCCCACTGAGGCATTGTTAGCTTCTGTTGTTTCCTTCCCATTTATTTTACTCATAAAGAATATCTCAGCTTCTTTCTGATGCTGAGTTATCCTTGCTGCTAGCATTTTGAGTCGTTACAAGAAACCTCTCCCTTTCTTTAAATAAATTCTTTTTTATGAATGATACTTTTCTTAATTGCAGACTTCCACAATTTTATTTCATTCTTTGATGAGATCATTTTTTTTATTCTTTCATTCCATCTCTCACTCAGATTTTTTGTTCCAATGATAACTCTCATGTTTAATCCATGTGTCATAATGTTGCAATCAATTTCAATTAATTAAAAAACTATCTATCTTTTTTCAACACAATTGTCCTTCAAAAGAATCTTATTAACATGTGTCTCAAATTTATGGGGAACTCTTCACCATTTTTCATTACTTTTATTTGACATAGAACAGTTACTCTACCTTTTTTGTGCAACCATATTCATTCTTTAAGAATCTTTCTATTCTTTAAAAAGTATATCAACTGCAGCATACTCACTATACTTTCAAATCTGCACTTTTTTAAAATCTCAAACGAAAAGACCATTCACAATATTGTGTGCCTCAACATTTAAATTTACCAATCACACTCTTTCCGATGCAATGTTGCTCCCAGAACCGGTTCTATTTGCTGAATACTTCTTGTTGAAATATTGGGTTAATAGATGTTTATTAATAGTACTTAGTATCATCCGAATAGTTGCGGCTTTTTAGAGAGCTGTGCTCATTATTCATAAGTCACTTCAACTGGTGTCTCAACGAATGTCAGAGTAGGACCTAGTAGCACAAAGTAGCATTCCATATCATCGAAACTGTTGAAGCTCTTTAACTTGAGATTTCATTTCTAAGACACCATGCTTGCTCTTTAAGAAGTCTGTTCAAATACGATGTTTCAAAGAATAGAAAAAATAGAGGAAGTTGTTTCCAATGTAACCAAAAATAGAGGAAGTTGTTTCCAATGTAAACTAAAAAAATATAAGAACAACTGTCACGGCTTCTTGCCATGCGTTCCAACCGAGTCCTCAACAACAGTAGGGCTACAATGCCATCTTCAAAGAGATGTATAAGACAAGACCTTTCATTCACTAACTTGTTGCATAAAGAAATCTTTGCTCACTCTATAAACAGTTTCTTCAAAACTATATTTCATAGAGTATTTCTGTAACCTCAGTGGCACTCAATATCATCCAAACTGCTGTGGCCCTTTGATTAAAGTTTTGGAAAGCCGCCTTTACTCTTTGAAACAATCTCTCCAAAGTGGTATTCTAGGAATGGAGCAAATTGGTTACAATGGAATCAGCAAAAAAGAAAAGAAAAAATCAATATATATATATATATATATATATATATATATATATATATATATATATATATATATATATATATATATACTTCTTTTTTCTTTTAAGGAAAGTCCTCTTTTTTGCCCTTGTCACCACCACATTTTTGGACAGCTACTGGTGGTTAGTGACTCTTGGCTATGCCCTGGGTACTGCTTTCCAGTCCCAGGGCCAGTGCTCTGTGTAAAGTGAATATGCAAATTAGGCTAATTATCATTGGCAGTATTAACTTACCTATAGTTCCCTAGTATATGGTAGGGTATGTAGGTTTAGGGACAACAGCATAGGCAGTGCCCCTATAGGTGCACTGCTGAGATGCCCAGTGTCATTTTAAAGGCAGGACTGGCTTACTGGCTGCTTTTAAACTAAAGTTATAGGCAAATTTGACTTTGGAATTAAAAGTAATTTATTTTTCCTTCACTGTAGTGAATTACCTCAATAGGCTAAAATGGGGCGACTTTATTTTAATTTACAAAGTCCTCCTAAGCATCAGATACCTCAAGTTTGGTATCAAAGTAATTGTTATAATAAATCCCACAACTTACTATTGTTAGATTTAATATAAATAGTCCAGGTGAAGAGTTTTAAACTCTACCTGAAAAGTTGCCAAATTCAGCTCTGTAGTGCGCTTCTCTCATTGGCCAGCCTCTTGCAGCCTGGCCAGGCTGCCTTGATGAGGTGTGAAGGGGGTTTGGCTGAATACAAAGGATGTGCCCAGGGGAGGGGAACTACCTCAGCAGATGGGGAAGCAAGAAGGGTGGATAGCTGCCAAACTAGTCTTCAAAGGCAGGGAAGAACATTTAGAGAAACCCAGCACCTCCCTCACATCCTGCAACTCCAGACAATTAGATTAGGGGAGGGCAGGAGAAGGTGTGTTTAGGATTTTTAGCCACACCAGTGGGTGGGCTCAGCCAGATGTAACTTCCAAAAATCAGTTTCAGCCATGATGGAGTTTTGAAGAATGTTGCTCCCTGGGATTGATTTTGCCACACTTCCCAGGAAGTGGTCATCACAGGGGGGAAGGACCCTGCATCTGATTGGAGAAACAGGGCCTCCCTTTTTTTCACCCAGGAGCAAGGATAAATATGGCAGCGATGCACCCACACCTCAGATCCCTACAAGGAAGAACATCAGAAGAAGTAGAACTGCCCTGCTGGACCCCTGACCTGCACATGGACACTGCACTCTGAAGGACTGCACTAACTGCACACTTGGGCTTCACCACAAGAAGGTCTTTGCCTGGCTTCAACTGGTTCAAGGAGGGACTCCCTGTTTGTTACAGGTGAAAAATTGCTAACCAGTGTCCCCTGTCTCAGATCCTGAAGAAACTGACAAGTTGACCACTGCCCAGTGGCCAATTTGGAGTTTGGGCCAGGTGCATTCTGGGAGTTGTAGTCCGCACCTTCAAGAAGCAAATCAGAGCTTCTGGAACCTTGGGGTGAGCTGTGGACTCCAAAATAACCTTAAAAGACCTTCTGGAAGAAGATCAAGAAGTTTGGAGAAGATTGGAGTACTTTTTGGAAAAAGCTCCATAGAGGGACTGACCCACCACGACAACTCTAGCCGGCTTGCCTCAACTGTGACCCAGCCTGACTTGCAGGTTCATCCTTCTGAAGAAAATCGATGAAAAAGTGAATAAGCCCGAGCATAGAAAGTTACCAGGGACCTCCCGAGCAGTGTATCTGAAGAGGGCTCCAGGGACGTCGGATCAAGATTCAGGTTCGGCACAGTCAAAGGATCTTCATCTCGAAAAATCGTCTAGGTCCGAATGTAGAAATGTTCACAGAGGGTTCCTGTGATGCGTATCCGAGGAATGGCTCCAGGAAGGTCAGATCGGACTGGCCACTTCGTTCCACTGAAGAAAATCTTCAAGAAAACGATTAAGTCCAAAGGTAAACTTTTGACCAAGGCCTCAGCTTGCTGTAGCCGAGCAGGGCTCCATCGCGTTCAGCCTTAAAGTTTGACTTTGCCCCGAATGAGGTGCAACCAGATGACCAGATTGGCGCTATTAGTTTCTAGGTGCTATAAAACACTAAGGGGGTTATTACAACTTTGGAGGAGGTACTAATCCGTCCCAAAAGTGACGGTAAAGTGCGGATATACCACCAGCCGTATTACGAGTCCATTATATGCTATGGAACTCGTAATACGGCTGGTGGTATATCTGTCACATTTGGGACGGATTAACACCTCCTACAAAGTTGTAATAACTCCCTAATTCTTTAAAAATGCATATCTCCGGTTCCCTTTATCTGATTTTATTCGTTTTGGTGTCATTTTAAAGCTAAAAATACTTCCTATTTATATCAATTGGATTTGGATTTTGAACTGTTTCCTGTGTTTTATTTAATTACTGTTTGCAATTACTGAATGCTATACACTCTGGCCCTCATTTTGATCCTAGGGTTCTTTTGACCTCTAGGGTTAATGTGGCAGGATCACCACCAACAGGGTGGCAGTGTATAACACCAGAATGAGTGTGGTGGGTTAGCCGCAGCCAACCCACCACATCTCCACTCATACTGCCATGGTGGTATGAACCGCCAGGCAGGAGATGTGCATCTCTGACCCGGTGGTCCACACATGACCAGCAGCGGTATTATGAGCCAGCCTACTACCATGGTTTTCACGGCGGTACCACTGTCATGAAAACCATGGCGGTAGGGCTACAGGTGACAGGGAATTCCTTCCCTGTCACCGGTAGAAGGCTACCCCACCCCCCCAGTAATCACCTAACACCCCCACCGCTATAATCACAGTATCCTGCAACTCACCACCCCTTCCCACAATCATGCACGCACACACCCACATGCACCACTCATACACCCATGCACCAACTCTTCCATACACGCATTCACTCACACTCATCCATACACGTATTCACTTACACATACTTACACGCATTCACTCACACATACTCACATTCATACACACTGACATACAGACACGCACTCACTGTAACATACATACACGCATTCACTCCCACATACTAACACGCAGCCATACACGCATACACACAAACATCCAAACACACATACTCACATGCATACACACTGACATGCAGACAGCCACTCACTTCAACATTCATACATGCATTCACTCACATACATACACCACAACACTCACAGATGCATACACACGCACACACACACACATTCATACACACACGCAGACACCACACACTCACACACAACACCCCCTCCCCTGTCGGACACCCAACTTATCTTATCCGACAAGGAGGTAATCGCGCAGGGAACGGGAATGGGCGCTTCTACCACCGGCATAACCCTGCCAGGATGTTTGTATGGTCAAAATACGTCAGACGGCGTCCTACTGGCAGTGCAGGTGGTAGCACTGCCGAGGCACCTTGACCACCAGCATGGCTACTGACAGATATCCGCCCTAAATGTGGGGAAATCAGCCAGTATCCAAAATATGGTGGTCGGAAGACCACAAGCACTGCCGGTCTTCTGGCGCCCATGGCTTTGGCAGTCTCGGCTTGAGACTGCCAAAGTCATAATGAAGGCCTTTGTCTCCTAAGTTAAGCCTTGTCGCTCATTGCCAAGCGATCAAGGGTTATGCTGGGGTTAATTTATTGAGACCTAACGGAACCTAGTCTGGGTTAGTGGCCTATTGCTAAGTGCAGGTACTTATATATGGGTTTTTATATATAGGTTTTTAAAATCTATTTCCTAACTATACCATCTCTGTAACCTTTGCTTTTTTTCAGTGAATTTCTAGGGTTGTGTTTTTGTTAGGTAAGATGTCCATCTGTTGTAGATAGCCCTTCCTGCAGAGCAATCTCTAAACTTTTTGCCATCCTCCACCAATTTAATTTGTCTGAGCTTCTATTTGTTGGTTTTAGGACTCTGGGCACGTTATCACTGCTAATCAGTGCTAAAGTGCATGTGCTCTCCACCCTAAAACATGGTATACTTGGCTTACACCTGTTTGGCACATTTAATTTACCTGTAAACCCCTTGTAAAGTGGTATACCATATTCACATAGCCTTTAAATTAAATGCTACTAGTGGGCCTTCAGTGAAGATTGCTCCACCCACAGAAGTAACCTTTCAACCCTGCCCAAGGCCTGCCACTGCAGGGCCTCTGTACACAGTTTAATGCAACATTTACTAGGCATTTGAAACTATTTTCTAAGGCCTAAACTTTCCTTTTACTGTACTAAAGTACCCCTAAGGTAGACCCTTGTAGCCCTTTGGGCAGAGTGAGAGTGCTATGTACATAAATGATAGCACATGTACTTTTATATTTTGCATGCCCTAGTAGTGACACACAGACTATTTCAAGTTTGCACTACTAGGAGGACTGAACCTCTAATAAGTTAACAATGGGAATTTCCTTATATATTTTTAAGTGGTAATTTCCGATCTAAAAGGAGTAGCACTGGCATGTTTGGAATGTTTGTAATGGTAGTGGAAAATCCTCTTTACTGGTGTAGTAGAATTTGTCATTACTATTTTAGAAATGCCACTTTTAGAAAGTATCTGTGACTGGGAGTGAATGTTTGATTTGCTATGCATTCCATCCATCTTCTTTTGTTTTTACATTTGTTGCCCTAAGTGGGAAGGGTATACCCAGACATGGGTCCTGTGCTCGCTATGCCACCAGATTTAAGCTAGCCTGGCTGATGAGGGGAGATACCCCGAAACCAGTCCCAGAATGTTTATTTCTGGTCCAGGGAGGACCTGGCCTTGGAGTTCTGGCTAGCATGTTCCCATGGGGTGCAGGGTCAACACTGATTTTTATATGGATCGGTCCAAACTGTTGAGGTGTACAAGAGCTCTATAAATCTCCTATAACATAACATAACATAACATAACATAACATAACATAACATAACATAACATAACATACTGGAATGGCATGGCAAGCAAAAAAATAAATGATGGATTAAACCCAGATCTGTAAATGGATTGAATGTCTGATTTGTTTTGCATTCCTTCTATTGTCTGTTGTTTTTTGCACTTTTTGAAAGTAGGCATTTCTCTGTGCGTATAGCTCTAGTGGTTTACAGCCTGACTCCAATGTACTTCTAGGGCAGAGTGACAGTTACACTGTGAACATACTTTCCAGACAGCCACAACACAGGAGGGGATGGGTGTGATGGGAGAGGCATCTGTATCAATCTGAATGCTGATAGTCTTCCTGAGCTCGGAGAAGGAAAGGTTATGTGAACCTTACATGTCAATAGGTTGTGTTCTACCCTCACACAAAGGTCTGATTTATCCTCACTGATGTCAGGAGGCAGGGCTTGGTTGAAGGGAGGTTGTGTTGCACTTCTAAGGTTTATTTTGCAGTTCCTCTGTACATCAATTACATTTTTGAGTATAAGTACAGGATCTCTCACTCCATGTTTTTACAGCACTCTTGGAGCTAGAACTGACCCTCTTTGATGATGACTGCAGCATGCTTAAAGGGGTTCATCTGGATTGTGTTCCTGTTTTTTGCCCTGCTGTCTGGTAACTGCTTTGTTGCTTAAAGGACTCAACTGGGATGCTTTTCTGCTTATTGCCCTGCTGCCTGCTGCTCCCTGACCCTGGTTTTACAAAGGGTAAATTGTCAGAGGATTGTTGTGTCATAAGGAAAAACTGCCATTTTTTGAGCTGCCCTATGTGCTGGACTGCTGTGTGTGATGCGTGTTTTACTTTTAATCTTCATTCCTCCTTTGGCTTCAAATCAGCATGGGAGAGCACTTCTTGTCACTCTCAGTGGGAAGAAAGAGCTTCACTTCCCAACCTACTTAACAGCAGTGTGTGGTTAACACTGTGTTACTGTCCATCACATTCCCCTACGAGTGTGAATCTTAACTGTTTTGTATCTACCCTAGGAGCAGAGCTTGGGTTATCAGCACACCCTGCTGTCTGCTGGTGAAGGCCCAATGCTTTGGAAGGAATCTCAGAAGTAGTGCTTCCCTGCTCAGGCGCCCGTCATGGGACAGATCACCTTGGGGGATTAACAGTGACTTTTGCTGCAACATTACAAGGTTCTGTAATGTTGATGCTCCTGCTCCCGTCTCTGTGCCATCAATTGTCGAGGTCCATGCCACTGCCCTCCATTCAGCTTGATGTCCCTGTCCACTACTCCTGCCATCCATTGCCCAATTTTATGCCCCACCATTCCCCTCAAGCTTAGTCTCTGTGCTTAGCTTGCTTCCCCTACCCTCCTTCCCCTGCCCTCCAATGTCTGTGTGTATGCCCCTGCTCCATCCTTTTTACCCATCATATTCCATGTTCCTGCCACTGCCCATCCTATATACTGTGCATGTTCTGTTGAGCTGACACTGCCCCTCTCACCTGCCTAGCATGGTCAGGTGGTTTCTGCCTGTCCCTGCCACCTCCGCCCTGCTTGTCCGAGTTCCATGCCCCTCCCCCCTCCCTCATGTCTTCCATTGTCCATTTTTCTGCCTCTCCCTCCTGCCCTTCAAGATCTGTTGTGCTACAACAGCCCCACCAGGCTGCCCTGTGTGGTCTGTTGTGAAGTCTCTCTTCCTGCCCTCTCTTGTCTGTGTCCAGCCCCTAGCCCTCCTTTCCATCCTTCATGGTCCTTTGTGCATGCCCCTGCCCCCTCCATCTTGCCCACCATGGCTGTTGTGCTGCCACTAACCTTCCCGCTTGCATTGAATGGTATTCTGTACTTCCACAGCTCCTCCCACTTGCCCTGTGTGGTCACCTTGCTACGCCTCCCCCACTTCCACTTTTCCTCTGTTGTCTGTGTGTATGCCTGTAGGATGCTGGCCCTCTTTTTAGTGTGCAAAACTAGGCAATGACATGTTGGTTTCCAGAGGTAAACACTAGACCACCTAATGCTCTCATTTTTAAGGCAGTTTGGTCAAGCAATTAGGCTAATCTTGGAGAAGTGCAAAGCATTGGCTGTACTCACAGTATCAGTCATGTGATTCACACACTCAAGATTATCAAAATTGGTTAAGTACTTTTTAAGATATGAAGTTTTATTAAATGTAGTCTTTCTGTGCATAATTACGCTCCATACGAATCAATAGGCAGTCACTATCAAAAATGCATATAAGATCGCTGTTATGTTACTAGATTCCGCTTTTGCAGGTTGGTCAAGACTATCTGTGGGCACACTGTGCCAGCTGGAGAGGCTCAGGCGGCTCACAGTTCTGGCAAGAGCATCACTGAAATGTCTCTTGGAGCAGGTGCAGGGCCATTCCAGGGGACCACTTGGAAAAGGTTGGTTCTTGCAGATGTAAAGGTGGTGTCTTGGGGACTCCTTGGGGTGTCGAGGTTGCAAGGGGGGTGGGACCCTGTGGGTACAACTAGTTCTCTGTTGCAGGGCACGGGACGGCCGGGTGCAGTGTGAGTTGTTGATCCAGGAACTGTGCACAGCAAAGTCCCTTGGAGCTGGAGGTGAGTCTCTTGAAGGACGACTTACAGGACAATGGGAGCACTCTCAAAAGTTCAGGATGTTCCTGTAGTCCCTCAACTGGGGCTACCTACTGATTCTTTTTCATCTCTGGGCGAGCAAATTTTCTTTGTATCCAATGCCAACTGACCAGTACCCAGGGTATTGGTATGGTCCGGCCACCAGGGGGTGCAGTGCCACCAATCTTGGCACAATTGTTGGGTTCATCCTGGTAATTATTGATGGGTCAGTGGGTCTGCCTGCAACTTCCAGTTCAGGAGATATTGGCCAGTAAGTTAAATAACCCTCACTGGCTTCCTGGTTCTTGCATGCTTATAGAGTGACACCGTCACTCTGGAGGGAAATCTTGGGCTTTTGGCAACGCATGGAGGTCTTCAGGGTTTATTTAGGTAAGTCTGGTGGTCAGCTCCTCCGCAGCGGTGATTGTCTGATCCTGGTGCAACTGGCAGGATTTGGCACCTTTTCTTGTGCAGCAGGTCCACAGTTCTCGGACTTTGGTTCTTCTTGGTGCTCTCTTCTCTTTATCTTTTTGAATCTAACTTCTTGGTGTAGGGATGCCCACTAAATACTGAATTTTTTGGGTGTTTTAGGGGGGACATGGTAGTGTCCATGCGACACTTACCTTTGGGTGGCTACACCTACTATAGTGACCACTTCCTGTGGGAAGGGTCACTGCCCTAAACCTAATTGGCTACTTCCCCTCCATTCAAGATGGAGGAAAATGAGAAAGAGGGTCCACCTCACAAGGCAACACCTTACGAGTGGTTAATGCCAGGTGAGGTCACTCCTCCTACCCTTTGTTAGGTTTCATGCCTGTGCTCCCACTAAAAGTGGGGGTTTGCAAAGGGGAATGCCAGTTGCTGCTAGCAGCAGGCTTGGGGGTTGAGTTTCAAGGGCGGTAAGCCCTTTGAAGCTCACCGCCAGGACAGTGTACATTCCTGAGGAGGGGGTGTTAGCTTCTCCACCCAGGAAGGGCACTGTCTTTTGAACCAGAGAGGCAGGGCTCTCACCCATTAATTGTATGTTGTCTGTCTGGAGGTGGCAGCTAGATAAGACCAGTCAGCAACCATGTCAGGATAGTTAGCATTTGTAGAAAGCACCTCTAAGGTTGCCCCATGGGTACATTTAGGGTTAAATCCAATACTGGCACCAGTTTGGATTTATCATTCTGTGTTGTTTGATACCAAACACCCCAGGGTTCAGAGTGGCCATCATGTAGCTGGGAAACTCGTCTTGACCAGTGTCCAGCACATGCGTTAAAATGGCTGCTCTGTTCACTCACTATGTCTCACTATGTCCCAGGTTTGGCAAGGACACAGTGGGGGCATATTGCTCATGCAGCTATGCCCTCAAATATAGTAAGAGCACCCTACCTTAGGGCTGTAAGGCCTGCCAGAGGGATGTCTTACCCATAGTAAATGCAGTGTATGGTGGACAGGCACACAGGCAGTGTTGCAATATCAAGTTGGTATTTTTAGGTGTGCACCAGAACACTCATCCTGTAATGGCAATGCTGGGTGCATCTGGGTGCTTGGCCCTAGAGGATGGCACAATCCGTGCTGCTGCCCTCAGGAGCATACCAATAGTACCCCATGCCCTGGGTACATAGGTGCCCACTTACTAGGGACCTATACTTGTGGCTAAGGGTGTATCCAATTGTGCAAATACATCACAAGAGATTAAGGGAAATAGCTCTGGCCCAGATGGCCTAGTTAGCAGGGGCCCTAGGCACTACAATTTTTAGGACACATCAACATCAGGCAAAACGTGGGGGTTAACAATGTCTCACCTTCTCTCACAATGTCATTATAGTGCCACTGTTGCTCTCCATGGTGTGTTGTGCTTCAAGTGCCCATCCTGGCTGCCCTTCATGGTCAGCTTACTCTCCTTGCCCTGCCCCTTTGCCTCTTTCCCTCTGTTTTCCATGTGCAGACCACTGTCCACTTCCTCTTGCCTTCTCTGGTCCATTGTTGTGCCCATGCCTGCTCCAGCCCTCCATGGTCTGTTGTGCTGCCACAGTCCCCCTGCCTGCCCAGCGTTGTCAACTTGTTGCCTCTTCACCCTCCTTCCTGTCCCCAATTACCCAAGTTTGTGCCTTTGACCACTGCCTCCCCACAGAATTCTAATGAAAAACTTGATTGCTAACATTCTATATTTATTACAAAAGTGTGGCATGCCTGACATCATCTTGATGTAATCAAAACTGTAATACCTATAGCATTTCCTTTGGAAATTATAAAAATGTGAGGTTCTTATTTTTATAGAAATCATGGTTAGTGCTATAAAAAAACTAAGGGGCAGATTTAATAAAAGTGGCTCTGCACTTTTCTTGTGCCCCTTAGGGCCCCTCTCTTTCACCATGTGTGCGTTGTTGTCAAAATACATGCACCATGGTGCATTATATGGGGCAATAGCGTCAAAATATTTGACGCTATTGATGTACTGTTCAGGGTTAGCCCCACAATTTTGGTGCTAACTCTGAACAGTACATAGGGGCCCATTGTGACCAATGATATGTCCCCTTTCAACAACTGCTCTGAGCATAGTGCTTCTTAAATCTGAGCCTAAATTCAGGACATATTGCCTGAGTTCTTAAATAATGACAAAGCACTTCTAAATTATCTTTAAGTTTTTTTAACCACTTGTTTATATATTCTCATACGTGGCTCTGAGGAAGACCGGGTGGTCAATACACATGAGACACCTGTGAATAATTGGCAGAGATTAGAAGTACATTTATATAGGCAACATAAACAACACACTCACTTACAATGATCAAGACTGTGATAGTCGAAACGCGCTGGTGATGAGGATGGTTGTTCTGAAGAATAATAAATATTGATACAAAGGCCCTCATTACAACCCTGGCGGTCAGTGTAGAAGTGGCGGTAATAGCGGCAATAGGCCGGCGGGGAAAAAAAAAAATTACAAGCATGCCGGTTACCGCCATGTCAAACCATCACTTCTACACTCTGACCGCCAGGGTGGTAAAGACTGCTGGGCTGGAGACTTCGGTCTCCAGCCCGGCGGGCGTCACTAGACCGCCTGCGGTATCAGGACCCCGTATACCGCCATGGATTTCTTGGGGTTTTGTATGGCCACGAAATCCATGGCGGTAGGCACTATCAGTTCCAGGGAATTTTTTCCCTCGCACTGATAGGGGCCTCTCCCTCCCCCTCCCCAGAGTCCTCCCCCCAAACCCACGACCCCCCCACCACCCCCCAAAGGTGGCAGGTCCCCCCTCTCCACCCCCACCCCACCCTCCCAAAAAAACATTGGCACACACACCGCCACCCTCTACACACATGCTCACACAACTACTACACATACATGCGGAAATACACACACATACACGCACCCATGCACACAGACATATACGCACACATTTCCCATAACCACAACACCCCCCGCATGCATACAAGCACTCACACACCCCCTCTACACACTCACACGCACACCCCCATGCACGCACACAACACCCCCCACCCCCTCCCCTAACGGACAATCACCTTACCTTGTCCAGTGATCCTCCAGGAGGGAACGGGATCCATGGGGGCTGCTCCGCCACCAGCTCCCCAACACCAGAACACCCCCACACCGAATCCTGGCTTGTGATTCGGTGGGCAGTGTTCTGATGACGTGGCAGTGGAGGTGGAGGTGGAGAAGCCTCCACTTCACCGCCAACCGCCAGTATGGCTGCTGGTGGCTTTCCATCTGAAAAAGGGCTGCCAGAAGTCATGATACACTGGGCGGAAGACCACTTGCACTGGCGGTCTTCAGCCCGGCGGTACCTCAGCGGTCTTGTAAAAAGACCGCTGAGGTCCAAATGAGGGCCAAAGTCTTTTGGAGTGCTGTGAATTACTTTTGGAAGGACTTAATTACAGGGAATTGGTCTATCCCTGACGCAGGCACCAGCCGAGGAGCGTGCTATGAGAGAACTGTTTTATGTATATATATATATATATATATATATATATATATATATATATATAGTTGGAAATGGCCTTTCTGCAGGGTCACCCCCAAACTTTTTGCCTTCCTCCTCTTTTTCTGACCTCATTTTTGCTGGCTTTTGGACTCTGTGCACTTTACCCCCGCTAATCAGTGCTACAGTGCATATGCTCTCTCCTTAAAATATGGTGACATTGGCTCATACCCAATTGGTTTTATTTAATTTACTTGTAAGTCCCTAGTCAAGTGCACTACATGTGCCCAGGGCCTGTAAATGAAATGCTACTCATGGGCTGCAGCACTGGTTGTGCCTCCCACATAATTAGCCCCCTAACCATGACTCAGGCGCTCCTCTACAGTGCCTGTGTGTGCAGTTTCACTGCCACTTCGACTTGGTATTTAAAAGAACTTGCCAAGCCTTAAACTCCCCTTTTTTATACCTATAAGACACCCCATAAGGTAGGCCCTAGGCAGCCCATAGGGCAGGGTGCTATGTAGGTAAAAAGCAGGACATGAACACGTTGGTTCTATATGTCCTTGTAGTGTAAAACTTCTTAATCCATTTTACACTGCTGTGAGCCCTGCTCCATTCATAGGATAGCATTAGGGCCACCCTCATATACTGTTTGAGTGGTGGATCCTGATCTGAAAGGAGTACCCAGTTCATATTTAGTATTGCCAGAATAGTGATACAAAATGCTGCTTCATGGTGAAGTTGGATTTTATATTACTATTTTAGAAATGCTTCTTTTAGAAAGTGATAATTTCTCTACACTTAAATCCTACTGTGCCTTCCAATCCACATCTGGCTAGGTTTAGTTGATAACTCCCTTGTGCATTCACTCAGACAACCCCAAACTCAGTCACACTTGCATACATCTGCATATTGAATGGGTCTTCCTGGGCTGGGAGGGTGGAGGGCCTGACACTTACATGTCAAAGGACAGTAGCCTTCCCTCACACAAAGGACGGCCACACCCCCTACTGGGACCCTGGCAGACAGGATGAAACTGAAAGAGGATCTTGTGCACTTCTAAGCCACACTTTGAAGTCTCCCCCACTTTAAAGGCACATTAGAGTATTTAAGTAGGGTCGCTGACCCTACAAACTCAGAAACTTCTGAGGTAGACACTCTGGGTTATCAAGACACTTCCTGGAGAAGAGAACCTGAACCAGAACCTGCAACCTGCCAGAAAGAACTGTCTGGCTGCCCTTAGGACTCACCTGACTGCCTTTCTGAGAAGGACTGCTGCCTTGTTGTTGCCCTGCTGCCTTGCTGCTCTCTCCTCTCTGGCTGTGCTGAGAAGTGCTCTCCAATGGCTTGGTTATAGCTTGCCTCCTGTTACCTGAAGTCTCAGGACCAAAAATACTTCATTCCTGCAAGAGAACTCCCTGTTCGGCAAAAATCGATGCACAGCCTGCAAGAAACGATGCACAGCCTGCACCGCAATGAGAAAATCACTGCACGACAAACTGGAACAATGAAACCCCACTTCGCAAGGAGAAGATCGACGCAGAGCCAGCGTTGCAACCGGAAAGTTGATGCACAGCCCACTGGGTCGATGCAAAGCAGAGCTGGAACGACACAGTCTGAATTCCTGAGAGGAATCGAAGCAGCACCTGCTGTGCAATAGAAATTTCCACGCAACGCCCACTGGATCAACGCAGCCCAAGTGACTTTGCCAGATTTCATGCATCGTCCCGGGTGTGTCTGAGAACCCCGCAAACCGAAGAGGATTCCATTCTATGCACCTGAAATTGACTCAAAGCCTGCCCTGCGTGAAAACTCAGCTATGCATTTTCTGTGTGCACCGGAAAAATCAACGCACACCTCCCCGTTTTCCACGCATCCTCTCCTCTGCGGTCCATTGAGGAGAATTTGAACACAAACCAGGTACTTTGTGCTTGCAAGAGACATTTGTTGCTTTGAAAAGGCTAAAGACACTTTATATCATTTTTACAGTGGTATTTCAACATATACTTATTGCATCTTAATCGTTTTGACCTGCATCTTACCAGACAAATATTATATATTTTTCTAAACACTGTGTGGTGTATTTTTGTGGTGTTCTACTGTGTTATTGCAGGATTTATTGTACAAATACTGTAAACATTGTCTTCTAAGTTAAGCCTGACTGCTCAGTGCCAAGCTACCAGAGGGTGGGCACAGGATAATTTGGATTGTGTGTGACTTACCCTGACTAGAGTGAGGGTCCTTGCTTGGACAGGGGGTAACCTGACTGCCAACCAAAGACACCATTTCTAACATATATAGATATATATATCTGAAACGCAATACCATAAATTACAAAACTGCACTCCAGAGAATGATTACTTCCAGCTTTATTTTTAGTTCCCACACAGAAAAATTCCACACCAACACGTTTCGACTACTTCACTGTGTATATGTTTTTTTTCTGTTTCACCTTTTTCTACCCTATATTCCACTTAAATAAAGCATTGTGGAGTTGAAGTCTCTTTTTTTCTTCTATGTTTCAAAAACTGAAAAATAAAAAGAATGTGTTTTTTAAAAATGCAAAGTGATTGTCAACATCCGGTCAATGCGCGCTTTAAGGGTGACGTAATGAAACAAGCCAATCCTTATGTGAAGTAATAATTAATGCATTGTGTGTTAATGCAGTATGTTAACCTTTTGCATTGCAGAGAATTATCCTGAAATGTCTTTAATACTGTTTGCAATGTATTGTTCATTTTCAAGGCTTTGCTTCTGGACTGCAGGGTGTGGTCCTTATTCTGAGCCCTTCTAGAATCCCTTCCTGCAGTCAGACTGGGTGTGGCACAGGGGCGGGCTTGGGTCTATTTAAGGAACCCAGCCCAGCTCCACGTGCTCACTATTCAGAGGTCCTGGTGCAGAGCAGCAGCATTTTCCTGAGATCCTGTGCCAAAGGCCTATCTTGCCTTTTCCAGGCCCTGTCTTCATTATCTTGGTGATCCTCCAGCAGGGAGGTAAAACGGAGGTCGGGTTAGGCCCCCGACTCAATTTCCAGGCATTTTCGAGTTTTGGGCCTTTTGGGTTGATCACGTGTGCGATCCATTGCTGGCATTTAACTCCTGCAGTTCAGATCGGCAAAACACACAATCGTAATCTTTGGCATTTAGGTGGTCATTACAACCCTGGCGGACGGTGTTAAAGCGGCGGTAAGACCGCCAACAGGCCGGCGGTAAAAAATTTGCAATTACGACTGTGGCGGAAATCACCAACAAAGACAGCCACTTTAACACTCAGACCGCCACAGCAGTACAAACAAACAGTGTGGCGGTCACCGCCAACAGGATAATTACAGGCGGGAGACGATGTACCGCCCACACTATTATGACAGGCCAATCCGCCACCTTTTCCGGGACGGATTCACCGCGGATAAAAACACGGCGGAAACAGGAATTCTGAAGGGAAAAAGCTCACCTCTACACACCCCACGAGGAACGAGGACACCATGGAGCCTGGAACTCCAAATTCTACCTGCGATAGTCTTCCTGCTCCTCTACCAGGAGCACGAACGCCAGTGGCGAAGACCACGGTGAGTACTGCACCTACGACACAGGGGAGGGGGGAGGGAAAAAACAGGGACACATACACACAACACCCCCACCCCCACCCACTACAACACACACACTAATGCATATTAATACATCACAGTTACACCCCCCAAATCACCTGGAAGAATGCAAAGACAACATAAAATGAGTGTAACCATTGTAATATATTAAAATCAAGTAGGCAGAAATATATATATATATATACCATTTACAAAATATATACCAAGCATAGTAGTCCAGGTAGTGCTCCAATGAAGTCCTTGGAACACTGGGACCACACGGTATGGGCGAGGCCCACACAAGATCCCCGACCATGACGGAGAGAACACTGCAGGGGCATCAGAGAGCAACTAAACAGGCACCTCATGGGGAGGGAAAGGGGGGGCACCTCAGCCGCTTGAGTGCACGACGCCAAATCCACGAGGGGGCCACATGCCCGCTGTTCCATCCTGGGGAGTGCAAAGCCACAGTCTCTCAAGTCTCTACAATGGGTGGCTTGCCCACTGTTCAATCCTGGGGAGTGAAAAGCCACAGTCTCTCAAGTCTCTACAGTGGGTGGCTTGCCCGCTGTTCCATCCTGGGGAGTGCAAAGCCACAGTCTCTCAAGTCTCTACAGTGGGTGGCTTGCCCACTGTTACATCCTGGGGAGTGCAAAGCCACAGTCTCTCAAGTCTCTACAGTGGGTGGCTTGCCCACTGTTCAATCCTGGGGAGTGCAAAGCCACAGTCTCTGAAGTGGATGAAAGTCTCCACTGGTTCTGGAGGGGGCATGGTGCCCAGAGTGCTTCATCCTACTAAGGACAGAGGTAGTGGATGTATCTCTCCACTGGTTCTGGTGGGGGCCTTGTGCCCAGAGTGCTTTATCCTGCTAAGGACAGAGGTAGTGGATGTATCTCTCCACTGGTTCTGGAGAGGGCCTTGTGCCCAGATTGCTTTATCCTGCCAAGGACAGAGGTAGTGGATGTGATTCTCCACTGGTTCTGGAGGGGGCATGGTGCCCAGAGTGCTTCATTCACCCTGTGACGGACTCAGTAGCGTCAGTGCCCTTGGCGCTCATGGGCCAGCGGTGCTTCAGGCGGCGGTGCCCTGTTTATCAGTGCTTGAGACGGTGGTGCCCTGTTCAGCGGTGCTTGAGACAGCGGTGCCCTGTTCAGCGGTGCTTGAAACGGCGGTGCCCTGTTCAGCGGTGCTTGAGGCGGCGGTCTCCATTGCAGGGAATCAGCTGCTGGCGGACATTCATGGCCCAGTGGGGCTTTTGCTGGTGGTCCTTCATGGCCCAGCGGGGCTTTTGCTGGCGGTCCTTCATGGCCCAGCGGGGCATGTGCTGGCGGTCCTTCATGGCCTAGTGGGGCTTGTGCTGGCGGTGGCCTCCTGGGCAGCTGGGCTGGTGCTGGCCTCTTGGGCAGCGGAGATGATGGCGGTCTTCTCCGCCGTGCTGCTCTTCCCAGACTTGCTGGGTTTCTTGTGGCCCTTCTCCACCTTGGAAGGTGTCACAGCTGACTCCACACTCTCACCAGGACCCCTGTGAGCGGCTTTGGTGGCTGGAGTCTTCCACCTCCCCCGCCGGGCACTAGCCAACTTCTGATGTTCGCAGGTGGGGGACTGTCTGTGCTGTGGCTCCATGCCACACTGGCTGCCCAGGTGGCCGGTGACTACAGGCACCACTGGTCCTGAAGATGTTGTGGCTGAGGTGCCAGTTCGGGACCTAGGAGACGGGCGGGGTGGGGGAGGTGTGGGAAAGAGGTCAAGGTTGGACTGGGGACGGGTAGCTGGAGGGGGTTTGGGAGTGGAGGAAGAGGTGGTGGTTGTAGGAGGTGTTCGTTTGCTGACTTTGGGTGAAGGTGCATGCGCTGGAGGCTGTCATGAGGTGGATGGCTGTTGGGTGGGTGTGTGCCTGTGTTTGTGTATCGTGGGAGGGGGCGTCACAGACACACTGGGAGAGGACACAGGGAACGTGTGAATGGTAGTGGGGGTGGTGACTGCACGTGAGCGGGGTGTGGTGGTGGGTGTGCTGGAGAGGTGACGTAGTGGCTGTAGAGGTAGTGCATGCAGGTCTGTGTGTAGATAAGACAGGGAGGGAGGAGGGAGACGAGGAGGAGGGGGACACAGTGGAGACAGTGGATGTTGGTATATCTGCATGTATGTGATGCTTGCGTGAGTGCCTGTGGGATGTGTGGTGCTTATGTTTGCCTGAGATTCCCTTGTGTGTTGACGTGTGTGCATGCTGGTCTGTCGGTCTGCTTGGGATAGGCTGAGGTACAGGGGATTGGGTCTGGGTGGAGGAAGTTGGAGGGGGGAGGCTAGACACAGGGACAATGGCTGGCATCAGTGCTGAGGCCAGAGTCTGAAAAGCTCGCTGAAGGCCGCCTGACCAGAATGAATGCCCTCCAGGAATGCATTGGTTTGTTGCAACTGCCTTTCGACACCCGGGATGGCATTCAAAATGGTATACTGCCCAACAGTGAGGGACCTGAGGAGGTCAATGGCCTCCTCACTGAGGTCAGCAGGGGTGACTGGGGCTGGGCCTGAGGTGCCTGGGGCGAAGGTGATGCCCACCCTCCCAGGTGAGCGGGCATGGGGCGAAGGCTGAGGGGCTGCTGGGAGGGCGGTGCTAGAAGGGGGGTGGCGGCTGTACCTGAGATGGGGGTGGCACAGATGTTACCACCACCACAAGGGAGCTCCCATCAGAGGACGAGTCCGTGTCACTGGTCTCAGCTCCTGTCCCCACTGTGGAGCTCCCCTCACCCTCCGTCCCACTGGTGAAGTCCGATTCCATAGTGTGGCCCTCCATGGCCATGTGGGATGCAGCCCCCTGGTGCTCCTGTGCCACTGCTCCTCCGCCTGATGGTGCTAATGCACACAAGAACAGGGAGACCACAAAAAGGGGGGGACGACAGAAGAAAGACATGTTGAGTGCATGCATAATCGCTACCGTTGGCGGACACGACAGACACAGAAGCCCCCTGCACTACGCTGTGCTCTTGGGCTCCACTGTTCAATCCCTGGGAAATGGCCTACGAGACTATGGACGACATCTGCACACATAGATGACACAGGGGCATGACTAGGTGTAGTTGTCACTCTACAGAGGTGGGGTGGGGTGCCACATGGCCTGCCTTACGGAGGGACCTTGCCTACGGAACTCGCCCTGGCCTAGGGAAACCCACAGCCCACCTCCCCCATCCAGACCCCTCCACTGCGCGCAAAGTCAGCAGAATGCGAGTGTACTCACCCCCTTGTGGCTGCTGTGATGCCCTCAAGCCCCCATCCAACTCCGGGTACGCCACCGCCAGCGGCGAATGTCCTCCCATCTTTTCCAGCAGTGGGTGCTCCGTCTGTGGTAGACCCCGACGGTCTGGACGTCTTTGGCAATGGCACGCCAAATATCTTTTTTCTGGTGGGCGCTGACCTACATGATTTGTACAGGGGAAAGAGAAAGTAATTGCCAACTGCACCATCAAAGTGATTGGCCCCATCCCTACCCTTGCCATGTGGCACATGCACTCACCGTTGTTTCATGCTCGCCGCACTCTCCCCCCTTCCTTCTTACATCCACCCCTCTCCACACAGGAATAGCCCATATATCATGCTCCCAGTGTACTTGCCTGTTTGTCTGGTGGACCGTAGAGCAGCGTGTACTGGGGAGGACCCCGTCCACGAGTTTCTCCAATTCCTCCGATGTGAAGGCAGGGGTCCTTTCCCCAGCCACTCGAGCCATTGTCTCTTCCAGACCGAGGTCACAGCAGCACTTGCAGTGTAGGTCCTCTCCTGTCGAAGATCAGGTATCGAGTGATTGAACAGATAGAAAATGGAGGTCACGTCAGCGGCGGTGCATACCATCACCACCGGCGTACATCGTCATTGGCTCCTGGGACCGATAGGGTCCAATGTTAACCAATGCAGCATTGTACCGCGGTCTTCGACCGCCTACCTCAACGGTGTACAACGCCAGCACAGTTACCTCACATCCCATTGTCCCACTTTAGAGGTCAGGCAGGTGCCATTTCAGGGGCCCACATGGCTTCATTTTCAACTGTGTCACACATACCTAGGCCTAGACTCAACACACATACAGGCCACTTTTTGAGTATGAATGGTGTTCTATGTAAGCTGTGGGTACGTACCTCTGAGTTGTTTGACTTTGTGCTCACTGTTGTCCTTCATAGGCACCGTCCGCTGGGACATGTGAGGAGATGGCGGCATCCTCCGGTGTACCGACCGTTGGTGGACCTGTCAACAATGGAGGAAAGACATGGTATAATCACATACAGGCTTGACTGTGCCACAATCCAGGAACTGTGTACCCAGCTGGAGCCAGACCTGATGTCAGCTATCCGCCATCCCACAGGAATCCCACCTCAAGTGCAGGTGCTGTCAATGCTCCATTTCCTGGCAAGTGGGTCATTTCAAACAACAGTGGCCATTGCATCAGGGATGTCCCAGCCAATGTTCTCAAACGTGTTGTCCAGAGTGTTGTCTGCCCTGCTTAAACACATGCGCAGCTACATCGTGTTCCCTCAGGTGGAGGATTTGCCCACAGTGAAAGGTGATTTCTATGCCCTGGGACATATCCCCAACATCATAGGTGCCATTGATGGGACCCATGTGGCTTTGGTCCCCCCCACAGGAGTGAACAGGGGTATAGAATCAGCAAGAGTTATCATTCGGTGAATGTACAGATGGTATGTTTGGCAGACCAGTACATCACCCATGTGAATGCCATGTTCCCTGGCTCAGTGCATGACGCTTACATCCTGCGGAATAGCAGCATCCCTTATGTGATGGGGCAACTCAAGAGGCACCATATGTGGCTATTAGGTGAGCACCTGAAAGGAACACAGTGGGCATAGTTGTCTGGGTCTGAGGATATCCCTCCAGGTTAGTGTGTGTCTAACAGTTGTCCCTCGCCATTTGCAGGTGACTCTGGTTAACCCAACCTGTCATGGCTACTGACCCCAGTGAGGACTCCCAGGAGAAGGGCAGAGGAATGCTACAATGAGGCCGATGGGCGAACTAGGAGGGTGATCGAGCGGACCTTCGGCCTCCTGAAGGCCAGGTTCAGGTGCCTCCATATGACAGGTGGATCCCTAGTCCACTCACCAAAGATGGTGTGCCAGATCATCGTGGGCTGCTGTATGCTTCACAACTTGGCTTTGCGACGACAGGTGCCCTTTCTGCAGGAAGATGGTCCAGATGGCGGTGTTGTTGCAGCTGTGGAGCCTGTGGATAATGAAGACGAGGAAGCAGAGAAAGAAGACATGGACAACAGGGACTTAGTGATCCAGCAATATTTTCAGTGAAACACAGCTAAGGATACAAACCTGCCTCCTACATGTACTTAAACACTACTGCCTCTCTACTGTCTGTCTTTTTCACCCAGTGTATAGTGACTGAGTTGTCACTTTCCCTTACGATTTCACAGATCTGGGTCCCACAGTGTGACATCTGCTTTGATTCCTCATGGACTAGAGCTGTGTGACATAGGTATGTTGACATTACAAATGAAAGAGCTTTTTGCCACAGTAGTTGCTAATACAGTATTCCGAAATCACAGACAGCTCCAGATTGTTTTGTGCTTTAAGGGTGTTTATTTTAGTGCTCAAAATTGGAAGGGGTAGAAAAATGGTGAGGGGTGATGGCGGAGGAATGTCCATGGCAGAGTCCAGTCTATTAGTCTCACAGGTGCATTGCCCATATGGGCATAGGAAGTGGAGCTGGGGCAGTTTAAGTATGGACAGGGTGACAAAGTGGGACAGTAGGATGACAATCAGGGTGGTCTCATTTCTTGGCAGGTCGTGGCATAGTTCTCTGTCTTGTTCCTGGATCTCATGGGCCGTTTGCGAGGTGGTTCTCCCTCTGCAGGGGGTGGGGTGCTGGTTTGGTGGTCCTGTGGCAGGGTGTCCTGTCCACTAGCACCGGCGGAGGTGGTGGGCAGTTCATCGTCCATGCTAGTGTCAGGGGCCCCTTGTTGTGCCACAGTGTCCCTCCTGGTGTTGAGTACTTCCTTCAGCACCCCTACAATGGTGCCCAGGGTTGAATTGATGGTTCTGAGATACTCCCTGAAGCCCATATACTGTTCCTCCTGTAGGCGCTGGGTCTCCTGGAACTTGGCCAGTACCGTTGCCATCGTCTCCTGGGAGTGGTGGTAGGCTCCCATGAAGGAGGAGAGGGCCACGTGGAGAGTGGGTTCCCTGGGCCTGTCCGCCCCCTGTCGCACAGCAGTCCTCCCAGTTCCCCTGTGTTCCTGGGCCTCTGTCCCCTGAACCGTGTGCCCACTACCACTGCCCCCAGGTCCCTGTTGTTGTTGGGGGGATGGGTTAGCCTGGGTTCCCTGTAGTGGTGGACACACTGCTGATTGACGTGTCTTGGGGACGGAAGTATGGGCCCGCTGGGTGGGTGCTGTTTCTGGTGTTTCCAGAGGGGGGAAGCTCTGTAGTGGCCTGTGACTGAGTGTGGGGAACCGACTGTCCCGAGGTCCCCGATGGGCCCGGCTGGTCATCTAGATCCAGTTGGACAGAGGTGCTGTCATCACTGTGGGCCTCGTCTGTTGGTGGTGTGGACATGTGTGGACCCTCCTGTGCGGTGACGTTGGGTAGGGGTCCTGCAGGGGTATAGAGGCATGATTATTGCATCTGTGTGTGCCATTGTGTGCAATGGGTGGGTGACCCTGTACTCCAGTGCTTGCATTCTTGTCTAGGACCTTGTGTGATAATTGGTTTGGGGTCTGTGTGGGTATCTGCAGTGGACATGCTTTGGTGATGGGTGTCCACGCTTTGGAGTTGCATGCAGGGCTTGGTGCTGGGATTTGTGGGGTATGATAGTGGGACATTTGTGAGGTGTTGGAGTGATGGGGGTGAGGGTGGGGTATGTGATAGCATGCAGGTAGGGTGGGGGATGTAATAGCTAAGATTTGACTTACCAGAGTCCATTCCTCCTGCTACTCCTGCGAGGCCCTCAGGATGCAGTATAGCCAAGACTTGTCCGCCCATGTTGTTAGTTGTGGGGGAGGAGGTGGGGTTCTGCTGCCAGTCCTCTGTACTGCAATCTGGTGTCTTGAGACCAAGGTACGCACCTTCCCCCGTAGGTCGTTCCACCTCTTTCTGATGTCATCCCGTGTTATTGGATGCTGTCCCACTGCGTTGACCCTGTCTATGATTCTGCGCCATAGCACCATCTTCCTAGCAATGGAGGTGTGCTGCACCTGTGATCCAAATAGCTGTGGCTCTACCCGGACGATTTCCTCCACCATGACACTGAGCTCCTCCTCAGAGAACCTGGGGTGTCGTTGAGATGCCATGATGTGGTGTGGGTGATGTGTGAGGTGGTGTCGGTTGTGATGTGTGACGGGATGTGTTTGTGTGTGTTGTGTGAGTGATGGTGTTGTGTACCTGTGGATGCTAGTGTTGTTTCTGGTGGTGTCTCTTTGTGGGCTTCTTTCTCAATTTTGGACTTAAGGGTTTATGGGTGATGTGGGTGTGTGTTGTATATTGGATTGGGTATGTGGGAGTGGTGTGTACATGTGTATCAGGTGTGTGTATTTGGAATTGTCCAATGTGGTTGTGTTTTGTAAATGTGTGTGTATTTTGAGCACGGCGGTGTGTACTGCCAATGGAATACCATGGTTGAAAGACCGCTGCGTGGATTCGTGGGTCGTGATAGTGTGGGTATATTCCTGTTGGCGTGACTGTGTTGGTTTTGTTATCGCCAGTTTATCACTGACCTTTGGTGTGGTGGACTTGTGTGGGTGTCTGGATTTTGGCGGATTCCGGGCTGTGGGTCGTAATAACTGTAGGGGAATCCCGCCGCCGCAGCTGTGTGTTGGCCGTCTTCTGCACGGCGGTAAGTGGGATTTACCGCCAATGTTGTAATGAGGGCCCTAGTTTCTTACTTGGCTAGTTTTAATCGCCAATAGCCGAAACATCTTGGCCTGAAGAAAAACAGGCAGTCCCGTTTTATCAAGGACTCAAAGGCGAGTTAAAAGACATTCTTGCCCAGATCGATTCTCAACCCACGGATTGTGTCAAGATTTGATAAATCTTGTTCTGAGACTAGATCGTCATCTTGCTGAAAAAAAAGGAACACACAAAAAGACTGAGAAAAGTTCCTGGCATGTTCATGACCGCAGAGAATCATGAGTGCAGAAAGAGGATAGATAATCATGAACCAATGGAAATTGGAACTATTAGATGGCCCTTGACAAAAGAAGAAAAAGTTCTACGTAGAAATAATGGACAATGTTTGTACTGTGGTCAAAAGGGCCGTTTCGTCAAGGAATGTACAATAAAACCTAAAGTTAAACAAAGTCTCACCAAGAAAGTGGCAGCAAATGACCAAATCGAACAGGGAAACTAGAACACCCAAGATGTAAAGAAGGGTTGCTCTTGGGTGTAACCATGGACCCTTCACTGTCAAGACACTTAAAAATGGACTTAGAAGTGTTAGTGAAAGAGAAGGGTTTTCAAAAGAAAGCCTTAGTAGACTCTGGTGCTACTGGAAACTTTATTGATGCACATTTGGTTCAAACATGGGGGATCCCATGCAAGAAGAAGAAAACACCAGAAATTATACAAGCTGTAGATGGAAAACTTCTAGCTGGAGGTCCAGTGACTCTACAAAACCTCCCCTTGTCGGTGATCTGTAAAGGGAGGAATCAAGACATCAAATATATAGAAAAATTGACCTTTGATGTTATCCAAGCTCCTCAGTATGGAATCATCCTTGGAATGCCTTGGCTAAGCTACCATAACCCTATCATAGACTGGCACGAAAGAACAATCATGTTTCCCTCAGTCGTATGTAAAGAAAAATGTCTGCAGGCAGCGAGTGTCACAGTTCCTCATAGATCTCACATAGCCACAGCCGCTGAAAAGGAGGTAGCGTTGCCCTGGCAGTACTTATCATTCTCAGATGTTTTTGATGAAAAAGAAGCAGAAACCTTGCCTCCTCACAGAACATACTGTATGACTGTCAAATTGATCTGACTTCTGGTGCTATACTCCCTAGTGGTCGTGTGTATCCCTTGTCAGAGCATGAAAACCAATACCTGGGAAAATAATTATACCAATTTCTACCTAATGGTTTCATTCGTCCCTCCAAGTCTCCTGCAGCATCTCCTTTTTTTTTCGTCCCCAAGGCTAATGGGGATCGCGGAACCTGTATAGACTATAGAGGTTTGAATAAGATCACAGTAAAGAACAAATACCCATCGCCCTTGATTCCTGTCTTGTTGGAGCAAGTTAAAAAGGCCAAAATCTACACCAAGTTAGACTTAAGAGGTGCCTACCACTTGGTCAGAATGAGAGAGGACGACGAATAGAAGACTGCCTTTAAAACCCACTATGGTCTATTTGAATACACAGTCATGCCCTTTGGACTATGTAATGCACCAGCAGCATTCCAGTTCTTTTTGAATGATGTTCTCAGAGAATTCCTAGACATATTTGCAATAGTCTATATCGATGACATTCTAATCTACTCTGATGACGAAGTCAAACATGTACAATATGTCAAGAAGATTCTCACAGCTCTTAGAAAACATCATCTCTATTGCAAATTAACCAAATGTGAATTTCATGTTACCACTGTTGAATTCTTAGGGGTCATCCTCACCCCTAAAGGCATGGTCATGGCAGAAAGAAAAATACAAGCAGTAGCTGATTGGCCCATTCCAAAGACTGTTCGAGATGTTCAATGCTTCTTGGGCTTTGCAAACCTCTATTGCAGGTTCAAAGATCACTTCTCACAGACAGTGGCACCAATCACCAAGCTACTACAAAAGAAAGAATAATTTGTATGGTCTCCAGAAGCTGGCAAAGCTTTTTCAACCTTAAAAGAAGCTTTTTCCACTGTCCCAGTGTTGACTCATCCAGATACTGACCGTCCATTCGTAGTAGAAACAGATGCTTCAGATGTGGCAATTGGTGCAGTGTTATCACAACGCAGTAAAGACACTGGTCAGCTTCATCCTGTAGTTTACATGTCTCGAAAACTGAACGAGGCTGAACAAAATTATGTCATTGCTGAGAAAGAGCTTCTTGCAATCCGTGATGCCTTCAAAGAGTGGAGACACTATTTACAGGGCACGAAGTACAGTATCACAGTATACAAGGATCATCGCATTCTACAGTTCATGAGTTCAGCTAGACTTTTGAATCCTCAACAGTTGCGATGGATGCTGTTTTTTGCTGAGTTTGATTTTGTGGTAACCTTCCGTCCAGGTAAAGACAATCGCAAAGCAGATGCCTTGTCCAGACAAGATTCTGCCATGTTACCCGCAGTCCAGCCCCCGCGAGCTATCATCGCTCCAGATAAAATTCTTTGTATCATCAAGACAGAAGATTTTTTCGAAGAGATTTGTAATTCTTTCACCATTGAAAAATGGCAGAAATGGGCTCAAGCAGGTTCCAAGAGATCGAACAAACAAGGCCTGCCTTTTCATGATGCATGCTTATTTGTTCCAACAACCAAGTTACGCAAATTAGTATTTCATTGGTTACATGTTATACCTACGACAGGTCATCCAGGTATTCCTAAGACTCTTGAACTAACTAATACAATGATACTTTTGTTAGCCTACTTTGACTAAAGACATTAAACAAATGGTTGATAATTGCGAAGTGTGTGCTTGCATCAAGTCAAGTCATTCAAAACCAAAAGGTCTGCTACAACCTTTCCCAACTCCACTCCAACCTTGGGAACACATATCATTATACTTTATTACAGGACTGACAATTTTTCAATCTCACTCAGTAATCCTTGTGGTAGTAGATAGTCTCACTAAGTACGCACATTTCATTGCTTGCAGAAAATTGCCTACTTCCAGTGAATTGGCAACAATACTGTTAAACCGAGTGGTCCGTTCTCACGGATTACCAAAAGTGATTCTTTCTGATCAAGGCTCACAATTTGCCTCAAACTTCTGGAAAACGTGGTGCAAAGCGCTACAGGTCACATCTACACTATCTACCAGTCATCATCCTCAAATGGAGGGCCAAACTGAGAGACTCAATCAAACATTGAAACAATATCTGCGTGCTTACGCTGAGAAAGCACTTCATTCTTGGAAATCAATGCTTTGGTTAGTGAGTTGGCCTACAATAACTCGTATCATACTTCCACTGGTGCAATGCCCTTTTTTTGGTCTATTTGGCTATAATCCTGACACCCTGCCAATCACATTTCCACAAGAAAGTTCACTTACACCAGCGGTGTCAGACACCATACGACAACTCCATCAAACCCAGAAACAAATCCAGCAACGTCTAGAGAAAGCAAAACAAACGTACAAAAAACATTATGATAAAAAACATTGTGAGGGACCACAATATAAGCCAGGAGACAGAATGTGGCTTTCCACCCATCATATTGATTTCAAGAAGAAACACATGTTTAATCCCAAATGTATAGGCCCTTACACAGTTCTTCAGATGATCAATCCAGTAACCTATAAACTGCAGTTACCAAAATCACTAAGTATTCATCCAGTGTTTCATACCTCTCTCCTGAAAAGAGCGGCTCAAAAAACCTGCTCTTAACCAGCTCCAGTTCTAGTACAGGGAGAATTAGAATACAAAGTAAAACAAGTTCTGGATTCAAAACTTAGATGTTGTAACCTCTGGTATCTGGTGTCTTGGAGAGGTTACGGTCCAGAGGACAACTCATGGGTTTCCGCATCTGATATGCATGCTCCATGACTAGTGAGGTGTTTTCATCGCCTAAACCCAGATAAGCCAGGCCTTAGAGTGCGTTTGGGAGGGGGGGAGTACTGTCAACATCCGGTCAATGCGCGCTCTATGGGCGACGTAATGCAACAAGCCAATCCTTATGTGAAGTAATAATTCATGCATTGTGTGTTAATGCAGTATGTTAACCTTTTGCATTGCAGAGAATTATCCTGAAATGTCTTTCATACTGTTTGCAATGTATTGTTCATTTTCAAGGCTTTGCTGCTGGACTGCAGGGTGTGGTCCTTATTCTGAGCCCTTCTGGAATCCCTTCCTGCAGTCAGACTGGGTGTGGCACGTGTTTGGGGCTTGGGTCTATTTAAGGGACCCAGCCCAGCTCCACGTGCTCACTATTCAGAGGTCTTGTTCCAGAGCAGCACTATTGTCCTGAGCTCCTGTGCCAAAGGCCTACCTTGCCTTTTCCAAGCCCTGTCTTCATTATCTTGGTGATCCTCCAGCAGGGTGGTAAGATGGAGGTCGGGTTAGGCCCCCGACTCCGTTTCCAGGCATTTTCGAGTTTTGGGCCTTTTGGGTTGATCGTCTGTATGATCCATTTCTGGCATTTAACTCCTGCAGTTCAGATCGGCAAAACGCGCAATCGTAATCTTTGGCATTTAGGGGGTCATTACAACATTGGCGGTAAAAGCCGCTTACCGCTGTGCAGAAGACCGCCAACACACCGCTGCAGCAGTGGAATTCCGCCACGGTCATTATGATCCACTGCTCGTAATCCTCCAAAATTCAGACACCCACACAAGTCCGCCACACCAAAGGTCAGTGACAAACTGGTGAAAACAAAACCTCCACCATCACTCCAACAGAAATACGCCCACACTATCACGACACACAAATCCACATGGCGGTCTTTCAACCGAAGTATTCCATTGGTGGTACACACCGCTGCGCTCAAAATACACACACATTTACAAAACACCACCACATTGGACACTTCAAAATACACAAACCTAATACACATAAACACACCACTCCCACACACCCATTACAATACAAAACACATACAATCACCCACAAACCCCTACAACAAAATTACTGAGAGAAGGCCAGAGAGAGACACTACAAACAACTACCAAGCATCCACAGGCACACAATACCATCACCCACATAACTTCCACGTACCTCACACAACACACCACAAAATATCACCCCACTTATCACTACACACACCACCCCATGGCACGGCAAAGACAGCCCAGGTTCTCTGAGGAGGAGCTCAGGGTCATGGTGAAGGAAATCGTCCGGGTAGAGCCACAGCTATTCGGATCACAGGTGCAGCACACCTCCATAGCTAGGAAGATGGAGCTATGGCACAAAATAGTGGACAGGGTTAACGCAGTGGGACAGCACCAAAGAAATAGGGATGACATCAGGAAGAGGTGGAATGACCTACGGGGGAAGGTGCATTCTGTGGTTTCAAGATACCACCTTGCGGTTCAGCGGACTGGCGGGGGGCCCCACCTCCTCCCCCACAACTAACAACATGGGAGGAGCAAGTCTTGGCGATTCTGCATCCTGAGGGCCTCGCAGGAGTAGATGGAGGAATGGACTCTGGTAAGTCAAATCTTAACTATTACATCCCCCACCCTACTTGCATGCTATCACATACCCCCACCCTCAACCTCACCCCCATCACTCCAACTCCTCACAAATGTCCAAACATCACAAACCACACATCCTAACACAAAGCCCTGCATGCAACAACAAAGCATGGACACCCATCACCAAAGCATGGCCACTGCACATACCCATACACCCTCCTAAACCACCATCACACAAGGACCCACATAGGAATGCAAGCACTGGGTTACATGGTCACCCACCCATTGCACACCATGGCACATACACATGTAATAAACATCCTTTTATACTCCTGCAGGACCCCTACCCAACGTCACCGGACAGGAGGGTCCACACATGTCCACACCACCAACAGAAGAGGCCCACAGTGATGACAGCAGCTCTGCACAACTGGATCTAGATGACCAGCCCGGCCCATCGGGGACTCGGGACAGTCAGTTCCCCTGACACAGTCACAGGCCACCACAGAGCCTCCCCCCTCTGGAAACACCAGCACAGCACCCACCCAGTGGGCCCATACCTCTGTTCCCAGGACACGTCAATCAGCAGTATGTCCACCACTACAGGGTACCCAGGCTAACCCACCACCCCAACAACAACAGGGACCTGGGGGCAGTGGCAGTGGGCACACGGTCCAGGGGATGGAGGCCCAGGAACACAGGGGAACTGGGAGGGCTTCTGTGTGACAGGGGGAGGACAGGCCCAGGGAACCCACTCTCCACGAGGCCCTCTTCAACATCATGGGAGCATACCACCATTCCCAGGAGACAATGGCAACGGTACTGGCCAAGTTTCAGGAGACTCAGCGCCTGCAGGAGGAACAGTATTTGGGCTTCAGGGAGGAACTCAGATCCATCAATTCCACCCTGGGCACCATCGTAGGGGTGCTGAAGGAAGTCCTCAACACCAGGAGGGACACTGTGGCACAACAAGGGGCCCCTGACACTAGCCTGGATGATGAACAGCCCACCACCTCCGCCAGCGCTAGTGGACAGGAGGCACAGCCACAGGAACACAACACCAGCACCCCACCCCCTGCAGAGGGAGAACCACCCCGAAAACGGTCCCTGAGATCCAGGAACAAGACAGAGAACATTGCCAAGACCCCCGCCAGGAAACAAGACCATCCTGAATGTCACCCTTCTGTCCCACTTTGTCACCCTGTCCATCCATCAACTGCCCTTGCTCCACTTCCTATGCCCCTTTGGACAATGCACCTGTGAAACAAATAGACTGTACTCTGCCATGGACATACCTCCACCATCACCCCTGCCCATTTTATAACCCCTCCACTTATTTGCAAAGAAATAAACACACTTCAATCACAAAACATCTTGAGTCACTCTGTGCTTTCACAAATGTGTAATTGCAATAACTATGGAATATAGCAATGTCAATTTAATTGTTCACATACCGTTAAAACACAGCTGTAGGGCTGGTGGAAATATAGCAGAGAGCACAAAGTGGGAACCACATCTGTTAAATGGAAAGGCAAAGTGACAAGTCAGGGTCCATACACTGAGTGAAAATGACAGACTTATGCTAGCTCCAACAATAGTATGAGATGTGTGAGGCAGTGACATCTTCTTACCTGTGTCTCACTGGACGTATTACTGGATAATGTTGTTTCTGTTGTCGATATCCTCTTCTTCTGCCTCCTCTTCTTCACTGTCCACAGGCTCTACAGCTGCCACAAGACCACCAGCTGGACAATCATCCTGCAGAAAAGCCACCTGCCGTCGCAAAGCCAGGTTGTGCACCATACAGCAGGTCACGATGATCTGGCACACCTTCTTTGGTGAGTAGTAGAGAGAACCACCTGTCACATGGAGGCACCGGAACCTGGCCTTCAGGATGCCAAAGGTCCGTTCAATCACCCTTCAAGTTCGCCCATGTGCCTCATTGTAGAGTTCCTCTGTTCTTGTCCTGGGATTTCTCACTGGGGTCAGTGAACAGGTTGGGGTAACCAGAGTCACCTGCAAATGTCGAGGGACAACTGTTAGACACACACTAACCCGTAGGGACAACCCCAGACCCAGACAACTATTCATATTGTATAGAGTCCTTGTCCTCACCTATTAGCCACACACGGTGCCTCTGGAGTTGCCCCATCACATAAGGGATGCTGCTATTCCTCAGAATGTAAGCGTCATGCACTGAGCCAGGAAATTTGGCATTCACATGGAAGATGTACTGGTAGGCCAAGCACACCATCTGCACTTTCATCGAATGGTAGCTCTTCTAGTTTCTGTACACCTGCTCACTCCTGCGGGGAGGGTACTAAGGCCACATGTGTCCCATCAATGGCACCTATGATGTTGGGGATATGTCCCAGGGCATAGAAGTCACCTTTCACTGTGGGCAAATCCTCCACCTGAGGGAAAACAATATAGCTGCACATGTGTTTCAGCAGGGCAGACAACACTCTGGACAACACGTTAGAAAACATTGGCTGGGACATCCCTGATGCAATGGCCACTGTTGGCTGAAAGGAACCACTTGCCAGGAAATGGAGTACTGACAGGACTTGCACTAGAGGGGGGAACCCTGTGGGATGGCGGATAGCTGACATCAGGTCTGGCTCCAACTGGGCACACAGTTCATGTATTGTTGCATGATCAAGTCTGTAGGTGACTATTACGTGTCTCTCTTCCATTGTCGACAGGTCCTCCAGTGGTCTGTACACCGGAGGATGCCGCCATCTCATCACCTGCCTCAGCGGACGTGCCCTATGGACGAGAACAGCGAGCAGAGAGTCAGCCAACACTGAGGTATTACAAATTGTCATTTGCACACATTTATTAATCTGCAGTGTGCCTGTTACTGTGTGTATGCAAGGCCTACATTGGTGTGACGCAGTTAAAATTAATGCCATATGGCCCCCTGAAATGGCGGCTGCCTGACCTGTAAGGTGGGACAACGGGATATGAGGTAACTGCGCTGGCTTTGTACACTGTTGCGGTAGGCGGTCGAAGACCGCGGCGCAATCCTGCATTGGTTAACATTGGACCCTATGGGTCGGAGGAGCCAATGACGATGTACGCCGGCGGTGACGGTATGCACCGCCGCGGACGTGACCGCCATTTTCTGTCTGTTCCCTCAAATGATACCTGACCTTCATCAGGAGAGGACCTACACTGCAAGTTCTGTTGTGACCTCAGTCTGGAAGCGACAATGGCTCATGTGTCTGGGGAAAGGGCCCCTGCCCTCACTTTGGAGGAGTTGGAGAAACTAGTGGATGGGGTCCTCCCCCAGTACACACAACTGTACGGTCCTCCAGACAAACAGGTGAGTACACTATGAGAATGCTGCATGGGCAATGCCTGTTAGGAGTGGTGTGGATGGAATAAAAATGGGGGGGGGACTGAGGCCTGCATGTGCGGACAGTGAGTGTATGTGCGTCAGGGCAAGGGTGGGAACGTGGGCCAAAGAGGATGATGGTCTGGACGGGTAAAGATTTTCCTCGTCCCCTGTATTGCTCTAGGTCAGCACCCACCAGAAGAAGGATATTGGGCATGTGATAAATTTAGGAACTATAAGTGCATGGCGTAGTGCAGAGGGCTGCTGTGTCTGTTGTGTCTGCCAACGGTAGTGGTGTTGCATGCACTTCTGCCTCCCCCCCTTTTTGTGGTCTCCCTGTTCTTGTGTGTAATAGCATCATCAGGTGGAGGAGCAGTGGCACCGGAGCAGGAGGGAGCTGCATCCCACTTGGCCCTGGAGGGTGAAACAACAGAGTCTGAAGCCACCAATGGGACGGAGGGCAAGGAGAGCTCCACGGCGGGGACAGGAGCAGACAGCAGTGACAGCGACTCCTCCTCTGATGGGAGCTCCCTTGGGGTGGCGGGCCCCTCTGTGCCCACCGCATCAACAGGTACAGCCGCCACCCCCCTACCAGCACCGCCCTCCCAGCAGCCCCTCACTGTGTGTCCCGTCCCCACTCACCCAGGAGGGTGGACATCTCCTTCGCCCCAGGCACCTAAGGCTCTGCCCCAGTCAGCCCTGCTGCCCTCAGTGAGGAGGCTATTGACCTCCTGAAATCCCTCACTGTTGGGCAATCTACCATTTTGTATGCCATCCGGGGTGTTGAGAGGCATTTCCAACAAACAAATGCATACCTGGAGGGCATTCATTCTGGGCAGGCAGCCCAACAGAGAGCATTACAGGCTCTGGCCTCAGCACTGATGGCAGCCATTGTCCCTGTGTCCAGCCTCCCCCCTCCAACTTCCTCCACCCAGACCCAATCCCCTGTACCTCAGCCTATCCCAAGCACACCATCAGACCAGCATGCACACACCTCAACACACAAGGGTGGCTCAAGCACCACACATCCCACAGGCACTCACACAAGCATCATATCCATGCACACATACCAACATACACTGCCTCCACTGTTTCTCCCTCCTCCACATCTCCCTTCTCCCTCCCAGTCTCGTCTCCACTCACACCTGCATGCACTATATCCTCAGTCACTACCTCCATCACCAACATGCCCATCACCACACACTGCTCACGTGCACTCACCACCCCCACTGCCATTCACACATCCCCAGTGTGTCTGTGAGTCCTCCTCCCAAAGTACACAAACGCAGGCACACACCCACCCAACAGCCATCCACCTCACAACAGCCTCCAGCCCATGCACCTTCACCCAAATTCAGCAGACGTACACCTCCTACAACCACTACCTCTACCTCCACTCCCAAACCCCCTCCATCTACCCGTCCCAGCCAGCACCGCTGCCACACCGCCGCCAGAACTGCCACCACAGAGCCCGCAGCCAGCACTGCTGCCACAGAGCCAGCTCCGCCTCCACATAGCCCGCCGCAAGCACCGCTGCTACAGAGCCCGCAGCCAGCACCGCTGCCACAGAGCCCACCTCCAGCACCACTGCCACAGACCCAGCAGCCAGCACCGCCACCACAGAGCCTGCCGCAAGCACCGTTGCCACTGGCACCGCAGCAAGCACCGCCAGCGGCCCTTGCGACATCCTAAGCCAGTGGCACCACCGCAGACATGGCTGCCATCCCCAGTGGTCAGTCGTCCAAGGCTGGTGGTGAGTTCCAGGAGCCTGGGTAGCTTCCATGAAGCATCACTGTCATCACAGTTGTCACCTGCATATGGAATGCGAAGCGGCAGCAGTGTGAGGTATGTCTCTGCCTCCATGGCATATCAACCTACCTGTACCTCGGCAATCTTGTGGCACACACACCCAGGCGAGTGTATTGTTACGGCCACACTGCACGTGGAGCACTCTGGGCACAAAGCTCCCTTCAGAACCAGTGGAGAGATACATCCACTACCTCAGTCCTTGGCAGGATGAAGCACTCTGGGCACAAAGCCCCCTCCAGAACCAATGGAGTATCACATCCACTACATCAGTCCTTGGCAGGGTGAAGCACTTTGGGCACAAAGCCCTCTCCAGAACCAGTGGAGTATCACATCCACTACCTCAGTCCTTGGCAGGATGAAGCACTCTGGGCACAAAGCCCCCTCCAGAACCAGTGGAGTCTCACATCAACTACCTTAGTCCTTGGCAGGATGAAGCACTCTGGGCACAAAGCCCCCTCCAGAACCAGTGGAGAATCACATCCACTACCTCTGTCCGTGGCAGGACGAAGCACTCTGGGCACCAGGCCCCCTCCAGACCCAGTGGAGAATGACATCCACTTGAGAGACTGTGGCTTTGCACTCCCCAGGATGCAGCAGTGGGCAAACCACCCACTGGAGAGACTTGAGAGACTGTGGCTTTGCACTCCCCAGGATGCAGCAGTGGGCAAACCACCCACTGGAGAGACTTGAGAGACTGTGGCTTTGCACTCCCCAGGATACATCAATGGGCATGGAGCCCCCTCGTGCAGCAGTGGCATTGTGCGTTCATCCGGCTGAGGTGCGCCTCTCCCACTACCCCTGCGGTGCCTGTATATTTTCGATCTGATGCCCCTGCAATGTTCTCTCTGTTTCGAGCCAGGTATCATGTTTGGGCCTCGCCCATGCATTTTAGGCCCAGTGGTCCAGGGACAATGATTAGTACACTATCCGGACTTGTGTAGTTGGTGTACATATTTGTATATACTGAATTTTGACTTTTGAATACTGGATTTTGCTTGATTACAATGGTTACAATCATTTCCTTTTGTCCTTGTGTTCTTCCAGGGGGTGGGGGGGCGTATATGTAATGTTGCTGCATGTATTTGTGTGTCGGTTGATGTGTGTGGTGGTGAGGGTGGGGGTGTTGCATGTGTGTGTCACTCTGTTTCCTCCCACCCTCCCACCCTCCCCTGTGTTGTAGGCGCAGTACTCACTGTGGTCGCCGCTGCCGCCGTTCGTACTCATCATAGAAGAGGAGGTAAACCAGCATTGGCAGTACGCGGAGTTCCGGCTCCATGGCGTCCTGGTTCCTCGTTGGGTGTCAAGAGGTGAGTGTTTTCCCTTCTGTGTACTGTTTCCACCGTGCTTTTGATTGCGTTGGTTCCACCCCGGAAAAGGTGCCGGATAGGTGTAATAGGGTGGGCGGTACTTTGTCTCCCACCTGTCTATTGACGGTGACCGCCGCGCTGTTTGTTTTTACCGCCATGGTAGTCGGAGTGTTAAAGTGGCTGTCTATGTTGGCAGTTTCCGCCACGGTTGAAATCCCATTTTTTTTCCGCAATCCTGTTTGCGGTATTACCGCTGCTTTAAAACCGACCGCCAGGGTTGTAATGAGGGCCTTAATCTTTGATATTTGGATCGGCAGCACTGTGCGCAATTCATCCATGGCATTTAACTCTTGCAGTTCGGATCGGCAAAACATGCGATCATCATCTTGGCGTTTAAAACTTTGATGTTCGAATCGGCAGCAGGGTGAGCAATTCATTCCTGGCATTTAATTCTTGCAGTTCAGATCGGCAAAACGCGCGATCATATTTTGACATTTAAAACTTTGATGTTCGAATTGGCAACAGTGTGCGCGATTCATTCATGGTATTTAACTCTTGCAGTTTAGATCAGCAGTGTGCATGATCATTTCAAGACATTGAAAACGTGATGCATAATTTTGTAATACAGTGATTTTTGATTTCTTGTTAAATGAATCCTGACATTCTGGACAGAGTGTGAGCTTGCAATATTATTCATAAGTCTATCGCAAATCATTTATGACGACTGATGTAATCATTGATGTTGGTTATAATGTGATCTTCGTTCCAAGAACAAACTTGAGGCATTTGAATGTTTGAAGCACAATATGATATTCCAAGAACTCACCCATGAAGGTTTGCATAATCCTTCTTTATTTTCCAGATATTTAGAGCTATTAATGTCATGTTATAGAAAGGCTCCTGATCATTCATGTAATTTGTGCATAAACATTAGGAACAGAGTTTATGAAAGTCGATGTGCATATTCTTGCTATTGTGTCCTAACTCTTGCTTCCACAGGTCTCCTTCCCAGCTGTTCCCAACCTAAAACCCTTTCCCCCACTTGGCCATTCTTTAACTCTGTGCTATAGCAGCTAGTAGAGCTTGGAGCTGCCAAGAGGTCGACACATTGTGAGCAGGTGCAAGCCCTGAGGATCCAGTCTCTCTGACAGTGATGACATTATTCAATGCTTTCAATTGGCAGCAGCATCTCTTTAGGTTTCCCAACTTTTCACTTCTATCATTTAGGGGGTCATTTTTTAATGTGGTGGTAACAACTGCCTACTGCCCCGGCGACAGCTGCCAAAAGAACCATCGACGTGGCTACCAGCCATCAGCCGGATTATGACCACAGACGGATTTCTGCCAGAAGGATGATGGAAATCCAGCTGTGGCCATGCCGGCGGATGGTGGTAAGGTGGTGCTGCTGCCAGCAACAGTGCCACACCAGTAGACTGCCGCAGACCGTATCTTGACACATGATACAGCCTGGCAGTGTTCTGCTGGTGGTCGCTAGTAGCAGCGTCCCGTCCTGTCTCCTGCTGGAGGACTCCCTGACAACAGGTAAGTCGGGTGCTCCGACAGGGGAGGGGTGTGTTATGTGTGTGTGGGGGTGAATGTGTGTATGCGGGTGTGTATGCGTAATGTATGTGTGTGCATGTATGGATGTGAGAGTGCATGTATGTTGTGTTGTGTGAATGTGTGTGTGCTTGTATGTATGTAAGTGTGTGTGAATGGATGTATGCATGCGTGGATGAATGTGGGAATGAGTGTGTGTATGCGTGTGTTCGTATGTGAATGAAGATGCGTGTAGGAAGGGGGGTTCTGGAGGGGAAGGGAGGTGGGGGGTAAACCTGGGGAGGGGTGTGGGAAAGACCTCTATCAGTGACAGGGAAGAGATTCCCAGTCACTGATAGTGCCTACCGCCATGGTTTTAGTGGCAGTAAGGTTGCCACGAAAACCATGGCGGTAGGCGGGGTGATAATCCCGTAGGCGGTCAAGTGACAGCCACCAGGCTGGAGAGTGAAGTCTCCAGCCCGGCGGTCGTTACCACAGTGGCGGTCGGTGTGGTACTTTGCCAAACCGCCAATGTCTTAATATGGAGAAAAGTACTGCCAGCCAGTTGGCAGTACTTTTCTCCATAATAACACCATCTGCCGGGGTCATAATGACCCCCTTAGTCTTTTAGTTGTTAATCATGGCTATATGTGCTTAATAATGTCAGCGATCACATTTTACTTTTGTGGGTTTTCAGCTCTTAGTGGCTATTTTTAATGTTATCTTATTTTCTGCGATGGGTTTCTCAACTTAGGTTAGGTGGATTATTTTTCAATTGTCCTTTGATTTCTTTCATTTTACTATGTTCTTATTCCTTTTCTTAGCTTTTTTTTTAATGTATCCTTTTTCTTATTCATTCTTACCCAACTTACAGATTTACATGATCTTCTTTATCCGTGTTGAGCCCAAACGATATTCTTGTTCATAACCTTAAAATGTATCTTGATTCCCATCTCCAGAGTATTTGTTCTCTGTTTCCTCCTCTTTCATTCTTTTTCACGTGTTCTATGGCATAGTATTTCATACTTGTCCAATTTTCATCTGTATGTTGGAGATAATGTTTTGCTATTGCATAGCTCGTATCCTTTTTTTGTACTGCTCTTGTGTGTTGAAAGATTTGTTTTTTTAGGCTGCATATTGTGCTTCCCATGTATTTTTTCCACACTTGCATTCTATGACATATACCACGTATTCTGATTGACATGTTATTCTTTGGTTCATCTTTACTTGTTTTCCATTATGCTCTTCAAAATGTGTTTTGTTCACTCCAAGTTTACAAGCTTTGTATTTATTGAACCTAAAGAATCCATCATTTTTTCTTAACCACGTTTCTTTTGGAGGCAATGAGAAATTACTTTTTACAGGCATTTTTTTTAATGAGGGTCCTTTTTTTAAGTTACTGAAGAATTTGGTCTAACTTTATTCCTGATATCTTGACTTCTAAATATCAAGTTCCAATATTTGTTTAGAATCTTTGCAATTGCTATAGTCCAATATCACTGTTATTTGTAAATCTTCCACTGGCCTTGTCTTTCTCTTTTGTATTAAGAGTGTGTCTCTTTTTATTTTGCTAGCTTTTTTTATTCCTTGATGTATTTCACTTTTTGTGTATCCTCCCTGTGAGAATCTCTTTTTCATTTCATATATACATACACACATACATACATACATACACACACACACATATATATATACATGCACATATATTCATTATATACATTTCATATATATACATATTTTAATTACCTACTGGCGGTCGTTGCCAGTAGGTAGTTAGTTACGACAATGTTTCCACAGGAAAAAGTGTTCTTTGACTTGCGTTTATCTTTGGCATAGTTTGCCAGTGATTCTTGTTGCGCACGGAAACTTTGTGGTGATCCGAAAAGCAGGGGCCAAGAAAAATGTGTATTTCCCATGTTTATTCCCACAGGAGTTTTGAACATGACTACAGCCGGAGCCACTAGACGGATTTACAACAAATTTGTCAGAAAGGTATCTTTTGGTCCGCAGATTATGCTTTTTGGTATTTTGTGTAAATCTGTTCAGTGGTTTAAAAGAAATTAAAGGGCAACAAACTTTGTATAGCTATGGCCCCAATTCCTCTCCAATTACTTCACAAATTATAGGAGCTTGTGCAGATCTGCAGAGCTCTGATTGACTGCCAACACTTCAACCAGGAAGAGTTAGCAGACATTTTGGGACTCGGCTTCAGGAGAGACCTAGAAAAAGAGTGACAAAAAAAGAAAAGGGTTCATTTCTCTTGCTTTGTGTGAGTAAATTCTGAACCCAACTATAACCTACCTGCAACCATTGGCTTTTTAAGTGAACTTCTACGTTTTTTTAAAATTCTATTTTCTATCTATAATGTCTCTGTAACCTTTGTTTCTTTTTGGCGAATTTCAATGTTTTTTTAACGTAAAGTAATTTAAATTATTATACATTAATCCAACCACTGCCACGCATGGCTTAGGCCGTGGACTTCGGGGGTTGACTGCAGGGCCTGGCCTGGGACCAGGCTCTACGGCCAATCTCCTATAACCATCCAATCCCCACGCTGTGCATGGAGTTTGGCCATGTTGCGGCAGGAGTTGGCTACAGTTCCTCTCTCTGTGTGGGTGTAAGAGTGGGTCTAAGAGGGAGCACTTTGTACTGGTTAGTTAGTAAGTGATACCTCGTTGGGTGTATGGCCAGTGTGGGGGAGGTGGACCCATGTGGCCCCTCTCCCCTGGCCAATTTCGGGCTGGGGAACTCAACCCCCCCGGCCCACTGCAATTCAATAGGGGGATGCACATTCCCCCTTCCTGGGTCGATCTTGGCTGCAGGGAACACATCCCCCAGGGACCAGCTTTCATTTAATGGAGGAGGGGGACCACTTGGCTTCCCTCCCTGGGACAGTGTCAGCCCCTGGGGCCCCACCTCCCTCATGCTGTCGCGTGGGCTCTCATTATCCTAAATGAGACTACTGGATTTCTAGGCAGCAGGATCGATAACGGTGTGGGGGACTGAGTCTGACCCACGTGTAAGGAACTCTGTCACCCTAAATCCGGTTTTTGCTCCGGCTAACTAGCAGTGCCTCATTTCTCCCACGGGGAAGAAATGATTGGGCAGCCGAGCGCATGACATCTTTGGAACTTCTCAGGGAAGTCGTGGTCACTCAGATCCAAACCAACTCTCTCATTTACAATATGATCTCATATACAAATGACAAAGACAGTATAAGTTTTATATAATGTTTTAATAAAATGACTGTATTTTAGATAATAAGGCGTGAGCCGCAATAACCAGAACAATACAACACAGTAGGATTGAAATAGTCACTAGGAGAGTAAAACATAAGAACAAAGCTATCATAGTGCCTAACAGTTTATACTCTCCCTCTGCTTGTTCTATTTAGAGCACAGCATGTTAAGCTTCTAGCTTGCGTTTCCGAATCACTGGGGAGACATCAGCCCTCATACCTGAGCAAAGGCCTGTGATCTGGTTCAGCATCTGCAACGAGGCAGTCAGCGTCTAGTTGTGGTTCCCTGGTCGGAATCTCCCTCTTGCGTGTATTGGGACAAGGAAGTGATTTTATAACTAACATGTCATCGTGATCACAAAATGTCCCTACGCAGGAATGCCAAATCTAAACTCCTACCACGTCTATCGGCAATGTACCAGACTGTATCCTTGACTGAAGCACAGAGTGAATATGTTATGGAGAACTCCAGTGCTGAAGTAGGCAAAACAGTGTGATATGAATAAAAAAACAACACCAAAGAACTGGCTATTTTAAAAATAACAGTTCGAAGCCTAATAAAAAGCATTTAGAGCAAAGTGCACAGAGGCTCTAAGCTGCCAGCAAATGAATAAAACACATCCAGGGCAAAATGCACAAAGGCCTAAAGCCTGAAGCTAATGCGCAAAGGATACGTAAAACTAACCACACTACACCCTCCCCTTGTCGGTAGCAAGTGGTTCCAATAACACAAAAGTATGCCCCAAATATAAACAATACATAAAACTATATATTTCGACAAGGTCAGAAGACAACAAAGTCATAAATTTAGGAAACATGTGACGATAAAGCCAAATTCAATATAGTGTAAATTTTGCAGGAGAGAAAAAAATCCAATCGTCAGACAGAAGCAATAGAACGTAGGAGCTCCTCCACTTCGATATATGTTAATATCGGAAGATCCACGCCACAAAGTACCATAGAGCAGGTGTGTTCCAAACCCCCAAAACCATCCAGTGCAGCACCCCGTGCAGGGCCTAGGAAAGAGACGACACCATCTTCCTCCAGGAAGGGAATCTCATAAACCGCCTCACGAAGCAAACGCAACCGTAGTACACAAGTCTGGGAATGAGCCCTAATCGGGAACATCAACAGATCAGTTTCGACCACTGGAGGGCGCTGCAGTGAGAGACAGAAAGCCAGTGCATGTTCAAACGAGCACCAAAGGCACCGAAACACGGGTTGCACACAATCCAAAACTGGTCGGAATGACAGAGACCAGTCACACTGCAAATGTCCCAGGAGTGTTGCTCCAAAATGCTGCATCATGCGTTCACGACACAGCTGCGCTGACGGGAGCAGCAATATAGGATCTCGTCGTGGCGGGACAGCCATTGCGAAAAAATAGCAATAATAGCAAAACTCCAGCCAACAAAGCCAAAGTAATCGGGAAACCCCCAAAAATGCTTCTGAAAATAGAGTGTATAGCCGAAGGTATCAAACCGAATATGGAAGAGAAGGTGTGAGCAAAACCAACACCAACGGCTTTGAAAAAATGTGCAATACCAGCAGTGCGGGATGCATTAAATATATGTCCCACAAGTTCACCGAAGTGACTCGGAAAGTTAGTATTCAAAAGGGACTGTATCTCCGCCGATGACCTTGCCACTTGAAGTGCGTAGGTCTCGCTAGCAGATGTAAGGGCCACATGTTTTTGAAACAATAAAGCTTTTAGCCGACTCAACTTGTCGAAATTAACCTTGGAAGTAGCAATATGAGGCCAGATGTCCGCTACCTCCCTAATTTGTGTGGGGGGAAACAACACATTCCCGCAGCAACGGCCCTGTTGACAACGACAACGTAAACTAGTCCGGCACGCATGCCACAGCAGCGTTCGCTGTTAAGAACAATGTAACTGCCGTTAGAAAGCACCTGGAAAGTGTTTTTAATAACCGGGACTGGAACTCCCTTCAGATAACAAGCTAAGTTAGCAATCGAAGCGTTACACGCTCCGTGCAAGGACAGCTGTTTACAAACCATGGAATGGCTGACAGAAGCTTTGCAGTCGCTACCGCTAAGAAAAACCTCCCTCAAACCATTAATACATCTGTATTGAAAGGGAAGCTCCCACACCTCATGGATGTAACTGTCTTCCAATAGTTCATATCTACCCACCGGAATGTGCTTCAAACAAGAAGTAAATTGCAGAGTGGAGATAGGCAGATTAATAACCCCATGAATCAACCATTCAGCTGACGGTATCTCAGCAACTGTGAAAGGCAGTTTCTCCAATTTCTCAATATTCAACATGACATACGTCGCTTCCTTTTTAGCCATCAGCTGTTGTTGACGAGTCAAATTAAAGGAGATAAAGATCTCTCTGGCACGAATGTAGTGCCATGGAACGCGACCCGCCTTCAAGGTCTGAAGATTCCAACCCAGCTGCATGATGGACCGCGTCTGACTCTGCCCATGATATAAAGAAGACACGTCCGATTTAATAATGACAATAGCAGAGGAAACAATGCTGTCAATCGTGTAAACACGGTCAGAAAGGGTATGCATGCCATTATCAACAACAGACAAAGGGGGTCATTCCGAACCCGGCGGGCGGCGGGCGCCGCCCACCGAGCGGAGACCGCCAAAATACCGTACCGCGGTCAAATGACCGCGGCGGTCATTCAGACTTTCCCGCTGGGCGGGCGGGCGACCGCCAAAAGGCCGCCCGCCCGCCCAGCGGGAAAGCCCCAGCAACGATGAAGCCGGCTCCGAATGGAGCCGGCGGAGTTGCTGGTGTGCGACGGGTGCAGTGGCACCCGTCGCGATTTTCAGTGTCTGCTTTGCAGACACTGAAAATCTTAATGGGGCCCTGTTAGGGGGCCCCTGCAGTGCCCATGCCAGTGGCATGGGCACTGCAGGGGCCCCCAGGGGCCCCACGACACCCGTTCCCGCCAGCCTCTTCCTGGCGGTGTAAACCGCCAGGAACAGGCTGGCGGGAAGGGGGTCGGAATCCCCATGGCGGCGATGCTTGCAGCGCCGCCGTGGAGGATTCCCTGGGGCAGGGGAAAACCGGCGGGAAACCGCCGGTTTCCCTTTTCTGACCGCGGCTTTACCGCCGCGGTCAGAATTGCCCCAGAAGCACCGCCAGCCTGTTGGCGGTGCTTCCTCCGTCCCCAGCCCTGGCGGTCCATGACCGCCAGGGTCGGAATGAGGCCCAAAGTCTGCAGCAGATTTTCCTGATCAATCTGCCTCAACCGGGCTGCAGCCTCCTGTTGTGAAAGCTTCCAAATCTCATTATAAACTTTGTATAAAAATCTTTTCTTCCGTGGTACCTTGGGACCTGACAACAAATCTTGTAAATCAGTATCATTAGACAGTAACGTGAGATGTGACTTAACTGCATCCAGCGTGGATGACTTCAACCATTGCTGACAAAGCTTCCCCACGTTGTAAGTAGTTATAAAATCAGCATGTTCTGGTGAAATGTAACGAGGGTCTGCCCTACTAGTTGTGAACCCCCCTGAAGAGGTGACAAAACATTGATGACACTCATTAGTGTCTACAGGCCATAATAACCACCCGCCAGGATGTAACGATGAAATGTTAAGCGTACCATTCTGGACCTAATGTGTAAATTCACTAAAAGTAGCATTCACATAGTGCTGCCAGTTGTTTAATTTGGAAGGGACAGGTATACTAGGCAAATTCAACTCCCTAATTGTCGCCAAGCCCAAACAGCTAGTCTGTTGTACTGTGTCATTGAGGAAAATCATCTGTACAGGGATAATACATGCTCTAAATAATGTATCCCTGACTTGCATATGCCAATTTTTCGGACCCCAAACACTTTTCAAGTCAACAGTCTTAAACCAGTATTCATGTCCCTCGACCGAAAGTTTGGATACAAACAAATTTGAATACAGTAATTTAGTATCGGTCAATAACATTTGCTTATTAGAATACGGAGTAACCTTAAAATAGTAAGACCTAGCATTTCGTTGATCATGCCCAGAAAAATATGCAAATTTATCATAATACGTTTTCGAACTCCCTTGTGGAGGAGTCGAGCAATGTTCCCATTGCACATAATCAAATATGGACTTAGGGCTACTAGCTTTATGAATAAAGTGGTGTCCATAATAGTTGTAGCAAAACATGTCACCATGATTATCTCTAAATTGGTAAGCATCTTCATCGTCATAGACAGTATAATATTGCAAATCCGTTAGCATAGAATCTACTGTCTTCACATCCCAATCATCAGAAACAATGCCTGGTATAACAATATCACTCATTGATAACTTGAGGACATACAGTATTTGAATCAATTCAGTGGGACCATATATATCAAACATTACTTTATCCCACACAATCCCATCCGGAATTGGTATTGCAGAAATGTTTACATTGGACAAGTCTCTTTGAACCATATGAGACGAAAAATGTGGTTTTAACACAGTCTCCACGTGCTCAATGTCAGATCGATCAGGAAGAAAATGACCATGTATTACCAGAAACAAAGTAACCACAAATCCCAACCACAAAAAAATAGTAATTACAGCCATTAAAAGCCACAAATAGTTCCAAGGAAAAACAAAATACGTGCATTTAAGCCAACACAGCAGCTTACGTGGACCTCGGACAGAAGACATCGAGGACGAGGAGTTGGAAACTGCATCATTAGTGTCGTTGAAGCCGCCAGAGGCAGTTCTTGCAAAAGGTGCAACTCTGAACAAAGAAGCAGATGGAGGCTCTTGCCTTGGCACACTATAAACAACATGTTCAGAAACCTCAGTAGAACGTACAGCAACTTGATCAAAAGATTCCAAATTAATCGTCGTCTGTGGAACAATCGGAAGATCATCATCCACCCTCCCCAAGCTCGGAGAGGAAACAGCGTCGGTGTAAATCACCTGCAGCGGGACTTCTTCCCCAGTAGCGAGAGGGATTCCGGAACTACTGGGTGTCCCTCTTGGTCTGCTGTGCAGAATCGGCCACATGTTGTAACTTGACATTATCAATGGAAACAAAGCGATTTCCTTTGGCCCCTTGCAGCGGCGGTAAAATCACAGTTCTCGTGCCGCTTACCCCTAACACAGGGACAGGTGCTCGATAAGAAGGACCAAATTATTTCTTTACTGCGACCTTTTCACGCACTAGATCCCCAATCCTGGGTATCCAACCAGTAGGTGTTACTGGCTCATCCTTAATTCCTGAGGAGGCAGCACTTGCAGAAGAGTTATCTTCACGGAATTGTTGTAAATCCTGCAAAACGATCATTTATGTCAAAGGGCGTAACTGCGGCCTCCACTCCAGGACCATCTAGATCAGGAACATACATTTGCGTTCCAAACAGGCACTCATATGAAGTACGACCCCCCAGTGACCTTCTAGGCAAGTTATTAAGTGGTCTCTGTACTCCATACAGGTGGGCTAGCCAACCACGACCCGTACCTATAACTCTGGCCGTTAAGGATTGCTTTAAATCATGATTTAAACGCTCCACAACAGAATTTCCCTCAGGATGAAATGGAGACAAGAATTGGAGTTGGACCCCCAACGAAGCCATGGTGTCCCTGAATGCCTTAGAGGCAAAAGCAGGGCCCTGGTCCGAATGAAAAGCCGCAACTGCAAATGTATCGACAAAGATGCGCAAATCTTTAATAACAGTTTGAGCGTCAGCCGAGCGTTGTGGCCATACCCACACAAATCTGGAGCACGAATCTACAGCAACCAAAATATATTTGTATGCACTATCTGGTGTCAGCGGACCACAATGATCCAAGTACACACACTGTAAAGGTTTATTTGAAATCAGAAGGGGCGTCTGCTGCGGGCGTCTAGCCGACGAAGCTTTGATCTGTTGACAAAAGTCACAACAAAGGACATATTGCTTTGTCTCTTTATAGAGACCAGGCCACCAGTAACGAGCCTGTAAAAGTGAAATCGTGGCAGCCACACCAGCATATGCAGACGCCACCCCCTCATGTGCTGCAGAAATTAATCGAGGTCTCTCAATTTTATTGGGTAGTTCACGCATACCAATGCCTGGAATATTAACAACAGCATTCAGCGCACTACTGAAGCAGTAACTATATTTAGAAGGAAATCCCTTAGGAAATGGCGTGCCATCAGCCATAGCCTTTATTGCAGCCGAAATCTCTGTGTCTGGTTTGGAACTCAAACGAGTCACTGCGGCCACAGTGGCGACAGCCTCTGCCGACTTTGCGGCTTCATCAGCCAAAGTATTCCCAGCAACATGTATTCCAACGCGCTGGTGTCCAAGTGTATGCACAACATGGACCTTAGGAAGCGTTTCTTTCACATCCGCAACCTTACCCCACAACAATTTATGTTTAAAGGTGTTGCCTTTAGAATCTCTGAACCCATTCATCTTCCAATAGTGCAGATATTCATTGAAAGACTGCACACAGTAGTAGGAGTCACAGACCAGCAAGGTCAAAGTCGCCGGATCCGCGTGTTCTAACGCTAACAATAGAGCTTTGAGCTCAGCCAGCTGTGCCGTGCAATCTCCCAAGGTTTTAGGATAAGTATGTCGGGGGCAGAACACTTCCCCCTCCATAGTGCCGCTCACTACCGCACATGCAGCAGAATACTGTTGTTTAGTCCCAACCGCTGGTTGCGCATAGCCATCGGTATACATGACCACCTGATATTGGTCAATAGGCAATGTGCCAGCAGGGACTGGATACTCCATTTCATATTGAAGAAATTCTTGAGTCTGCAGTTTAGGGTCAAATATGTAATCTACATCAGTGGCTGTCAAAGACGTAGCCCATTGTATCCATTGCGGTTGTAAAGCTTTCGAATTAGGAACACTCGCTTTTGTAACAGCCTCTAAGGCCGGAATCGGGGAAACGACAATGATGCGTTGGCCCTGGGCAAGCCGTCTTTCTTTAATCACAGCCATCTGTACTGCAGTGAGTATTTTCTCAGTCTGTGCAAATCGTTGTTCTGCAGCAGAATACAAGTGGGACTTGTATGCAATTGGGACTGTCTCACCCTCATTAAAGGTGACATACGTAAACCCAACAGCCCAAGGTATTACCCTGATGACTAAATGTGTCTTATTGTCCCGTGTGTGTAAGTGTTTAACTGCTAAGAGATCAGTCTGTAACTCTCGTAGTATGTGTGTATGCTCAATCGTCCAAAATCTACTCAAAAAATTCGGGCGAATCAGTTCGTATAAGGGTTTTATACGCGTAGCATAATCAGGAATGTAAGTTCTGCCAAAATTCAGAAACCCCAACAATGACTGGAGCTTCCGAACCGTATTAGGAGGCTGCAATAAAGCACATTCCTCCAAAAAATGTGGCGCTAAGCTCTTGCCCTCACTCAACAGCTCATATCCCAGGAAAATGACGCTGAGGAAGGCAATCTTCGATTTCTTAAAATTAAATTTATAGACAATTTCAGCAAACCCCACAACAATGCGTGATACACGCCTTAGATGTTGCAGAATCTCATCGTCCGTCAAATATTTGTCATCAACATATGATAACGCTTCAGGGTCCAACTCGTGCAGCATTTCAGTCACACAAGCCGAAAACAGTCCTGGGCTATTCTTATACCCCTGAGGCAAACGACAAAAAAAATTCTGAGAGCCAAACGCACTGAAACTGGTATAGTCCTGACTTTCGGGCGCTATATTTTGGCAGAAAAATCCATTCTAGATATTTAACGTTGTTTTGTATTTCTTACGCACTATATTGTTCATAAGCGCTGCGCTATGTGAATTCTGTATTGCATATGTGAGTGTATTACTATTCAAATGTCTATAATCCACCACTATCCTATATGAATGGTCGGGTTTAGCAACCGGAAATAAGGGATTATTCATCGGCGAGACACAGGGCTCAATTACACCCTGGTACTCCAATTGTATAAGAATTTTCCTAACCAATGCCCTTGCCTCAAATTTGATAGGATACTGCGGCTGCGGCTGATGTTCGCCCTTTATTGGAATTACATGATAAGGTGATTGTCTATCCCACCCCACGTTATTTCTATATAGGGCGGGAGCCTGTGCTAGAGCCCATGTTTTACTATAGGACTCCGCTAGTTCTCTCGGAACAAGTGGTGAGAAGGAAGGTGCAATAACCTCCTCCCCAACCGGACAGTCGCGAACAAAGTCAGGTGGCCAATCCTGTTCGGCCAGCAAAACATCATATGATTTTACCACATGGTCCCAAAAGATGGCGTGTACAATGCGGTCAATGTCCCCTTCTAATCGCAGAGTCACTTGATGTACTCTATCAGGATCAGAGACTGTGGCCATTATTTATACTCTGGCGTCATTTTGACGCACAGGAGGGGGTGGGCCTTAAAAAACGGCACACAGCCTGATGTGCGCTGTTTTTTAACGCCTGGGTCAGGGCAGGCGTTAAGGGAACTGTGGGCTCGGAAGGAGCCCACAGGTGCCCTCCCCTTCCCCCAGGGACACCCCCTGCCACCCTTGCCCACCCCAGGAGGACATCCAAGGATGGAGGGACCCATCCCAGGGAAGTAAATGTAAGTTCGGGTAAGTATTTTTTTCCGTTTTTTTTTGTGGCATAGGGGGCCTGATTTGGGCCCCCCTACATGCCACAATGCCCAGTGACCATGCCCAGGGGACATAAGTCCCCTGGGCATGGCCATTGGGCAAGGGGGCAGTGTCGCGTGGGCTCTCATTATCCTAAATGAGACTACTGGATTTCTAGGCAGCAGGATCGATAACGGTGTGGGGGACTGAGTCTGACCCACGTGTAAGGAACTCTGTCACCCTAAATCCGGTTTTTGCTCCGGCTAACTAGCAGTGCCTCATTTCTCCCACGGGGAAGAAATGATTGGGCAGCCGAGCGCATGACATCTTTGGAACTTCTCAGGGAAGTCGTGGTCACTCAGATCCAAACCAACTCTCTCATTTACAATATGATCTCATATACAAATGACAAAGACAGTATAAGTTTTATATAATGTGTTAATAAAACGACTGTATTTTAGATAATAAGGCGTGAGCCGCAATAACCAGAACAATACAACACAGTAGGATTGAAATAGTCACTAGAAGAGTAAAACATAAGAACAAAGCTATCAAAGGGGGTCATTCTGACTTTCGCCGCCTGCCAAAGTACCGCCGTCAGAATACCGCTGCGCGGTCAAAAGACCGCCGCGGTAATTCTGATTTTCCCGCTGGGCTGGCGGGCGACCGCCAGAAGGCCGCCCACCAGCCCAGCGGGAAACCCCCTTCCATGAGGATGCCGGCTCCGAATGGACCCGGCGGAGTGGAAGGGGTGCGACGGGTGCAGTTGCACCCGTCGCAATTTTCAGTCTCTGCTTGGCAGAGACTATAAATCTTGGTGGGGCCCTGTTAGGGGGCCCCTGCAGTGCCCATGCCAGTGCCATGGGCACTGCAGGGGCCCCCAGGGGCCCCGTGACACCCGTTACCGCCATCCAGGTTCTGTCGGTCAGAACCGCCAGAGCCAGGCTGGCGATATGGGGGTCGGAATCCCCATGGCGGTGCTGCCTGCAGCGCCGCCATGGAGGATTCCCCAGGGCAGCGGGAAACCGGTGGGACACCGCCGGTTTTCCGTTTCTGACCGCGGCGGTACCGCCGCAGGTCAGAATGCCCATGGATGCCCTGCCAGCCTGTTGGCGGTGCATCCGCGGTCGTTGGCCTGGCGGTAGTCTACCACCAGGGTCAGAATGACCCCCATAGTGCCTAACAGTTTCTACTCTCCCTCTGCTTGTTCTATTTAGAGCACAGCATGTTAAGCTACTAGCTTGCCTTTCCGAATCACTGGGGAGACATCAGCCCTCATACCTGAGCAAAGGCCTGTGATCTGGTTCAGCATCTGCAACGAGGCAGTCAGCATCTAGTTGTGGTTCCCTGGTCGGAATCTCCCTCTTGCGTGTATTGGGACAAGGAAGTGATTTTATAACTAACATGTCATCGTGATCACAAAATGTCCCTACGCAGGAATGCTAAATCTAAACTCCTACCATGTCTATTGGCAATGAGTGAATATGTTGTGGAGAACTCCAGTGCTGAAGTAGGCAAAACAGTGTGATATGAATAAAAAAAACAACACCGTAGAACTGGCTATTTGAAAAATAACAGTACGAAGCCTAATAAAAAGCATTTAGAGCAAAGTGCACAGAGGCTCTAAGCTGCCAGCAAATGAATAAAACACATCCAGGGCAAAGTGCACAAAGGCCTAAAGCCTGAAGCTAATGCGCAAAGGATACGTAAAACTAACCACACTACAATGCCAAGCTGAAAATATTACATTTTGGGGAGGGAGGCTGTGCGGTCCCCCTCCTTGGACCAATCTCAGCCCTGGGAACCCCATAACTTAGGCCTAGCCTAAACATTTTATTTTTTTGGGGGGGAGAGGAGCTGGGTGGCCACCCGGCTTCGGGCCAATCTCGGCTGCAGAAACCCCATTCCCCACGGCCCAACCTTAACAAATGTTTTTGAAGGAGAGGGGCTGCTCAGCCCTCCCTCCTGGGCTGATCTTGGTCCCTAGGATCCCATCCCCCAGGTTCCGGCCTAAACAGTTTATTTTTCTGGGGGGGAGGGGGTCGCGCAAACTCTCTTGCCAGGCTGATATCAGCCCCAGTGATCCCATCCCCTAGGGGCCGTCCTTTAAAGGCAGCGCCGCCTCACCAGGCTGATTTTGGCCCCAGGGACGCCATCCTTCAGGGCCTGGCCATCTGTCTGTGGTACCCTCCAGGGCACCCAGTGTGCAATGGGATCACAGGGGGCCTGAAGGCCCCCGCGGTCCCAGCTGTCTCCCCAACTCTTGCAGGAGCTGGCATTGCTGTAACAAAGAGGGAGCTGCTGAAGATGCAGTTCCCTATCTGTGAGTGCAATAGTTTTCTCTGTTTCCCTGCCTACACTGAGTAAACCTCTGCTCACAGCAAGTCAGTGTTTGGTCTGACTTAGTCAGAGCAAGCAGCTATGTCCTCTGGGTAGGAATCCCAGGATTTAGCAGGAGCCAGCCCCAGCACTTATTGTCTCAAACATTTGAATTTGCCCCAGGGAGGTGGAGTCCCTGGGGCTGGGGTGTGTGCAGTAGATTCCCTGCATTATTTAAATTCAGCCTCCGGGGAGGTGGCAGTCTCTGAGGTTGCATGGCCCCCCTTAATTTACATCTATAGCCCCGGGAAAGTGGCAGTCCGCAGGGCTGCGGGGATCCACACTCCCCCCTGCATATTATTGAAAGTTGGCCCCAGGGAAGTGGTGGCCTCTGGGGCTGTAGGGAGGCTGTGCACCCATCACATATTATTAAAAGTTCAAGATGGAGGTGGTCTCCAGGGGTTACGGGGGGCCATGCAGCCTCTGGCATATATAATTAAATTTTAGCTCTGGTGAGGTGGCGGTCCACAGGGTTGCGGGGGGCATCGGCCCTCACATGTCATTTATCTTTTTAGGCCCAGAGAAGTGGTGGACTGGGGTTTCGGTAGGACACCCCCATATTTGAATTAAAGCATTTTGCCCTGGGTAGGCGGTGGTCACCGGGGTGCAGGGGACATGTGGACCCCCTGCATTCTATGTAAATTAAGCCCTGGGGAGATGGCAGTCCCTGGGGCTTCAGTAAGCCCTAGGAAGGAGTCCCTATGTGCCTGCTCATTTATTTTTAATATGCCACCAGAACCTGGCACACCTGGGGGCTTTAAAAAAACAAGCGAGGGAGACCACGCTTGTTTTTCTTTTTTACATTCTTGCCACAGACTCACAACCTGGTCATAAATTTGTGGCAATTCTTTCAATAAGAATGCTTTTTTGCTCTCGGGAGGTCACTCTGGGACCCCAAAACCAGAGCAATGGGGTCAGGGTATCCCTCCCCTGACCCCTTTTCTGATTTTTTCTCTTTTTTACTGGGACCCTGTTGAAGCTGAGTCCAAAGATGGCTGCCATCACTTCCTTGTTTAAGTGTTGGCAGCCAATCAGATCTTAACACAAGATCAGGAGGGTTTGTGCAGCCTAACTATTGAATGATTTACACCAAATCACTGAAAGGATGCTTTGTTGACCAATAGCTAACTTTCTGCCAACTTTGGTGTGAATTCATCCAGTGGTTCAGCCGCTATTCCTGTTCAATATCCCTATGGAAATTAAAATGGAGAAAACATGTTTAAAATGTGAAGCTAACTATATATTGTCCCTGTAACCTTTGTTTTCTTAATGAATTTCTATGTTTTTTTTTTAAATCTATTTCCTAACTATAATGTCCCTGCAACCTTTCTTTTTTTTCAGTAATTTTCATTACTCTATGTTAATCCAACCACCACCATGCACTGGCTCTGGCCAGGCCCTGCAACAACCCCTAGAACCACCCAACCCCACACTACACAGGGCCTTTGGCAGTTCAAAATAGGGGTTGTCTGCATAGACTGACCTGCGGCCAGTCCCTGTGGCCAATCCCTCTAATAACCCAACCATGCATAACCCCCACCTCAGGCTGATATTGGCCCAAGGACCCCATGCCCCAGGATCCGAGCATAAATATTTAATTTTTTTCGGGAGTCTTTGGGACCCCATCACACAAGGCCTGGCCTAATTTTTTTTTTTTTTTTATGGAGGTGGGCATGCGCCCCCTCCCTAGGCCGATTTTGGTTCTGAGAACCACATCCTCCAGGGCACAGCCAAATTATTAATTTTTGGGGGGCAGGCGTCTGCAAGGCCCCTCTCCCCAAGGCCGATCTTGGCCCTATGGACCCCATCCCCGGGGCCTGGCAATGTGACAAGGGTACCCCTAGGGCACCAAGTCTCAATGTTGGGAACCATGGGGGAGCCTGAATGCCCCCATGGTCCCAGCCTCCTGTGGGAGCCAGTATTTCTGTCACAGAGAGTGAGATGCTTAGCATCTCCCTCTATGTGAGAGCGGTGTCCTCTGTGTGCCTGCTCGCATCACCGTGAGCAGCCAGACAAAGGAAATCCCTGCTGCAATTAAGAAAGAGCTTTTTGGCAGCTCGCCCTTCATCGAAGCAGAGCATTTGCAGTCTCTTGGCCACAGCTGTAAAGCTGCAGCAAAGCCACAGCAAATAGCTGTGTCCCGGGGTGGGAATCCCAGGACATAGCAGGAGCTGACCATGAGGGGTAGCGGTGCTCAGGGCCATCAGTGGCCCCTCGAAAGAGGCCCTCATCCAACTAGCATATCCCCCAGGAGGTGGTGGTCCATGGGGCTGAAGGGGGACCATACATCCCCTCTGCACACAATGCTAAATGCCCTGAGGAGGTGGCGGACCCCGGGGCTGCAGGAGGGCCACGCTGCCCCCCATATCATAATACTTTAAAGTCCCGGGAAGGTGGTCCCAAGGGCTGCAGGGGGCCAGTCGGCCAACCTGCACTACAATAAACAATGCCCCAAGGAGATGGTGGTCCTTTCACATTACAAATATCAATGCTTCTGGGACTTGTCCCCTACCCAGGAGCTTAGGTATTGAGAAGAGCAGGAGCCTGGGCTGCTTTTTTTAAAAAAAAATGCCATTAATTTGTAACCGAATAGCTATTCTGCAGCAAAAAAAATAAAAGTGCTTTTTAGCTCTGGAGGTCTCTCTGGGACCCTAGCACCAGGGCAAAGGAGTCAGGGTGTCCCTATGCAGGCACCTTTTGTTTTTTTTCAATATTTTTTTCTGGGTCTCAGCTGAAGTTGAGTCTCAACATGGCTGCCATTACTTCCTTGTTGAAGAGTTGGCAGCCAATCAGATCTCAGCATACGACCGGAAGAGGTCACAAATCCTCACATCCCATTTCCATTACTTTCTCTAAAACTACTGATCAGATTTACACCAAATACCACAAAGGCCTCTTTCTAGACCAAGAGCTACCCTTTTGCCAAATTTGGTGTAATTCCGTCCAGTGGTTTCGGCGCTATGCGCTTTTTAAAATCCATATGGAAAAACGAATAGAAAAATGTATTTTAGGACCCCCCTTGTACCCTGAAACTTTCCAGACAGCAGCTGAAGTGAGTGTAAATGTTCTTGGGAAAATTTCATGAAGATTCATCAACCAGCGCTAACGATATAAGCAAATCAAAAAACTTTTTTTCTATAGAAACTATCATTTCATTGCAAAGACATGCGTGGTTAAAGCATGTGTGGCATGCTAAAGGCATGGCGCAGTAATGGATGCATGGCAAAGGGATTGCGTGGTACTGACTGCGTTGTAAAGGTTGTTTCCCAATACATCAACTTCAAACTTTCGAAGTAAGAGAGGTTTAGAGAGGACCTGAAAGGGTTTCAGAGAGGGATACTATCCACAAACACAAAAGTACACCGATTCCAATATTCAAGAGGTGGAGACATATAACTTTCACTTTTGTAGGAAAGTTTACATTCTGAGTTTGTGAATACCAAAAGTAGTGAATGTATTCCAAAGTGTAAACTTACTTTGCTCATGCTATTGAATGCACCTTATTAACATTTTGTGTACCATTAATGTGTGCTAGAAGAAAAGGAATCCACGCTTATGGTGAGGAGTGACTTTTTGTTTTCAATGTAGGTAGTTTCATAATGGGGGGAATTGCTTTCTGAAACTTTCTCGACTAATGATCTGTGATAACTGCAGCTTTTTTATGTTGATTATTTCCTGGGGAGTCGATACTAACTGGATTTTAGTTTCAATTATTGGTAGGCCTGGGTCTTTTTTTCTGCTCCTGACTTTCAGAGAGGGTCACCAATTGAACTAACTAGTGAATATTAATTAGGCACGTCGCTATTTGTAGGCCCCAACAAACAGAGAAAGTGTGACTTGCTTCACAAACAATTTTTCTTTGTGTTTCACAGGGTTTGCATATACAAAACTGTTTTGAACATCAGGCCCAAAGCTGTTTTTCTAGTATTAATTGGCATACGTATTTAGTCTACGCCATCAACATACATATTTATTCAGTCATTCTTGTTTTTTCACCAGGAATCGTACAACATAACATACTAGCATATATTAATGAATTACTTAATTTGATAAGAACATTTACTTTTTTTTTTTTTTTTAATAAAACGTTGCATTTTCATGTTCGCATATTCTTGAAGTGCGAATTTTTAAAATAATAACTGAGTTTCTAAAAGGTCCTTATACTCACATTTGTATTTAAGTTTCTCAATTTATTCAGTGTGAATTGCTACATACCGCATTAAGTGACTGGCAAACGTAATAAGAGAAATCTAATCAATCCCTATCATGAACCATAGAAAATTATATATCTTTGCTCATCTTCCCATGAACCACAATCATCAGATTAATGAACAAAGAGTGAGAGTAAAAAATATACGTGTTTTTCCTCCCCGTTTTGATTTCATTCAATTATAGCTATAATTGAGATTTGTGAGGCATGTGCTTAATGAACTTCAAGCAATTAGGGGTCGCCCTCCATGGGTGTCATATAAAAATCGAAAAGAAAATAGTGACAAGGTTTGAACAAATTATACTTAAACTGAACTACACGAGTACATTGTGCCCAGTGAGTTATCATCTGAAATGTAAAGGCATGTCAGGATAATTGCATTTAGCTATGACATAACTGAATTTTAGGAATACATTTGTGCCTAGTCCCTGATAGAAAAGAAATGTTTCGCCTTGCTATAGAACCTTTTAATGCACTTAGGGATTATGTCAAGGGTGAAATGTAGCCTAATGCGTTTGTCTCCTGAAAGCTGCGTAACTGATTTTAATTTTGCATGCGACATTACTGTGCTTTTGCAGATGTGTCACGCGCATCCACCTGAATGATCGTGACGAGCGCGCGCCGAAGCCCCACAACTCTTCGGTGTCAGGGATGTTGTATTCTTGCTTGCCTTGATATAATGAAGTCCCGGCCGGTGTGTCTGGAGACTGCTGTTCCTTGCTCAAGGGTTCTCTGGGTTAATGGAGTTCGTTGGTTATTACTGAGAAGCTGTATGCATTATATGCAGTGCGATTGTTGTTCTCGTGGAAATTATTGTAATTCAGCAAATAAAGACGCTATGCAAGTGTTCTGTTGAAGTTAATTACAATGAGGTAGAAAGCTGTTTCAATGACCCCAAAGAATACTTTGGACCGTGGGTGGGTGAAGAAATAGTGCAAGCTTTGTGCAATGGACCCACGTTCCCAAAGTATATAAATGTAGTCATATTTCAAATATAACTGAATCAACCTTGTCACTTTGAGCTGGACTGTTTGTATTGGGACGGGACAAAGGCTGGTTTGATCGGTCCCTGCCTGCCATGAAACATGAACAAACAACATTAACTAGAGTGCAACCCAAGTATCCCCAGTGGTGGTGATACTTCCAGCATGCCACCCATCATTTTGAGGTCTGAGCTACACACCGCCTTAGCTTTCTCCAATGAGCATTTGTGACCTAGTAAAAATCATGAAATACATTATAATTATCGATAAAGGGCCTTGAGTCACCACTACATGCAAGGTTTGATTGACATGTCTTTCATTTTGTGGGTGAGTCTACTGGTAGCACACATACAGTGGGCAATTAGTCAGCCTCGTTGAGCTATTAGTTTGATGCCAGTGCTACTCACAACTTGGGTCAATCAAATGACCAGTCATTCAGTGTCTGGCATGTCAGATGTGACAGTATTTTGCCTGGTTACTGCAGGTGTCAACATCCGGAAGAGGAGGCAGTCAAAGGAGGATTGACAGACTAAAAAGTCTTCCTTTGCAGACACATTTCAACTGCCGGAATGTTTCATAGGGGTAACCTTTGAAGGCACTGCTCAGCTAAAATCCTTTTTTATTATTTAATTAAGGCTTTATTAGATTTTTTTATTCGAGAGCATATAGAACTATACAAATAGAGATAAGAAACACGTTTTCAGGGTGGAACAGCATACACTACATGACGATTTACTAATGAAATACATGAGGCTTGTTGTAATGTATAGGAATTAGGTAGGATCATTAAATAAATGATGAGGCGTCGCGTCGATTTCTCCTCTAGACTTCGATCTGCGGGGCTGCGCGTTGAAATTACGATCTCACGGCAGGCGTCGTGTCGATTTCTCCTCTAGAGGTCGGGCGGCGTTGTCCTTGCGAGGCCGTGCGTCGGATCTCCGATCGTCCCAAGAGCGTTGCGTCGATCAGCATCGGAGTGCGGCGTTTTTCTCGCCGCGAAACAAGCTGTGCGTCGAACTTTGCGGCGCACGGAGCGTCCAAGTAAACGAGAGAAGTCTTTTTGGTCCTGAGACTTCAAGGAACAGGAGACAAGCTCTATCCAAGCCCTTGGAGAGCACTTTCACAGCCAGACAAGAGTTCAGCAAGGCAGCAGGGCAACAGCAAGGCAGCAGTCCTTTGTAGAAAGCAGACAGGTGAGTCCTTTGAGCCGTCAGGCAGTTCTTCTTGGCAGGATGTAGTTTCTGGTTCGGGTTTCTTCTCCAGCAAGTGTCTGATGAGGTAGGGCAGAGGCCCTGTTTTATACCCAAATGTGCCTTTGAAGTGGGGGAGACTTCAAAGAGTGGCTAAGAAGTGCACCAGGTCCCCTTTCAGTTCAACCCTGTCTGCCAGGGTCCCAGTAGGGGGTGTGGCAGTCCTTTGTGTGAGAGCAGGCCCTCCACCCTCCCAGCCCAGGAAGACCCATTCAAAATGCAGATGTATGTAAGTGAGGCTGAGTACCCTGTGTTTGGGGTGTGTCTGAGTGAATGCACAAGGAGCTGTCAACCAAGCCCAGCCAGACGTGGATTGTAAGGCACAGAAGGATTTAAGTGCAAAGAAATGCTCATTTTCTAAAAGTGGCATTTCTAGAATAGTAATATTAAATCCGACTTCACCAGTCAGTGGGATTTTGTATTACCATTCTGGCCATACTAAATATGACCTTCCTGCTCCTTTCAGATCAGCAGCTGCCACTTCAACAGTGTATGAGGGCAGCCCCAATGTTAGCCTATGAAGGGAGCAGGCCTCACAGTAGTGTGAAAACGAATTTAGGAGTTTTACACTACCAGGACATATAACTACCCAGGTACATGTCCTGCCTTTTACCTACACAGCACCCTGCCCTAGGGGTTACCTAGGGCACATATTAAGGGTGACTTATATGTAGAAAAAAGGGAGTTCTTGGCTTGGCAAGAACTTTTAAATGCCAAGTCGATGTGGCAGTGAAACTGCACACACAGGCCTTGCAATGGCAGGCCTGAGACCAGGAGAAGGGGCTACTTAAGTGGGTGGCACAACCAGTGCTGCTGGCCCACTAGTAGCATTTAATTTACCAGCCCTATGCACATAGAGTGCACCTTACTAGGGACTTATAAGTAAATTAATAGTCCAATCAGGTATGATTCCAGGTTACCATGTTTTAGGGGAGAGAGCATATGCACTTTAGCCCTGGTTAGCAGGGGTAAAGTGCGCAGAGTCTATAAACCAGCAAAAACAGTGTCCAAAAAGTGGAGGGAGGTAGGCAAAAAGTTAGGGGTGACTACTCTAAGGCTGTCAGGTCTAACATGTGTCCCCCCCAGCTGAAAGTGGGGAGAGCTACCCGACCTCCTGGGAGCTCTCATCGCTAAGGCGGAAGTACCTGGAGAGACCATCAGCATTGGCGTGGTCAACCCCTGGGCGATGTCCCACCGTAAAGTCCATCCCCTGTAGGGAAATAGACCACCTCAAGAGTTTTGGATTCTCACCCCTCATCTGCATGAGCCATCTGAGGGGCCTGTGGTCTGTCTGAACCCGGAAGTGAGTCCCAAACAGGTAGGGTCTTAGCTTCTTCAGTGCCCAGACCACAGCAAAAGCTTCTCTCTCAATAGCACTCCACCTCTGTTCCCGTGGTAATAGCCTTCTGCTAATAAAGACTACCGGTTGAGCTCTGCCCTCCTCATTCAGCTGTGCTAGGACGGCCCCTATGCCATGCTCTGAAGCGTCTGTCTGCACGATAAATTCCTGGGAGTAGTCAGGGGCCATGAGTACGGGGGCCGTGCACATGGCTTCCTTCAGGGCGTCAAAGGCTTTCTGACAAGCCTCCGTCCAATTCACCAACCTAGGTTGTTTCTTGGAAGTGAGTTCTGTCAAGGGTGTTACAATGGTACCATAGCCCTTGAAAAATCTGCGGTAGTATCCTGTGAGGCCCAGAAAGGCTCTCACCTCAGTCTGCGTTCGTGGTGGTTGCCAGGCCTTGATAGTTTCAATCTTGGCCTGGAGTGGCTGCACCTTGCCACCACCCACTAGGTGTCCCAAGTACACCACAGAACCCTGCCCAATCTGGCACTTACTGACCTTGATGGTCAGGCCTGCCTGTTGCAGGGCCTGAAGCACCTCCTTGAGGTGAAGCAGGTGTTCCTCCCAGCTGGAACTGTAGACAGCTATGTCATCCAGGTAGGCTGCACAGAAGGCATCCTTGCCAGCTAGGACCCCGTTAACCAACCGTTGGAAGGTAGCGGGGGCATTTTTCAACCCAAACGGCATCACCCGGAACTGGTAATGGCCATCAGGGGTTGAGAATGCGGATCTTTCCTTGGCCCCCTCAGTCAGGGTGATCTGCCAGTACCCTGAAGTAAGATCAAACGTACTCAGGAACTTGGCAGCGCCTAGCCTGTCCACGAGCTCATCAGCTCGGGGGATGGGGTGAGCATCAGTCCGTGTGACTGAGTTGAGACCCCGGTAGTCCACACAGAACCGGAGTTCTGGCTTCGCACCTGGGGCAGTAGCCTTAGGGACCAACACCACTGGGCTGGCCCAGGGACTACTGGATTTCTCGATAACCCCTAGAGTCAACATCTTGGAGACCTCCTCCTTGATGCTGGTCTTCACCTTATCCGACAACCTGTAAATTTTGTTCTTCCCAGGGAGACTGTCACCAGTGTCAATATCATGAACACAGAGGTGGGTCAGTCCAGGAGTAAGGGAGAACAGGGGGGAGAACTGCTCCAACAGCTCATAGCAGTCTCCTTTCTGGTTTAGAGTCAGGGAGTCAGACAGAATGACCCCGCTTACTGACCCATCACCTTCTTGGGCAGAGAGGAGGTCGGGGAGAGGTTCACTCTCCTCTTCCGTTCCCTCATCCGTGACCAGAAGCATGTTGATCTCCGACCTCTCAAAATGAGCTTTTAGTCGGTTCACATGGAGCACCCTTGGGGGATACCTAGGGGGTTGGAGGTCCACTAGGTAAGTGGCCTCCCCTTTCCGCTCCTTTATTTCAAATGGGCCAGACCAGCGGTCCTGGAGATCTCTGGGCTCTACTGGCTCCATTACCCACACTTTGTCTCCAGGTTGAAACTCTACCAGGGTGGCCTTCTGGTCATACCAGTGTTTCATTACCTCTTGACTGGCTTCAAGGTTACTTTGGGCCTCTTTCCAGAAGCGGGTCATCTGGTTGCGGAGGGCCAACATATAGCTGACCACATTCTGAGGGGGTGTCTTTGGAGCTTTCTCCAATCCCTCCTGGACAATGCTTAAGGGTCCCCTGACAGGGTACCCGTAGAGAAGCTCAAAGGGACTGAACCCTACCCCCCTCTGGGGGACCTCTCTGTAAGCAAAGAGAAGGCATGGTAAGAGGACGTCCCACTTACGCCTCATGGCCTCAGGGAGGCCACCAATCATACCTTTCAGGTTCTTGTTGAATCTCTCCACAAGACCATTAGCCTGGGGGTGATAGGGTGTGGTGAACTTGTAAGTTACACCACACGCATCCCACAGAGACTTCATGTATGCAGACATGAAGTTAGTGCCTCTGTCAGACACTATTTCCTTGGGGAATCCCACACGGGTAAATATCCCCATCAGGGTTCTGGCCACCACCGGTGCAGTTACGGTCCTCAGAGGGATTGCCTCTGGGTAACGGGTGGCATGGTCCACCAAAACCAGGATGAACCTGTTGCCTAAGGCAGTTTTGGGGTCCAAGGGACCAACAATGTCGATGCCCACCCTTTCAAAGGGGGTGCCAACGACAGGAAGTGGAATCAGGAGGGTTTTAACCCTTTTTCCTGCTTTACCACTGGCCTGGCAGGTAGGACAAGATCTGCAGAACTTATCTGAGTGTGTCCTCATTTTGGGCCAACAAAAGTGGGTGACAAGCCTGTTAAAGGTCTTGCCCTGCCCCAAATGTCCTGCCAGGGGAATGTCGTGAGCCAGACCCAGTAGGAAGGTTCGGTAACATTGGGGGACCACCAGCATACGTGCTGCCCCAAAGGCCGGAACCTTAGGCTCACTATAGAGGAGATCATTCTCCCAATATAGGTGGTGACCGCCAGAGGCGTCGCCTGCTGCCTGGTTTGAGGCTTGTTTCCTCAAACCTTCCAGAGTGGGACATTCTTTCTGTGCCTTGCAGAATTCCTCCCTGGTGGGTCCACCCTCAACTTGCCAGCCAGCAAGCTCAGGTAAGTCACCTAGGGCGGCAATGTCTTCCCCCAGTTGGCTCGGGAGCCTCCTCCTCAGGAGCCCCGTCAGCCACTGTGGGAACTTCTGGGGCCGGTTTCCCACGCCCCTGGTCCCTCCTCCTGGCAGCTCTCTGGGCCATCGTTCCAGGCTCCAGATGCCCTTGACTTCCCTCTCGGTCAGCCATGGACCGTGTGGTCATGCAGACCCACTCAGGTAACCCTAACATCTCCAGGTGAGATCTGAGCTCCACTTCTTTCCAAGCAGTGTGCTCAAGATCATTGCCTAACAGACAATCTACAGGCATGGCAGGACTCACAGCTACTTTCAGAGTACCAGAGACCCCCCCCCCCCACTCAAAGAGAACCAGAGCCACCGGTAGGTGACTCTCACGATTGTCAGCGACTCTGACCTGGTGGAATGTATTAGTTACTATCTGCTCTGTTGACACCAGCTGACTCTTGATAGTAGTCATACTGGCTCCTGTGTCACGCAGAGCCTCCACCTTCTGCCCATCAATGGTGACCCACTGCTGGTACTTGGAAGTATTTCTGGGCATGTGGGCCTTGGGCACCATTTCTCCTTCTCCCAGGGACACTAGGGAAATCTCTACCTGCTCCCCAAAGCTATTTGGGTCCATCTCCCCCCGAGCGCTACACTAGTCAACCCAGGTGCCTGTCCGGTAGTGGACGGTGCCCTCTTGGGGCACTGTGGATCGCCTTTGTAGTGACCATACTGGTAACACTCCATGCATTTGGGGCTAGACTTCCCTGACTTGTCATATGTCCCTGGCTTTTTCCCAAATTTGGAAAAGGAAGGGTTGCCACCCCCTCCCTGGGAATTCTTTTGGGGGCCTTTGGAGAGTTCCTTATCTGCAAGTTTATCTCCCCCCTCTTTCTTCTGTTGGGAACCCTGACCACCTTTGTGGGAGTCCCCCCCAGGTACCTTCTTGGACACTCTAGTGCTAACCCAGAGGTCCGCCTCCTCAGCAAGCTTCCTGGGATCAGTCAGCTTACTATCCACTAGGTGCTGGCGCAAATCTGTATAAGTAGTATTAAGCATATGCTCTCTCAGAATCAAGTTATATAAACCTTTATAATCTGCTACTTTGTTGCCCCGCACCCATCCATTCAGGGCCTTACTGGAGAAATCAAAGAAATCTACCCATGTTTGTGTGGTTTGTTTGGTGCTGTCCCTGAACCTCTGACGGTATCCCTCAGGGGTCAGCCCAAACTTGGCAAGTAAAGTGGCTTTCTGAAGTGGGTATGTGTTTTGATCAGGTTGATCCAATGTGAGAAGTGTGTCCCTCCCCAATGGCGGCACATAACCCCACATAGCTACCCCCATTGCCCTTCAGGAACCTCATGAGCCCTTAGTGCAACTTCATAAGCAGCTAACCATTTATCTATGTCATCTCCCACCACAAAACTGGGCACCACATTTTTGGGTATACAAACCTTTTTTTCTCCAGCAGGTCCTGTCTGTATGCTGCCACCATTATTGCTGGATTCAGACTGTCTCGCCTTGATCTCCAGTTCTTTGAGACTCAGTTCATGAGCCAACAATAGTTTCTTTTCAGCCAAAGCTCTTTCAGCTTCCACCTGTTTGGCTGCTCTTTCAGCTTCCTCTTGAATCTGTTTGGCTGTTCTTTCAGCCTCAGCTTGTTTGGCTTCTCTTTCTGCCCTCCTCTCCTCCTGTTGAGCCTCAATTTTCAGTTTTGCCATTTGCAATTGGAACTCCCTTTCCTCTCTCCTTTCCTCTGCGGTCAGGCTTTGCATAGAGACACTGCTCCCTGGTCTGGAAGGGGGCACAATTGCAGTGGAAACACCATCCACAGATAGTGAAAATTCCTCTGAGGGGCCATGTTCTGGCTCCTCTTCCTCATCATCCTCTAAATGGGCTTCTGCCCAGGCCCTCAGCGCCACTTGAAAGTCCTCCTTTCTGGAGGCCCCTTGGGTGGGTACCCTCAATGCCCTGCAGAATCCTCTTAGTTGTTTGACCGTATATGTATCCAACTGGACTAGGTCAAAGTCCCCTGTCTGAGACCCAGTCAGAGACATGTTGAGTGAGGATTTAGTTTTTGAAAATTGTCAGGAATAAAAAATCGGATTTTCAAAAAAAGAGATAAAAACCAAGTTGACCTTCAACTGTGGGTAGGTAGTGAAATACTTAGCTACTGTATGTCACTGCACAAATACAAGTCCTATCCTCACCGCTGATCACCAATGTTAGAAATGGGGTTTTTGGTTGGCAGTCAGGTTACCCTCTGTCCAAGCAAAAGCCCTCACTCTAGTCAGGGTAAGTCACACACTATCCAAGATTATCCTGTGCCCACCCTCTGGTAGCTTGGCACGAGCAGTCAGGCTTAACTTAGAAGGCAATGTGTAAAGTATTTGTGCAATAAATCATACAATACCACCATATAGCACCACAAAAATACACCACACAGTGTTTAGAAAAATATATTATATTTATCAGGATAATTGTAGGTCAAAAAGAATAAAGTTGCAATGGAAAAATGTAGGAATATCACAGAGAAGTGATATAAAGTGTCTTAAGTCTTTAGAATATAAACAAAGTCTCTTTCAAGCACAAGTACCTGGTTGGGAGTGGAAAAATCTCCTCAGAGGGCCACAAGAGAAGAGGTGCGTGGAAAAAGGGTGTGTGCGTCGATTTCTCCCCAGCACACACGGACTTGCGTCGTTATTTTCCACGCAGGGAAGTCGGCGTCGTTTTCCGGCGCGCGGACAGTCTCTTTCTGTGGATCGCGGGGATTACCAGATGTCCCAGGTCTGTGCATGGATTTTCCTGCTTGTTCTCCGGCTGCGCGTCAGTCTGCGGGGCTGCGCGTCGAAATTACGATCTCACGGCAGGCGTCGCGTCGATTTCTCCTCTAGACTTCGATCTGCGGTGCTGCGCGTTGAAATTACGATCTCACGGCAGGCGTCGCGTTGATTTCTCCTCTAGAGGTCGGGCGGCGTTGTCCTTGCGAGGCCGTGTGTCGGATCTTCGATCGTCCCAAGAGCGTTGCGTCGATCAGCGTCGGAGTGCGGCGTTTTTCTCGCCGCGAAACAAGCTGTGCGTCGCAATTTTCGCCGCACGGAGCGTCCAAGTAAAAGAGAGAAGTCTTTTTGGTCCTGAGACTTCAAGGAACAGGAGGCAAGCTCTAGCCAAGCCCTTGGAGAGCACTTTCACAGCCAGACAAGAGTTCAGCAAGGCAGCAGGGCAACAGCAAGGCAGCAGTCCTTTGTAGAAAGCAGACAGGTGAGTCCTTTGAACAGTCAGGCAGTTCTTCTTGGCAGGATGTAGTTTCTGGTTCAGGTTTCTTCTCCAGCAAGTGTCTGATGAGGTAGGGCAGAGGCCCTGTTTTATACCCAAATGTGCCTTTGAAGTGGGGAGACTTCAAAGAGTGGCTAAGAAGTGCACCAGGTCCCCTTTCAGTTTAACCCTGTCTGCCAGGGTCCCAGTTGTGTGAGAGCAGGCCCTCCACCCTCCCAGCCCAGGAAGACCCATTCAAAATGCAGATGTATGCGAGTGAGGCTGAGTACCCTGTGTTTGGGGTGTGTCTGAGTGAATGCACAAGGAGCTGTCAACCAAGCCCAGCCAGACGTGGATTGTAAGGCAAAGAAGGATTTAAGTGCAAAGAAATGCTCATTTTCTAAAAGTGGCATTTCTAGAATAGTAATATTAAATCCGACTTCACCAGTCAGTGGGATTTTGTATTACCATTCTGGCCATACTAAATATGACCTTCCTGCTCCTTTCAGATCAGCAGCTGCCACTTCAACAATGTATGAGGGCAGCCCCAATGTTAGCCTATGAAGGGAGCAGGCCTCACAGTAGTGTGAAAACGAATTTAGGAGTTTTACACTACCAGAACATATAACTACCCAGGTACATGTCCTGCCTTTTACCTACACAGCACCCTGCCCTAGGGGTTACCTAGGGCACATATTAAGGGTGACTTATATGTAGAAAAAGGGGAGTTCTAGGCTTGGCAAGAACTTTTAAATGCCAAGTCGATGTGGCAGTGAAACTGCACACACAGGCCTTGCAATGGCAAGCCTGAGACCAGGAGAAGGGGCTACTTAAGTGGGTGGCACAACCAGTGCTGCTGGCCCACTAGTAGCATTTAATTTACCAGCCCTATGCACATAGAGTGCACCTTACTAGGGACTTATAAGTAAATTAATAGTCCAATCAGGTATGATTCCAGGTTACCATGTTTTAAGGGAGAGAGCATATGCACTTTAGCCCTGGTTAGCAGGGGTAAAGTGTGCAGAGTCTATAAACCAGCAAAAACAGTGTCCAAAAAGTGGAGGGAGGCAGGCAAAAAGTTAGGGGTGACTACCCTAAGGCTGTCAGGTCTAACAAAAACCATTTGGAAAATGTGTGACTAACCATAAATTTGACTTGATGGTATTCACCGGTTCCCAAATGGATCCTCGCTGCACCCTGCATTAAGTTTGGTGGCAGATCTAAAAACTTCCATGTTTCTAAGAACATTATGTGCACAGCTCAGGATATCTTTTTCACATAGAAATAACTTTTTTCCAAGATTTAAGGATAAACATGTCTCCTTTTGTTCCACGATATCCAGAATCATAAAAAGCACTCAGGGTGAACATGTGCGTGTCCTTGTCCTGTGTGTGACAGTGCCTCTGAGTCTGTATATCTCAAGATGCAGCTAAGCACACGGGCAAGAAGAATGGGTCTTCCAATAGGACGTGGCATTCAGTGACAATATTATTCATTTGACGAGATGTGCGAAAGACTTCTGTTTCCAAACATCTGACATGATGTGACAGCCTACGTGATTCAACTTTCAGCAGACATAAATAGTGAAGCAACATATACAGGTCTAGCTAAAAATACCGATCAAAACAAATCCGACTATTTTGATTTTCTGAAAGTGGCAATGGCCTGTCTACTGTACGAAACCTAAGAATTGTCGACCTTTCAAGCTGTGAGGAATCAGACTGCTGTCCTCAAATAGAGCCAGTGTTCCATTCTTCTATTGAGTGGAGGTATTTCCTGCGTAGACTCTGCCACATAGGTTAGTTTAATGCTTTTTATGAATTAAAGCAATGTTTAGCTTACAACAATAATATTATTTTATCTGCACCTCGTTTTAAGGTGAACGTGTGCTCTGCGGTGCCATTTTGCTGCTAAGATCTACGGGTATATTGACAAAAGCATTTTAGAACACTTAAGTAGTAGCCCTCCAGTACTCTTTCACATGCTCTTACATACCTTTGTGAATTGGCCACGAAACATCTAGAGTGGAAAACAATACGACTATTCAGGGAATATTCATATACAGTTAGTACAAACAGAAAGAACAAGACCCCCTCCCTTTCACTAATAAGGAGTAGGACATACAGGGATAAATCACAAAGGTATGTACGAGCATGTAAAAGATTACTCCTTTAGTAATGTTTTCCGTTCTAATAAATGCTTTTGTTACTTGGCACCTTAATGGGGGAGCTTTGCCTTACTTTAGCATATTCATTGACATGTCTATTGCTGTCACATAAGAATATAAATATCTGGTATAAATGATTAAATACACTTTCTTCCAGGACATCTCAGGATGTGTCATTTGCGTTTCAGCTGGTGCAATGAAGTCAACCAAAATGAAAACCTCCCACATCTCAAAATGAGAGCATAGTGTTCTTATTTTATTGTTCTCAGTTGCTTTGTATTTGAAGCGTTGCTGCTCAGTGGGGCTGTTTTAGTTTACCTCAATTTAAATAAAACCTTACCGTTTGCGGAAATGATTCAAATTTAACATCACGTTGTGAAAATGTTTTCCTATCTTTAAGTGTGGTTTTCTTTGAGGTTTTACCTGACAGCACCACATTGGTTAGAAAGGATGACAACACCGTCACTCACAGTAATGTATCAAGGCCCATATTTATACTTTTTGACGCAAAACTGCGCTAACGCAGTTTTGCGTCAAAAAAATTAGCGCCGGCTAACGCCATTCTGAAGCGCCATGCGGGCGCCGTATTTATTGAATGACGTTAGCCGGCGTTAGCCGCCGGCGCCGTCTGGTGTGCGTTAAAAAAAACGACGTACACCAGGCAGCGCCGGCGTAGGGGGATATGGGGCTTGGGCGTCAAGAAATGGGGCAAGTCAGGTTGAGGCAATTTTTTCACCTCAACCCGATTTGCGCCATTTTCTTTTCACTCCCAACCCCCATAGAAATGACTCCTGTCTTAGCAAAGACAGGAGTCATGCCCCCTTGCCCAATGGCCATGCCCAGGGGACTTCTGTCCCCTGGGCATGGTCATTGGGCATAGTGGCATGTAGGGGGGCACAAATCAGGCCCCCCTATGCCACAATTTTTTTTTTTTAAAAACACTTACCTGAACTTACCTTAATGTCCCTGGGATGGGTCCCTCCAGCCTTGGGTGTCCTCCTGGGGTGGCCAAGGGGGACATGGGGTGTCCCTGGGGGCATGGGAGGGCACCTCTGGGCTCCTTCAGAGCCCACAGGTCCCTTAACGCCTGCCTTTTGCAGGCGCTAAAAAACAGCGCAAAAGCGGCCGTACGTCATTTTTTTTGACCCGCCCACTCCCGGGCGTGATTTTTGCCCGGGAGTATGAATCCGACGCACATGCCTCGGAGTCGATTTTTTAGACGGGAACGCCTACCTTGCATATAATTAACGCAAAGTAGGTGTCCACGCTAAAAAATGACGCTAACTCCATGGACTTTGGCGCTAGACGCGTCTAACGCCAAAGTATAAATATGGAGTTAGTTTTGCGTCTAAATTGCGTAAAAAAAAACGACGCAATTCCGGCGCAAACGGAGTATAAATATGCCCCCAAGTGCGGGGAATGGGTGATACTTAGCTAAGTCAGCCACTTTTGATTACTGTCTGTCTCATTTGGGTTCTGTAGTATATCTTTGGTGTGCACTCATTAGCTGTAAAACGCTCAAAAACAGTATGTGGTAGAATTTAGTTTGGCGCATGGTGATCTAGTGTTGGTAAATATTGAAGCAAGAGCTGAACTGTAAAATTCTATAATCTACAGGACAAAAGATTCATGTTGACCTGAGTTGGCTTCATCTCAGTAAATGAGGACTGTCAGGGGCAGATTTATGACTCTTTCATGCAGCGCAACGCAGCAAACCAGCTTGCTGTGCTGCGTTGTGTGAAAGTGAAAGGGTGGGAATGTGCCCTATTTAACAATATGGAGTACATTCTTGTGCTTTCCTAGTGCTGGTGCGCTTTTAGCTGCCTAGTGCCAACACATACATCCTTGTGTCATGTTGCAAGGGTGCCTGCGTTTTTGGCAGGATTCCCTTCCTGCAGTAAACCAACCCTGAGATGCATTGTCCTCCTTCTATGTCTGTTGCGGAATGCAGCACTTAGAAAGAGGAAAAAGCAAAGAGAAATAAAGATATTTCTCCGTATGCCTGACCTGGGGAGGTATAGCATTTTGGCACATCCCTAGGTCTACCACTAGCTTTAAATATGGGAATACTCCAAAATCCATTGGTGGATGAGTGGGAACACCAATTCTCTACCCACGGAATGCCTCCTTGTCACTGTGTAATGCAAGGCAATGATTTGCACTGCCTTGCATTACTCTAGATACATCAAGCTGTGCAGGGCCGCACAAAGTAGGCTTACATGGCTTGATAAATCTCACACGTTTTGTGTAGCCTTTGCACCCCGTTAAGTAGTGCCAGGGTAACACAAAACATTGATAAATATGTCCCTTATTTTTTTTAAACATTCACCCTTCTGAGATAAATAAAATCAGTTCCATATAGTGGGATAGTACTTAACATCATGTTAATACAGTTCCAGAATCTAACTTTCTTGATAAATTATTGCTTTATAATAAAAAATAAAAAAACAGAAAGCTGACCTTATGTACAAAAAGAGTTTATAACAGCAAATTCTGCACATCACAAACTGGCAAGCGTTGTCATTAAAAAAAATAATTTGGCAGTATACTTAAGTATCTCTATTGAGTGCAAATGATTTCGTGACTTACAACATAACATTATAACTCTTGGTTAGAAAAAGGTTAAAGGACGCCCATACTTCCATGTGGCTCTCAGGCATATAAATCCCTGACGATACTGCAAATATGTGGAGGACACTGCTGGCGAGAGTAATGAAGAAAAGGATTATCTGTGACATAGATGCCTTTTTATTGTAAACTACCGCTCTCTAACTCAAAACTTAGATTGGCTTTTTTTGGGAACATATTGTTGCTTCACTTTCTGGATTTAAAGTTCAAAGCACGTCATTATATGTCGTCAAAAACGTTGTTTATTAAGAGCTCATCTGCCAAAAATTCTTATTTCCATGTAAAACTGCCCTTCTCCCTTGCCAAAGTGACTTTATCTACTCCTGCAGAAAATCCACATTTTACTCCTTTCGGGAACTTGACAATTTGCCCTACGAATGGAATATAAAGTTTATAAGACATCGTTTTCTTTTTTCCTTGGTCTTTACTGAAGTTGCTTTTCCATGTAAAATTAAATGGCATTGCACTGCACGAGACCCATGAGGAAATCCCAGTCATTTGCTCACTGCCCGAAATTTGAGGTCACTTTCCGTGCCATAGTAGTTTACTCTACACTGGTGTATATGATACAATTGTCCCTTTAGGGAAACCCACACATTTGCCCTAGACAAAAAGTCTGTGGTCCCACACAGATTTATCCTGTCTATAAAGGCATCATGGAGGTTCACCTTTTTGCAATGTATAGATCATGTTTTTTTCATGATAAAGAGGAATTAGTTTTGCAAATCAACTTTCTCTTCTTTGGCTCGAAAACCCCATTGTCGTCATCGGTGGAACACAGGCATTTGCACAATACCTAACATTTATGGTAAAACACAGCTTTACGACTGTCGGACAGCTGTACAGGTTAATATGTTTTGTTTTTTTAACTTCCTTTTCCCATGTAAAATTAGGTTTACAATGTCAAACTAACTAGTCACATTTGGTCAAACCAAAGGATTTTCCACAGGCATGGAACTGTTTTTAGGTCGAGCCTAGGCAGGGCTCCTGTACTGTCTCCCAATATGTTGTAATCTTCTTCTGTGGACTTTCACCACACCTGTCTCATGTCCATTGTGAGAAAACAGGGCTGATTGTAGAGGCCCACTAACTTTTTGCCCCCCCATTTTTAATTTTTTCTGGTATTTACCTGACTCTGATGGTGCCCTGGGTACTGCTAACCAGTCTCAGGGCCTGTGCTCTGTATAAAATGAGTATGCAAATTAGGCTACTTATAATTGGCTATGTCAACCTACATATAAGTCTCTAGTATATGGTAGGGCATGTAGGTTTAGGGACCCCAGCATAGGGAGCGAACCCATAGATGGACTGCTGAGGTTCTCAGGGTCATTTCAAAGGCAGGCTTGCCTTACTGGCTGCTTTTCAACTAAAGTTATATGCAAACTGGACTTTGGCATTAAAAGTCCAAAGTCTTAAACTACCTTATTTTTTACATATGTCACCCCTAAGGTTTGCCCTATGTGCCCCTAGGTTTGGGTGCCATGTAGCTATAAGCAGGGATCTTAAAAACATTGTTTTATAAGTCCTGGTGAGATATAATGGCCAAATCTGTTTTTCCCTCACTGTTGTGAATGGCCTCCATAGGCTAAAATGGGTAGACTTTATTTTAATTAACAAAGACCCCTTAAGTGCCAGATACCTTGAGTTTGGTATCAAATTAATTGTTATAATACATCCAACAGCTTGCAATTATTGGATTTATTATAACTAGTTCAGGTAAAGAGTTTTAGAACTCTACCTGAAAGTTGCCAACTTCAGCTCTGTAGTGCCCTTCTTTGATTGGCCAACCTCTGGCAGCCTGGCCAGGCTACCTTGATGAAGGGTGAAGTGGCCTGGGCTGAACACAAAGGATGTGCCTGGAGGAGGAGATCTGCCTCAGAGAATGGTGAAGCAGAATGAGGGAAGAGCGGCCAAACTGGTCTTCAAAGGCAGGGAAGGACATTTGGAACAGCTCAGGACCTCCCTCACATCCTGCAACCCCAGACAATTAGGTGCCCTCTTGATTAGATTAGGAGAGGGCAGGAGAAGGGTGTGTTTAGGATTTGTAGCCACACCAGTGGGTAGGCTCAGCCAGATCTACTTTCAGCCATGTTGGATTTTTGAAGAATGTTGCTTCCGGAAATTGATTTTTGCCACACTTCCCAGGAAGTGGTCATCAAAGGGGGAAGGAGCCTGCCTATGATTGGATAACCATCCCCTCTGCTTTCCACCCAGGAGCAAGGATAACCATGACAGAGCTGCACCCACATCTCTGATCCCTACAGGGAACAAGACAAATTAGAAGAAAGACTCTCTTGCTGGACCCCTGACCTGCACCTGGACACTGCACTCTGAAGGACTGCACCAGCTGCACACTTGAGCTTCACCACTAAAAGGTATGTGCCTGTCTTCTACTGCTTCAAGAAAGGATTCCCTGTTTGCTACAGGCACAAAGGAGCTGCCCAGAGTCCCCTGCATCAAGTCTTGCAAGCAGAGCACAGATGACCAGCGTCCAATCGAGTATTATGACCAGGTGCATTCTGGGAATTGTAGTCCCAACTCCCAAGGAGCAACTCAGAGCTTTTGGAACCTTGGATAAAGTTATGGACACTTCAAGGACCCAAAAAGGACCTTTGGAGGAAGATCCAAAAGTTTGGAGACATTTGGAACAACTCCATAAGTTGAAGAGGTGCATTGTGTGAGTTGTAGTCCCAGACCCCAGGAGGCAAACCAGAGCCTCTGAACCATTGGGTTGTGCTGTGGACCACTTTGCTAAATCAAAAACACTTCTGAAAGTAAGTATGTGTCAGTGTTACCTCGTGGGTGGCTTGAACTCTGGACTTTGTCCCTTTTAAGTGTGAGCTTTTTAACCCTTTGAGTGCTAGTTGCTTCTATGCCCTAGAAAACATACATTCTTTAAAAATTCATATCTTTGCTTCCCCTTATCCGATTTTAATAATTATGGTGTCATTGTAAAGATAAAAATATAATCTGTTTTGATAAATTGGTGTTGGATTTTTATTGTGCTTTGCCTATTTACTGTTTTGTGATTTTTAAATGCTTTACACACTCGTCTCTTAAGTCAAGCCTTGTCGCTCGTTGCCAAGCCACCAAGGACTGAGCTGGGTTTAAATTATTGATCCCTAACTGGACCTAAGTGGAGGTTAGTGGCCTATTGCTAAGTGTAGGTACTTTCCTGCCCTTACCAATAATCCACTTTACAACACCCATCACTTTCATTCATTCCTTGGCCTGCCTTTCAAAATTCCTTGGATTTCATAGGTAAATGCTTTACGTTTGTCCCGCCTTGAGGCTGCTTTGTTACCGCCTTGGAGACTGACCCTGTTACATGGATTATTGCACGATCGACCATATACCTCAGTGTGGCACATTACTTTTTTCTTTTGCCTCTCTGCTTTCTCTCTCCGTATGTGTATGTTGTTTATTGCTCTTGCTTGTTTTTGGGCATGCTGCTGTTTCTTTGTGGTGTCTGCACTCAAAGGCTGCAGGCTGGAAGATGTTTTTTTTTTCAATTAAGTTTCATATAACGCAAGCTCGATTGGAGGAGCGCTTTACATAAGTACCACTTACATACAAGTTTAGCAGCTGAAAAACATACAAACTGGTGCATTTTAAACAGAAAAAACACAGAAATCCTCAAAGCGGCTGTCCAGGCACAGCAGGAGAGCCAACACTACTATATTCACTGCACTCAGGAAACCCACCCCATTATGCTTTGCAGGGCATTTCTTTTGCAAAACATTGTGGCCCATAACTCAGCCTGTGGTGGTCCTATAACAATGGGACCTCCACCAAACCATTCAGCACCACACACTCTAGGTCATCTCTGGGTCCCCACACTAGGTTGAGGGGACCACGAATTAGTAACCTCTCCCACCATTCAGTGTCTTTTTAAGCTGTCTCATGGCTGGAACTTTTGTTTTACAGCTGGCAGTAGTTTGTGGTTTAAGTGCATTGTTTGTAATATTGTTCTAGTAGGGATGAAAATGTGAAATATACTACCCCCTCTAGGGGCTAAATGTTTGGTTACATTGCTTTATAGTCTGCCACTCTCTTTTCAGATGGTTATGCCTCGTAGGTGCTGACTATACGGTTAAATGACCATGTTTCTTACAAATACTTATTTTATTGTGGTGCCCTGTAGGGACTGTTCTGAGGATTACAGTCAAGATACTAGAATATTAGGTTGGGAGCTGTCAAATTTATAACCCCTCCCACCTTTCAATGTCTTTTTAAGTTCTGTAATTGAACCTTTGATTTACCGTTGGGTGTAGTCTGTGTTTTAAGGGCCTTATCTATAACATTATTCTAATAGGCCTGCTAGGCCTGTAAAAGTGACATGCACTACACCCTCTAATTTTTATTGACAATGATGCTAACATTGGGCAACATAGGCTAAAATTTGTAAAATATAAGTTTCGCTACCAATGGGCTACAACTTTTATTTTTGGACTCAAAATCATAGTTGGAATAAGTCCATTAATTTGCCATTGCTAGATTTATGATAACTATCACAAAAAAATAAGTCATGGAACATGAGGTGTGAAGTTGCCTGCATTGAGTCAAGGGGACATCTAATGGGTGGAGATCAGCAAGCTGCAGAGCAACAGGCAGGAAGGGGGCTGGGTAGCCAAACTGGTCTTCAAAGAGAAAATGACACTTAGGACAGGACACAGGCTCATCCCCTCTTCCTGTCACCCCAGCCAGATGGGAGCCCCAATAATGAGATTAGCAGAAGGAATGGGGAGAGAATGTTTAGGGAAATATGCCACACCAGTGGGATGGCTTAGCCAGATCCTGACCTCAAGGAGATAACTTCTCCATCTTGTATTTTGAAAGAATAGAGCTTTGTGGGATTGATTTTTGCCATACGTCACAAGAAGAGGTCACTCCGGAAGGGGGCACCTTTCACCACCATTGGTCTGGGGTGCCCCCCTGTTTGCCAGCCCAGGAACACTGGATACATTTGGGAGAGTTGTGCAGCAACTTAGAACACTGTCTTAACTACAAGAAAAAGAAGGACTGCCCTGTTGAAACCCTGGTCTGCACCCCAAAGGACTGCACTCTGCATAACTGTTGCTGCTGTACACTGAGGAGCTACAGCTCTAAGGACTTTGCCTGGCTTCAAGAGAGGGAAAGAGTGGACTACCTGACAGCGACAGGTTAAAAGAGCTTCACCTGCAACATCCCCACCAAGGAGGACTCAGCTGATCCCCTTCAGCTGGACTTTTGAGGATTTGACAGTTGCATTCTAGGAAATGTAGTCACAACATCTGAAGGACCATCTCAGATCTTCTAGACCCTTGGATTGGTGTTGTGGATCACTGGAGACCCAAAGGAGGACTTCTGGAAAGAGATTCAGACATTTGGAGAAGATTGGAGAACTTTTGAGAACTTTCGAAATGAAGCTCCATATGGTGGGATGGGAGTCAAACCCCCAGTGTTGATCCATGACCTGGTCTGAATTTCAGGTTCATCCTGCTGAAGCTCTGGAGCTTTTCCCCATTAACAAGACATCCAGGACCTGATTGGGAGCCCAAGCTGAGCCAAGCCAAAGACGTTGCATCAAATCCCAGCCTGATGAGGAACCTCACCCATCCACGAAAGTAAAAGCTACAGCAAAATGGCTAAGTCCGAAGGTAAAACATTGACGGAGATCTCCCGCTCAATGTATCCAAGCAGGGCTCCATTGCCGTCAGCCTCAAATTGTGACTTGGTCTGGGTCAAGCGTGACCAGATGTCACCAGTTTGTGCTGTTGTTTTTTAAGCACTAGAAAACACATTTTTTTTATTCAGTCTTTAAATAGTCATATCTACATTGGATTTCATTTGTTTTGGTGTCATTTTAAAGAGGAAAATATTACCTATTTTTATAAATTGGTGTTGGATTTTTATTGTGCGTAATGTGTTTTTGTGTTTATTAATGTATTGGTGTTTTTAACCCCTTCGCTGCCAGGCCTTTTCCCCCTTCTGTGCCAGGCCTTTTTTTGCCTATTTGGGGCAGTTCGCGCTTAGGCCCTCATAACTTTTTGTCCACATAAGCTAACCAAGCCAAATTTGCGTCCTTTTTTTCTAACATCCTAGGGATTCTAGAGGTACCCAGACTTTGTGGGTTCCCTTGAAGGAGGCCAAGAAATTAGCCAAAATACAGTGAAAATTTCGTTTTTTTAAAAAAAAATTGAAAAAGTGGCTGCAGAAGAAGGCTTGTGGATTTCCCCCTGAAAATGGCATCAACAAAGGGTTTGCAGTGCTAAACTCAGCAGCTTCCTAGCTTTCAGGAACAGGCAGACTTGAATCAGAAAACCCAATTTTTCAACACAATTTTGGCATTTTACTGGGGCATACCCCATTTTTGCAATTTTTTGTGCTTTCAGCCTCCTTCCAGTCAGTGACAGGAATGGGCATGAAACCAATTCTGGATCCCAGAAACCTAACCATTTCTGAAAAGTAGACAAAATTCTGAATTCAGCAAGGGGTCATTTGTGTAGATCCTACAAGGGTTTCCTACAGAAAATAACAGCTGAAAAAGAAAAATATTGAAATTGAGGTGAAAAAAACATCAATTTTTCTCTACGTTTTACTCTGTAACTTTTCCCTGCAATGTCAGATTATGGAAAGCAATATACTGTTACGTCTGCTGGACTCCTCTGGTTGCGGGGATATATAGGGCTTGTAGGTTCATCAAGAACCCGAGGAACCCAGAGCCAATAAATGAGCTGCACCCTGCAGTGCGTTTTCATTCTATACCGGGTATACAGCAATTCATTTGCTGAAATATAAAGAGTAAAAAATTGCTATCAAGAAAACCTTTGCATTTCCAAAAAGGGCACAAGATAAGGTGCTGAGGAGCAGTGGTTATTTGCACATCTCTGAATTCCGGGGTGACCATACTAGCATGTGAATTATAGGGAATTTCTCAAATAGATGTCTTTTTTACACACTCTCCTATATTTGGAAGGAAAAAATGTAGAGAAAGACAAGGGGCAATAGCACTTGTTTTGCTAATCTATGTTCCCCCAAGTCTCCCGATAAAAATGATACCTCACTTGTGTGGGTAGGCCTAGCGCCCGCGACAGGAAACGCCCCAAAATGCAACGTGGACACATCCCATTTTTTTTAAAGAAAACAGAGGTGTTTTTTGCGAAGTGCCTACCTGTAGATTTTGGCCTCTAGCTCAGCCGGCACCTAGGGAAACCTACCAAACCTGTGCATTTCTGAAAACTAGAGACCTAGGGGAATCCAAGATGGGGTGACTTGCGGGGCTCGGACCAGGTTCTGTTACCCAGAATCCTTTGCAAACCTCAAAATTTGGCTAAAAAAACACATGTTCCTCACATTTCTGTGGCAGAAAGTTCTGGAATCTGAGAGGAGCCACAAATTTCCTTCCACCCAGCGTTCCCCCAAGTCTCCCAATAAAAATGATACCTCACTTGCATGGGTAGGCCTAGCGCCCGCGACAGGAAACACCCCAAAGCGCAACGTGGACACATCCAAAATTTTGGAAGAAAACAGAGGTGTTTTTTGCGAAGTGCCTACCTGTAGATTTTGGCCTCTAGCTCAGCCGCCACCTATGGAAACCTACCAAACCTGTGCATTTCTGAAAGCTAGAGACCTAGGGGAATCCAAGATGGGGTGACTTGCGGGACTCGGACCAGGTTCTGTTACCCAGAATCCTTTGCAAACCTAAAAATTTGGCTAAAAAAACACATGTTCCTCACATTTCTGTGGCAGAAAGTTCTGGAATCTGAGAGGAGCCACAAATTTCCTTCCACCCAGCGTTCCCCCAAGTCTCCCGATAAAAATGATACCTCACTTGTGTGGGTAGGCCTAGCGCCGGCGACAGGAAACACCCCAAAGCGCAACGTGGACACATCAAAAATGTTGGAAGAAAACAGAGGTGTTTTTTGCGAAGTGCCTACCTGTAGATTTTGGCCTCTAGCTCAGCCGGCACCTAGGGAAACCTACCAAACCTGTGCATTTCTGCAAACTAGAGACCTAGGGGAATCCAAGGAGGGGTGACTTGCGGGGCTCGGACCAGGTTCTGTTACCCAGAATCCTTTGCAAACCTCAAAATTTGGCTAAAAAAACACATGTTCCTCACATTTCTGTGGCAGAAAGTTCTGGAATCTGAGAGGAGCCACAAATTTCCTTCCACCCAGAGTTCCCCCAAGTCTCCCGATTAAAATGATACCTCACTTGTGTGGGTAGGCCTAGCGCCGGCGACAGGAAACACCCCAAAGCGCAACGTGGACACATCAAAAATTTTGGAAGAAAACTGAGGTGTTTTTTGCGAAGTGCCTACCTGTAGATTTTGGCCCCTAGCTCAGCCGGCACCTAGGGAAACCTACCAAACCTGTGCATTTCTGAAAACTAGAGACCTACGGGAATCCAAGGAGGGGTGACTTGCGGGGCTCGGACCAGGTTCTGTTACCCAGAATCCTTTGCAAACCTCAAAATTTGGCTAAAAAAACACATGTTCCTCACATTTCTGTGGCAGAAAGTTCTGGAATCTGAGAGGAGCCACAAATTTCCTTCCACTCAGCGTTCCCCCAAGTCTCCCGATAAAAATGATACCTCACTTGTGTGGGTAGGCCTAGCGCCCGCGACAGGAAACACCCCAAATCGCAACGTGGACACATCCAAAATTTTGGAAGAAAACAGAGGTGTTTTTTGCGAAGTGCCTACCTGTAGATTTTGGCCTCTAGCTCAGCCGGCACCTAGGGAAACCTACCAAACCTGTGCATTTCTGAAAACTAGAGACCTAGGGCAATCCAAGGAGGGGTGACTTGCGGGGCTCGGACCAGGTTCTGTTACCCAGAATCCTTTGCAAACCTCAAAATTTGGCTAAAAAAACACCTGTTCCTCACATTTCTGTGGCAGAAAGTTCTGGAATGTGAGAGGAGCCACAAATTTCCTTCCACCCAGCGTTCCCCCAAGTCTCCCGATAAAAATGATACCTCACTTGCGTGGGTAGGCCTAGCGCCCGCGACAGGAAACACCCCAAAGCGCAACGTGGACACATCAAAAGTTTTGGAAGAAAACAGAGGTGTTTTTTGCAAAGTGCCTACCTGTAGATTTTGGCCTCTAGCTCAGCCGGCACCTAGGGAAACCTACCAAACCTGTGCATTTCTGAAAACTAGAGACCTAGGGGAATCCAAGGAGGGGTGACTTGCGGGGCTCAGACCAGGTTCTGTTACCCAGAATCCTTTGCAAACCTCAAAATTTGGCTAAAAAAACACATGTTCCTCTAATTTCTGTGGCAGAAAGTTCTGGAATCTGAGAGGAGCCACAAATTTCCTTCCACCCAGCGTTCCCCCAAGTCTCCCGATAAAAATGATACCTCACTTGTGTGGGTAGGCCTAGCGCCCGCGACAGGAAACACCCCAAAGCGCAACGTGGACACATAAAAATTTTTGGAAGAAAACAGAGGTGTTTTTTGCAAAGTGCCTACCTGTAGATTTTGGCCTCTAGCTCAGCCGGCACCTAGGGAAACCTACCAAACCTGTGCATTTCTGAAAACTAGAGACGTAGGGGATCCAAGATGGGGTGACTTGCGGGGCTCGGACCAGGTTCTGTTACCCAGAATCCTTTGCAAACCTCAAAATTTGGCTAAAAAAACACATGTTCCTCACATTTCTGTGGCAGAAAGTTCTGGAATCTGGGAGGAGCTACGAATTTCCTGCCACCCAGCGTTCCCCCAAGTCTCCCGATAAAAATGATACCTCACTTCTGTGGGTAGGCCTAGCGCCCACGAAAGGAAATGGCCCAAAACACAACGTGGACAGAACATATTTTTTCACAGAAAACAGAGGTGTTTTTTGCAAAGTGCCTACCTGTGGAGTTTGGCCTCTAGCTCAGCCGGCCCCGGGAGGGGGGGGGGGCAGAAATGCCCTAAAATAAATTTGACCCCCCAAACCCCCCCTGCCCCTGCCCGGAAACAACCCCAGCCTACGGGGTCGCTCCCCCTGCATGACATTGGCGCCAAAAAACAAATCCCAGGTGCCTAGTGGTTTCTGCCCCCTTGGGGGCAGATTGACCTAAAATCGGCCAATCTGCCCCCAAGGGGGGCAGAAATGGCCTAAATACAATTTGCCCCCCAGGGGAGAGACCCTTGCCTGATGGGTCGCTCCCCATCTCAAAAAAAAAAAAAAAAAAAACACAACAAAAAAATTTGCCCTGGTGCCCTGAGGGTTCTGCCCCCCCCCCCCCGGGGGTAGTTCAGTCTAATAATAGGCCGAACTGCCCCCAGGGGGGGTAGAAATGGCCTAAAATAAATTTGCCCCCCCAGCCCCCACCCCCCACCCCCGGGAGCGACCCTTGCCTACGGGGTCGCTCCCCCTGCGTGACATTGGCGCCAAAAAACAAATCCCAGGTGCCTAGTGGTTTCTGCCCCCTTGGGGGCAGATTGACCTAAAATCGGCCAATCTGCCCCAAGTGGGGCAGAAATGGCCTAAATACAATTTGCCCCCCAGGGGAGCGACCCTTGCCTGATGGGTCGCTCCCCATCTCGAAAAAAAAAACAAACAAAAAAAAAAACACAACAAAAAAATTTGCCCTGGTGCCCTGAGGGTTCTGCCCCACCCCCTGGGGGCAGAAATGGCCTAAAATAAATTTGCCCCCCCCAGCCCCCATCCCCGCCCCCGGGAGCGACCCTTGCCTACGGGGTCGCTCCCCCTGCGTGACATTGGCGCCAAAAAACAAATCCCAGGTTCCTAGTGGTTTCTGCCCCCTTGGGGGCAGATTGACCTAAAATCGGCAATCTGCCCCCGGGGGGGGCAGAAATGGCCTAAATACAATTTGCCCCCCAAAGGGAGCGACCCTTGCCTGATGGGTCACTCCCCATCTCTAAAAAAACAAACAAACAAAAAAAAAAAAATTGGCCCTGGTGCCTAGAGGTTTCTGCCCCCCCGCGGGCAGATCGGCCTAATATTAGGCCGATCTGCCCCCGGGGGGGCAGAAATGGCCTAAAATAAATTTGCCCCCCAACCCAACCCCCCCCCCCGGGAGCGACCCTTGCCTACGGGGTCGCTCCCCCTGCGTGACATTGGTGCCAAAAAACAAATCCCCGGTGCCTAGTGGTTTCTGCCCCCTTGGGGGCAGATTGACCTAAAATTGGCCAATCTGCCCCCAGGGGGGCAGAAATGGCCTAAATACAATTTGCCCCCCAGGGGAGCGACCCTTGCCTGATGGGTCGCTCCCCATCTCTAAAAAAAGAAACAACAAAAAAAAAAAACACAAAAAAAAAAAAATGCCCTGGCGCCTAGAGGGTTCTCCCCCCCCCCTGGGGGCAGTTCGGCTTAATAATAGGCTGAACTGCCCCCAGGGGGGGCAGAAATGGCCTAAAATAAATTGCCCTCCCCCCCAGGGAGCGACCCTTGCCTAAGGGGTCACTCCCTTTGCGTGAAATTCACGCAAAGAAAAAACTCCCTGGTGTCTAGTGGTTTCTACCCCCCTTGGGGGCAGATTGGCCTCATCATAATAGGCCAATCTGCCCCCAAGGGGGGCAGAAATGGCCAAAATATAATTTTCCCCCAAGGGGAGCGACCCTTGCCTAAGGGGTCGCTCCCCACCAAAAAAAAAAAAAAAATGAAACATAAAAAAAAAAAAAAAAAAAAATGGTCCCTGGTGCCTAGAGGTTTCTGCCCCCCCTGGGGGCAGATCGGCCTAATAGTAGGCCGATCTGCCCAGCAGAAAAGGCCTTCCCGAAAATATGCCCCCCCTGGGAGCGACCCTTGCCCAAGGGGTCGCTCCCTTTTGTCAATAACAATAAAAAAAAGAAAAAAATCTGCTGGTGTCTAGGGGTTTCTACCCCCCTTGGGGGCAGATTGGCCTCATCAAAATAGGCCAATCTGCCCCCAAGGGGGGCAGAAATGGCCAAAATATAATTTTCCCCCAAGGGGAGCGACCCTTGCCTAAGGGGTCGCTCCCCTCCAAAAAAAAAAGAAATGAAACATAAAAAAAAAAAAAAAAAAAAATGGTCCCTGGTGCCTAGAGGTTTCTGCCCCCAGGGGGGGCAGAAAAGGCCTTCTCAAAAAAATGCCCCCCCTGGGAGCGACCCTTGCCCAAGGGGTCGCTCCCTTTTGTCAGTTTCAATAAAAAAAAAAAAATCCCTGGTGTCTAGTGGGGTTTTAAAACCCGGATTGCAAGCAATCTGGCTTTTGAAACCCTCGGAGGGACTTCAAAGGGAAGGAAATACTTTTCCTTCCCTTTGAAGCCACTCCGGGCCTCCCAAGTGATTGAAAAAGAAATGCTTTTGCATTTCTTTTTCAATCGCGCTGGAAGCAGAGCTTCCAGCGCGACGAGGGAGGCCCCTGTGACTAATCAGCACGCGCGCGCGCGCTGACATCACAGGGGGGGGTGAGGGGGGTCGGGGGTGGAAGGGGAAGGTCTTCCCCTTCCATCCCGAATTGGGAGGAGGAGGGGGGTGCACGGGATCATCTCGTCCAAGGCACAGAACCGGTTAAATGCTTCACACACTTGTCTCCTAAATTAAGCCTACCTTGTTGCCAGGTACCAGGGTTTGAGCAAGGGATTAATTTATTGGGACGCTGACTGAACCTTACCTTGTGATTGTGGCCTTATTACTAGTGGCAGGTCCCTACTTATAACTAATAGTAGGCAACTTTCCAACATGCATATTTTTTTAAAAAGTCAGAAAAATATTTTAATCTAATAGATTAAAATATTACAATTTTGAATTTACAGTTGTCATTATTGTTAACAGTAATGCTGGTGACATTTATTTTATTATATTACATTGAAAATAATTATATAACATTAACATAAATATTTACTGTAAAAATATATTTCATATTTTTTTAAAAAGTGTAATGCATTTTCAAATGTTTCACTATATATTACCATGTGATGAGCTCAGCTTCAATAATTGAGCTCATTGCCAAGTGAGCAGAACATCAAAAACGGTTGTAAAGTCACTTTAATTAGCAACTTTATGGTTGTATTTGACATTTTTTATTTCACACCCTACTTTGAGGACAGGGGTGTGTGGACATGGAAGTCAACATGTTTGGGTAAATTTACACTTGTAAATGGTGAATAGCCAAAAGTACTAAAGTTACTCAAAGGTGTAAAAGTAAATTTCCTTGTAGTAAATATGCACATGTAAGTTTACATTTGTGAATAGGTGACAACTGTGTCCACGTTTCGTGTTTTAGTTTAAAAAAGATTGTTCCCAGCCAAAGCACGAAGGATTATCAAAATATGTTATCATAAAATTATATTTAGTTTCATTTATATTACTTATATTGATTTATTGAAATGTTTACATAGTTTCAAAAAATCAAAAACAATGTATTTTCACATTAGTTGCCTTAGGGTTTTATTTTAAATCATTGCCTCCATTATCTTTTGTAGGAGAGTGTTTCACTTCCAGTGGTTGGCTACGTATGGTGCTGGACATACTCCAGGTCTGAGCTGGAGTACATTAACAAACTGTTGTGTGTCCTTTTTGGTTTTAATACTTTTACCCTCTTAAATTTGGCTGCACCTCCTAGCTCCCATTTTAGGGGGTGGAGACAACTGAGGCCCTCATTCTGACCCTGGCGGTTTGAAACCGCCAGGGCAGAGGGCCGCGGAAGCACCGCCAACAGGCTGGCGGTGCTTCATGGGCAATTCTGACCGCAGCGGTAAAGCCGCAGTCAGAAAAGGGCAACCGGCGATTTCCCGCCGGTTTACCCCTGACCCAGGGAATCCTCCATGCCGCCATGGGGATTCCGACCCTCTTCCCGCCAGCCTGTTCCTGGCGGTTTACACCGCCAGGAAGAGGCTGGCAGGAACGGGTGTCGTGGGGCAGTGCAGGGGCCCCCTAACAGGGCCCCATAATGATTTTCAGTGTCCGTCGCACCCCTGCAAATCCGCCGGCTCCATTCGGAGCCGGCTTCCTCTTTGCAGGGGCTTTCCCGCTGGGCCGGCGGGCGATCTTCTTGAGATCGCCGGCCAGCCCAGCGGGAAAGTTGGAATCACCGCCGCGGTCATTTGACCGCGGTGCGGTGTTTGGGCGGTTTCCGCCCGGCGGGCGGTGCCCGCCGCCCGCCGGGGTCGGAATGACCCCCTGAGTCTGCACATTGTGGTACATTCACCTTCGGAAATAGTGAATATCCAAAAGTAGTCAATTTCATACAAAATGTAGGAGTAAGTATAGACTTACATATAAATTGGCCCCTTACAGTCATAGGGTTTTGAATTGCATTTTGTAATAAGTATGAAGCACACCTGGAGAATCACAAAATGCAGTTTGCGATTCTGGTCAATAGGAAGCAGTTTTTTCCCTGGTAAACTAGGATGACACATACCACAGTGATATTTTTGTCTCTGACACAGGCTCACACTTGGCTTCATTTGGGAAACTGACTCTTGACAAATGCACTTAATTTGTAGTTAAGCTTATAGGTATTTGCTAGTTCAAACAGCCATATTAACATGGAAAAATAAACCTTTTGCCATATCTAAACCTTTCTTTTTAATAATTATAAGTTACCGCTAGTGTAGGTTCTAAAGGGACATAAAGAATGGTGTATAATACTTAAAATGTAGGACAGCTGCGTTTAAGTTTTATATCCTCAATATCCTGGTAGTGGAAAACACCTAAAGTTGTTTTTCACTACTGTAAGTCTATCTTGTCCCTAGCGTAATAATTGGTTACCTTCTTACACTTCTTAACTGCTAACTTCAGATTAGGAGCCCATAAAGATATGCTAATTACATTCAAATTATTTACAATTTAAAATCCCATTTAATGAAGTTGGATACTAAAATACTATTTTGAAAATCCCACTTTTAAAAAGTTACCATCTTCCTATCCTAACCAACTGTGTCTTTCTGTATGTATCCTGGGTCATATGACTGTGAATAGCTTTCCCTAAATACACCTCAAAGGGCCTTGCCTGCAGCAGACACAAAGAAATGTGACACCAGGCATGCGGTTGCCTTTTTCACCTTTGAACCTTTGCTGCCAGGCCCAGGGGAAGGGGAAGATCTGATCAGTTTTGCTGGTAGGCCAGAAAATTCCCAAACAAAGACTGGCACCAGGTATAAAAGTGGGATTATCAGAACCTCACTACTGAACACTCCTGGACCCATGGAAGATACAGAAAAAGGACTGCCCTTCTTCTTGGACTGCCTTGCTGTCTGAATAAGGAAGATTGAACTTGCTTGTCTTGAGCCCACGCTATTAACAGAGACTCCAAGATTCAGTTGCTTGATTTCTTTTGAGAGATATAAGGACACAACAAGCTTGCAGAGGCCTCCCTGGAACTGCCAAAATGACTGACAACAACTGGACCAGCCTGAGCCTGGCTGCTGGTCTCTGTTGATGTGGAATCCTGAACCTCAAGAGATGCCCCCACCGGGGCATTTATCCTCTCTTGCATCAGTGAGAACTCTTCCTGCAGAAAAGATGAAGATACAGATGTTTTGAAGTTGTGAACTTGTTGCACCTAGAATCAACCACCCATGATAATGGCCAATGTAAAGCTGAAGGGGGTCCTGCTCTTCACACTGACAGCAACCACCTGGGACGATCAATCAAAGAGAAGCTCCAGCTATGACCGACTCTTTTCACTACAGCAATGACCATTCACAACACTCAACCTGCTCCTCTTGCCCAAAGTCTCCTCCTCACTGCCCCTTACAACATGAACCCATTGAGAAGGTAACTCTTCAGGAAGTCTAACCTGGTACCTGTATCTGATCCATTCTCTATCCTGTTGTGAATCCTAGTTTGTTTAAATGGGATACAGGAGTTAGCTTAGCCTTTGGCTTGCAGGCCTGTGCCCCCGTCACCTAGTGACTTTTACCCTACTTAGCTTGCTCTGTTTTAGCGCATTTATTTAATTACATCTTTTAAGATTGCTGCCTTGTTTTTAGTTAGGCCCATGTTTTAGTTTTGCTTAATCAGTGCCACTGCGCTAAGGCTTCAATATCAAGCGACAAAGATAAACAAACTGTAGGTGTTCACATTAGGTACTTTCCCTCTTCACGCTTTTGATGGAATTGTTTACATAAATTACCGTCCCAAGCATGTCTTTTTATCTATTGTTAGGGAACAGGTCCAAGCAGATCTGTATAAATACACCTCACTTAAACAAATAGTCAGAGGGATTCCGACCATATGTCATTGCTGCTATCGATGCTGTACGTCACCTTGACGATTCGTGTCCCTACGGAGTCTGAGCTAGAGACCTCATTCCAAGGTAACGAGGGTTGGGGGACTCTTCTCATGGACATGGCATTGGAAGATTAAGTTTAACATACCTAGCTCTCTTTTAGGTTAAAGGTTAGGCTCATTATGCTAGGGTATTAGGACATATTTTAAACTTTATCTCATTACATATTATTGCAAGATGGTGAGGGTCTTTGTATTAATTACTCTTGTCTTTACCATTCTGTTGCACTGTTCATTATCGTAATTATTGCAGCCCATGCAACTTATCGCAGATTGCATTTTTGCTAAATAAAACCTATTGAAAACCTACTGCATCTTTTTCATTGCCTGTGTTTGATTGAGACATGTTGTTCATTTGAAGAAGGGATAATCTCCGTTTAACCACAACACTCCCTGAGATTCCACATTCTTGAGTCCATGCGTAAAGGCTGCCACAAATCATCTTTTACTGTTTGAGTTTTTGGTGAGGTGCTGCTTGTGATCCGGGAGGGATGGTATGACAGTTGCAACTTGTTGTGGGACTGGCATAGTCGCCAACAAACATAAGTACTGTCATCCTTAAACCAGCAGTCTTGCCTAGAGCAAAAGTCAAACTATGACAATCCCAGTAGGCATGAACTTATGATTTTCCCTCGGTCTAGCACAACTAGATAATTGTAAGTGCCACGTAGCTAAGCAGTAAGGAAATCAATATATTTGTTTTTTTTTAGTTACCTATTTTAGAATGAGAGAACTTACTGTTGGTGTCAATTGAAATTTAGATAACAGCATTAAGAATGTTCAGCACAACTTTAAAATATGTAACATAAATATGTTTCACTCCTCTTTAATTGCTTTAGCACATGGAACAATACAGCAATCCCTATGATATATTGATTACCTAAATGCTATAAAATGTACATATGAGGGTTAGATTTATGAAATCTGTGAAAAGTTGGTTTGCAGTGTGGAAAGAATTGTGCTCATTCTTTCATCTTCGTTATGCATCTTTGTTATTCATTATCCATGAACAAAGACATCAAAGCACTAAAACTGTCTAAATCATATACAGCAGGCAGAACTATTACATTATGAATTATTATTTCTTGTAGGGAATATAGTAAGCATGATAATATCCTTTTATTAACTTCAACTTCTAAAAAAAAGGAAACTGCAATGTTTTGTCAGAAAAATACACGTTGAGAATTTGAAAAATTGAAAAATGCTCTAAAATTACATTTTCTATTGGAATTTGCTCAGTGTTTTTTTGTTCTCCTGATTTCTGAACTTAAGGCAATCAGCTTCTGTTACCTGTACCCACAAATTTACTTTATATATATATATATATATATATATATATATATATATATATATTCATGGATCTTGATAACTTTGGGTCTCATTTAGAGATTGTCAGAGAGGGTACAAAGGCAATGTAGTACCCTCTTCACCACCTTCCAGTTCTGTCAACCTCATTTAGAGTCTGATGAATCCAAAGTATGTCAGCAGCAGAGACTACTCTGTCTCTGCCATTGACATACATCTCTCACTGCCCGACACAGTGAGGGCCATAAGAGGTTTGCCTATTTGACTGTCAGCATGATTAAGAATGTATGGTAAAATGGGCAGTTTTCAATTACCGTAATTGCTAGGCAAAACCTGGTTGTAAGGGCCAGTGAAAACGTGTAAATGACCCCCACGTCATGGGAGAAATTCCTAATGGTACGGGGTGTTTGCTTTTATTTTCAAAAAGAAAATTCTGCTTCTTTTTTAAAATAAAAATAAAATTGAATTTTTCCTGTACCATTTGTTAAACTTTCAATGTATTGAAAGGAACCTCCATGATAGTGGTTCCTGCCAATACAAGAGATGTCCGCTGGGCCAGAGGCATCCCTAAATTTGGTAGGCTGGTACTCTGATGGATTAAATCCAATCCACTAAACTCAAAATCAGACCCTAAGTAATGAAAGATGCTTGCAACTGTCTGAATCCAGCATGAGAACTTTGCAAGGATTTTTTCTAGCTCTTTGTGTGCTCCCCTCTTGGAATGTCTGCAATTGGGGATTCCTAGACTGACAAGGCTTGAAGAAGTCTGGGGTGACAAGAGACTAGGATCAGGTTCCTTTGTGTGTGCTAGAGGCAAGCCCTTTTAACAGTAAGTGGGGCAGGGAACCCACTGCCCCACTTACTGCCCCACCTCGTGCTCCAGCCCCAGACATCTTTTGCAGGATGGCCTATCCTGCCAACACTAATCCTTTTTTTCTACTGTCTGGCAGGAATACACAAACCCCATCGGCAGGGCCATTCACAGCCATATGACCCAGGATAGTGTCAGAATGCACAAATGGTTAGGAAAAGAAAATGCCAACTTTCTAAAAGTGCCATATTTTGAGAAGTGTGACTTACATTCATCTTTACTATTAAAGAGAGAGTCCATTTGAATATGAATACCACAGCTCTAACTGCTCCCAATCAAAAGTTGTGATCGGAGCTGCAACCACTTTCATAACTGCCTGGGGGTTTCAGCTGCAGTCTCTGGAGTATTTTGGTGCTGACTTATTCCTCCATTCCCTCACTTGACCTATCCCTGGTGTGGTTCTTGCATGACACTTATTCAGAGTGATTGGGAAACCCACCTAGGTATACCTGCAGCCTCACAGCTGATGACATACAATTGACATGGCATGCTGTTCATTTTGTGGTGGGCTCGTAACTTCCAGACTGGCATGAGAGCCCACGGGCACATAGAATGTTTTTTCTGACATCTTCTATTGAGATTGCCACACTTCTTTTGGCCTCGAGACAAGCCTTATATACTGTGGCATGTGTCCTTGTTATTTGTCCTGAGGAGACCTTTACATATCGGTCAAAATACGTCAACACCTACACATGAGAGCATGACCAACAATTAAAGGAAAAAACAGAGGGATTTATACCTGGAGAACATCACTTTCATCATTTATTGAACATTTGTAGTCCTTTAGGATTTAGGCCCTCATTACAACATTGGGGGTAAATGCTGCCTACTGCTGTGCTGACCGCCGCCAACATACCGTGACCGCAGCGGTATACTGCTACGGGTATTATGACCCACACAGAGAAATATGCCACTATACAGACACCCACACAAGTCCGCCAGACCAAAGGTCAGTGATAAACTGGCGGTACCAAAACCCACACAGTTACGCCAACGGGAATACGCCCACATTATCAGGACCCATGAATCACCCCGGCAGTATTTCAACCACGGTAAACCATTGGCGGTACACACCGCCACACTCATAATAAACACACACTTACAAAACTCCACCACAGTGGAAAATTCAAACTACACACACCTGACACACATACACACACCACACCCACACCACTATAAAACACACACCCACGTTACCCACAACCCTTTCAACAACAAAAAAAGATAGCTAACAGAGAGAGACAAGCCAGGAGCACCCACTCAATCTGAGCCACAGAACACCGTCACCCACACACCATCCACGTACCTCACAGCACACACTGTAACACATCACCCCAAACATCATCACTCATACCACTCACACCACATCCATGGCACTCCAAAGACACCCCAGGTTTTCAGAGGAGGTGCTAAGGGTCCTGGTGGAGGAAATCATCCGGGGAGAGCCACAGCTTTTCGGATCACAGGTGCAGCAGAAATCCATTGCAAGGAAGATGGAGCTATGGCGGAGAGTCATGGACAGGGTCAACGCCGTGGAACAGCACCCCAGAACAAGGGATGACATCAGGAAGATGTGGAACTACCTATGGGGGAAGTGCGTTCCGTGGTTGCAAGACACCAGGTAGCCGTCGAGAGAACTGGCGGTGGACCCACACCTCCTCCCCACAACTAACAACATGGGAGGGGCAAGTCTTGGCAATAATGCATCCTGAGGGCCTCGCAGGAGTAGCAGGAGGACTGGACTCTGATACGTCAAATTTTTACTACTATATCCCCCACCCTACCTGCATGCCATCACAAACTCCAACCCCTACCCTCACCCACATCACTCCACCACCTCACATATACCCCACTATCACAACCCACCCATCCCAATAACAAGCCCTGCATGCAACACCTATGCATGGACACCCATCACAGACCTGCATGGATACCCATCACTAACGCATGCCCATTAGAGAGAATCACCTAGCCCACAAAATCACCACACACACAAGGCAAAGCTGACAGGGCAATCACAACCATACAGGAAAACACACCCATGCACAAGATGGCACACGCATATACAAAAACACTGCATTTACATCCCCACAGGACCCCCACTCAATGTCACCAGAGAGGAGGTGCCACGAACATCCAGTTCCCCCACAGAAGAGGCCCACAGTGATGAGAGCAGCTCTACACGCCTGGATCACGATGACAAACCTGGCCCATCAGGACAGTCGGGTACCCAGGCACAGTCCGATACCACCACAGACCCTACCCCCTCAAGAAACACCAGCACAGCACCCACCCAGTGGGCCCATACCACTGTCCCCAGGACACGTCAATCAGCAGTGTGTCCACCACTACAAGGACCCCAGGCAACCCCACAAACTCAAGACAAACAGGGACCTGGGGTCAGTGCAGTGGGCACATGGTTCAGGGGACAGAGGCACAGGGCAACAGGGAAGCTGGGAGGACTGCTGTGCGATAGGGGGAGGACAGACCCAGGGAACCCACTCTCCACGAGGCACTTGCATGGATCCTGGGAGCATACCACCATTCCCAGGAGACCTTGGGTCAGATACTGGCCAAGTTGCAGGAAACCCAGCAATTGCAGGAGGGACAGTACCTGGGGATCAGGGAGGACCTCAAACACATCCACACCATCCTGGTCACCATTGCAGGGATACTGGCTGACATGGCCAACACCATGAGGGAAGCCGTAGGACTAGTCACACTGAAGAACAGCCCTCCACCTCCGCCGGCGCTAGTGGACAGGAGGCCCCGCGACTGGAACAACAGTCTACCAGCACCCCACCCCCTGCAGAAGGAGAACCACCACACAAACAATCCCTGTGATCCAGGCAGAAGCCAGAGAACATTGCCAAGACCCCCGCCAGGAAATAGGACTCTGCTGATTGTCACCCTTGTGTCCCACTCTGTTACCTTGTCCACCTTGAACTGCCATTACTCCCCTTCCTATGCCCCATTGGACAATGCACCTGTGATAAAAAGAGACTGGACTCTAACTGGACATTCCTCCACCATCACCCCAGCCCATTGCACATCCCCCTCAACCTCTTAGCCCCTAAATAAACACCCTTGGAAGAAATACAAGTCTGGAGTCTGTCAATTGATTGAAATATGTATTAGTTCAACAATCTATAGACATTGCAATTCATATGTACAGTTATATATAGATTGGTATGACCTATAGTGGGCAGCAGTAAACACACCAGGAGCCAGAGTGTGGCATAGAGATCTGAAAATAAAGATGCCAAAGGGTACAGTAAGTGGCCATGGACATCGGGAAATCATGCTGTCATGTCCAATGTCCAACACAAAACTGCAAAGTGAAGTTACAGTGCCTTACCTGTGTGTCACTGGAAGTACTGCTGAATGAGAGAATGTCTGTTGTCCACATCTTCATCCTCTGCCTCCTCTTCCTCACTGTCCAGAGGCTCCACCGCTGTGACAAGACCATCTCCAGGCTCATCTTCCTGCAGAAAAGGCACCTGGTGTCTCAAGGCCAGGTTGTGCAACATTCAACATGCAACGATGATCTGGCACACTTTCTTGGGTGAGTAGTACAGGGATCCACCAGTCAGATGGAGGCACCTGAACCTAGCCTTCAGGAGCCCGAATGTTCTTTCGATTATCCTCCTTGTTCACCCATGTGCCTCATGGTAACATTCCTCTGCCCTTGTCCTGGCATTCCTCACTTATGTCACTAGCCATGAGAGGTTGGGGTAACCTGAGTCACCTGCAAATATCGAGGGATACCTGTTAGCCACACACTCACCCTAAGGGACAACCACATACCCATACACCAACATATACTGGGTGGGGACCTTGGGCTCACCTATAAGCCACACCCTGTGCCTCTGGAGTTGAGCTATCACATATAGGATCCTGCTATTCCTCAAGATAAAGGCATCATGCACAGAGCCAGGATACTTGGCATTCACATTGGAGATGTACTGGTCCGCCAAACACACCATCTGCACATTCAGAGAGTGATAGCTTTTTCTATTCCTGAACACTTGTTCATTTCTCTGGGGGGGGGGGGGTGACAAATGCTACATGTGTACCATCAATGGCACCAATGATGTTGGGGATATGTCCTAGGGAATAAAAGTCAGCCTTCACTGTGGCCAAATCCTCCACCTGGGGGAACACAATGTAGCTGCACATGTGTTTCATCAGGGCAAACAACACTCTGGTCAACACATTGGAGAACATTGGCTGAGACATCCCTGATGCTATGGCCACTATTGTTTGGAAGGAACCACTTGTCAGGAAATGGAGCACTGACAGGACCTGCACTAGAGGGGGGATACCTGTGGTTTGGCGGATAGCCGAAATCAGGTCTCGCTCCAATTGGACACACAGTTCTTGGATAGTGGCACTATCAAGTCTATAGGTTAGGATAATGTGTCTGTCCTCCATTGTCGCCAGGTCCACCAGGGGTCTGTACACTGGAGGATATCTCCATCTCATATTCATCCTCAGCGGCTGAAGTCTAGGGAGGAAAACAGTGAGTAGAGGGTCATATTCACACATCTATTGAAATAATGATGCATATCTTCATTTACAGAACCAGTATGTGAATCAGGGAGTCAGTTGATGTGTCATTGTCTGCTGTGACGCAGTTAGGTGCCATGGCCTGTGCCCCCCTGAAATGGTGGCTGCCTGACCTGTGAGAAGGGACATGTGGAAATGAGGTAATTCCACTGGCGTTGTGCGCCATTGTGATCGGCGATGGATGACCGTCGCGCAACTTCTCATCGGTTGACATTAGGCCCTATGGGTTCCAGGAGCCAATGGCGATGTACGCCGGCAGTGACGGTACGCACCGCCGTGGACGTGACCACCATTTTCTATCTGTTCACTCACTTGCTACCTGACCTTCAACAGGAGAGAACCTACACTGCAAGTGCTGCTGTGACCTGTGTCTGGAAGCGACAATGGCTCATGTGTCTGGGGAAAGGGCCACTGCCTTCACTTTGGAGGAGTTGGAGAGACTGGTGGATGGGGTCCTACCCCAGTACACTTTACTCTATGGTCCTCCAGAAAAACAGGTGGGTACACTGTGAGCATGATGAGTGGGCCATGAATGAATGGAGTGCTGTGTGTGTAAGCCACATGGTGGGGGTCTGAGGTGTCCTGGGCAGAGTGCTGCATGTATGGTGGTCAATGAATGTGCCGAAGGGGATGGGAGGGATATGGTGGACCATGAGTATGACAGTCCGGACTGCATGACTAATCCCTTTTCTGCTGTATTTTTCCTGCATGTCAGCACCCATCAGAAAATGGGTATTTGGTGTGCCATCGCCAAGGAGGTGCAGACCATGGGGGTCTTTGACAGGCGGAGCACCAAGTGCCGCAAACGATGCGAGGACCTCTGCCACTGGACAGTGGCCTATCCAGAGTTGGATGGGCGCTTGAGGGCATCACAGCAGCCACAAGGGGGTGAGTACAAATTCAGAATCATGACTTTGCACGCGTTAAGGTTTTACCTGGGTGGGGATGTGGACTGTGGGTGCCCCTAGGCCAGGGGGAACATGGAAGGGTAGGTCCCTTGTTGGGCAGGCTCTGAAGCACTCCAACCCCAATGGTGTTAGTGGGCATCTCCTACTGGTAAGTGCCCTGTTTGTTTCAGGTGTGCAGCTGATGGCGTTATGCTATGTACCCCATGGGCTGGTGACTATCTTTGTAACTGGTAGTGCAAGGGATAGTGCATAGGGCTGCTCCCTGTGTGTTGTGTACGCCAACAGTGGTGTTGTTGCTGGCATTGACCAAGTGTATCCTCTGTCTCTCCCCCACTTTTTGTTTTGTCACCATGTCCTTGTGTGCATTAGCATCATCTGGCAGAGTTGCAGAGGCAACGGAGGGAGCTGCATCCCACATGGGCCTGGAGGCTGAATCCACCGACGGTGAGGGCACCAGTGGGACGGAGGGCGTGGGGAGCACTACGATGGAGACAGGAGGGCACACTACAGACAGCGACTCCTCCGATGGAAGCTCCGTGTCGGTGGCAGACACCTCTCTGCCCACCCCAACAACAGGTACAGCCGCCACCCCCCCTACCAGCACCACCCTCCCAGCAGCCCCTCAGCGTGTTTCCCGTGCCCGCTCACCCAGGAGGGTGGGCATCTCCTTCACCCCAGACACCTCAGGCCCTGCCCCAGTCAGCCCTGCTGCCCTCAGTGAGGAGGCTATTTACCCCCTGAGATCCCTCACTGTTGGGCAGTTAACCATTCTGAATGCCATCCAGGGTATCGAGAGGCATTTGCAACAAACAAATGCATACCTGGAGGGTATTCACTCAGGCGTGGTGGCACAACAGAGAGCATTTCAGGCTCTGGCCTCCGCACTGATTGCAGGAAAGTACCATCTTGCCTGGCATGTTACCCCCATTTTTACTTGTGTGTCAGTTTGTTTTTGCCTGTCTCACTGGCATCCTGCTGTCCAGGACCTTGGTGCTCATAGATTGTGGCCTAAATGTGTTCCCTGTGTGGTGCCGAACTGTGTCACTGAGACTCTGCTAAGCAGAATCTCAGGGCTTATGCTCTCTCTGCTTTTAAAATTGTCACTGCAGGCTAGTGACCATTTTTACCAATTCTGATTGGCACATTGGAACACCCTTATAGTTCCCTAATATATGGGACCTCGATACCCAGGGTATTGGGGTTCCAGGAAATCCCTATGGGCTGCAGCATTTCTTTTGCCACCCATAGGGAGCCCAGACAATTCTTACACAGGACTGCCACTGCAGCCGGAGTGAAATAACGTCCACGTTATTTCACAACCATTTTACACTGCTCTTAAGTAACTTATAAGTCACCTGCATGTCTAAACCTCACTTAGTGAAGGTTAGATGCAAAGTTACTAAGTGTGAGGGCACCCTGGCACTAGCCAAGGTGCCTCCACATTGTTCAGGGCAATTACCCCGGACTTTGTGAGTGTGGGGGGACCATTACACGTGTGCACTACAAATAGGTCAATACCTATATGTAGCTTCACAATGGTAACTCCGAATATGGCCATGTAACATGTCTACAATCATGGAATTGTCCCCCCATGCCAAATCTGGTATTGGGGTGCCAATTCCATGCATCCCGGGGCTCCAGCACGGATCCCGGGTACTGCCAAACTAGCTCTCTGGGGTTTTCACTGCAGCTACCGCTGCTGCCAACCCACAGACAGGCTTCTGCCCTCCAGGGGTCTGGGCAGCCCAGTCCCAGGAAGGTAGAACAAAGGATTTCGTCTGAGAGAGGGTGTTACACCCTCTCCCTTTGGAAATAGGTGTTAAGGGCTGGGGAGGAGTAGCCTCCACCAGCCTCTGGAAATGCTTTGAAGGGAACAGATGGTGCCCTCCTTGCATAAGCCAGTCTACACCGGTTCAGGGATCCCCCAGGCCATGCTCTGGCGTGAAACTGGACAAAGGAAACGGGAGTGACCACTCCCCTGTCCATCACCACCCCAGGGGTGGTGCCCAGAGCTCCTCCAGTGTGTCCCAGACCTCTGTCATCTTGAATGCAGAGGTGTGAAGGCACAGTGGAGGCCTCTGAGTGGACAGTGTCAGCAGGTGATGTCAGAGACCCCTCCTGATAGGTGCTTACCTGGTTAGGTAGCCAATCCTCCTCTGAGGGCTATTTAGGGTCTCTCCTGTGGGTTTCTCGTCAGATAACGAATGCAAGAGCTCACCAGAGTTCCTCTCCATCTCCCTCTTTGACTTCTGCCAAGGATCGACCGCTGACTGCTCCAGGACGCAACAAAGTAGCAAGACGACTACCAGCAACATTGTAGCGCCTAATCTTGCTGGCTTTCTCGACTGTTTCCTGGTGGTGCATGCTCTGAGGGCTGTCTGCCTTCACCCTGCACTGGAAGCCAAGAAGAAATCTCCTGCGGGTCGATGTAATCTTCCCCCTGCTAATGCAGGCACCGAACATCTGCATCACCGGTCCTCTGGGTCCCCTCTCATCTTGACGAGCGTGGTCCCTGGAACACAGGAGCTGGATCCAAGTGACCCCGACAGTCCAGTGGTCCTTCTGTCTTAATTTGGTAGAAGTAAGTCCTTGCCTCCCCACGCCAGACAGTAATCCTCTTGCAAGGAATCCTTCGTGCACAGCATAGCCCAGGGTCCCAGCACTCGGTCCTGCATTGCTCAACTCGCTGAGCTGACCACCGGCTTCGTGGGACCCTCCTTTGTAGTGCTGAGACGACTACCATGCTCAAATTTCTTGAACGCCTGTTCAAGTGCTTCTGCAGGTGCTGCCTGCTTCTACGTGGGCTCTCTGTACTGCTGGGCGCCCCCTATGTCTCCTCCTCCAAGGGGTGACCTCCTGGTCCTTCCTTTGCTGCTAGCAAGGCTTGTTTGCGGTCTTTCTGCATGGAAAAAACTCTGCATCCTCCAGCACGCCGTGGGACATCTTCTGTGTAAAGGAGACTTTCCTGACATCTTCCGTTGTTGCAGAATCTTCAGCTTCTTCCACCTGGAGGCAGCCCTTTTGCACCTTCATCCAGGGTTTAGTGGGCTATTGCCCCCCCTGGACACTTGTGTGACTCTTGGACTTGGTCCCCTTCCTTTACAGGTCCTCAGGTCCAGGAATCTGTCTTCAGTGCTTTGCAGTCAGTTGTTGACTTTGCAGAATCTCCTATCACGACTTTTGTGTGTTTCTGGGGAAGTAGGATAACTTTACTCCTACTTTTCTTTTCAGGGTCTTGGGGTGGGGTATCTTGGACACCATTAGTGTTTTCTTACACTCCCAGTGAACCTCTACACACTATACTAGGCCCGGGGTCCATTTGTGGTTCGCATTCCACTTTTAGAGTATATGGTTTGTGTTGGCCCTAGGCCTATTGCATCCTATTGTAGTCTACAGTGTTTGCACTACTTTTCTAACTGTTTACTTACCTGATTTTGGTTTGTGTGTATATTTTGTGTATTTTACTTACCTCCTAAGGGAGTATATCCTCTGTAATATTTTTAGCACACTGTCACTAAAATAAAGTACCTTTATTTTTAGTAACTCTGAATATTGTGATTCTTATGATATAGTGCTATATGATATAAGTGGTACAGTAGGAGCTTTGCATGTCTCCTAGTTCAGCCTAAGCTGCTCTGCTATAGCTACCTCTATCAGCCTGAGCTGCTAGAACACTACTAATCTACTAATAAGGGATAACTGGACCTGGCACAAGGTGTAAGTACCATCAAGTACCCACTATAAGCCAGGCCAGCCTCCTACACTGATGGCAACCATTGTCCCCGTATCCAGCCTCCCCCCTCCAACTTCCTCTACCCAGTCCCAATCCCCTCATATGCCAAGCACACCTTCAGACCAGCATTCACCCAAATAAACAAACAGAAGTGGCTCAGGCAAACACAAGCACCACACTTCATCTCACAGGCACTCACACAAGTACCATCCACATGGAGACACACCAACATCCACTGCCTCCACTGTATCCCCCTCCTCCTCCTCGTCCACCTCCCTCTCAGTTGCGTCTTCACTCACACCTGCATGCATTACATCCTCATCCACTACCTCAATCACCAGCACACCCATCACTACACACCCCTCACTGGCAGTCACCACCCCAACATCCATGCACCCGTCCCCTGTGTCCTCTCCCACTGTGTCTGTGACCCCTCCTCCCAAAGTATACAAATGCAAGCACACACCCACCCAACAGCCGTCCACCTCACAACAGCATCCAGCTCATGCACCTGCACCCAAACACAACAGACTGACACCTCCTACAAGCACTCCCTCTTCCTCCACTCCCAAACCTTCACCCTCTTCCCACCCCAATGTCCCTAAGAAGCTTTTCTTAGCAAATTTTGACCTCTTCCCTACACCTCCTCTCCGTCTTCCACCTAGGCCAGGGTGGCGAAAACCCAGTCCAGCACCTCAGCCACCAAGTCCACATCCGCTGTGGTGTCTGCAGCTTTCAGAGGCTCAAAGGGGGCACCCGTCAGCCCAGCCAGTGTGCTACCAACCCCTGCCAAGGCCAAGAACATTCCGCCACCTGGCAAGGTGAAGAAGGGGACAGCATCCAGCAAGGGGAAGGAGCCACAAACACCAAGCAAGGCCACCTCAAAGACTCCAGCTGCCAGACCCAAGGTGACACCACCATCTGCCAAGGGCAGGAAGGAGCACAAAACACCATCCAAGGCACTTCAGCCGTCCGAGCCTGCACTGCCACCAGCACCGCCGCAAGCACCACCACCTGCACCGCCACCTGCACCGCCGCAAGCACCACTACTGTCAGCAGCCCCAGTGGGCAGCCATCCGAGGCTGCAGGAGAAGGGCTGGAGCCTCCCACCACCGCGGGCAGCACCACCACCTGCACTGCCGCAAGCACCACCACCTGCACTGCCGCAAGCACCGCCACCTGCACCGCTGCCAGGAGCACCACTGCCAGCAGCAGCAACCCCAATGGGCAGCCGTCTGAGGCTGCAGGAGAAGGGCTGGAGTGTCCCCCCTCCACAGGGAGCACCCCCACCAGCACCAGCACTTCCACCACTGTGCAACCGTAGCCGCTGGCAGATGGACTGTAGCCCTCCCTCCATGGACTATCATGCATCCTGGTCACTGCAGATCTCGTGCCTCTGACACCCAGGTGAGGGACTCTGACCTGGCCCCCCCTATGTGCTGCATCACTGGGCACAAAGCTCCCTCCAGAACCAGTGGAGAAAGGCATCCACTCACCCTATCCTTGGCAGGATGAAGCACACTGGGCACAAAGCCCCCTCCAGAACCAGTGGAGAAAGGAATCCACTCACCCTATCCTTGGCAGGATGAAGCACACTGGGCACAAAGCCCCCTACAGAACCAGTGGCACATGTCACCCACTTGAGGGACTGTGGCTTTGCACTCCCCAGGACCAAGCAGTGGGCAAACAACCCGCTTGAGAGTCTTGAAAGACAGTGGCTTTGCACTCCCAGGACCAAGCAGTGGGCAAAGCACCCACTTTAGAGACTGTGGCTTTGCACTCCCCAGGACCAAGCAGAAGGCAATGCACCCACTTTAGAGACTGTGGCTTTGCACTCCCCAGGACCAAACAGTGGGCATGGAGACCCCTCCAGGAGCAGTGGGGTAGTACCATCTTCTGGCTGAGGTGCCCCCCCTTCCCCTTCCCCCTGAGGTGCCTGTGTGTTTTCGACCTGATGCCCCTGCAGTATTCTCTCCGTTTTGAGGCAGGAGTCAAGTGTGGGCTTGGCCTATGTGTTATAGCCCAGTGGGCCACAGACAATTTTTGTGTGGACATTGTCCCTCATTTTGTATATATTGTATATATTGTACATACTGTTTATTTATTTATGAACGTATCTCTCTAAATTTCTAATATTACACTATTGTGACTCCATTCCTTTTGTCCTTGCGTTATTCCAGAAGGTTACGGGGTGTGTATGTAATGTTGTTGCATTTGTTTGTGTGTGTAGTGTTGGGGTGAGGGTGAGGGTGGGGGTAGGGGTGTTGCGTGTTGCGTGTGTGTGTCACTCTCTTTTTCCTCCCCCCCTCCCATGTGCACTAGTAGCAGTACTCACCGTGGTCGTCATCGCCGGTGTTGGCACTCCTGGTATATGAGAAGATACACCAGCATAGGTAACACCTGTAGTTCGGGCTCCATGGCATCCTGGTTCTTCCGTGAGTGTCGAGAGGTGAGTGGTTTCCCTTCAAAGTACTGTTTCTGCCATGCTTTTGTAGCATTTTCAGAATTGTTACTTTAAATTCAACTTCACCATTAAAGCAGATTTTAAATTACAATCTATTTGACTCTAAACATGACTTCTTGCTCCCAATCCAAAATCGACACTTATTAAGTGTGATGAGGTAACACAGTGTTTGACACTGAAAGAGGAAGCCCTTACAGTTGTGAAAAACAACTATAGGGTTTTTTTCACTACCAGGACATGTAAAACCTGAACTCACATGCCCTATATTTTATGAAAAAGGGCAGCCTGACCCATGAGCCTTTAGAGCCTGAAGGAAGGTTAGGCTTGACAAAAGGTTTTTTGCCAGGCCGAAATAATAGTTTAAAACTATACTTTGGGCTGCAATGGCAGGCCTGGGACAGGTTTTAAAGTGCTACTTTAGTGGGTGGGGCCATGTGTGCTGTAGGCCCACTAGTAGCAAATAATGTACAGGCCCTGGACAAATTTAGTACCATATACAAGACTTACAAGTTATTTGAATGTGCGAATCATGTGTAGGTCTGCTTTATCATTTTTAGGTAGAAAGCACAAGCACTTTAGTACTGCTTAGCAGTGGTAAGGTGTACAGAGTCCTAATGCCGAAAAAAACGAATTCAGAAAAACAGGACCGATGAAGGCAAAAGGTTTGGTGAATACCACACCAAGGATGCAAGATCTAACAGGAAACAATTTATATTTATTCTTTTCGAGATGAAGTAGAGAGAAAATATAATTGAATAAATTTTTCATGTGTACAAGTAGTAAACAAATTCACATTATTCACAATGAAATGCAACATGTAGCACATTCTCCATGACAATGGAGTATAAGTGTTCATTCAGTGAATTGTATATTGAAAGTTGCATTGACAAAGGCACACAGAATTGCAATATAAGTGCATAAAGATTATATACATAATCAAATTAAGGTTCTTTCTGGTATTAGTGAAATTGGAATTAGTACAAGGACAGCACAAGATCTGAGATTATGCTATGTGCGCTCATGACTTATGACCTGTGCTCTTGTACCCACCAACAGGGGTTCTACACATGGGACTTTCCAGTGTTGGAATAAGCTCTCAAGCCTTGTGGTTAACCGTGTTCCTACTTTTAGTCTTGTGGACATAATTGTGGACTTGACTTTCAAGTCAGGTCTGTTTCAGAATTTGTACTGTCCAGAATGCATTTTGAAGATTACATTTCTCGGAAACATTGACTTTGTGACATATTCCAACTCTGATTACCAGCTTCCTAAAACAATCTCAGACATGATTTGCATTACAAATCTATAATGAGGTTTGTGATGGACTGTATGCTTTTCAAGACAGCGACTGCATTTCATACAATCCCCTGCTCAGTCCTTTCACTCAACCCTCACAAGTTATAACTTGATCATATCTGAGGCATGTGTTTGTTAGTGATCTCTTTCAAAGTCTCTCCCTGAGCTTCAGTTCAGAGGTGGCTATTGATAGTGTATTAAGTGAATGTGTTTCTATTGCTTTCTATTGTGCTGTAATAAGTCTGTGCTTCCTGAACTTGCACTATTAAGCATTCTGTCTTTATTTATTGACTCACACTGTTTTGTAATGTACCTTTGTTTCCAGAGCTTGTGCTGTTCAGTAGTGTTTTGCTGATGTAGGAGGCTGACCTGTTTTGTAGTGGGTACCTATGGTACAGGTCCAGTTATCCCTTATTAGTGAAATGTAGGCAGTGTCTGGAAGCCTGGCTCTCTAGGGGTAGCTGTAGCCAAGCAGCCATGGCCTATCTAGGAGACATGCAAAGCTCATGCAATACCACTGTAGTCATACAGTACTCACGACATGAAAGAAAACACTCAGTGTTACAAAAATAAAGGTACTTTATTTTGGTAACACAAATGTCAGAAATACCAGAGCTCTATACTCCATTAGGAGGTAAGTAATACACAAATTAAATACACTAGTATGCAAAAACAGCTGTAAAAACAATTAGAAAACAGTGCAATTAGTGAAAATCACCATAGTTAGAAATGGGCCTGGGAGAACACAAACCATATACTAAGAAGTGGCATGCGAATGTTGATTTCCCACCTAGGCAAGTGTAGTGTGTAGAGGGGCACTGGGAGTGTCAGAAAATACCAAAGTCAGTAATGAAACCCCAGAGCCCAGGAAAGCTGGAGTAAAACACAGTAACTTTCCTAGAACACACAGGAATACAAGAAATAAGATTATGAAAGAACCAGAAGAGACTGAAGGACACCAACAATGGATTCCTGGACCCAAAGTCCTGTGGAGGAAGGGGACCAAGTCCAAGAAGCACAGCAGAGACCAAGGAGAACAGGTGCTCCCGCTAACCCGGATGAAGGTGCAAAAGAAGAACCACCATTGAAGAACAGTGAGTAATGCACCCAAAAAGAGATTTGGGTTCCTGGTTGGTGCAGATGATGTCCCATGCCGGCTGGAAGATTGCAGTCTGGTTTACGTTGCTGGAGTCTGCCAACAAGCTTTGGCACATGCAAAGCTCGCAGTTATTGGAAAATGGCGCTGCCCGGGACCAGGAGGGACCTGGTGGACTCTACCCAGGAGGGGGAGTCAGAGAGGGCTCTCAGCAACTCAGAGAGTCCACAGGAGACCAGGCAGCATGCAGAGGAGTCCCATAGCACGGGGACAAAGAATGTGCAAAAGGAGGCCCATGCAGCACTACAACAAAGGATCCCATGCCACCGGAGAATCACTCAGGAAGATGTGCATCGCAAGATAGAATGCTGGGGCCGGAGTTGCACGGTGCATGAAGAACTTCATGGAAGGATGCCAACAAGCCTTGGCAACTTCAAAACATGAGGGTGCACAAGGGTACTGTTTTGCATGGGGAGACAAAGTCTTATCTCCTTCACTCAAAGGAAGATTCCTTCATTCTTCTAGTGCAGGCTGAAGGCAGGCTGTCCTCTGAGGATGAACAACCGGGAAACAGTTGCAGTTGCTGGCAGGAGCTGAAGATACAATGTTGCAGAAGTCATCTTTGCTTCTTTGTTGCAGTTTGTAGAGTTCCTGGGGGTCCAGATATAGTTTCTTCAGTGAGACGGTGAAGTAAATGATGCAGAGGATTCCTGCTGGAGTCTTGCAATCTGAATCTGAAGAACCACCCAAGAGAGAGACCCTAAATAACCCTAAAATGGGATTGGTCAGCTAAACATGTAAGCACCTCTAAGGGGAGGGCTCTTACGTCAACTGCCGGCATTTGCCACTCAGATGCTCCTAGAGTTCCCTCCCAACTTGGAATCCAAATGGCAAAACCCAGGGACCCCCTGAAGGAGCTTTGAGCACCACCCGTCGGGTGGTGATGGACAGGGGAGTCGTCACTCCCCTTTCCTTTGTCCTGTTTCACGCCAGAGCATGGACTGGAGGTCCCTGCACTGGTGTAGACTGGATTATGTAAGTCAGGCAACAAATGTGCCCTTCAAAGCATTTCCAGTGGCTTGGGGATGCTACCTCTCCCAAGCCTGTAACACCTACTTCCAAATGGAGAGGGTTTAACACCCCTCTCCCAAAGGAAATCCTTTGTTCTTCCTTCCTAGGCTTGAGCTGCTCAAGCAACAGGAGGGCAGAAACCTGTCTGCGAGGTGGCAGCAGCTGGAGCTGCCTGGAAAACCTCAGAAGACTGGAGTGGCAATACTGGGGTCTTCTGTGGAGCCCCCAGAGTGCATGGAATCATACAACCAATGCTTGCAAAAGCATTGGGGTATAATTCCAACATGTTTGATACCAAACATGCCTATGTTCGGAGTTACCATTATGTAGCTGGTTCGGATTGCAAGACTCCAGCAGGAATCCACTGCATCCTTTACTTCACCTTCTCACCAAGAACATGTGTAAAATGGTGTCCCTGCACTCACAAAGTTCAGGAACATGGGCCTGGAAATTGTGGGGGCACCTCTGCTAGTGCAGGGGTGCCCTCACACACAGGTACTCTGAACCCTACCTTCAGAGCTGGAGGGCCTGCTATAGGGGTGACTTATAAGTGACCTGGTGCAGTGTAAATGGCAGTGAAAGGGTGCATGCACCTTTTCACACAGGCTGCAATGGCAGTCCTGCAGAAATGCTGCAGCCAATAGGGATCCCCTGGAACCCCAATTCCCTGGGTACCTAGGTACCATATACTGGGGACTTATAAGGGGGCATGAGTATGCCAATTGTGGGTGAAATACTGGGTTACCGGTATGCAGTGACAAAATTAGAGAAGAGAGAACATAATCACTGGGATCTTGGTTAGCAGGATCCCAGTGAACACAGTCAACCACACTGACATCAGGCAGAAAATGGGGGTAACCATGGCAAAAGAGGGTTCTTTCCTATAGCTGAATCTTGCACTTCCACTAAATTAAGAGGTAATGCTTTTTCATGTCATTACCTTCCTTTCCCTATTTCCCCATTTACCTGTGCCATAGTACTTTCTTACTGATCCTGCTTCTTTACATTCTCAGCTCCCAAAATATTCCATGTTCCATATTTCTAACATGCTTTGATTTCCCTGCTTACCATCATACATCACGCCATACATTGCTTTCATTTAGTTTCTGTTATGTTCTCTGTCTATAGAGGAAACACTATATAAGGTGAAATAAAACTACCAATTTCAAGTGGTTTAAATTGTACTTGTAAGCTCATATGGTATACAGTGTTCACAGACAGCTGCATCTAAAATATGCTTCACTTTGATGGATAAGGACTGGTGTGATGCTGAAAGTTTGAAGGTACTAAAGGATCACCAGGTCCACAAAATGAATTTTATTAGACTGAGACAGCTATTAGTAACTAGTGAATTGAATACAATTATTACAACACACTTATTTATTAACATGTTTTCTGTATGGATCGCTGAAAATCCATAAATGTATGGAAGGTCACCCACAATTTTCTTGACCCTAACAGAGGGATGTGAATTCCTTTTGTCTTTGGCAATCTGTCCAGATTACTACATTGGAAAACTCCTTAGATGTTTAGCAAACATAATGAAGGATGCCACAGATTATTTTTTTTAATTAAAAAAAGAGCTTGGAATTGCAAGAAAATGATAGCCTTTTTAGTTATGTTAAAAGTGTTTACAGGAACATGATACTCAGGTACTCAGGCAACAGAAGACATAGAACTACAATACGATGTGCTTCAGAAGATTTGAGTATCCTTTATAAAAATTATACATTTAAATTTCACCTCAACTATTTCACATATGATATAACAAAAGAAACAGATCGGCACAGATTCATTGGGCTGAAAGCAACGTAGCACCAAATTTAGTAAGAGTCAACTGCGGATGAAGTCATTGGTGACAGTAATGTAAAATTTGTCTGCCTGTAGAGCAAAGGTAGATCTGCTTTTTCTAGCTGTTGAAAAGCGGATTATTGGTAAGGGCAGGTGAGTACCTACACTTAGCAATAGGCCACAAACCCCCACTAGGCCCAGTCAGGTCCAAATAAACTAATCCCAGCTCAACCCTTGGTTGCTTGACAGCGCACAGTCAGGCTTAACTTAGGAGATGGTGTTTAAAGCATTTGAAAATCACAAAGCAGTAAATTAGTAAATAGTGAAACACAATACAAATCCAATACAAATTTATAAAAATAGACTATACTTTTATTTTTAAAATGACACTAAAATGACAAAAATCCAATAAAGGGAATTGAAGATATGAATTTAAAAAAAAAATATGATGTTTAGTCCATATAAACTAAAATTTCCAATCTGGACATCTGGTCGCACTCGACCAGGGCAAATTCAAAATTCGAGGCTGACAGTGATGGAGCCCTGCTTGGCTACAGTGAGTGGGAGGCCTCGGTCAACGTTTTGTCTACTGACTTAGGGCCTCATTACAAGTGTGGCGGTCTTAGGACCACCACATGTGTGGTGGCGGTTTGGACCACCACAGATGCGGCGGTCCAACCAACACATAACAAACCTGGCAGTCTGACCACCAGGGTACTACCAGCGGGTGGAGATCCTAATCCACCAGGGCAGTTCTGCCATGCGGATTATGATCTCATTCTCCACCAGCCTTTCCATGGCAGTACCACTGCCATGAAGAGGCTGGCTGAGAACAGGTGCAGGGTGCCAACTGGGGCTCCTGCACTGCCTATGCACTTAGCATGGGCAGTGCATGAGCCCCACTGCCCAGAATCATCACAATGCTCACTATCTGCTTTGCAGACAGTGAACATTGCGAGGGTGCCTGTGAACCCTGCTGGAAACAGCATTGCTGGCGGCTCAATTACGAACGAGAGACATTGCTGTAGCCTGTTTCCCGCTAGGCCGGTGGGGGAAACTTAGGTTTCCGCCTGCCAACCTAGCAGGAAACCCGTCAAGAATCTAGCAGGGAGTTTGCCACATAGGCTGCGGCCACTGGGTTGGGAGTTTGGGGTGTCAAAGTAAGTCTCAGCAAGGCCTACTAGTGCAAGGGGTTCGTCCTTCTCTGCACAGACCATACAGACCATATAGGAAGAAGTTGGCACAGAAACTGAAATAAAAGACAAAGGCGGTCATTACAACATTGGCGGTAAAAGCCGCTTACCGCTGTGCAGAAGACCGCCAACACACCGCCAAGGCAGCGGAAATCTGCCACAGCTATTATGACCCACAGCACGGAATCCACCAAAATTCAGACACCGGCACAAGTCCACCACACCAAAGGTCAGTGATAAACTGGCGAAAACAAATCCTCCACCGTCACTCCAACAGAAATATGCCCACACTATCACGACCCACGAATCCACGCAGCGGTCTTTCAACCGCGGTATTCCATTGGCAGTACACACAGCCGCGCTCAAAATACACGCACATTTACAAAACACAACCACATTGGACAATTCAAAATACACACACCTGATACACATACACACATCACTCCCACACAACCAATACAATATAAAACACACTCCCACATCACCCACAAACCCCTACGACCACAATTACTGAGAGATGGCCAGAGAGAGACACCACAATCAACAATACTAGCATCCACAGGCACACAACACCATCACCCACACAACTTCCAAGCACCTCACACAACACACCACTACATATCAGCACACTTATCGCCACACACACCACCCCACACATCACCTACACCACCCCATGGCACGGAAAAGACACCCCAGGTTCTCGGAGGAGGAGCTCAGGGTCATGGTGGAGGAAATCGTCCGGGTAGAGCCACAGCTATTCGGAGTACAGGTGCAGCACACCTCCATAGCTAGGAAGATGGAGCTATGGCGAAGAATAGTGGACAGGGTCAACGCAGTGGGACAGCACCCAAGAAATCAGGATGACATCAGGAAGAGGTGGAACGACCTACGGGGGAAGGTGCGTTCCGTGGTCTCAAGACACCACCTTGCGGTTCAGCGGACTGGCGGCGGACCCCAACCTCCTCCCCCACAACTAACAACATGGGAGGAGCAGGTCTTGGCGATTCTGCATCCTGAGGGCCTCGCAGGAGTAGGTGGAGGAATGGACTCTGGTAAGTCAAATCTTAACTGTTACATCCCCCACCCTACCTGCATACCAGCACATACCCCCACCTTCACCCTCACCCCCATCACTCTAACTCCTCAATGTCCCAACATCACAAACCACACATCCTAACACCAAGCCCTGCATGCAACAACAAAGCATGGACACACATCACTAAAGCATGCCCACTGCACATACCCATACACCCCCCTAAACCATCATCACACAAGGTCCCACACAGGAATGCAAGCACTGGGGTACACGGTCACCCACCTATTGCACACCATGGCACACACAGATGTAACAAACATCCTTTTATACCCCTGCAGGACCCCTACCCATGTCACCAGACAGGAGGGTCCACACATATCCACACCACCAACAGAAGAGGCCCACAGTGATGACAGCAGCTCTGTCCAACTGGATCTAGATGACCAGCCCGGCCCATCGGGGACCTCTGGACAGTCAGTTCCCCTCACACAGTCACAGGCTGTTAGACCTGACCTGCCTTAGGGTGGTCACCCCTAACTTTTTGCCTGCCTCCCTCCACTTTTTGGACTCTGTTTTTGCTGGCTTTTAGTCTCTGCGCACTTTACCACTGCTAACCAGTGCTAAAGTGCATATGCTCTCTCCCTTTAAACATGGTAACTTTGGATCATACCCAATTGGACAATTTAATATACTTATAAGTCCCTAGTAATGTGCACTGTATGTGCCTAGGGCCTGTAGATTAAATGCTACTAGTGGGCCTGCAGCACTGGTTGTGCCACCCACTCAAGTAGCCCCTTTACCTTGTCCCAGGCCTGCCATTGCAAAGCCTGTGTGTGCAGTTTCACTGCCAATTCGACTTGGCAGTTAAAAGTACTTGTCAAGCCTAAAACTCCCCTTTTTCTACACATAAGTCACCTCTAATGTGTGCCCTAGGTAACCCCTAGAGCAGGGTGCTGTGTGGGTAAAAGGCAGGACATGTACCTGTGTAGTTTACATGTCCTGGTAGTGTAAAACTTCTAAATTTGTTTTTACACTACTGTGAGGCCTGCTCCCTTCATAGGCTAACATTGGGGCTGCCCTCATACATTGTTGAAGTGCTACCTGCTGATCTAAAGGAAGTAGGAAGGTCATATTTAGTATAGCCAGAATGGTAATACAAAATCCTGCTGACTGGTGAAGTTGGATTTAATATTACCATTTTAGCAATGCCACTTTTAGAAAGTGATCATTTCTCTGCACTTAAATCTTTCTGTGCCTTACAATCCACGTCTGGCTAGGTTTAGTTGACAGCTCCTTGTGCATTCACTCAGACACACCCCAAACACAGGGTACTCAGCCTCACTTGCATACATCTGCATTTTGAATGGATCTTCCTGGGCTGGGAGGGTGGAGGGACTGCTCTCACACAAAGGACTGCCACACCCCCTACTGGGACCCTGGCAGACAGGATTGAACTGAAAGGGACCCTGGTGCACTTCTAAGCCACTCTTTGAAGTCTCCCCCACTTCAAAGGCACATTTGGTCTAGAACAGGGCCTCTGCCCTACCACCTCAGACACTTGCTGGAGAAGAAACCTGAACCAGAACCTGCATCCTGCCAAGAAGAACTGCCTGGCTGCTCAAAGGACTCACCTGACTGCTTTCTACAAAGGACTGCTGCCTTGCTGAACTCCTGTCTGGCTGTAAAAGTGCTCTCCAAGGGCTTGGATAGAGCTTGCCTCCTGTTCCCTAAAGTCTCAGGATCAAAAAGACTTCTTTCTTTCAACTGGACGCCGTGTGCGCCGAAAAATTTGACGCACAGCTTGTTCCGCGGAGGGAAATTCACTGCACGCCGATCCGGAAAGACGCCGCTCGACGCAACGCCTACGGTGCGACCGGAACTTCGGTGCACAGCCTGCCTGGACAATGCCATCCGGCATCCCGAGAGGAAATCGACGCGACACCTGCCGTGAGGAAAAAATTCCACGCACAGCCCACCGGAACAACGCGCAGCCGGATAACAAGCCTAGGATTCCACGCACAGACCCTGGGACATCTGGTAATCCCGCGACCCACAGAAGGAGACGGCCCGCGTGCCGGAAAACGACGCACGTCTTCCCCGAGTGAAAAATAACAACGCAAGTCTGTGTGTGAGGGGGCGAAAACGACGCACACACCATTTTTTCACGCATCTCCTCCTCTGGGCCCTCTGCGGAGATTTTCCACTCCAAACCAGGTACTTTGTGCCTGAAAGAGACTTTGGGGGTCATTCTGACCTCAGCGGTAAAAGGCTCTTACCGCCGGTCAGAAGACCGCCATCATACCGCCGCGGTAAACCGCCACGGTCATTCTGACCCACAACTGCCAAACCGCCAAAAACCCGACATCCACTGAAGGCCGCCTCATCAGCGGTCAGCGATAAACTGGAGATGACCAAACCTCCACCGTCACGCCAACACAAACACGCCCATGCCATTACGACCCACGAATCCACGCGGCGGTCTTTCAACCGCGGTATTCCATTGGCGGTACACACCGCCGCGCTCAAAATACACACACCTTTACAAAACACAGACACATTGGACAATTTGAAATACACACACCTGATACACATACAAACAACACACCCACACACCCATCCCCATATAAAACACACACCCACATCACCCACAAACCCCCACAAATCGAAATTCAGAGACAAGGCGCAATACACAGAGAGAGAGCACAGGGAACGCAAACCACAACACACACAGGAACCCAACATCATCACCCACACCACATCTACGCACAAAACACCACACACCACCACACTCATCACCACAAACACCACCCCACACCTCATCCACACCACCCCATGGCACCCCAAAGACACCCCAGGTTCTCGGACCAAGAACTCAAGGTCATGGTGGAGGAAATAATTAGGGTAGAGCCCCAGCTCTTCGGCACACAGGTGCAGCACACCACAATAGCCAGGAAGGCGGAGCTATGGCAAAGGATCGTCGACAGGGTCAACGCTGTGGGACAGCATCCCAGAAATCGGGAAGACATCCGAAAGCGCTGGAACGACCTACGGGGGAAGGTGCGGTCGATGGTGTCAAGACACAACATCGCTGTGCAGAAGACTGGCGGCGGACCACCACCCACTCCACCCGAATTCACAGCATGGGAGCAAGAGGTCTTGAACATCCTGCATCCTGAGGGCCTCGCTGGAGTAGGCGGAGGAATGGACTCTGGTAAGTCTAATCTCAACTACTTCACCCCCCCCCAACCACCAGCATGCCAACCCACACCCCCACCCTCACCCCTAACCCCCCAGCACACATACTCCTTGTTAATGTCTCACCAGCACAACCCACCCAACCCAACCCCAACCCCTGAATGCCAACACAAACCATGGACACCCATCACCTAAGCATGACCACTGCACATACCCACCCCCCTCCCACAAACCACCCTCACAACTCCTCCCACATGGGACTGCCAGCACTGGGGGACAAGGGCACCCACAAATCGCACGCCATGGCACACACAAAATCAATAACCATACTATTTTACCCCTGCAGGGCCCGAACGCCAACACACCGGCCAGGAGGGTCCAGATTTGTCCATCCCACCCCCAGAACAGGCCCCCAGTGATGACAGCAGCTCTGTCGACCTAGAACCTGATGACCAGCCCGGACCATCGGGGACCTCTGGACAGTCGGTTACCCTCAGTCAGCCACAGGCCACAGCATACCTACCCCCCTCTGGAAACACCAGCACAGCACCCACCCAGCGGGCCAATGCTTCTGTCTCCAGGACAGGTCAAGCAGCTGTGTGTCTACCAGTACAGGGCACCCAGGGTAACCCACAACCCCAACAACAGGGACCTGGGGGCACTGGTAGTGGCCACACCGTCCAGGGGACAGAGGCCCAGGAACAAAGAGGAACTGGGAGGGCTGCTGTGCGACAGAGGGAGGACAGGCCTAGGGAACCCACTGTCCAAGAGGCCCTCACCACCATCATGGGAGCGTACCACCACTCCCAAGAGACGATGGCGAAGGTCCTGGCCAGGTTCCAGGAGATCCAGGCCATGCAGGAGGGCCAGTACATGTGGTTCCGGGAAGAACTGCGCAGCATCAGTTCCGCAATTGGTACAATCGTGGTGGCACTCAACCAGATTGTCACCACATTGCGGGACCATGTGGCCCCCCAAAGGGCCCCTGCCACTAGCATGGAGGAAGAACAGCCCACCACCTCCGCCGGCGCTAGTGGTCAGGAGGCCCCGACACAACAGCAACGGCCCACCCGGACCCCACCCCCTGCAGAACAAGAACCACCCCGCAAGAAAGGCCTGAGATCTAGGAAGAAGACAGAGTAGGATGTCAAGACCCCCGCCATGCACGGAAACCCACGGATGCCATCCCACTGTCCCATTTGTTCACCCTGTCCAACCTTGAACTGCCCCTGCTCCACCTTCCACAGGCATATGGACAATGGACCTGTAGGAACGACAGTCTGGACACTGCCATGGACATGCCTCCACCATCACCCATCACCCTTTTTGAACTATACACCTATTTGAAAACTTCAATAAACACAATTCTTGCACAAAAACCAACTGGATTCTGCTATCTATTTATTTAAACCAAATGTATTCGATATGACCAACAAAACATTTCTAGTTACATTGTGATGACAACATACCAGTGTCACACAGCGGTAGTCCCTGGGGAAAAAAACCAGAGGGCACTCCGTGGGGATGAGATCACTGTAATAGGAAGTGATATACACAACTAAGTTACCATACATTGGGGTGAAAGGTCAGACAGTAGAGAGCCACTACAGTTACAGATATAATACAATGCAGGAGTAGATTATTACCTGTGTGTCACTGGAAATACTGCAGTATCACTCTGTCCCTGTTGTCTGTGTCGTCCTCTTCGTCTTCCTCCTCTCCGCAGGATCCACAGCGGCCACAACACCACCATCTGGACCATCCTCCTGCAGGAAAGGCACCTGGCGTCGCAAAGCCAGGTTGTGAAGCATTCAGCAGGCCACGATGATATGACACACCTTCCTTGGTGAGTACATTAGGGATCCACCAGTCATATGCAGGCACCTAAACCTGGCCTTCAGGAGGCCGAAGTTCTGCTCAATCACCCTCCTGGTACGCCCATGGGCCTCATTGTACCGTTCCTCTGCCCTGGTCCTGGGATTCCTCACTGGGGTCAATAGCCAAGGCAGGTTTGGGTAACCAGAGTCACCAATTACCCACACACTCTGTAGCTGTTCCATCACATAAGGGATGCTGCTATTTCGCATGATGTACGCGTCATGCACTGACCCTGGGAACTTGGCATTTAAATGGGAGATGTACTGGTCAGCCAAACAGACCACCTGGACATTCATCGAATGATAATTTTTTCGGTTCCTGTACACCTGCTCATCGTCTTTTGGGGGAACCAAAGCCACATGGGTACCATCAATGGCACCAATGATATTGGGAATGTGTCCAAGGGCATAGAAATCACCCTTCACTGTAGGCAAGTCACCCACCTCAGGAAAAATGATGTAGCTCCGCATGTATTTCATCAGGGCAGACAACACTCTGGACAACACCTTTGAAAACATAGGCTGAGACATCCCAGATGAAATGGCCACGGTAGTTTGAAATGATCCACTGGCAAAAAAATGCAGTACTGACAGCACCTGCACTAGAGGGGGAATCCCTGTGGGTTGGCGGATGGGTGACATCAGGTCTGGCTCCAGCTGGGCACACAGTTCCTGGATAGTGGCGTGGTTGAGTCTGTAGGTGAGTATGACGTGTCTTTCTTCCATTGTCGACAGGTCCACCAGCGGGCTGTACACGGGAAGATTCCTCCGTCTCCTCGCAAGTCCCAGCGGACGATGCCTAGGAAGGACAACATGGAGCACAGAGTCAAGCAACCCACAGGTAAGTGCCCACAGCATGCACAGTACACAAATCTCTCGGGATTGAATGGCTAGTATGATTGTCGGTGCAAGGCCTAGCCATGTGTGACGCAGTAGGAATTAAGCCTTGTGGGCCCTTGAAATGGCGGCTGCCTGACCTGTGAAGTGTGACAATGTGAAGTGAGGTCATTGCGCAAGCGTGGCACACCGTGGCGGTAGGCGGTCGCAGTCCGCGGCGCAAAGGCGCATTGGACAACATTGAACCCTATGGGTTTCAGGAGCCAATGGCGGTGAGCGCCGAAGGTCGCGGTACGCACCGCCGCGGTATGCACCGCCGCGGCCGTAACCGCCATTTTCTCTCTGCTTGATCACACGAGACCTGAGCATCCACAGGAGAGGACCTATGCTGCAAGTGCTGCTGTGACCTCGGTCTGGAAGTGACAATGGCTGCTGCGACTGGGGAAAGGGCCCCCGCCTTCAGTTCCGAGGAGTTAGAGAAGCTCGTGGACGGGGTCCTCCCCCAGTATGCGCTACCCTACGGGCCTCCAGACCAACAGGTGAGTACACGGGGGCAATGCATAGTGCCCAATGCCTGGGTTGAGTGGGGAGGATGTACGATGGAGGGGAGGGCAGCGAATGACGAATGCATGGCACGACAGATGAGAGCATGTGCCACATGGCAAGGTTGGGGAGGGGGGGCCCCTCACATCGAGCATGCTGAAAAGTGATGATGTTTCTCTTCCCCCCCTGTACATGTCACATAGGTCAGCGCCCATCAGAAGATTGACATTTGGCGTGCCATCGCCAAGGACGTCCGGGCCCTGGGGGTCCACAACAGAAAGGGTACCCACTGCCGCAAGAGGTTGGAGGACATCCGCCGCGGGAGCAGGAAGACCACGGAGGCTCTGCTGGGGATGGCCTCCCAACCTAGGAGGGGTGCCAGTCGTACCTTGACCCCCCTGATGTCCCGGATCCTGGCGGTGGCCTACCCCGATTTAGATGGGCGCTTCAGGGCATCACAGCAGCCACAAGGGGGTGAGTACACTCTCATCCTGCTGATTTTGCGCGCAGTGGAGGGATCAGGGTGGGGGAGGTGGGCTGAGGGTTTCCCTAGACCAGGGCGAGTTCCGTAGGCAAGGTCCCTCCGTAAGGCAGGCCATATGGCACCCCATCGCACCTCTGTAGAGTGCCAAGTACACCTAGTCATGCCCCTGTGTCATCCATGTGTGCAGATGTCGTCCATAGCCTAGTAGGCCATTTCCCCGGAATTGAACAGTGGATCCCAAGAGCCCGGCGTAGTGCAGGGGGCTTGTGTGTCTGTCGTGTCCGCCAACGGTAGCGGTAATGCATGCACTCAACATGTCTTTCTTCTGTCGTCCCCCCCCTTTTTGTGGTCTCCCTGTTCTTGTGTGCATTAGCATCATCAGGCGGAGGAGCAGTGGCACCGGAGCACGAGGGGGCTGCATCACACATGGCCATGGAGGGCCACACTACAGAATCGGACTTCACCAGTTGGACGGAGAGTGAGGGGAGCTCCACGGCGGGGACAGGAGCTGACACCAGCGACACGGACTCATCCTCTGATGGGAGCTCCCTTGTGGTGGTGGCAACATCTGTGCCCCCCCATCTACAGGTACAGCCGCCACCCCCCTTCCAGCACCGCCCTCCCAGCAGCCCCTCAGCCTTTGCCCCGTGCCCACTCACCCGGGATGGTGGGCATCACCTTCTCCCCAGGCACCTCAGCCCCTGCCCCAGTCACCCCTGCTGCCCTCAGTGAGGAGGCCATTGACCTCCTCAGGTCCCTCACTGTTGGGCAGTCTACCATTTTGAATGCCATCCAGGGTGTCGAAAGGCAGTTGCAACAAACCAATGCATTCCTGTAGGGCATTCATTCTGGTCAGGTGGCCCTTCAGCGAGCTTTTCAGACTCTGGCCTCAGCACTGATGGCAGCCATTGTCCCTGTGTCTAGCCTCCCCCCTCCAACTTCATCCACCCAGACCCAATCCCCTGTACCCCAGCCTATCCCAAGCACACCTCTAGACCAGCATGCACACACGTCAACACACAAGGGAAGCTCAGGCAAACATAAGCACCACACATCCCACAGGCACTCACACAAGCATCAGACACATGCAGACACACCAACATCCACTGCCTCCACTGTGTCCCCCTCCTCCTCGTCTCCCTCCTCCCTCCCAGTCTCGTCTACACTCACACCTGCATGCACTACCTGTACAGCCACTACTGCCATCACCAGCACACCCACCACCACACCCCGCTCACGTGCAGTCACCACCCCCACTACCATTCACACGTCCCCTGTGTCCTCTCCCAGTGTGTCTGTGACGCCACCTCCCAAGATACACAAACGCAGGCACACACCCACCCAACAGCCATCCACCTCACGACAGCCTCCAGCGCATGCACCTTCACCCAAAGTCAGCAGTCGAACACCTCCTACAACCACAACCTCTTCCTCCACTCCCAAACCCCCTCCAGCTACCCGTCCCAGTGTCTCCAAAAACTTTTCCTGTCCAACCTTGACCTTTTTCCCACACCTCCCCCACCCCGTCCGTCTCCTAGGTCCTGAACTAGCACCTCAGCCACAACATCTCCGGGACCAGTGGTGCCTGTAGTCACCGGAATCTGGAGTGCACCGGCCACCAGGGCAGCCAGTGTGGCACAGAGCCATAGCACAGACAGTCCCCCACCTGTGAAGCATCAGAAGTTGGCCAGTGCCCGGCGGGAGAAGGGGAAGACTCCAGCCACCAAAGCCGCTCCCAGGGGTCCCGGTGGGAGTGTGGAGTCAGCTGCGACACCTTCCAAGGTGGGGAAGGGCCACAAGAAACCAGGAAAGTCTGGGAAGAGCAGCACGGCGGAGGAGACCGCCATCATCCCCGCTGCCCAGGAGGCCACAACCGTCATCCCCGCTGCCCAGGAGGCCACATCCGTCATCCCCACTGCCCAGGAGGCCACAGCCGTCATCCCCGCTGCCCAGGAGGCCACAGCCATCATCCTCGCTTGGACAGAGAGGACCGCCAGCACAAGCCCCGCTGGGCTAGAGAGGACCGCCAGCACAAGCCCCGCTGGGCTAGAGAGGACCGCCAGCACAAGCCCCACTGGGACAGAGAGAACCGCCAGCACAAGCCCCGCTGGGACAGAGAGGACCGCCAGCACAAGCCCCGCTGGGCTAGAGAGGACCGCCAGCACAAGCCCCGCTGGGCTAGAGAGGACCGCCAGCACAAGGCCCGCTGGGCCATGAAGGACCACCAGCAGCTGAGTCACTGCAAAGGAGCCCGCCGCTTCAAGCACCGCTGAACAGGGCACCGCCGTCTCAAGCACCGCTGAACAGGGCACCGCCGCCTCAAGCACCGCTGAACAGGGCACTGCCGTCTCAAGCACCGCTGAACAGGGCACCGCCGTCTCAAGCACCGCTGAACTGGGCCTCGCCGCCTCAAGCACCACTGAACAGGGCACCGCCGCCTCAAGCAACGCTGGCCCATGAGCGCCAAGGGCACTGACGTTACTGAGTCCATCACAGGCAGAATGAAGCACTCTGGGCACAATGCCCCCTCCAGAACCAGTGGAGAGATACATCCACTACCTCTGTCCTTAGCAGGATGAAGCACTCTCGGCACAATGCCCCCTCGAGAACCAGTGGAGAGATACATCCACTACCTCTGTCCTTAGCAGGATGAAGCACTATGGGCACCAAGCCCCCTCCAGAACCAGTGGAGACTGTTATCCACTTGAGAGACTGTGGCTTTGCACTCCCCAGGATGGAACAGTGGGGAACCCACCCACTGTGGAGACTTGAGAGACTGTGGCGTTGCACTCCCCAGGATTGAACAGTGGGTAACCCACCCACTGTGGAGACTTGAGAGACTGTGGCTTTGCACTCCCCAGGATTGAACAGTGGGCAACCCACCCACTGTAGAGACTTGAGAGACTGTGGCTTTGCACTCCCCAGGATTGAACAGTGGGCAACCCACCCACTGTAGAGACTTGAGAGACTGTGGCTTTGCACTCCCCAGGATTGAACAGTGGCCATGTGGCCCTCTCGTGGATTTGGCGTCGTGCACTCAACCGGCTGAGGTGCACCCCCTTTCCCTCCCCTTGAGGTGCCTGTTTTTTTGCTCTCTGATGCCCCTGCAGTGTTCTCTCCGTCATGGTCGGGGATCTTGTGTGGGCCTCGCCCATCCCCCTGAGGTGCCTGTTTTCTTGCTCTCTAATGCCCCTGCAGTGTTCTCTCCGCCATGATCGGGGATCTTGTGTGGGCCTCGCCCATACCGTGTGGGCCCAGTGTTCCACTGACTTCATTGGAGCACTACCTGGACTACTATACTTGGTGTATATTTTGTTAATGGTGTATATATGTATATTTTTGCATACTTGCTTTTAATATATTACAGTGGTTCCACTCATTTCTTTTTGTCTTTGCATTCTTCTAGGGGGTTTTGGGGGGGTAACTGTAATGTGTCATGCTGTATTAGTGTGTGTGTTGTAGTGGGTGAGGGTGGGGGTGGGGGTGTTGCGTGTGTGTGTCCCTGTTTTTTCCCACCCCCTTACCTGTGTCGTAGGTGCAGTACTCACCGTGGTCTTCGCCGCCGGCGTTCGTGCTCCTGGTAGAGGAGCAGGTAGACTATTGCAGGGAGAATTTGGAGTTCCGGCTCCATGGTGTCCTAATTCCTCCTGGGGTGTGTAGAGGTGAGAGTTTTCCCTTCGGAATCCTGCTTCTGCCGTGTTTTTATCCGCGGTGAATTCACCCCGGAAAAGGGGGCGGATTGGTAGGTTGTGATACTGTGGGCGGAACTTTGTCCTCCGCCTGTCTGTTGGCGGTGACCGCTGCGCTGTTTGTTTGTACCGCTGTGGCGGTCAGAGTGTTAAAGTGTCTGTCTTTGTTGGCGGTTTCCGCCACGGTCTTAATTGCAACATTTTTACTGCCGGCCTGTTGGGGGTCTTACCGCCGCTTTAACACCGACCGCCAGGGTTGTAATGACCACCAAAGTTTATTAAACCTCATGAAGTGGTACTACAGTTCAAACAGCACCCTTCGGTAATGTTTTAAGTAGCACACTGAACTAAGAGAGCATGGTCCTTTTATACCCACGCAGGGGCTAAAAAGAAGGTGGTACAAATATAGAAGCAAGACTTGTATACATATAAGGTCATATGGAAATGCACAGTCGACAGGTAGGAGGGGCTAACAGTTTTCAAGGACTAGTTGACACATTACTGTCTGTAATGTAATGTACTGTCATGAGGTGGTACTACAGTTCAAACAGCACCCTTCGGTAATGTTTGAAGTAGCACACTGAACTAAGAGAGCATGGTCCTTTTATACCCACGCAGGGGCTAAAAAGAAGGTGGTACAATTATAGAAGCAAGACTTGTATTCATGTAAGGTCATATGAAAATGCACAGTCGACAGGTAGGAGGGGCTAACAGTTTCCAAGGACTAGTTGACACATTACTGTCTGTTACTAATTACTAACAGCTGTAGATCTTACTGGGCATGTGCAAAGTGGGAGATGCTAAATATAACTTGTCACTAGACAGATTTTCAAGAGTAGTTAACAGGACGGTAGGACAGAGCACATGGCGAGCACATGGCAGCATGTGGCAGAGATAATGGCTGCCATGAATACAAAATGGATTCTGCGAAATGTTCACAATAGTTGCTAAATACAAGATGTTTTCTGCTAATGCTTAATCTAATCGCTACTAAATTACAACAGATGACCCTTTCAGCATTAGCTGAAGACATTCGTCTTTCTGGGATAATCTAAATACTCATCTTGTATATTTATGCTCATCATTTCAGCTATTTCCTTATCTAACATGTGTTGTGCTTTCATTTCTGTAATATCTCTTTTGGTAGGCATGCTAGCAGTAATACACATGGAGCAGAACATTGGATCACACTGAATACGGATACAGCATGTGAAAAATATTGCAATCATTACACACAGGATAGTCAGTAGTTTCCAGCCCCAGGTGGAAACAAGAGCCCAAAACCATCCAGAAAAAGTCCAAGTACCAGTCTCTGTGTGAATTTCTGCAGCAATTGTATGCAATTTAGATATGGCATCATATACTGAAGGTGAGTGATCTGTAATGAAAACGCAGCAACTTCTACCGATGATGTGACATGCACCACCTCGATCAGCTAATATCACATCTAGTACCATACGATTTTGAAGCGCTACAATCCTCGCAATTTGGTGCTCCTCTGTAATATTCCCAAGTGCCAGAGCTGCCTGATTGGTAACAGCTTCCACAACCCTAGTCAATCGTCTCACTTTCCTACTGTTTAACGCAGCACCCACAAAGGAGAACAACCCTAAATTTAAATCAACATATTGTTGCAGGCTAGTGTCCGTTTGGTCTACCTCATTTGTACTTATTGTCCTTTTATATCTATTTTTAATGATGTTATTGAACAGTTTAAAATCTCGGTGATATGATGCAGGTGCCAAAAACACAGGGGGTAATAGAAAAAATACATAACACACACCTGCCCACCCAACAGGTATCACAAACAAAATATGTATTATGTGAAGATGTAAAACTACTATTATTTACACCCTCAATAGTTAAAATCAAGGTACAATTGCTTGTCCCCACTGGAATTCGCCCAATGCTACGTATACATAAATCTGCTTTAGTTTTTGTAACAGAAATCACAAATTGTTCTTTCTTGTCAGAGTCTCTTATATTTGTGAAGACATATGGTACTGAAACATTGTCCTGTTGATACTCTTCCCATTCCCATTTAGTTCCTTTGGCTTGGGGATACCCATCTTTGTCTTGGTAGCATACTTTATTAAGGCGAAAAAGAAGTCCGCGCATTGTACGTTTTCCGGAAGCAAACAAAAGCGTATACCAAGCTTGAAAAGAACCACTGTTTGAAAAATGAAGAGGAATGAAAGGTGTTACTCCTTTCTTTTGATGCACAGGTATCATTCCACATACCCAACAGTTAGTAGTATTTGTAGCATTATGAGTATGATGCAACATCTGAATGAAAGTATTATTGAAGTACGATTGACAGTGCTTCTGCTCATGATAGGGAAGCATAAAGTAATAGTGATCCTCTGGTACTGGAGTAGTGGCAACAAACAACTCACGAGCAGGAGCCATCTTTTCAACGAACCAGGTGATTATCGCTATAGCACCTAAAACAACAACAAACCCCATAGTACTAATGATCACTTTGTTATTAATTTTAGCAACAGTGATAATCGACCCTTCCAGAAATTAGGGCGGTAGCTTAACCAGTTTTTTCCAGCACTACAGAATCGTTCCCGGTCTCAAATTATATCGTGACACTCCAGGAATCGTATGGTCCAGGAAGTCCTCCGCAGATTCATCAGGTGATATAGCACGGCCTTTCTCCGTAGTCAAAATCTCTCGATGATCGGTCAGCACAGCAGGTTCCACCAAGGTAGGTAGCACTCTCTTGCAGTGAGTACTATGGAACCAATTCTTTCGGTTCGTCACTCGAACTGCTGTCCTTGTCGCAAGGAGCACGTGCTATGGGCTTCGCCACTTTGGTTCCAAGCCGATCTTTCAAGGGACTTAATCATCACCTGGTCACCAGGTCGGAGTTCATGGCCTTCACCTGTAGATCTGTTAGGAAGTGCTTCTCGAACCTGTTGATGAATAGAAACCAAATTGTTGGTTAACTGTGCCAAATAATCATTCATCAGGACACAAGGTACATCATATACAGAATTTGGTTTAGGAACTCCCCAAATGTTCATTGGCCTTCCAAGTACTATTTCATAGGGGGTAAGGCCTGTTCGAGAGTATGGCACTGACCTAATAGATAATAATGCCAACGGTAATGCATCCGGCCAAGTTAAAGATGTGGAAGACTGTACCTTTGCTAACTTCAGCTTCAAAATAGCATTATACCTTTCCACCAACCCTGCTGATTGTGGAAAGCCGCATGGAACTTTTGTTTGATCCCTAATCCTTTCAGGACATCCTTAATAACTTCCCCAACAAAATGAGGTATGTTATCATTTCATAAAAGTCTGCAAACACCAAACCTAGGGAAAAATTCTTTCAAAAGCACCTTCGCTGTGGTAATGGCAGTATTGTCCTTTGTAAGGTACGCATCTATCCATTTACTAAAGGCACATGCCACCACCAAGACATACTTTAAATTGTTGCAGCGTTCAAGCTGAATATAATCCATTTGTAGAACTTCGAAAGGTGCAGTTGGTGTACCAAACCCTCCCGCAGGAGTTCGTGTCCCTTTTCCAGGATTGTATTGTAAACAGATCAAACAAGACTGTACTTCTCTCTTGGCTGTACTGGAAATGTCTGGATGCTCCCAAACTTGCGTAAGCAACTTTGTTATTGTTGAAGCTCCAACATGTGCCAGTCCATGTGCCATCTGAACCACAGGTTGTACAAAAGCTATAGGCAATTTCCATTTATCCATCTGCTTATTCCACCAACAGCCCTCACCATCCAATTCTCCTTCTTCAGACCATTGCTCACGTTCTTTCACAGAAGCAGATTTCTGTATATCTACTACATCTTGTCTAGCATTATGCCAGCATTCAGCTTGTGACTTCACTACATACATAGAAGTAGTACTTCGCTGCATCGCAGTCTCATGTGCTACGCAGTCCGCAAGGGCATTACCTTGTCCTATCTTATCGGTCACTCTCTTGTGTGCACTACATTTCACAATAACTATTTTCTTTGGATATGTCAATGCAGTCAAGAGGTTATGCACTAATTCTCCCTGCATTATCTGCATCCCGTGGGATGTGAGAAAGCCTCTCTCCTTCCAAAGCTAACCAAAATCATGAGCCACTCTAAAAGCATAGCAGCTGTCTGTATAAATGTTCACACATAAGTCAGTACTAAGCTCACATGCTCGTGTCAAAGCTATTAGTTCAGCTGCTTGAGCTGACTTCAGTGGTATATGAGCTGTCTCCACTACCGTGTGTATTGTGGTGATTGCATATGCAGCTGAGTTCGTACCGTCTGGCAACTTCAAACAAGACCCATCAACCCACAATTCCCCGTCTACATCTGGAAGGGACGTACCTTGCAAATCAATACGACCCTTTGTCTGTTCTTCGGTAAGGAATATACAATCATGTGTTTCTTGTGACTGAGGCTGAGTCCCCGGATATGGCAACAAAGTGGCTGGATTTAGTGTTGCACATCTCTTCAGTGTAATGTGAGGAGCCAGCAATGTCAATTCATATCCTGTCAGGCGAGCGCTAGTTAAATGCTGCGTCTTTGTTTGATTTAAAAGAGCATCAACCGCATGGGGTACTAACACCAACAGCTTATGTGACAAAACTATCCCTTCACTCTGACATATTGACACAGCTATTGCTGCAACTGAACGAAAACACCCAGGCAATGCTCAAGCGACAGGATCAAGTACTGCTGAAAAATATGCACAGGGACGCTGCTTATCGCCATGTGTCTGTACTAAAACTGACAATGCACATCCATATTTCTCATGTATGTAAAGTGCAAAAGGCTTCGTGTAATCTGGAGTACCTAACACTGGTGCTGAACAAAGGGCTTGTCGCAGCTGCCGGAAAGCAGTCTCACATTCGTCTGTCCATGGGAGGGGCATTGGAGTATCTTTAGTTAAAAGTGCTAGCAAAGGTTTGACAATGTGTGAAAACCCTAATATCCATTGCCTACAAAAAGAAGTAAGACCAAGGAATGCACGAACATCTTTCTGAGTAGAGGGTACTGGTGTGTCTAAAATTGCTTGAATACGATCTGATGTAAGTGCACGGCCCTCCTTAGACAAAAGGTGACCTCAATAGGTTACCTTTGGTCTACAATATTGCAATTTCTTTCGTGACACTTTATGATGGTGTAAAGCAAGAAAAGAAAGTAAGGACAAAGTGCACTTTTCACATTGCTCAGGGGTATCAGCTGCCAACAAAATATCATCGACATATTGTATTAGAGCCACACCTTCAGGCAAAACAAAAGAATCAAGTTGTCATTTTAACACTTGACTATAAATACTAGGACTCTCAGTATAGCCTTGAGGAACTCTGCAAAATCTAAATGATCGTTTATTCAAAGTAAAACCAAACAAATATCGGCTGTCAGGATGAATAGGGATCGAAAAGAAAGCATTCTTCAAGTCTATCACAGAGAACTTAGTTGCTGTCGGGGGAACCAAAGTAAAAAGTGTTGTGATTTCAGATACCACAGGATATTGTGGTACCACAATCTTATTCACTTCTCGTAAATCAATAATGAATCTGTAAATCCTAGTATTAGTATCCTTTTTCAGAATAGGAAGAATCGGACTGTTACAAACATTATACGGAACTTCCTCAACAACTCCAACTGCAATAAGATCATGCACAGTTCGTATGAGTGCTTTTTCGATCTCCTGTGAAATTTTGTATTGAGGCAAATGTGGCAATACAGCTCCCTCCTTGACACTAATATGTACCGGTGGAATAATCATTTGTCCCACATCAGTATCTGAAGTAGCCCACAAAGTACTAGGGAGTGAAGCTAATGCAATATCCTCTTTAACAAGACATACTCTTTCCATCACAGGATGATTATCATTCAAAATAACATGCACCTCTTCAGGAGAGCATCGTATTGTAGTCCTGAAATACTTGAGCATATCAAGACCCACAATATTGTCTGGTGTATTTGGAGAAAGCAAAAACAGACATGGAGCAGTAAATTTATCAACATGGAATGCAAGTGATTGTGACAATGGGCTAGGGGAAGGTTTTCCATCAAACCCTATCAATGTAATGGTTAAGCCAGACAGGGGAGCCCTTGGAACCAATTGTTTAGACAAGGCGCTACGAGTAGCTCCTTTATCAACCAGAAACTGATCAGTAGAATCCAAAACATTGGTGGTAACATAGGGAACCCTCTGATCTACTGGAACTTCAACTGATTCCTTACCCCATCCTAGGCAATGCTATGCATAAGCAGAATCTTGGAAATCAGGCTGCACATAGTTAGACATCTGGTATGGGTTCCATCTATCAAAAGTGTTAAACACATCCTGCCTTCGTACATTAGCATCAAACTTAGCATGATCATTCGTGCTTCTTCTAGGCCCTGAATATCCTGAGCGATTTCTCATTTGTCCCGACCACGTGAACACTGCTGAACACGTAGTGCTGGACAAACAGCAGCCCAATGCCCAAATTTCTTACAATACGCACACTGATCAACAGACAAATTCGAACGAGTGTAAGAAGAACCATAAGATCCACGTCCACCTCTATCACTACCTAAAAAAGGCGGACCATAAGCTTGAGCCAACATAACCTTCGTCTTTAATTCTTTAATCTTTTTATCCTCGCTACCTTTTGCTTCTAATTCCTGACCTTCATAATACTGAGCCATAGTCAAAAGAGAAACCGGAGTAAAGGTAGTCCATGAACTTTCACTAGCTTTTAGACGACTAGCTATTCCTGGTAACAGATTTGCGACATATTTATCGACGAACAAATGTCTGCCCGTATCATCTGACAATAACTGGCCGCTAAAATCATGAAATACTTCTTCATAGCGTGTAAAGAAATCAGAGACCGATTCAGCTGCCTTAACAGTCCAATCTATCTTTTTAGGGGGAATAATAGTTTTTAGCTTAACTAATATGGCTGCGGGAAGATCTAGAATCAACTGATACGGCTTTTTCGCAGGTTCCCTAACCCCCTCCAACTGTTCTAATTCTTTCCATGACGCCCCAAAAACTAGACGATCATCAACTTTACGAACAGTTCTCCACATATCTGGTGGTAATATCAATCCGAAAAATAAATCAATGTCAGCCAAAGTCATAGTACAAGAACTAATTGCTCCCTCAACTTCCTCATAAAAGGCGGCTGGATTTTTCTGCGGGTCAGGTAATGCTGTTTTAAGTGCCATTACATCTTCCCTATTCCAAGGAGTATACACCAAATTATAAATAAAATAACCCTTAGCATCAACAGAAGTTTTATCATCACTTGTACCCGATCCTTTAGGAGGAACATACAAAGGCGTGGCCTCCCGCATTGGTTTCGCGTGAACTATCATAGTCTTATCTGTTCTGAAGATGGAAGCTTGCACCCCGTCGGTCTGAGATGTCCGTGCAACTACATCCACGGCCCTTTTCTCCTCTCGCAAACGGTCTGCCGCAACACATAATTTCACCAAACACCTGATTGCATCAGCCACCTGGGAGAAAACAAAAAGACCATCACGCATTTGCTTATGATCAGCTGCTACATCATCGGGCTCTAACTCATCAGAATATTTCTGAAATAGTTCAATAACTTCTGTGCCAAATGCCTCAGTAAAATATAGCTGCTCCTTTTCCGTCCACCCTTTCATGTTGTCTAAAATTTCAGAAGCAGAGACAACGCTACAAATTGTTTTACGAGCAATAGATCTAAGTTCAAACGCACGGTCAGCAGGCAACATAGAGCGACTGTCTCGTATCTTCTGTTGCTCTGAACCGGAGACCTCAGCTAACTCATGAGGGGCAGAAGGAACGATATACGGAGGTGGAGGGCGATCTAGTAACAAAAAATCATCGTGCAGTTTATTAAGGATAGGATAGAGAGGTTGCCGAACAGTGTATTGGCCAGTTACCTGTAATTTACGTTCTTTCTCTTCTATCTCCTTTAAATCGTTTCTTTCTTTCTTTCTCATTTCCAATGCTTTCACATATACATTCTTCTGCTGCTCTTTCTCAAGCAAGGCTTGCTCACGCTTCACTCGTCCACGCACTTCTTTCTCCCACATTCATACACAGTCAAACATATCTTGCCTAGACCTTCGCTTACACATACATTGTTCCACATACTCAATCTTTCGCAAATCAAATGACCCATGCATAGCCCAACGTAACTCAGGATCCGCACGAGTGTATTTATTCCATAATGCGCTGTACATTATAGAAGAAAGACCATGTTTAACATACATATCTCTATTGGGCGTCCCCTCTGGGGGTGCCGGTTGCAATTCTTCCAGTCTCCAATTGGTACCATTACAAAAGCAACACATCCTACGAAGTGCGCTAAAAACAGGCATGCCAAAAATAGTGCAGAATATGCAGTATTATAATCAAAGTAGCACTTAAGGTGCCATTCAAATCAAAATTAAATTGGAGAAAATTCTCCTCATTACCTGCCTATATAAATTGCAATTTATATACCAATTCAAAGGACACAGATTGACTAGTCACCCAAAACACGAGAGCCACAGTAAGTGGTGCTAAACTTCATTACCAAACAAAGGCATCAAAACCCACAGCAAGTGCCGTAAAATGGCTCTTACCAATCACAGGGCGTCCAGGTTCCAACTGCCAAGTTCTAAAATCAACCAAATGGTCACTGCACGACGAATGAACAAAAAGGATCTCAGTCGAGGACCGGCGCCAACTGGATGGTCAAATCAGAAAGAAGGGAAAAACGCCATGGTTGCCAAGACTCGGGTCTCCTCAGGCATTGATCGTCCGCAGCGTGATTCCAGTCTTTCGTCGGGACCAATCCGTCGGGCATCCGAGTCGCCGATGAGTCCCTGTTCGGGCGCCAATTTGTCAAAGTAAGCCTCAGCAAGGCCTACTAGTGCAAGGGGTTCGCCCTTCTCTGCACAAAGTCCTCAGACCATATAGGAAGAAGTTGGCACAGAAATTGAAATAAAAGACAAAGGCCCATATTTATACTTTTTAACGCAAAACTGCGCTAACGTAGTTTTGCGTCAAAAGAATTAGCGCCGACTAACGCCATTCTGAAGTGCCATGCGGGCGCCGTATTTAATCAATGACGTTAGCCGGCGTTAGCCGCCGGCGCTGCCTGGTGTGCGTGTAAAAAATGACGTACACCAGGCAGCGCCGGCTTAGGGGGATATGGAGCTTGGGCGCCAAAAAATGGGGCAAGTCAGGCTGAGGCAAATTTTTCGCCTCAACCCGATTTGCGCCATTTTTTTTCACTCCCAACCCCCATTGAAATGACTCCTGTCTTAGCAAAGACAGGAGTCATGCCCCCTTGCCCAATGGCAATGCCCAGGGGACTTCTGTCCCCTGGGCATGGTCATTGGGCATAGTGGCATGTAGGGGGGCACAAATCAGGCCCCACTATGCCACCCAAAAAAATATATATATATACCTACCTGAACTTACCTTAATGTCCCTGGGATGGGTCCCTCCATCCTTGGGTGTCCTCCTGGGGTGGGCAAGGGTGACAGGGGGTGTCCCTGGGGGCATGGGAGGGCACCTCTGGGCTCCTTCCGAGCCCACAGGTCCCTTAACGCCTGCCTTTTCCAGGCGCTAAAAAACTGCGCAAAAGCGGAGTACGTAATTTTTTTTGACCCGCCCACTCCTGGGCGTGAATTTTGCCCGGGAGTGTAAATACGGCGCACATGCCTCAGAGTCAATTTTTTAGACGGGAACGCCTACCTTGCATCTGATTAACGCAAAGTAGGTGTCCACGCTAAAAAATGACGCAAATTCCATGGACTTTGGCGCTAGACGCGTCTAACGCCAAAGTATAATTATGGAGTTAGTTTTGAGTCGGAATTGCATCAAAAAAAACGACGCAATTCCGGCGCAAACAGAGTATAAATATGCCCCAAAGTTTATTAAACCTCATGAGGTGGTACTACAGTTCAAACAGCACCCTTCGGTAATGTTTGAAGTAGCACACTGAACTAAGAGAGCATGGTCCTTTTATACCCACACAGGGGCTAAAAAGAAGGTGGTACAATTATAGAAGCAAGACTTGTATACATATAAGGTCATATGGAAATGCACAGTCGACAGGTAGGAGGGGCTAATAGTTTTCAAGGACTAGTTGACACATTACTGTCTGTTACTAATTACTAACAGCTGCAGATCTTACTAGGCATGTGCAAAGTGGGAGATGCTAAATATAACTTGTCACTAGACAGATTTTCAAGAGTAGTTAACAGGAAGGGAGGACAGAGCACATGGCGAGCACATGGCAGCATGTGGCAGAGATAATGGCTGCCATGAATACAAAATGGATTCCGCGAAATTTTCACAATAGTTGCTAAATACAAGATGTCTTCTGCTAATGCTTCATCTAATCGCTACTAAATTACAACAGGGGGGTAGGCTTTTTTGTCCGTCAAACTCAAAATGAGGCCCTTAGTCTTTTTCTTGAAGATTTTCTTCCCAGTAACAAAGTCGCAAGTTGGATCCGACCTCCCTGGAGCCCTCTTCAGATACACATTGCAGGAGACCTTTGTGAAGAATTCTAAATTTGGACTTAAACAATTTTTTTAGATGAAAATCTTCGTCAGGGACAAACTTGATATTGAAGCCAACCTCTTCGGAACTCTCTTCAGATATAATGCATGGGAAACATTGGTCAACTTTTTACGTTAGCACTTAGAAACGTTTTGGGAGCTTTTTCGCTCTGAAGTTGGACGATCCTCCACAGCAAGCAGATTTCAAGTCGACTTAGTTGGGTTGCCTTTCCACAAGTTCCTGGTGAAATCCTGGAAGTCTGGATCTTGGAGCTTTTCAGCAGGATGAACCTGCAAGTCAGACTGGGTTGCAGTCGCTATAAGCTAGCTTGACTCACAACATCGGGTTGGTCCACTTATTGAGCTTTTTTCCAAATTTGCACCAAACTTCTCCAAACATCTGAATCTCATTCCAGAAGACCTCTGAAGGTCCTTTAGGAGTCCACAACTCACCCAAGGCTCCAGAAGCTCTGAGTTGCTCTTTGAGGGTTAGGAATCCAACTCCCAGAATATACCTGGTTCAAATCCAAAAATGACCACTGGTCACTGGTCAGTTTCCTCTGGCTTGATGCAGTGGACTCAGGTCAGCTATTTTTTACCTTTAGCAAACATGGAGTCCCTTCTTGAAGCAGTTGAAGACAGGCACAGTCCCTTTAGTGGTGAAGTCCGAGTGTGCAGCTGGTGCAGACCTTCAGAGTTCAGTGTTCAGGTGCAGGTCAGGGGTCCAGCAGGGCAGTCCTTCTTCTTCTTGTCTTGTTCCTTATAGGGATCCGAGGCGGGGTGCAGCTCTGACAGTTCTATAATTGCTCCATGCCGGTGGAATGCAGGGGGGCCTCTGTCCAGTCATGTGCTTGCCAACACCCTCTTGAGTGACCACTTCCTGGGAAGTGTGGCAAAAATCAATCCCAGAGAGCAACATTCTCCAAAAATCAATGATGGCAAAAATTCAATCTCAGAGGTTAGGTCTGGCTGAGCCCACCCACTGGTGTGGCTACGCTTCCCTTAACACACCCCTTTCCAGCCCTCTCCTAATAGAATCAGGTGACACCTGGCTTTCTGTTTTTTCAGGAAATGGAGGAGGTCCACTTGCTGGCCCAAATGTCTTTCCTTCCTTAGAAGTACAGTTTGACTGCTCTCCCCCTTCCTGTTTCACCATCTGCTGAGGCAGTTCTCCTCCCCCAGGCACTCCCTTTGTGTTTAGCCTAGGCCACTTCATACCACATCAAGACAGCCTAGCCAGGCTGCCAGTGGCTGGCCAATTGGAGAAGGGCACTACTGAGCTGAAACTGCTAACTTTTAGAAAGAGTTCTAAAACTCATTCTAAGTGCAAGTTACATTAAATTCAACCGTGGGAAGTTATTGGATTTATTATAACTTTTGATTTGACACTAAACATGCCATATTGTGTTCCATTGTATGGAAAATAAGACTTAAAATAAAGTCTCCCCATGTTAGCCCATGGAGCCCATTCACTACAATGGGGAAAATGAATGTGGCTATTATTCCCTCACCAGGGCTTATGAAATATCTATTATAAAGTCCCTGCTTATAGTTACACTACACCTAACCCCAGGGACACCTGTGGTACACCTTAGATGTGACTTATAAATAAAAATAAGGTAGCTTAAGACTTTGGAAGTACTTTTAATACCCAGCAGTGCACCTATGGGTCTACTACATATTCTGGGGTCCCTAAACCTACATGCCCTACCATGTACTTGGGACCTATAGGTAGGTTGGTACAGCCAATTATAATTAGCCTAATTTGCATAATCATTTTAATCAGAGCACAGGCCTTGGGACTGGTTAGCAGTGCCCAGGGCACCATCAGAGTCAGAAAAACACTAGCATAAGTGAAAAATGGGGGTAAAACTTTATGGGGCTTCTGCAATGAGCCCAATTTAGTCACACTAGTGTAGGTTGGAAACTAGAGGTACACCCCCTAACACATATTTCTACATGGAGATGCCAGCACAGGTTGAAGATGTGTGCTTTATCAATCAATCAATCAATCACTGAGTTTGAGGCAGCTGGCTTCCATCAAGGCGACGACTGCTCTCATCCCATTGTGCAAATATCCCTTGGTCTTTGCAGGGTAATTGGACAGGTAGAGGATCAGTTTAGTACCGTCGGCATAGACGATGTTTGGCCTGTTTTATTTGATGATCTTGCCTAGCAGGTTCATGTAGATATTGATAGGCATCGGGCTGAGTGATGATCCTTGGGGCACTCCGCAGCAAGTATATTTGGGTTCTGATGTCAATGGCAGTAGTCTGACACTCTGTGTTCTTCCGGTGAGGAAAGACCGGGTCCATTCCAGTGATTTATCGTGGATGCCGGTGTTGTGGAGTCTGGTGCAGAGGGTGGAGTGGGAGAAGGTGTCAAATGCAGAGGAGAGGTCGAGAAGGATGAGTGTGGACATGCCTCTGTGGTCCAGTGTGGCATGTATGACATCGGTGGCTGCTAGAAGTGCTATTTCAGTGCTATGGTTGCTCCTGAATCAGAATTGGGAAGGATCTAGGATCTGGTGTGTCTTGAGGAATTCAGTGAGTTGCTTGTTGATGGCCTTTTCCATTACTTAGGCAGGGAAAGGGAGCAGAGAGATGTATTTTTTTTCCGCTCCCTTGGGTCAGTGGTGGGTTTCTTGAGTAGCAGGTTGATCTCAGTGTGCTACCAGTCTGATGAGAAGGTGGTGGTCTTGAAGGATTGGTTGATAGTTCAGCAGAGATCAGGTCCTATGGTGGCGCTGGCCAGGTTGAAGATGTGATGAGGGCATGGATCCGAGGTTGCACAAGAGTGGATGGAGTTCATGAGTCTTTGGTTTGTCCCCTTTCGTGATGGTGGTCCAGGAGTTCAGGATCTGGTGTGGTGCTGGGTCCATGGTGGTATTTATGGGCGGTGCGGGTGGGTTTTGGTTCTTGAAGCCTTAGTAAATGTCCTGGATTTTTTGTTGGAAGAAGGGAGCAAGGTTGTTGCAGAGGTCTTGGGAGGAAGGGATGGATAAGGTGTCCGGGGTTCGTGAACTCTTTGATGATGGTGAAGAGTTCTTTGCTGTTGTGAGAGATGGTGCTGAGGCATTCTTGAATGGTGTTTATTTTGGCAGCTCTGATGTTCTGATGGTGCATGGTGACTGCGTTCTTGTAGGCTATACGGTCTTTGGTTGATTTGCTTTTGGACTTTTGTAGTTCTGTTTGTGAACCATTTATGTGTTTTGCTATGTCAGTTTCCAGCGGGTTTTCTTAAGGGGGCTAGGCTATTGGCGCATTCCAACAGCCAGCGGTGAAGATTACTTGTGGCTTGTTGGTGTTTGTTGCCTCCGCTGGGGGCGAGTGGCTGAGCGCATTTGGTGAGTTGCCCCAGAGTCTGCCAAGGGGGAGGGGGCATAGTGGCGTGCAGTGTTCTTCGTGAAGGTAAAGTGGAAACACTTGTGGTTGGTCTAAAGGTGTTAAGAGGTGTGAGAGATGGTGATATTGTTCCCTCCTGAGAGGACGGGTTTCAGGATGTGGGTGGGGACCTTGACAAGTTGTTTGAGAATGAGTGTTGCAAGGTTGTCCAAGATGGTTGTGGTGTTGAGGTCATCGTGGATATCAAGGTGGAAGTTGAGGTCGTCGAGTAGGCTGTAGTTGGAGGGGGTGAGTGCTTGTGGGGTGACGAGATCGGCGATGTCTTTGCTGAACTGAGGTCTGGGGTGGCCTGTAGATGAGTGTGCTACAGAGGGAGGAGTTGGGGTTGGTCTGAATCTGGGAATGTAGGTGTTCATTGGTTTACTGAGACTGTGACTCATTGGCGGTTGTCAGGTGTAGGGTATAGACTATGGCAATGCCTCCTCCAGGCTGGAAGGCTCTGTCCTTGTGGGTGATTTTGTAGTTGTCTGAGATGGCTGTGGTAATATAATACAAAATATCGCTTGACTTGAAACTTAAAAAATGGATATATAGCCAATAAACTCTGGAAAGTGATGATTACAAATTCAGTGCATTAGGCATTAGTAAGCTTTGAAGTAGAGTATAAACTCTGATACAAAACTGCATTAAGTTTGAAAAACATAAATTGGATGTTCCAATAAGGTATTCCAATCACTGGAAAACTGAGAATAATTTGTCACAGAAACCACTGACAGTATTTACAAAGAAACTTGGACCTAAGGATGTACAAGTAACCCAACTTACCATTCAGCTCAGAAAAAATGGACAAGTTACGTCTGTCGAACCTCAAACAAACTTTCTCAGAAGAATTTTTCATTAGGTGCAAAATAGTACCTGTCTAAAACATTTCTCCCAACCAAGTACACACAATAAAATGTTTTGTTAGGAACCATTCAAGTGCAGAGTATGTGTAAAAATGTTATAGTTGATACAAAAAAGTGTCATTTATGAATGTGCATAATGCAAATAAGATAAAAGACAGAATATCACATCATATGAATTTCCTTCTTACTTGGTCCTGGCTAATATTCATTTGCACTAAATGATTTCCTATTTAGACTGGTGTATCACATTCAATGCTTAATGTGAAAAAGTGCCAGGGCCCTCACCAGGAGGTCACTGCAGCTCACACACCCACTGCCCCTGCCATTACTCCCAGTACCAGCACAACTACTAACCATTACAGTCCTACAAGTGAGAAAATTCAGATTACTCCAGGTCCCCAAAGCTATGGGAATAGCATGGGCAGCATGTTGTAGTCATTCTTAACATATATTGAATTAGTGGACAACTCTTGTGCTCACTCTAAATCAGACAAACATTGCTACCATTTGGCAGACTGTCATTAGTGCTGGGTTGACAATTAAGAGTCAGTGCCGACCACCTGAAACCACCAACTCAAATTGAGCAAGTTCTCTTTAAAATAATCTAGTCTGTCAGTCCGAAACCTTGATGAAAATAATTACTAGTTGCATGGAGGTCAAAAGTGCACCTCTCTACTCAAAAGATTGTCAGTCACTGTTTTTCTAGTGATTCTCGTAACTGTTATGAGATACTGTCCCTGTAATTACTGAAGTAACGTAAGAGAAAAATTCTAACACATTCTTCCACATAACATAGAATTCAACTAGTTGTCTAGTAAAACAATAGGCATTATGAATTTATATTTAAATAAACAAAAGGCATTTAGTCAGGGTTCAAAATATATACAACATCTGTTTTCATATTGTTGCAATTGAATTTTGCCCATTCAGTAAACTCCGATTTTTTTGCTTTTTTTATCACCCGGTTTGGGATTTTTTCCTTAGTTGAATCTCACTATATGTTTCTCACCACGGTGATCACGTGGCAAATGGACTGTGCTTGTTTACCACCAGTGTCCACCTTTCAAGATAAAGCCACTGCAACACAGCTAGTGTAGGGGGATCTTGGCTGTTACATTTGAACACATGTACACACGCATGTGTACATGTGTGTGGGCTGCATGTGTAAGGCTACTGCTGTGCGCAGCCTGTTATGCTCACAGGTAGCCTGGTATACAGGGGACTGTGCAGACTTATATATTGACCTGGGGTAGGCCTTGTAATGTTGGTGTACACTCTTAGGTAAAGTCAGTTTAGTTTACTGTTTTTCGGCAGTGAAACTTTATTATACATGTTGGAAAATGTGCTTCTCTCCAGGGTCACCTCAAACTTTTTGCCTAACTCCTCCTCTTTTTCTGATGTCCTTTTTGCTAGCTTTAGGACTCTAGACACTTTACCACTGCTAACAAGTGTTAAAGTGCATGTGTGCTCTCCATTAAAACTTGGTAACATTGGCTCATAGCCAATTAGCACATACAGGGGGTCATTCCGACCCTGGCGGTCATTGACCGGCAGGGTCAACGACCGCGGGAGCACCGCCAACAGGCTGGCGGTGCTCCCAAGGGCATTACCGCCGCAGTCTCCCGCCGGTTTTCCGCTGCCCTGAGGAATCCTCCATGGCGGCGCAGCTTGCTGCACCGCCATGGGGATTCCGACCCCCTCACTGCCATCCTGTTCCTTGCGGTTTTGACCGCCAGGAACAGGATGGCGGTGAGGGGTGTCGTGGGGCCCCTGGGGGCCCCTAAAAGATTTTCAGTGTCTGCCATGCAGACACTGAAAATCGCGACGGGTGCTACTGCACCCGTCACACCCTTCCCACTCCACCGGCTCCATTCGGAGCCGGCTTCCTCGTGGGAAGGGGTTTCCCGCTGGGCTGGCGGGCGGCAGGGGCCCCCGTAAGAGGGCCCCTAAAAGATTTTCAGTGTCTGCCATGCAGACACTGAAAATCGCGACGGGTGCTACTGCACCCGTCACACCCTTCCCACTCCGCCGGCTCCATTCGGAGCCGGCTTCCTCGTGGGAAGGGGTTTCCCGCTGGGCTGGCGGGCGGCCTTCTGGCGGTCGCCCACCAGCCCAGCGGGAAACACAGAATAACCGTGGCCGGCGGGAGTCAGAATGACCCCCATAATGTACTTGTAAGTCCCTAGTAAAGTGCACTACATGTGCTAAGGGCCTGTAAATTAAATGCTACTAGTGTGCCTTCAGCACTGATTGTGCCACCCACATATGTAGCCCCTTAACCATGTCTCAGGCCTGCCATTGCAAGGTCTTTGTGGGGACTTTCACTGTCACTTTGACTTGGCATTTAAAAAGACTTGCCAAGGCTTAAAACTCCCCCTTTTCTGCATATAAGTCACCCCTAAGGTAGGCCCTTGGTAACCCATAGGGCTGGGTGCTATGTAGGTAAAAGGCAGGACATGTACATATGTGTTTTAAGTGTCCTGGCAGTGAAAAACTCACAAATTCATTTTCCACTACTGTGAGGCATACTCCTCTCATAGTCTAGCATTAGAACTGTCCTCATATACTTTTGAGTGGTAGAATCTGATCTGGAAGGAGTAGCCCCGTCATGTTTATTATGGCCAGAATGGTAATAGAAAACCCTGCTTACTAGTAAAGGTAAATTTGATATTACTATTTGAGAAATGCAACAATGAGAAAGTGGGCATTTCTCTGCACTTCTGCCATCTGTGCCTTACAGTCTGTCTCTAATCCATATCTGGGCTGTGCTGGTTGATAGCTTCACTTGTATATTCCACCCAGACAGCCATAAACATAGAACACTCAGTCACATCTGCATTCATCTGCATACTGAATAGGTTTCCCTGGGCTGGAAGGGCGGAGAGGATCTCTCTTACATTTCAAAAGCCAATGGCCTCCCCTCCCACAAAGGACTGATAACCCCCTACAGGGATCCTGACAGGCAGGGCTAAGTTGAAAGGGAAACTTGTGCACTTCAAAACCACTCCTCTAAGTTTCCCCACCTGCAAAGGCATTTTTGCGTATATAATCTGGTTCTCTGACTCCACTAAATCAGACACTTCTCTGTCTACACCCTGACTCTGTCAGAGGAACTGCCTGGCTGCCCAAAGGACTCATCTGGACTGCATTACTGCGAAGGACTGCTGCCCTGCTTGTTGCTCTGCACCCTGGTGGCCTCTGACTCTGCTAGAAGGACTCTGCCATCTCCGCAAGTGCTCTTCAAGGCCTGGGATTGAGCTTGCCTCCTGTTCTGAAGTCTCAGTGCCACAAAGACTTAACCAGAAAGAAATTCGATTGGAGCAATGTCTGGGGTGTCCAGGGTGAGACCAGGCACCCCCACTCAACAAAAAGCAAAAGAAAACAGAAAAGGAAAGCTCCACACCACAAGTGAGCTGCTGATGAAATATTCACTGCTCCTAGCTGGAATGCCATATAGTTTCCTGCGGGGCTTTCTAATTTGCACTTTTTTGTCTTGTGGTAGCCCCAGAATGGCATGGGCACCACCAAAAACTGCACAGACACTGTTTAATATTTAAATTATTTATTGATTGAATAATGTTGACAATGATTACTGATCAAGGCTGGTATTCTACATTAACATTAATGAGTACATTTACACAAGATTTACAAGACAATGGCGTTTTTAACACGTGGTTTGTTATCCGGTAATGTGATTACCCTATGTGAGTAAAATGTGATTTTGCAATGTCACCTATGGTACTTTCAATCTGCCTGATGTAAACGTTTGTAAATCAATACATATTTAGCATAATTTGTGTAATAAATGTACTTTTCTTTTATTTAAAGAAAAAGCACTGACTAGACAATCATTTATTGAGTCTTATTATTGCATGCAAGTGAATGGTAATTACTAACCCACACCACCTGCCCGGAGTATTCCTTGGACTGCTCTGCTTCACTACCCTGAAAGGTCAAGAGTAATAAGTAGGGGGGAAAATATAGACTACATGCAAAGGCCTCACATCTGCACAGCAAATAACCTAATTTCCTATACATATGATAACAAACATAAATGCAGAAAAGTAATCCAACTGTTACAAATAAGAAATCACAAATGAGACCATAGGTCATAGAGGAATGATGCAGGCAAACAGTATGCTGAGCACCTCCTCAAACAATGCAAAATACAAGACAGTCTTATAGTTTGGTCTCACGTAGAGAAAAACAAGTATTGTGGCACTCCACACCCCCTATTATAGATTGCTGTTAGAGTAGCAGAGAGTGATAAAAGCATTAAAAAAAACTTTTAGGGCCATAAACTAGGAAACCTTACCACACGGCAAATAATGTTGTAAGTCAACACATTTTCTCCTATCACATTTTATCTTCAGTAGGTTCAGTTGTGATTTCCATGACAAGTTGATTGAAAAAAATTGCTATGTATGAATACTCACATTTCTTCACTGTCTCTATCAGGGTCATTTCATCGCTCCAGCCGATAATATGTTAGGCTTACCCTATCTTCCTTACTTTAAAAATATTTCTCCTTACCCCATTATTCCAACTTTATTTTGCCAGGAAAGTCAGCTATATCCACAGACATATAACAGGCCTTCCCATTAAATCCAAGTTAAATTCTCAGGAAATAAACAAAACATTACTCCAGCCTCGTCCAGGAGTAAAGAAATAATTTATATAGATTGAATTGACTACATATGTTAAAATATAATAAAAGATTGGGGGCCGAAATACAACCTTCTTATATGACTTTCAAAGTTGGAATATGCTCTGTTAGTAAAAAGGTACTATCTCTTAGAATCCGTATCTGTTGATGTAATTTCTTAATTTAAGTAAATTAAGCTAAATTTTACTTGTAGAGCAAACATTTTAGACCACAGTTTCTCCATGTACAACTTATCAAAATTGTTGCAGGAATCATTAAATAAACACCAAAGGGAACCTTTCTCCACCCCTTGCTAATTATGGCCCTCAAATTTCATCACACAGTCAGTCATATGTACTGTGCTAAGATTTAAATCAAACTTGTGCGCAGGAAAATAATCTACTTATCAATGCTCTGAGACCCCTTAGTAGTTAGTTAGCAAAAGCTTTCCCTTCATTGTGAAGCAAATCATGAAGGGCCTTGCTCACAAGACCTATTGCGCAGGGCAGCACAGCAAGTGCCAAGTGCCTTGCTGTGCCACCCTGCAGCACCAGGAAAGGGCAGACTTGGACTGTATCTACAAGATATGGCACATTTCTGTCCTCTCCCATTGAACTGGTGCCCAAATTGCTGCCTATGGCAAATGCAGTCACCCTTGCACCATAGTGCAAGGGGGCCTGCGTTGTAGGATTATTGTTTCTGTGCAGGAAGGCACACCTTCCTGCACAAAAACAATCATAAGAGGTGTTGTGCAGAATGCAATCCACATAGAAAGAGGGAAACACGGGGAGAAATAAAGATACTTCTCTCCATTGTGTCATTCTTATGCCACTCTTGAGGTGGTGTAGGAATTTGATGCATTCCAAGACGTGTAAATCTGGGAATGCATCAGATTCCTTTCAATTCCAAGGCTTTTGCATGGGAAAACCCCACACAACACCCAGGGAATGCCCCATTCAAATAGCGTTATGCGTGAAGGGGGTCCATATTTACAAGGCCATGTAAAGCCATGCCAGGTGGCTTGGGGTGGACTTGTAAATATGGGCAAGCACACTGCCCCACCAGAGCATCATAAAATGTATGCTTCAGTTGTGCAATGTGTCACTAGGTCCTTGTAAATGAGGCCCTTGGTCTGTCATTTTCTACTTCGTATATAGACACATTTTTGAAAATGATAACTAGGAGGCTTACAGTTCAGGAATTTGGGGTTTGCCTGCTCCTAATCCCATAATCAAAATATACCTTCAATAATTCCTTTGAAAATGAAGGATTACAAATTAGTATGGATTCAGATAAAGTAGTTTGGCCAAGAGTTATAAAAGTTAACAAAGAGATAATTAGTTCTGAGTAGCGATAACAGAGATCCTCAGTCCCCCATTTTATTCATAGGTTGAGGAAGTTACAAGATCAAACAGATCACACCTATGCAAGTCAGTAAAAAACAAATGCAACACCTTTTCAATCATCTCAATATCAAGTTTTATTGTTCCTGTCAACTCAGGGCCCTTTAGCATTTCGTCATGGGCCATGGTGTCACTGGGACTGTATATTTCAATTATGTGCTTATTAAATAGTTTTTGCCACTTCCCATGGTCACTTTTACTGCTTTCTACAAAATGTGACTTAATCTCTTTTTTCTGTGCAAGTGTATTTTGGTCCTGAGTCCAACCATCTTTGGAGAAAACCTTTTCACTGTTATTACAAGAGCAGTTGTCCCAAGGATGGTTTTGTTCCTTCATACCATTGCATTTAAACTATGCCCTGATTTTAAGGAGAGGTTCTCTGTTACTAATTAACATACAGACTTACAACATTTTTCATAGACATGCAAGATATATCTGTACTTGTATCCATTCTTGCTGTTAAACAAGGACTGTATATCAGTTGTTTCATATTAGAGGTATGCTTGATACATGGCAGTGGTGAGTTTTGCTTCACGTAACCCCAGGCTTCATTTAATTAGCAGTAATTTTGCCAGTTCTCTATGGAGGATCCGGATATCTTTTCACAAGCCCAATGAAAATAGCAGCCAAAAGTGGTCACTATCAAACCTGTCAATTATTCTAAAGCCACTGAAAAAAGCTTTGGTAAAGCTGTTGGCGACGGCCGGAAAAGCCCTGGGTAAATTTTGAGGCTGAGAAGGTTGTTGTCGTTGATAGGTTGCTGGTCGTCATTGAGCCCATTGAAGTTTTCTGCCTTCAGATGTAGACATTTTTCTGAAGCTCAGATTCACTCAGCGAGAGGAGGCTACAGGGTGTAGAGAAAGAAGGTTACATAAGGCTGAATAATGCTGCTTAGAGGTCCTGCTGGAGAGGATGTGCTGTTGTGGAGAAAAACATAGCAGGAGCAGCAGTGAAAAGAATCTTACCGGCAATGAACCTTGGATGGATTAGCTTGTACGTAGGTCCGGGTTTCCTGTCGGTTCTCAAAGCAGTTTTTAGTGGAAAATTTTTCTAAGGCCCATATTTTGAATTCTGGAAGAAAGAGTACCATTAACCTCAACAAGGGTTAGGATTTACTCCAGCAGAGGCCAACAGCAGGGTTCAGGACCTCAAGAGTTTAAGTCACTGTGGCTGGACAAAAATGACGCATGGAGGGAGGATGACCCAAAAAATGATGTTAACTCTGATTTGTATCAAATTTAACGCATGGGTCAGGGCAGGCAAACTCACCACTGCTTAAGGAAAACACACACAAGCAACATCACAGACCAACAAGACAACATGGAGGGGCTACTGATGCAGCTTGCAAGACAACGTTAAGCACAGGACCAATAGCAGCAACCACCACCACCCAAACGCGGACCACAAAGGCAACTCAGAAGGCAGGAGAGACTTTTCAGAAACAGGACAACCCGCCTTGGCCTCAGGGATCAAGACATCATTTGGAGCTATCGACTTAACTGCCAAGCCATACTGCAGCTGCTGCACCACATGGAGCCACAACTAACAGCTAGCCTGCAGACACCACACAACATACCACCTGTGACCAAGCTGCTAGCTGTCCTGCATATGTTGGCAACTGGCTCCTTCCAGACAACGGGTGCCCTGGTCGCTAAGGTGTCACAGCCCTCATTCTCAGCTTTTCTGCTCAAGGTGTTAGACGCCATAATCTCCCTGACACCCCGCCACATCAGCTTGTACAACACCCAGCAGAAGCAGCAGAAGATAAAACTGGGGTTTTATGAAATCCATTGCTTCCCGCATGTGCTTGATGCAAGTGACTGCACGCATGTCCGGATCGTCCCAACTGCAGCAACAGAGCACCTATTCAGGAACAGAAAGCACACGCATTCTATCAAGGTGCAGGCCATAGTTGACCACCAGGTACTGTTCACTAACATCTTGGCTAAGTATCCGGGAGTGTCCATGACTCCTTCATATTCCGGCACAGCAGGATAAATGAGCACTTCCAGGATGGACAATATGGCAATGGCCTACTTGTGGGCAAGTCTCCAAACCTAGCAATATACACACAGCACAACAACCCTGCAAGACACACAAGACATACACCACTACATAAAGACATGGACAGGGTTACACTGAGGTGTGACACTGGTAGTCATGTTGTACACCCTGACACAATGGGATAAACACCCTTGGACACCTGACGGCTGCCAGAAACATTAACTGTCACTCAGGAGCACCAAGGGACCAATGTTAAAGCCCACAGGGACAATGTCATGTCCTGCACTTTAAGTACAACTTGGAAGATGAACTATTTCCAATGACTTGAGGCCACATAGTCAATCGGCCACTCTCCCAAGCAGTACGTAGGGTGAAAGTGGTGTGCAATGTGTGTGGCAGCAGGTCTTACACCATGAGACACATAGCATGATGATGCTGACTCAGATGTAGGTGTCACGAAAATACTGAGGCAGTGCCAATATCAAACACCACTCTAGGGGTGCCGTTTGCATGTTGCAATAAGGAAGTGGACTGTGCTATGAACACATATTAATGTGCCACCAATGCATACTGCACACTGCTGCACACAATGAAAGAGCAAATGTTATTGGATTATTGGAGGTGGCCCTTCCTGCACAGATACATCCACCTCCACAAGGCAGTTAGCCAGGTTCCCTGGTGCAAGGTTGATAGTGTAGATGCACTGCTGCACATGAGCAACTGGCAGAGGGAACAACAAAGGGTTGCCTAGAAACAAGTCACACATGGGACAATTGTGCATCGTCAAAACTTATCAGGTCAGTGCTGCCAATTTTTGAGATGTGTTTTGCATTGTCACCTACCCAATTCAATGGGCCTCAGTGTCGCATTTCTACTGCAATGACACATGCCTAAATGGATGGGATGTCCAAGCTTTGTTGTGCAACCATGTTACCATCACATCTGAACCCATTGCGTGTTGGATGTATCATGTCCCCTCTAGTGAAAGCACACTGATACCTATGGGACACTACACAATGCATGGTACATACATACTGTCCAACAGTTAGGAAACCAAATCATAAATACTAGGTCCTTAAGCCAAACACAAGTTGTCATGTCCAACAACCCAGTGCTGAGAAGGCCTTACAGAAGGCCAGGAACTCATACCATACCACAAACATATATGAGCCACAAACAACACATTATATCAACTGCCATGCTACGTGACAATCCTGTTGCAAGCATTAACAAAATACTCACTCCCATTATTGTTTGCAGCAGATCAGGGTTATGGGATCTAGCCATGGATCATGACCTCATTCCCCAACCCAAGCACAGCAGCAGAGCATGCCTATAATGAGGCACATCGGAGGACACTCACCATTGTGGAGAGGACTTTTGGCAACTTGAATCCAGATTCAGGTACCTGGACATCACAGGAGGCAGCCTCCTATAGGCCCCACACATTGTTTGTAAAATTATACTGACCTGTGCTATCTTGCACAACTTTTGTGTGAGAATGAAATCCCATTATATAAGCCGGACCAAGAACTGCCTGAGGAGGAGTTGGAGGATGGTGGCATGGAAAATTAGGGGGGCCAGCGGAACACAGCTGCTGGAATGTGCTGCAGACAGCAAATCGTTCACAATGTTTTCACTTTGTAGTCACTCTACACACCTTGTAAATATTTGTAAATAAACACCTTACTTGATCACACAATCCTGCTCTGGTATCTTCATTCTCCATCGCATGTACCTTAGGAATGTGAGTATTACCTCAGGGAGCATGTCACAAGTAGAAATCTGAAAACTTCTGATGCAACATCACATGTGATACGTATGATTGTACTGCTACCATTACACACATCACAAATAGACTCATCACTTTAATGTCACACTTCAGGACATAATCTATGGACCACAACATATGAGTTACATCCACTTTACCAACTTGTACAACTGTAGCTCATGACACACAACTATTCCATCGCCAATAATGAGGTAAACATGGGCCCCACACATGGGGAAGTGGATGTGAAATATAGGAAGGACAAGAATGTATGAACAGACCACTGACATTACTAAGTGTGAGACTTGCGATGGCTGCAAGGAGCTTGTGTGATAAGGGGATCATCATTTGTGACAATGGATTGCATGATTGGCCAAGGTATGACAAGCAATGGTAAAAACACTTGCCCTGCACAGTAAACTCCTGGAAATCAGTCCTGCCACCTCCATAGGGCCCAATCCTGACACAGGGGACACATGCCCACACACTTGGACCGGACACTTCTATGGAATGCACATTAGACATAATGAGAACACATGCAGCTAGGGCAGCAGGTCCACCACAACACAATAAATATAGCTAATTGTAATGCGTACAAACTGACTTATGTGTTCAAAACATGATATGGGTGGAATTTAGGCACAGTGTGTCAAACACAGTATGTACCAAATCTGTACTTATGTCAGACATATGTGTAGTCCACACACGTCACCCTTAACTCATGACCTACATTTTGAGACAGATGAGGGGTAACATATCCTACATAGCACTCATCAACCATCATCAACAATGCCTGAGTTGTGTATGTCGTCTTAAATGTAATGCCCTGTAAGTCACACAACTACACACATCACATGAGTCAACACAATTCACAAACACATACCATGACTGTTGTGTATCACTGACTGCCATAAAATGTAGATACACAGTTGTCACACATGCATACATTTTCATGACGTCTAAGGTTTTGCATTCCGTTCATTCCGAAACACACACATCGTTGTTACAGACCATACACACCCAACTCACAAAGTTGCATGGTCTACCACATGTGGCCATACACAATATTACACACTGCAGCCCACCCCATCCCATTTGCATGTTGATACAGGGTGCATCCATGGTCAATGGAACAAAATCACGCAATCACAAATAGAGTCAAAAATCTTAATGCAAATGTGTCCACAAATGCAAAGTTTCGAGCCATGGGCCCTTAGCGTGATTTCCACCCTCACACTACGCTCATGCGGATATCATGTGAAATCGAAGCATACAAGTAATGCATCATATATTGAAGCACACACAGGTAATGCTTTGGAAATAGTCACGCAAATATCTTATGCATCAAAAAAATACACGCATGATGTAAAACGTGATGCAAGGGGATAGGAAGTGATGTAACAGGAAATCCTGTTTACAAGAATGGTACAGTGGGTGTACTTTCACTTTCACTTTACAGTCTGTGCATCTTTCGGCTGTGTGGCTGTGTCTTGGTGTTGGTGGTGTGTTTTAGGCTGTATTTGTATCTTGTGGTGTCTCTCTTTTTGTGTCTGGTGTGAATTGTGAATGTTACTTGTACCAGTGTCTGTAATTTTGTGTAGTTTTCTGTATTTCCCTCTGTACTTGTACTGTGGGGTGTCTGTCCGGGTACACTATTAGTTGTTTTTTTTAGATTAATACGTTTGGGCTGTAAGTTTCCTTTTTTGTCAAATTTTCTTTTGCTGTTTACTTTTTCACATTGTGCGTGAGGGACATGTCAGGAAGGGCGAGGCTGACACGGATGGGGTAGGAGGACCTCAGAGGCTTTGTGTGGCTGGTTGGCCACTTCTTGCCAATGATGCTTGAGATGGGGGGAAGAGTGATACAGGGGTATCAGACGGAGACGAGGTGAGGTGGCTGCGGTGGGGCAAGGTGCTCTACCACCTGAAGAGAGTGTACCGTAGCAGCTGTAAAGAGCACCAGCTGAAGCATCACTGGGGCGGTTGTGGTGGCCAGAGAGCAGGATCTGTTAGACCATCTGGGTGTGGTGATCGGTGGCCCTGTTGGTGAATATCCCATTCACAAACGTTTACTGTAGAACACTTCTGAGTGACAGTAGCAGATGTGTTGGTGTGCTGCATGCAATGCTTGTGGACAGGTTGAATGCAACCAGAACAAACAGTAACTGTCCCAGTACTGAGATGGAGTTCACATGTCTATACATTTTAACAATGCAGGTCATGTACGACTGTCACTCAGTCACACATTTTAGGGGCCATGGCAACACCTGTGCACCAGCACTGTGTCAATGATGATAAGGCAAGACACTGGCAGCATACCATATTTCACTGGATCCTGACAGCAAAGTGGGCAATCCATGTATAGCTCTACATTGTCATAATTACACACACATGATTCCTGTCATCATGTTGGCAAAGGGTGCATACCTGTCTTAGGGGACACTGGCAAGGGGGCATTTGTTACCAACATACAACTGTGCCACATCAGTCATGGATCACTGTGCGTATAATAATTGCAGACTAAAAATGTAACCCCGTGTTCATCAAACCATTACAATGTGTGCCTTGAAGAACAAGCACACACCAGTTACTGGTATTGCAGTGCACCAGGGTAGTGCCATGAGTTTGTCACCGAAATCCAAATCATGCCATGGAGTACCATATTTAATGGATTCCCCACATATGGTTGTTGTAGGGTATAGCACTACATGAGTCTTAGGTCCAGTGCATGTATGCAGATGTGTGGTTCTCAATCACCAGAGTGTCAGTGTCACTGTAAGTTTGCAGTGGTGTGTCTGTTGCACGGTCTTCAAGCAGGATCACTAGCTCACTCATCTAAAATGTTACATTCTGTGATATGTTGTTCACTCGTAGTGACAATGATTTAACACTGAGCATGTTTTTCCACCCATGTCTTACAGGTGGACATGCCCCCTACACCATTGGAGAAGTGGCAGGATTTCAGGACCCAGATATATCCAGTAAGTGTGATAATGTCTGCCCTGTGTAGTGATTGCGGCTGTTGTGTGAGTGAGTCTTGTGTTTTGCACTCAATGCTAGATATGATGAGCTGGCACAGGATAAGATTTCAAAGTAGGCTGGATGGTGACATTGTGTCTCATGCAAGGGTTACCCATTCACGAGCAGAGAGTCATATCTTGGGAGTCTTGTGCTGTGCAATGAGCAGCAGCGTGTGAACAAGGTGATAACTAGCAACATGTTGGCCCATATGTGACTTGGAAGTTCACCACTGTCAGTATATTGGCACTGGGTCATACCATTATTCTCACAACACAGTGATGCACCAGGTTTCCACACAAATTGGTGCAGCCCTGAATTGTAATGTACATGTAGTGGGCAACTGTCCCCCAGCATGGTTTTGCCCCATAAGTAGTACTCCATTTACGTGACACTTATGTGGTATGTAATAGGCATACATGTAGGTCAAGGCCACCCATGGGGATGGGTGTTTAGGAAATAGTGTTGGCAGATCAGGTGTTGATGGGTGTCCACACCTGGACACGTGAATGTAGATGTGAATGACCTGTGGATACCTGCTTCCTACTTGGCAGCCCGCCTCACATGTGGTCCACTCCCTAACTCCATGTATAAGTGGACATGCCTTAGTGGTTGACCTCGACAGTTGTGATGATGGATTGCATGGGCATCCGCTCTGAGGCACAGGGGTAGAGGAACAACATATTTTCAGGTAGATGTAATGGTCACAGTGTAGATGACAGTCATCTCAATCAGGCTTGCATGTGTCCCAATCAACACTGACCCCTTATGATTACCAACTGCATACCATACTCCCAATAACATCTACCAGTTTCTGGTGATGTGTCGTTTAAGGTTGACTCAGATGATGAAGAATAGCGGCCCTGGCCCATGTAAAGTTGTTGCTGCCTTAGCATTGTGACACATTGCACTAAATCAATGCACAGATAAGTTGTTTTGGTTCCAAATCTTGTTGTGCATCGCTCTGGAGTCAATGACATGATGGGTAGGCAGCTTTGATGTTATATTTGTCAGGGACATTGTATCATCCTGAATGTGATTTGGAGTGCATGTGCAAATCGTGGTAGAGTGTTAGAGTATCATCTGTACTCACACAATGCAGACACTGATGTTTGCCTGTCTCAATTTAACAGCTGCCAACATGGACAGTGTGGAACTCAGGTTGTTCCAAAAGAGGGCAGTGCGCTATTGCCACATATTAGCAGTGGAGTCTGGGTACCGCAGGATGGCATAATGCTATCTGCAGGAGCTAGCCATTGGGGAATGGCAGGTATTCAGCCAGGGGGAACCCACACTGCCCACAGAGAGTGGACCAAACACCACAGCAATGCAGGGGGTCACAGCCGCCACCATCACTTCTGCCCCACCTGCAACACCCTTTACATCGGCACCACAGCCCGCCATGCCTGCTGCCATGGACATGCCAATCAATCAATCAGGAATTTGTAAAGCGCACTACTCACCAGTGAGGGTCTCAAGGCGCTGAGGAGGGGAGTGGGGACAACGGGGGGAGGTGATGGTACTGCTCGAACAGCCAGGTCTTAAGAGGTTTTCTGAAGGTAAGGAGGTCTTTGGTCTGGCGCAGGTGGGTGGGAAGAGTGTTCCAGTTTTGGCGGCAAGGTGCAAGAATGATCTACCGCCGGTTGTAGTTCTGCGGACACGTGGGACAGTTGCGAGGTCGGCAGAGCGGAGATGCCGGGTCGGGGTGTAGAAGGAGAGTCGTCTGTTGAGGTATTCTGGTCCGGTGTGTGCAGTGCTTTCTGAGCGTGGGTGAGGAGTTTGGTGATTCTCTTGTTGACTGGGAGCCAGTGCAGGTTTTTCAGGTGGTCTGTAATGTGGCAGTGGCGGGGGATGTCTAGGATGAGGCGTGCAGAAGTGTTCTGGATGCGTTGTAGCCTCTTCTGGAGTTTGGCCATGATTCCTGCGTAGAGGGCATTGCGTAGCCCAGCTTGCTGCTTACGAGGGCTTGGGTGACTGTTCTTCTGGACACGGTGGCTATCCATTTGTAGATCATGTCGGACATTAAGGACCTACAGAGAGATATGAAACTGGTCCTCAAGAAGCTGACAGCCTCAAGGAGAAGTTGAACCGGGACTCCAAGAGACTGAAGGTCATCAAGAGGATACTCAAGAGGGCCAACCTATGAACTGATACCCCAGTTTACCCCAGTTCAGTCCCCTCCGTCCTCATTCGTTTTCATATTTTGTAGTGGATTTTAGGGGGTTAGTGATAGGTTAGATGAGGTTAGTTATTTAGATAGTATAAGTAGGTTTGTGGGGTGGGTTTTCAAATTATGACATGTTAGTTTGTGGGTGGGTGGATGGGGGGTAATGTTGGGGCACTTATGCGTTAAAACAATAAAAAACATTTGTTTTTAAATATACAAAAAATTAATATATTTGTTTAGTATTAGGTAGTATATGTTTAGGTTAGTATAATCCTGCATGTGTCTCATGATATAAGGAGCATGGGGGGGCAATGTTTAGAGTGTGTTTTTAAATGTGGTAAGTAAGTTTAGCATAGGGTAGTTAGGGCCAGTTGTGGGTAATGTATAGGTAGAATAAATTAGGTTAGGATAGGTGTTTTTCATAGTTTTAGTTCAGTTTTATACCTATATAATGACATTTTGGGTACTCCTTTACTACAAGTGTCATATGCTTGGGTCTCAGGGTCTTCCCATGAGTGTACAGTGAGAATTGTGTGTTGGCTTAGGGATTCTGTCCTGCATCCAGATCCCTCTCTTGACATGTTCATTACCACTTACACCTGAGTTGTCACATTGGCAGCTACAACACATCCACTTGTCTATGTATCTGCCATCCAGTGTACCCACACTCAAGGTCACCATGTTTCCCATATATTGGACAAGTAGGGGTGGTTTTTAATCTGTCTTTGTTTGGGTCCTGTGTCGGAATGTTGGGCACTGTGGGACGTCTGTTTACAGCCTGCATTTCATGTCAACACTGCTCAACTGAGCAGTGCCAATTTCAGATGAGGTTAAGTATATTTGTTTCACACCAATGTGTTCCACTGGTACTCCCAGCTGACGTTATTGCCCAAGCACTGTTTCACAGCTATTCCTGCTGTGTGTAGTGGGTGAGGCATACATGTATTCAACATTTTTCACATACACAGTGACTTGCTTGTAGGAGATGAGTCCAGCATTGACGTTCATCATGTAGGTACCTTGGGCATAGATATGTGCCCCCATATTTCTGCACTCTTGTACTGACACTCTGTGACTATAGACATGTTAGACGCATCACAATTCTACAGCATAGTAGATGTGTCACATTACACAGAGACATGCTGGTTGTGTAGGTGGTGTTTAATGTTGTAGTGCAATATTTACATTGCCCAGGTCTGTGATCCCATTAGTGAAATCCATTCAATTGTGACACAACACGAGTCCAGGGTTGAGGGACATGTCATTGGACATGCTTGGGTAAAGTGTCGTTCAGTGCAGGGGAACATTAATTGCCAATTGAGTAGTGAGAGACAATTGCAGTCCATAGTGGGAAGTATAACAGTGTGTTGGTGAAGAGTGCATGTCACCAACTGTAGCACCAGTGGCATGATGTCAAGAACAGGACAAAGGGAAATCACTGCCCATGTGGCATGGGTTGGTGCTACCGGAAACTCCTACGGGTGAAGATGATCTGTTCCACATCTTCATCCTGTGATGTGTGTGTTGTCTCCACTGCCCTTAATGGTGGAGGTGGTGGTAGTGGGATAGATGGAGCCATACACACTTCAGTGGTTGGAGAAGTGGACACCAAATTCCCGGCAGCTGCCATATGTGGAACTACATTTGGCATCACTGCAGCAAGGAGGAGCTGCTGACTTTTTAGTATGGCAGCAAAATCCCTGTGGTAGGTAGACATGTCTGCCCCGAGGGAGGCCAGTTCCCATTGCATGGAGCCCAGCTTGTTCTTATGCATGCTGCAGAGAGATTGGGAGGGAAGGTGTTGTGTCAACTCCCTCATGACAGTGGTTAGGTCCCTAAGACATTGCTGGACTCCATGCAGTGGGGATTGTGTGCCTTGTTTGGCTGCTGTCTGTTCAGTGGCACTTATGATGCACATGCGCATACCCTCAAGGCTGGCTGCCATACTTTGCATCCCCACCCTCACCTCCTTGGCCAGCTTCCGCTGGACTCCCACTACTGTTCTCTCAAAGGTGGTCCCTGTGTCCTCAGAGTCCTCATCTGTGTTGGAGCTAGCAGGTCGTACTATTGGGGTGGTGGGTGTTGCCTCTGGGATGGCTGCTACATGAATGCTCCTCCTTTCGACTGGAGGCAGTGTCTGGAGGGTTCCCAGGACATCTTGGAGGTTGGTGGTTGTCAGCTGGTCATCCAGGGCATCAGGGTAGTCAAGGAGAGTCAGATCTCCAGGAGAGCCATCATCCTCTGCAATGAAATATTGTATAATTAGTGTGTCTGTGTTGTGGCAGTTGATATGATGTGACGTCACTGACTTCCTATTGGTGGCTCATTGTCATTTTGGTTCCCATACATTGTTCGTGTACTTAATGTTTGCAGTCTCTCAGCCCTATGCACCACTTGCATGTCACATGTAGGGAAGGGCAGTTTATGAAATTGTCTGCGTCACATCTTCTAGGTGTGAGTTATTTCCTATTTGTGGCTTTGCACCTTCTTGTCCTCATCAACCCTCCCTATGCTTCCATTTGCATGGTGAGGCCTTGGCACCACACATGGCAGTATACCCCTGTCCCAGTCTTTCATGTTTCACATACACCCATGCGGTGCTGAGACCTAGTACCACCCCATGCATGACATTGTCAGGACACAATGCTCTTGTTACCATTGCTAGTTCCTCATGTTGATGTTTGTGTAAGTGTGCAACAATGCATTGCACTGATGGACCTGGCAGAGTTCCATTTCATCTTCTGACTGTGCAGGTGTGTTCGCCTTCCTACACACATATGTCCTCCCACTCAATGCAGTCCTCCTTGCACTATGATACCTGAGATGCTGCATGGTGGCATTGCAGCTCAATTGACACAGGCACAGGGGTAAACCCAGGTATGGCCATCATGGGTATGCGATTACTGCTATGTACAGAATTATGTATGCAACAGTGCCTGATGCTTAATGAGTCTATGGACATGACCAGTTGACAGGAGTTGCACTTGGATCAGGGCCTGATGCTACTTTGATGGGGATTGATCAGGTAGTCATACTGAACCCTCATTTCAAGTGTGTTTGTCCTATGGGCACCTGTCATTTCCTAAATGACCAGCACCAACTGCACAGGTGGTAGTGGCAACTGATGTCAATGGGGAATTCCCCTTGGGCCAATGGCCTGGCACTGGGCAGTTTCCCACAGATTACATACTTGCAATACCAGCTGTCCTGTGACACCAGACCAGTTTTACATTCAACGCTACCCTCCTGGTCTGTTTCAGCATTTCCACCAGCCTTGGCATGCAGAGGTTGTTTGTGGTGTGTTGTGTTGTGGCGTGCCCCTGGGTGTCCCTGCACAGCCTCTGCACCTGGCATGGGCAGTGCAGGGAGTTCCATGCCCTGGCTCTTTGCTCTTTCCTCTGCCTGATTTGCAGGGCTGACATGCATTGTGTGTAACTTATGTGCCTCCCCCTTCTTGCACTTGACATTTTGGAATATTTTTCCCCTATGCAACTTACCCTGCATATGTGTTGTTTCCTGGTAGTCTGCGCTGTCTTTTCCTGCAATACCAGTGACCAGTTCTTCCGGGATGACTGTTGCAACCATCTCCTCCATCTGGTCCAGGTCCTCTTGTGGTGCTGGACTCCAACCTCCAGTCTGCAGTGCTGACTTCCTGTTCCTTGCCATTTTTTCCTTTGTCCTCCGCTTGCAGTCATGCCAACATTTCTTGCACTCAGTGACAGTTCTCCTGACCTCTGCCACACTGTTAATCTTGTCCACTATCTACTGACAAATTGCCTCTCTCCTTCCAATTGACAATTTTGAGGTGATGAAGAGTTGATGTTGGTGCTCCATCACCTCTTTCACCAGTATTTCATGCTCCTCTGTGCTGAAACAACACTTTCTCTATTTCTTCTCTCTCCCCTGGGTGCTGGTTCCTGGTTGTCTGGGGTCTCCTTGGTGTCTCTTCTGGCTTTCTGGGTCTATCTTGCCTCTCCTTTGCACTGTTTACTCTGTTAGAGTCTCTTTTTGACGCTATTGCAGGTAAAAATGGGGCATTTCTGTTTTGCAACGTCTTCACATGTAAAATGGATTAGATTCACTTTTTCTCCGTTAACGTCATTTTGACTTACGACAAGGCGCAATGGTTAGTGTCAGACAAAATGACTCTAACCTAGTTTTACCGCCACCCAGCGTCATAGAGCACATATGATGCCCGGGTGTCGTTAAAAAATGACGCTAGTCAGCGCAAAACTTTTTGATGCAAAACTGCGTTAGCTCAGTTTTGCGTCAAAAGTAAAAATATGGGCTACAGAAGGAAAACAGCCTTGGAGTGCAGTTTTGCATTTAAAGTTCAGTGACATATCAAAGTGGTGTGGAACATGTGCAGTAAAACTGAATCTCAGAGTTTCAAGAGGATATTTGTACAACTAATGGGGCATCCACGAGTGTCATGTGTCTCTGGTTCAGCTGAGGATGAGAACCAGGGCCTTTTGTCTCCCTGCTGTGGCAAGTTAATTACATTTCTCTCCAGCAGCAGGAACAAAGGCCACCCTACACAGAAGGAGTAATTAACAGTGCTTCCTTCAGTACCTAAGCAAGAAAGAGTGAGAATAAACAAAATCTGCACAGGTTAATTATCTGCCACATTCTACCAATGCTTTAGACAACCCAGGCCCACTGAACAAAGGAGGAAGCGCAGGCAACTGGAGCCAACACAGAAAGGGATTGTTCGTTAAAGGTTTTTTGGGAAGTGCTCTGCCCTTGATATCAGTGAGGGCTAGAGATGAGAGCCCAGGAAGAGGTGTGACCAGTGATTCCTGCATGATGCCATTTTGAATTGTTCCAGCATGCTGTGCAGGAGAGTTTGGACAGGGTTGGGGAGCTGATGTGGCACCCTAGTATTGGCCAGGGGTGTCTAGCTTCTAGAACATTCTATCCCAACATAAAAAGTCTTGCAAAAGAGGGAGACTCTCTCTGGTACTATTTGTGATTCTTACTACTGGACCCTGGAACTGTGGCAGCAATGGACAAATGGAAGGAGAGAACTCTGATTCCCAAAAGGTTTAAGGACGCTGCTCCAGTTATCCCCAGGACCAGTAGGTCTCTCTAGGGGCCAGCAAGGCTGGTCTCCTTAACCCCCCTGAGGGCCAGTTGGGGGACAGCCTGGGATTTCTGCACCCACAGAGAAAGGCCAGGAGGAAAGCTGGCACAGCGAGTCAGTGGAACCAGGTCTCTGTAAACTATGCTGCTTTGGAGGTGAGGGGTCTGCTAAAGCTGCTCCTGGTCATGAGAGCTCTCTCCCGGGAATAAAATGAGACCAGATTTGTCCAAATCAACCTGATTGGGCGAAATAAATGGCCTTTTTAATGTTGGCAACCATTGACCCTTTCTTGAAGAAATGCAGCATGTGGGGCTTCACCACATCATCAGAACTTACCCATAGGGTTTGCCAGGGCCCAGGGATCAGAACAGGGATTATTTTATTATTTGTCCCCAGGAGGGAACCTACACGGAGCCACCTCCCTCCATTGTTACTCACTCCCAGGAGCCTCCAACTCCCGGAGGGCTGAAGCAAAGACAAGGGAAGCCCCGTTGCACACCTCTAAAAAAGAAGAAAGGGGCCAGAGACTCCATCTCCAGGCCCCCAACAAGCTGGGAGGCACCTACTCCCCCACCAGTGGAGGGCCTGTCCCTGCTCCCTTTGACTGTGTCTGAGGGGAACACCGCTGTCAGCAGCACACACACTGCCAGCAAGGAGCAGGCAGGGTGCCTTGCTGTACCACCCTGCAGCACCAGGACAGGGTGAAAATGGACTGTATCTACAAGTTACAGCACGTTTCTGTCCTCTCCTCCTGAGCTGGTGCACAAATTACTCCCTAGCACAAACACAGGCACCTTTGCACCATCATGCAAGGGTGCCTGCATTGTAAGGATGATTGTTTTTGTGCAGGAAGGCACATCTTCCTGCACAAAAACAGTCACAAGAGGTGTTGTGCAGAATGCAATACACAGAAAGAGGAAAAAACAAGGAGGAAGAAAGATATTTCTCTCCGTTGTGTCATTTTTGTGCCACTGCTGAGGTGGTGTAGGAATTTGATGCATTCCCAGACTTGTAAATCTGGCAATGCATCAGATTCCTTCCGATTCCATGGGTGTTGCATGGGAACACCCCACGCAACACCCATGGATTGCCCATTCACATAGCATTATGCGTGAAATGGTCCATGTTTACAAGGCCATGTAAAGCCATGCAAGATGGCTTTGTGTGGACTTGTAAATATGGGCCAGCACACTGCCCCACCAGAGCATCAAAAAATTGACCCTTCAGTGGTGCAATGTGTCACTAGGTCCTCAAAAATTAGGCCCTTAGTCTGTCATTTTCTACTTCATGTCTAGAACCCTTTTTGTAAATGGATACTAGGAGGCTTACAGTACAGAAATGTAGGGTTTCCCTGCTCTTAATCTCATAACCAAAATATACCTTCAATAATTCCATCAAAAATAAAGGATTACATATTAGTAAGGATTCAGATAAAGTAGTCTGGCCAGGAGCTATAAAAGTTATCAAAGAGGTAATTAATTCTGAATATCGCTAACAGAGATCCTCAGTCCACCATTTTATTCATAGGTTGAGGAAGTTACAAGATCAAACAGATCACACCTATGCAAGTCAGTAAAAAACAAATGCAACTCTTTTTCACCCATCTCAAAATCAAGTTTTATCATTCCTGTCCACTCAGAGCTCTTTAACATTTTGTCATGGGCCGTCGTGTCACTGGAATTATATTTCAACTATGTGCTTATTAAATAGTTTTTGCCACTTTCCATGTTCACTTTTACTGCTTTCTAAAAATAAAAAGTGGCAATCTTATAACAAGAGGAGTTATCCCAAGGATGGTTTAGTTCCTTCTTACCATTGTATTTAAACTATGCCCTGATGTTTAGGAGAGGTTCTCTGTTACTAATGAACACACAGATTTACAACATTTCTCATAGACATGCAAGATATATCTGTACTTGTATCCCTTCTTGCTGTTAAACAAGGATTGTACATCAGTTGTTTCATATTAGAGGTATGCTTGATACATGCCAGTGGTGAGTTTTGCTTCACTTAACCCCAGGCTTCATTTAATTAGTAGTAATTTTGCCAGTTTCTATGGAGGATCCTGATATCTTTTCACAAGCCCAATGAAAATACCAGCTAAAAGTGGTCACTATCAAACCTGTCAATTAATTTAAAGCCACTGAAAAAAAGCTCTGGGTGAATTTTCAGGCTGAGAAGGTTGTTGTCGTTGATGGGTTGCTGGTCGTCATTGAGCCCATTGAAGTTTTCTGCCTTCAGATGTAGAAATGTTTCTGGAGCTCAGATTCACTCAGCAAGAGGAGGCTACAGGGTGTAGCAAAAGAAAGCTACATAAGGCTGGATAACGCTGCCTAGAGGTCCTGCTGGAAAGGATCTGCTGCACATAGGCCCTGGTCTCCTGTCGGTGCTCAAAGCAGTTTTTAGTGAAAAATTTTCTAAGGCCCAGATTTTGAATTCTGAAAGAAAGAGTACCATTAACATCAACAAGGGTTAGGATTTACTCTAGCAGAGGCCAACAGCAGGGTTCAAGATCTTAAGAGTTTAGGTCAGTGTGGCTCGCACAGGAGTCCAGCCAACTAGCCATGGGAGTCACTCTAGTAGTCCGGGGTTCAAGGAGCAGGCCCAGTCCTCCTTCTTCAGTCAGCAGGGCAGTCCTTCTTCTCAATCTTCCACAGGTCCAAGAGTGTACTGAAGAGATGTTCTGGGGTTCCAATATTTATACCATGTGTCATCCATTGTGTGCCCGTCCTACCTCCACACCTGCTTCTTGAAAGTTCTTTTCTCCTCGATCAAGGTACCAAACAGTCTGGAGTCACAATAGGATCATGTCAGGTTCCTTTATGTGTGCATTCGGCAAGCACTTTGCAATGTAAGTTGGGCATGGTACTGCTCTGCCCTCATCCATTCTGTAGGATGCCCCACATTTCCCACACATAGGGGGTTATTCCAACTTTGGAGGAGGTGGTAATCCGTCCCAAATGTGACGGATTTACCACCAGACGTATTACGAGTTCCATAGGATATAATGGACTCGTAATACGGCTGGTGGTATATCCGTCACTTTACTGTCACTTTTGGGACGGATTACCACTTCCTCCAAAGTTGGAATAACCCCCATAGTCCCCTGTGTCTCACTGGCTGGAAGGAATACACAAACCCTAACAGCAGAGCCATTCAAATGCATGTGATTCAGGGCAGTGACAGAAGGCAAAAATAGGTTGGACAAAAACATGCCAGCTTTCTAAAAGTCACATTTTCTGAACTGTGGCTTACAATCTTACTTTACAATTAAAGATGAATTTAAATGACAATTTATTTGAGTATAGCAGCAATAAGGCAGCCCAGTGTTTGCCAGTGGGAGCGATAGGACTCCCACTGGCAAACAGTGACTTTAGGAGTTTTTCATTAAAATGACATGTAAAATCTAAACCCACATGTCCTACTTTTTAAATACAATGCACCCAGCCCCTTGAGCCTTTAGGACCTAACTTGGGGGTGACATATATAATAAAAGGAAAGGTTTGGACCTGGCAAAAGTGATATATATTTTAGCAGGCTGAAATTGTAGTTTAAAACTGAACTACAGCCTGCAGTGACAAACCTAAGACATGTTTTATTATGAATTCAGTCAAGCCTACTTAAAAATGAATATCAGCACAGGCAGTAGTGTTTCCCATCTACTCAGGATGAACAATGCTCCCAAAGAAGCAACTTTTATAGAGCGCCCTTCACCCTCATCACCCTTCACTCCTACTATGCCTTATGGAGCTGACGTAATCCCAGACAGAGGTACCCTAAAATGCCAGGCAGAGCCAGAGGTATCCTAAAATGGCAATAAAGTAATCTTGCATAGAAATTAGACACATGTTAACTTTTCTGTTTTTATGTGTGGCTATTTATGTGTGGAAAAGTCAGATTAGGAGTTTACAATGCCAATTGCTCTAACTCGAGCAAATGCGACGCCCATTGCATTGCAAATGCTTCTTTGGGGGCTTCGTGCTTGCTCTTTTTTATCTCCCCTCTGGAGAGACATTCCTGATCGCACACGTTTATCTATCCTGACTTGTTCCTGGGGCACCATATGTTAGACTCTACTCGAGCAGATGTATTGCTATGCTATGAGCACTAGTTATATTCTTCTGTGTTTAACGTGCATGTTTTTCAGTTTAGGATTTATTTTTCTTCATAGAACCTAAACATCGCTGGGGGAGGGGATCATGACAACTTCTACGCTGCATCCATTGTTACAAGTGTAAAACGATTAAAAGTAATTTCGACGATGATACCTATTTCCTTTCGGGTGTAAAAAAAATTTGTACCAATGTTTGCTGTGTGTGAAATCGTGTTTGTGGTAGAAATTGTATACCTTTCTGGGCGTTTTGTATAATTTGTGTTAACCTCTGTGACGCAGGTTTCATTTAAGGGGAGTGTTGTTCGAGCGTAATTTGATATAAACATTTGAGTTACAAATATAAAATGGTGCCGGCATTTAAGTCCCTCACAATGTTTTATTTTGGTAATTTTTTAGTTTCATTGGGGCATGCGCTTGTTCTTTTGCCTGTGCTCTGTGACTTCCGACGATTTACAGTACGCGTCCAGGGCAACTGCGCAATTAATGGACATTTTGAAAACTGTTAGGCAGGCTGTGTGCCTGAAGTTAAACGGAATGAATGACATAACAAGGTAGACCTTCATGTGTAATTGTGAAGAGGGTGTTTCTAGAGTACATGCTGCAGTGTGTGCCAGCACGCATTTATCTGTTTATTCCTAAAGCGATAAACAGAAAACTCTGCTTTATGCCAGATGCGCACAACACTTAAAATATTTATTTGTTGGGCATCTGCTTTAGGGACAACAGAAAGGCCAGACAGTGGGGCCCATATGTATACTTTTTTGGCGCCGCCTTTGCAATTTTGTAAGTTTGCGCCGTTTTTGCGTCAAAAAATGATGCAAATGCGGCACTAAAAATGTATAAATATGGGCCTGAATGTGCCACAGAAGCGCAACAAAGGCTTCAAGCATTTAGGCCCGTATTTATACTTTTTTTAGCGCCGCATTTGCGTCGTTTTTAGACGCAAAAACGGCGCAAACTTGCAAAATACCATTGTATTTTGTAGGTTTGCGCCGTTAGCCGTCAAAAAGCGGCGCAAATGCGGCGCTAAAAAAAGTATAAATACGGGCCTTAGTGTTTAACTCTGAGAAACATTTAATTAGAATCTTAAAGAGCGGCATGACCTGTGAATCGCCTTTACCATGTAATCCCTTCCCAAGGGTTGAGGGGCTGTGACTGAAGTGATGACATCACTAGTCTTGCGTGACTTCAATTGAAATGCTTAGCTTGATTGACCTTCTAGTGGGTCCGTGTGAATCTGTCCTCATCCTGTTTCCGGACCTCCGAGGGAGTTGATGTTAGCCTGCTATCGGGCATTGCGACACATGAGTGGACTGTTTGACTAGTTGGCGATTACATGACATTATACCTAATATGTGAAAGCATAATCCAGAGTATAAAATGAGGAGTGGCAAAGTGATTTACAATGTTGAAGGCCACCCAAAGGCATACCACGAGAACAGCCTCCAATCCGTTTTTAAGAGCAGACTTAAATATTGATGGTATTGGTTGCCCATGAGCTGAGTGAACTCTCAGATTTACTAAGTTTAAATGGAACCCGGGACAGAGGTATTTGGAAAAACCCTTCATGTCGCAGTTACTGGCTGCTGTGGTTTCCCCATGTGGCAAGTTAATGTTTGACTTTCCCATAATCTCAGTGCCGCAGGACCTCTTTAACACAGCAGAATTGCAAGAAAAATGTTGTTCCCTTTTCAAGTTTCAACATATCAATGTACAAAAACCATTTGGGGGATTTAAAATGTCTAAGGCATTCCTCTCACATAACTTTATGGTTTACTACTTCATAGTTCATGGGTCCAAGCTTCTACTAGACAAACGTATGTTCTCTCATAGACCACCAGAGTTATTTTGACATTTTTACATTCGATGCACTTTGTGACGTTATTTGCAGCAGGCACATTAACCATCTGCTGTACCTTAGTATGAGTCCAAGCTTCCACTAGATAAAACTATGTTCTCTCTCCAAAAGACACATAAATCACCAGAGTTATTTAGACATTTTTACATTTTACATTTATATTTTTTTATTATTACATTTTACATTATGTGATCTGCCTAGTACACGTTCTTTGTAGCAGGCATATTAACCCCCTGCGCTGCATATAGCCAGATATAGCTTTAAAATTACATTGCCTCAGTATTTAGTGTTTTAACATTTATATGCAGCAGCTGTGTTACTGCATAGCCTTTTACAGCTATTTTCTGTTTTGAAGATTTTTAGTTTTTTTTGGGCATCCAGAATGAGTTATTGGTTTAAGCACAATATTATAACTTTATTAAACTCCTTAATAAATGCCTTTGAAACTTGTGCACTGTGGCCGCTTCCAAATCTAGTAAGGCAGCAGACCCCAGCTCACGAGCTGTAGCTGGTGCCCGTTATGAAAACAGTGAGATAACGTGCTGACATCCTGGCTTTGCTGTGTTTTTACTGTGATACACTACTGTTGAAGAGGGCATTCTAACTGAAATATTGTAAAATTGGAAGCCAGCCTTTGTGTTAGTATTTGTAGAGTTGTCCAGCTCCCTAGTTCAAAACGTGATTCGCACATTTAACTTATGTTTCTGCTTTGCATTCTGGGGCTTGAAGTTTTATTTTTATAACGTGGTACACGCTGGAAACCAGCCCATGGAGTAGTATTAGTAGAGTTGTCCAGCTCCCTAGTTTGCTGCGTGAATTGCTCATTTAGTTGGTTTCTGCTTTACATTCTGAGTCTTGTAGTTTTATTTTTATAACTTAATACAAGCTGCAAATACAAAGCAGAAACCTGACTAGAAAAACGACACGTTTGAGTCTGTGAAACTTGAGCTCTGTTTGCGTGTATTTATAAAACTAACCTCGAGGAGAGCTTACAGTTGATTATGCTGTACAATGGTCAATATTTTATAAATAATATTTCAGTTCAAGACTGACTGAGGATCGTTGATATCATGTGAGATGGCGCTCCTCAAGAGTGTGAAAAATCATGGGTGTTTTGTTCGACTTCCGAGACTGCAGTAAAGGGACAGTGTTTCAGTAAGCATCCATTCTTAAAGAACAATTAGTTATTCATTGCCCCGTGAGCAATGTCGCCTGTACCAACTGCCAAATATGTTTTGCAACTGGGAGTAGTTTGTGTTTTAAGGGCCTTGTTTGAAAAAGTATTCCAGTAGGCCTTCTAGCACTTTAGTTATATGCAGGCCCACTGGAATTATGTGGCAGAAGGGACCAAAATATGTGGCAAAAAAAGGCCAGCTATGCATTTACAACGCCAATGGATCCAACTCAAGTAAAAGCGAGACCTACTGCATTGCAAATGCTTTGTCCTTGTGAAGTCAACGAAATGAACGTCATTGCTTATGCTAGTCAGACACTGAAAGTTAAAGCGTCTAGATACAAACCTGCTTGTTTATACTGTAACATTTACTACGTGGCTGGGATCTTTTAAATTGGCGGAGAATGTCTGATGTTTCAAATCTCAGAAATAACTGCATTACTTATACAAACAAATGTGTTTTAGAGCAAAGTGGCTTTCTGTTGTATTGTCACGTAATGAATAACAAACAGAGTGGGAAAAAAGGATTTCACAGGTAAAAGAAACCCAACAACAACGCAGTGCATACATTTACACTTTCTTTCTTTGTTAAGTAGCACAAGCTGTGGAAATATGTCAGATGCATTTTTTCAGCCTGTGTAAAATGAATGAGTATACGACGTGGACCCAAGACTTTATTTCTTGTGTTTGCTTCTCCCTGTTATTTTAAGTTTCATCATTCTCATTATTACTCATTTTCTGTTTGTATTATATTAAATTTCCACACATTGCAGCGTTTTTAAAAAAAAATTAGTTTCATAATGTTTAAAATGATGTCCCATGATGTGTTTATGTTTCTTAACATCAATTGAATGACCCTAATTTTCTGATTTGAAAAAAAAACATTTTCATGGGTGGTAATAATGTCGCATATCCAGCAACTACAGAGCAGAGATGTGCAGTAAATATAAATGTAGAGCTGTTTACAGGGAAGACGAGGGCTGACAGTGAATGCTCTGACCTGGGTACAAGCCTCTTGGAGGTTGTTTTATCGGATATGAAAGCGATGCATGTGGGGCGGGAGGTTGCATGGGGTGACTCCCTTTCTTGCGCGGCTCCAGTATAAAGAGATTGTTAGTGTAGAAAGAGGGGCAACTGAACTATTTCCTGGTCTTTGTTACCTCCCTGCTTCCAGCCAGCAGTTCTCACAGAGAGGTAATAAACTCTCACACACCACAGAGCCTGAGAGATGAGCGCAGAACCACAATTGGAGCAGAGCGCCATAGACGTCATTTAGGGGTCGCAGCTGCAACCCCTGGCTTGCCCTTGTGACCCCTAACACTGCCTTTGTGACCAACGGCCTCAGAGATGGCAAAGTCAGTGGAAGCTCATATATTTTTTTTAATGCTTTGAAATGTATGTTGTGTGCGTGCTTTCAGATGTGTGTGTAGGAGAGTGTGTGTCTGTCCATCTGTGTGTAAGCACATGTGTGAGAGTAAAATTCAAGGACAAAGGGAGCATGATGGACGTGCTGTGTCACTTCTACTACCCCTGGCAGTTGGGTGAATTGACGTAAATGCAGATGGCGGCTGCTGATTCCAAAGGCTGAAAGGACCTGAGCTGAGAGGGGTAGGCTTACTATAGACCAGGCTGTCAACGAGCACCCGTCACACCCGGCCACAAATGAGCTCCCTCCAAAGTGTGGAGCATCAAATAGGGGCATTGCATGTGGTGGTGCACTAAGACATGAGGCTTTTGTGCCCTAAATGGATAGAACTGTAGTACATTGTAATCTACTAAGAAAAAGATGGAAACAAGGTGTGAATGTCATGCTTCACAAATGTGTGTGGATACATGTACATGAAAGTATGTGTGTGTGTGTGTGTGTATATATATATATATATATATATATATATATATATATATATATATATAGGGGACATTATAAAAATACAAGCACAGAAGCCTGCACTTAAAAAAAAAAAAATCCAGAGGTCCCACAGATCCTCAGCAAATGTGCACTAACATTCAAAATAAAAACATTTTTGGCACCATTTGGAGTCCCTAGGTATCCCACTACCAGGCCTAGGGGGTCAGGATATTCCTACTCTGCTCCTTTATGTATTTTTTGTACTTCTTCTTAGGACTCAGTTGAGTCTGAGATCAAAGAGGGCTGCCAGCGCTTCCTGGGTAAAGTTTTGGCAGCCAATCAGGTCTTAGCATGAGATCTGACGATCCGCGACTCTCCACATCCCTAGATATCTATATTTCTTTTTCCTTTTAATAGTTCCAAAACAGCTGAACCGTTTACACCAATTAACAGCAAGGGTGCATTTGGGATCAAGAGCTAGCTTTATGCCAAATTTGGAGTAATTCCATCCAGCAGTTCGAGCTGTACTCATGTCTAAATATCCTTATGGAAATTGCATGGGGAAAAAGTGTTTTGGGGCCCTCACTTTTTCTCAGCCCCCACTTGATGAATTACCTCAAAACTTTCAAGACAGCAGCTGAAGTGAGCGGCATACTAGTTTTTAAAATTTCATGAAGCGCCAACATTATCTATCTACCTATCTATCTATGTGTCTATCCAACTATTTAATTTTCACTGAAAAAAACAAACGTCACAGGGATGTTATAGTTTGGAAAAAGAATTGAAAAATCCATAGAAATTCAGTTACAAAACCAAAGGTTACAGGGACGTTATAGTTAGGCTCACATTTTAAACGTACAAAACCATAGAAATTCCATTTTATAGTTAAAGTAACTTCAAGTAATTATAACTCATGCCCTAAGGTAACTGTAACGTGTGCCCTCGCATAATCTGCAGGCCAAAAGTTACATTGCTTCCAATTTTGATGCAAGTTTGTTCAGCAGTCAGGACTGTAGTCTTGTTCAAAACTCCTATGGGAATTAACTTGGGAAACGTTTTTTTAACCCCACTTATCTCAGCCTCAGCTTGACAGATTACCGCATTCCTTTCCATGCACAGCTTGATTCTTGGGCAGACTTTTTTAAAGATTTGTCAAACTGCAAGTCAAAAAACGCTATTTCAATGGAAACCGTGTCCCAACTATACCTACAGGCAACCTCCAGTAAAAGATGTATATGTAAAATAACATATATAATCTGTATCTATCTATCTATCTATCTATCTATCTATCTATCTATCTATCTATCTATCTATCTATCTATCTATCTACATATCTATCCATCTATCTATCTATATATTTTTATATATATATATGTGTGTGTGTGTGTGTGTATGTACATACATATATATTGTTTTCCACTTGAAAAAGCAAAGGATACATTTACCAAACCATAGCAATTTACCTATTATAGTTAGAGTTATCTAAAGTACGTATAACTCGCGCCCTAAGGTAACTATAATTCACACCACCGCCATGCACCGTTATGTGATCAATTATTTTACTGCTGATATGACAGTGACATTATCAATTATGTTATCAAAGATGTCATGAGTGCTGTAATTTGTGACGTAATTAGCAGTGCATGGTGAGGCCATGATTAACAGTTACCATAGGGCATGAGTTATAGTTACTTTGGATACCTCTAACTATAAAAGGTGAATTTATATCGTTTGGTACATTTAAAATGTGAGCCTAACTATAACGTCCCTGTATCCTTTGCTATTTAAGTGAATTTCTATGTTTTAAAAAAAAATCTATTTCCTAAATATGACACCACTGAAACCTTTGTTTTTTTCTGTGAATTTTGATGGGTGTTTTTTAACGTAAAGTTATGTGCATTATTATATGTAATGTAATTAGTGTAAATGTAAATAGATGTATGTTCCGGAGAAGTGGAGGTCCCTGGGGCTGCGGGGGCCCATGTGGCCCCCTGCTTTGAAATAGATGTGTGCTCCGGGGAGGTGGCAGTCCCTGGGGCTGTATGGGCCTGTGCACCCCCCTGTATTGAAATAGATGTGTGCCCTAAGGAGGTGGTGGTCCCTGGGCTCTGGGGGGGCCAAAGGGGGCCCCCCATTGAAAATATAAATGCCCCCGGGACCTGGCCACCCACGTCCTCCAGTGAAACAAGCACTTTTAAAAAAACAATTGTCAGTGGATCCGCTGTGATTCCGTCTACACATTTAAAAAAAATGCTTTTCTGCTCTGGGTGGCAGGGTCTCTCTGGGAAACCTGAGCTAAGGAGTCAGGGTGACTCTATCCAGACCTCTTTTCTTATTTTTTTAAACATTTTCCAAGTCCCAAGATGGCTGCCAATACTTTCTTGTTGAAGTGTTGTCAGCCAATCAGATCTCAGCACCAGATTGGGAGGGGGGTGCAAATCCTTGCATCCTTATATATACAAATTTGGATTTTCTTTAATTTCTCTAAAACTACTGAATAGATTTACATCAAATAACACAAAGGTTGCTCTCTGGACCAAGAGCTATCTTTCTGCCAAATTTGGTGTAATTCAGTCCAGTGGTTCGGTTGCTATTGCTGTTCAAAATTCCTGTGGAGAAATGAATGGGGGAAAAGCATTTTGGGTCCTCCCCCTTTTTCTCGGCCCCCTTGACAACTCACCCCAAAACTTTCAAGACTCATGTGAGGAGCACATTTATTTGTGACATTTTGTGAAGATTTGTCAACCGGTACCCAAGATATAATCAAGTCAAAAAACATTTTTTTTATAGAAACCAGGTCAGAACTATAACTACCTAGTGGTGACTGTCAATGGGTTTTTTATATATATATATATATATGTATATGTATATATATATATATATATATATATATATATATATATATATATATATTACAACACAATATCCTCGTAAATCAAAGGAAATGCTCAGACACTTTTGAAATTGCGTGCATTCTTTACTGTAGCGATACTTCCTCCCAAAACATTTCAGCCGTAGCCTTGATCACGGATGGGAAGGCTGTGAAATTTGCATAATAAATACTAAAGTTCACAAAGACATAAACAATGGACTAACAAAATAGTATTCACATATTACATTGAAAGGCGGCCGCCATGTTGAAATATCAACCATTATCCATGTCACTGCTGTTTACCTAATGTTTATCCATTATGAGAATCAAGAGCTAGCAGCAGCATGGTACCAAATCTTTTGCATAGTTACTTTTTTATAAACCACTATAGGCCTCTGGGCAATACATTTTAACCCACCATGTTGCACAACAAATACAATTACACCAGATAGGGCACTAGTGCAGATATACATCCTATCGTAAATTTCAGATAACACATACATTTCAATATTTACTTAAGATACAAATGGACTTAATATATATACAGTTTTCCTTTTTCGTATCAAATTACTTTCCATATGAAATTGTGTCATCTGATTTTCTTATAGGATGTCAATACATATCAGGACCTAAATACATAATAGTCCCCAACATATTGATACTTAACCTGACTATAAATCCCAATCATTAAAATTGCTAGTCAAATACGATTTCCAAAATAAAACATCTGTACATTTTTCCTAGTGCTCCCAGTCCGTAGTCTGGTAAACACAACGCCCAGGTGGGCTGATATATAAACATCCTTTAGTTATACCCATCTAAAATTGATTCCCAACATACTATTATGTCATGTGACCTCCTATAATATAATCAACTTATTTTGCCTTGCTCTGCCCCAATGTCTATGCTAGACCTAAATTACCACCACCCACAGAAAAACACTTTATCATGTATATACAATATAAAACATCCACTAAAACAACTAGAGGCCCAAATGACTCATTTCTCTTTGTTTCTCTTATTTTAACCCAAATGGACACTCATTTCTTCACTTGAGTTAAATCCAAGGGGACTTAAAGTATTAAACCTGATTATAAATTTAGACTCCAATATACGTAACTTTTTTTGTCTATCTCCCCCACGCAGACTGGGCTTGATCTGATCAATTACCACAAAGCTAAGCAACTTTTCATTTCCTTTATGCATTTCCTGAAAATGCCTTGCCACAGGGTAATTATGATCATAATTGTAAATTGCCCTTAAATGCTCCAAAACTCTCTTTTTAGCCTTATGAATAGTACTTCCAACATAGATCTTATTGCATGGGCATTGCAGGCAATATACACAAAAATCAGTATTACAATTGCAATGTCCTTTAATCTGATGGGTCTTGTGTCCATTGCCTACTGTAACATCTGTACAATTGACACTGTATCTGCAGGCTTTGCACTGTGTGCAGCAATAGAATCCAGCCAGGCTCCATAAAGTTATTATTGTATCTTGTGTACTTGACACTAAGTTCTGACTCAAATTGTCTCTTAAAGAACTACCCTTACGAAAGGTCACCAATGGCATATTAGTAATATATGTGTCCAAAAAAGGATCTGTCTGCAGAATATGCCAGTTCTTAGTGAGAATGTGTCTCATTGATTGAACTTGGTTTGAAAATGTTGTAATAAATCTTAATCCCTCATCCGGTTTGCAGTGCTCATGTGCTTTGTATAATAGATCCTCTCTCCTGATGTTATCCATCTTACTTTTTGCCTGCATAATAACATTTCTACTATATCCCCTTTCTCTAAATCTTTTACACATTACTATACTCTTCTGTTGGTAATCTTCCCATGTACTACATATTCATCTAGCTCTCAGTAATGCTCCATAAGGGAAACTCATTATCAACCTGGGTGGATGTGCACTCTTAGCATTTAATAAACTGTTCCCTGCAGTAGCTTTTCTGTGTAACCTAGTACTCAAGCGGTCATTGTGGACTATGACCTCTACATCCAAGAATTGAACTTGTTTGTTGCTGTGTTGGTCACTCAACAGTAGGTTGTATTCATGGTCATTTAGGGCCGCCACAAATCTCATTGCAGACCTCGCATCACCTCTCTAAATCACAACAATATAATTAATGTACCGGCATCACAGCACCACTTTATCCTCAAAATCTACTATAGTAGCTTTAGCGGACACCTGTTCCTACCAGCAGCCCATAAATAAATTTGCATAGACGGGGGCGAAGCAGGTACCCATCGCTGTTCCCTATACCTGCCTGTATACTTGGTTATCAAACAAGAAAAATGTGTTCTTAAGTCAATATTTAGTCATGTCACAAATCTTTTCAGTATGTAGCAAATATGAGATCAATCTTGCTCTCATGTAATGTCTAACAGCTGCTAATTCTAAATCCTGTTGTATAGATACTTGTGACATCACGTGTTAAAAGCAAATAATCATCCTCCCATTTGAGAACGTCAATGATCTTCAAGAATTGAGTAGTGTTTTTTAGATAGGATGGAAGACCATCAACAAATGGTCTGAGAAACAAATCAATGTATCTCAAGGTATTCGCAAGTAGAGACCCTATTGCAGTCACAATTGGTCTTCCAATAGGAGTTTTTCTATCCTTATGTAACTTCAGTAAAAGGTATAAAATTGGAACTATGGGATATTCACAATTCAAGAAACGATATTCCGCCCAGTCTAATAGATCTCTTTCTCTCCAATCAAGTAATAGCTCATGGTATAGAACATTAGATAACTTCATATCAGCTATCTTAGCTTGTACATAACATTTAGGATCGCCTAGTTGGCTTTTTACTTCCATTAGATATTGACATGTCTCAAGAATCACCACATTCCTTCCTTTATCAGATTGTCCAATCACAATATTGGTATCTCTCTTCAGATTCTCTAAAGCCAATTTCTGAGAGGTAGATAATTGATCATATTTCCTATTTCTTGGTTTGTATCTTGTTTGTTTCAGTTGTTTAATAACATCCCTCTCAAACACCTCTATGGCACCACTCTGTGCTGATGGCAAAAAAGTTGATTTTGATCTGAAGGGATTAGGGCAGGACTTATCTGTCTCAATTTCCAAGACATCCAAATTCAAAACTGGATCATCATGTGCTTCTATGCCATCATGTAAATTGTATGTAACAGTTCTATATAATAAATGCATAATCTACTGGCCTCCCACTTTTCTGATAAATGTAAATCTTCTGTCACTCTCATCTGATACTATTTTTTCAACTTCAATTTCCTGGTCAAAATGGAAAAGATCAATCCTTGTCTGCACATAATCGAAGTCATTAGTGGGACAAAAAGATAAGCCCAACGCCAAGAGTCTTCTTTCTCCATCAGTCAATTCCCTTCTAGATAGATTAACCACAGTCATTGTGTTGTTCTGTGGGCCCTTGTTGTTACTCCCAATGCCCTGAGATCTTCTTTTCCTTCCTCGTATCTTTGCTGCAGGATTCCTCTTGCTCTGCCTCTCATTCCTCAACCCTTGCCTTTCTGGGAGAATGATTCTTTCCTTCAATCTGTCCTTCCTTGGTTCAAGAGGCAAAACTGTTATAAAAAATTAGACCAGTTCACATTTTTATCAGCCCCTGAACTCTTTGCAAGGGTAGTGTCCGATGCATCAGATTTATTGCTATTGGAAACATTACTCTCTTCTGGTTGTGTCAAGCTCCCCCAAGGCTTAGTTTCCACCGTTAAAGATACTGGTTCCTTATCATTGTCTGTAAACATATAATCATATTTCCGATGGAACGTTAAAATTCTTCCCGACTGGTAATCTTTAAAGTCTCGAATACATTTCCTTTGTTTCTTTAATGTAATATCCTCTTCAAATTTTGAAAGTGTCTTATCCAGATTATTTCTTAGCTCCTCTGGTGTATCCTCCAGCACCACTGTCAATATCTCTGCAGTAATCTTCTTTATTTCTTCCACAATCCTAATGCTGTCTTTGGAAGCATACTTGATTAATATTCTCATCATATTAAGAGAGCTTTCCTTCGCATTTTCAGCCCATTCTTCCAACATATCAGGGTCAGGATCTTTATAGGCTGGATTTGTATAAATCCGTAAGCCCCTGGGCCATATCTATATATTGAGAGATAGAGAGAGAGAGCTACATACACACATATATATATATATATATATATATATATATATATATATATATATATATATATATATAATAGAAAATGTTAAAATGTATTAACGTGAATCAAATGAATTAAATATATTACTTACTAAAAATTAAAAACAAATAAAAGTGTTAGAAATGGCAAGTTATTTCTTTCAATTATTATATATCTGTAAATTATGTTACATAATTTTATTACATATATAATTGATTATACCACAACATACAATATACTTTATATAGTTGTGATATTTTTTTGATAAGTTAATGTTCTCGAATATTCTATTTTATTAGTTCAGTGTTGATATTACATTTTTTAATGTATTTTACATTTATATAACACATTAATATATTCTAAATATGATTAAATTTAATTAAACGTTAATACTTTTTAATATTTTCCTATCTACAGATCTTCATCCTGGTGGTGGAGATCTACTCCCTGGTGAGTTAAGGGGTCTGTCTCCACCAACACATGAAAGATTAGTAGTAGTAACTTTACACTCTTAGGTTTTGTTGTACCATGCTCTATCTCATGCTTTTGTATGTGTGTTTATTGGGGGGTGGTTTGAGACATGTATGTCTACATTTAAGTGTACATTTCCACTTTGAAAAGGTGAATATCAAAAAGTGAAGTTGCACCTAGGTACAGAAATATATTTACATATGAGAAAACATACACATTTACAATTATCTGTGTGAATCTGACGCACTAACTACCACTACCAACCACATTATGCAAGCTTATACCTCAAACACCATATTCTAAATGATCTCTTTCGAGGATATCAATCTGAAGATTTTACATGTAAAAATATATTTTGCTATAGTCAAAAATGTAATAAAATGAAATTTCAAAATGGGAGAATCATAACAAAGGCTCAGGAATAACAAATAAAAAGCTGTGAAAAGGTTAACCAGAAAAAGGAAGTGGAAAAAAGTGTGTTCCATTTTTCCCATAAGATATGTATGACTACCTAATCCTAAAAATACTATGGGCCAGATATACAAAGCATTTTTCTGGTTGCAAACGGCCTGATTCGCAAACCAGAAAAATGCTTTTGCTTCTGTACAAAATGTGATTCAGTAACTTGTTGCCAAATCACATTTTGTATTTGTGATTCAGTATTTTGAAGGGGCATGTTTAGGGTGTCCCTTCCAAAAACTGAATCATTATGCTATGTATGACTGTTTTGTAACTGAATTGGGGTCATAACACAGTGATACTTTGACACCAGTGTAAAACTGGTAACACATTTGAAAAGAGAATGTTAAAAAAACTATTTTTTAAGAGCAGACAGTGGCCTACACTTAAAGAATGAAATTGCAAAGTTTCATTTTTTTCTTTTTAAAGACATCCAATTTTCCTTGAAGGAAATGGTTTGTATTTAAAAAAAGCAATCACAGACATGGTTGTCTGCTGACCTCAGCAGGTTACCATCCCTGTGATAGCTGAAATTCCTATTGGGTCACAAATTGTGATCTACCTCATTAATATGCATGAGGTAGGTCTATTTGCGACCCACTAGGAATCGCTGGTACATTAGGAATTCTGTTTTCCTAATTATGATTTGGAGAGAATCAAAATTAGGAAATCAGTAATCCTAATGTTAGTTCATCTGGTCCCAAAATCCATATTCATCTCCAACACACATTTATACATTAGTGGGTCTGCAAAGACATGAAAGACATGAAACTTGCCCCTACACAATGATAAGGCATGTTTTTTTGGGAAAAAGTTTAACAGTGCACAGTCCTAACTCATCCCATATCCTTAAAGCCAGAAGTCATAAAGTAGGATATTGACCAGCGGACAATTGTTTTTCCATCTGCCAATTGGACTGTTATTGCCTTAAACCCCTCAGTGGCAGGCAGCATGAAAACAGATTGGCAAAAGAAATGTGCGATGACCATCATTGTTCTTGCCCATTACAGATCGGGAGAAGACTTATGACCATGGAAAAACAGCATTGTTGCAACCTCTAGTGTCTTCTGCATTCCTTTTTTTTGTCTTACTTTCTTAATATGTTTAAATAATGACAGCTCCACAACTGTGCAAACCTGGTCAGAGGGAGAAAAAATATGAGATGTTTTGCAACTTGAACGGCAGAGCCATACTGCAAAAGAAGCTATACATTAATGATTCTTCACTAAAAACACAGCTTACCACAATCAGTCCTTTGAAAACCCACCTACAGCATACCTGTCTGTCTCTAATGTATTCTGAACTGCCTTCATTCTGAAAGGAGGTAAGAAAAAAACACTGATTAGAAGTACTATATTCGGCATCTCACTATGAAACATGTATTAAAACCAATCAAATAATGTTAGTGCTGTAGTAGCCATATCCATCCTAACCCCCCTCGTTCATCGTTACCTACCATTAGTTTTCCCTACAACAATTAGTTCCCATCTCCCACCTTCATATAATTATCATACCACAATAAATGTGTCTGAAAAGTTGCAAAACTCACAAAGATAGAGATTATGTGCAGGTGAAGTGAGTGATGAAGGAAGACTATACCCTCTACCAGCACCAACCAACCTTGGGCTATTTTCTCTTTCCCTCTCACTTTTGGTCTATAAATATGAGCCCCTGCCAATTCCAAAAATATTAACCACCACCAAAACCTTTGAGAAGAGTAAATAAACCTACTACTGATAAGTACTATTCTACATGCACAATTAAGGTTTACTGCTTGAATGGGCCCGTATTTTGTAACCCACTTGCATACTACAAGATAGATCACTGACAAACATGGAAAATAAATGAATGTCACACATACCTATTGTTCGTGACAGAGCAAGGATATTTATCTCTTAATCTCCATGTATAGTCACTAGATAACCCTTGTCACTCGTCATATATGCCTTTGCTCATTAACAAAGAGAGTTTAAAAGGAGCAAGCATTTACATCAACCTTTCAGTATCAGTAATTCATTTGACATTTGTAAGGTCAATAGGAGAATTTGTGTGAATTAAAAGATTTAAGTAACAATTTAGTAAATTCAATCTATTTTATTTAGAAATTATTATTCTTTAGTCATTGTTCTTACAAATTCAAATAATCCTAGTTGATATTTCAAAAAAAGATAAATTACAGTATTAGTGAAAATTATAGTCAAAATAGTATCAATGCAACATGAATCCTCCATAAAGAAATGTCCCTAATTTAATTAAATTGAGAATAAGGTGTCAATACAGAAAACCAATGAAGAGCTCTGAATAGAGAATAAAATGCATAAGCATGAAGCCTTTGCACTTCAAATAAGAGAGACATGTTAAACTGAAAGGTATTCTCAGCTATAAATCAGCAGACAACTGGTGAAGGAGAATAGGCTGAACAAATAATTTCTCATGTCGAGAAATGTGGTCTTAGGAAATCCGATGGAGGATCTTCAGTCTGCGATGACCTGGTCTATGAACGCATGCTAATATAAGCACAGTGAATTATGAATTGAAACAGGTCTCAGATTCTCTGTTCACAGCATCCAATGGGATTTCTATAAACTCCTGGGAGTAGATAAACTCCCAGTTTTATCACCTATTCACAACAAGCCACAAACACAACTCCTTGAAAATATACTTCATCCACATTTTGTGGTACAGACAGTTGTGCCCATGAATCATCCTTCCAGATGGCTCCTCACCTCCTGGTGAGAACCTCACTATCAGTTGTCTAACCCAAAACAAATGTCTATTTACTAACAGGAGACATTTGGAAAGTTACAGCAATTCCATGAGACACTAGCTTTGCTTTGACCTCACCATTTCTCCTCCTGCCTATTTCTCCTTCCCCGAACACAAGTGCAGATTTTCTAGACCGTCGTGGCAAGAAGAAGCCACAGAGTTGAGGAGGTTGGGCTGCAGTGGTGAACAGAAGATTCACCACCAGAACAAGAGATTTGGCAAATCTCCGAGGTGGGTCTTCTGTGAGGGCCCAGGCTACCATGATTGGTGACCTCTGTGAGGAATGACACAGTAGCGTGAAAGCGACCCAGTGCCCAAGGAGGATGGGAGTTCCCTTACTTGAGCACCTGTGTTTGGTGCAACGCACTCAGTCAGAAAGACACGGCCAACAAGAAGTGAACCCTGGGAGGGCATTCAAGACCATTCTCCACACAGACCAGGGAGGTAGCCTTAAAGAGAGAGCCTCAGAGGATGTTGCCATGGACCTATCCACACTTGGGACACTCTGGGGGGCCCAGTTGTGCTTGCTGCTGGTGGAGAGCCATCCCATGGTGTTTTGCTGGATGCACGGAGCAGCCACAATGACTACAGGACCCAAGGCCTGGGGGGGCAGGGCCATAGAAAACAGCTGGTCTGGGGCCAGAAGTGACATTGGTGAGGTAGCTTGGGTGCTGTCTGGTTTGGGAACAATCTGAGTGCCCCATTTGCCTGCAACAGATGAGACAAGCTGGGTTTCAGCAATTTTATGGGTTCAACTTGGCCCCAAAGAAGCCGGACTGAAAATATAGGGCCTGAAGCCTGGATGATGACCTGACCCTGGTGAGGCCTGGTAGATACCTGTGACTCTGTTCACCCATTTCTCCCCTGCACCCTGGTGGTACCTTGATGTGGTATCAGTGAGAGATTGGGGCATGAATCGATGTCCGGAGGCGACCTGAAAGGTGAGGTCGGTTGCTCAATGAACCCATCAGTTGTAGTTGATGCCTGGGAGGTGGCCTGGGATATGGCGGCTGTGAACTGAGGAGAGTGTGGACACCGAAGCAGATTGTCAGACTTGGGCCCTTGTGGGGCGGGTATGACTGGTGGCTGTTCTGAGAGGCTGATGTCAGTGAGTTCATTGATGGCCAAACCTACAGTGAAAGACTCATCTCTCTGCAAGGTAGCATGGGGGTCCCCATCAAAGGGCCCATCACCTGGGATTTCTGCAGAGTAGGTGTCTCCTGCTTTACAATAGACTATGGACAGGGTTCTGGAAGCAGTTGTGGACTCCAAAGATGCTTTGCAGATGTAGAAAGGCACTGTGACAATGGAGCTGGGACTCCTTTAGGTGGATCACTGTAAACTTGTGGACAAAGTCAAGGAGGTTTGAGGTGCTAGTTGAGGAGCTAATACTCTCACAGAAGTCCCTACAGCAACAAACAGTAGATCCCACTGAATGTGTGGAGATCCAGGAGAACAGAGCTGAGGACACTGAGGGCCGCAATCAGTACAGCAATGTGCGAATTGTGGGGGATACCTGAGGGTGCAGAGGACACTGACATCATTACCTACTCAGAAAACAATGAAAACCCATATACCCCATGCTGAACTTTCCCCTTCTTTGTCCTGAAGCTTGCAGAGTTCCTGCAGGATAGCCAGTTCCGGGACAGCCACTGAGACCAGTGGTGGCCACACTGTTGCTCTAGCAGGATCATGATACCCTGCTCCAGAAGGCACATACAGGCGGCATCTTCCAAATTGATAATGTTGCCATGATCATGTTCCTGGACTTCAGTGCAGCTGTGCAAGCTAAAAGAACTTCCTTCCTAGAGGTTAAAGGAAAACTACAGGAAGCAGGCTTAAGGTACTTCCTCTTGTTATTTGCTAAGCTTTGGTTTTGCTGGGCAAAGAAGTACATCTTCTTAAACCCTGCTGATGCCTGGGAGTGGCTGTACTGGTACCATGTGAAGGTACAAGTGGGGGTACAGTAGAGGTAGGATCTCACCCACAGCAATGGCTGCAGAGGGGAAGCCATGATCGGGCACCCCTTGGGCCGCATTCAGAGACCAACAAACATTCAGGCAGATAAGGACAAGGCGATGGCGCTGCTGGTGGTGACAGGACTTAACCACAGCAAACCTGCAAACTCAGATAAAAGGACCCTCTCAGAAGGGAGTTCTGAGGAATATATGTTGGATGATATATGTGTCAGTAAAAGGAGCATGCCCCAAGTGAGTCCACAGAACTCGTTGTGACTCCTTTATGTGACTATGAGGTGACCCTCCCTGTTGTGTGCTGATTTCCTCTGATGCCTCTCTATTACTGTTATTTACCTGCAGGATCCTGACAATAACATAGATACTCAGAGCCTTTGGGACCATGGTCAACAGATAGCAATGGGGTCTAAATCTGCTCTACTTGCTCCATTTCTGGCATGTGTGCGATGTGGCTGGGCAGGTGTGAAATTTCTTAGGTTAGTGCATTGCTGCCTGTGAAGTCTACATGTCACCACACACACCCCTATCCACTGACTAGTGTATGGCGGTTTCATAATGCATATGTTTTTCATCATGCCTAGGTTTTGGCAGCTGGCTGTTGCTATGCTGCCGTCGAGTTGGGAAGTTGTGGTTTGAATATTTGTTTTTCAGGAAATAGGGCTAGTGCATTTGCTTCCTGAGATATGACGTGGGGTCGGAGGAGTGGTATGGAAGGGGGCACTGCCATGGTTTACACTGCATGGCTATGGCTGCTAATCACACTGAGTTTAAATTGTTGATATGGATCATCAGGGACATGTGGTCAGTGGCCTGGCAGCACAACACATATGTTTCTGAAATGCAGGGCATTAAGTATAGCTCTGCCTCAGGAGTCACACCTTACATCTGTTGAGGCACAGCAACTTCAGAGGCACTGGAGAGGACAAGTGTACACCACAGATTATTCCATCTTTGCTCAGGGCTCCCTGAATTGAGTTATGATGTGCATCCCCTTTGAGGACACATAGGTTGGGGTGGACAGTGACGGCAGATATGTATTATTTGAAGGATAATAATTGGATGCATGTATGCTCCTAACCAGTACCTGCTATCATTTTTGACCCGACTGTCCATGGGGGGGATATGATCATTAGGAGGGATAGTACCCTCAATTTCTCTACCCCTCTGATGCCAGGGGACCCATCATCTAGGATAGTGAAGGGGTTTCTGGACTGGATGGCCAATTGGGGCTTTGAGGATCTCTGGAGAATGTAACATTGTGTGGAGAGGGATTACTCCTTTTATTCTGGTCTGTCCACCCTCCATGTCCAATTGGATAAATGTCTGTGCTCTGTGCCTCTCTGCCAGTTTGTTCATCACACCAAACACCTTGGTCATATTGCCTCCGATCATAGCCTGTTCTTGGTGGGAGTGCGACTGGGGGTGCTTCGTCTGACAATCCCCATGTGGCACCTCTAACCCATTTCCTTGGTTGCAAAGAAGGTCTCTGAGAGGCTACCTCAGACTATTTTCACCATAATATGGGCACAGCCTCTGTGAGAGGAGCCTCTTTATGCATTGTTAGCCCTCTACTTTTTTGCCTGAAAAATTATGTGGTTTCAACCTGTAAGTGCCCTGGGCCCCTGCTAAACAGGTCCCTAGGAACAGATCACTTCCCCAAAACTGTACTATGTTTGGCCCTTCAACAACTATATCGAAAGCCAGCCTCCCACATTTGATGTATTAACGGTGGGGTACAAGACTTTGCACTTGTTGATACCACTTTTCAATAAGTGTTGACATAAATAACTCTAAAATTGTCTATAACCTAGTTGCATTTTTAAATTGGGCTACTTTTTGAAATTTTAACATTAATTGCTAGGGTCCTGGTTATGTCCCTAACTAGTGTTTAGAATTAAACAAAAAAGACTAAACCACAGTCAGGCCTTAGAAGAAGTTTACAAAATGTGTGCAAAAGTTTTCTAAAGTTAAAAAAAGTTCCCAACTTTAGTAGTTCAAACATGACTGATGCAGAGACCCAGGCTCAGGAACTCAACCTGACCCTTACCTGGAATATATCCATAAACACCTAAGGGCTCTCTGCCAGGCTTACCTCATTCCCAGTGGGAGGAGTGCTAACACAGAAAAGCTTAGACAGTTTGTGGCACAGTATGACAAAGACCGTCCCAGAGAAAATGGGGAAGAAGAAACGTCTGAGCAAGAAGCTAACACTGAGGAGAGAGAGGGAGTAGTCAGCCCTTCAGCACAGGTGCCCCTCAGCGAAGGGCCTGAATCCAGACAGACTGTCCAAAAGGTTGGCTTTAGAGGCACAACTTTTAGAAACGGAAGTTAAAAGAAGAGAGATGGGCCTAGAACCTATCTCTGGTGGCTGCATATATATAAACAGGGAGAAAGAGGGATTTTTCAACCTAAAACTCCTAAAGGAGTTATTCCCCCCTTACTCTGAAGGTGATGATATAATCAAGTGTTTTTTTGCCTTTTTAAGAGCCTGTGAAGGCAGGAGAGTGGCGAGGGAAAATTGGGGCACTTTAATATGGGATCTGTTCTCAGATAAATGCAGGGATTGGCTCCTACATTAAATGAGGCAGACGTCAAATCCTGTGACCTTGTGAAGGGTGCCCTGAATGAGGGCTTTGGATTCACAACTGAAGAGTAACTCATAAAATTCAGGGAGACTCGAAAAACCCAGAGTCAGTCTTGGGTAAAATTTGAGGACTATTCAGTAAAAGTGTTGGGTGGCTGGTTAGAAGGTAACAAGGTACAAGATTCTGATGGTCTTTACAATTTAGGCCCTCATTATAGCCCTGGCGGATGGTGTTAACTTGGCCGTAGCACCGCCAACAGGCTGGCGGTAATTACTGCCAAATTATGACATTGGCGGTTTGGCTCGTGCCAAACCGCAAATGTACCACACCGTCCGCCACGGCGGTAATGACCGCCAGGCTGGAGACAACGGTTACCAGCCCAGCGGTCGTCACTATTCCACCTGCGGGATAATGACCCCGCATACTGCCATGGTTTTCATGGCGTCTGTATCGCCACGAAAACCATGGCGGTAAGCACTATCAGTGCCAGGGAATTCCTTTCCCAAAAACCTGTTTAGGAGGGTGGGTCCTGAGACGACTCACAGTCCAGGAGTGGGAATAAAGGAAAACGCTTTGATCCTGACAAGGCTTGGTGCCATGATTACAAAACCAAAGGACACCACGCTGGACACTCTAGGTGTAAAAACAAAAATAATGGCCCGTATTTATACTTTTTTTTAGCGCCGCATTTGTGCCGCTTTTTGACGCAAAACGGCGCAAACCTACAAAATACAATGGCATTTTGCAAGTTTGCGCCGTTTTTGCGTCAAAAAACGACGCAAATGCGGCGCAAAAAAAGTATAAATACGGGCCAGTGTGTCTAGTCCATCTGCAGTAAATACAGTTGCTAAGCTCCAGATAGAATCACAGTTGTGGCCTGACCATGCCAATGAACCCACTGGGGCAACATTTTTCACTGAGGAAGGGGTAGATTTATCATGTGCAGCCTGGCCCATTAGCATGCAAAAATATGGGCAGCTCCCCTTGATTCATGGGACTAAAGTAGGCTAAGGTACCCTGAGGTTGGTGTCACTGTGGTGGCCCAGCACCTGGCCCACTCAGATCAGTACCTGGTAGGGAAAACGTATCTTGTCACCAATGCTGACAATGTCACAGAGATCCACCTGATAACTATGTTATCTTTTGACTGGGGGAGTTGTTGAACAGAAAGAAGTGGCTGTGTCCCTACCCATCCCTTTAGACTGTCTGCTTGGTAATGGCCTGGAGAATTCCTCCAAGGCTGAGGTAGAGCTGGGAACCCATGCAGCCATGCTTGGAGTCCCAGAAGGAGTTGTGCAAAAAACAGAGCACAATAAGCAGAAAGCAAACTCCAAAGTGAAGAAGAGGTGCTGGATCCTCGAAGAATGGACCAGCCCTCCAAGGGAAAAGACAAGAAGACTGGGGTACCACCCTTTACACATATTCCAATTCAGAAGAGGGCCCCAGAGGAAATTGAGGCTGAAGAGCTTGAGCCTTACACGTCAGAGCTATTGGGACCAGGGGGACCCTCTAGGGAGGATCTGAGCCGGGGACAGCTAACCTGTCTGACCCTTGAAGACCTGAGGCAGCAAGCAGCTCAGGAAGCTAAGGCTGGTGTTAGTGGTACGCATGGGCTATTGGGAGGATGGGCTTCTGTATACTGAGCCCAGAGACCTCAAGCCTGCTGCAGCCAGGAGGGTGGTAGTACCTCAGCAATACAGAGAGCTCATCCTTACACTGGCCCAATACATCCCCCTAGCCTGGCACCTAGGCCAGAACAAAACCTGGAGCAGGTTATTGAATCACTTTTCTATGGCCTGGGATGTCCCAAAAGGTGAAAGACTTTTGCCAGTCCTGTGTCTCCTGTCAAGACTTTGGTAATGCAGGAGGCCATCTGAAGGCCTCCTTAATCCCACTACCTGTGGTTGGGGTGCCCTTTGAAAGGGCAGGGGTTGATATAGTTGCCCCCCTTGACCCTCAAACAAGTTCAGGAAATAGATATATACTAGTGGTAGTGGATCATGCCAATAGATATCCTGAAGCTATCCCTCTCATGACCATCACTGCTCCTGCACTGGCCAACGTCGTCCTATGTATTGTTACTACAGTTGGCTTTCCTAAAGAGGTAGCATCAGACAGGGGTTCCAGATTCATGTCTGCATACTTAAAACACATGTGGCAGGAATGTGTTGTGACCTATAAGTTTATCACCCAATACCATCCACAAACCAATGGACTGGTTGACAGATTTAACCAGACATTGAAAGGTATGATTGGGGGACTCCCTAAAAAACTCAGAAGGAGATGGAATGTCTTACTTCCAGGTCTGCTTTTTGCCTACATGAAAGTGCCACAAAAGGGAGTAGGGTTTTCCCCCTTTGAACGTTTGTTTGGGCATCCTTTTAGGGGATCATTGAGTCTTGTAAAGGAATGCTGGGATAGAACTCTCAAAGAGCCCAAACAGGACATAGTGGGTTGTGGTCTTGGCTTGTGTTCCATGATGTCTGAGTACAGGGAAAAAGCAAGCCAAAACCTTCAGGCCAGCCAGGACCTCCAGAAGCACTGATATGACCAGAAAGCTGCTATGGTGGAATTCCAACCAGGGCAGAACGTTTGGGTGTTGGAGCCTGTGGCTCCTAGGGCTCTCCAGGAGAAGTGGTCTGGGCTTTATTCCATACTTGAAAGAAAAGGGGAGGTCACTTATTTGATTGACCCTGGCAGTTGCAGGAATCCCAAAAGAATAATACATGTAAATCACCTGAAGCCCTATTTTGACAGACCTAATGTGACCGTTCACGTCTTTAGTGATGAGGGACAGGAAGAAGAGACAGAGCCTCTCCCTGATCTCCTCTCCAGCAAACCAAAAGGTGGTTCTGTGGATGGAGTTCTCTTGTCAGACACCCTCGAATGACAATAGCAGACTGATTGCAGGCAAGTCCTCATCCAGTATGCTGAACATTTTTGTCCGACCCCTGAAAGACTAACTGGTGTACCCATGATGTGGAAACTGGGGTCAGCTTGCCTGTCAAAAACAACATTTATAGGCAGTCAGACCATGTCGGAGAGAGCATCCAGGGTGAAATATGCAAGATGCTGCATTTGGGGGTCATTGAACCCTCTGACAGGCCCCCGGTCAGTCTAGTAGTTTTAGCCCCCAAGCCTCAACCCAAGGGATAGAAAAAGGAAATGAGGTTCTATGTGGACTGTAGGGGCCCCAGTGCAGTAACAGAAACAGATGCACACCCAATTACAAGAGCTGATGTGCTCATAGACAGATATGGGGCTTTGATCTTACATTTGGGTACTGGCAGACTGTCCTGACACATAGAGCAAAAGATAGATCAGCATTCTCCACTGCAAGTGGGTATTATCAGTTCACCGTTGTGTTCTTTGGATTAAAGAATGTCCCTTCCACCTTCCAGAGGTTGGTGAACCAAGTCTTAACTGGGTTGGAATCCTTTAGTGCAACTTATCTGGATAGCATTGCTGTCTAAAGCTCCACCTGGCAGGATCACCTGATCCACCTTGGAAGGCTCCTTGAGGCCCTGCAAAAGGCAGGTCTCACTATCAAGGCCAGTAAATGCCAGGCAGGGCACAGAAAGGTTGTATACTTGGGCCACCTGCTGGGTAGGGGCCAAGTTCAGCCACTCCAACCCAAGATCCAAACAATTCTGGCTTGGGAAGCTCCAACCAGCCAGACTCTAGTCAGGGCATTCCTTGGCTTGACTGGGTACTACAGGAGGTTTTTGAAGGATTACGGCACCATAGTGGCCCTCCTCATAGAACTCATATACAGGAGCACATATGGTCCTACTGTGTCTTTGTTGATTTTTAGACATAGTAAGTGTGCGGAGCTGCCATAGTAAATGCATGTGCTTGAGATTGGTCATTACAAGTTCCCCAGCTACATGATGGCTACTATAAACCCTGGGTTGTCTGGCAACAAATCAGAGTAATACATCCTCACTGGTACCAGTGTTGGATTTATTATAGAATGTATCCAGGGACCACCTTAGAGGTGCCCCCTGCAAAGCCTACACCATCCTGGCATGGTTGATGGCTGGTCCTAACCACTCTGCCACCACCAGACACAATTCTGGATCCCTGGGATGAGAGTTCCTGCTCTCTGAGACCAGACAACACAGCCTTTCCTCGGCAGAGGTTTCACACCTCCTACCCTGGGTATGTGCCCTGCTCTAGCAGGAAGTTTCAAAGGCCATGCCGCCTTTGAAGCACCGCTCCAGCCATTTGCTGCTAGCAGCATATTGCACCCCCATTCCACAGTCCAGGTGGTGGGAGGAATGGCAGGAAAACTAATAAAGGATAGGAGGAGTAGCCACCCTCAGCCTGTGTGACCCATCAGGTGTGGCAGGTAAGGGGACCACTCCATTTCATTTTCTTTCATCTTGGATGGCAGGAAAATAGCCAACTAGGGTTAGAGATGTGACATATTCCCACAGGAAGAGGTCACGTAGTGGGTGTAGCCACCCTAGGGTAATTGAACCATCTGCCACTTCCAGGTACCCCCCCTAGTGCCCACTAAATACCATATTTAGTGGGCATCTCTAGACCTGCAGATTGGATTCGATGGACATAAGAAGACCAGTGACAAAGAAGACCCGAGGCACAAGACAGAAGCCCTGCTGCAAGAAGAAAAAGGTACCAATCTCTCCCTGCTGCACTCAGGACTCGACCATCACCACTGAGTGGTTGGCTGGGTAACAGATAGACTCTAAGAAACCCCAGACGACCTCCTGACTTCTCAAAATCACCAAGAAGCTCCCTTGGAGTGAAGGCATCACACCTTACACAGCATAGACAAGAAACCAGTGAAGTCTAGTTTACTTCCCAGCCACTGCCCAATGAACTGGACAGAGCAACCCAACCAAATTCCACCCTACAGACACTGATGACAAACCCTGTCAGTGTGCCAAGTTTGGTAGCACTGTGACCTCCAGTGGCTGAGATGTTGCATTACACAGGCTACTGGACCCCCAACGTAAGACACCAGAATAAAAGTCCACTCCAGACTGTCCAAGGACCAGAAGCAAGCACAAGTCAAGGGACCTCAGGACATCCAAGAACCTCCCAGAGTAGCCCTGCTGACCTGAAATCCACCCTCAAGGTGACCTGCACCTGGCTCCAAAGGCTCTTTGATGCACTAACCTCGGCTGACCTATCTGCTTTGCACTCAGCCTCCCTGACCCCTGCATCAGAAAACTAGCTGTGCTCTAGGGGTCCACAAACCCTTGCAACCTCTGCACTCCAAGGGGACCCACCTGACTTACCTTTGAGTCCATCTGTGTAGTGTGTTTCTAAGTGGTTCCCTTCTCTGTGGTGCACCAGCTCCAAGACTTTCAGCCGCTGCTCCCGCCGAAACTGGGAACTGCCCAAACTGCTCTGGCTGGCCCACAGGACATCTCAACAACCTCGCCCTAAAAGTAAAAGGTGGCACTTGTGAGAACATTGCCTGATTTTAAATGCAATTTTAATGTTTTCTCCCATTGATTCCTATGGTGCATAATTATGGAGAGAAACAGAACATTTTCTAAACTTTGAAAAATCATAACTTAAAAAGTACTTACCCAATTTTGATTAGATTAGTCTAAACAATTATATAAAAATCTGAAGTATTTTTGTAAAGTATTTTTCCAAGTGTGTGTCCACATTTATTGATACTGTGAGTACAACCAATCCTTAGCACATATCCTTGATTAGCCTAATTGCTCACCCACACCAACACAAAAATAGAGCATTAGGTGATCGATTTTTGCCTCTGAATACCAAGTTAAGGTTGCTTGGACTCTCTGAACAGTGTACTTCACTTTCACCCACTATACAGAGAGCCAGCCTCCTACAGCCTCTGATTGCCTTACTGAATGGGAGGCCTTTAAGGAGCTCACTAGAGTGTATTTTATGGGTGTTAGACTTTTGAGTTTATGTAGGATCATCCCCAATCTTTTTGCCTCCTGCCTCCTATTTTTTCTGACCTGTTGATATTGGCATATGAACTCTGAGCACTGCTAACCAGTGCTAAAGTGCATATGCTCTCTGTGTAAATTGTATGTAATTGGTTTATCCATGACTGGCATATTTGATTTACTAGTAAGTCCCTAGTAAAGTGCACTAGAGGTACCCAGGGCCTGTAAATCAAATGCTACTAATGGGCCTGCAGCACTGGTTGTGCCACCCACATAAGTAGCTCTGTAATTATGACTCAGACCTGCCACTGCAGTGTCTGTGTGTGCAGTTTTAACTGTAAATTCGACTTGCAAAGTGTATCCACTTGCCAGGCCTAAATCTTCCCTTTTCTTACATGTAAGGCACCCCTAAGGTAGGCCCTAGGTAGCCCCAAGGGCTGGGTTCAGTGTATGGTTAAGGTAGGACATATAGTAATGTGTTTTATATGTCCTAACAGTGAAATATTGCTAAATTCGTTTTTCACTGTTGCAAGGCCTGTCCCTCTCATAGGTTAACATGGGGGCTACCTTTAAATATGATTAACGTTTAGATTCACTTTAGGAGCAGATAGACATGTGGAGTTTAGGGTCTCTGAGCTCACAATTTGAAAATACATCTTTTAGTAAAGTTGATTTTAAGACTGTGTGTTTGAAAATGACACTTTTAGAAAGTGAGCCTTTTCTTGCTTAAACCATATCTGTGACTCTGCCCGTTTGTGGAATCCCTGTCTGGGTCAGTTTGACAGTTGGGCTGGTTGCACCTCACACTAGACAGTGACACAAAGGGAGCTGAGGTGTAGTCTGCATTTCCTGATGAGCCATCTGTGCTAGGAGGGAGGGAAGGAGTGGTCACTCACACCTGAAAGGGCTGTGCCTGCCCTTACACAATGCAGTCTCCAACCCCCTGGTGAGTGTCTGTGGCCTGGCCTGTGCAAGGCAGAATTTCACAATCAAGGGAGACTTTGCTTTGAAGTAGGCCTACTTCAAAGGAGAAAATGGGTATAAGAAGGGCACCCAAAACCACAGACTTTAGAACACTTCTGGAAACCGAGAGGAACCTCTGCCTGGAGAAGAGCTGAAGAGCTGAGGAAGAAGATCTGCCCTGCCTGTGACTGTGCTTTGTGGAGCTATTCTGCAGTTGCTGCTTCTGCCACAGCAAGAGGGCAAAGACTGGACTTTGTGTGCCTTCCATCTTGTGAAGATCTCCAAGGGCTTGATTTAGAGCTTGCCTCTCTGCCAGCACCTGGAGTCTCTGGAGAGACTCCTACCCTGCCAAGTGGTGCCCATCCAGTTCCTGGGGCACTGAAACGAGAAGCTGACAGCCTAAGAGGAAGAAATCCACGCACAGAATCCACAGTAGATTTTCACGCTAACAGTGTTAGTCTGTGTTTAAAATTACATGAAGACTCTTTTTGCATTTTTTGTGATAACTTGACTTGTGTATTGTGTATTTTTGTTGTTTTGGTCTTGTTTTGTTTAGATAAATATTTTCTATTTTTCTAAACCTGTGTTGTGTCATTTTGTAGTGTTTTCATTAAGTTACTGTGTGTGTTGGTACAAATACTTTACACCTAGCACTCTGACGTTAAGCCTACTGCTCATGCCAACCTACCAAGGGGGTAAGCAGGGGTTAGCTGAGGGTGATTCTCTTTTACCCTGACTAGAGTGAGGGTCCTTGCTTGGACAGGTGGTAACCTGACTGCCAACCAAAGACCCCATTTCTAACAATGGGTAAAACGGTGGGAGTTCAGAGGTACCTCAATCAAGAATTGGTGTTGTTGGATAGGACCATACATGGCCTCGACAATTGTGTGGGCACTGACCCTGCAGAGGAAATGCAGTTGGCAGAAGCCAGAGAATGTTATAATATTGCTGTGATGTCATCTTTGAGAGGCTTTGTTGCCATAGTTATAACGACTATGGTGCATATTTGTGAGTTTTTTTTCCCCATATGTGCCATGCAACATGGTACATGTGTGACGCAAGACCTACATGTGATTTATTAAGCCATACAAGGCCACTTTGCATGGCCCTGAGTGGCTCCATAGATCTGGAATAAGGCAACACAGTGCAAACAGCTGTATTACCTTACTCTACATTGGAAAGCCATTCCATGGGTGTTATGTGGGTTTTCCCACAGAACTCCCATGGATGTTGATGCATTCCCAGATTTACCAGAACTGGCAAACTTGGCAATGCACCAAAATGATACACCTTCCCAGGGGAGGCGTAATGAGGAGAAATATCTTTAATTTTCCTTGTTACTTCCTCTTTCTATGTGTGCTGCATTCTGCATCACACATGGATAGAGGAATATGCCTCAGGGTATTGTTTTTGTGCCGGAATGTGTCCCTTCCTGTACTAAAACAATCCGGCATGCAAACCCTTGCACATTGGCGCTAGCCCGCTATAAGGGTGCCAGAGCAGGAGAAATGGTAGGAATATGCCCTATTGCCTTAAATATGGTGCATTCCTGCCTTTACCTGTGAGGCAGTGCAAGGCACCAAGAAGACTTGATTTGCTGCACTGTACTGTGTCATATTCTCATAAATATGCTCCTTTGTTGCTAGGGCCCATGATAGGATTGTAAAGTGGGCAGATTACTGTTCTTGTTGGTTCAGACTTAGTTAAGAGGGGACTCGAAAATGCACTTGACCCAGCCAGATGGGGTGCAGATGTACTTCCAAGTGGATAATAATGATGCCTGGGACGACTCCTGGTGGCCCACGGCACTAGGAACCCCACCCACACCATCCGACCATGCTTGCAACCTGGGCTTCATCCTCGACTCCTCCCTCACCTTGTCTAAACAGGTCAGCGCAGTTTCCTCCTCCTGCTACAACACACTCTGCATGCTCCGCAGAATCTACAAGTGGGTCCCGACAGAAACAAGAAGAACAGTGACACAGCCCTCGTCAGCAGCAGGCTGGACTACGGCAACGCACTCTACACAGGCATCCCAGCAAAAGACCTACTACGCCTCCAACGCATCCAAAACGCCTCCGCCCGCCTGATCCTCAATGTACCCTGCCACAGCTACATCTCCCACCACCTGAGAAACCTTCACTGGCTCCCCGTGGACAAAAGGATCACTTTCAAGCTTCTTACCCATGCCCACAAAGCGCTCCATGACACCGGACCAGCCTACCTAAACAACAGACTCAGCTTCTACACCCCCACCCGTCAGCTCCGCTCCACTAACCTCGCCCTCGCCGTCATCCCCCTCATCTGAAGAAAGACCTCCGGCGGCAGATCCTTCTCATACCTCGCCGCCAAAACCTAGAACACCCTCCCCACCAAACTACGACAGACTCAAGACCTACTCACCTTCAGAAGACTCCCCAAGACTTGGCTCTTCGACCAGTAACAACACCTCTCCTCCCTCCCCCCCACCCCCCAGCGCCTTGAAACCCTCACAGGTACGTAGTGCGCTTTATAAATCCAATGATTGATTGATTGATGCCTCCTGGGATTGTTGTACTGAATTACTTGTGAGATGCTCTGAGGGTCTAGACAGATTATGTAAACTTTCTTGTCCACCTTGCTTCGGTTGCTGCGGAGGTGCTGTGCGATCTCATTACACCCCAGGAAATTAAGGTTGTTTTAGAGATATGACACGGCGGGAGACGCTGGGACCTGATAAACTACCAGCTGTTTTGTATTCCATGTTCAATGAATTGCTGGCCCCACAGTTATCACAGAGTGGTGGAAAAACATGAACTTCTGTCTGTCACTAGTAAGGCACTGGTTATTCCCTTCCAAAATACAGCAACACAGGTCACGCCAACCAGGGAATATCAGCCATTGTCTGTGGTGAACATGGAATTTAAGAACTTAAGTAAAGGGTGGCAGAACATGCAGCATTCTGCTATCCAGAATTCCGTGAAGTGACTCAAAACTCTGCTTGATTCTGCGGAGTTCCGCCCGACCCTGAGTGCAGCGTGGACCGGCTGCAAAAAGAGAGCAGAGCTCTGCGAAGGGAAGGCAGCAGTGAGAGCTGTGGAAGACGCAGGGTGTGGGGGGTGGGCAATGTCCGGTTAATTGTGAAGGATTAGAGTGGGTCTTTGTGATAAGGTGCAACAAACGAAGCTGCTTCACCAGCATTTTTTTGTGCCACCTGTCAGCTTTTGCATTTGCAGTAAGTTTAGCATAAGGCCGCCTTAGAGCAAAGTCTACTCATCAGCTCCCACCCCGTTCTCGCTGTAACTCCTCCAGGTGCTACTGCCAACTCACTCACATGGAAAAGCAAATATTTAGTGACGAGTCAGCGAGCCCGCCAAAAGACATATGGCAAGACAAGCAGCAGGTGCAAGACATACAGCGCTGTGTAGGACATCACATCAATGAACAACTGGAAACCGTTTCTCCGACCAATCCCTTTCCAGGTTTAGTAGTTTAGGCAATACAACCAATGAACGATTGATAGTAATCCCTCAGCCAATCCGATAAAAGTGTTCATTGCCCAACACTAAGGGGATAAGATCGCACTTATCTGATTGGATACAAGACCTGGGTGTTTCAAACTCAAGCCATGGTCGCTAAATTTTTCAGCAAGTTGAGTGCCACTCCCGGTGCAGAGGATTGATTCAACCTTCAATCCTTACAATGTTTTTTTTACAGTGCCGAGAAACAGCATAAGTGTGGTATAAAGCACTGTACCAAAACACCAGGGTGCTGTTTTTCAGCCATCCCACAATGAAATGTACTACAAGCCCCATTATGCACCTTGCTTCTGCACAGAAAAAGTTTCAGCTTGAGCCAGGCCTAGCCTTGTGACGACAAACAATTACAGCATTTACCGCCTGGGTCATCATCATAACCTTACGCTGTGGTGGACATCTGTATCTCCCAGTGACGTAGTTGATGCCCCTCACGCTCGCTAATTTACCGCATCAATAAGGGACTGCTCTTCCTGCTGCCTAAATTGTGACAATTGTAATTGACACACCGGGAGGGCTGATGAGCCTTAGTCATGCTCCTATCCGACAGCTATTGCTTGAGAAGAACCAATCTTGTGTGAGACTTTCATCTAAAAATTAAGTAGGACAGTCCGCTTGCAAATAAAATGCCACTAGCCTTGTGATACGAGTCTCTTGTGAAAAGTGTGTCACGGGGCTACTAAGAATGGACCTTTCAAACCTACAGTTAAATCATACGATACTGGACTGAGCTTGAATACACCACTAGGTATGAAATGAATACTTTTGTTAGACTCAGTGCTTTCCCCTTAATGGAGTATATTAACAAACAATGGCCAGGCACGGAGTGTTACTCTTCATGTGAGAAGAGGGTTTACGCATACATATCTTGCTATCCCTTTAAGTGTTACAGCTTCCGTCCTCACCTCTACACTTTTGTTTTCTGTAAATCAAAAGTCCTGTGTCGGAAAGAGTCTTTCTTGCTTAGTAAAAGCAGCACACATTTATTGGAGAGTCGGTGATATTTGAGGCTTGTTTTGAAAACGGCTGTAGTGCTAGGGAAGAGTCAGGCCCTTGTGAGACACATGTCTGAAAGCCGGTATCTAATCCGAAGGGAGGGAGTGAAAGTCAGTCATCTGTGAGGATTGTATGAAGCACGGCCAGGCCTGCGAAGGAATCAGTTATGTGTGACTGTGAATGGTGTATGGGCAACGACTGGAGTGAAGTTAGTCATAGGTCAGATGCACCCATTATTACAAGGCAAGAGACACTTGGTACTCAGGTGCTTGTGTCCTTAGACGGAGGCAGTGCCATTGCGGGGGCTTGTACAGAATACATCCCGTTGCAGGGCTCAGCTTGGACGATCTGTGCATTTAAATTCCATAAGAGCCGGCCTGTGCTAAAAATCAAGATGCAGTTTTTGTCGAACTTTGAGCTCCAAGTGGAGCCACGAAAACTCCGCTAATCCCACCAGTGGGGTGGAGTTTACTGCACACCTCTAATCTTAAACAAGATAGTGGACATGCACTTACTCCCACATATGCAAGCGTTGGTCCCCTTGAACCAATGTGGTCTTCATTTGCAAAATAATACCTCTCTTAATCTACACTGCTTGTACTCAGTGCTATTCGCAACTCTGCAAGATTGAGAGGACAGGGTGGGTGTGATGGATGATGACCAGGAAAAGGCGTTTAATACAGTCAGTTGAGCCTATCTGGGAGCAGTTATGGTCAGGATGTGGCTAGGTGCCCAATGGGTGGCGTGAATGCACCTGTTGTATACTAATCCCACAGCCCGGGTCCGGTCGCGCCAGACTGTGTTCGGCTCCTATAACGTATTTTGAGATACCAGTAAGAGGTGCCCGCTGTTCCTGCTCTTGTTTTCTCTTGCTATTGAGCTATTACTGCAGCTGTACAGACTACAGGGTCAGGGGAGGCATTTTCAGGTCGCTAGTACTGAACATTTAATATCATTATATGCAGATGATCTATTGCTGTGAGTGTCTGACATGGACACAGATGTTCCATTCATGTTGCAGGTACTACGTGAATTCGGAGAAGTATCTAGACTTAAGGTGAACCTGGCAAAGACATGTGTCTTCCCGGTACTGCCCAGCTTGAGCTGGCCATGGACTTTGGTGTCAGAAATCAGCTCGGCTCCTTCAGCGTTCCTTTATTTGGGGATCCAAATTTATGTAAATTTGTCACACTCTAGAAAACCTGCGGAAGGACAATCTGGGGGTGGTGTTTGGCTCCTTGCAGGGGTGTGTGGCCATTTGGCCATCATTACGACTTCCCATTATGGCACTGATTGTGTGGGCCAAAATGATTATGTTAACCTGGTTGCTTTATTATTTCACCAATCTCCCCGCCTGGCTGCCTGGTACGTGGTTTCAGCAATTATACTGGTTGTTAAGAGAGCTTATATGGAATGGGGGGCAACACAGGATGTCCTTGGACATGGTTTGGTGGCCAATTTTGGAGGGGGGATTTTGGGCGATGGCAAACTTTGAGTTATTTGTCTGCTCACTGCAGTGGATTACAATGCAGCTGGATGGTGTGAACCTGGCCAAGCTGGGATCCACGAGGTTTGTGCCTACGCAGGTAGTGCTCCTGGCTCGGCTTTTGCGGTGGCTGCCAGGGAGGGGAAGAGATGGCTTACTCTTGGCCAAGGCTCTTTGTTCCTGAAGGCGCAGTATCTGGCGGATGCTAAGGTGCCCGTTGTACACCACTTTTCTTCCACCTGTGAGGCGCCCACAGGGGGAGCCTCACACATTTGTCTTGGTAGCACAGCTGGTGGCTTGGACAGAAGTAGGGCTAGTGTCAGTAGGCAACTGTCATGAGGCCTCCACATTGATTCCCTTGGATGCCCTTGTTTAGGTGCATAGTTTGTCTATTCCTCACATATAAGGTGTTGGCTCAGACCTTCTTGACACTTTGGGATGTAGGGATGGACAAACTCCAGATGCATAATGTCTTTCATTTACTACTGTCACCGGGATAGAGTAGACACCTTTTAAAATGGCAATACGGAGCCCTTAATGAGATGCTGTTGATGTCTTTGATTACCCTCAGACAGAAGTAGAAAAGTGTTAGACCTGGCATCATTAGGGTGGCCTTACACCAGACCTTTTGCCGTTCACCTTCTTTTTGTTAGCCTTAGCATTCTGAGTACCTTACCACGATAACCAGTGCTAAACTGCATGTGCTTCTCCCCTAAACCTGTGAGTATTGGTGTATCCACAATTGGCATATTTAATTTACTTGTAAGTCCCTTGTACAGTTGAATAACATTTACCCAGGGCCTGTAAATTATATACTCCCAATGGGCCTGCAGCACTGATTTTGCCACCCAATTAAGTAGCCCTGTAGACATGTCTCGGACCTCCAACTGCAGAGCTTGCATGTGTAATTTCACTGCTACTTCGACTTGGCATTTAAAACTTCTTGCCAAGCCTTAAACTCCCCTTTTCTTACATATTTCACCCCTAAGGTAGGCCCTAGGTAGCCCATAAGGCATGGTGCTATGTAAGTAGAAGGCAGAATATGTACATTTAAGTTTTACATGTTCTGGAAATGAAAATCTCCCAAAGCCATTTTTTAATTACTTTGAGGCCTACCCCTCTCATAGGCCAGCATAGGGAATTCCTTAATATACTTTAAAGCTGTAATTCCTGATCAGAAAGTAGTAGCTGCATCATGTTTCAAATCATTGGAATGGCAATGATAAATTCTCTTTACTGGTAAAGTCGGATTGATTATTACTATATTAGAAATGTCACTTTTAGAAAGTGGGCATTTCTCTGCCCTGACTGCCATGTGTGCCTGATAGCCTGCCTTCCAGTGCTTAATTTGTACCAGTGTTTGTTGCTGCCCAGCACCAGCACGTATTTGAAAACACCAGCACATACTTATCAGAATCTACCACAGGATGGCCATGTGTATATCTGTAAGCAAAGTTTATTAGTGGACCATTTAATTACTTAATATATCTAAAAGAAGTTGATGAAATTTGGACTTAAACCTTCAGCTTAAAGTGACATGTGGGTTGTGCCAGCTGCAGTCTACCCATGTGAAATAGCTTGGGACTTGGCACTTCATTTTTTTACAAACTAAGCACAGCTGTTTCCAATTCACATCTGGCCTGAGCTGGGTGATAGCTACATTTGTGCATTCCCTCCAGACACCCACAACACAGGATACTCTACTGCATCTGCATTCATCTGCATACTTATGGGTCTTCCTGGGGAGGAGGTTGGGAAGAGCTCACACTTACACTTTAAAGGGTAGTAGCCCGAGCCTATACAAAGGCTGATAGTCTGGAGCCAGGGCTGGGCTGAAAGGGGGTTCTGTGCACTTCAGAGAAATCCTTTAAAGTAATCCCACACATCAAAGGCACTTTTGAGTATAATCCTGGGGCTCTAACCCCTGAAATGAGATCACTACTGGACTCTGCTGGAGTAAAGAGTGCTGTGCTGTAAGGATTGCCACTCTGCCTCAATCAACTGTTTCAAGGAACTGCTTCTCTGCATTGCTGGGCTGCCCTGCTGCCTGCTGTTTTCTGCCCTGCTGGGGCCAAAGACTGGGCCCATCCTGTTGAACCAGAGAGATTCCAAGGGGTTGCTGGCTTGCCCCCTGTTCTTCAGCAGTCTAAAGGATATCAAAGACTACTTGCATCTCCCCTGGTGCTGCTGGACTTTGCCATCTGTGTGTCCTACTCTTGCCTGAGATTCCCCCTCCTGTTCTGGGCCTCAGAAGTGGGGTGTTTCAGCTACAATCCTAAAAAAGCCACGCTTCGCCCCAAGTGGGGCAGAAAAATAGATACATCGCATCTCTGACAGTGATGCACCAGCGGCCTGATGTCAGCGGATTCACAGGCTGAGCAGCCTGACAACGACAATACTTGTGGCCCACCAACGATGATTCACATTCACTTTTCCAGAGCTCACCGACGAAGCTGTGCCCTAAGTGCTGTATAAAAAAACAATGCATTGTGCCCCAGTCAACTATGCTTTACTACTTCAAAGGTACTGTTTCAGCGGACCCTCAATCAGTAAATCAGTTTTTGTAAAGTGCTGCTACTCACCCATGAGGGTCTCAAGGGACGGGGAAGGGCCTCATCCGGAGAGCCACGCCTTGAGGTTCTTCCTGAAGATGGTGAGCGATGGGCTTTGTTTGTCGTGCATGGGGAGGTTGTTACAGCTCTTTGCTGCAATGTAGGTGAAGGATCGTCCTCTGGCGGTGTTTTTTTATTGAATGCGAGGGATGGTGGCCAGGGCCATCTGGGCGGAGCGGACGGATCTGCTGGGGGTGTAGAAAGAGACGCAGTGGTTCAGGTAGGCTGGTCCTGTGTATGGCCTTGTACGTGTGGGTGAATAGCTTGAAGGTGATTTGGTTCTCAACCGGGAACCAGTGGAGGGTCCTCAGGTGTTGGAAGATGTGTTCTCGGTGTGGTAGGTCCAGGACGAGTCTGGAGGCGGCGTTCTGAATGAGTTGTAGTTTTTTGGTGTTTGTAGTCGGGGTGCTGGCATAGAGGGCATTGCTGTGGTCCAGCTTGCTTGTGACTAAGGCATTGGTGACTGTCCTGCGACAGTCTGCTGGGATCCATCTGAAGATTTTCCAAAGTTTGCAGAGTGTGTGCCAGCTGGTAGAGGCAACTAAGTTTACCCGGCGGGTCATGAATCGGGAGGAGTCAAGGATGAAGAGGGAGGAGTTGAGGATGATAGGGAGAAGTTGAGGAGTCAAGGAATCCTGCATGGGTTCTGTAGCCGTCCTACCATTCATCGCGGTCAGCCTGGATTTTGACTTTGTATTGTCCCTCACGACCTCAAGAAACTTTTTGACCGCTAGTGACTTCTAAGCACTCTTTTCACAATTAATTTTTAAAAATTCATATCTCGGCTTCTACTTATTGGACTTTTGAAGTTCTGGTCTTGTTTTATTTAGATAGATATTCTTTATTTTTCTAAACCTGGGTGGTGTCTTTTTGTGGGGTTTTCATTGACTTACTGTATTTTAAGTGTGTTGCACAAATATTTTACACATTGACTCTGAAGTTAATCCTGTCGGCTCTGTTCCCTGGTACCAGTGGATGAGCACAGGTTAATTTTGGGAGTGTATTTGATTTACCCTAAATAGGAGTGTGGTCCCTACTTGGACAGTGTGCATACTACTACCTACTAGAGACCCAATTTCTAAACAATAGAATATTGGGCAATGATGTTTCATACCAGGAATTGTTGAAGATGTTTGCTTACCCACAGAGGGATGCCCGAAATACCAGTTTTAAAGACATCAAATTTACCTCCAACAGATCTGTCTCACCCTGAAGAAACTGACCTCGATATATGGAGGGTGGAGTGCTAAATGCTGTCCCCATCGTGCACTGACAGAGATAGATTTTTGTCACATGACCTGCTCTTGCGCTCATGCAAGGGAGTTTTGGACCTCTTTGGTGCAGAGGCTGAAAAAGACACTCTACTGTACTGTGATGTAAACAATGGAAGCATGTTTGCTGAGATACTTCCCACACACAAACCCAAGAAAGTGGAGAATCATTTTCTTGATCTGGCCTTTATAATGGTCAAGAGGGACATTTCTATGAAATTAAAATTGGTGGCTGGCCTAGTAATACCCAAGTGGAATGCTGCTGTTAGTGAATGGGTGCAGACTGAGGACCGCACACTCTGCAGAGAAGAGGCATGAGGAGTAAGGAGAAGACTGATAACACCTCTTTGGGTAGTAGTACTGGATACATTTGAGAATTCTGAGAGCCAGAGTGGCTTACCCTCGGGTAGCTCTGGGCCTGGAGATGAGAATGGAGTGACTGATGATGGGCAGGCTTGGTGGTATGGCAGAAGCTTCAGGAAGGGAATGTCACTAAGACTGGTTGCGTATAGTTGTGTTTAGATGCAATTTAAGTGTGTTCTTGCTTGATAAGGTGGGGTCTGAATGCATCCTATTCTGTAAAATTATGCACTGTAATGGGGTGGCTCCCTTGGCTCAGTGTTTTTATCTTAATTTACACACTCTTTACAATTGGATGCTGCCCATTGTTGTTTCATACACCCTGATGATCGCGGAGAGTGCAGTCAGACGAGATGGAACTGTGGTAAACAACTCATATGTGACCGCTTTGGAACCCTGCAGGTGATTTCCCAAAATGCCACTCTCTAGGGAGCCATGATGAAAATGACATAATACTGTATAATATCGCTATGTGAATATGCAGCACTATAAAAATTGCAATACGAATACTTTCTGCAAAGTTTTACAAAACACTTAAATCAGTACATTATTATTTCATTTGTATGCCTTTAATGTCCGAGCATGATTACTCACTGCAAAATTTTGAGTACATAAAACGTGAATTAGTTGGCATAGACATTTGCACATTTTATCTAAATATAGTTTTTGGTTACGATATGGAGGAACTCGCTCTTTCAACCCCCCTCCCTCTGATGATTACATTTACTGTCACAATTTCCCAAAAATAAAGCTCTAAGATGCTCCTTCCTTCTTTGCTATGTCATAAATGTAGTTTTTCAAGGTGTCAACTTCCTTCACCTTTTTTTTACATTTTATTTTTCCTTTCTTCCATTTTATTTCTTCTTTTCTTTGTCTTTCTTTTCTTTTCTTGTTAGGTAACAATTATATCCTTTATATAAATCTTATAAGCATATTGAGCAAATGTCATTGATTAATTCAGGTTTTAACATGACTCCTAAAAATCCACTCCCTATAGTTCTAAGCCAATTAGTTATAGCAGACACATCCTTGCCAAAGGCTCCCAAAACATTACTAGTTCCAGAGTTTCTAATTCAAGTTTTAAATCAGAAATTTTGTTCGCAAATTGTGTTCCATATTTCTACTCTCAAAGGTAGGTATGAATAGCAATGTTCAGCCTTTGCTTTGATTCCACCTTTTTCTGCCAGCAATATGTCGAAAGCTAATCAATCTTGTAAGACCATTGATCTAATAGCCACTTATTATGTATTAATTGCTAACAAAGCACCATATGAACTAGTGGCCAGCTTTTCTATTACTGTAGAAGGATTTCAAATGTTCTTGTCATTCAAAACTATTCCTACAGCAGAAATGATTGCCCCAAAATGTCTCCCACTAATTGTGCCCCAAAAGAGGTATTACATGTATGTCTGTCAGACGAAGTCATTGTTAATGCATCTATGCTATTTACAAGACACACTTTAAAAAATAATAGAGCTAAAGGGCAAATTCCCTCCCAGTCAACAGGAAATATGCATCTTGTCCACATACAAAACAGACCCCAGGAACAACTGCTCTTCTCCTTTAAATATTTGAACAGGAACTTCAAACAGCTAATTATCCCAATGTGTCTTTTCCTAAACTGATTTCTCCTTTTGTAAACACTATGGTGGATATTTATAATCCCCTAGTGCCACCTTGAGCTACATTAACATAATTAATTTTTGCTTAATGTGGCCCAACAAGGCCGAAATCCCCATACCGTATTTACAGAATGGCGCATGCATGCTTGAGTTTATGTAACAGCTGTTTGGCCACAGTGAGGCTGTCGTTTCTCTGTATTGGGTAGGTTTCCACCCATTGTTAAGAAATTCACACTGTAACATGGTTACATCTCAGCCCGTTACATCCAAGCATTTCTGTAAAATTAATCAGCATTCTCTTAAAGAGTCCTCCCAATCTCCCTAAATGGCTCAGTGTTAAAGGGGTTGTCCTCACTGTGTTCATCTGCTGTCACACACCTCTGGCACAGCTCTTCTGCTAATAATCAGAATTGGGGATTAAACCATTTGTGCCTGAATAATTCCACCATTGCATCTCTCCCAATGTGTGCAAGTCCATGAAAATATCTCCTCATGGCAAATAACAGGCTATCTGGCAACAGTGGTCTTCCATCTGCTGAAACCCAAACGTCATTAACATTTTCATCACATCCTGATCTGACCAATCCTTTTTGTTCTGCCTCTGGAAATTCACACGTATAAGTGACTGAAAACAGCATTGAAAATGTGGTCTCCTCCTAAAATGAATTTCTATATTCTGTTACGTGTGCATGCCACAATTCTCAGCAACATCATCCACATATCTGTTTCCATCAGTGACATATTCATGGCCTTTTTTGTGGGCTGCACATTTAACAACAGCAATTTCTTGTGGCAATTGGGAAGCTTCCTACAATTTAATCACATATTCGCCATTCTGCATCAGTGATCCAGATGAAGTCACAAATCCCCTTCGTGACCACTGTTAGAAGTCAAGAACCACACCAAATCCATATTGGCTATCAGTAAGTATAGCCACTCGCAATTGGCTGAAAAACTGCAGGCTCATGTAAGGTCAATCAATTCTTCAACTTGTGCAAAGGCAACACCTTGAAGCCATATGGCTTTCATCACTTTCTGAATGGTATAAACAGTGGAAGCTCTTCTCAAAGTCCTCTCATTGTCTTACAGAGATGAGCGATCCACAAAGATTAACATAGTTGGGTCATCAAGGGGTTTATCCTTAATATCAGGTCTTGTCTTGGTGCATAGGTCTGTGACATCAATCAGTCATGCTCAACCTCTTCTCCATTAATTTAATTTTCAGGCAACTGTAACAATGTAGCTGGATTAATAGTTTGACATTTCTTTATTACTTTATAATCTGCAGCGAGAAGTTGTTGTTCGCATTTTGAAAGTCTGCTGTTTATCAGCAAAGATACTGGATCTTAGTGCGAGTGAGCAATATTTCCATTGAGTGAGAGACCATCACTGTAAGAGGATGTCCCATTGCAAGGCCCTCGCTTTTCACTTATCAACCGCCCCAACTGCTTCAAGGCAGCGAGACAGTCTGTGACAACAGAGTCAAGAGAAGTGGTAAAATATGCCACATGTCCTCAAGAGTCTCTATGTAACTTTTAAAGCACTGAGAGAATGCAGCCCTCCCTCTCACTGCCAAACAAGGTGAACATGCTACTGTAATCAGGAATTCTCAGTTCAGAGACATAACAGAGACTCGCTCTCATCTCTGTGAACAATTTTAAGTAGTCATCCCATGAAAGCGGATTAGGCACATCCTTGTGCACCAGCCTCAGTAAAGGCTTGGCCACTAGATAAAATTTGGGTATCCACTGCCTACAGCGAACCACCATTCCCAGGAACATCCTAACTGCCCTCTGTGCTCTCGGTGGGTTTCTTTTTAAAAGCGTTGTGATTCACTCTTGCAACACCTTTCTCATTCCTTTTTCTATGAGATCTCCCAAAGATAGGGAGGGGTTACTCGTCATAATGGTGATGGATAAACTGTCCGCCAAAATCTAATTCCCACTGGATATAATGGGATTTCGATTTCAGTGTACAGGATATCCATCGACAGAGTAACACATCTACCAAGTTCTAAATCAGGCTCTTTGTGTCCACTCTCAGCAAAATGTTTAAATAAGCAACAATATCCTGTTTACAAGCTTTTTGTGTAGTTGACACCACAAGTAGGTAATCAATGTACTGCACAAGAACTGAGTTGCAAGGGATTAATAAAGTCTCAAGATTTTTTTTCTCAAGAACTGATTAAAGATCGAAGGGCTCTCTGTACACCTCTGCTCCTTGCTAAAATTGTATCTCTGAATATAAATGAGAACAAGAATTGACTGTCCTCATGAAATGGGATAGAGAAAAAGGCCTATCAGAGATCCACAACAGTAAACACTTCATGCCACATGGAAACTGAAGTAGTATTGTAGCTGGATTTGGTACCATGGAACACCATGGAACTACAGTGTTAATTTTTGGAAGATCCCGTACACTTCTGTATTTACTGTTGGTCCTTTGCAAACCCATAATCGGCAAATTGTAAAGACTTCCAACAATGTCTCTCAAAATCCCTTGTTTTTATGTTGTTTCAATCACCAGCATAATTCCATTCACTGTTTGAGGTGCGAGATTATATGGTGGAATTCTTGGAAGCACTGTATTTTGTTTCATTGTTATTGGGACCAGTTCTACACCTTTGATTACTCTGCTGTCTTTTTATGAAAAATCCCATACTTCTGATTTTACAGTACCTCTTAACCCCTTTGTTGCAGGGCCTTTTCCCCCTCAGGTGCCAGGCCTTTTTTTGCCTATTTGGGGCATTTCATGCATAGGCCCTCATAACTTTTTGTCCACATAAGCTACCGACTCCAAATTTGCGTACTTCTTTTCTAACATCTTAGGGATTGTATAGGTACCCAGTGTTTGCGGGTTCTCCTGGAGGAGACCAAGAAATTAGGCAAAATACAGCGAGTATTTTTTTTTTTAATGGGAAAAAAGAGCTGCAGAAGAAGGCTTGTGGTTTTTTCAATGAAAAAGGCATCAACGAAGGGTTTGCATTGCTAAAATCACCATCTTCCCAGCTTTCTGGAACAAGCAGACTTGAAACAGAACACCACATTTTTGGCATTTTATTGGGACCTTCCCATTTTTACTCTTTCTTGTGCTTTCAGCCTCCTTCCAGTTAATTACAGAAATGGGTGTAAAACCAATACTGGATCCTGGAAAGCTAAACATTTCTGAAAAGTAGACAACATTTTAAACTCAGCAAGGGGTCAGTTGTGTAGCTCCTGCACAGTTTTCCCACATAAAATAACAGCTGAAATTACAAAATATTGAAATTAAGGTGAAAACAAGCAATTTTTCTCCACCTTTTATTCTGTAACTTTTTCCTGCAATGTCAAATTTTCAAAAGTAACATACTGTTGCATCTTCTGGACTCTTCTGGTTGCCGTGATATATAGGGCTTGTAGGTTCATCAAGAACCCTCAGTACTCAGAGCCTTGCAATGGGTTTTCATTGTATACCGGGTATACAGCAATTAATTTGGTGAAATATAAAGATTGAAAAATAGGTATCAAGTAACCCTTTGTATTTCCAAAACGGGCACAAGATAAGAGGCCTCATTACAACCCTGGCGGTCAGAGACCGCCAGGGCTGTTCTGGAGTTTGTACTGCTAACAGGTTGGCGGTACAAACTTGGGGATTACCATTGCAGCAGAAGAGCTGCGGTCGCACCGCCTGGACCGGCGGTTTCCTGCCACATTGGTTCCGGCAGTTGTAATTCCCAGGGGATGATGAGTCCCCCTCCCGCCAGCCTTTTCATGGCGGTAGGAACTGCCATGAAAAGGCTGGCGGAAAGGGGAGTCGTGGGGCCCCCTGCCACGGCCCCATGGAGCTTTTCACTATCTGCATAGCAGACAGTGAAAAGCGCGACGGGTGCAACTGCACCCGTCGTACCGCCACAACACCACCTGCTCCATTTGGAGCCGGTTCCCGTGTTGCGGCCGACATCCCTGCTGGGCCGGCGGGCGGAAACTTGGTTTCTGCCCTACGGCCCAGCGGGGATGTTGAAATGGCCACCACAGGAGTGCGGCCGCATTGGCGGCTGCACGGCGGATACAACTGCCGCCCGCCAAAGTTGGAATGAGGGCCAAGGTGTTGAGAAGCAGTGGTTATTTGCACATCACTGAATGCCAGGGTCCCCATACTAGCATGTGAATTATGGGTCTTTTTTACACACTGTCTTGCATTTGGAAGAAAAAAATATAGTGGAAGACAAGGGCAATAAGACTTTTAAAAAAAAAAAAATGTTTTATTGCTTTTAACAAGAGATTATAGCATGTAACAATACAATTACTAAATTAGACCCAACACTGAGTTCTTACCCCCCTCCCCCCAATTTACACTTTGTCCATCTTCAAATACTCATATTACAACAATTCTCTGCTGTTAGAAGCTTTATCAGTGTTCCATGGTGTTTTTGTGTTGCGGTTCTGACAGTCTACTCAGTTTCTGAATCATTGTCGGAGTTATTATCCTCTTATGTGGGAGCATCCATAGACTTTAGATTTTCCAGCAGGGAGTCCCAATGTTTGGCATCGTCTCTAGGTCTTTGTCCCCGTAGAGCTTCTTTCAGCAGCACCGAGCTTTCAGTTCCAGACAATTTCTCCAGCGCAATTTGCCACCTAGCCACTTGGGGACCTCCTGGATCTTTCCAGTGCATCGTTATTTCTCTCCTTGCTAGTATTAGCGCCAGGTCTTTGAACCTGTTGGTTATTTTTTGATCTGAAGGGTGAGGAAAGTCCCCCAATATTGCCACTACTGGGATAGGCGATAGTGATTTTTCTGTGCTGGAGGATATTTTCCTGAACACTTCTGACCAATATAAGCTGATTCTGGGCAATTCCATAGCATGTGTACCAGGTCTGCAGTAAGTTGTTCACATCGGGGACATTTAGAGTTGTTTGTGTTGTAGAATTTGGTTATCATTTGTGGGGTTAGATATGCCCGATGATAGATATATAAGTTTATCAGTTTGAATCTTGCATTCCTGGATACTGAGTAGATGCGAGAGGTGATTCTAGACCATTGAGTGTCCTCCAGTGTAATATCTAGATCTGTCTGCCATTTGGTTCTAAGTTTATTCATTGGTACACAGGTGCTGTTCTGTAGAGATCTGTATATTCCCGAGACTGCCCCTTTCTGGTCTCCCATTGAACAGAGGGACTGACATCCTTCATGTATATTTGGCTCACTTGATTTTGTTCTCCATAGTTTTTGGATAGTGTTGACTAAGGCATTGTGGGTGAGGAACAGGCCAGAGGGGAGATTAAACTGTTCTTGCAGCTCTGCGTAAGAGCAGAGCTTACCATTACTGTAAGGAAATGCTTACTTGGCATGGTTACCCCCTGACTTTTTGCCTTTGCTGATGCTAAGTTTTGATTTGAAAGTGTGCTGAGGCCTGCTAACCAGGCCCCAGCACCAGTGTTCTTTCCCTAACCTGTACTTTTGTTTCCACAATTGGCACACCCTGGCATCCAGGTAAGTCCCTTGTAACTGGTACCCCTGGTACCAAGGGCCCTGATGGCAGGGAAGGTCTCTAAGGGCTGCAGCATGTCTTATGCCACCCTGGGGACCCCTCACTCAGCACAGACACAGTGCTTGCCAGCTTGTGTGTGCTAGTGAGGACAAAACAACTAAGTCGACATGGCACTCCCCTCAGGGTGCCATGCCAACCTCATACTACCTATGAAGTATAGATAAGTCACCCCTCTAGCAGGCCTCACAGCCCTAAGGCAGGGTGCACTATACCATAGGTGAGGGCACAAGTGCATGAGCGCTGTGCCCCTACAGTGTCTAATCAAAACCTTAGACGTTGTAAGTGCAGGGTAGCCATAAGAGTATATGGGCTGGGAGTCTGTCCTGCACGAACTCCACAGCTCCATAATGGCTACACTGAAAACTGTGAAGTTTGGTATCAAACTTCTCAGCACAATAAATGCACACTGATGCCAGTGTACATTTTATTGTAACTTACACCCCAGAGGGCACCTTAGAGGTGCCCCCTGAAACCTTAACCGACTACCCGTGTAGGCTGACTGGTTTTTACAGCCTGCCACACACCAGACATGTTGCTGGCCACATGGGGAGAGTGCCTTTGTCACTCTGTGGCTAGTAACAAAGCCTGTAGTGGGTGGAGGTGCTTCACACCTCCCCCTGCAGGAACTGTAACACCTGGCGGTGAGCCTCAAAGGCTCACCCCCTTTGTTACAGCACCCCAGGGCACTTCAGCTAGTGGAGTTTCCCGCCCCCTCCGGCCACGGCCCCACTTTTGGCGGATAATGAGAAAAACAAGGAGGAGTCACTGGCCAGTCAGGACAGCCCCTAAGGTGTCCTGAGCTGAGGTGACTCTAACTTTTAGAAATCCTCCATCTTGCAGATGGAGGATTCCCCCAATAGGATTAGGGATGTGCCCCCTCCCCTCAGGGAGGAGGCGCAAAGAGGGTGTAGCCACCCTCAGGGCTAGTAGCCATTGGCTACTAGCCCCCCAGACCTAAACACACCCCTACATTGAGTATTTAGGGGCCCCCAGAACCTAGGAAACCAGATTCCTGCAACCTAAGAAGAAGAGGACTGCTAAGCTGAAAAACCCTGCAGAGAAGACGGAGACACCAACTGCTTTGGCCCCAGCTCTACCGGCCTGTCTCCCCACTTCTAAAGACACTGCTCCAGCGGCACTTTCCACAGGGACCAGCGTCCTCTGAAGCCTCAGAGGACTGCCCTGCATTTAGAAGGACCAAGAACTCCAGAGGACAGCGGCCCTGTTCACCAAAGACTGCAACTTTGAAACAAAGAAGCAACTTTGAAACAACTTGTGTTTCCCGCCGGAAGCGTGAGACTTGACACTCTGCACCCGACCCCCTCGGCTCGTCTTGTGGAGAACAATCACTTCAGGGAGGACTCCCCAGCGACTGCGAGACCATGAGTAGCCAGAGTTGCCCCCCCTAAGCCCCCACAGCGACGCCTGCAGAGGGAATCCAGAGGCTCCCCCTGACCGCGACTGCCTGCTTCTAAGATCCGACGCCTGGTAAAGACTCTGCACCCGTAGCCCCCAGGACCTGAAGGATCCGACCTCCTTGTGGTCCAGGTGGCCCTCTACCTTGCCCAGGTGGTGGCTACCCCGAGGAGCCCCCCCCCTTGCCTGCCTGCATCGCTGAAGAGACCCCTTGGTCTCCCATTGAAACCTATTGAGAACCTGACGCATGTTTGCACACTGCACCCAGCCGCCCCGTGCTGCTGAGGGTGTACCTTCTGTGTGGACTTGTGTCCCCCCCGGTGCCCTACAAAACACCCCTGGTCTGCCCTCCGAAGACGCGGGTACTTACCTCCTGGCAGACTGGAACCGGGGCACCCCCTTCTCCATTGAAGCCTATGCGTTTTGGGCACCACTTTGACCTCTGCACCTGACTGGCCCTGAGCTGCTGGTGTGGTACTTTGGGGTTGCTCTGAACCCCCAACAGTGGGCTACCTTGGACCCAAACTTGAACCCCGTAGGTGGTTTACTTACCTGCAAAAACTAACAAAGTCTTACTCCCCCCAGGAACTGTTGAAAATTGCACTGTCTAGTTTTAAAATAGCTATATGTGATTTATGTGAAAACTGTATATGCTATTTGGCTTATTCAAAGTTCCTAAAGTACCTACCTGCAATACCTTTCATTTGAAGTATTACATGTAAATCTTGAACCTGTGGTTCTTAAAATAAACTAAGAAAATATATTTTTCTATACAAAAACCTATTGACCTGGAATTGTCTCTGAGTGTGTGTTCCTCATTTATTGCCTGTGTGTGTACAACAAATGATTAACACTACTCCTTTGATAAGCTTATTGCTCGACCACACTACCACAAAATAGAGCATTAGTATTATCTCTTTTTGCCACTATCTTACCTCTAAGGGGAACCCTTGTACTCTGTGCATACTATTCCTTACTTTGAAATAGTGCATACAGAGCCAACTTCCTACATTGGTGGATCAGCGGTGGGGTACAAGACTTTGCATTTGCTGGACTACTCATCCAATACCTGAACACACGACTAAATTCCAAAAAATTTCATTATAAACTGATTTTTTCAATTTGAGCTATTTTTCTAAATTTTTAAAAGTCCTGCTAGGGCCTTGTGTTAGTCCCTGTTAGCATTTCTTTTAGAGTTTAAAAGTTTTGTGAAAGTTTGAATTAAGTTCTAGAGATAGTTTTAGATTCTTAAAAAGTATTCCAACTTTTAGAAACATAGGGGTTCATTACAACCCTGGCGGATGGTGTTAAAGGAGCGGTAATACCGCAAACAGGCCGGCGGACAAAAAAAGGGAATCATGACCCTGGCGGAAACCGCCAACAAAGACAGCCACTTTAACACTCCGACCGCCACGGCGGTACATACAAGCAGCGTGGCGGTTACCAATAACAGACAGGCGGGAGACAATGTACCGCCGGCACTATTACAACCCGCCAATCCGTCACCTTTTCCGGGGGGGATGCACCGCAGATAAAAACACAGCGGAAACAGCTTTTGCTATGGGAAAACGCTCACCTCAACACATCCCACGAGGAAGGAGGACACCATGGAGCCCGAATTACAAATCCTACCTGCCCTTGTTTTTCTGCTCCTTTACGATCAACAGCTACGTAGGCGCAGAAGATACCGGTGAGTACTGCTCCTACGACACGGGGGAGGGGGGAGGCAAAAGTTAGGGGGACACCCACCAAACACCCACACCCCCACCCTCGCATATCACACCATGCACACCAATGCAGTCACAAAAATCACAAGAACAACCCACAATCCCCCTGGAAGAATTCAAAGACAATGCGAAAATCGGGCAAACCTTGTAATGTGCCAATATACATGTCATACAAAAATATACAGATATACCTATCTCAAAATCACTCTTATTTACACTTACAATCCGAGAAGTAGTGCAGATATGTACACAACAATGTCCATGAACCAAAAAAGCATGGGCGAGGCTCACAATAGATACCTGACCAAAATCGGAGAGAACACTGCCGGGGCATCAGATAGAAACACTACAGGCACCTCAGGGGGAAGAGAAGCGGGGGCACCTCAGCCAGATGAATGCGAAGCCAGATCCACGACGGGGCTCCATGCCCATTGATGTATGCTGTGGAGTGCAAAGCCACAGTCTCTCAAGTCACTACAGTGGGTGGTTTGCCCACTGTGCCATCCTGGGGAGTGCAAAGCCACAGTTTCTCAAGTCACTACAGTGGGTGGTTTGCCCACTGTGCCATCCTGGGGAGGGCAAAGCCACAGTCTCTCAAGAAGATGTAGGTCTCCACTGGTTCTGGAGGGGGACTGGTGCCCAGACTGGATGAGTCTCCACGTGAAAGTACCTGTCCTGTCACTGTCCCAGCTGCACATGAGATAAGGATGCCTGATGTGGCGGGCCATTCATCCCTAGACGGTGCATGCCCTGTTCAGCGGTGCTTTGCCATGGCGGTCTTTGCCCTGTTCAGCGGTGCTTTGCCATGGCGGTCTTTGCCCTGTTCAGCGGTGCTTTGCCATGGCGTTTCAGGATTGTTCAGCGGTGCTTTGCCATGGCGTTTCAGGACTGTTCAGCGGTGCATTGCCATGGCGGTCTTTGCCCTGTTCAGCTGTGCTTTGTCATGGCGGTCTTTGCCCTGTTCAGCGGTGCTTTGCCATGGCGTTTCAGTACTGTTCAGCGGTGCTTTGCCATGGCGGTCTTTGCCCTGTTCAGCGTTGCTTTGCCATGGCGGTTCTGATACGGACATTGGTGTGTGGCATGACGTTCCATCATTGACCAGCGGGCTGTGGCATCCTGGCCCGTCATGGGCTGTGACTCCGGCGGTGGTCTCCTGACCAGTGACGATACTTGGGCCCTCCTGGCCTGTGACTCTGGCGGTGGTCTCCTGACCAGTGACGATACTTGGGCCCTCCTAGCCTGTGACTCTGGCGGTGGTCTCTGGACCAGTGACGATACTTGGGCCCTCCTGGCCTGTGACTCTGACGGTGGTCTCCTGACCAGTGACGATACTTGGGCCCTCCTGGCATGTGACTCTGGCGATGGTCCCTGGACCAGTGACGATACTTGGGCCCTCCTGGCCTGTGACTCTGGCGGTGGTCTCTGGACCAGTGACGATACTTGGGCCCTCCTGGCCTGTGACTCTGGCGGTGGACTCCTGACCAGTGACGATACTTGGGCACTCCTGGCCTGTGACTCTGGCGGTGGTCTCCTGACCAGTGACGATACTTGGGCACTCCTGGCTTGTGACTCTGGCGGTGGTCTCTGGACCAGTGACGACGGTGCTGGCGGTTGTGTCTGGACCGCCGGATATGATGGTGCACTTCTCCGCCGTGACACTCACAACAGGCTGGGCAGACTTCCTCTGGACCTTCCCCACCTTTGTTGGAGTTACAGCTGACTCACCAATCGCCTCCGATCCCATGTCACTTGTTGTCCCACCAGGAGTCTTAAGACGGTCCCGTCGTCCACTCTCCATTTTCTGAGCCTTTACAGGGGGTGGGCTGCCACTGCCTTGGCTCCGGGTCCTACTGCCTGCCCTGGTGGCCGGTGCACTCCAAAAACCTGGAACACGCACCACTGGTACTGGAGGCTTTTTGGCTGAGGCGCTACGACGGGACTGATGAATTGGAGGGGGGGGGGCAAAAAGGTCAATTTGACAGAGGGACAGTTTCTGACGAACACTGGGATGGGTAGCTGGAGGGGGTCTGGGAGTGGAGGAAGAGGAGGTGGTTGTAGGAGGTGTCACTTTAGCTGTTTTGGGTGCAGGTGCAGGTACTGGAGGCTGTCGTGAGGTGGATGGATGTTGGGTGAGTGGTTGGCGGCGTTTGGGTACTTTGGGAGGGGGCGTCACAGACACATTGGGAGAGGACACAAGGGACGTGTAAATGGCAGTGGAGGTGGTGAGTGCAGGTGAGCGGCTTGTGGTGCTGGGTGTCCTGGTGCGAGTCCTAGTGCCTGTAGATGTGGTGCATGCAGGTGTGTGTGTAGACGAGACTGGGAGGGAGGAGGGAGAAGAGGAGGAGGGGGACACAGTGGAGACAGTGGATGTTGCTGTGTCTGTAAGTGGGTGAGGCTTGCGTGAGTGCCTGTGGTGTGTGTGGTGCCTATGTTTGCTTGAGCTACTTGTGTGTGTTGACTTGTCTGCATGCTGGTCTGTAGGTGTGCTTGGGATGGGCTGGAGTACAGGAGATTGGGTCTGGGTGGAGGAAGTTGGAGGGGGGAGGCTAGACACAGGGACAATGGCTGCCATCAGTGCTGAGGCCAGAGATTGCAGGGTTCGCTGAAGGACATCCTGACCAGAATGAATGCCCTCCAGGAATGCATTACCGTGTTGCAACTCCCTCTCTACACTCTGGATGGCATTCACAATGGTAGACTGCCCAACAGTGAGTGACCTGAGGAGGTCAATGGCCTCCTCACTGAGGGCAGTAGGGGTGACAGGGGCAGGGCCTGAGGTGCCTGGGGCGCAGGTGATGCCCACCCTCCTGGGTGAACGGGCACGGGGCGAACGCTGAGGGGCTGCTGGGAGGGCGGTGCTGGTAGGGGGGGTGGCGGCTGTACCTGTAGAAGTGGGGCGTACAGGTGGTGCCACCACCACAGGGGAGCTCCCATCGGCGGACGAGTCCATGTCGCTGGTTGGTGATCCGGTGGCCTACTTGAAGCTCCCCTCGCCCTCCGTCCCACTGGTGCATTCAGAGTCTGTGGTGTGGCCCTCCATGGCCATGTGGGATGCAGCTCCCTCGTGCTCCGGTGCCACTGTACCTCCACCTGATGATGCTGATGTACAAAAGGACAGGGAGAGCAGGAAAAGGGGGGGAGACAGAACAAAGAGAGTTTCAGTGCATGGCATGCCGCTACCGTTGGCGGACAAGACAGTCGCAGCAGCCCCCTGCATTACGCCGTTCTCCTGACCTCTGCACATGCAATTTCTGGGACATGGCCTACATGGCAATGGTGGGAATCTGCGCACATGGATGCCACAGGGGCAACTATACCTCAACTTGGCACTCTGCTGAGGTGGGGTTGAGTGCCACATGGCCTACATAACGGAGGGACTTTGCCTACCTAACTTGCCCTGGCCTAGGGACACCCACAGCCCACCTCCCCCACCCAGACCCCTCCACTGCATGCTAACTCCGCTGAATGAGGTTGTACTCACCCCCTTGTGTCTGCTGTGATGTCCTCAAGCGCCCATCCAACTCCGGGTAGGCCACCGCCAGGATCCGGAACATCAGGGGGGTCATGGTGCGACGGGCACCCCTCCCATGTTGGGAGGCCATCCCCAGCTGAACCTCCGCCGTCTTCTTGCTGCAGCGGCGGATATCCTCCCATTTCTTACGGCAGTGGGTGCCCCGTCTCTGGTGGGCCCCCAGGGTCCGGACCTCCTTGGCGATGGCACGCCAAATGTCCCTCTTCTGGTGGGTGTTGACCTACATGACATGCACAAGGAAAGAGGAACAGTCATTACCAACTGCACCGTCAATGTGAGTGGCCCCCTCCCTACTCTGGCCATGTGGCCCATTCATTCCCATGCATAAGTGTTCTATGTACTCTGCCCCCTTCCCTCTTCCACCCAGCCCTCTCCATCCAAGCCTAGCCCATACAACGTGCTCCCTGTGTACTAACCTGTTGGTCTGGAGGACCGTAGAGTAGCGTGTACTGGGGGAGGACCCCATCCACAAGTTTCTCCAACTCCTGTGCAGTGAAGGCAGGGACCCTTTCCCCAGACGCAGCAGCCATCGTCGCTTCCAGACCGAGGTCACAGCAGCACTAGCAGTGTAGGTCCTCTCCTGTCGAAGGTCAGGTATCTAGTGAGTGAACAGATAGAATATGGCGGTGACGTCCGCGGCGGTGACGTCCGCGGCGGTGCGCATCATCATCGCCGGCGCACCTGTTCATTGGCTCCTGGGACCCATAGGGTCCAATGTTAACCAATGCAGCATTGCACCGCGGTCTACAACTGCCTACCACGACGGTGTGCAACGCCAGCACAGTTACCCCACAATCCCATTGTCTCAGTTGTGAGGTCAGGCAGCCGCCATTTCAGGGGCCCACATGCCTTCATTTACTACTGCGTCACGCATAGCTAGGCCTGTACTCAACACACATACAGGAAGGCTTTTTTGTCTGGTATAGTCTTGTGTGTAACTGTGGGTACATTCCTGGAGGAATATTGACAGGTTCTTCACTGTTGTCCTTCTTAGGCACCGTCAGCGGGGACATATGAGAAGATGGCGGAATCCTCCGGTGTACCGACCGCTGGTGGACCTGTTGACAATGGAAGAAAGACATATCATCGTCACCTACCGGTTTGACCGTGCCACAATCCAGGAACTATGTACCCAGTTGGAGCCAGACCTGATGTCACCAATCCGCCATCCAATTGGAATCGCCCCTGACGTGCAGGTGCTGTCAGTGCTCCATTTCCTTGCAAGTGGGTCATTTCAGACAACAGTGTCCATGGCATCAGGGATGTCCCAGCCTATTTTTTCCAACGTGCTGTCCAGAGTGTTGTCTGCCCTGCTGAAACACGTAAGGAGATACATCATTTTCCCTGAGGTTGAGGATTTGCCTACAGTGAAAGGTGACTTCTATGCCCTTGGACATATCCCCAACGTCATAGGTGCCATTGATGGGACCCATGTAGCTCTGGTCCCCCCCGCAGGAGTGAACAGGTGTACAGAAACCGGAAGAGTTATCATTCCATGAATGTCCAGATGGTCTGTTTGGCAGACCAGTACATCTCGCAGGTAAATGCAATGTTCCCTGGCTCTGTGCATGACGCATACATCCTGCGGAATAGCAGCATCCCTGATATGATGAGTCAACTCCAGAGGCACCGGGTATGGCTATTGGGGGACTCTGGTTACCCCAACCTTTCGTGGCTATTGACCCCAGTGAGGAATCCCAGGACCAGGGCAGAGGAACGGTACAATGATGCCCATGGGCGGACTAGGAGGGTAATCGAACGCACCTTCAGCCTTCTTAAGGCCAGGTTCAGGTGCCTCCATATGACAGGTGGATCCCTATGCTACTCACCGAAGAAGGTGTGCGACATCATCATCGCCTGCTCCATGCTCCATAATTTGGCATTGCTACGCCAGGTGCCTTTTCTGCAGGAGGATGATCCAGATGACGGTGTTGTGGCAGCTGTGGAGCCTGTGGATCCAGTGGACAGTGATGAGGATGAAGCTGAGGATGAAGGAAACGACAACAGGGAGTCAGTCATACAGCAATATTTCCAGTGACACACAGGTGAGAACATTTTCAGGTTTAACATTACATTAACTTTCACACGTCTACCTCTATCCTGTACCTACATTTCACTCACTATTTGTTAATTGAGTTGTACCCTTCCATTTCAGTTTCACAAGTGTAGTAACCTACGTGTCAACTGCTTGCATCCATCAAGGGCTTGTGATGTGTGACATTGGTATGTTAGCCTTACAATGGGTAACCCATTATGACACTGTAATTGATAATACAAAGTTCCAAATCATAGACTGACTCAAGTTTTTTTGGCTTTCAAGGGTGTTTATTTAAGTGCTAAAAAAATCTAGGAAGGTTGTAAAATGGTGATGGGTGATGGTGGAGGAATGTCCATGGCAGAGTCCAGTCTATTCGTCTCACAGGTGCACTGCCCATCTCGGCATTGGAAGTTGAGCTGGGGCAGTTCCTATCTGGATAGGGTGACAAAGTGGGACAGTGGGGGGACAATCAGGGTGGTCTTTTTTCCTGGCGGGGGTCTTGCCATCTTGCTCTGTCCTGTTCCTGGATCTCAGGGACCGCTTGCGTGGTGGCGGTAAGCGCCTTATACCGCCAATGTTGTAATGACCACCATAATGTCTAATGCAGAAGAGACAGTGATGGAACTCGACCTCACACCTTACCTCCATCTTAGAATGAGGGAGTTAAGGTTTCTCTGCAAATTATAAAATATTAAAGCTGGTTTAAACCCTACCAAACTACAGCTCCAGGAGCTGTTGGCAGAGTTTGCCAAAGCCAACCCCTCTGAGGATGACCTCCCAGAGGAGGAAGCTAGTGACATGGAGGAGAATTCCCCCCCTCCAGTCCTAATTAGGCAGATCAGGGACCCTCAAGCCCTGTCTCCAGCTGTGATAGTCAGAGATGCTGTTTCCCTCACAGGAGGGTCCAGCACCTCTGGAGTCACTGAGGATAGCCTCAATGAAGATGACCTCCTGCTAGCTAGGATGGCCAAAAGATTGGCTTTAGAGAGACAGCTCCTAGCCATAGAAAGGGAAAGACAAGAGATGGGTTTTGGTCCCATCCATGGTAGCAGCAACATAAATAGGGTCAGAGATTCTCCTGACATGTTGAAAATCCCAAAAGGGATTGTAACTAAATATGAAGATGGTGATGACATCACCAAATGGTTCACAGCTTTTGAGAGGGCTTGTGCAACCAGAAAAGTAAACAGATATCACTGGTGTGCTCTCCTTTGGGAAATGTTCACTGGAAAGTGTAGGGATAGACTCCTCACACTCTCTGGAAAAGATGAAGAATCCTATGACCTCATGAAGGCTACCCTGATTGAGGGCTTTGGATTCTTCCCTGAGGAGTATAGAATTAGGTTCAGGGGGGCTCAAAAATCCTCGAGCCAGACCTGGGTTGATTTTGTGGACTACTCAGTGAAAACACTGGATGGTTGGATTCAAGGCAGTGGTGTAAATGATTATGATGGGCTGTACAATTTATTTGTGAAAGAACACCTATTAAGTAATTGTTCAAATGATAAACTGCATCAGCATCTGGTAGACCTAGGACCAATTTCTCCCCAAGAATTGGGAAAGAAGGCGGACCATTGGGTCAAGACTAGGGTGACCAAGACTTCCACAGGGGGTGACCAAAAGAAAGGGGTCACAAAGCCTCCCCAGGGGAAGAGTGTTGAGACATCCAAAGGGAAAAATAGTAAAGAGTCTTCTACAGGCCCCCAAAAACCTGCACAGGAGGGTGGGCCCAGAGCCTCTTCACAATCCAATTTTGGGTACAAGGGTAAACACTTTGATCCCAAAAAGGCCTGGTGTGGTAGCTGTAATCAGCCTGGACACCAAACTGGAGACAAGGCCTGTTCCAAGAAAAATTCCACTTCTAACTCTACTCCAGCTAACACTGGAATGGCTAGTCTCCAAGTGGGATCAACTGTGTGCCCAGAGCAAATCAGGTGTCACACTGAAGCTACATTAGTCTCTGAGGGTGGGGTGGATGTAGCCACACTGGCTGCCTGGCCCCCTAACATGCAAAAATACAGGCAGCAGCTCTTAATCAATGGGACAAGTGTAGAAGGCCTGAGGGATACAGGTGCCAGTGTCACCATGGTGACAGAGAAACTGGTTTCCCCTGGGCAATACCTGGCTGGACAAACTTATCCAGTTACCAACGCTGACAATCAGACTAAAGTACATCCCATGGCTATGGTAACTTTAGAGTGGTGAGGGGTCAATGGCCTGAAACAGGTGGTGGTCTCCTCAAATATCCCTGTAGACTGTTTGCTTTGACACCCTGAAACAAGCAATGTGCACAGCACCAGTTCTTAAAGTTCCAGATTACTCCAAGCAGTTCATTGTGCAGACAGATACCTCTGAACATGGGATAGGGGCAGTTTTGTCCCAAACAAATGATGATGGTCTTGACCAGCCTGTTGCTTTCATTAGCAGGAGGTTACTCCCCAGGGAGCAGCGTTGGAGTGCCATTGAGAGGGAGGCCTTTGCTGTGGTTTGGTCCCTGAAGAAGCTGAGACCATACCTCTTTGGTACTCACTTTGTAGTTCAAACTGACCACAGACCTCTCAGATGGCTGATGCAAATGAAAGTTGAAAATCCAAAACTATTGAGGTGGTCCATCTCCCTACAGGGAATGGACTTTATAGTGGAACACAGACCTGGGACTGCCCATGCCAATGCAGATGGCCTTTCCAGGTTCTTCCACTTAGAAAATGAAGACTCTCTTGGGAAAGGTTAGTCTCATCCTCTTTTGTTTGGGGGGGGGGGTTGTGTAAGGAAATGCCTCCTTGGCATGGTTACTCCCTGACTTTTTGCCTTTGCTGATGCTAAGTTTTGATTTGAAAGTGTTCTGAGGCCTGCTAACCAGGCCCCAGCACCAGTGTTCTTTCCCTAACCTGTACTTTTGTTTCCACAATTGGCACACCCTGGCATCCAGGTAAGTCCCTTGTAACTGGTACCCCTGGTACCAAGGGCCCTGATGCCAGGGAAGGTCTCTAAGGGCTACAGCATGTCTTATGCCACCCTGGGGACCCCTCACTCAGCACAGACACAGTGCTTGCCAGCTTGTGTGTGCTAGTGAGGACAAAACGACTAAGTCGACATGGCACTCTCCTCAGGGTGCCATGCCAACCTCACACTGCCTATGAAGTATAGACAAGTCACACCTCTAGCAGGCCTTACAGCCCTAAGGCAGGGTGCACTATACCATAGGTGAGGGCACAAGTGCATGAGCACTGTGCCCCTACAGTGTCTAAGCAAAACCTTAGACGTTGTAAGTGCAGGGTAGCCATAAGAGTATATGGTCTGGGAGTCTGTCCTGCACGAACTCCACAGCACCATAATGGCTACACTGAAAACTGGGAAGTTTGGTATCAAACTTCTCAGCACAATAAATGCACACTGTGTACATTTTATTGTAGCATACACCCCAGAGGGCACCTTAGAGGTGCCCTCTGAAACCTTAACGACTACCCGTGTAGGCTGACTGGTTTTTATAGCCTGCCACACACCAGACATGTTGCTGGCCACATGGGGAGAGTGCCTTTGTCACTCTGTGGCTAGTAACAAAGCCTGTGCTGGGTGGAGGTGCTTCACACCTCCCCCTGCAGGAACTGTAACACCTGGCGGTGAGCCTCAAAGGCTCACCCCCTTTGTTACAGCACCCCAGGGCACTCCAGCTAGTGGAGTTGCCCGCCCCCTCCAGTCACAGCCCCACTTTTGGCGGCAAGGCCAGAGGAGATAATGAGAAAAACAAGGAGGAGTCACTGGCCAGTCAGGGCAGCCCCTAATGTGTCCTGAGCTGAGGTGACTCTAACTTTTAGTGTGTGTTCCTCATTTATTGCCAGTGTGTGTACAATAAATGCTTAACACTACTCCTTTGATAAGCCTACTGCTCGACCACACTACCACAAAATAGAGCATTAGTATTATCTCTTTTTGCCACTATCTTACCTCTAAGGGGAACCCTTGGACTCTGTGCATACTATTTCTTACTTTGAAATAGTGCATACAGAGCCAACTTCCTACAATTACTGAACACATCACCCACTTTCGTGATGTTGTGTCCTATCAGTTTGTTAGTGTGTGTTGTGATGTGTCCCTTCGGGATGAGGTTTAAGGCTATTAGGGGGATCGCAGGTGTATATGGGGATTTTGGGCGAGTGCGTCTCAGAAATTGTTCCCAGCAATGTCTTGATGTTTCCCATTCCAACGGAAGCTGTTGTTCAGTAGTATATTTACAATGTTTTCGAGAGGACAGTTTAGAGGGATTCGTAAATCTTTTGTGCCTGAGGGTTCGCTGATTAATTTAGCCAGCCATTGTAGTTGCCCTGCCCAGTAGTAGATTTCCAAGCCACCTTCCGAAGTGGGCCTTTGGAGGGTGTTAAGAGTGATTCTGTGTCTGGTTGGACCCCATATGAAATTCACAATTAGGGAGTCTATATTTTTTAACACTCTTTTCGGGATTATTAATGGGATAGTGGAGAAGTAGTATAGTAGCCTGGGTAGTACTATCATTTTGAGCAGGGCAACTCTCCCAAAGACAGTCGGTGGTAGTGTGCTCCAGAAGAGCATATTAGCTTTGATTCCTCTAATTGCCCTTTGTATAGTTCCTTCTAATAGGTCTTCTACTGTGTGGTATATGTTGACCCCCAGGTATTTAAATGTGTTCAGGGACCAGGGTAGGCCCCTGGTATCTGCGGGTTCTATAGTGCCCCTGGTATCTGCGGGTTCTATAGTGTCCCTGGTTAGTGGGAAGATGGAGGATTTTCTCCAGTTGATTTGGAGACCAGAGGCCATACCAAAATTTTCTAGCATGTTTATTGCTCCAGGCAAGTCTATATCTAGGTTTTTGAGAAATATTAGCATGTCATCTGCATATAGAGCTATGTGGTGCATCCAGCTATTGATTAAAATACCCTCAAAGCACTTCTTAGATCTTGTGCAAGGGGTTCTACTGCCATAGCAAACAGGAGGGGAGACATTGGGCAGCCTTGTCTGGTCCCTCTACCTATAGGGAAGGAGTCGGAAATGGTGTTGCCTGTACGTACTCTCGCTGTGGGGTTTGAATACAGTAGTTTTGTGCAGCGTGTGAATCCCTCTCCTAGTCCAAGTTTTAGCATGACCTGTTCTAGGTAGTCCCACCTTAGGCTATCAAAGGCTTTTTCTATGTCTACGGAGATTATCGCTGCTTGAGGCATTGTTGCGGTCAAGGCATGCAGTATTGAAACTAAGGGGCATATTTATACTCCGTTTGCGCCGATTGTGCGTCAAAAAATTTGACGCACAATCAGCGTAAACGTTGCCCCATATTTAAACCCTGACGCCCGAGCCCGCGGACGACAAAAATCCACCGTGTGCGTCATTTTCTGGATGCGGCAACCCGCCCTGCGTTAATGATATCCAGGGTAGGCGTTCCCGTCCAAAAAACGACGCACACGGCCGTGCGTCGTATTTATGCTTCCGGGCAAAAATTACTCTCGGCCGGGAGGCGGAGCAAAAAAATGACGCAAAGCCCGATGTGCGTCAAAATGTAACGCCTGGGTCAGGGCAGGCGTTAAAATGGGGCAAACACACCTGTATTTAATCAGAACACACAGAACAAACAACAGAGCAGCAGAGCAGCAACAGGGAGACATGGAGGTGATTTTTATTCAGCGTGCACGTAGACGCAGAGCCCTGCAGCAACAGCAGCAGCAACAACAACAACAGCAGGGAACCCAAAGGCAGCGCAGAAGGCAGGAGAGGATATTCCGCCCAAGAACAACCCTGCATGGCCTCAGGGAACACGACATCATCCAGAGGTACCGGTTGAACTGGCAGGCCATTCAGCAGCTGCTGCGAAACATTGAACAGCAGTTGGCCCCCACTTTGGTGACACCCCGCACTATCCCAACAGAAACAAAGCTGCTTGCCGTACTTCACCTGCTGGCAAGTGGCTCCTTTCAAACAACTGGTGCCCTGGTTGGCGGAATATCGCAACCATCATTCTCCGCATTTCTGCCAAAAGTACTGGATGCCATCATTCGCCTGACACCCCTCCACATCTGCTTCCCTAACACATTGCAGAAGCAGCAGGAAACTAAACAGGGGTTCTACGCCATCAGTGGCTTCCCGCACGTCCTTGGTGCAATCGACTGCACACACGTACGCCTTGTGCCACCTGCTGCAATAGAACACCTCTACCGCAACAGGAAGCACACACATTCAATCGACGTGCAGGCCATAGTCGATCACCAGGGATTGATCACCAACATCGTGGCTAAATATCCTGGGAGTGTACATGACTCATTCATCTTCCGTCACAGCACCATCAACCAACACTTCCAGGATGGACGGTATGGCAATGGACTACTTGTTGGTAAGTACAAAAACCTACTTATATACACACTGCACAGCAACCCTCTAGGACACACAACACATACACCACAACAGCAACACCTAGACAGGAACACACTGAGGTCCTCACATCACTAGCCATGTTTCTTAACTCACCATTGAACCTGTCACACATTGGAATTTACTGTTCAGCTTAATGTGAAGACATAAATGAGTGTGGTTGCCTAAATGTCACCTTGCAAATTGTAAGTGTCACAATAACCTTTACATTAATACATTGCATAAGTTTCAAGGGATGGGATGTCCAGGGTACTTTGATATGAACGTGTTAACAACACTTTCAATTTTAACTCTGCATGGAACTATCATCTCACCCCCAGTGAAGACACACGGACACCTGTATCACAAGTCACAATGCTAGGGAGGACACACTCTATTGCAATTCCCAAAACATACTGCTGACAAAGGGTTAGCAGACAAACACTTGCTCCGCCAAGGAAAAAACACAATGCAGAAGGTATAGCCTACAAGTATAGGTTGTCACATTAGTACACAAAAGAGTCTCAGACAACACAAGACAACTACTGCCATTAAAGGTCTTTTCAATAGTGCCAGCTACATCTACATGATCCCATTCTGTGTTTTTCTTTCAGCTGATCAAGGGTATGGCATCCAGCCATGGCTAATGACACCATTTGGGAACCCGACTACTGCTGCAGAGAGGGCATACAACGACGCCCATAAGAGGACACGCATCATTGTCGAGCGCACCTTTGGGATCCTAAAGTCAAGGTTCTGCTGCCTTGACATCACTGGCGGTAGCCTACTATATTCCCCAGAGATGGTCTGTAGGATCATACTCACTTGTGCCATATTGCACAACATTTGTGTAAAAAGGAACATTCCCCTCCTCGAACCAGACCCATACATGCCTGAAGACGACGAAGAGGAGGATGCTGGCCTGCAACAGGAGGGGGAACAACCAAACACGGCTTCTGGAGTGCGTAGGCGCCAACACATTGTAAATAAAAAAAAATCGCAATTTTTACTATCACCACTTAATGCACAATTGTAAATAAACACAGATAACAAACACCACATCATGGTTTGGCCTAATCATTTCTGCCCACCTTTAGTTTGAAATTCCTGAAGAAGAATGTCGTCTCATTGATCAATAATGACATAACAATCATCACACAAAAAATATACACCACAAATGTAATGGCCACCATACAATGGTCAAATACACACACCATGTAAATGACAGACATCCTGTACAGTTCACCTTTGAAGGGCAATAGCTGAGGACCACACATATGACTCACATACATGTAGGAAACATGGATCATCGCAGCAGATGGCACACAACTAAAACACCATCACTCAACTAGGGGAAAACAGGCCTCATACATCAGCCAGCTCACATGCTAATGCTTCAGGAACAGGAATGTAGTACTAGACTCTTGCCAACAATAATTCCAACTACTTACTATCATTGCAATGACTATCTGTCACTAGAGTTACACATAAGCAGAACATACACAGCACAAGTGCTACACCTATGACAAGCATCCAGCACATCACTTCCCATCTACATGTCAGCCCTTTTCTAAAAACAATACACACACTTGTAGCTGCTCACACCCCACCTGTCTGAAGAGGTCCCTGGAATGCCGATTTGTGTACACTCAGATTCCCTCATCTACACACACACACTCACAAGAGTCATCCAGTGCACCACACCCTTTACTATGCCGACCATTGTCATACTACCATCTCACTGCATGGAACACAGTTCATATAATACACTGCCTTGGAGTTCATAAGGCCTGGGATCACCTGTAGATTGATTCTTCTGTGAAAGGTACTGTAGGCTAATTATCAGCTAATCCCATCTGACAGGACTAGTGAGACACAGATGGAGGCCACACCTGTGATCCCCCCATGCACACCACCCAAATGTACATGCCCTGTCCCTGCAGATGCCTCCTACTGCATACATGTTTGAATGTGAGCCATTACATCATTAAGCTTTGACACAAATGTTGCCGTGTAACACTTTATCAGGGTTCATGTGTCACCTTCAAAGCAACACAGGACATGCACAGTGTGACATCTCAACTGTCTAATGCTCCCTCTGACCAGTCCTAGTCAGAACACGTGATCATGTGATTACTGAAAGAGCTTGCACCTGATTGACCCAGCATCCTGTCAGCCTGACTGGCACCTGTCCGTGGGTCACTCTACAGATATGTGGGGTCCACCTATGGACCACACATGCTGTCCAATACCTTTTGTACCTCAGACAATAATTTGTCATTAGCCTCATCAATGTATACTCAAATACATAGTAGTGCATCATCTGACTGTCATTTGCATCAGATTTTTGACAGTGCCCATGAATAGCCAAATCTTGGCCCTTCCGTTGTCTGACCTTCATTAATGCCCAAACTTAAAAGTGTGACAGTGGACCAGGACCATAGTGTATGATGGTGTAAATGGCCTCCATCAAAGTCAGCAACCTCAGATAATGTCCATGAAAAGTCAACACATATGAGGACCCTGACTGTTCAAAACGCTGAGTAACACTTTTTCAAATGATAAAGATGAGTCGTGTGTTGAATACCAGCCATTTACTTCTGCACAGAGGCTATGATGTTTCATGATACATTACCATCCACAGAGGCCAACTGGAGTACAAATGTGGCAATGACACATGCCAGATCCAGACACCTGAGACATTCTCTCACTCAGCAGAAAAAGGTTGCCCATTCGAAAGTCTCATTACACGTGTTCAGTGACCGGGTGGGACCATCCATGTGTAATTGACCATGTCCTCAATGGCTTCTCTCCATTTTTGCTACAAACAATGCCCAATTGGAACAAGATTAGCTGCCACTAACTCATGAGGAGACCTGGAAGTTACAGTGACAACATACACCCTGACAGTTGATACTGGATCTACATTGGACCACACATATAAACATGTGCCATCCAATCAACAAAATATTTGCAAGCAGCCGATCACAGTAGTGTCCCATTTGGAACCTAGCAGGAAGAATGAAACATGCCACTAAACCAGGTAATGCATAAAGGGCCACATACATCAACAACCTATTTGTCATCAGCACATGAGGAACGTTGAGATTTAGCAAAAAATATCAATGCAAAATGGTATGTCAGATTGCTCCAAAGAATCAATAGGGCAAATGTCAAATGGGCAAATGGGATTATTGAATGGCAAACAGTGAATCATACCCTATGGGCTTCCATGAGCCTGCTGCTGCAGGTTTAGCATTACTGAATAAATGAAACCCTTGGATAAATTAGCAAATCTGGAAGGGCAAACCCTAGGGTGCTGGGGGCCTAAGTCCACCTCTACTGCCCCCTAAATATACATGAAATATGCACATGTGAAGTACACACATGCATAAGGCGCATGTGTGGCCTACATGTCAAAAGTAAAACACATATAAGATACACAAATTCATAATTAGGACATGGTTACCCCCATAAAAAGTGTAGGTGACAATTGCACTACCTATTTGGCCTATAGATAATTTTGATTACCGTGATAAATGTGGACACATTTTTGCTAAGCAATACATCCTGGTATCCCATTCATCATTTGAAATTAGCCATCAGCAATTACCCAAAATATGTGTACAATTATGGGTAATAACCATTTGTAGCAATCCTTACTATTACACTGTGAATTCCTTCTATTCATCCTATAAGGGACATGTGCCATAGCTAACCCCAAATGTGTATCACTTAGCACCGTTTGGTCATGACAAAATTCTTTTCACAATTTGACAAATTAAAGACATATTTGTCAAAATGCGTCATATTTCCACGCATACAGCTTGTGTGTCATAAATTTTGACGCATATGAGTGCACATAATGCTGAGTCAAAAAATATCATTTTAAAATAAATATATTAATAACCAGCATTACATGGCCACCATATTTTCTATAATGCGTCATATTTCCACGCATGCAGCTTGGGCGTCATAAATTTTTGACGTACAGGAGTGCACATAATGTTGAGTCAAAAAATATAATTTTAAAATAAATATATTAATAACCAGCATTACATGGCCACCATATTTTCTATAATGCATCATATTTCCACGCATACAGCTTGGGCGTCATAAATTTTTGATGTACAGGAGTGCACATAATGCTGAGTCAAAAAATATCATTTTAAACTAAATATATTAATAACCAGCATTACATGGCCACCATATTTTCTATAATGCATCATATTTCCACGCATACAGCTTGGGCGTCATACATTTTTGACGTACAGGATTGCACATAATGCTGAGTCAAAAAATATAATTTTAAAATAAATATATTAATAACCAGCATTACATGGCCACCATAATTTCTATAATGCGTCATATTTCTACGCATACAGCTTGGGCGTCATAAATTTTTGACGCACAGGAGTGCATATAATGCAGAGTCAAAATTAATTTTCATATTTGGTCATCATATTTGCCAGCGGCTTAAATTTCAACTTTATAACTGTAAAATAAGCCTCACACAAATATAAGGGAACAATGAGGATTTTTTTTTTGACTCTGCATTATGTGCACTCTTATGCGTCAAAAAATATGACGCACAATCTGTATGCGTCAAAAAATGACGCATAACGGAAAAAAAAAAACGGCGGCCATTTTATGCAGGATGTGATGTAATAGGATATCCTGTTTACAGATTCTGTACTGTGGGTGTACTTTCACTTTCACTTTGCAGTCTCAGATTATTCTAGACTGTGTGGCTGTGTGGAAAGTGTTGTCCTGTGTTTTAGTGCTTTTGTGTCCGGTGTACTTCTCTATTGTGCTTTTGTCATCATTGTCTTGTTGGTGAATACTGTCTGAGTCTGTATTGTATAATTTTGTCAAGTCCAGTGTTTCTGTTATTGTCTGTGGGAGTCTGTTCTGGGTAGTGTAATTTTGGGGTTAATTGGGCTCTTATTCTTAAGTTTTCTTTGTTTTTCACTACTCTACCTTTCCCCATTTCCCCCTTTTCCTTTTTGTCCAACTTTTTCCACTTTGTTAGTGCAGAGATGTCAGGTAGGCCACAGCTTGCCAGGATGGGTGAGGAGGAATTGGGGGGATTTATATGGCTTGTTTGCCATTTCCTCCCACTCATGCTGGAGGCTGGGGGTCGTGTGATACAGGGGTATCACACGGAGGCACGTAAAGTCCGGTGGGGGAAGGTGCACCATCACTTGGTCCGTGTCTATGGTAGCCTGAGGAATGACCATCAACTTAAGCACCGCTGGGCTGATCTTATGTCCAGGGAGCAGGATCTGCTGGACCACCTGGGAATCCGGATTGGTGGCCATGTTGGTGAGTACACATCAATGACATGTGAACAATTTAAAGCTGTGTGGGGACATGTGATGATTGTTACCCAATCTGCCAGATAAGTAGCTGACTGTGTGTAATGCTAGGGAAACCTACTGGGTAATTGTTGCACAATGTGAAGGAAGACAAATGCTAGCAGTCAGGTAGCTCATGTTTTCTACACATACCGGTTGCCTGTAGCTGTATGTAATGTAGTGTTGCCTTTGTGTCAGGCAAGCGACACGTTAATGCCTCGATTTGAACTCTACAGGTCACAATAGCCAGTGAAAAATGGATGTTGAAACATCATACCTACATATGTAGACGGCATAGCTAGATTGACATTTGTAAAACCAATATGATGCTATAAATGAGTGCTGCCATCACGTCAATTGAAGTTAGCTATGTTGTCCACACATATGTCACATGTGTGTCAGGTTGGTGTGTGTTGAAAATTACCACATAGGCTGTTTGAGTTTGAGGGGTCATGCAGTCCTCAAGTAACCAGCTTTTGGATATCGTTCGGGGATGCACATGATGAGATGAATGCACCCCTATATTGTTGGGGCATACTAATGGAGGTGCATCTTTGACACCACATGACTGTCCTGGCCACTGCATGTGTGTAGTAGGGTGTGTAACTGTAGCAGGAGACTCATCCAATGTAAATGTTGCTCAAGATTTATTCCATGCAGTATGAGCATGTGTGAAAGTGTTTCAATATGCATGTCATTTTCTCACATTGCCTTTGTAATTGCAATTGTTTGTCAGTGCACGGAGTCTGAGTATATTCTTCCTTCCATGCTTTACAGGTGGACCTGCACCGTACACTGTGGGAGAGGTGGCTCATTTTGAGGACCCTGACACCTACAGTGAGTGTTGCATGTGTGCTATTTTTATTGTTTGCTAGTGATGCATGATGGTCTACTGTGTGTTCAACAGAATTCAAGGTTTGATGCGCTGCCCATTCATTAGTATTGTTCCATTAGTGGGATTTCAAATATCACTTCAGTTTCAGTAGACCTATGCTTATCCATCTCTCAGATTTAGGGTCTGTAGGCCATTCCAGTCGGGCCCGCTATGGGGAATGGGATGAGTCATGTGGAATACACTGGTTAATGTAAGAGTTGCTCTGGGACTTGGCTTGTACTGAGTCTGCATTTCAGACTGACATTCTCCCAGATAGCTTCTGCAAAAGGCTTGTCTTAAATATGCAGCTTCCCTAGTTGAGGATGGACTGAGTACACTGTAGGTTGGATCTTCCGGGGGCATGTACTTCCACAAGTTGAACTAGAAGTGTGTGGGACTAGAGTGCAATGGCCTAGGTGTTCATTCTACTCATGATCATGGGTGTTCTTGCTCCTCTGTGTGTGTGGTAAAATATGCCTCACTGGTAGTATGTGATGTTGGCCTAAGTCAGTACATTTTGACATGTGTGGACCTTGGATAGGACAAGGTTTGGCTGACTCCAATTTGTTGCTAGCCCTTCATTGGTGTTGTGGGTTGAGGCAAATACTTGTTGACCTTTCTATACACTCCTGGGTGTGCATTGAATATGGGATTGTTGGTTGTTCTTCCCACCCCACCCTCAAAGACTGCCATGTGTTTGGGAATAGGGTACCTAGGACTGTAGCAACCAGTATGTTACACATACTTGTGACCTTTTGCAACTTTGTTTTGAACCTAGTGTACACATTCGATTGTGGCACATGAGTTCTATATTAGCAAAAAACAATTACAAATGGCAGATATTGAGGGTTGTGATTGTTATCACATAGAGTCACATATGTAGTGAAGTCAGTAGGCGGAAGAGGTACAGCCATAATGTCAGCTGCATTACCCATTATTTGGATGAGAACTGTAGGCTGATGTCACCCATCATGTAGAGACATGGATATGCTAGGTGTGAGATGCCCTTTTGTATGCGGGCTTCCCATGTACTTCCTCTGAGACTTTCAATGATCTATGTTGTGAAAATAGCTGTCACAAATACAGTAAAAGTGATGTGCAATTGACCCAGTGTGCTATTCCACCCAATGCATTTCCTATGGTAAATAGTTGCCCTTTCTCTTCACAGCTGCAAACATGAGTGGCGCACAGAGACATCAGTTTGAAAGGCGTGCAATGAGATACCGGCACATCCTGCAGGTGCAGTCGGGGTTCAGAAGGATGGCCCAAAAATACCAAGTGGATCGGGCTTCCAGAGCATGGTGGGCCTCACCACAGGGTGGCCCAACATTGCCCACAACAGCCACCACCACCACATCCACCAGTTCTCCCCAAGTGGCCCCAGGAACGGCGGGGACAGTTGACCCTGCCTCTGCAGCACGACCTGGACCCAGCAATTTCCGAGCTGCAGGACAGTCCAGTGGCCAAACAACAACTCCCACACCATGCACCTCTGCCAGAAAATGGACAAGTTTATTACCAAGGTGGACAAGCTAAGCCAGGATGTGGCCTACATTAAGAAAAGGGTTCGGTCCATCAGGCGGACCCTACGGAGGGCCAACCTCTAGGACTTTATTGCTTGTTTTAAATATATCCCTCCCCTCTCTCCTCTTTCCTTTTTGTAATGATAGTTGGGTGTTGGGGATTAGTGTTAGGTTAGTGTAGGTTGTTAGCTTAGTTAGTGTTAGGGAGGAGGGTGGGGGGACCTTATTCTTTCTATTTTTCATTTTTCTGTGAGTGGGTGGGGGTCAATGTTGGGATTCCTGTCTGTTTATAAAAAAATATTCAAAAAATAAAATAAAAAAAAAATACAAAAAAATATTTGATTGTTTAGGATAGTATAGTATGTGTGTAGGTTAGTATGTGTTGCCCTGCATGTGTCCTGTCTCATAATGGTGGGTGGGGGGTTGATGTTTAGATCGATTCGTTATATGTGTAGAGTAAGTTTAGCTTAGGTTAGTTAGGGACAGTTGTGGGTTAGGAGTAGTCAGGTTAGATTAGTGTAGGTATGATTTTTCCCTTAGTTGCCTCTGGTGTGAATACATAGGAATAAACATATAGTTAACCCTTTGCATTATGCGTTAACTGCTACTTGATCATGGGCTTGACATCAGTGTAGGTGATTGATTTTCTATGACATTTGTGTCCTATGCTACACACCACAGAAAATGGAGGTTTAACATGGCAGCTACCCCTGTGCTAACTTGGTAAGTATCCACCATTTGGTAGACCCACCATTAGTAGTTTACATGGATCACCAAGGATTTGTGTTGATGAGTAGGTATTCTACATCACAAAGTGTGCTTCCAGACTTGGTATTGTGGGTAAGTTATTAGGTCGGACTGCGGTGTGATGTTCAGGGACATCTTTGTAGATGAGGTGTTGTTAACACTCTTGTCTTGTTGTCTTCATTGCTGACATAGATCATGTGTGTAAAAATTCAGCATGACTTCCCTTCATGGAAGTATACTCAGAAAGGGTGATTGATGCAGTGTTTAGTTGTGTTTGCTTAGATTATGCTGCATAATTTCTTTTTTTAGTATTGCATGGTGCCTACATTTCTCAGCCACCATTAGTTGACTTTGATTGCTATAGATGGAGCATTATTCTTTCCAACACAGCATAATTGTTTGTGGTTTGTCCCTTCATCAGTTATTCTCCTCAGGGTGGTCAGGCTATGATGCAATCCTGGCCACTGCACAGATGTATCAGACGACATGATGTCAGGACAGTTGTATTGACAAGCTACATGGTTCTCACACAGGCACTTTAGAGTTATCTACTGCACAGTTGATGTGTCAAATTACACAGAGACATATTAGGTGTGCAAGTGCTATTTATTGATAGGTGCTGTAGTGCAAAATGTACATTGTCCATGTTTGCATAGTCCGTTCTGGTGCATTCTTACATGGTGATCTTACAGAAGGGGTGTGGATGATGCTCCTGACATGCTGGGGTGATGTTACAGACAGTGCAGAGGGACAGGATTTGCCGAATAGTAGGGAAGAGACATTCACTGGCAATGCTGACAAGTCATACAGTGGTTAGCAGAACAGTCATTGAGTATAGTTGTAGTGAGACTGATATTTGACAAAACGTAGGACCTTGGTCAAAGTAGGCCATGGTGCAGGGACTAGTGCTTCCGGGTACTCTTCCGTGAGAATGTGATCTGTTCCATGTCTTCTTCTTATGATGTGTGTGTTGCCTGGTTTGTCCTTGTTGTTGGTTGTGAAGGGGCAACACACACCTCAGTGTTAGAAGACGTGGAGTCAGACATCCCGGGGGCTGCTCCCTGTGAAGTTCTTAAGGGCAGTACTGCTGCAAGGAGGGCCTGCTGGTTTTTGAGAATAGCAGCCACATCACGATGGTAGGCAGCCAGGTCAGCCCTGAGGGAGTCATGATTGCATTCGTGCATGCAGTGGAAAGTTTGGGGTGCGAGGTGTTGTGGCAACTCCCTTACTGCAGTGGTGAATTCCTTTATAGTTTCTTGTAGTCCTTGCAGTATGGATGTTAGGGCTTGCATAGCTGCTGCCTGATCTGCAGATGACAACATGCACGAGCGCACCCCCTCAAGGCTGGCTGCCATATTTTGCATCCCCAGCCGCACCTCCTTGGCCAGCTCCCGCTGTACACCAACTACAGTTCTTTCAAAGCTGGTGCCAGTGTCGTCAGAGTCCTCAGCTGTATTGGAGCTGGCAGGCCTTACAATTGGGGTGGTGGGTGGTTCTTCTGTGATGGCTGCTTGTTCTGTGCTCCTCCTTGTGACTGAAGGTGGGGTCTGGAGGGTTTCAAGGACCTTTTGGATGGTCTCCTGGGGAATGTTTATGGGCTCGTCATCCATGTCATCAGGGAAATCAGGGACAGGCATATCGGCAGGAGATCCATGTTCCTCTGCAATGAAACTGGGTACAATTAGTGTGTCTGTGTTGTGACAATTTTGACGTGACATGCAAGCCTTTTGATGACTTTACTTTGTGATCTTGTTTGGTATTGGTATCTGCTGTCCTTCATATGGGCATTGTTATAGGCCTATGGCCCACCTGTGTGTCACATGTATGATATAGAGTTATCAGACTTGTCTGCCTAATCGCCTCTAGGTGTTGCTTTGTACCAATTAGGGAATAGCCATCTTTTTGTCCTACTCGACCCTCCGTGTATATCTATTCGTATGGTGAGACCTTTCACTGGCTGTGGGTGTTGTGATTGCCCTGGCAGCACACTTGCCTCTCAGGACCTGCCCCAAAATCTGTTTGTTCACATTGACCTAATTGTAATTGTTATGTGGCATATCCTATGCATGGCAATGTTACGATGTGGTATGGATGTAGACATTGTTGATGTTTCCAGCTGATGTTGGGTAATGTGTGTTTAATTGGATTGCCCTGTTTATAGTATCAATGTCCTATTTGGTCCTCTGACTGTGCAGGTGTATTTCAGTCACCAGTTGCATGTGTCCCATCCTCAATGTTGTTGTCTGAGCAGTATGACATTAGTGATGTTGCCTTGTTAGCCAGGCACGTGAGGGACCCTGACGTATGCAGCATGTGTGTGTCATTAGTGCTGTGTGGCTCCTAGTGCTGTTTACTTTGGCTGATGTATGTGTCAACTATGGGCATTGACATTTGAGTGTACTGGTGCCTTTGTCTTATTTCTGGAGATTGTTGCAGATGTCATCCTCACCCCCTAATTTAGGTATGTATGTTCCATGGGGAGGTTACTGCCATTGGCTACTATGGCTGCACAGAGATCAGAGGTGTTAGTGTCAACTGTTGTTGCAGTTACATTGCAGTTGTTGTTTTGGCTACTGGAATACTGATAGGGACCTAGTTGATGTAGGATATATTTTGACTGACCAGTGCCAGGATGTAAGTTTGACGTAGTGGCCTTCCCACCTGTCGAGGCTTTCCCTTAGCTCCATTGTTGTCATGACAGGATGCCCCCATGGGGCTGTTGTTGGTGCTGTGTTATGTCGTGCCCCAGCTTCTGTCTGTGCTGGGCATGCCCCCCTGCCGTGCCCCTTTACCCATGCCACTCCATATCTATGCTGACTTACATGCATTGTGTAGTAGGTATTCCCCACCCCGGTTGCAGTTAACATTATTGCATTATAATTCCCCATGCGACTTACCCTGCATGTGCGTTGTCTCGTGGTAGTCTGCGCTGTCCTGTCCTTGAATCCCTGTGACGATCTCCTCAGGGATGACGGCTGCGACCATCTCCTCCATGTGGTCCAGGGCCTCCTGGTGTGCTGGACTCCCACCTCCAGTCTGCAGTGCTGCCTTCCTGTTCCTGGCCATTTTTTTCCTTTGTCCTACGTTTGCAGTCATGCCAGCGTTTCTTACACTCGGTGACTGTTCTGCGTACTTCAGCCACACTGTTGATCTTGTCAACAATTTGTTGCCATATGGCCTCTCTCCTGCTGATTGGCAACTTAGAGGTGATGAACAGTTGGTGCTGGTGTTCCGTCACCTCTTTAACCAGGATTTCCTGCTCCTCTGCACTGAAGCGACACTTTCTTTTTTTTCTATATATGTCCTGGTTCCTGTATGGATCATCCTGGCTGGTTCCTGGTCTGCTGTCATCTTCCTGGGGTCTGTAGTGGCATCTGGGATCCATTTTGGCTCCCCTCTGCTGAAAGGGCAGTGTTCGCGGGTATTTTTGACGCTATTGCGTAAAAAAAAACAGCGCTTTCCGGGTTGCGCTGTCGTAAATCGACCTACAGTCATTTACGTCACGTTAACGTTGTTTTCCTTTACGACTTGACGCTGCTGTGTGCATAAAAAAAAAATGACTCCCAACTGTTGGTTGCGCCGCCGTGCTTCAAAGTATAAATTTGACGCCCGCACTGCGCATCGAAATGGCGTTAGCCGGCGGTAAAATTTTTGCCGCAAAACTGCGCCGGCGCAGCTTTCCATCAAAAAGTATAAATATGGCCCTAGGCATCTGATATTTTGTGCAGTGCTGCGCTGTGGGATAAATCCCGATTGGTCTTGGTGTATCAGTGATGTCATGAGGGGTAAGAGTCTGTTTGCCAGTATCCGACTTAATATTTTAGAATCTAGGTTCAACAAGGATAGTGGGCGGTAAGAATGGACGTCCGAGGGTGGTTTATCGGGCTTAAGTAGGGGAATCATTATGGCCTCATTGGATGATTGAGGCAGTTTGTTAATGTGCCATGCTTCAGTGTATATTGCGCAGAGTCTCGGGCTAGTAGATCCTGATATAGTGAATAGAAATACATTGGGAGTCCATCCATTCCCGGGACTTTACCCCTTGCCATACCCTGTATCGCTATTTTAATTTCCGCTATTGATATTGAAGCAGCTAGGGACAGGCTTTCTTCGACTCTTAGTTTTGGAAGGGTGAGAGCCTCTAATTCCTGGACCTGAATGTTACTAATAGTGTCCGTAGGTGGGGCATATAGGATTGAGTAGTATTCGAAGAAACTCATATTTATCTCCCATTGCCCATGTACTCTATCGCCCTGTTGTGTCTCGATCTCGATTATAGTAGTTTGCTGTTTAGGGGGCTTAGCTAGCCAAGCTAATAGGGCGCCTGCCTTGTCGTCTTCTGCGTGTTGTTGGTTTAAATACTGCTTGTAGTCAAAGTGGGATAATCTAGTGTTTGCTTCAATCATTTTAGCTTTAGTTTCTTTCACGAGGGGGGTCAATTCGGGGTGTGTTGGGATCTTACGCTCTACGTCTCTGAGGGAGTCTTCAAGTTTTTTAGTTCATTCTCAATTGATTTTCGGACTCCTATACTCTCGCCAATACATTTGCCCCTGGTTACTATTTTGAAGGTTTCCCATTCAAGGGCTCTGTAAGTGGCAGTCCCTGTGTTTATAGTGACGCTTTTATGCAGTGTGTGTTTGAATGCTTCGTCTTCAAGTGTTTCTGACCTCAGTCGCCAAATTGGGACCAACGGCTTTTCCCCCCTCCATGCTAGTGATACCATCAGGGGGTTATGATCCGATATAGTGCGACTCAAATATTCGGCTGCTATTACTACCTGTTGCAGTTTGTGGGATGTTAGGAAGGTGTCTAGCCTAACGTGTAGGTCGTGTGTTATCAAGTGATAGGAGTAGTCTCTACAGAGCGGGTTGAGCCGTCTCCAGTAGTCTCCTAATTGCCAGTGTTGTTGCCATTCTGTAAAGGATTTGGCAGTTTTTGTAGTTTGTGAGTGCGGCAAGGGTGGATGTGATCTATCTAGGTGTATGTTGGCTATACAGTTGTAATACCCACCAAGAATTTTCGGGACTCTGAGGTTCGGACCTAATTCTAGTGATAGTTTATCGAAGAATTGTTTTTGATCTAGGTTCGGTGCGTACAGGCCACCAATTGTTACCACCTTCCCGTCTAATCTACCCCTGACCACCACATATCTCCCCTCTTTATCTATGATTGTTTGTAGTGCGTGGAATGGCACCCCCCGTCGGATCCATATTAGCACTCCCCTGGCAAATGCCGAGTAGGTAGTGGCAAATATTTGGCCTCTCCATCTTTTTTTCAGTGCAGTGACTTCCTGTTCTAACAGATGTGTTTCCTGTAGTTTGGCTATGTGTGTCCCCCTGCGTTTGAGGTAGTTGTATACTTTATACCGTTTGGACATATTATTTAAGGCTCTGATGTACCATGTTATTATTTTGTAGTTTGCGGCCATGATCTGTGGGTTTTAGGTTGATGATTGTAGGTGGATGTAGACTTATAGATAGGATTTCAGTTATGAATATTGATTGAGGATCTAGGACGAGAATTGTTTGATTCATTACTGATTAGTGCTTTGTTAACCCCTCTATCTATATAAACAAATTTAATCCCCAACTCCCACTCCCCAGGACCGGTGACCAAAACCTTCCCCGTCCAAACCGTAAGCATTCTTAAATTAGAGTCCTATAGGTGGGTGACGAGTTAGTTAGGACCATGTCGGTACACACATAGAACTTGGATCTCACAGACAGCAATTAGATAATCTCTTCTGCAGTTCCTGGTGTTATTTTGGGCAGGCTAGTGATAGTGTCACGCGAGGATGTCGACGAGCCCCCACAGTCTTAGTCGAGGTCGGAGACTTTGTCCGGGGTCCGAGGTCGAGGGCTGGTTCCTCCGCTTAAGGCTGCGGCCGTTTCTACCACATTCCGCATCTCTAGAAGTGATTGGTGTCTAGGTGGGGCTGCTTCCGAGGCTCGTTTGGTGGACCTGCTGCATTTCCTGTCCGGCTTGCGTGGGGTTCTAGGAGGAGGGGATGGGTTGGTTATGTTTAGAGTTTCCAACCATTCCTTTACCAGCTGCGGTGACGGAAAAAAGTGTGTTTTGCCATCGTGTTCCACACTGAGCTTAGCCGGGAAGAGCATAGCATATTTTATGCCGCACTCGCGTAGTGCTCGCTTAGAGTCATTGAAAGAGGCCCTCTGTGCCTGCGTTTCTCTGGAGAAATCTGGGAATATCATAATCCGTTGGTTATTGCATGTTATCTCACTGAGTTGACGTGTTTGCGAGAGAATGTAGTCTCTGTCTCTGTAATGCAACAGCTCTACTACAATTGGTCGGGGTCTGGCTCCAGGTGGAGGCATTCTGTTGGGTACCCTATGGGCTCTTTCTATTGCGAAGAATGCTGAGAGGCCCTCCTCAGCTATTGTGGTTTTGATCCAGCTTTCCAGAAAGGCTTCCATACTGTCTGCTGATGACTCTGTTCTCTCTGGAATCCCAACCAGTCGAAAGTTACTCCTGCGTGCGTGATTTTCAGCATCCTCCGCTCTAGATTCTAGATTTTTAATGCGAGAGGAGAGATCTTTGAGCTCTGTGGTTGTTGCTTTTTGTGTAAAAGTCGTTGCTGTGAGAGTTTTTTCATTTGCTCCTACTCTTTCCTTTAATTTGCGGTGATCATCTCGCAGTAATGTAAGGTCCATTGGTAAGTTATCTATTTTCTTCTCCAACGCTTCCCTGGATTCTCTAATGGCCAGGAGGACCGTGTCCAGAGTTGTTTCCTGTTGTGACTTGTCATCTGGAGATGTTAATTTTGTGGGGTGACTGGTGGTTTTAGTGGTTGCAGCCTCGTCTTGGCCCTGATCTTCACGTCTTTTGGTCTTCCCCATTTTAGGATCCGTTGTCTAGTTAGGTGAGGGGGTGTTTCGTCCGCGTTGGCGGGTGGCTCCATGTCTGGCGTTGCGCTTTCGGCGGGGTCCCCTCAGTGTTTTTAGGGCCTGCTGCTTTCCTCCAGGTGGTGGGCGCAATGTGGGAACCGAGGATCCCGAATTCCCAGAGGGGAATGGGGGGAGACAGGGCCGGAGAAGATTTCAGCTGTCTGTTTAGTCTACTCAGGGGGGGATGTGAAGGCCCCATTCCCCTCCCAATTTCAGGGTTTCCACATCTGATTGAATCTGCTCAACGGGGTCCACCCAGGTTGTATTTCACTGGTGTTTTACATGTCCATCCTTAACCTGAATTGCTACGGGGGGCCCACCAGGTTACCCTATGGTGGGGTCTGTGCTCGTTCTTGTGTTCAACAACTCATCTTGAGTGTGGCAGGGTAACCCCGGCGTGGGGCGACTCCGCCTTATGTCGCAGATCAAACAGTTGCTGTTATGGGGGAGGTCGTGAGCACCTGGTCCCTTCAGTTATTTTCCTGCACCTACAAGGTGCGAGTATTAGGCCCCAGATTCCTGTCCCTTCATTCTCTGGGATTCAAATTTGAGGGGGGGTTTCCCTACACAGGTCGGATGGCGGGGGGGTTTAGATGTCTAAGTTGTCCACGGATGTTTATCCTGCTTGTTGGCCCCTTTCAGTGGGCGGCTTGTTCCCTTTGCACGCCCATAGCGTAATACAGCCAGAGCGTCTCCGAGTTGGCCCGTAGCAGGAGACACGTCTCCGCGTTGGAGTTGGATGGGGTCCCCGTGCCCCCCTCCGAGTTTCCTTTCCCCACCCGTTGATCTCCGATGTGCTTTTTGGAGACTCACGGGTTCCCGGGCTGGCGGACACGGCCTCCGAGCCGCGGTCAGGCGTGGGTTCCAGTCCCCTCCCGCCCGATCGCCCCCCCACTCACCGCCTCCCTCAGCGAGCTGCAGGCAAACCGCCTCCACTCCAGAGTCCCCCGGACAGTGGGGGAATCTCAAATCTCATCTCGGGCGTCCTGTTCCTTCGGTGCTCCGGAACGAGTCTGTAGTGGAATCACTTGTTCGTGGCCGCCATTTTAACTCGAGCGGCTGCGGTGAGAATGTCTTGACTTAGGCACTTTCTTGTGGTTATTTCTGGACGGAAACGGATCTAATGTAGTCCCGTCACACTCCGATGGGTCCACGATCCACTGGAGCTAGTTTAGGGCGCCGATCAGGGGTTTTCAGCAAGCCGGGCCCTGATTGCTCACCCGGAGCTCCCCTCTAAGCGTGCGGCTCCATCAGCCGCCGGCCACGCCCCCCCAAGGGCAATAACACTTGTTATGCTATTCTGTGTTCACCCATGTCTCCCGATAAAAATGGTACCTCACTTACGTGGGTAGGCCTAATGCCCACGACAGGTAACGCAACATGGACGCATCACATTTTTACTTTGAAATCTGATATGTTTTATGGAAAGTGCCTAGATGTGGATTTTGGCCTCTAGCTCATCCGGCACCTAGGGAAACCTACCAAACCTGTGCATTTCTTTAAACTAGACACCTAGCGGAATCCAGGATAGGGTGACTTGTTCAGCTCTCACCAGGTTCTGTTACCCAGAATACTTTGCAAACCTCATAATTTGGCAAAAAAAACACTTTCTCCTCACATTTCGGTGAAAGAAAGTTTTGTAATCTGAGAGGAGCCACAAATTTCCTTCCACCCAACGTTCCCTCAAGTCTCTCGATAAAAATGGTACCTCACTTGTGTGGGTAGGCCTAGTGCCTGCAACAGGAAATACCCCAGAATACAACATGAACACATCACATTTTCCCAAAGAAAACAGACCTGTTTTTTGCAAAGTGCATAGCTGTAGATTCTGGCCTCTAACTCAGCGGGCACTTATGGAAACACACCAAAACTGCATTTTTTAAAACTAGACAGCTAGGGAAATTCAAGATGGAGTGAGTTGTGGGGCTCTCGACAGGTTCTGTTACCCAGAATCCTTTGCAAACCTCTGAATACGGCAAAAAACACTTCTTCCTCACATTTTGGAGATAGAAAGTTCTGGAATCTGAGAGGAGCAACAAATTTCCTTCCACCCAGCATTCTCCCAAGTCTCTCAATACAAATGGTACCTCACTTGTGTGGGTAGTCCTAGTGCCCGCGACAGGAAACACCCCAAAACACAACGTGGACACATCACATTTTCCCAAAGAAAACAAACCTGTTTTTTGGAAAGTGCCTAGCTGTAGATTTTGGCCTCTAGCTCAGCCGGCACCTAAGGAAACCTACCAAACCTGTGCATTTTTGAAAACTAGACACCTAAGGGAATCCAAGATGGCGTGACATGTGAGGCTCTCACCATGTTCTGTTACCCAGAATCTTTTGCAAAAACACTTTTTCCAGACATTTCAGTAACAAAAATTTCTGGAATCTGAGAAGGGCCATAAATTTCCTTCCACCCAGCGTCTCCCTAAGTCTCACGATAAAAATGGTGCCTCACTTGTGTGGGTAAGCCTAGTGCCCACGAAAGGAAATGCCCCAAAACACTATGTGAACACATCAAAATTATCATATACAAAACTGCCTTTTTTTGTGGGGGGCCACCTTCGTTTTTGGTCCTGGGCTCAGCGAGGGAGTCCAGGGAGGTGTGACTTGAGTGAATCCCCCAGTGTTTTCTTACTCAGAATCCTCAGTAAACCTCAAATTTAGCTGAAAAATCAAATGTTTCCCACATTTTGGTGTGGGATCACCATGCTGGCACAAATGTCCTACCACCCAATGTTCCCCTCAGTCTCCTGGTAAAAATGATACCTCACTTGTGCAGGTAGGCCAAGCGCCTGTGACAGGGAAGAGACAAAAACATGTCAAAATTGAGGGGGAACCAAAGTGGGTTCAAAAGGGCAGTTTGAAAAAACGTTTTTAGGCTGACAAGTGGGGCAGAATTTTATTGTTATAGATGCAACAATGCTCAGTGGTAGGAATTTTGTGGATTCCTGCAGATTCCGGAAGGTTCCATCACAAAAATGTGGGAAAAATGTGTGCTATTCAGCAAAGTTGGAGGTTTGCAGGGCATTATGGGTTAGAAAATGGTGCAGGGTGCATGTGAAGCACACCAGCCTGGACTCACCTAGATGTTTAGTTTTCACATGTGTCTAGGTCTTGTAGATTTTTCTACACAGCAGCATCCTAAAGTCCAAAAAGTGCAGCATTCATCATTCCAAGTGGGACAATTTTGAGAGTTAGAAAGCCCAAATGTAAAACCAAAACCCCAAATTCTCAAATGTCCTCTTGTGTGCTATGGGATAAGATGTTTTAGTGTGCAGGGAGAGAGCTGAAAGGCTGCTATCTCCTTCAGTTGGGTGGGACCATAACCATGCCCATATTGGTTGGTAGCCACCACAGCACAATTTTTTTAAACAATTCCCTGGCATTTAGTAGGCTTTCTGCCTCCCCAGGGAGTGGATCAGGGGTAATTTTCCCATCTGCCACCAGTGGGCAGATCAACTTTTCCCCCAGTTAGTTGGGGTGAGGGTATGGCCATACCCCCACCCTCTTTTTAAAAAAAAATATTCCTCCCTGGTCTCTGGGGAACAGATGTGGCCAACAGTAATGTGCCTCCCATGGGGAGTGACCCTTGCCCAAACAAAACACACACACACCAGTCCCTGGTGCGTAAGCGGTTTCTGCCCCCCGGGGGCTGATCAGCCTAATAGAAATAGACCAATCTGCCCCCTTGTGTGAAATTGGTGCAAAAAAAATCCCTGGTGCCTAGTGGTTTCTGTCGCCTTTGAGGGCAGATTGGGCTAATAAAAAGGTGATCTTCCCCCAAGGGGGACCAAAATGGCCTAAAATAAATTTCCCCCTCAGGGGAGCGACTCTTGCTAAAGGGGTCATTAAGCTTGTGTGAAATTGTCACAAAAAAAAAAAATCCCTGGTATCTAGTGGTTTCTGCCTCCCCTGGGGCCAGAAGAAAAATAGGCTGATCTGCCTCCAAGGGAGGCAGAAATGACCTCAAATAAAATTGCCCACCAGGGGAGCGCCCCTTGCCTAAGGGGTCACTCCTCATCTGTAAAAAAAAGAAAAATCCTGGTGCGTTGTGGTTTTTGCCCCCTCTGGGAGCATATTGGCCTAATAAAAATAGGCCGATCTGCCCCCCAGGGGGGCAGAAATGGCCTTAAAATAATTTGCCCCCCAGGGGAGCGACTCTTTCCCAAGGGGTCACTCCCCTCATGTCAATAACATACAAAAAAAAGATCCCGGGTTTCTTATAGGTTCTGCATCGATGGGGGCAAATTGGCCTAAATAAAAGAGGCCGATCTGCAGAAAAAGGCCTTATAATGAATTGCCCTCCTGGGGAGCGGCCCTTGCCTGAGAGGCCGCTCCTCTTATAAGGAAACTAAGCATAAACAACAATAAACAAACATCCCTGGTGTCTAGTGGGTTCTAACACCCTTGGGGGCAGATCGGCCTGATAAAATTAGGCTGATCTGCCCTCAGGACAATCACTTCATGATCGGGCTGCAGAAATGCTCAGAGAGACATCAAAGGAAACGAAAGGCCTTTCCTTTGATGCCTCTCCCGCCCCCAGTGTGTGAACGGAAGAGAAATGCTTTTGCATTTCTCTTCCGATCCGCGCCAGAAGCTAAGCTTCAAGTGCAGTGGAGGAAGCCTTCGATAAGGTCAGCTCGCGATCGCGCACTGACATCATCAGACGTCATGGGGGTTGTGGGGGAGGCGGGGTGGAGGGGGAAGTGATTCCTCTTGCAGCCCTGTCCTGGGAGGTTGGGGGGTGGAGGCCCTTCGGGGGGTGTGCTAGTTCTTCCCCCGAAGTGCCTCTACCAGGACGTAACAGTTTCATCCTTGGCACCTCAGTGCCACAGCCAAGGACTTAACTGTTACATCCTTGGTGGGGAAAGGGTTAAATATAAAGGTAAATCCTCTATCATTCTTACAGGATACAATTCAACAGTTGTTCCTTTTCTAGCCATTTTAGATCCAATATCTTCATCAAATCAACATCATCCAGTATACAATAAATTGCACAAAAGATCCCTTCCTAACAGATTCACAGGACTCAAATCAAACACACAAATTGGGGCCCTTCCTGAAATGATCCTATTTTTACAGCAACTTTCTTTGAAACTGGCTTAGGTATTTGCTTCTATGTAACACCTATAACTTGAATTATTTTTCCTGAGAGTGGTTGGTCTGGGACTTCCATTGTTCTAATCGTGGAACGGGTAGTGTCTGTGTCAATAGGAAATAACATTTGGTGGCCATGTACCTCTCTTTCTAAAATGGTCCACTTTGGCCTACCTCTAAGACTGTGCCAAGTACTCAATCTTCCTCTCCCTCAGGCACCATCATTTTGAATTATCAGAATGAAAGCGCTCTTTCTCAAACATGGGAAACTGTTGAAATGGGTTCTGTTTTTGGAACAGATTTGAATTTTCTCTTGGTACTTGATGCATATTGAACCTGGGATTTTGCATGTTCTATAGGGCCATTGGAACTTGTGGGACCTGCATCATAGGAACTTCTGATTGATTTGGTGTCTGCCTTCGCTGAACTGGAACCTGAACTGGAACATTTTATATTTGTGTTTGGTGTACACCATGCATTTGTCCATCACCATCTCGTTTCTGTCTACACTCCTTCTTTCAATGCCTGAGCTGAACACCTGTAACAATCGTTCATAACAAGCTTCTTGAGTTGTTCCATTGATATTTATCCAATCAATGTCCCTCAAAAGATCTTCAACTCTCATGGTACTTTGCCATCACTGTAGGTGAGGGTGCACACATATGCACATCTCTAGCAGGCTCTGTACATGGCCTTTGTACAGCTATTATATATTCAGTCCATAGATCTCTGGGCACCACAAAATCAAAGAAAGTATTCAAATATGTCTACAAAACCTTCCAAATGTTCACAAACCTCTTAACTTGTGTATACCACTGGGCACAATTCTTTCTTGTAAAGTTGTTTGTGAATGTCGCATGATCACATCTACTCCAAGGGGTACCTCTACCTGGTATCTCCCTCATAGGGAAAGTAAGAGCCTCATCTTCATCTGGGGTGGCTTCTGTAGTATTTATTTATTTTTGTCCATTGTTTCTTTGCCCATTTACTGTCTAATCTGTCAAACTCCCACCATGTTAATGCACTTCACCAATATAGCAATTTATAAACTCATTCCTAAGGACCGCACTGTCAAACTGCTTCATTATCTAACCTTGTCCTAAAGCTTTTCTGTATAGGGATGCTGTTAATGAGATCTACTTTGTATTTCCCTGCCAAATCTGTCAATTTATCATATGTGGCAGCTGCTTGTCTTGTGATCTCGAGGATGGGTGAAAAATTCCGCTCTGCCGGTGGAGTTTGTGGAGTATTGCCCACTCCGCGCTCTGCTTGGAACCTGGAATTCTGGGAAAACTCTGCCAACTGCTGTGTGGTGGAGTTTTTTCTTGTGCACACCTTGCCAATATTAAGTTGGCAAGCATGAGTGAGAATTTACATCCCTGAGCATGATGTTTGGATGCTAGAAAGCCTCCCAGTGAGATTACTCAATGTGGGCAGTCACATCAGATCATGACAGTCTGCGTTGAGAAAGCTGCCCCTCGAGTAGAAAATCTACTGGAGTGGCAAAAAGAAGCAGTGCACCCTGGTGTGCTGCATGGTGCTGTTCATGCTGATTTTACAGTAGGGAACAAGCTCACTGCACTGAAAGTCAGCATGAGAAGTGTGACATGCCCAAATTCCACCTGCTCGCAGAATATCACAAAATCTTGCAGAGTTTTTAAGTAACTTGGCAGAATTCTGTGGAGTGAAACTCCACAAGTTCTTCCCAGGCCTAGTGATCTCTTTGCTCAGATATTTACACTCATTCTCCTGGTATGAATAAAATTTGAAATATCTAAACTTCCCCTAAAAAGCTCTTCCAATTCCACCATAAATTTTAGTACATCTAACGGTCTTACCCTTTCCTAGCTAGTAGTTATTCTCTCTATATATCCTGTGCCTTTAATTTCAAGTAACCACTCAGGAGAAATCCCATCACCTATTGGTCCCGCCTATCCCTGTGCAATTGGTGTTGTAAGCACTATTCTTCTACCATCTCTCAATGACTGAACATTCTGGGGTGGGGCCCAGGCAACAAGCCACGAGTTTTGCGATGTTGGAATAAACCATGTCACTGCTACCCCTCCTGCAGCACCTGGAACATTAGGATTCAGTACAATAATGATTGGTACATTTGATTGGTACATTTGCCACACAAATTGCTAGTGTCTGAGCTGATGCAGCCAGTGACAGGGGTGCAGGTACATTCAGAATAGAAGCTTTAACATCTGGAGCAATAACAGTTTTTGCTGCTGCAATAGGTGTAGTTGCAATCAAGAGTATTGGAGGTAGTCCCCCACTCTGGATCACATTTAGGTCAACTAGGGCTGTAGCCACTATGCCATACCACTAGTGGTTGTAACACTTCCTGAACCTGATGTTGAAGCCATATTTGGTGGTGGACAAGAGGACAAACAAGTTCACATCTTTCTGTTAATCACTTATGGCAATGTCCTTATGACAAAATCGATTATATGACACAAAAATCTCTTACATACAACTCAGAGTTGGGCCATCTACTAGGGTGTGTATGTAAAGCAAAAACATATGGGCTTGTGAATGCTACTCCTCAAAATAAAGGAATGTTAAAAAAATATAGAAAGTGTTTCACATAAGCGACCACCACGAGCCTGTTGGCTAATGTTTACCAATGGGCTCACTGCATCATCAATGGCATTTTCCTATTATAGCAATAGGAAACTAAATAGTGTGAATGTATCTAACTATGCTGGTTGTATGTGATGTATGGGACTGATCGGAGTCACATACATTACATCACTCTCCTGCACCTAATTCTACACAGATTCCTAAAATATGAGAGTTTTTTTTTTTCCTCTTGATGCAAAAATTCATAAAAATGAGTCCACATGGCATGTCTCACATTGTTTACTATATATGTCCAGACTCATGAATAAGAACACTCTAACCTGTTTAGGTTCATCAGTGTGTGAGGACCCATATGTCACATCCGAGTCTGCAGGAAGTGGGTCAGATGTGTTTGACCTGAAAAAAATGCATAAGAGTAACCACATTCAGGTGCATGGCAATAATAATGTGTAAGGTTTTGGGCATAGGGCTCCAGAGCCGGGGAAAGCTATGAAGGGTAACATGAAAGGTCACAATGAAGTGGAATGTGACATGACATCAAGTAGTGGTGATGTAGAGATATCCTGTTCATCAGACATAGATGATAAAGAGGAGAAATGTAAGAAACCAAAGAAACGTAAAGTGGAACAGTAAAAGATTAAGAGCCTGAGTTATATTTCGGCAGACGGGTTACTCCCTCACAACAGTGACGGACAGCCTGTTTGCTAAAATATAAATCCCATAGGATACAATGGGATTTACATTTCAGCGGACAGGTTATCCATCACCGTTGTAGCGGAGTAACTCGTCTGCCAAAATCTAAATCTTGCCCTGAGTTAGAAAGTAGTGAATTTGTTGATACATTTGGGGAGAGGTTCCTTTTGAAACAGCATTCCCTATCACATCAGTGGATGCTGGCTGAGCATGTGGCACAATATATATCCTACTGGATATGTCCTGAAATAGCAAAGGAGGTGCAGACATGGTTGAGGTCTGAGTGTCCAAGGCCTACATGGATTATAAGATGGCTTATACGCCAGAGTTGGATTGATAATGATTATGTTTTTAATAAATTCAACTGTGACCCTAAGAAGAAATTAGATCAGGGTATGAAGGGATGCCAAGAGAGGCTCTTTGACATACTAGGCCCACTGACAAACGTGTTCAATATGTGTGAGGAGGGTCGCGTAGGTAATACAGGTGTGTATGTAGTGGAAATGTACCAGTGGGTCCACAGGGATATATGGGTGAATGCCGCACTGTGTATGGAGACGAGGAAAAGCATGCTGGTGAAGATCGACCCAAAGTTGGTGGAGTTGGATAGCAAAGGGTTTGGGGTAGAAAGCAATGATATACTGTTTGGTGAGAAATCTGTAAGGGATATGTCCACGTATGTGGGCATATTGTATTCCCTACAAAAGGTTCAGAAGGACATCAGGAAGGTTTTTAGTGGGGCAGGGAGAATGCTGGTTTGATTCCTTGGCCGTGGACAAGGCATCACTCGTTGGTCATTTACATGACCCTATAGTTACATTTACAAGGCAGAGCAAAGTGGTTTTTATCCAGAAAGACAGAGGTTGAGTTCCTGAGGAAGTCAAAGTGAAAGGAGATCAAGAGGAGGAGCAGGTATGTTTCAAGCAAGCCCCTACATGTATTCATGTACAACAGAGCAGCAGGCTACCTCAGTCTGTGTCACAGTCAATGGAAAATACAAAAGATCTATGGGTGTTGAGGATGGTGCTCGGTATCACATAGATTTTGTAGGACCACCAGTGCAGGAAAGTGTGAGAGAACGTCATGGTTTTTAAGAGACAAAGAAAAGTTAGTAATTCAGGAAGTAGATGCACTTCAAAGCAGAGTGGTCATACAGAGAGCAAATGATTCTCCAGGTGTTTTAACAGCAACATCTTTCTAGTAGAGAAAAAGGACAAGGGAATGAGGCTAGTCATAAAGCTGAGAGGGCTGAACAATTGGGTACGATACAAACACTTCAAAATGGAGGGTATGCATTTGTTGATAGATCTTTTGAGAAAAGGAGACTGGTTGACACAACTGGATTTGAAGGATGCTATCCGACAATTCCAGTGTGTCCAGAACACAGGGACGTCCTTTAATTTCTTTGGAAGGGAATCTGATTGAGGTCCGAGAGCCTTCCATTCTGTTTGACTTCAGCTCTGTAGTGTTTTGCAAAGGTCATTAGGCCAGTATTGGCTTTGTTGAGGTTGAGTGGAGTGCATCTGACAGTTTATCTGGACGATGTTCTGGTTATAGTGGAGAAAAAGGAGTTGGCTTTGGAATAGAAAGAGTAGGCTGTGAGGATTTTGGAGGATATATGATCTGTGAGAAAGAGGGAGAAGTTGGGTTTAACACCGGACAAGAGATTAATTTTTTAGGTTTTGAGATACAAACCTTGGAGGCTGTGTTGAAAAAGACTATAGAAAGGTGAACAAGATTCACAGGGAGTTGAAGAGAGTGGAGCAGTTGGTATGGATCTCCTTACAGCAGTTGGTGAGGTTCATGTGTTTGTTGTTAGCCTCAATTCCAGAAATTTTCTCACCCCCCTTGCATTACAGAGCAATTCAGAGGCGAAAGAATATCATTTGCATTTGGGGCAAAATATTAGCAGAAGGTGAGGTTAAGTCGATAAGCAGTACATTAGGTGTATTGGTGGTTGATGAATATGGAAGCTTGGAAAGGCAGGGGATTTTTGGAAAGATTCCATAAATGGTGATCGAGTCAGATGCAAGTCTTCAAAGATAGGGAGCCAGGTGTGGTTCAGTGACAACAGAGTGATGTTGGTCAGTCAACAAGAGTGGGTTGCATATCAATTGCCTAAAGTTTCTGGCAGAGTCATTGACGGTGAAGAGTTGTGAGAGGTAGCAGGTGAAGTGTTGTGACTGTGTTGAGGATGGACAATGTCTCCATATATTAACAAGTTTGGGGGACCTCGGTCAAGAGTGGTGGTAGAAATGGCAAAGGAGTTTTGGAGATATTGCATAGACAGGGAGATCATGGTTCAAGCACAATCAGGGGAAGAGCAATGTGGAAACAGAATGGAACTCAAGGACTTTGAAGGATTCAAGCAATTGGAGGTTGGACAGAGATGTATTTTTGGATGGGAACTGGATCTATTTTGTGAACAGGTTGAATGCACTGCATCCAATGTTTTACAGTTGTAGACCACAGCTGGATGCAGGAGCAGTCAGTGCTATTCTTCAGAACTGGGGAGAGGGAAGTCTTTATGCATGTTCTCCTTTCACAATGATTCAGAGGTTACTGATGTAGTTCAGAACAGAGAGAGTGTAGTTGATGTTGATAATACCATTTTAGCAGTCACAGGTATGGTTTACAGACATGATGCATCTGTTGATAGACGATCCGTTGTTGGTACCTGGTGGTTCTTCAGGGAGGATACCACACATTGGTGGAGTCAGAACAACTTATTCTGATGGGATGCTGAGTTTGGCAGGTGTCTGGATTATCAGAGCAGGCTTCAGAGCTTATCAAAGAGTTTTGGGAACCAGGTACAACAAAGGCATACAGGACAGCATTGAAAAGATGGAGTGGTTTGTGTGGTGCAAGGGGCCTGGATACCGCATCAGCACTTGTGGTGGAGGTAGCAACTTATCTGATAGAGGTTTTTAAGGAAGATTTGTGTTATAGTTCAGTAAATTTAAGTAGGTCAGCAATTTCAACAGGACGTATTTTAGTTGATGGATACCAGTATGACGACATGTGTTGATGAGAAGGATAGTTAAAAGTGTTTGTTTTGAGGTTACACCAAAAGTGAGATATTCTTTGTTATGGGGTGTAATACCAGTGTTGAAGAAGGTTGAGAACTGGGGGAGTAATGAGCTACTTTCTTTAAAACAGTAATCTTGGAGGATGGCTGTTTTTCTTTGTTTAGGTGAATCTAGGAGGGCCTCAGATGTAAGGGCTTTGAAAGTGTCTTCAAGACGTTTTCAGCCATAGGGTGTGTGTTTGGGGGTAAGGAAGCACACAAAGGCAATGTCAAAGATGATTTTATTTATCCTACAATGGAGGGTCATGAGAGTTTATGTGTGGTAATCTGTTTGAAGAAGTATGAGAAAAGAATGATGGGTTGATGAGGTAATGAGAAAGGTAGGAACTGCTACAGGAGCAATGTCAAATAAGGTTTATATGGCAGGCAGTAATCTTAGTGGTATTATGAACATAGCAGATTAGTCCAATGATACAACAATTAAGAGATTTTACTGTAAACCTGTGGAGAATGCTGTGGAGACTATTATGGATGGGCTTTGAACATGCATAATATTGGCCTCCAGGACTTGACATAAAATGCAGATTTTTCACAGTTTTAATGGGTAGAAAACCAAGATTTTGTTAAAGACACAGAGGCTAATATTATCTGTTGAGATGGGCCACTCAACTGAAAAGCAGGATGTCTGCAGGGGCGACGGTATGCCCCCTGACCTCCTGGAACACCTCTCAGCACTCACTGGTGGACACAAAATGTCTGGCAGGTGTCCCAAAAGGAAAGGGGGAGTGGAAGAGAAAGAGACAAAACACTGCCACGTCTTACCAGTCCCGCCAGGCACCCTGTATCTTCGGGGGGGGCAGGTCGTTGTTGACAGAGTGATAGTAGAGTTAGTGCACTCAACTTCCTTGAAACTGAATCTCTCTTTCTGTCATGGGCACGGGAGTGGTAGAAGAACACTGGGATGCTCCAGCACTTTTCTTGGATAATAATAACCGTTGGCACAATTATTAACACTGCATTACCAAAATCCCAAACTGAGTACCATAACAATAAGTACTGCGACACTAGGGCTGGCTTCACAGGGATTCACTGTTGCACACTACAATTTGAACTGTGGTTGCACTTATCATGCACAAGAAAGACAAACAAGGGCATTAATTATATCACATGTAACTTCCCTGCATGCATAGGGTTAAACTAAAAGGAACAAAAACAATCCAAGAAATACAAATGTCTACTCTGGTTTTAAACAGTCAGGGTGGCACAGTTTGGTTTGATTTCACTGTGTGTGTGAAAAAACCATTCAAAAGCAAATTCCTCAAACCTGAAACACAGGCATGAATGACACAATTTAAATCCAAGAGTTTATGCTATTAGAGAAAGAAAGGTCACGCAAATGCTCTTTTAAAATTGCACTGTCACTTTTTGTAGTACTTGAGCTCAAGCAGATTTCCTGAAGCACATTTAGGCAAGTAACTACAATAATAATGTAGAATGTTCAGAAATGAATTTGTCTCTTCAAGGTAAGCGCTCTGCCAAAGGTCTGAAATACACCAGCTGTTCTAGGAAAACGAGGCGCTCAAAGAACAAACTCCTTGGAGAATACTAGTCACTTAGCTGCAGTCTTTTCCGGAATGCTGGAGGAATGCCTGGTGTCAGCTGGTACAGGAACGAAGAAAAGAATTGCCCCAAAAGTCCTGAATACAAGGATGGCAGTAGGAGCTGGACTGCCAAATCAGATGCTGAGATCAGGAAGCAAAACAAAACCAAGCAGGGAAGCATTCTTCACTCTGCTACTCATAGCCAATCAGGAAAGCAGTTAAGTTTCCACATGTGGCTGAGTCACCACACCCAATTAGAAGCACATGTCTACAAGTGCTCACATTAGCACACAAGCATTGCTAAAACCAATTGTGTAACACAGCACATTGTGTTTACTTAGAAACATGAAGGTTTAACCAAGAACAGAGATATGATTTAACCCTAATCCCTGGGAATGCTGACAGAAAATGAAGGAGGCACCTTGGGGATTCCTGACATTATCCCTCCTATGGTCTTCGCACCCCAATTGATGTGTTTGAGTTTTTGTTTTCTGGTATAAAGTTAATAAGGTGTCTATAGAGAAAGGACTGTGGATGTTATGGAAATCATTTATGGATAAACAGCAGAAGAATTTTTGTTTGTTTTTTTGCATGTTCAATTGGACATTGAGTTATTTGGCAGCAAAAAGAAGAAAGGTGGCTGCAAGGTCCAGGGTTATATGCATGTTCTAAGAAGTAACAGAATGTTTAAGGTTCTAATTCTGATTGTTTTGTTGAAGGGATTTTGCATAACACTAGCCTCTGTGCCTTTAATAAAATATAGATTTTTTTACCCATTAAAACTGTGGAAATTCTACATTAATTCTGGTGAGCGTAAACAGTAAAAGTGTGCACACATGTTATTGCTTATGATTTCACAGTATGTCTTTTTAAAACTGAAGGTGTCATGTCACGAACGTTACCTCTATGCAATGACGCCTAAAGCAAAAGAAACAAATAATTAAAATATGGCAGTATTAATAAAATAGACAACATAAATCTAAAGTACATGTCCCAAATCCATGTCCATGTATAAAATCCATCTTACAGAAGCATGCCACACTAGTTATGTGTCACCTTCTCTGCCTAATCACAACAGTTACTTACAATCCCCTGGCCACAACACTTTGACACACTCATTATGATGGAGCAAGGGACACTTGGCAAAACAGAAAAGCAGCCATGAGTCATCTGCCAATTAGGCAGATCTGTTGCTCCAGGATCTTCACACCGCTATGTCACAAAAGTAAATAAAATGTCACTCTACAATGCTTAAATCATGAATGTAGTTGAATGATTTAGATCAGATACTGGCTGACAAAAACATTTAACTGATTTGAAAAAGGAGACAGCTTAGTGGGTACGAATAACCACTGTCAAATTCCTTGAGTAAAATTGTCCACTTAAGTTCATTTTTCTAACACAGCAGAGACAGGGGCTACTGTGTGTGATGCTTCCAATATTACAAAACCAATAGGGCAGTGCTGAGAAATTAATCTACAGGTGCATTGCTCATTACAAATTAAGCTTTAGACTAGTTTTGACTCTATGGTTGCTTTGCATTTTAAAATTCTGCTGTTGAAGACTCAAAATCCTGAATATAATAGATGCCAAGAACATGGGTAAATAATTACCTCAGTCCTTCTCACTTTGTCACATCACGATGTGATTTTTTTTCACAATTCTTTTTACCCACTACTCTGGTACTAATCAATTAACCTAACAAATGTCGTAGTACAAAATAAAATGCCAGGACACAAAACTTTAAATTCTGACATAATCCGACCAAGATTTGTGACTGGATACTTGACAACCCAGTAAAGTAAACCTCTTCATGTGGTTGCAAGCCATTTATTAAACAACAGGCGAAAGTAAAATCATTCACACCTGTGGTAATCGAGTTGTAAGAACATAAACACAAATGCCATACAAAATAGCAAGATCAAACAATTCAATTGGTTTTGTAGAGACACTCGTATGCAGAGAACACACAACAAATTGAAAAAAGGGGCACATAGGCTTGCCTTTTCATTTGTGATAAAACTCAATGTTCCCCTTTACAAAATGTAACCATTCAACAGCTTGGTTCGATACAAACAAAGCGACTACCATCACACTCTGAGGTAGAATGGCAATCCAGTAGTATAAATATGTTGAACAAAAAGTAAAAATTAATTACACAATCAATTACCTCATTTAACCTGGCTGACCCCGAACTGAGCACCTCAGAATTAACTCTCTGTGAGACTTTCTTGGAGAAGTAAAACATCACTAATCTGCCATCAGAGGCCCCTCCTTAAGGGTGGAGGAGCTTTGCCTCACTGCTGCCAGTGCATCCAAAAAGAAAATGGTAATAAAATGAATTACCATTTTAGTTTTCACTGCTCTCAGCATGAGGGTGGGGTAATTTCTGCTGACTGGCAGCAGGGGAGGTGCTCACTCCAGTTTAAAGTGCACCTGTCACATTGACCGGTTGTCTTGCCAGGGCCAGCCTGGCATGAACACTTTAAACCTCTCCACCTAGCTGTCTTACACAGCTGAATGGAGAGCAGGCCCAGGCTCTCTCTGCCTGCTGGAGCATGGAGGCAGCCCACTCTAGCCAACCCAGACACTGCACTCATGCTGCTTAACATTATCAGAAGCATGATAGCAGTGTCTGGATTCATGGAGGAGAGTTGACTGAGGCTCCAAGAGGATTCACACTGACGTGCAATAAAGACAAGGACACGGAAGAGTAGTTAAGTACATTTCTCATTTTATTTTTATCTTTTTGACCCACTGACAGGCACTGTGAGAAACATGCATTGCCTTCAGCCTTAACTCCAGAGCTCTCTGTCACACCCGTTATACAATCTGTTAACCAGCCATGATTGAGAGCTTTGGAATATGAGCCTAAGAACATTGTGATATATTACAGTGCCTGCCACTGGGATTGCCTTGAGCATGATGCCCCTCCACTGTTGAGGGTCACCACCCATCACTCTATTCTGCCCCCTTTTAAGACAGCAGTTGTGAAATCGCTTTTGAAAAGCACACAACGCAATCCAGTTGATAAAGACAGCTATACTTCTAATCTAACATGTACAAACTATGCTTAGTACTAGAAGTGATATCTTCAATCAATCACAGCAATTCGTTGAGCGACTGCATACATTTTATACACCCCAACTGGCCTTTTACCCTACAATGGGTAGTGAATCACTTCAAGCATGAATAAAGTGATTGTAAGAGTTCAAAATTGCTGTTGGTGCAAACATTTTATTAGAAATATCAGCTGTCATTGACGCAGCGAAACATGCTATACTTCTAGTAGATTAGAATACTCAAGACCTCAGTGAAAGGCCTTGGAATGTGTCAGATTCTGTATGATGAGCAGAACAAGGAGGGTGGCACTGCCCTATTTTCAACCTGACCTAAGCCAATGCAGTGGAGTGCTACAGGGATCGGCCCTCTTCTCTCTTTTCTCTAACACATAAGTTATAAGTCCCCACTTGTAAGACTCAATGACTTCTTCAGAATTACTTTTTAACTAGGAAAGCTCTACTTAGTTTCTGTTTACGTTCATGCAATCTTCATCAAAAGAACCTGTACTTGTTATTGGCGGGTGTTTCTAAGAGCCATCTACAAACATGCTATAGGTCAGAATCCTTGGAAAATTCATCCATTCCCGGCATAGGACAGCTCCACAGACTGTTAGCATTGAAGAATAATTTTTTTATGGTCACATCCTTATCAGCAGTGGAAAAATATGTCTCCAAGGAGAGTTACTATTGTGTTATTGTATTTGCCCTGAAAGCCCATAAAGGGCAAACAAAATGAACCAAAAAATAAACCCCCATAGCTCAGCTTGAAGGTTGTAAAACTTCACACTGAGCTTTGGGGGTTTGAATCTAGCTGGACTCATTTCCATTTTCTTTTTTAAAAAACAATGATTATATATATTTTTTTAAATACTTTTTTTATTTTATTTTAAATTGGAGACAAACAACTCATTCTAAGTATATCAGAGGACAAAGCCTCTCCCCCTCTATATCTCTCTCCCTCTCATTTTCTTTCTCTCTCTCTCTGTCTCTCTTTCAATCAATTCTCCTACTCACACACCCACTCAGACACTTATGCACCCACTCACAGACCCACTCAGACACACACACTCACAGACCCACTCAGACCCTCATGCATTAACTCACAACCCAGTCTGATCCTCATGCACCCACTTAGACACACTCAAACAGTTGGGGGCATGGCTAGGTCGACCAGCAAGATGGACGTTACCTTGTGAGGCTCTGCTGGGCGGGGGGCCTAACTCATAAATTTATCTTGGAGAGTGGCCTTTTGTGTGCAGATTTCTGTGGGGGCGTCCCCCGGAGGCTCTGCTTGAGCTGTGGGCCACCTGTGCGGTGGCTAGTGGTGGCAGTAGGCGCTGAATACGCCTAACAGAGAAGAGGCAAGCCTGTGGGCACAGGAGACTCAGTGGAGCCTGTGAGTGAGGCGGGGCCTGCAGTCGGGCGGATCGTGCTGTGCCGGGGGGCGCGCTGTCTCCCCCTACAGGTCCCACTGGATGGGCAGTGCTGTTTGCGGTGTTGGCGGCTGAGTCGAGGAGGTGAGCGGTGGGCTCGCCCTCTTGAGGCCGGATCAGCGGTCGGGGCAGACCGCGGCTTTGAGGGGAGCAGGGCATGCGCTAGGTTCCGGTGCGGGCGCTCCAGACTTCCACTGGCAGGAAAAGACAAGTGCTGGGTGGCTGGCTGCCGCTGGGGCCGCTCAGGAGTGTGGCTCGGGCCTCAGTAAGGGGAGTGGCTCCCTGCCCTTGTGCACGGGCCCGGCTCCGGTGGAGGTGAGCGTGACCTTGCTGCTGGGGGATTGCGATCCTAGAGGGCCCTGGAGCGTCTATAGTGAAGGATCCTGCTGCCTGATGCTGGGAATCGGCAGCTGCGGCGGCTGCGTTGAGCAGGTGGGCGATTTGGGCTCCCCAGCTGGAGGCTCCTTCGGTGGTTTGGTCGGACGGCGGGCCTCCTAGTGTGCTGGGGGGGCTGCTTGGATTTGATTCAGCCTCTGGGACCATATTTATTGGGCTGCATCTGCATCGAAGGCACGGCAGCCGCCACATGGAGTACGTTGATGTGATTTGGATCCACGGTTGTTGGGACCCCGGCTACGGCAGGTCAGTGCATTAAGTGCTGAGGCATGTAAGGGATGGCTGGACCGAATAGATGAGCTGGGGTGCCCTACTGACTGGCGGGAACTGGTGGAATGACTGTGTTTGGGGCCGGGGTGCTGCCCTTCACCCTGGTGGTGCCAAGCTGGTGCTGCCGCATTGGGGAAGTTAGGTGGTGCTCTCTGGCTGCGCGGATCTCGTATCCTATGCTGTCTACTTGAGTCAGCGGTGGAGAGAGTCTCTGGCTGCTGGATCCACGTAGGGGCAGAAAATGGAAAAGGCGGAGCAGAGACAGGCGAAGCTCACATTTGAAGGGGGTAGGAAGAAGGGCGGAATCTCTTGCTCCCAGTCGGAGGAGATGCCAGTGGAGGAGGGGGCCACAGTTGTTTTAGTCAAGGCTATATTTCTGGACCTCAAGAATAGCCTTGCTGGCATTGACGCTAAGCTTGATCACCTGACGGAGCAAATGGACCAGATTAAGGCTAGGGTGGATGATCATGATTCCCTGTGTGACCACCTGGAGGCACATTTGTCGGAGCTGGAGGATCAGCGTCGTGGAGACGGGGAACAATTGCCACATATGGAGTGCGTACTGGAAGTGATTCGTAACAAAAATGAGGATTTGGAGGCACGGTCGTGCCGCAATAACATTCGCATAGTTGTCCTTTCGGAGTCCACGGACATGGGGAGTATGGAGGATTTTGTTGAATCCATGCTATCTGACCTTTTTCCTGGAGAACTCTCCCAGCTGCTGATGGTAGAGAGAGCTCATAGATCGTTGGGTCCTCTGCCTCCCCGTGGTACGCCACCACGGCCTATTACTGATCGATTGTTGAATTACTGTGACAGGGATACTATTCTCAGGCTGGCGAGGAAATGGAGGCCGGTGATTTACAAGAACACTGAACTGAGTTTATTCCTGATTATTCCCCAAGGGTACAGGCTACTCGTAGAGCTTTTTTGCCGATTTAACGCACTCTGAGTTAGACAGACGCTAGATACTCTCTCATTTACCCTGTGAAGCTGAGAGTGCAGCATGGGGGCAAATTGCATTTTTTCACGGACCCAAAATTGGCAGCTAAATTTGCCAAAACAGTGCCAAAATAGACAGTGTCGGAAGGTCCGGAGGCCTCTGGAGCTGAGAGAGATACACTAAGTGATAATGACTAAAATGGTGGGATGGTGATGGTTGGGGTTATCTCTCTGGAGGCTATATGGGGGTGCCATGTTACTGTGCTAATTATTTCTATGGGCTGCTCTGATGTATCATTAGTTAGTGGGCCCTTAGTTAGTGGGCCCTTTGCCCCCCGTCCCGTTTGGGATGGTGGTTTGGATGGCCTGGCTCATGCCCCTTGAATGAGTCCTTCTGTTATGTTAATTGCTGTGTTTGGGGTTACAGATTTGAGGGTGAGTGGGATCTCTGCTTTGACCCGATTGGGGGGGTCTGTGTGGTTGGGGGGGGAAGATGTGACGCCGGTGCGCTGTCTTACTTGGAATGTGCGTGGACTGAATGACGGGCGTAAGGTACGGCTACTGTCTGCTTATGTGAAGCGGCATGAGATTGACATATGCATGCTCCAGGAGACTCATTTAGTGGCGGCGACACAGAATCGGTTGAAGGCTGGCTGGATCGGAGAGTACCACAGAGTGGTGTTCTCGCTCTATGCAAGAGGGGTGGCGATCCTGCTGCGGAAGGGACTGCAGTGGCGCAATCAGAGGGCAATAGTGGACCCCAATGGTCGATACGTCATGTTGAGTGGCACTTTATTAGATAGAGCATGCAGGCTTGTTGCGATTTATGGTCCTAATACCGATGACCCCAAATTTTTCAGAGAAGTGTGGCGGCTGATTGTGGCATTGGGGAACGCTCCATTGTTCTGGGGAGGAGATTTCAATGTAATCCTGGACCCAGGGGCAGACTGCAAAAGCCTAGCCAGGGTGCAGCACATCGCAGCTGCTAAGGCCCTGTCATCTGTAATGGATGAGGGTGCTCTGGTGGATGTATAGAGGGCGAAGCATGGGAAGCAACCTGTGTTAATTATGTTCATAATAGCTGGTCCCGCATTGATAGATGGCTGGGTACGAGGGATGTGGAGCTCTGGACGCAGTCAGTTGAGCACATGGTGCGTACCCTGTCGGATCACTCGCCGGTCAAGTTGGTGCTGGCAGTGCCGGGGGGTCATGGATGTGCATATACGTGGTGCTTACCGCATGGGGCACTACGGGATCAGGTGTTTCGGGAGGAAGTTCGTGAGGCCATTATTCATTATTTTGCTGAGAATTGCGGGTTGGTGAATTCGACAAGAACTCTCTGGGAGACATTTAAGGTGGTAATTCGTGGTATATGCCTCTCTAAACAGCATTGCATGTTGAAGATGCTGCAGCGGGATTTGGCGGACCTAGAGGCTCAGATAGTAGAAATGGAAAAATATCTGGTTGTGGACTGGTCTGTGGATACACTGGCGGCTTGAGAGGCACTGTGTCACAGTATGAGGAGGCTGCTTTGCGCGAGATCTGTTTTTTGGGGAAACATGCCAAGGCAAGGAGATACGGGGAGGGAGAGAGGGCGAGGCGTACATTGGCGAGTATGCTGCGTAAGCCATGGTCCAGTAACTACATTGTAGAATTGAATAGAGCGTCTGGCCAGCGGGTGGTGGGAGCCGATGGAATAATGTGGGTCTTCACTGATTTTTTTGTGGAATTGTATGCAGAGCCTTCTGGACTGGACGTTGAAGCGGCACAGGACTAATTCTCCTCTATTAGTTTGCTGTGGATTGATGATTCGCACAGGTACTATCTTGATGTTCCTTTCTCTGTGGAAGATGTAAAACAGGCGATTCGCGGTTTGCCAGGGGATAAGGCTCCTGGTCTGGATGGCCTAACTCCTTCCTTTTATAAAGAATATGCGGATATCCTAGCGCCACACCTTTTGGAGGTTTACGTGGAGTCTAATGAGATTGGGGTTCTTACCGCCTCTCTCTGCGAGGCCTTGATTGTCACAATTCTAAAGCCTGGTAAGGATCCGTGCAGCTGTGACTCATATCGACTGCTCTCCATGATCAATATTGATAATAAAATCTTACCTAAGATGATAACGGCGCGATTACAGCCTTTGCTCCCGAAGCTGGGGTTACCGGATCAGTCTGGGTTTGTACCGGGCCGGTCTACGCCATATAATCTACGTATGTACTTTGCTGTCGCGACTACGATTGAAGCTGAGGATGATGTGGTGTCGGTGTTTTTAGACGCTACTAAGGCTTTTGATTCTCTGGTGTGGACGTATATGTTTGCGCTACTAGCCAGAGTAGGAATGAGCGCAAGGTTTGTACAATTGATTTACTTGCTGTATTCGGAGCCTACTGCTAGGCTGCGAGTAAACAGAATTGTTTCTGCCTCCTTTCGGGTGGCTCAGGGGACTTGACAGGGTTTCCCTCTATCTCCGCTGCTTTTTGCAATAGCAATGGAGCTGCTCGCGGTATGTCTGAGACAGCACCATAATCATAGAGGGCTGGTGTTTTGCCAACGCCCAATATTAATATCGATGTATGCGGACGATATTGCTCTGTATGTTTGCGAGCCGTGGAATCATCTTGATACTCTGCTGGATGAGATAGTACGGTTTGGCACTTTCTCCGGAATTACGATCAACTGGTCCAAGTCGGTGGTGATGCCCCTCTCAGTGGGAACGCCACGATTTTCCTCCAGGTACTCTATTGGATGGGCTGATGGCCCGGTGCGCTATCTGGGCGTCTGGCTGAGTAGAGAGGTGGAGACGATCTGGTCTGCAAACTATGATTAGGCAATAGCATGGCTGGAAGACAAGGTAGAGATGTGGCGCTCGCTGCCGCTCTCGCTTACTGGACGTATCGCGATAGCTAAAATTGTGGTGCTGCCCAAATTTTTATACTTGTTTGTGAACTTACCTCTTGTTCTAACTGCAAGCTTTTTGCAGAGACTCCGCTCCGCATTGATATGGCTAGCTTGGGCTGGAAGGCAGCACAGAATTTCCTGGGAAAAGCTGACACTCCCATTTGAATTGGGTGACCTTGCTGCTCCGGATTTGGAGCTTTACTACTACTGCGCGCAGGCTCACTTTTCACATTTCTGGATACGTCCCTCACTATATTTGCCACATCTTGTGCCAGAAAGTGATGCAGTGTGGCCGGACCGAGTGTTGCGGGTGATTGGGAACCCGTCTCGGCCCAGGTTGCGTGGGGTGGACACAGTGGCCTGTACGGCCCGGGCCTGGACTGCATTGCTGCGTCGGGCTGGTGTGCGTGAGCCATTCGCCCCATCGATGTCGGTACTTGATGTTGCAGATGAGTGGATGTTTCGGGATGCCCGGCTGTGCGAATTTCTCTGTGAATGTAACTTAACTACATTGGGAGACTGGTTAGTGGAGGGGTGGTTTATTGCATTGGAGATAGCGCTGGGGGACGGACGAGACACTGCGTTACATCGGTTGTATGTGCTGTGCATTGGTGCGATGCTCTGTGCACGTTTCCCTGAGGCCCCGTTGGTGTGTCAGGCACTGGAGTTAATGTATTGAGCGCAACCACTGTGCAAGCTTATTACTAAGCTATATAATTGCTTGCAGAGCGAGAAGATGGGGACAGAGATTACTGCCAAGGCGCACTGGGAGGTGGACATTGGTGAGGCCATATCTGCTGAGATGTGGAGAAAATGCTGTGCGCATATGAGGGCGCTGTCCCCCAATTATAGGCTGCGCCTTATCCATTTCAAATGTTTGCATCGCTTATATTACACCCTCCCGTAGTTTTCAGGGTATGGGTCTGCGCGCGGATTCTTGTTGCGAAAGGTGTGGTGCCCCGGAGTCAGATTTTCTACATCTAGCATGGAGCTGTGCGGACGTGCGTGCTTACTGGATTGAGGTGCTGCAGATGATTGAGGAGATGACTTGTCTTGCCTTTTACCCCTAAACTTGCACTTCTCGGCTATGTTGAGGAGATACCGTTAGCTCATGGGAGGCTGGTGGGTCTACTGCTGCTGTTGGCTAAGTGCAGAGTCGCGATGTGCTGGGGACGTGGGCGGCCCCCCGAGGATCTGATTGGCTGCGGGATGCCTCGTTTTGCCAAGAACAACTAATGATCTTTTGGGAGTTGATGCCTGAGGGATTCTGGCCTAGGGACATATGGGCTCCGCTGCGCTCTTTCTTAGAGTCCAACTTGTGAGACTGTAGATGGTGAGCTGCACCTTGCCACGAGTACAGAGGTTTAGAACCCTGCCTCTAACATCCATGTGCCTTTGCCGATGTACTGGAATGGATGATTGTATTGGCTTTTTGCGTCTCTCTTTATCCTTACCTTTCTTTATCTCTTACTGTTTGTTGTGGGTGGTGTTTTACAGCCCTACAGATATATCTCAGATGCTGTTCCTTGCCTTTATGATAGTCAACCTTTCAGCACGCCCATTGGTGGGTGCAGAAACTGGATATGTCAGACTGGGTATAGGGGCTGATTGCTCCATGTAATTGATATAGGATGCGCTGATATATATATATATATCTGTTCTTTGATTACTGTGCTGGCATATATAAGAAATTGCTTTCGTCATTCTTGTGGGAGGGGCTGGTTTTGTTACTTGTTAAACTTAATAAAAATAGAATAAAAAAAAGAAAACGAAAAAAAAGACACCCTCAAACAGTTACAAACTCACTCACACACCTACTCAGACCATCAAACACCCACTCACAGACCCAATGACACCCTGATGACCCACTCACAGACCCATGCAGATACTGAAGCACCCAGTATGACACTGATGTATGCACTCTCGCACTGAGACAGACACTCTGACAGCCACTCTTACCCCCAGACACACCCTCTCTCACCCAGAGTACATGCACAATGGGCCATGCACAACATCGGGTTGGGTGGTTAGAGGGGTTAGCCACAGGGACTGGCTGCAGGCCAGCCCTTCCACGCAACCCCTACTATGCATGGGAGAAGGCTGTGGATGGCGCAAGGTTGAGTGCTTATAGGGGGTTGGCCTCAGGACCTGGCCAGAGGGCAGGCCCAGTGGCCAACCCCTGCTGCACACAGCCAAAGACTGTGCATGGCAGTGGTTGGATTCATGTCTAGCAATTAAAATTATTATACATAAAAAAAAACATAGAAATTCACTGAAAAAAACAAAAAGGTAACAGGGACGTTATAGTTCTGAATTTACTTGTACAAAACCATAGAAATTCAGCAGTTATAGTTAGTGTTCTTTCAAGTAACAAAAACTCGCACCCGAAGGTAACTATATCTTGCACCTTCGCCATGCAGAACAAATTACTCAACATATATTATTGATGACATATTCTATGCCATATTTCATATCACTGCAACATTTGCAACAAAATTATTGATGAGACAACTGTGCATGGTGAAGGCACGAGTTATAGTTACCTTAGAGTGCGAGTTTTTGTTACTTAATGTCCCTGTAACCTTTGGCTTTTTTCAGTGAATGTAAATATATATATATATATATATACATATATAATCCATCAAACGGTCCGACTTGTGGCGCGCAAATTCACTGGTTTATCCCTGAGGAAAGTACCATTCCTCTACAATCTCCAAAACAAACAATTGCCAAGCAATTGATACGTTGGACTTCAGGAGAGTTTTATTGCTTTATCTCAAAGTGTACTTTGAATGATACCACCTCCAACGCATTTCAACCTCTCGGTCTTGTTCACAGTTTATAAACACCACCTTCCCATGAGTCTCTTTTATAATTTTTCAGCCTACTACCAACCCTGTGCATTGTAGAGCATGTAGTCTCAACCAAATTACATAAAACACAAAACATTTCAAAATCCAAACCCATTACTTTTCATCACCCATTTATCATAATACTACCAAAAAATACTAACAGCACTAAAGATAATAATGATCAAACACAAAAGAAAAGAAAAATGACAAGTTAAAATATCAGCTCTGAATCCGTTCAATTTTTGGATGTTCAAGTATAGATAGAAAATGATAACATCGAGATCACTCTACATCGAAATGCTACCTCGACAAACAGCATATTGCATGGTGACAGTTTCCATCCGATGTCTCTGAGGAAAAGTAAGCCATATTGAGAATTTATTAGGATGAAACAGAACTGTTCTACAGAAAAAGAAATGGAATCCAAATTTATAGAAACTCAACAAAGATTTATTCAGAGAAAATACAAGGAAAAAGATATAAATCTTGGAGAACAAAAAGCGAGATCTAGAACAAGAGAAGAAACTTTAAATAAATCCACACAGAAGAAAGTAAATAAAGATTCTACCATAAGAATGATTTTGACATAGAGCAAAGAAAATCATTTGATTTTGAATATCTCAATAAATATTGGGACATCATAAGAAAGGATCCAGATGTTGGAAAACTGGTTGGAGCAAGAGCGATGGTTACATATGAGAAGGTATCATCCTTACGAGATCTCTTGGTGAACAGTCACTTCCAGTTGACAAAGTCTCCTAATTGGCTACAAACTCAGACAACTGGTTTCACATGTTGTGGGAAGTGTAAAGCCTATCGCACAGAGGTAAATACAAGAGAATATGAGGATCATAAAGGCAATCCAATTAGGATTACTAAAAGAACTACGTGTAACACTACCCACGTAGTGTATATAATTGAGTGTGGATGTGGGTTAAGCTACGTGGGGAGCACGATCTGCCCCTTAAAACAACGATATTAGAACACATAAGAGCTGTGCACAACAAAGATTTGAACTATGCTGTGGCAAAACATTTGAGTATACATAAGGATAAAAACTGGACAAACATGAAGTTCTTTGATATTGCAACTGTTGAAAAAAAACGAGAGAGGAGGGGATCGGGAGCTAAGGTTAAGGCGTTTGGAATCACGATTATTAATACAGTTCAAAACAAAGACCCGAGGGGTCTCAATTGGGATGAAGAACTTAATTACCACCTGTGAAGAATATACACTGTGACAAAATATGTCATTATTTAAGAAATAACACAAATTTAAGGAAGGCCCGGTAGGGAATGAATATCAAAGTGTTGTGAGATAAGGGGATAAAGCAATATATGTATATGCAAATGAATATGTACAATATAGATTTGACCCTGAAATAATGGTAATTGTATATATTAGAAGAAGGAACATAAGGTATATAAACTTACCCCGTATATAGCGTTTTTTCAGAACAATAGGATATTCCCCTGATATATTGTATTCAATAGTTTTTCCTTTGTTAATAGCTCTCACACCTACATGGTATTAGATGATGGGTCTATTTTCAACTTCTAATTTTTCTTTTCTTTTGTGTTTGATCTTTATTATTTTTAGTGTTATTACTATTTTTTAGTAGTATTATGGTAAATGGGTGATGAAAAGTAATGGTTTTGGATTTTTAAATGTTCTGTGTTTTATGTAATTTGGTTGAGACTACATGTTCCACAATGCACTGGGTTGGTAGTAAGCTGAAAAATTATAAAAGAGGCTCATGGGAAGGTGTTTTTTATAAACTGTGAACAAGACCGAGAGGTTGAAACGCATTGGTGGCGGTATCGTTCAAAGTACACTTTGGGATAAAGCAATAAAACTCTCCTGGAGTGCAACGCATCAATTGGCAATTGTTTGTTTTGGAGATATATATATATATTTATATTTATTTATATATATATATATATATGTATATATATATATATATATATAAATATATATATATATATATATATCATCAGAAGAAACCCCGACTTATCGAGGCTCGTGTGCGGCGGTCTTGACATGGGATCGGGAATCCCATTAATATTTAATCAGTATATCTCACCCAATTAGGACAAGAAATCAAGACGCAAAACAGACAGTTCCAAAATATATTAAAAGAAAGAAAAATGGTCCTCCTCCCAAAGCGTTTCAGCGGTAGCCTTGTTCACGGATGGGGGAATACTACATACAGCAGACATAAATACAAATACATAGACACAAAAGAAGGACTTAGATCAACATACAAATATATGTCCAAGTACAAAAGTAAGCGCCATCTTGTAACGGTTACATAGACCATAGTATCAAAAGTATATCCATATTATAATATAGTTGCCTTAAATATATACAACTGCTGCAAGTTACATGTTCAATTCCTCAATTATTAACTGTGTAACCTTATATATTGTACTTGACAATCCTACTATATTTCATGTCTCTATCAAAATTAGATACAGTGAAACCACAAACACCCCCAAATAAAGCTTCATATCAAAAATAGAACCAATAATCTTTGCAAAACTAATACATAAATATCAAAGAAAGCTCGAAAAGAAAACAGAAAATCCAGTAAATAATCATTTAACTACCAAGATGAGTATTCATCTCTTCACTTAAATTTAACCCATTGGGAGACAGATTCATAAATTTAATGATGTATTTTGATTCAAGAACCCGTAACATCTTCTGTCTATCACCACCTCGTGAGTTAAGTTTAATCTGGTAGTAGTTCTCAGTAAGATGCAATATTTGGGGGAAGGAATACGCCAGTTGAGTGATCATAATTGTTATGTCTATGCTAATCAGGCAGAGTTGAAAATGTCTAGTCTTCAATATCATGGGAAACTAGTTGATTGGAGAGATAGGGGTCTATTGGAATGGGATGAATATCGTTTTCTAAAGTGTGATCATCCGAGAATCCCAGTACTATATCTCTTGCCTAAACTGCATAAAGACAAACAAAATCCTCCTGGTAGGCCGACAGAGAACCAGCATGGACAGAGCTCCGATTACAAAGGCAGGACATCAGGCCGAAGAGGAAGACGAGGCGGAATCAGAAGAGGCGAGAGAGAGTCAGAAACCACAAAAAGAACAAATTTCGATATGGGGCAAGTGGGAAAAATAACAAGAAGCTCCAACATACTAACATAATGGATGAAAACATGGTGAATAAAACTATTGTGAATTTATCTAACTTTGTGTTATCTGATAGTGATACATCTACACTATGTTTAGGCCTCTCTTTCTGCCCTATAGAACGTTTTAACTATGCTGAGACAAGGATTGACTTTTTAAAATTTATTAGAAAACTGAAATTGAGAAAATGGTTTAAACAAAAAAACTCCCCCGATGTGAGGGTTGGAGGCCCCCAGAGGGATGTTTCCCATGATGTTCTTAATATCAGTGATGTGGACTCTCTGATTGCATTGTATGAACTGGAGAACAATGTTGTAGATTCTATCACAACTAGGAATGTTTATCAAATCCTTGATGATTTAAATATTACGTATGATGTGTCTGTCCCCACTGGATTTAAGCCAAGATCTACATTCTTTCCTATCATGAATCATGATAATATCGATACATTTTATGATGTGGTGGTAAAAGATTTGATCCAATTTCGACATAGAACATGGTTTAAATCCAAATGCAATTACAATTTAACACAATCTCAAAAATATTTTATTACAACTTTGTCAAGCGATACAGACACTATTGTCTGCCCTACAGATAAGGGCGGCAATATAGTACTTATGGATAAACAAAAATACATTAAGGAAGTTATGTGCCAACTTAATAACACACATTTCTATAAGGTTTCCACTAAAGAAAGTTATACCAACAGTATTGTGGGGATTTGGCAGTTACTTATGGAATGGAAAGATAAAGGCTTACTACTGTGGGAAGAGTATTGTTTTCTTAAGAGAGATTTTCCCAAACTACCGGTGTTGTACATTCTTCCCAAGATTCTTAAAGATAGAACTAATCCACCAGGAAGACCTATAGTATCCTCATGTGGTAGTGCATTAGAAAATGTCTCCAAATATGTCGATCATTTTCTGAGGGAATTTGTTGTCAATCTTCCATCCTATGTCCATGATACTAAGGATTTTTTAGGTAAACTTGAAGGAATTGTTTGGGAAGATGATTTCCTGTTACTAACTTTAGATGTCAATTCCCTGTATACCATTATCGACCATGATATGGGCATTGCAGCTTGCAGACATTTTCTAGATGCTAGATCACTTAAATACCTGGCACACACTGAAATGGTAGTAGATATGATAAGATACTGTCTGATGAATAATTTCTTTCTGTTCAATGGGGTCCTTTATCAGCAGATCCTCGGAACTGCGATGGGCACTTGTTTTGCTCCAAGTTTTGCCTGCCTCTTCTTAGGCTGGTGGGAGGAGAATATTTTCAAAGATGAAGATAAATATCCAGAAACTAGTCAGGCAATCTTATGGCTAAGATATATTGATGATCTTTTCATTATTTGGAAAGGATCCGAGGAAGAAGCTTCCCATTTTGTTGGTAAATTAAACAGTAATGATTTGAATATAGGACTGACGCACAAAATGAGCAGGCTTTCTATTGAATTTTTGGACACACTGATAAAGATTGATCGAAACAAGGTCAATACTGAACTCTTTCGTAAGTGCACAGCAGTTAACAGCTTATTACATGCTTCAAGTGGACACCCAGAAAATTTAAAGTGGAGTATCCCCTATGGAGAGCTGCTAAGAGCTAAAAGGGTTAGCAGCACTGATGAAACTTTTGCAATTGAGCAAAAAGGGATGATTATGAGATTTAAACAGCGGGGATACCCTGATTGGGTTATCAAAAAAGCAATCGATAAAATCAAGGGAACAAAAAGAACTGATATTTTATTTGACAATATTCCCAAACAGAAGTTGGATGATAATGATGATACTAGACTGATTATGACTTTTAGCGATGATACAAAACAAATTAAGAATATCATTACAAAAAATTGGAAGATACTGAAAAGTGACCCAGTTATTGGGGATTCGATACTAAATAGACCTCAGATTACGTACAGAAGAGGACGCAGCTTACAGGATATGTTAAGATCTAATGATATCACTACTACATCTCAACTTAGAGACCATGGCCTTCAAGGTTTCTTTCCTTGTGGGCATTGCAAAGCATGCCGTAATAGTGTTATGCGCAAACAGTTTGCACTATGTAAACCTGGTAAAAACAGGCTAATTAATCAGTTTATAACATGCAGTACCCCTTTTGTGATCTATATATTGGAATGCCCCTGTAAAAGGTGGTACGTTGGGAGTACCAAACATAGTGTAAAAAAACAGATCTTGGAACACATGCGTGCCATAACTTCAGCTGATGATCACTACCCAGTAGCAAGGCACTTTAGAGAGAAACATAGTTCTGATTGGACCCAGTTGTCCTATTTTGGTATTGAACATGTCCCTTCATCCCATAGAGGGGGCAATAGGGAATTAATACTGAGGAAGAAAGAGTCAAAATATATTTTAGATCTAGAGACCAAGACACCTAAAGGATTGAATACTGGGGAAGAACTGAATACCCATTTGTATGATGATTAAAATACAACCAGAATAGGGTATAATTCGGGTAGTGATGACTATTATTTTATTTATGAAAAGATGAATGTACTATTAGAATGTATTAACTTTTTCTGAATATCAAATAAGAGATGTTTTATCTGCTTTTCTTTTTCTTTTTTTAGAATTAATATAGCGTTTATGATATGTTTCAGTAGTTGATTAGATTGGGGTAGTTATGGTCATTTATTTATTACGTGTATATGTCTTTTTCAGATTTATTGGGTCGGCTGAAATTAATGCTGATGTCTACTTGCCACCGCTCTCGTCGTATTGCACATTATTGGGTGTTGGCAGTGCAGGTTACAAGATAAGAATATGTCAAAAGGATTTATGTTATACTATTGGTCTGGTGTATTAATATTAATCATGTAAGAAGCGATATAGGGGTATTATTATCGTAGTCATTGTGGTTTAGGAATAAAAAATAATAATTATCCTTTGCATTGTGTGATTATAGTTCACGGTTGGGCCTTTAAGTGATAATATTTTATGATAATACATTAGCCCGGTGTTTTATTTTGGTATTAATTAATTTTACCTTCCGCCTCTATATGACATTTTATCCCTTTACATATTTACTTTATATGGTCACATGGTGGCATAATTATATATCTATATATTTATATGTATTTATTTATGTATATATTTGACAATTGTGTGTACTGGTATAGATTCCACCAGTTATTAAAATCCAGATATAATGTAATGTTATATAAGGTTGTACTTTTGGGTTCTTATCTTGTACCTTGTATCTGTTGTTTGTCTTATTTTTATGTCTATGAATTAATAGTATTTAGCAATGGTTGATTGGTGGTGAATATCACGTGACCAAGGCTGCTGTGTCAGCCGAAACGCGTTGTGCTTTGATTAAACATGGTTTTCACTTGCCCTGAATCCTGAGCGTGCGATTTTTACTTTTTTCTTTCTTGTTTTGGTGAATTATTATTACCGGCTTGCTCGTGCCGGTTTTCGCACCACCCCTCTTGGGCCACATGAGTTTACCTCGAGTATTTGGAGTTTGTTTATATATATATATATATATATATATATATATATATATATATATATCCAAGAAAGAAGTGACTCAAACAGATGATCTCACAAAAATATATTTCTACTACAACGTTAAGCTTCCGCCTTCCTCAGATAGTACAAGATGGTACAGCTGACACTGCTGGATTTTCAAAAAGCATCATGAGTGAAGATTCCATTTGGAATGTGTAATCAATGAAGTCCTGAGAACTCTTCAGATATGCAGACATCAAGTGGTATTGTCAGTGATGTTCAGTCCACATGGATGCAGTCATTTTAAATGGTACGTCCAGAAATTTTCTCTGATGCCAAATAGTTCTTCCTTTAAAACATGTTTCACAGAAAAAAAATCTTCAAATCTGATAGTAAGTGGTTAAAATGATTGGCTATAGGTTGGTCAAGGTTTGTGTTCATTATTGCTGATTAGTGGTTCCTGAAAATATATATATATAAAGACTTTATATATATCCAAATCATCATGTGCACACCCTCTGGTAGTTTGGCACTGAGCAGTCAGGCTTAACTTAAAAGGCAATTTTTAAATTATGTGTGCAATAATTCATGCAATAACACAGTATAACAGCACAAAAACACACCACAGAGTGTTTAGAAAAATATATGATATTTATATGGTCAAATGCAGGTCAAAACGTACACGTAGAAATATCACTTTAGAGAATGATAAAAAAGAGTCTTTAGTCTTTAAAAAGCAACAAGTGTCTCTTGCAAGCACAAAGTACCTGGTTCAAATTCTCTGCAAGGGACCGCAGAGGAGGAGATGAGTGGAAAATGGGGAGGTGTGCGTCGGTTTCTCCAGGCGCACACAGACGATGTGTCTCTAATTTTCCATGCAGACAGGCTCTGCGTTGATTTCCGGTGCGCTGAATTGGATCCTCTTTAGGTTGCGGGCTTTTCGGACACCCCGGGGACAAGGAGGCAAGCTTTATCCATGCCCTTAGTGAGCACATCTCAGCAGAGCCAGAGGGCAGCAAGGCACCAGCAGGGCAGCAGTCCTTTGCAGAAAAGTAGCCAGGTGAGTGCTTTGGGCAGCCAGGCAGTTCCTCTTGGCTGGTTGCAGTGTCTGGTTCAGAGTTTCTTCACCAGTGGTATCTTGTCCAGAAGTGCCTGAGTTGGGTTGGGTCATTAGCCAACCAAATCACAACTCACACAAGCCAAAGCTGCCTTGATAATAACAACCATAGGGGGAAACATACCCATGCACAAGATGTCACACGCAGTAAAAATAACACTGCTTTCACGGAGAGGAGGTGCCAGCAACATCCAGTCCCCCCCCCAGAAAAGGCCCACAGTGATGACAGCAGCTCTGCATGCCTGGATCTGGATGACCAACCTGGCCCATCAGGGATGTCTGGACAGTCGGTGACCGAGGCACAGTCCCATACCACCGCAAAGTATCCCCCCTCAGAAAAACACCAGCACAGCACCCACCCAGTGGGCCCAAACCTCTGCCCCCAGGACACGTCAATCAGCAGTGTGTCCACCACTACAGGGACCCCAGGCAACCCCACAAACACAGGACTATCAGGGACCTGGGGTCAGAGGCAGTGGGCGCACGGTTCAGGGGACAGAGGCACAGGACAATAGGGAAGCTGGGAGGACTGCTGTGCGACAGGGGGAGGACAGGCCCAGGGAACCGACTCTCCACGAGGCACTCACCAACATCCTGGGAGCATACCACCATTCCCAGGAGACCATGGGCCAGATACTGGCCAAGTTGAAGGAGACCCAGCGGCTGCAGTAGGGACATATACCTGGGGATCAGAGAGGACGTGAGGGAAATCCACACCACCCTGGTCACCTTTGCAGGGGTGCTGGCAGACATGGCCAACAGCATGAGGGAGGCAGTGGCACACCAAAGGATCCCTGACACTAGCCACACCAATGAACAGCCCTCTACCTCTGCTGACGCTAGTGGACAGGAGGCCCCACCACAGGAACAACAGGCCACCAGCACCTCTCCCCAGAGGAGAACTACCCTGCAAAAGGTCCCTGCGATCCAGGCAGAAGTCAGAGAACATTGCCAAGACCCCCGCCAGGAAATACGACTCCTCTGACTGTCACCCTTGTGTCTCACTATGTCACCCTGTCCACCTTGAACTGCCATTGCTCCAATCCTATGCCCCCTTGGACAATGCACCTGTGATACCAATAGACTGGACTCTATCCTAGACTTTCCTCCATCAGCAACCCAGCCCATTGCAATGCCCCCTCCACTTATTAGCACATAAATAAACACCCTTGGAACAAATACAAGTATGGAGTCTGTCAATTGATTGAAATATGTATTCTTTTAACAAGCTGTAAACATTGCAGTTCAACTGTACAGTTATGTATACATAGGTATGACCTGTATTGGGCAGTGGTAAACTCACCAGGAGCCAGAGTGGGGCACAGATATCTGAAAATAGAGATGCCAAAGGGTACAGTAAGTGGCCATAGAATTAGGAAAATCAGGCTGCCATGCACAATGTTCAACACAAAACTGAAATGGAAGGTGAACTTACAGTGTCTTACCTGTGTATCACTGGAAGTACTGTTGAATTATAGTTGTTCTGTTGTCCACGTCCTCTTCCTCTGCCTCCTCTTCGTCACTGTCCACAGGCTCCACTGCTGCCACATGACGATCTCCAGCCACATCCTCCTGCAGAAAAGGCACCTGGCGTCTCAAGGCCAGGTTGTGCAACATGCAACATGCAACGATGATCTGGCACACCTTCTTGGGTGAGTAGCACAGGGATCCACCTGTCAGATGGAGGCACCGGAATCTGGCCTTCAGGAGGCCTGAGGTGCGCTCAATGATGCTCCTTGTTCGCCCATGTGCCTCATTGAAACGTTCCTCTGCCCTTGTCCTGGCATTCCTCCGTGGGGTCAGTAGCCATGAGAGTTTGGGGTAACCAGAGTCACCTGTAAATATCGAGGGATACCTGTTAGACAGACACTCACCATAAGGGCCAAACCCACACCCATATACCAACAGACACTAGGTGGGGACCTTGGGCTCACCTATTAGCCACACCCTGTGCCTCTGGAGTTGAGACATCACATATGGAATGCTGCTATTCCTCAAGATAAAGGCATCATGCTCCGAACCAGGATACTTTGCATTGACATTGGAGATGTAGTGGTCCGCCAGGCACACTATCTGCACATTCATAGAGTGAAAGCTCTTTCGATTTCTGAACACCTGTTCATTTCTCCGAGGAGGGACAAAGGCAATATGTGGACCATCAATAGCACCAATGATGTTGGGGATATGTCCCAGTGCATAGAAGTCAGCCTTCACTGTTGCCAAATCCTCCTCCTGGGGGAATACGATGTAGCTGCGCATGTGTTTCAGCAGGACTGACAACACTCTGGTCAGCACTTTTGAGAACATAGGCTGTGACATCCCTGCTGCCATGGCCACTATCACTTGGAAGGACCCATTTGCCAAGAAATGGAGCACTGACAGGACCTGCACAAGAGGGGGGATACCAGTGGGGTGGCGAATAGCTGAGATCAGGTCTGGTTCCAATTGGTACACAGCTCTTGGATTGTGGCCCTATCAAGTCTGTAGGTAAGGATAATGTGCCTGTCCTCCATTGTCGCCAGGTCCACCAGGAGTCTATAAACGGGGGTTTGTCTCCATCTCCTATTCATCCTCAGCGGTTGAACTCTAGGGTGAGAAACGGTGAGCACATGGTCATATTCAAAGATACCCTCAGAGTAAAATGCCTTGCATTTTGTTACAGAAATAGTATGTGAACGTGTAGGTCCGTTTATGTGCCTATGTCTGCTGTGATGCAGTTAGGTGCCATGTCCTGTTCCCCCCTGAAATGGCGGCCACCTGACCTTTGAGGAGGGACAAGTGGAAATGAGGTAATTCCGCTGACGTTTTGCGCTGTGGAGGGAGGCGGTCGATGACCGCCGTGCAACACCTGATTGGTTATCATTGGGGCCTATGGGATCCAGGAGCCAATGGTGATGTACGCCGGCAGTGATGGTACGCACTGCCGCGGACGTGACCACCATTTTCTATTTGTTCACTCACTTGCTACCTGACCTTCAACAGGAGAGGACCTTCACTGCAAGTGCTGCTGTGACCTGTGTCTGGAAGCGACCATGGCTCGAGTGTCTGGGGAAAGGGCCCCTGCCTTCACTTTGAAGAAGTTGGAGAGACTAGTGGATGGGGTCCTACCCCAGTACCATTTACTTTATGGTCCTCCAGACCAACAGGTGAGTACACTGTGAGCACGATGCATGGGGCATGAATGTATGGAGTGCTGTGTGTGTAAGCCTCATGTAGGGGGGGATGGCTGAGGGGTCCTGGGCAGAGTGCTGCATGTATGGTGGGCAATGTCTGTACATAAAGTGATGAGAGGGATATGGTGGGCCATGAGTGTAACAGGCCGGACGGTATGACTAATGCCTTTTCTTATGTATCTTTTACTGCAGGTCAGCGCCAATTAGAAAAAGGAGGTGCAGACCCTGGGGGTCTTTGACAGGCGGAGCATCCACTGTTGCAAACAGTGGGAGGACCTGCGCCGCTGGGCAAGGAAGACGGCAGATGTCCAGCTGGGGATGGCCTCCAAACGAGGATGGGGTGCCTATCGTACCCTGATCCCCCTGATGTTCTGCATCCTGGCGGTGGCCTATCCAGAGTTGGATGGGTGCTTGAAGGCATTACAGCAGCCACAAGGGGGCAGAATCATGAAATTGCACATTTTGAGGTGTTATCTGGGGGGCGGTGTGGGTCTGTGGGTGACCCTAGGCCAGAACAAACATGGCAGGGTAGGTTCCATGATGGGCAGGCTCAGATGCACTCCAACCTCAAAAATGCTAGTGGGCATCTACTACTGGGCAAGGTCCTGTGGGTTTCAGTTGTGCTGCTATTGGCGTTAGGCATTCTACTCCATAGCCTGGTGACTAGCATTGTAACTGGTTGTGAATGGCCTAGTGCATAGGGCTGTTCCCTGTGTGTTGTGTACACCAACGGTGGTGTTGTTGCTGGCATTGACCAAGTGTATCCTCTACCTCTTCCCCCTCCTTTTTTGTTTTGTCACCCTGTCCTTGTGTGCATTAGCATCATCTGGCGGAGGAGCAGAGGCAATGGAGGGAGCAGCATCCCACATGGCCCATGAGGCCGAAGCCACCAACGATGAGGGCACCAGTAGGACCAAGGGCGAAGGGAGCACCAAGGCGGAGACTGGAGGGGACAGTTCAGACAGCGCCACCTCCTCCAATGGAAGCTTCCTGGCGGTGGCAGACACCTCTGTGCCCACCCCAACTACAGGTACAGCCACCACCCCCGTACCAGCACCGCCCTCCCAGCAGCCCCTCAGCGTGTTTCTCATGCCGGCTCACACAGGAGGGTGGGCATCTCCTTCTCCCCAGGCACCTCAGGCCCTGCCCCAGTCAGCCCTGCTGCCCTCAGTGAGGAGGCTATTGACCTGCTCAGATCCATCTCTGTTGGGCAGTAAACCATACTGAATGCCATCCAGGGGCTAACAGGGCATTTGCAACAAACAAATGCATTCCTGGAGGGCATTCACTCTGGTGTGGCGGCCCAACAGAGATCATTCCAGGCTCTGGCCAACTCCTTGATGGCAGCCATTGTTCCAATCCCGTCAACCCAAGCCTATCCCAAGCACACCTTCAGATCAGCATGCACCCAAATCAACACACAAAAGTGGCTCAGGCAAACACAAGCACCACACTTCATCCCACAGGCACTCACACAAGCACCATCCAGAAGCCGACACACCAACATCCACTGCCTCCACTGTGTCCCCCTCCTCCTCGTCATCCACCTCCCTCCCAGTAGCGTCTCCAATCACACCTGCATGCACTACATCCTCATCCACTACCTCCATCACCATCATGCCTATCACTACACACCCTTCACTGGCAGTCACCACCCATGCACACGTCCCCAGTGTCCTCAAACGCAAGTACTCAGACACCCAACAGCCATCCACCTCACAACAGCATCCAGCCCATGCACCTGCACCCAAACAGAGCAGACAGACACCTCCTATCACCACTCCCTCTTCCTCTACTCCCAAAGCTTCGCCCTCTTCCAGCCCCAGTGTCCCTAAAACGCTTTTCCTCTCCACCCTTGACTTATTCCCTGTCCCTCCCCCCCGTCCTTCACTTCGGGCCGGGGTGGGCAGAACCCAGGCCAGCACCTCAGCCACCCATTCCACGGCCACTGTAGTTTCTGCAGCTACTGCAGGTGTGAGAGGCTCCGAGGAGATACCTGTCAGCACTGCGAGTGTGCAGCTAGCAAGGGCAAGGAGGCACCACCAGCTAGCAAGGGGAAAAAGGGACCACCAGCTATCAAGGGCTGGAAGGGAACACCAGCTGGCAGAAGCAAGGAGTCTAAGACAATGAGGCGATACCCCCTAACCCTTTTGACCAGGGTAATGAATGGAAGTAAATATATTATCTCAGTAGGGCTACAAGTGAGAAGCGAACCGGCCATATTCATTGAGGATCCCAAATATAGGAACAATTTCAGTTAAACTAGCCAACCAATGTTCAAGACATTGGATGGTACTAGGTATTGACACTGCATTAGAACATATCACAAAACTAGAAAAAGCAACTGATGACCTAGCAAAGGAGATACTGGAAGACACTGCGTTGATCAACGGCCTTGGAAGCCCTGGAAAACACAACAAAAGAATTCATTTTTATCACACAAAAGAAAATATTTGACAAATTAGCTACAGACATGGCAAAATACGACAAAACTTACACTTACCCATACCATAATGAGGACTACTACAAACAAGTTCAGTCAGGGGAATTCGTTAATAGAGGTAGATACGTTACTTTCTCTGATACTTCGGCCTCCAACAGTTCAGATAGTGAACAACAGGGCTCCACCTCAACTCCTTACGCACAAGCTCCTGAATCTTTGTTAGGGAGAGGACGAGGGGAAGACAACAGACAGAGAGGGAGAAGGGAGAGAGGCAGGGGGAGGAACAGGGGTCGCATACACTTTCAGGAACCCCACGGAGAACACCAGACCAGGCGTCAGCAATACTCTTGGTAACTGACAACCACTCTCACCTCACATTACCTTTACTAGAACAAATTTCCTTACCAGAAGAAGGGAGGACGTTGGATATCAGCCAGCCCACCAATATGGCTCCCATCTTCAACCTCTCACGCCACCAACTGACACCTTATGAAGTTTCAGTATTGAGCAAAGGATTGTCATTCGTACCCACGGCTCGTCCCAACTTTTTTTAGACAAAAATTGAAATGCAAATATTTTTTAAACGTATTCGTCTTAGTAATTTCGTCAAAACTAATCCTGGGGAAGGCCCTCTTACTACTACTGGCCTAAGACCAATATCCTCCTTCACTCCTCCTTTTAATTCCATGCCGGTTGAAATACTAACTTTTCAGAAAGTTATTTTGAAAGATATTGAAACTCTGAGAACCAAGCGGAACTATGTCAAATATAACCTCTCCTATGAAGAAATTATAGGCCTAAAAAACCTAAAAGGGAAACAAGATATAGTGATCAAAGCAGCTGATAAAGGCAGAGGAATAGTACTGCAAGACTTAAAAGACTATCAAAAAGAAATCCTCAGACAGTTGAGTGATAAGAATTGCTATAAGGAGATTGGCTCAGATCCCACCAAACAACTGAGAGAACTGATATTGGATCTTACCACAATGGAGTTAGAACAAGGCTTTGTGTCTAAAAAGGAATACCAATTTCTAAATAAAAAAAAATCCCTGCATCCCTGTACTATACACTTTACCTAAGATACACAAGAGTTTGGAAAACCCACCGGGTAGACCCATTGTATCAGGATGCGGCTCCTTATTAGAACCACTGTGCCAATACCTTGACTTTTTCCTCAAACCATTTGCGCCCTTAAAAAAAGCATATATCAGAGATAGTATGCACGTAATCATGCTATATGAAGGGCTAGAAGTTTCTTCCAAAACTGATCACGCCACCTTATAGTCCTACACCATTCCCGATTCTTGCTAGGTTTCCTATAGATTGGGCGCTCAAATTGCCCACTATTCGTAACCACTACCAATACATGAGGGACCTTTGCCACTCTTTTTGACACGTCCATGGGACAAAGATACACATGTTCCAGACATAGACTAGAACCCATAAGTTTTTTTTATTTATGGGTCTATGGCGGTCATTCTGACCTTGGCGGACGGCGGAGGCCGTCCGCCAAGGTACCGCCGTCAGAACACCGCACCGCGGTCGAAAGACTGCGGCGGTGATTCTGACATTTGCCCTGAGCTGGCGGGCGGCCGCCAAAAGGCCGCCCGCCAGCCCAGGGCAAATCAACCTTCCCACTAGGATGCCGGCTCAGAATTGAGCCGGCGGAGTGGGAAGGTGCGACGGGTGCAGTTGCACCCGTCGCGTATTTCAGTGTCTGCTGGGCAGACACTGAAATACTTTTTGGGGCCCTCTTACGGGGGCCCCTGCCGTGCCCATGCCATTGGCATGGGCACGGCAGGGGCCCCCAGGGGCCCCGCGGCACCCCCTACCACCATCCTGTTCATGGCGGGAGAGCCGCCATGAACAGGATGGCGGTAGGGGGTGTCTGAATCCCCATGGCGGCGGAGCGCGCTCCGCCGCCATGGAGGATTCAGACGGGCAGCGGAAAGTCGGCGGTAGCCCGCCGGCTTTCCGCTTCTGGCCGCGGCTGTACCGCCGCGGTCAGAATGCCCGGCGGAGCACCGCCAGCCTGTTGGCGGTGCTACCGCCGACCTCCGCCGCCAGGGTAAGAATGAGGCCCTATATGTGCATATGACCCCACATCATCTGTCCTACAGATGCACTAACGGATCGCAGATAAGAGGGGGCCCCCTATTCATTAGATATCCCGTTTTAAGACATTTTCTTATGCTCTATATGACTGATGCACTTTTCCATGCATATTAAAAAACATCATCCGTATGTACTGTTGCTCCTATACGTCACATAGGGCTTTTTAGATAGGTCTGCCACCATGAGACAGAGTCGTCCAGAACTGGCGTTTTGTACTCAGAAGGTTGGTTCCAAAATGCAGAAAATCAGATAGTTTTAACTTATACAATCTCCTATACTTCGGGATAATTTCCCGCAGACACCACACCAACAGAGCACTATTCTAAGATTTGCATTTTGTCGGACCAGAAAGGGAACCCACAATATCCCCTTTCTTTGTTCAGCGCCGACAGCATTACTACACTCGCTACCAGCGGACCACACTGGGGAATACTTTCCCCTGATTGGCCCTTAGATGGACCAATGGCAGGAGCGTGTGCTCCTTTTTAAAATGGAGGCTTTTTCCTATTAAGTCGACACGTTGGACAAACGTGCGGCTTACTAATAAGAATCCCAGCTACACGAGTGGACGTCCCAAATCAATAAATACAAGTAAGTGCTCATACACACAGCCTTATACAGCTGCTCCACCCTTAAAAACCTATACTTAGGCCACCTTTATTTACTTTATAATTTTTAGATACCGTGAGCCCACAGCCTAGAGTGTTGCATGGCTGTCTTGCGACTGAATTTACTCAGACAACATTCCACAGAATACTACACAACTTGGATTGACATCCTTAGACCAAGCTTCATCAATTCGTCGTTTTAGAGTGAATTACTGACCATGTAAGTAATCACTGACATCTTCATGAAAAGTATATCTCCCACTACATAATGATAAATAGGGTACAATTGTATATATCATTTTCCCATTAGGAAGATGCCCCAGATCAGAAGATACTAATCCTCCACTGGATTCCCTAGGTGAGTGCTTATTCTTGGCCCCACCTACAAATTAAATTATTTGAACTGATTAAACATGCCTTCATTAATATGGATATTTACACTATCCCTAGGTGCTACCAACCAGACATTATCCCCAGTCCTGATGATGACCCACTATTGATTTATGTCTACATATGGGGTTGAAACGTCAACATGATTTTGAATGTGGATTAAAATTGTAAAGAAATTAATTGTGACTACAGGGCTTCCTGGATTGACGGAGCCGCTAGGAGTCCATATTATTCTTAAACCACTTTCTGTATATATTGTATATATCACCTTCACTTCTCCTTTCACAATATTCACTTTCACTGTGTGTTTTGAATTAGGAGCACCTACCAACATAAGTACAATCTTCTCTTATGCTAAAAATGTAAAAAGAAACAGAAAACAATAAAACACTACTTATGCTACATAGATTGTATATTTGTAATTGCTCAATCAATAGATTACCATGGAAGTCTAGGTGTACTTCCCCTTGGCAGAAGCAAGGAGGCACCACCAGCTGCCAAGGGCAGGAAGGGAACACCAGCTGCCAAGGGCATTGAAAAAGGCACAGACGCCGCAGGCAGGATGGATCTGGTGCCTGGTGCTGGAGTAGCATCTGGGGAAACAACAGCCATGGCACTTCAGCCGCCCCGGGCTGTGGGGGAAGGGCTGGAGCGTCCTCCCACCACTGACAGCACCGCCACCTGCACCGCTGCCAGCACCGCCAACTGCCCGGCCACCTGCACCGCCAGCAGCACCACTGCCAGCAGCAGCATTCCCAGTGGGCAGCCGTCTGAGGCTGCAGGGGAAGGGCTGGAGCCTCTCCCAACCACTGACAGCCCCGCCACCTGCAACACCAACAGCACCACCACCAGCACCACTGCCAGCAGCAGCAACCCCAGTGGGCAGCCGTCCAAGGCTGCAGGGGAAGGGCTAGAGCCTCCCCCCACCACTGACAGCACTGCCGCCAGCCGCACAACTGCCACCACTGAGCAGCCGTCGCCGCAGGTGGGCAGTGTGTAACTGTGCCTACATGGGCTGTAGTGCATCCCGGCCCCTTTAACAACTGTAGGTGTGACACCCAGGTGAGAGACTGTGACCTTGCACCATCCAGGATCTGCATCACTGGGCACAAAGCCCCCTCCAAAACCAGTGGAAGAAGGCATCCACTCACTCCCTCCTTGCCAGGATAAAGCACACTGAGCACATACCCCCCTCCAGAACCAGTTTAAGAAGGCATCCACTCACCCCATCCTTGCCAGGATGAAGCACACTGGGCACAAAGCCCCCTCCAGAACCAGTGGAAGAAAAGAAGGCATCCACTAACCCCCTCCATGCCAGGATGAAGCACACTGGGCACAAGGCCCCCTCCAGAACCAATGGAAGAAGGCATCCACTCACCCCCTCCGTTGCCAGGATGAAGCACACTGGACAGAAGGCCCCCTCCAGAACCAGTGGAGAAGCCATCCACTTGAGAGACTGTGGCTTTGTACTCCCCAGGACTAAGCAGTGGGCAAACCACCCACTAGAGAGACTGTGGCTTTGCACTCCCCGGAATCAAGCAGTGGGCAAACCACCCACTAGAGTGACTGTGGCCTTGCACTCCCCAGGACCAAGCATTGGACAAACCACCCACTAAAGAGACTGTGGCTTTGCACTCCCCAGGACATCGCAGAGGACATGTAGACCCCTCCAAGAGCAGTGATGTTTCACCATCTTCCGACTAAGGTGTTCCCTCTTCCCCTTCCCCCTGAGGTGCCTGTGTATCTTCAACCTGATGCCCCAGCAGTTTTCTCTCCGTATTGAGGCAGGAGTCAAGTGTGGCCTTTGCCTATGTGTTATGGCCCTGTGGGCCATGGACATTTTGGACTGGGCATTGTCCCTCAATTTGTATATATTGTAGATACTGTTTTGTGCTTTCAGGACATGTTTCTCAAACTTTATATTATTACACTGGCTTTACTCACTTCCTTTTGTCCTTGCATTATTCCTGAGGGGTACGGGGTGGTTATGTAATGTTGTTGCATTAGTTTGTGTGTATGGTGTTGGGGGTGGGGGTGTTGCCTGTTGCGTGTGTGTGTCACTCTATTTTTCCTCCCCCCTCCCTTGTGTGCTAGGTGGGGTACTCACTGTGGTCGTCTTCACCAGCATTCGTGTTCCTGGTGTAGGAGGAGTTATACCAGCATGGGGAAGATCTGCAGTTCGGGCTCCATGGCGTCAAGAGGTGAGTCGTTTCCCTTCTGTGTACTGTTTCCGCTGTGCTTTTGATGGAGTTGGTACGCAAAAGGTGGCAGATAGGTGTGTCATAATAGTGTGGGCGGTACATTGTCTTCCGCCTGGCTGTTGGTGGTTACTGCCGCAGTGCTTGTTGCTATCGCTGTGGCGGTCAGTGTGTTAAAGTGGCTGTCTGTGTTGGCGGTTTCCGCCGTGATCAAAATTCCATTTTTGTTTACCGCCGGCCTGCTGGCGGTATTACCACAGCTTTATCACCAACCGCCAGAGTTGTAATAAGGGCATTTGTCCCTATCTAGTTCGGCGTGGATAGCACTGTCCTGATTCTATGCTTAAAAACTTTGCTTAGATAAACAGACATTTGAGGTGAGCAAATCTAGAGTGTCGCTGGTGTTGCATGGTGTCCCTTACTGGCTACAGGGACATTAGGATCACATTTCACACACACAAAACTATAGAAATTCAGCAGTCATAGTTACCTGAGCTAAATATAATCTTATGATCTCACATATTACATCACTTATGACATGGTCGGTGACAAGTGGTTGTATGGATGTGTTAGTGTGTCTATGGGTGAGTGAGTGGTTGAGTCAGTTACTGTTTGGGAGAGTGAGTTGATGTGTAAGTAGCTGTAGGGGTGAGCAAGTGACTGTGTGAGTGGCTGCAGTGGTTGACTGAGTGGGTGTGTGACTGACTGTATGAGTGAGTGAGTGGGTGTGAGTGCTTTTAAGGGTGAGTGACTTGGTGTGTTAGTGATTGTATCAGTGAGTGAGTGGGTGAGTCAGTGACTGTATGTATAAGTGAGTGTGTGTGAGTGGCTGTTTGCATAAGTAAATGTATCAGTGATTGTGTGGGAGAGTGTGAGGATGTGTCAGTAGCTGTATCAGTGAGTGAATGGGTGTGTAAGTGACTGTATCGGTGAGTAAGTGGCTGTGTCAGTGACTGTATATCTGAGTGTGTGGGTGTTTGAGTGGTCAAATATGTGAGTTGGTGTCTCAGTGAATGTGTGGGTCTATTAGTGGGTATGTGAGTGGTTGTATGGGTGAATGAGTGGGTGTGTCAGAAGCTGTATGGGTTTGCGAGTGGGTGTGTGAGCAGCTGTATGACTGTGTGAACAGCTGAGTTACTGCTCTAAGGGTGAGTGAGTGGTTGTGTCAGTGGCTGTGAGTGACTTTGTGGGTATGTGGCAGTAGTTTTATGGGCCAGTGAATGAATATGTGAATACTTGTATGTGTAGGTGTACAAGTGTTTGTATGGGTGTATGAGTAGGTGTGTGATTGGTTCTGTGGATGATGTAATCAGTGATGTCATCAATTATATCACTGACCATGTCATCAGTGATGCAATATGTGAGGTCAGAAGCACTGCATTACGGGTTGCAAGTTATAGTTAGTTCAGGTATATATAAGAGGTGAACTTCACTGGTTTTCTAAATGTGAAATGTGAGCCTAACTATAATGTCCCTATAACCTTTGGCTTTTTAAGTGAATTTCTGTGTTTTGTTAAATTCTATTTCCTAACTATAATGTTTGGCTTCTCAGTGAATTTCTAAGTTTTTTTTTTTTATGTAATGTAATTTTAGTTACTGTACGTTAAACCAAACACCGCCATGCATGGGGGTTAGCTGCAGCGCCTGTCTCTGTTGGTTTGAGAGGGTGTTTCTGGGTGTGACATTGGCTGTGATAGGGTCTATCTGGGTGTGAGAGTGGGTGTTAGAGGGCCTGTGGGGGTGTAAGAGTGGGTGTAGGAGGGAGTACTTTGTACTGGTTAGCTAGTAAGTGCTACCTCATTGGGCAAATGGTCAGTGTGGGGGAGGGGGGTCCATGTGTTCCCCTCCCCAGGCTGATCTCTGCACTGGAGCCCCATTCTCTGGGGTCTGACCTTCATTTAATGAAGGAGGGAGATCGCACAGCCCCCTCCCTCAGCTGATTTTGGCCCTGTGGACCCCATCCTCCAGGTCTCAGCTTTTTAACCCGTTCTGTGCCGGGGACGTAACGTGATCGCGCACTGACATCATTACAGGGTGCGGGTCGCACTGGAAGTCATTTGCTTCCAGTGCGCGATCGGAGAAACAGGTGAGTTTCTCCTCCGGCAGGTGGGGGGTTTCAACCAAAGAGGCATTGGGGGAAAGGAAAGGGTTTTCCTTTCCCCCAGTGTCTCTTTGAGCATTCCTGCTGCCCGATCGCATTGCGATCGGGCAGCAGGAAAGCCCACTAGACGCCAGGGATTTTGGTTATGTTTCTTTTCAATGTTTTTTGTGTCGGGAAGCGGCCCCTTGGGCAAGGGTCGCTCCCATTTGGCGGGCATGTTTGCTGTGGCCATTTCTGCCCCCTTGGGGGCAGAAACCACTGGAACACCAGGGATTTTTGTTTATATGTTTATTTATGTGGGGGGGCATAGAACTGTTGGCCATTTCTGCCCTCCTTGGGTGCAGATGGGCCTATTTTTTTTAGGCTCATCTGCCCCCAAGGGGGGCAGAAGACACTTAGGCACCTGGGATAGTGTGTGTGTTTAGTGGATGGGCGGCCGCCCCTTGGGCAAGGGTCACTCCCCTTTGGGGGGCATGTGTTTTATGGCCATTTCTGCCCCCCTTGGGGGCAGATCTGCCTATTACTTTTAGGATGATCTGCCTCCAAGGGGGCAGAAACTACTGGAACGCCAGGGATGTTTTTCTATTTGTTCATTTATGTGGGGGGTGACCCCTTGGGCAAGGGGTGCCCTCCAAAGGGGGGCATAAAACTGTTAGCCACCAGGGATAGTGTTAGTGTGTGTGTTTAGTGGATGGGGGGGTGGCCCTTGGGGCAAGGGCCGCTCCCCTTTAAGGACATGTGTTTTATGGCCATTTCTGCCACCCTTGGGGGCAGATCTGCTTATTATTTTTAGGCTGATCTGCCCCTGGAATGCAGGGATGTTTTTTTATTTGTTTATTTATGTGGGAGGGCGCCCATTTGGGCAAGGGGCACCCCCTCAAGGGGGCAAAGAACTTTTGGCCATTTTTGCCCCCCGGGGGCAGATCAGCCTATTTTGTTTAGGCCCATTGCCCCCAAGGGGGGCAGAAGCCACTTAGGCACCAGGGATAGTGTATGTGTGTGTTTTGTTTGTTTGGGGGGTGGCCCCTTGGGCAAGGGTCGCTCCCCATGGGGACACACTGCTAAAGGTATTTTCTGCCCCCCTTGTGGCAGATAGGCCAATTTATTAGTAGGCCAATCTCCCCCAATGGGGGGCAGAATCCATGTAGGCACAGGATATGTGCATAGTTTCCGTGTCTACACTGGTAGGGATTCCAGTATTGACTCCCCTGGTTGTCCTCCCACTTTTGGAGTTACTGAGAAAATTGTGTGGGAACTTGGTAGAGGACTGTTCAACAAAAGTCACAATTTGTATGTAGATAACTTCTACACTGGAGTGCAGTTGTTCAAGGAATTGTTTAGAGTGGACACTGTTGCTTGTGGCACAATTCGTTGTAACCGGAAAGGCTATCCAAGGGAGCTTGTCTGTAAAAAACTAGAGAGGGGGCATTGCAGTGCTTTGCGGAGTGATGAGCTGCTAGCTTTGAAATTTTCAGGCAAGAGGGACGTCTACATGCTAAGTACCATCCATGATGAGAGTACTTCCCCCATGACTGTTTGGGGCCAGGTTGCTGAAGTGCAGAAACCTGTGTGCATTTTAGATTATAATGAGCACATGGGAGGTGTAGATAGAGTTGATCAGAGGTTGGAACCTTATACTGCTATTCGTAAGTCTTACTTTTGGTATAAGAAGTTGGCAATTCACCTCTTCCACTTGGCAACTTTTAATTCTTTTATTGTGTTTAAGGATAGGTCTCCAGAGTCAAAGATGACATTTGTGAAATTTCAAGAGTCAGTGATAGAGAGCCTTATTGTGGTGGAACAGGCAAGAGTTCCTAGAGAAGCAGTGTTGGAGGATGTGGCTAGATTGAAAGATCGCCACTTTGCTGAGCACATTCCTCACACGCCCAAAAAAGACTTTCCAGCTAAGAAATGTAGAGTCTGTTCTCAAAGAGGTATCCGGAGGGAGACTCAAATTACTGCCCAGATTGTCCTTCAAAGTCTGGGCTGTGTGTGGGTGGCTGTTTCAAGAATTACCACACCCAGAAGAATTACTGGGAACTACCATGAGTGTAAACTGCCTGTTTTATATTTTCATGTGTTCAGTTTCATGGTTGGCATTTCTGTCATGTACTTAGTTAGAGCTTTTGTGTTTTTAGTTTTGTAATTATTTCTAATTAGTTAGTGGTTTCTTTGTTTTTACAACAACAAAAAAAGGGATGCCATTGTGTGTGGAGTGGAGCTTGGCTGACGGTGTACATATTGGCTGGCTGTTGGCTACTGTAACACACTGCCAGCCAAACGCCAGTCCACACACTCCCATCAGCTGGTGTGATTGCTGTATCAGGCATGTGTGAGTATGTAAGTGATGCGCCCTTGAGTGGCGCACTCTGTCGATGCAAGTGCTGTAATGTGCTGGGCCCATGGCTGGTGGTGTGAATGGTATTGTGCATGTGATGCATGAAAGGTGTGTGAATGGACTGTAAAGCGGTTGGTGCCTTGCTGTGGCTTTACAGCTCATGGGCTGTGAGTCATTGGTTCAGTTTTTTGGCCTTTTAGTTATTAACAGTGCATTTCATTCTTGTGAAATCTCTTGTTAATAAAATTTCATCCACTGAATCATCACTCACCCTCGTGCCAAATCCAACCAGTATGTGTGGTAAAAATGACAAAACCTGCTCCGCTGTAATCAGGCGTCACAGCACACCTGTGACACGCTAGGTGTCTCGGGTAGGACCATGATGATGAAGCATGCCAGCAACTTGGTTGGTGAGTGAGGGGTCTTTTTAACATAACCTAAGTGTGTTTCTTTTCACAATTTTAGTGTTAGGAACATAACATAAGTATGTGAACACATCAAAATGATCTATTGTAAAACTACCTGTGTTTGGAGGGGGCACCAATTTTTTGCTCCCGGGTGCGGCCTTCATCTAGGGAAACCTGCCAAGCCCAGACATGTTTTAAAAATAGACACCCCAAGGAGGCCAAGTAGGTGTAGCTTGCCAGGATCCCCCCACATTTTCTTACCCAGACTCCTTGGCAGACCTCTAAATTCGCTTAAAAAATTATATTTTCCTCACTTTTCTTTGTTGGATCACTGCTTTGGCACATATTTCCTACCACTGAGCGTTCCCCTCAGTCCCCCAAGTAAAACGATACCTCACTTGCCTGGGTCCCCAAAAGCAGAGTCAGCCTAAAAGATGTATAAAAGAAAAATATGTGCTTATCAACCTGCTGTGCTATTCCTTCAATCTCTACAGGTTGTTGACATTTTTCTGTTGCTGACACCTGGGCCACCCACACAAGTGAGGTATCATTTTTATTGGGAGACTGGTGGAGCGCTGGGTGGAAGGAAATTTGTGGCTCCTCTCAGATTCTAGAACTTTCTGTCACCAAAATGAGAGAAAAAGGTGTTTTTTTGGTCACATTTTGAGGTTTGCAAAGGATTCTGGGTAACTGAACCTGGTCAGAGCCCCATAAGTCACCTCATCTTGGATTCCCCTAGGTGTCCAGTTTTAAAAAATGCACAGGTTTGCTAGGTTTCCCCAGATGCTGGCTGAGCTAGAGGCCAAAATCCACAGATAGGCACTTTGTAAAAAACAGCTCTGTTTTCTTTGGAAAATGTGAGGTGTCCACATTATGTTTTGAGGCATTTCCTGTCCAGGGCTCTCTGCCTACCCACACAAGTGAGGTACCATTTTTATTGAGAGACTTGGGGGAACGCTGGGTGGAAGGAAATTTGTGGCTCTGCTCAGATTTCAGAACTTTCTGTCACCGAAATGAGAGGAAAAAGTGTTTTTTTGGTCAAATTTTGAGGTTTGCCAAGGATTCTGGGTAACAGAACCTGGTCAGAGCCCCATAAGTCACCCCATCTTGGATTCCCCTAGGTGTCTAGTTTTAAAAAATGCACAGGTTTGCTAGATTTCCCCAGGTGCCGGCTGAGCTAGAGGCCAAAATCCACAGCTAGGCACTTTGTAAAAAACAGCTCTGTTTTTTTGGGAAAAAGTGCGGTGTCCACATTGTGTTTTGAGGCATTTCCTGTCCAGGGCGCTCTGCCTACCCACACAAGTGAGGTACCATTTTTACTGAGAGGCTTGGGGGAACGCTGGGTACAAGGAAATTTGTGGCTCCTCTCAGATTCCAGAACTTTCTGTTACCAAAATGAGAGGAAAAAGTGTTTTGTTGGCTAAATTTTGAGGTTTGCAAAGGATTCTCGGTAACAGAACCTGGTCAGAGCCCCACAAGTCACCCCATCTTGGATTCCCCAAGGTGGCTAGTTTTCGAAACTGCACAGGTTTGCTAGGTTTCCCCAGGTGCCGGTTGAGCTAGAGGCCAAAATCCACAGCTAGGCACTTTGTAAAAAACAGCTCGGTTTTCTTTGTGAAAATATAATGTCTCTATGTTGTGTTTTGGGGCATTTCCTGTCACGTGCGCTAGGTCTACCCACACAAGTGAGGTACCATTTTTATCAGGAGACTTGGGTGAACGCTGGCTAAAAGGAAATTTGTGGCTCCTCTCAGATTCCAGAATTTTCTGTCACCGAAATGAGAGGAAAAAGTGTTTTTTGGGACAAATGTTGAGGTTTGCAAAGGATTCTGGGTAACAGAACGTGGTCAGAGCCCCACAAGTCACCCCATCTTGGATTCCCCTAGGTATTTAATTTTCAAAACTGCACAGGTTTGCTAGGTTTCCCAAGGTGCCAGCTGAGGTAGAGGCCAAAATCCACAGCTAGGCACTTTGCAAAAAACAGCTGTTTTCTTTGTGAAAATGTGATGTGTCCATTTTGCATTTCCTGTCACAGGCGCTAGGCCTACCCATGTAAGTGAGGTACCATTTTTATCGGGAGACATTACCAAATGTAAGACAATGTATAAAAAAGATGTCTATTTCAGAAATGCCCTGTAATTTACATACTAGTATGGGCACCTCGGAATTCAGAGATGTGCAAATAACCAATGCTTTTCAACACCTTATCTTGTGGCCATTTTGGAAATACAAAGGTTTTCTTGATACCTATTTTTCACTTTTTATATTTCAGCAAATGAATTGCTGTATACCCGGTATAAAATGAAAACCCATTGCAAGGTGCAGCTCATTTATTGGCTCTGGGTACCTCGGGTTTTTGATGAACCTACATGCCCTATATATCCCCACAACCAGAAGAGTCCAGCTGATGTAACAGTATATTGCTTTCAAGAATCTGACATCACAGGAAAAAGTTACAGAGTAAAACGTGTTTTTTACCTCAATTTCAATATTCTTTTATTTCAGCTGTTATCTTCTGTAGGAAACACTTCTAGGATCTGCACAAATGACCCCTAGCTGAATTTAGAATTTTGTCTACTTTTCAGAAATGTTTAGTTTTCTGGGATCCAGCATTGGTTTCTCACCCATTTCTGTCACTAACTGGAAGGTGGCTGAAAGCACAAACAATTGTAAAAATGGGGTATGTCCCAGTAAAATGTCTAAATTGTGTTGAAAAATTGGGTTTTCTAATTCAAGTCTGCCTGTTCCTGAAATCTGAGAAGATGGTGATTTTATCACCCCAATCCCTTCGTTGACGCCATTTTCAGGGAAAAAACCACAAGCCTTTTTCTGCAGCCCTTTTTTCCCATTTTTTTAAAAAAATGAAATTTTCGCTGTATTTTGGCTAATTTCTTGGTCTCCTTCAGCGGAACCCACAAAGTCTGGGTACCTCTATAATCCCTCGGATGTTGGAAAAAAAAGACGCAAATTTGGCATGGGTAGCTTATGTGGAGAAGATGTTATGAGGGCCTAAGCACGAACTGCCCCAAATAGCCAAAAAAAGGGTCGGCATAGGAGGGGGAAAGGCCTAGCAGCGAAGGGGTTAAAAATAATTTGGGGGAGGGGGCCACATTTAACCCTTGCCAGGTCAATCTTGGCCCCGGAGCACCATCCCCTGGGGTCCAGACTTCATTATATATTTTGTGGAGGGGGCCCTGGGAAGCCCATCCCCTGGGGCCCAGCCATCATTAAATAGAAGCAGTGGGCCATGTAGCCCCGCCTCTCAAGGCTGATTTCTGCCCCAGGGACTCCTTCCCCCGGGGTCTAGCCTTGTATATTTTTTTTGGGGGGAAGAGGGGATATTGGTCCCGGGGCCCCCATCCACCAGGGCCCTGCCTTAACATATTTACGTTTTTTTATGGGGGTAGTGTGACCCACCCTCCCGAGGCTGGACTTGGCCCAGGGGACCCCATGCCCTGGGGCTCAACCTAATCATTTTTATTTTCTTTGGGGGCAGAAAAGCTACGTGGCTCCCCTCCGTGGAACAATGTCAGCCCTAGGACCCAATTCCCTGGTGCTTAGCCGTAACATATTTTATTAGGGGGGAGGAGTACCACAGTGGACCTCCTTCATTATTTAAGTTAAATCTCTGGTAGGTGGCAGTCCCTGGGACTGCAAGGAGGCCATGCAGCCACCCCTGCATATAATTCAATATTTCCCCTGGGGGAGGTGATGGTCCTCAGGGCTCTGGGGGCATGGAACGCGGAACCCCTGCTTTCAATTTTTATTTTATTTTTTGCCCCAGGGAGGTGGTGGTCTCTGGGGCACAGTGGAAGCCGCAGGACCCCCTATTTCAATTAAACCATTTTGTTCCATGGAGGTGGTGTTCCCTGTCGCAAATTTGTGTCAGATATTTTTTATGCTGTTTTGCCCAGGGTGCCCCTCTGGGACCCCAACACCTGAGCTAAGGTAGTCCCTACCCTGGCCCCTTTTCATTTTTTGAAGCCGAGCTCCAAGATGGCTGCCAACACTTCCTGGGTGATGTTTTGGCAGCCAATAAGAGCCCTGCAGATCTCTGCACGAGCGTGTTATTATTTTCAAATCCTTCACAACTTTAGATATCTACATTTTTTCTTCTTCTAATATCTATAAAACTACTGAATGGATTTACACCAAATACCAAAATGCCCTCTTTCAGGACCAGAGGCTACCTTCCTGCCAAATTTGATGGCATTCCTCCTGCGGTTCGGGCTGCAGTCATGTCTAAAATCTCTATGGGAATTATAATGGGAAACACACTTTTTTGACCCCCCTCCTTTTCCTCAGCCCCTCCTTGACAGATCACCTTGAAACTTGCCATGTACAACATGATTCTCTGGAACACTTTTTCAGGAAAATGTTGTGAAGATTCATCAAATGGTGTCAAAGATACAAGCAAGTCAAAAAACATTGTTTTATGTGGAAACATGGTCCCAACTAGAACTACCTACTGGTGAGTGCTAGTAGGTATTATTTTATATATATATATATATATATATATATATATATATATATATATATATATATATATATATACATTTTTATTTTATTTTGAATGATGTTATAGAAGTTGAAATGAGTGCCATAATATCTCAGTTAATCACTATGCTACAATGATATACTCAACTGGGGGGAACCTTTACCCTCAACCCATCATCTTCATTCCCACCCACATTGCAACCTCAGGGACCATTCTCTAAACAGAATGCTGCTTTCAGTGGTCCCTGGGGCAGAAATGAGGGTAGCAATGAAGATGATGGGGTCTGGGTAGTGGTCCCCTGCCCCAATATGAGTATAACAATGTGTAGTAGTGAGAAGGAATAGGCACAAAGTGTATAAATAATATTTGTTTTACATATGCCAAAACCTGTGGATCCATCCACGTGGCTTAGCGTGGCTCAGTGCAACTTAGTGCCTGCTCACCTTACAAATGGGTGGGGGGAGCACTGGAATCTCTTCCGTGTCTCCTGAGGGTTTTTAAAAAACAAATCCCTCCCATATGTCGGCTAATGGTTGTGACCCACATCAGGGAGGGTGTGAGTGTGTCAGTTATTGGCGACACATGCACCGATAGGGTTAAGTGATGTAGATCTTGTTTGACAGTGGAATGGATGATCTGCAGGATCTTTAGAAAAGATAAGGATGTAAGTAGAAAAGATAGCATTCATAAAATGGTGGAAAATAGCTGGGACATTACAAAGACTGAATGACATCACTTGATACTTTTAGTACCCAGAGGGATTTCTGCATGTTGATTTCTTTTCGGTTCATCATCGGATCCGGTGGTAGGCTCCTCTTAAATCCAACTTAGTCAAGATCTTCACACCTTGAGCATCTTCCACGATGTCTAATATAAGAATCAAGGGATAATGGTCCTCAACTGTCACTGGGTTTAAAACCCCTATAATCTATAAAAAGTTCAGAGGTCCCCCTTTTGAATGGAAAAAACAAAAAGGCTCTTGCAGGAAATTCTGATGGAAGTATCAGTCCACTAGCTATGTTAGTGTCAAAATACTTAAGAACATGCCTTTCAAGGGCAGACAAAGACAAGCTGCATCCATAAAGAGCATATCCACAGGAAGGATAGCAATGGCACAAGCAAAATGAGGAGTTAAGTCCTTGGTTGTTCACTTTTGAAATGCCTTAAGGTATTCATGATCAATGTCAGGTATTTCAGAGTTGTAAGACTAACTGAAAAAAATTGTTACGAAAATCTTCTGAGACATCGGATGGAAGATTGATCAGCAGTGCAGTGAGAGGCATACAACTCCAAACTCAGGAACAAGGTTTTTGCAGACCAGTTGATATAAGGAGTAAGCCTGGCTAAACCAATTGATACCTAAAATAATAGGATAACGAGGAGCAGAAATCCTCCAGGTTTTTCAAAATGTGCTGCTATCCTACAGATAAGGGTAAAAACTCCTCTACAACTAAGCCAGAAGCCACTAGTGTTCTATTCACGGTTTCTACAGTCACTGGAACTTATTGCTTACAGACCGATGGTCTAAGGCCTATTTAATATCCATATAGACATTGGAGGCATCACAGTCGATAAGAACTGGTAGCAAGAGGCGATTTGGCTGAATTAGCAATTCAACTTGCAGAAGGATAAAACTGTAAGGTTTCAAAGGTGGAGGAAGGGATGATTAATGGTTGCTCTCCTCTAAGCCCTGCAAAGGAAGGTAGATAAGACATACAGGACAAGAACTCAGCAGATGACTGTTAGAAATTGGGTCTTTAGTTGGTAGAGGTATACACTGTCGTCCAAGTAGGGACCACAATCCTAGTCAGGGTAAGTCACAACACAATCCAAATTATCCTGTGCCCACCCTCTGGTAGCTTGGCAATGAGCAGCCAAGCTTAACCTAGAAGGCAATGTGTAAAGTATTTCTTCAATAAATCATAAAGTAACACAGTGAAAACACCACAGAAATACACCACACAGGTTTAGAAAAATAGATAATATTTATCTGAATAGGATAAGGTCAAAACAACAAAAATCCAATAAGCACAAGTTGAAATACCACTTTTCAAGCCTTAAAAGGTTTCAAATCTTAGAAATCAATAGTTGTTTCTTTGTAACACACAGTGCCTGGGATGTGTCAAAAATAATGACGCACGGAAGCCACAGAGGAAAAGATGCGTGGAAAATAAGGTGTTGCACCGTTTCTTTCCATGCTACAAGGGGTTGCGTTATTTTTCAGGAGCGCAGTCCTGGTTCCTTACTGCGATGCGGGGATATTTTGCCTCCCAGGGGTGATGTTTTCAAAATTCTTGATGAGTGGGTACAAGGAGCAGGTGCTGTGTCAATCTGGTAGGTGATGCATCAAATTTTCTATCACAAAGCAGGCGCAGCATCGAATTTCCCTTCGGGAAGTCAGGCCTGCGTCGTTCCAGTCAGCGGTTTGGCAATTTCCCAGCCACAGTGCAAGCTGTTTGTCGATTTCTGCAGGCGTTGCATTGATTTTTCGACTCACGAGGATTTTCCTGAAGAAGTGAATGCTTTGTTGGCCCTGAGACTTCAGAAACAGGAGGCAAGCACAATCTAAGCCCTTAAAGAGCACTTTAGGAGGAAGGCAGAGTCCTTCCAGCAGAGTCAGGAGCACCAAGTAGCAGCGCAGGAAAGCAGTCCTTCAGCAAAGCAATCCAAATGAGTCCTTTGGGCAGCCAGGCAACCTCTCTGACAAATTCCAGGTGTAGGTCCAGAAATGTTTGATTTGGTGGGGTCAGAAACCCAGTTTATATACCCAAAAATGCCTTTGAAGTGGGGAGAAACTTTAAAGAGTGGTTTTGAAGAGCACAAATTTCCCTTTCAGCCCAGTCCTGTCTGCCAGGATCCCTGTGGGGTTATCAGTCCTTTGTGTAAGGGCAGGCAACTGGCCGTTTGAATTGTAAGTGGGAGCCCCCCCATCCTTCCTTCCCAGTAAGACCCATTCAGTATACAGATCAATGAAGATGTGACTGAGTGTCCTGTGTTTGTGGTTGTCTTGGTGGAATGCACAAGGGGAGCTGTCAACCAGCACAGACCAGATGTTGATTGGAGAGAGGCTGTAAGACACAGATGGTAGTAAATGCAGAGAAATGCCCACTTTCTTTAAATAGCCTTTCTAAAATAGTAATATTAAATCAAACTTCACTAGTAAGCAGGAATTCCTTTTACCATTCTTTCCATACTAAATATTAAATGGCTACTTCTTCCAGATCAGAATCTACCACGTAGAAGTATGTGAGGGCAGTTGTAATACTAGTCCATGAGAGGAGCAGGCTTCATATTAGTGGAAAATGAATTTATGAGCTTTTTACTACCAGAACATGTACAACACATAGGTACATGTCCTGCCTTTTACTTACAGAGCACCTTGTCCCATGGGCTACCTAGGGCCTACCATAGGGTTAACATATATGTAGAAAAAGGGGAGTTTAATGTTTAGCAAGTAGTTTTATATGCCAAGTTGAAGTGGCAGTGAAACTGCACACACAGGCCTTGCAATGACAGGCCTGAGACATGATTAAAAAGCTACTGTGGGTGGCACAATCACTGCTGCAGGCCCACTAGTATCATGTCATTTACGGGGCCCTGGGCACATGTAGTGCACTTTACTATGGACTTAAAGATAAATTAAATATACCAGTTGGGTAGGGACCAATGTTACCATGTTTAGGGGAGAGAGGATATGCACTTTAGCATTGGACAGCAGTGTGCAGAGTACTAAAACCAACAAAAGCAGGGTCACAAAAATGGAGGGAGGAAGGCAAAAAGTTGTGGGGTGACCACCCTAATGCTATTAGGTTTGACAATGACCTTCCTGACCACAATAAAGGCACAACCCTTGCTTATGCTGCCTGGTCTTTTCTTTCTCAGTTAAAGGAAAGGACTGTTGCTGAATCCCACTTTTTTAGCTTACCTTCTTCATCAGAAGACCTTGATTGAGTTTGGCCTAATGATAGCTTCAAATGAGGATTAATTTCACCACTCCATTTGTCTTTCCTGAAGTCGACTGTCTATCTGAATAGTCAGCTGAAAAAGACCTTGCAAAGCATGTAGTCTAGCCACTGAGGCGGTTTTGTCCTCTACTTTGTCTTTTAAACCCTTTTGAAATAGAGTGAATAGGGTGGAGTATGTTTAGCCAATGTCTTTAGCTTGGCCTTTGGATTTGGAAACATAGCTTAGAAGATCCATGGAACATTGTCTGAGCTCCAAAATTTCCTCTTGAGCAAAGAACTTAAGGTCTTGATGGTCTATGATCCTTTAATATTCCTTGAGAAACACGCTTTCTAAAGGGCCGATCCCCCAGTCATTTTTTAGAAATTATGTTTTGAATATTTCTAACCCCTGGGGGCGATCGCACTTCCCCAGGAGTAAACTATTTTATTTATTTTTTAAATACCCTGGGTCGTCCATTTTCAATGGGCCAACCCCCCCAGATCATATCCCTGGTGTTCAGTGGTGTTTTCTTGCTGTGGATCACAGTGCGGCTGCGATCCACAGCTAGGAAACAGGTTCATTAAGGCCTTATTTGAGAGGGGGGAATCTCCCCTTTCAAATAAGGCCTTACTAAAAGGTGAGGAGGCCCTTTTGGGCTGGTTTTTCCCACTGGAATAAATTAAATGTATTTGTTTTTGCTTTATATTAAATGCCCTAGCTCAGCTGTAGAGTTTACAACTTTTTTGATGCTAATGTGGCATTAGGCTTCAAAAATCGCCACACCATATTTACAAAGTGGAGCAATGCATGCGTTGCCCCACTTTGTAACCCCGTGTGCCACATTATTACTGCACCAGGCATTATGCATGCAAGGAAGGGCATTCCCCCGTTGGGGGGGAGGCACAATGAAATCTAAATGTTTTCTTTGCACCATTTTTAGCTGCAATTTTAGAGCCAGCTCTGAGCAGGCATTAAAAGGAAGCACACCGTTTATTAAAGTGAGCCTCTATGTACTTTGCCGGACTAGCACCAACATTTTTGGTGCTAGTCCTGCAATTTACATCAATAGCGTGTAAAATGTTGAAGCTATTGCTCCTACCCTGCGCCATGGTGTGCCATATATTAAATATGGCACACATATGGTGGTGGTAAGGGGGAGCTAAGGGGTGCTGGATGCAGCACCACTTTTCTCAAATATGCACCTTAAATGTAAAGATCAACTTGTGACAGTTCCCCTGGGACCAACAGTAGCTACACTGGGACTCTGTTGTTATTTGTCTGCAGAAAAGCATAGTCCCCCTCAATACGTATTGTCAGCCTTATCATCTCAACCAATGGAATCTCCATCAGTGAACTTATCCCTTTTATCAGTGGGACTATTCTTGTTTCAATACAATTGAATGTTCACCATAAACACATACATTTTCTGTAACATGTGAGTTTTTAAAAACTGGCTATTATTCAGTTCTAGACAATTTTGCATTCTGCAATTACCATTTGTTTCTGTTTGCAATTAATATTTATGTTAATATTTTTTGGGCCAATGGCCAATACGATCCCTTTTTCATTTAGCATTCGTCTTGTGACATTGCTCTACTGAGTGATTTCTTTATGTATTGATATCTGAATATCCAATTTTGCCCAATCCCAAGAGTAACAATTATTGTATGGAGGAAAACAAAGATATTGCCAAGAGGGAAGGCAACCTTATTTTATATTTCTTTCAATTTGGATTCCGATTTAAATTCAGACTGAATCAATTTATATTTCTTTTCTGCAGGTATTCTGCGTGGTTCATGATTGGAGCTCATAGTGATTTATTTCTCTCTAGACTACGTATTCTGGAATGGTCAGTTTCTAGCTTTACAAGTTTTGAATTTATGAGAGCAATTATACTTCCACATGTCACTTGCTACACGTTTCTAATTTCTGCATGTCAAGTTTGCATCCAACTTTAAAGCCGTGTCAAACTACCACCCAGCTGCGAAAATTCAGTGGAAAGGTCAAGTCACATATCTTTAGCTAATATTTACTTCAAAACAATCCCCTGATTATCTCAAATAACTCATCCTTAAAATTACTTTCTCTGTCTCTCTCACAGGGCAGGAAGAAAGGACACATTTAATGGACAGTTGAAGTAGTGGCCAATCAACCCTTTTGAAATTTGTAATCCATGACTTGGTAGTATGACCTGGCAATCCATACAAATTTAACTCTCAAAGAAAACCATGGATATGAAATATCCATTCACAGCAACAAAAATAGTCAAAAGCCAAGCAAAATATCAACCCCTTCCGACCACACATTAACTCAAGTAAATTGCCTAATTATCTCAATAATGTTGTTAGCCCGATTTGCAAAAGTGCGGTGACATCATGTGTCAGTATGTTTAACTTTATGCCTGCTCTGCTTTTCTCCGGTGAATGAGCTAATTTCTTGATCTTTTTAACCAGGTAGATTGTACGATGGTCATCCACGCTTTGATATTTTATACTTAGATGTATTAGACAGATGGATTAAGAAGCGTCAGGTGGTACAGAATGCTGTTGCTCACATTATCTTGGGTATACCCAAGTGAAAGACCATTTTTCCTTTGTTAGCATGATCTATCAATCAATCGATCAGTATTTATAAAGCGCTGCTAATCACCTGTGAGTTTATCCAGGCACTAGGTTTGCTGGGATCAGTCTAAAAACCCGGCCTTGTGTTGCTTACTGAATTCTGCCAGGGAGGGGGATGCCCGGAGGTGGAGAGGAAGGATGTTCCAGAACTTGCTGCCGAAGTAGGAGATGGAACAGCCTCTGCTTTGGCAGATGTGTGGTGTCTGTGGGAGGGCCAGGGAGGGGAAGCAAAGGTCTCTGGATGGTTGATGGAAGCTCAGGTGGTGTTTGATGTATGCTGGACCTAGGTCATAGATGGCTTATAGGCGTGTGTCAAAATCTTGAATTGGAAGTTTTCCTGGTTGGGGAGTCAATAGAAGCTCCTATGGTGTGGGGTGAGATGAGTCAGTTTGGGCAGGTTGAGTCTGGCCATTAAGATCTTTATTGTCTGGAGTCACCTTGTGCGTTCGGTAGTGGTTCCTGCATACAGTGTGTTGTTGTAGTCCATCCGGTGATTAGGGCTTGAGTGAGGGTTTTTCTTGTGCTGATTGGGAGCAATTTAAAGATTCTTCGGAGTGTGAAAAGTGTGTGGAAGCAAGTGACGGAGACAGCGTTGATCTGTCGTTTCATGGTGAGTTTTCTGTCCAGGATGATCCAGAGGTTCCGGTCGTCTGTCAGTGTTCGAGGGGATCCACATTTGGCGGGCCACCAGGTTTCGTTCTAAGGGAAGGCATTGTTGCCATCTACATTGACTTCTTAAGAATAATGTTTATTTTCAAGGCTCACACTCATCCATCTGGCCTTTTACAAGCGTGGCCCAAGGTACTTGATTGCTTTGATTGTGCGCTATTATACTTAGAAAATTACTTGATCTACCTCTGCCTTGCTTGTTAAGATGCTGATATGCCCTTGGGCTAGGAATGGAGGTTGCTTTTTTGAAGTCATTTCAAGTATAGAATGGAATCATTTTAATTTCTCACTCAGAACCATTTCTCAGGAATCACCATTTAGGAAATCTCTCAAAATGCAACTGTTCACTTCACTCTAGTGTGGTTGCAGGTGGATGGCCCCTTGCTGGTTCAGGTGCCAGCATAGAGGACGTTGCTGTAGTCGAGCTTTCTAGTGACTAAGGTGTGGATGACTGTCCTGCAACAGTCTGCTGGAATCCATCTGAAGATCTTCGGAATTTTGCGGATTGTGTGCCAGCAGGAGGAGGCACTAGCGTTTACCTTGCGGGTCATGGATAGGGAGGAGTCGAGGATGATTTCTAAGTTGCAGGCATGCTCAGGTGGTGCAGGGGGGCCCTTTAATCATGTGGGTCACCTGGAGTCGTCCCAAGCTGAGGTGGCGTTTCCAAAGATGTTGAGCTCAGTCTTGTCAGAGTTGAGCTTGAGGCAGCTTTCTCTCATCCAGTTGGCAACAGTTTCCATTCCTGAGTGGAAGTTCCTTTTGACCGTGTCGGAGTCTTCGGTGAGTGAAATTATGAGTTGTGTGTCATTGGCATATCAAACGATGTTCACACCGTGGTGTCTGATGATGGCAGCAAGAGGGTCTATACTTTGAACAGGGTGGGACTCTGATCCTCTGCGTCCTCCCAGAGAGGAAAGGGTGGATCCATTCCAGGGCTCTTCTGTGGATTCCTATGACATGGTATCTGGTGCGCAGAGTGCTATGGGAGACCATGCCGAATGCTGCTGAGAGGTCGAGGAGTATGAGTGCTGCGGTGTGGCCGCAGTCTGGGAGTAATCAGATGTTGTTGGTGGAGGGCTGTCTCCGTGCTGTGGTTGCTGTGGAAGCTGGACTGGGAGCTGTCCAGGGAGTTGTTGGCCCCAATGAAATTTCATAGTTGATTGCTTTCTCCAGTACTTTGGCGGGGTAGAGTAGCAACGAGATGGGCCGGAAAATCTTTAGTTTGGATGGGTTGGCTGAAGGTTTCTTCAGGAGAGGGCATATTTTGGCATGTTTCTAGTCCTTGGGGAAGGTGTTTGTGTTGATGGAGCAGTTGATTGTGTTACAGAGTTCAGAAGTGATGGATGTGCTGGCTCTGATGTATATATAGTGCAGACAGGGGTCCGAGGGGGCTCCAGAGTGGGTGCTGTTCATGATGTTGACTGTTTCCTCTGTGGTGAGTGTGAACCAGCTATGGATTGTCTGGGTGGTTCTGGGGGGGGGGGGCGTCGGTCACAGGTTCCGGTGCCAGGATTTTCCAGGATTAAGCTGTCGTAGATGTACTGGATCTTGTGGTGAAAGAAGGATGCTGGTGGCTTTGGAGGGGGAGTCTGTGAACTTGTTGATGACTGAGAAGATTTCCTTAGAGTTGTGTGTGATGCACTCCCGGAGTGTGTCCTGCATTGTGTTCTTGATTTTTTGTGGGTGGGTGGTGGTTGCAGCTCTGAGTTAGGTGAGGTCTTTGCTAGTTTGGCTGTTCCTTCATTTTTACTTTAAATGTCTGCAGGTACGTTTTGATTCTTGGAGTTTGGTGGTGAACCCACTGGCTTTCTTAGGTAAGCGTTGGCCGATGGCAGCCGGAGAGGGGCTAGAGTGTTGTCATTTTCGGTGGTCAATGCGTTGAGATTGCATGCTGTTGTGTTGGCATCGTCAGAGGGGGGATTTGGCGAGCAATGAGGTAAGTTGCTCATTTGTGATTTTGTTCCATTTCCTGTGGTAAGTCCTGGAGGTGCGGGTCGTTGTGTACAGTGATTGTGAAGTGTATGCTGCGGTGGTCGGTCCAGTCTGGGGTGGAGATGGTATAGATGGTGACCCGGTTGCTTGAGGTGAATATGGGGTCCAGTGCGTGTCCTGTGATGTGAATGGGTGAAGAGACCAGCTCTCTGAGGCCGAGGGTGGCGAGGTTGTCGAGTAGAGAGGTGGTGTTTGGATCAGTGCAGTCCTTGAGGTGGAAATTCAGGTTGCCGAGGAGGAGGTAGTCGACTGACGCTAGGGCCTGGGGGGTAGTGATGTCTACGATGTCGTCTATGAAAGCTGGTTGGGGGCCGGGTGGCCTGTACACCAGGGTGCCGCGGATGGAGGAGTTGTGGTTGGAGTGGACCAATAATGAAGGTTTCCCATGGTGGTGCAGTTTTCTTCTGGGACAGCCTTGACACTGTTGAAGCCTCCTTCAGAGCAGGAACAAAATCATGGACTATCCAGTCTCAGGTTATAAATAAAGACAATATAATACGTGCACGGGAACTGATGGCATGAGAGGAACTCCAATACAATCTTTTATGCATGAAGACCACAGAAATGTGAAAATACATCATGCAATCAGAACAGCAGAGAGGTAATTTCTTCATTAAGTACATGGTCTGATGTTGATCAGGTGATGCATGGTGTTACACATATATAAGGCATTTATCCAATCACAGTAGAACAACATTTCATGATGGCAGCATGATACAAGATGATCACAAGCGTGACCTGCACATTTCTCAGACAGTTGGGACTTTCCAAACATCACCAAACCAGTTTCTTCATACCCTTTCCTCAGACCTATGTGGACATTCAGATGTCTATCTGTTGCTGGGTGAATGAAGCAATGTTTGTTGCATGAGGTGTCTCTTTGAAGCAAGCCTTGCATTACAAGTTGTCTGTCAGGGTTTATTTGGTAAAGGTCATCCAACCTTTTGCATATGTTTTTCAGGCCTGTTCAGCATTGACCATCACAGGATTAAGTCAGGCCTGGAAAAACAATAAAATGGATTCATTAGCCAGTTTCCAGATTACCTCCTCTGATAATCAATGATGAAACAGTGTTCCCAATTCTCTTGCACTGTCTTGTAACCATCAGTTTTTGATTTTAGATATTGTGCCTGGTATGAATGCTGTTGCTATCGTGGGAATCATTGTTATTGCTGTCTTGCGTCATACTTTGTACGTCTTTTTCAAACTTCAGCAGATACCAGATATATCACTAAATGTGTTTTTTTGTGTAGGCAATGTTGCACATGGGACATTAACATTAGTTATTATCCGTAGTGTATATGTGTGTGTAATTAGGAACAAATATTTGCTTCCCCTACATGGAATCTGGGAATCAAAGTTGGGCCACTACTTACTAATCTAGTCTGAACCTAACAATAACCCATTCCTCTTATTATGATCCCTATGTACTTAGTGTTACACATTATAATCAATGACAACTCTTATTTGATAGGAAATGCAATGTTGATGCTGTTCTATGCTTTCCACAGTTATAGTTAGTGAAGTTGATGTACAATACTACTCTGAATTTTGTCATTCACTAAGCACTGCTGGAGCAGATGTGAGGAAACATCAAATCACATAATATATGTAGCTTTGCAACATACTTCACTTTCAATTTAACATTCTTCTTTGTCCCACAAATAATCTTTGCTCAACTCTATGGTATTTACTTTTATTGATAATTTGGGAAAGAAGTTCAAAGTCTCAAAGTTCAAAATCTAAATGTCATTTAATGCTCCTATTCTAATGTAAGAGTGATCCATGGTAAATCAGCAGGCACCATGAGACTTAGCGCAAAGAAAACCACTGGTACCCATAACCATTTCCTGGGGTCCTTGAAGAGGAGTCAGACATCGTTGCCTTATTGAATTTCAAAAGATACATCAAAATTACTAATTTCCTATACCTCATATTCTTCCCCAGAGGTCACCAGTACTTGAGGCATAAAGGTATTGTAGAAAGGAGGCCAGGTACTCTAGAACTGAAGGTTTAATGAGGTCTATCAGCCAGATCTGGAGGAGATCAAGGTTGTAAAGTTGAAGTTGACGGTTGGTGAAGTTGACGGTGCCCCTAGTCCTCACAGTTATACAGTGTTGCAGTTGTAGAGGGCTCCTCTCTCTGGAGTTCAACAGCCTGTAATCACAGTACCATGGAACGCCAATCAGTTGTGGCCACAGTCAGTGGTACCCCTGCAGTGTAGCAACAAAGGATAACCAACACTTAATGCTCACTTGGGTACTTTGTATAAGAACCAAACAGGGCTCGCTTACACCCTCTGTCTCTTGGAGGCATGCAGCACGAGCAGCCCTTGTTGAGCAGAGACTCTACCATGATGGTGATGGTGGGCAGCCAGTTATTCCACTCGTTTCTGCTGCTGCAGATGTCCATGATCTGCTACCTTCTTGATGTAAGAACTGTGGATCTAGGAGGTCAGCCCCTCCCACTTCACAGGTGACTCAGGCCTAATCTCCCTGTTAGAGCTCATGTCCAGGTGGTGCTGTCTAGCCAGAAGGGCCTGCAGCGCCTGATGCTGAAGGCAATGCAACATTGCTATCAAAATGACTTATCAGATACTGACAGCTCAACACTAGACATGTGCGTAGGCCAGTCAAACAGTATTTCAGTTGGTGCTCAGTTTTGCCAATTTTGTCAAGTATACGTCTCCTGACTAATGAAGCAAGTCATAGTGCATCAATCCAGAACAGCTCAGGAGATGTACAAAACCTCATAAAGGGACATATCTCACTGGGGTACCTGACTTAATTCAATCAATTCACCCCCTCCTCTTTGCGCACACCTAATTCCCCAATTTATTGTACCTCCTGTCAGCTGTTACTCATATAAAAAGCTGGATCATTATAATACATGTAACATACATCACTGTCAGTAGCACCATTCCTTTCAACTAATGTAGGCAGGACAGTAATATTCACATATCAGAGGCACAATCGTTATCATTGGAAAACATACATGTACTAAATTGGAAACCTGTAACTCAACTCCGTGAGGCTAAAGTGGAGATAAGGGTAATATGCATCTAAAAATGTTTTTTTTTCCTCATTATCTATTTTTCTTTTTCTCCTTTTAAATTTTTAAATCAGGACCGTAAAATCCAGTCTAAGTATGTGAAGGAAAAGGCTCTATACTCTGTGTACAACCATATCCTTCAGAAAGGTATATTGAACCATGACATGAATCTGTACAAAGAAAAAAACATTTATCTCCCTCTCGTCACTGCCCCATACTTTCAACATAAACTTCTCTAATTATACTTGAGAAATAATATGCAGTAATAAATTTGGAAAACAAATGTTAATAGTAATAGCCAACCATCATTGTATAGTCAAGAGTATAATCAATGCATCAAGTCTTTCTCTTATAGTGTAAATGTAACACAGGACATACATTTGGAAGTGACTGATAACATTATATTAATATTTTGGTACTGTCCCTGTATCTAAAGTCCCACCACTGAGGCATTCAATAAGTATGACCAAATAGTTGCTATTGGATAACTCTTCTAATCACATATACTAGTACCATCTTAATTAGAAATCAGCACTAAAAAAATAAATAACAATGACACTCAGTAACAGTGGAATATTCACAGAAACTATTTCACCAAATGGTAACCCGAAGGTCAGGAATAAACAAACGTTACACCTGTATACAGCCAGTATTGTGGGAACACAACATTGTATCCTATTATTCTCCTTCAACACACAGAAAATGTGTATCGAGGCTGGAAAGGTTGGGACCTTGCAGGCATCACCGCTGTCAGAAGTCACTTCCCCTTTCCCGTACAAGTGTGATGTTGTGAAATGGAGATGTGCCTTTAAGATTAAATACGGGCAGGGCAGGGGGCACACACCAGTCTTTACTCAGTGCACACTGTCTGCAGTTTTCGTGTGGATATACTCTTGCATACTGCAAAAACACAAAACAGGATGCAATTCATATTTGGCACTCTTATCATCAGAAGTTTATTACTAATAGCTGTACTGCAGTACTATTTTGTACATCGTAAGGTAGGAATAACTCTGTTCTAATATAGGTATGTCTAATATCCAAAACCAGTATAGAAAGTATATAGTTGCCGTCTACAAATGCATGAAGGCAATCCATGTCAGATGTACCCCCAAAACTCTCATAAATTATGAAAACATAAAAAGGGATATAGACAGACGGATACAGAAAGCACATCTTCTCCTCCATGTTCAGAAACCAAGAAAAAACATGGATAGAAAAATACTCCTCCTGCAACCAATTATATTAATCATTGATATACATACACATATAGATACACACATATATATATGCATACATATATATGCAGATATGTACATCTCTGCATCCATGATGTATGAGAAAATCATACAACCTTAAAATTAACAGTATCCAAATACTTATTAGGCATCAACATTCAGCTGTACATTTATTTATTCGTTAAATCCACCACATCGTGTACACCACACTTCTACTCTGTCACGGCGGCATATGGAGGATATTACAACAATCCGTGGCTTTGCGCTTGGAGCCATGTCCAGAGTCTGTGGTGAGCAGAAATGGGGAAGGTAATCTTAACTGGCACAACCGATGCAGAGACCCTGCACACAAATGGAAATTTTGTGCCCAGAGCTGATCAGTGAATGCCAAAGATAAATTTACAATTGTCGTGAAATGATCGTTCTTTCTACTGAAATTCCTCCATGTTGAAAAACAGTAGAAATATTGTATCAATATCATCCCTGCATCCAGGATACATTGGGTATAAATAAAAAACATGCACTGTTTTTTTAATCTGTGGAGGAAACTTCATCTGTAATATTGCAGAATCGCACCCAATTAGTGCTATTTTTCTTGTTTTTATTTTCCCATCAATCAGTTAATTTCCTTACATATTCATATTTTGTTTCTGAACTATGAGTGCACTAGGTAAGCACAGTAGGATATCTGGGGAAATGGTACTTCCTTTTCTGAATTACCTGCAGTTTTTAATGTATATCTTCTCGCATTTGTATGATATGAAAACATACAATAAGCGAAGGAAAAGTTTGCAGAATTCACCCTGTGTATCTTATAATATATGTGTAACCAGAATGTTTAACCCAAAAACAGCACATTCATTGTTTTGTTCAAACCATATTCCTCTAACTAGAGACAGTGTGCAAAGTACAATGTACAATAATTAGGTGAATGCATTAAAGAATCCATTATTATTTACAGGAAATCTACTGTTCTGATACAATATAACAATTTTTGCCGTTCTGCTAAAAAATAAAGTATATTTTGACAAACATGTTGCATTTTCTTTTGCTATTTGCAATTATTCAGGATGGGGTGAAAATACCCATTGCCCTTTTATACTTTAGTTACACTCACATGGCTTCAACATACTGCATGTACTGCAGTTCGCAGTACCACATTATGGATCGGTAAAGAGAATTGTCTGCAGTTAGGGTAATTTTTGTCCATATGTTAATGCTATTTGAACTTGTATTGATGGTTGATTAGTGCAAAGCCTTTATTATTCGGGTGAGCACACATTTGCATGGTATAACAATATGAGGTTCTGTACAATTCTTCCAGAATGCTTTCTCATCAAATGCAAATATTTGCAGAAGCTTGAAAGCAGAATTTACTATTCACTATTATCTTTTTCTTTCAAAGTATGTTCACAAAAATGCAAGTAGGAAAGAAACATTTTGCTGAACTACTACGAAAGTTAGGTGTCATTTCTTTGAAGCATCATTCGGTAAAATGTGTGGATGCATGGTAGTATTTCCAAAATTTATATTCATAATGGAAAAATCAATGTAACCATTTTCAGCAAAGTTATGGGAAACATGAAAATCAACAAGCATTGGCAAAACGCAAAAATATTTTTTCCGTTCTCTAAAAGCACACATTGCCATAGTAGTTCCTGGCACAAACAAAGCCCATCGATAAACAGAGAGAATTCAATTAACAAAAGGCCTTGGATAACCAGCTAGGGGCAGAATTCTTAAAGAAAATGACAAAATGCACCAATGGTGTCTGTCCTTGAATTAGTGCACATTTACATCTTTTATGAATCAGCAAGCATTTAAAGAAGCAGACCACGAAATCGGACTCCTAGAATATTTGTAAACATAATTTTAGCAGGAAAAAATATGCATGTGTTTTTACAGGACAAGTGGGTTGATGACACAACCTATCCCATGTACAAGTAGACATTTCTATAACATTCCACACCCCTGACAACATATTGTTAACTGCTGCAAATGAATCGTCTGGTCCCTCAAGACTAAATTTGTTCACTGTAAAAATCTTGGCAACCATTGATGGGTAAAAATATTTTGAAATGTAATGCCTACATAAGAACATTCTTATTTTTTGAACACTCTCCACAACTGCAGAGTAAAACAGCCCCTGAGGATCTTAACCTAAAGCCACTGACAAGTGATGAAGTCAGAAGCTTGTATCTTATCATGTGTGATGACTTAACACTTGAACTTAAATTCTCTACAGGTTGTAAGCATGTAACAGCCATCTCTTGTCTATTTGCAAACCTTTCCCATACTTAGGGGGTCATTATGAACATGGCGGTAAACACCGTCGGCCGACGTGGCGACAGTGAACAGAAGACCGCCAGTGGCGGTGAACAGAAACCCACCATATAAAGATGCCAAAAACTGAATTCGCCAACATTTCTACTACCACCAATGACCGCCAGGCCCTTGTTGGTGGAAAGGCTGCACATCCCATCCCGCCAAATAATGATGCACAAATCACCACAGCGGTTACTGGATGCCGAACGACTATTGGCGGTACAGACCGCCACGGCCAGCAATGGGACCCAACTGCAAGAAAAGCACACATTGGCAAGTTTGAAACCCACACAGCTGACACACATCCGCAACACTATAAAACACACACAGACACACCCCACAATCCTTTGCATCGCCAATAGGAGAAGCCAGACTGACAATACTACACGCAGACACTGAACGCAACATTCCACAACTCACAGACCCAACCATACAACAGCACCCTCACCAATATCCACACAACACACCACCCACAACACATACCATGGCACCCCATAAGCACCCACGCTTCACAGAAAGGGAGCTGAGAACAATGGTGGATGAGATACTCAAGGTCAAGCCACAAATCTTCAGGGCACTGGTCCAGCACACACCCATCACCAAGAAGATGGAGCTATGGCAGACTATAGTGAACAAGGTCAACACAGTGGGAAACCCTCCACGCATGAGGGACGACATCCGCAAGAGATGGAACGACCTGCGCGGGAAGGTGAGGTCCATGGATCGAGGCACAACATTGCGGTTCAGAAGACTGGGGGAGGACCCCCACCTACCCACCCCAAATACACTGAATGGGAGGAAAAGGCCTCACTGGACTCACTGGAGGAATGGACTTGGGTAAGTCATCTACAATTACCCCATATCCACCACACCTGTAATGCATGCACCACCTGACCCCTCCAACTACCACCAGGATCACACCCCAACCTGGCCTCAATCACTACATCCAGGCACCCTGGATGCCCACAAACCCACCAACAGGCCCACATCCCTCCCCCTGTTCACAGCCAACCACCCATGCAAGGTATCACAATGGCACTAACCACCCACAATGCACCACCACATCCCATGCAAAATGCAATGGTAACCCCACAAAAGGTCCCTGCATGGCCCAACAGGGGGAAAAAACTGCATAAAACAGGGCAGAGCTGTGCATACTCATCCGAATTAGTAAATGTAACATACATGTCCATTCCCCCCCACAGGCACTACCACCCATGCCACCCTGACGGAAAGGCCATGGAGTGCCAGCGCCCCACATGGAGACAGAGGCACCACTCAGGACACTGGAGAGGGAACTGTGGACACTGAGGAATACCCTGGCACGTCAGACAGTCCTGGACACAGTCCTGGCCTGTCAACCTCCAGCTTCCCCACCCAGAACACCACTGACACCCCTATTACCCAGCCACTAACATCTTCACATGCCAAATGACTCCACCTACCAATAGGCAGGATGACGAAGGCCCCAGTACAAGTCGCACTACCAGACCTGTGCAGGGGACACAGACAAAGGGGTCTAGGCCCAGTGGGAGGGCATCAGTGGCCCGGGGGGAGGCCAAAGGATGGATGCTGCAGCCCAAGAGGTGATGCCTGAGGTCCTGGGAGCATACCACCATACCCAAGACAGGATGGGCCAGACCCTGGCCACCCTGGAGCAGAGTCAAAGGCTGCAGATAGCCCAACATCAAGAGACCATAGAGCAGTGGAAACACCATGGCCACTATTGCAGGGGTGCTGCAGCACCACCACCCAGCCTAGGCTGAGACCCCCACATACCAGGATGCCCCTACCACCACCATGACACAGACCAGCCATCAAACTCAGCAGCAGCAACTGGACTGGTGTCACTGTCTAAGAAAACACAGGAGATCAGCACCCCTACCCATACAGCCCAGCACCAGACACTCAAACCGTCCCTCAGTCCCAGATATGGCACTGGAACACCTGCCAATACCAAGGCACCCTCAAAGAAGTGATTTTGACATGAACTGTCTCCCAAGTGTACCACTGTGCTACCATCCTCACCGGCCAATAGCAACTCAACAACTTGCAAGGTACAGATGGACCTACACCCACTGCCACCAATCACCCAGCCCATGTACCCAGTATGGACATCCACCATCAGCTAACTCCCGATCACTGTAATGTGCACCAATGCAATCCTGACAACAAATAAAACACATGTACAACAATTCCTATGTCCCCTGTCATTATGTTTAATCAAATGTGAGTGTGAATGCATTTGCCAGTTAAATTCAATATCAGACCTTTATTGCAGGAATGGCACCCAACACACACATTGTGTGGAGTAAACAGAAATGTACACCATGTTGGTTATCATGGCACATGGGACCTTAAATTCATGTAACAGTGTCAATAACTACAGACCCCACATCCCCATAGTGAATAAGTCAGACTGACAATATGCAGTGCAGACAACATCATCAGTGAACAGTACCTCATAGTCACTGGAAGTATAGTTGGATCAGTTGGTTCCTGGAGTGAACATCTTCCCCCTCTTCATCCTCACCATCACTCCTATCCCCTCTCAGAGGAATCAGGTCTGGATATACAGCACACTCCTCTTCCAGTAGGGGGATAGATTTCCTTATAGGCACTTTGTGCAACATGCAGCAGGCCACCACTATTCTACACACCTTCTCAGGGTCATAGCACAGGGATACCCCAGAGAGATGGAGGCAACGGATTCTAGCCTTTAGGAGACCTATGGTGCGCTCCATCACCCTCCTAGTACGGCCATGGGCTTCATTGTAATTCCTCTCAGCATCTGTCCTAGGATTCCTCACTGGTGTCAGGAGCCAATGCATGTTGGGGTAGCCAGAATCACCTGCAAAAGTGGGTGAAACTGGACTGTAACAAAATACCATCAGTTGCAGACAGCCTGGCTGTCAGCTATGTACAGAAAAAGTGTCAAACACTTACCTATGAGCCATTCTCTGTCCCCTTGTAGTTGTTCCATCATGTGTGGCACACTGTTGTTCCTCAGGACAAATGAATCATGGACTGATCCAGGGAACATGCCATTCACATGTGAAATGTACTGGTCTGCAGTACATACCAGTTGTATGTTTATTGAGGTCTTCCTGTTTCTGTACACCTGTTCACTTACTCTTGGGGGGATGAGAGCTATGTGGGTGCCATCGATTGCACCTATTGACATGGGGAATGTTGGCAAAGGCATAAAAGTCTGATTTGATGGCAAGGAGTTCAGCCCTTTGGGGAAACTTCACATATGTCTGCAGGTATAGCACAAATGCATCCAGTAATTTGGACAGGATAAGGCTAAATATTGGCTGTGAGAACCCAGCACCCATGCCCACTGTCACCTGAAATGAGCCTGTGTCCAGGAAATGGAGTACAGAGAGCACTTGCACTTCAGTAGGGATGGCATGCTGATTCCAATTGCTGGCCTCAGTACAGGATCCAGTAATGCACAAAGTTCATGGACAGTAGCACGAGTGAGTCTGTAGTTGATAATGTTGTGACATTCCACTATGGTCTCCAAATCAACACGAGGTCTGTACACAGATGGGGCCCTCCCTCACCACATGGGTCTGTACCTAGGAGGAGTGGAGAACACATTTGAGGGACACACATTCATTTGCACAACCTGTTGTGTATAAAACACTGCTGTATAACATGTAGGTTACACACAAGCATTGTAGGAAGTACAACTGGAATGACATGTTTGAACTGATATGTCTGGACTGTTGTGGGCAGTAAATAGTTATTTGGGCATGCAAATGAGGGATGGGGTCCATAGGGCCTGCATGGGGCCCATGACCAGGAAATATATGCGTAGTACTTGCAAAATGGCAGCCCCCTGCCATCCAGATATGTAGCAGTGGAAGTGACCTCATACCGCTAGCGGTTGTTGTAATGGCGTGCACCCATTCATTGTTTAACATGGTTGTCAATGGGGAATATGGGCCTATCAAGATCGCCGCTGGAGCGTACGCCATTTCGTCACCCCAGGTTCACTTGACTCCCGGATTCCGTGCATGGAAGTACTCCATTGAGTGTGCTGCTGTGTTCTGACTCTGGTTACTCAAATGGCAAGAGTCACAGGGTAAAGGGCCCTGGCCTTCGCCACAGAGGAACTGGAGAAGCCGGTGGACGGGGTCCTACCCCTGTATGCCAAGTTATATGGGTGACCAGAGGTGCAGGTGAGTAGGCGGGTGGTGTGCATGGATGTGTGTGATGGTGGTGGATGCCTGTATGCATGTGTGGACGATTTGTAACTGCACAGGCGTTGAATGTTTGACAATCAGCGTGAGTGAGGTGGTGGAATGATGTTGTTAAGTGTCCATCCCATGGGGGACGTATAGCCAGCTGGATCAAATGGGCATTGTCTGACCTCTGTGTTACTTTTCTGTGTGTCCCCTAAAGGTCAGCGCCTATCAGAAGAGGGAACTCTGCCAGTCCATCGCCAGGGAGGTGCGAACCCTGGGGTTCTACAACCGGCAGAGCACATAGTGCAGGAAGCAGTGGGAGGACCTGCGGCCCAGCTAGGGAAGACCTCCCAACAAGGAAAGGGTGGCCATCGGGCCCTGACCCCCCCAAATGCACCGCATTTGGGCAGTGGCATATCCAGACTTGGATGGGTGCTTGAAGGCTGCACAGCAGACACAAGGGGTGAGTACCAATACCATTTTATGCCTCCTTGATGGATGTCTGAGGGTGCTGTAGTATGTTATGTCTGCTGTCTAGTGGCAGGGACTCTGACTGGTGTCTTACAGCAATACGGCCCCCATGGGCAATTAGATGATTAGGGGCAGGTCTGCAGTTCCTCAGGTCCTTCTGTAATGTGGGAGATGGTTGTGTGCTAGGATTGTGGCCACTAGTCAGGGGCATAGGCATGACTGTAGCTGTAGGTGCTGCGGTTTGGTGTATTATCTGGGTGGGAGTATGAGTGAACCAAATATGTACATCCATTCAGGTATTAACATATTTCTCTCCTGTTTTGTCTCCCCACCCCTGTACTCTTGTGCTGTCTATGTACATCAGCTTCTTCTGGCAAGGGAGTAGTGGCACTGGAGAGTGGGGATGCATCGGCCCACAATTCCAAGAAGGCAGAGTTGACCAACGCCAAGGGCACCAGTGGGTTGGAGGCCGAGGGGGGTACCACAGGGGAGGCCACTACCCCTGGAGGTAGTGACTCTGATACCTCCTCCGATAGGAGCTCCCTGGTGGTGGCGGACCCTAGTGGGCCCACCCAATCTTTGACATCTTCGGCCACCCCTCATACCATCACCGCCCTCCCAGCTGCTCCCCACCCAGTAGCCCGTGCCCACTCACCCAGAAAGGTGGGTGTCTCCTTCGCCCCAGGCACCTCATCCCGGCCCAAGTCAGCCCTGCTGCCCTCACTGAGAAGGCTATTGACCTCCTGAGGACCATCTCTGTAGGGCAGACAACCATTGTGAATACCATCCAGGGGCTAGCACACCAGATGCAGCAGCGCAATGCATACCTGGAAGGCATTCACGGTGCCATGTCTGGCCGACAAAGATCTTTTCAGGCTCTGGCCTCCTCTTTGACGGCAGTCAGTGTCCCTGGTCTTTCCATCCCACCTCTAACCTCCTCTACCCCTTCCAGAACCCCACTCCCTTCACCCATCCCAAACACACATTCAGACAGCCATGCACACACCTCAACACACAAAAACATACAGAGAAACACAAGCACCACACTTCCCACCACAGCCAACATACAAAAGCACACACGACAAAATCCACTTCCCCCAGTGTGTCCACCTCTCCTGTCTCCCTGTCTGTCACCTCTACATGCACACTCACATGCACTGCTCCCTCAGTCACTGTTGCCGGCCCCATTCTTGCAGTCACCACAACATCAGACATCCAGTCATGCACTCCGGACACCATACCTGCACTCACCACAACTTTGAGCGACACTTGCAGCACACTCACCAAACTAGCAGACACCCAGACAACATCCATTTACACTGGTAGCTTGTCTTGTCCCACTGTGTCCACCACCCTTCCTCCCGAAACACTAAAACGTTTCCAGACACCCACCCAACACACATCCCCCACACTTCAGCATACTGTACAGGCACCTGCATCCTCGTCATGCACACCTACACCTGGTACAAACACTCCCTCTACCTCCACTCCCACACCTTCCTCCATGTCCACCCCGACTGTCCCTAAAAACCTTTCCTGTACCATGTTGACCTTTTCAAACCAACTGGCCCACCCCGTCTCGTCCCTAAACATGCTAACCTCCTTGCCCTGTCCACTCCTCCCAAGTCCACGTCCACGTCTGCCCCTGTCCGCCCTTCCCATTCCCATGCCCCTTCCCCACTGAGCAATAAGCCCCGTGCTGGCCCTGGTACATCTGCCCCCCCGGTCCAAGCCCGCCCCCCCACCTTCCAAGGCTAAACCCAAACCCCTTCACCTCCCAAACGTAAACCCAAGCCCCCCCTCGCAGATGAAAGTCCCCACCCCCGCCACCACTGCCCCTGTTCCCTGAGGTGCCTGGCTGCCCCATTGATGTCCCTTTATGGTGGAGTACCATGTGCACATGTGGGAGTCATGTTCGGGCCATTTGGGCCCATCAGCCTTTTTGTGTTGGACTTGCCAATGGCCTCATTTGGACAATCCGCTATAACTTTTGTAATAAAGTTTGTGTGCCCAGTGTTGGTGTTGGCACACTCTGGATACGTGGTTCATCAATTCATCTTGGGGGGGGTGCTGTGCACATGTGTATACTTTTGGCAGGTTGTCTTGGCCTTGTGTCGGGTAAGTACCTCTTGCTCAGGTGTGTATGGCTTATTGATATTGTGAGGGGTTGGGGGTGCGTTGCAGGGTGGGTAGAGTGGGTGGGTATGTAACTGTGCCCTTTCTTCCCTTGTTTGGTAGGTTGCAGTACTTACCGTCGTCGTCTTCGTCGGCGGTCACAGTCGTTGAGGTATATGGCAAGAAGCAGGACTGGCATGATTTCCAATTCTCTCTCCATGTCTGCTTCGGCGTGTTGTGTGTGCCTCCGGTGAGTGTTTCCTTTTATTTGGTTTGTTTCCGCCAGGCTTTGAGTGGCAGTGGTTCCCACCCTGGAACTGATGGTGGTCTTGTGCTTCATTATTTGTTGGGTGGGCAGGGCCTTTCCTTTGGCCTGTGGGCAGCCTCTTCCATCGTTGTCGGCACTCCTCTGCTGGCGGTGAGTGGTTTTCAGGCTGCCTTTTTTTCATGTGCTTCATTATTTGGCGGTCCAGACTGCTGACCTGTTGGCGGTGGTTACCGCCACCGCCAGCGGTGCGGTCTTTCCGCCCGTGTTCATGATGAGGGCCTTAGTCTAGTGCCAGATGTTAATGTAGTAAGTGCAGTAGTGGTCACATATTTAGGGCTAGTGTATCACTTTCTTACAATCTTCCCACAAATCTTATGGTACAATATTGCTAAACAATGTATCCAGATCCTTTCAAAGCAGCCCTCTCATGGCTATTATTCTGTTTAACTCTGTAAATTTTTATGCATGCTGAGAGACTGTCTCTCATGATCTCCAGCTGTGTGTCAGCATTGCTGAGCACCTCCTCCGAAATCTTGGTGTTATGTTTCGTGTGATGTGCATACGTGGCCATATCCCATATTGAATTGCACAATCCCTCATACCTCTTGCCTGGTCAGCTGAGTCATCATAGGAACGCTGCTATCACTTAGATCAGTCGTGGCACTGATAAACTCTATTATTTAAATCGTACTTCTGTTCATGCTTTCTGATAGCATGAGTTACTTCCTCTTATACTTTGGCTAAGGAATAACTGTCTAATTCTTTCAAAAGGTCCATTACTTTTTATTTTACTTTTTTCACTACTTCCTCTTCCATCAAACGCCATGCTAGGGTGCAGCTTTCGCGTTCCTTCTCTGCCTGCTGCTATGCAGCTAGCTCAGAGTGTTTAGTTCCTGTTGTGGTGCCCTCAGGCTGTAGTGTATTTCCCATGCTGCCTATCAAAATGTCCTCAAGGAAAATCTACGTGTTTGTTCCTATGACTGTGCACTCGCCACAGGAAGAGAGCTTGGAAAGCCTTTATTACCTCTAATTGTTTCATCATCCAATCTTCCTTGCCCTTGTCTTACCCCACACTCTGGAGGAGACTGTTCTTCAGTTCATATAGTTCTTTGTGTATCTTATTCTCCACATATAGGACAGCCCCTCATTCTGGTGACATCTCATATGCTACTAGAATGTAGGCAGCACGGTAAAGCACAACACATATCCACAAAGTCATAATAACAATACTGTTGGATACCTTGCAATGTCAAAATACAACCCCTTTGAAAAGATCCTTACCAGGATCGAACAGACATTGAAAACTGAACAGTACAAATTTCCCTTTTTATGCTACGCAGACAATTCAGCTGTAGAAACAAAAGCGTGTCAGCAGGCTATCCCTGCCGCTCATTCCCAAGAAGATATGAGGGCTCTCGGGTTAAGTGCAAACTTGCTCCTTAGGGACACCCAAGGCATAAAACATGTTGACCTATAGTTAGGGCTAAAGTCAATGTCCTTTTGCCCCTCATTTATTTTGATAGAATCGGGGAGCATTATTTACCTCAGACTCCCCTTGTTTTTAACCTTGACCGAGACCCATCACACACAATAAATTTGTCGCAGTGTGGCTCTCAAGTGAATTTTTATCTACTTTTTTCCAGCTCTCTGTTCTTTAAAGTAGGTCGGAATTTTTTCCTACTCCTTTTGGTGGTATGCATTTCAAAAAGATCTCCGGCACCAAGCCACTTCATGTGGCCCGTCAACATTGCAGCGCCAGCCCGGCGAGGAGCAGACCAGTTGATGAAGCATGACATCCAGTGGATGTGTGAGGGTTCTAGCTTCAAAACATAGAAGTGCCTCTATAGTTTCTATCACAGGATGAAGTCAGGCCTGGAGAAATAATAAAATGGATACATTAGCCAGTTTTCACAACAAGTAGTGAGGACTCGTGTACAATGGTGAGTCCTCTGCCTGGGCCGGAGGGCCGGTCCCTCCTTAGGATGCTGTAACCATCGAGAATGGCGATGGAGATGTCTGGACCCGAGGTGGGGTTGGTCCAGGTCTCAGTAAGGAAGGCGATGTCCAGCTGGGCGGAGTCCCAGCATTCAGTGGTGTGTTTGTTTAAGGAGCAGATGTTCAAGAGCAGGCAGTTGATGGGGTTGTGGAGGGCGTTGGTATCTTTGTGTGCAGACAGTACCTTCGGCTTGTTGAGGCTGGGGCTAAAGTTGCAGTTCCTACAGGTGAAAGGTCCATGGGTGTCCTTTGGGGAGATGATGCAGCAGTTGCTGAGACGTCCAGTGTTGAGGTGGAGGAGGGTCTCAGAGTTGTAACGGAGGCAGTCCAGGGTGTGGTTAAATGGAGGTCCAGGGTTCCTGGCACTGGGCACGCTCCAAGCACTGATGGGTGCAGACGGGCTTGCCTTTGGTATGCCCACGGCACGGCCGTGCTGCAGCCACCATTAAGGGGGGATGTAAAGGGGCGGTGGCCAGCTGGGAGGAGGGAGGGTGGTAAAAGTGCTTTGCTAAGGGGCAGAAGAAAGAGAGGAGAAATGAAAAATGAATAGAGAAAAAAACAAGAACAAGAGAAGATAGAGAAAAAGGCAGAAAAAGCAAGAGTGAAAGAGCGACAGAGAGAAAGAAATACATACTTGTGATGGCCACTAGACCACCAGGGATGAGGCGCAGGGACGAGCCTGCTGGTGGAGGAGGACCTCGAACTGATAGCCAGGAGAGTCTCAGTTCGTCCCAGCAAAGGCAGAGGCAGCAGCAGCCAGAGGAGCTGGGGAGGGCGGCAGACGCTGAACAGGAGACTCTGGGACACTATGGGGAGTATCCATGCACTTTTTAAATCCACATTCATTTATTCATAATCTTATTTGAACTGTCCCTATTAGGTGGATGGGTAAAAGGGCAATTGGTGGGTCCAAGACCATAAGCACAATGATCTCTCACAGTGATTCTGCTCATCTGGATCCACCTTGTGCTGATAAACCAGAATTTCTCTAAGTAAGTTAGGAAATAGCAGTCTTAGCTAAAGTAATTCACAATCATAAAGTGCCAACATGGGTTTTCACACAATAAAACACAGAGCAGCTAGCCACATCTATCTTCTGAAAAGTTTCGTAGGTGTTTGTGGGAAGTCCTTCGCAGGTGAACTGGGTTACAAAGCAATACCACAGACTCCAAAGTATTGGAGGTGAGTTATTAGTTGTATGGCCTAATCTAGTAATGGGTCAGCACTCGACCACTACTGGGAACCAAACACCCCACTGTAGCGCTTGACTCTCAAAGGGTAACGCTGTAAAGCAGTCCAAGGCTTACTCAAGGGAGGTGGTGTGGGCTAGTCATAGCCATTCATGCGCACACAGGAATAACACTCAATAAATGATGGTCCAGTCTGTGCTTTTGCTTTTGATAAAGTAAAAGTACATTTATCACCACACGTTACTCAATACTATGCAGTAATTTACAAATATACACAAGTTGATGGAATTACTTTGGCTGACATGTAATCATTCCGGTGTCCCCCAGAGGGGATCTATAACCCAACAACCCACATGGCAAAACATTTACTTTTGTCCCAGTGCAATATTTGACAATAACTTGGAGTGAGAGCCCCTAAATCTTGCAATAAAGGATGTCTACTTTGGTAGGAGGTGGTTGTAAGTCTCATTACTCAAATACGCATGAACATGAAACTGTATATGCATGTTGGAATACTTTGTGCTGATAGAATTACTTTCAAATTACTTTCAGATTATTCTGGATAAACATTGTGTAACACCATTCAGCACATCTAGAGGGTGCTTGCTCATTTCCACCAACAAAACCAATTGTTCCAGCAGGAGAGCTTGATAGACACATTGAACTCTTGGACGTTTATAATTCTCTTGTCCCCCCCAAACTAGGGTGGGGATATAAAACTTTCTGTTGGGGCTGAGACTGTGCTACTCCTTCAGCTCCCCCTGTCCATGAGCGCTTTGTTAGTGGTGGACTCATGTTTCTAGGCCACCACAAGCTTGTGAGGAGCCAAAATAATTGTGGTTCCTCACAAGGCATCGTGGGCCGGTTTGCATATATGAAGAGCGGCTCTCCCACTGTGCCGGGGACAGCTGTGATGCTTTCATTCCACAGTTGCTTTGTGCGGCCTCGCGCCACATTCCGCCTTGTTTGGAGGTGTCCGGTCCCACCTGGACAACCCAGTCATGCTGCTTGTTAGACCTGACAGCCTTAGGTTGGTCATCCCACAACTTTTTGCCTGCTTCCCTTCATTTTTCTGACACTGTTGTTGATGGTTTTAGGACTCTGCGCACTTTACCATTGCTAACCAGTGCTAAAGTGCTTATGCTCTCTCTCTTAAACATGGTAACAAAGGTTCATTCCCAATTGGCATATTTGGTTTAGTTGTAAGTCCCTAGTAAAGTGCATGTGCCCAGGGCCTGTAAATTAAATGATACTAGTGGGCCTGTAGCACTGGTTGTGCCACCCACATAAGTAGCCCATAACCATGTCTCAGGACGGCCATTGAAAGTACTGTGTGCAGTTTCACTGCCATTTCAACTTGGCATTTAAAAGTACTTGCCAAGCCTTAAACTCCTCTTTTTCTACATATACATCACCCCTAAGGTAGACCCTAGGTAACCCATAGGTCAGTGTTCTATGTAGGTAAAAGGCAGGACATATACATGTGTGTTTTATATGTCCTGGTAGTGGAAAACTCCTAAATTCATTCCCCACTACTTTGAGGCCTGCTCCTTTCATAGACTAGCATTAGGTCTGCCTCATATACTGTTTGAGTGGTAGATTCTGATCAGAAAGGGGTAGATAGGTCATGTTTAGTATGGCCAGAATGGTAATAAACAATTCTGCTTATTTTTGAGGTTGGATTTTAGATTACTATTTTAGAAGTGCCACTAAGATAAACTGAGCATTTCTCTGCACTTAAAATCCATCTGTGCCTTGCAGCCTGTCTCCACTCAACGTCTAGGCCTGGCTGGTTGACAGCTTCCTTGTGCATTCCACCCAGACAACCACAAACACAGTAAACTCAGTCACAACTGCACTCATCTGCATACTGAATGGGTCTTTCTGGGTTGGAAGGGTGGAGGGGCCTTACACTTACATTTGAAAGGCTAGTGGTCTGCCCTCACACAATGGACTTCCAAACCCCCTACTGGGACCCTGGCAGACCGACCTGTCCTGAAAGGGGACATTGTTCACTTCAAAACCACTCTTTGATGTCTCCCCCAGTTCAAAGTCACTAATGGGTATATAAACTGTGTCTCTGACCCTACCAAATCAGACACATCTGACCTCAACCTGTCACAGGGAACTGCCTGGCTGCCCAAAGGACTCACCTGGACTGTTTAGCTGTAAAGGACTGCTGCCCTGCTATTGCCCTGCTGACTTGCTGGCCTCTGACTTTGCTGAGAAGTGCTCTCCAAGGGCTTGTATTGTACTTGCCTCCCGTTTTCTGAAGTCTCAGGGCCAAAAAGACTTTGGCCCTCATTCTGACCCTGGCGGTCAAAGACCGCCAGGGCGGAGGACCGCGGGAGCACCGCCGACAGGCCGGCGGTGCTCCAATGGGGATTCCGACCGCGGCGGTAAAGCCGCGGTCGGACCGGCACCACTGGCGGGCTCCCGCCAGTGTACCGCCGCCCCATTGAATCCTCCACGGCGGCGCAGCTTGCTGCACCGCCGCGGGGATTCCGACCCCCCCTACCGCCATCCAGATCCCGGCGGTCCGACCGCCGGGATCCGGATGGCGGTAGGGGGGGTCGCGGGGCCCCTGGGGGCCCCTGCAGTGCCCATGCCACTGGCATGGGCATTGCAGGGGCCCCCGTAAGAGGGCCCCTACATGTATTTCACTGTCTGCTGCGCAGACAGTGAAATACGCGACGGGTGCAACTGCACCCGTCGCACAGCTTCCACTCCGCCGGCTCGATTCCGAGCCGGCTTCATCGTGGAAGCCTCTTTCCCGCTGGGCTGGCGGGCGGTCTGAAGGCGACCGCCCGCCAGCCCAGCGGGAAAGTCAGAATTACCGCCGCGGTCTTTCGACCGTGGAACGGTAACCTGACGGCGGGACTTTGGCGGGCGGCCTCCGCCGCCCGCCAAGGTCAGAATGAGGGCCTTTATCTCATCAAGGAAACTCCTTGTGTGCTGAAAATCAATGCACAGCCTTCCAGAAATGATGCACAGCTTGCCTTGCGATGAGAAAATCGCAGCTGAACCAGAAAGACGCAGCCTGACTTCCCGAGTGAAGTGCGGTGCAGTGCCTGCCAGATCAATGCACCACCGAGTCAGAACGACCCAGCCCGACTTCTTGAGTGAAGAATCGATGCAGCACTGGCAGAGTGATATAAAATTTGATGCATGGCCTACTGGATTGATGAAACGCTTGTGACTTCATTACACATGCTCAGGATTTCCATGCATCGTCCCTGGGCGTCAAAAGATCCCTGCAACGCAGGTCAAGAACCAAGACTGTTTGCTGGAAATCAAAGCAAGGCCCCTTGCAGCGTGGAAAGAAATGATGTATCGTCTGTTCCACACCTGAAATTCCGATGGACACCCTATTTTTCCAGGCATCTCCTCCTCTGCGGTCTTCATGTATTTTTTGATGCAAACCCGGTACTTTGTGCAAACAAGAGTCAACTGTTGATTTTTAAGATTTAAGACTCTTTTTTAATCTTGCAAAAGTGATATTTCAACTTGTGCTTATTGAATCTCTATCGTTTTTGACATTAATTTAACTAGAAAAATATCATATATTTTTCTAAAACGGTGTGGTGTATTTTTGTGGTATTTTCACAGTGTTATTGCATGATTTATTGAACAAATACTTTACACATTGACTTCTAAGTTAAGCCTGACCGCTCAGTGCCAAGCCACAAGAGGGTGGGCACAGGATAATTTGGTTTGTGTGTGATTTACCCTGACTAGGATTGTGGTCCCTATTTGTACGAAGGTGCATACCTCTGCCAACTAGAGACCCAATTTCTAACACTGCTGAATTGGAGGGCAGCACAGGGAGCCCACTCCTGACTGCCCTCGGGTTCCGGGGTGTTCAGTCCCACTTGGAAATCCCCATGCTGTCTCCTCATTGGGGGCAGCACAGGGAGCCCACACCAAGCTGCCCTCATGTTTCGGGGTATTCAGTCCCACCAGGACAGCCCCATGCTGGTCCTCCTCGTTGGGAAAAGGTGGGGGGAGTCCACCCCCGGCCACTTCCACTGGCTACCTGCCCAGCCAGCACCTCTAGGTGCTGCTGCGGGAGCCAGCCTGCCATATGCTGTCTGCCCGCTCCTGCAGGCAGATGCATAAGAAGCGGGCAGACGCATATAGCTGCTGCGGCTGGGCGGGCTGCCTTGGGCGAGAGTGGCTGCACTACCTCTTCCTCCTCGGCACTGATGGGACCCCAAGTGGGGGTTCAGGTCCCCTTCTCACTTCTACGAGAAGCATGACGGTTCTCCCCACCCTCCTTTTGTTCATGAGGCCCCAGGATGGATGGGGGACCCCTAGGCCATCTTTGACTTTGCTTTTGGTGTGGGGCCCCGAAAAGGGGTTCAAGGTCCCTCTGGCATTTTCCACCGGGAGCACAACGGTGCTCCCAGCTTTGTCTTTTGCCACCGGCCCTTTTTGCAGGTAGCAGTCATCTTCAAGGTGGACGTGCATCCCCGGGCTTCATTTTCCTGTTGGGCCCTGGGATGAAGTTAGGGGGCCCCATCCAGCGCCTTCCCCGGGGCCAATGGTGCCCCCTACTTTATTTATGACCCCCGGCCCTGCCCAACACTTTGCAGTGAGGGCAATGGTGCTCCCTGAGTTTGCTTGTTTGTGGGGCCCTTGGATGGGGTCAAGGGCGAATTTGCTGGTATTCACGGGGGCCTTCCCGGCTTTACTTCTTTTGCGGTTAGCCCCTGGGCCATGGTCCACCCTGGGAAGCACTGTTAGGAACAGTGGCAGAGCCCCATGCGCTTCGCTGTTTGCCTGGAATAGGTCATAAGTGACAGACCTTTTCCTGGTGATATCTCAGGCCCCCAAGGGCCAATTTCGATGATCTTGGTGTCATTTTGCACCTGGTAATGAGCTCTTGCCACCAGGAGCACTACATTACACCTGTTCACAGAGAAGGTTACCAAATTGTAGGGAACCAGTCCCACTGACTACCTGCGCCAACCTTTCATCTGACTGACATCCTTTTCCTCTTGGTAGCTTTCTCTCCTTGTACCAGCCCAGTCCTTCCCCCAACTAGTCCTCAGTGGGGGGTAAGGGTGCCAGGTTACCTGGCCTTGGCATGTGCCTCACTGGGTTGGAAGTCTTTCAGGGCAGACTCCCTGCTCCAGGGGGCAGTCGGGGTGTTCTTCTTTCCAGTTGTCCATGACACCCGTCCTCAATTCCAGTGTCCTGCAGGGAAGCATAGCCAAGAGAGAGACTTTTTAAGTGGTGGTGGATGTGTCCAGCAGGCCTGCACCTCTAGTCAATCCAGATGTGCCTCATCACTTTCTTGCCCCTGTCGCTTCCTTCCTGCAAAGTCTTTTGGGATAGCTCAAAATGGTGTTGTCCAGGAGTTAGTGTCACATGTGCTCTGAAAGTCTCAGCCCTTCCTTCCGGACATTTCTTCCAGGGTCTCTTCGCCCATTTCCTGGCATGGGATGACAGCTGGCTGATTGATTCAAGGCCATGCTCAGGCAGCTGTACAGAGCATTAGTTGACCCTAATCCTGAGCTGAGTGAGAGAAAGATGACACTCCTGGATGACCCATAAGTTGTGCAACTAAATCTTCATAATCTACTGCATTATTCTTTTCATACAGGTTACAGAGTATATTGGTGTGCCTCTGGTCTCTGTGGTCCCTAAGGGACTGGAGTTGCGCTCTAGGCCATCCTTTCCCCTTTGACATTTAATGGAGTCTCCCTACAGTGAAAAGACAGTAAGTACACTGACATTGACATTTAATGTAGTGTCCCTAAGGTCAAAAGATAGTAAGCACACTGACTATCCCTCACATGTGTACACCACTCTCATGAGGGCTACTCGTAGTTACCATCCACTCTACATAATCCCGTCTATGCCAGGCTACCTAAGCACTGGTCTTGGGCTGCGCATGCCAAGAATCCTCCCCGCGCAGCCATCACACAGGTGCACACATGACCAGCCTGGGACCTCCTACTCTTGCTGTGTCACAGTAGCCTTTCCTCCATCAGGCGGCACTGGTGGTAAACACGCACAGTACATTTTACCATAAGCTTACTGTGGTGGAGTTCCAAACTATGAAGCTCCCTCACAGTGAAAGGTCACAAATGAGGTGATCCAAAAGTGAAAAATCAGGATGGACCCAATAGTCAGAATCATCCTCTCACACAAAGACATTAGCTACACAGCATTCCTGGGGCCACCTCAAGTTAATAAACCAGAACATACACTACAAATGACAGCGCAAGATTAAAAATAAATGCAGTCTCGGGGTAAATTAGGAAATAGCTGTCTTAGATAAAAAGCTTACAGTCACAAAATGCACACACGTTTCCAAAGGAGTAAAACACTCAGAAGCATCAATTAGAGGATGGCATTTGAAATGCATATTATTGCAAAGTGAAGTGTGGTAGACTGATATTTTACAGATTGTGAAACCAAAAGTGTTACATGAAAACCTTTTTTTCACATGTTACCCTTAATATTAACTATTATCGAATAAATTGATGATATGTTTGTGAAATATGGCATGATAAGCATGGGGAGCACTGCTGTAACTAGAGAAAAACGTGAGGGTTTAACTCTAGACCTTTAAGGCTTATTTCGCTCAATATGAAGTGACAGATTTCTGCTGTTTTACCCTCAATCAAATTCTAGCAGTGAATTTCATGATATAGTTCCATTATGTCTCTTTAGGAAGTGTGGTATTTAAATTATTGTAGGTGGTATTTCTCCACTGATAAGGCAATTCTTATCTACTGAAAAGTGCTGAGAATGGAGGCCATTTTACTTCCTTGGGTATGTCATTTCAAGCCAGACTCGCACAGAAGATTCGGGACATTACACATTCCTACATGTGAGCGTGTCGGAAAAAACACATGCAGGAAATTACTAGACCCAGCAATAAATGATATATTTTGTAAACGCTTGGGTACACCAAATTTTGATCTAATAATTATGTTTAAATCCATGTTAGTATATTATTTTTATGTTTCTATTTGAATTGTTTCCTATTCAAAGATGTCTAAACTATTCTGAAATTCGCTGCTTCCTATTTAGCACTACATAAGGTGAGTACATTTTGAAATGAGTTTTATCTCAATAATGTCTGCCTCATTGCTATTGCACTGGACTCATTGGCTTCTCCACCTTCTCTAGTTCGCCCCACCAGTTGTCTTGTAGCGCACTTCTTCAAAGCAATGCACACACTCTTACCAATGCGTTTTGACCCTAGCTTTTAGGCAGCAATAAAAATGTCAAGATAACTCTTGTTATTAGTACTGCCAAACCAGCTCACTGAGGTTTTCACTGCAGCCCCAGCTGCTGCCACCTCATAGACAGGTTTCTGCCCACCTGGGAATTGAGCAGCTCAATCCCAGGAAGGCAGAACAATCCATCTCATTTAGGAGAGGGGTGTTACACCCTCTCCCAGTGGAAATAGGTGTTACAGGCATGGGAGGGAGAGCCTCTGGAAATGCTTTGAAGGGCACAAACAGTGCCCTCCTTGCATAATCCAGTCTTCATCGGTTCAGGGACCCCAAGTCCCTGTTCTGGCACGAAACTGGACAAAGGAAAAGGGAGTGACCACTCCCCTGTCCATCACCACCCCAGGGGTGGTGCCCAGAGCTCCTCCAGAGTGTCCCTGGCGTTAGCCATCTTGGATTCCAAGGTTTGGGGACCCTCTGAAGACCTCTGAGCGGCCAGTGCCAGAAGGTGACTTCAGAGACCCTTCCTGATAGGTGCATAACTGGGTATTTAGGGTCTCTCCTTATCCAGAAGAACCAAAGGAATCTCCTGTGGAGTGACGGAGTCACTTTCCTGCTTCTGCAGGCACCCTTATGCGATGACAACCGGTACTCTGGGACTGCTTTCCCGATGATGAGCATGCTCCCTGGAACACAGGTGGTGGACTGAAGTGACCCAGACAGTCCAAAGGTCCAGCTGTCCAAATTTGGTGGAGGTAAGAGCTTGCCTCCCCGTGTTGCGACAGTAGCCATGTGCACTGCATCTTCTGCAGCTCCTTGGGCTTCTGTGCACTTCTTCCAAGAATCCTTCATGCACAGCATAGCCCAGGTCCCTAGCACTCCATCCAGTGATGCACAGCTCCCTGAGTTGTTCTCTGGCGTGTGTGACCTGCCAGTGTAGTGCTGTGATGACCGCTCTTTGCATCTTGTTTGTCCCCGTGTTCTGGGACTCCTGTGGGTGCTGCCTCATCTTATGAGGGCTCTCTGAAGTGCTGAGAGCCCCCTCTTTCTCCTCAGTCTGCATTGAGTCCCCCCGGTCCCTCTTGAATCCAGGCAGCTCCTTTTTTATGCAAATCACGTACTTGCTTGAACCAAGGCTTGTTCGCGGAATCTAGTGATGTAAACACCCTGCTTCCAACAACTCAACGTGGGACATCTCCTGCACCAAGCAGGAACCCGCAGCCATCTTCTTTGGTGCTCTTCTGTACTTTTCTTCTGACTAAAGAACCTACTTTTGCACCTTCTTCTAGGTTCGCAGGGGCTCCTGTCCTTTCTTGGCTCTTTTTTTACTTCTGGAATTGGTCTCCTCTCTCCACAGGTCTTCAGGTCCATGAATCCATTGTTTGTTGCTTGCAGTCTTACTTGGTTCTTGCAAAATGCTTTATCATGACTTGTAATCTGTCCTGTGAAAACTTGCTGTACTTTACTCCTGCTTTCCTGGGCTCTGGGGTGGGGTACTTTACTTACCTTTGGTGTTTTCCTACACTTGCAGTGCCCCTCTACACACTACCCTTATCTATGGGGGAATTCGACATTCGCATTCCATTATTTTAGTATATGGTTGTGTTGCCCCTTGGCCCATTGCAATCTATTGTATTTTCTGCAGTTTTAACTATTCTATGACTGTTTACTTACCTGATTTTGGTTACTAGTGTATATATTGTGTATGACACTTACCTCCAGAAGGAGTATTGCCTCTAAGCTATTTTTTGGCCTTGTGTCACTAAAATGAGGTACCTTTATTTTTGTTAACACTGAGTATTGTCTTTTATTGTATATAAGCACTGTGTAACTATAGTGGTATTGCAGGAGCTTTGCATGTCTCCTATGTCAGCCTAAGCTGCTCTGCTACAGCTACCTCTTGACAGCCTAAGCTGCTAGAACACTGCCTATATTTCACTAATTAGGGATAACTGGACCTGGTATAAGGTGTAAGTACCTTAGGTACCCACTACAAATCAGGCCAGCATCCTACACAGTGGGGTAGCATTTTTATTGGGACAAGTTGGGGAACACTGTAGTAAGCAGTTTGTGGATCCCTGCATATTCTGGAAGTTTAAATTAGTGTTTTTATTCAATGTTTTACCTTTGCAGAGCATTCTGGGGTAAAAAACTTTGTGGAACCCTCACAAGCAATACCTCCCTGGACTCCCCTACTTTTCAGAAATGTCTGGGTTTGATAGGTTTCCCTAAATGGTTCCCAATCCGAGGACTAATTAGTGCACTCACCTTAGTTATCATTATCGCCACAAAACGTTTTGGGGCCTTCCCTTCTGTCGGCACTAGGCCATTGTTGTGTATTGGGGCATTTTCTCTTGCGGGAACTAGGCCTACCCACAGAAGTGAGGTACCATTTCTATCGGGAGACTTAGGGAAATGCTTGGTGGAAGGAAGTTTGTGACTCCTCTAAGATTCCAGAACTTTATGAGGAAAATCAGTTTTTTAGACAAATTCTCAGGTTTGCAAAGGTTTCTGGGTACTAAAACCTGATGAGAGCCCTACAAGTCACCCCATTCTGGGTTCTCCTAGGTGTCTAGTTTTCATAAATGTATAGATTTGCTAGGTTTTCCTAGGTGAAGGCTGAGTACGTGGCCAAAATCTACAGCTAGGCACTTTGCAAAAAACACATTCATTTTTTGGGGGAAAATGTAATGTGTCCAAGTTGTGTTTTGGGGAGTTTCCTGTCACGGGCACTAGGCCTACCTACACAAGTGAGGTACTGTTTTCAGCAGGATACTTGGGGAAATGTTGAGCGGGAGGAAGTTTGTGGCTCCGTTCAGATTCCAGAACTGTGCATCACTGAAATGTGAGGAAAATGTTTTTCAGACAATTTTTGAGGTTTGTAAAGGTTTCTGGGTGACAGAACCCAGTGAGAACACCACAAGTCCCCCAATTCAGGATTCCCCTAGGTGTTTAGTATTAAACAATGTATGTTTTCTAGGTTTCCCTAGGTGCAAACTGAGATAGAGGCCAGAAGCTACAGCTAGGGACTTTGCGAAAAAACACGTTTCATTGAAAACATGTGATGTGTCCATGTTGTGCTCTGGGGCGTTTCCTGCAGAGGGCACTAAGGCTACCCACATAAGTGAGGTACCATTTTTATGGGGAGACTTAGGGGAATGCTGGGTGGAAAGAAATTTGTGACTTCCCTCAGATTATAGCATTTTGCATCGCTAAAATGTGAGGAAAATGTGTTTTTTAGACAAATTTTGAGGCTTCCAAAGAATTCTGGGTGACAGGACATGGAGAGAGCCCCACAAGTCACCCTAATCTGGATGATTTTCATTGGTGTCTAGTTTGCTAGGTTTCCCTAGGTGCCGGCTGAGTGAAAGACCAAAATTCACAGCTAGGCACTTTGCCGAAATGAAGTCCATTTTCAGTGGAAAAATGTAATATGTCTATGTGCCGTTTTGGGGCATTTCCTGTTGTGGGCACTAGGCATACCCACACAAGTGAGGTACAATATTTATCAGGAGACTTGAGGGAACTCAGAATAGAAGAACAAGTGTTATTGCCAATTGTCTTTCTCTACATCTGTGCCTTCCAAATGTAAGACAGTGTGTAAAAAAGAAGTCATTTTTGAGAAAAGCCCTGCAATTCACATTCTAGCATGGGTACCCCTGAATTCAGAGATGTGCAAATAACCACTACTTCTAAATTCCATGTCTTGTCCCCATATTGGAAATACATAGGTTTCCTTGATACCTGTTTTTTACTTTTTATATTTTACCAAATAATTGCTGTATGCACGGTAACGGAAAACCCATTGCAAGGTGCGGCTCATTCATTAGCTCTGGGTACCTTGGGCTTTTGATGAACCTACAAGCCCAATATATCCCCACAATTAGAAGGGTCCAGCAGATGTAACTGTATATTGCTTTAAACAATCTGCCATAGCTGGAAAAAGTTACTGAAGGAAACGTGGACAGAAATGGCTGTTTTTTTTAATTCAATTTCAATATTTTTTTTTTCAACTGTTACTTTCTATAGGAAAACCTTGAAGGATCTAAACAAATACCCCTTGCTAAATTCAATATTTTGTCTACTTTTCAGAAACGTTTAGCTGTCTGGCATCCACCATTGGTTTCACACCCATTTCTGTCACTAACTGGAAGGAGCCTGAAAGCACAAAAAGGAGTAAAAATGGGGCATGTCCCGGTAAAATGCCCAAACTGTGTTGAAAATTTTGGCTTTCTGATTCAAGTCCACCTGTTCCTGGTAGCTGGGAAGATGGTTATTTCAGCAACACAAACCCTTCGTTGATCCCATTTGCAGGGAAAAAACAGATGCTTTCTTCTGCAGCACTTTTTTCCCACCCCTCTCCCCCAAAAACATTTTGTAGCTGTATTTTTCTGTCTCCTCCAGGGGAACTCAAAAACTGTGGGTACCTTTAGAATCCCCAGCATGTTAGAAAAAAATAAGCAAATTTGGCTTGGATAGCTTATGTCGAAAAAAACGTATGGGGTCCTAAGAACAAACTACCCCAAATAGCCACAAAAGGTCTCAGCACTGGTGGGGGAAAGGCCCAGCAGCTAAGGGGTTAAAGTGGAACAAGGACTATACACTGCCAGTTGTTTTTTGTCTGTACATTCCTTCTGTGCACTTCAGACAGAGCTATGGTCTGTGTCTTCTCTTTTAGTTAGTCAGTGCTTTGGTCTGACTTCCTCAATGAATGCATTAGTCTGCGGTATCTCATTATTACAGTCGAACTGGTTGCATTTTGTTGCTTTTTGTGTCTGCTACTTTTTAAAACCATGATGGCTTGACTACGAACTCTATGCACCGAAGTTATTTTTCAAAACAGACTTGGTTGGGAGACTACGACGGGTTCGAGCTCTACCTTTCATTTCTTCTGTCAATCTGCCTTCGCAGGAGAGCATTTTCGTCTCCCTTCTCCAGCCCAGACTCTGCCCCCTTATCTTTGAGATTCAGCTGGGAGGGCACTATGTATTGCCCTGCTGGTTTGTAAAGCCTTGTGGGGTCATGTTCTTTGTGGAATCTATTTTTGGCTGAAATTGTCGGTTCAGAAAACGTAGTTTATTTGATTCGAGCAGAAGGGCTGCTGTATTTAACAAAGTAGTGGAATAAAGAATCTCTGTGGCCATGTTTTCAGTTCCTGATTCTTTGGTAAGACTATTTTCTTGTTATGTTAGAATAAATGTTTTAATTACCAGTTTCTTGCGATTTCTGTTGATGACTGTTTGGGTTCTCGGTGGCAAACCATTTGTTTTGACCATCTTTTCTTTGTCAAAGGACAGCGGTGATCATGAGTCAGCAAACAGCATAAAATTGTCTTTCTTTTTTGCCTGTTTTGCAAGTTTCTCTCTTTTCATGTATTTGGGAAAGCTTGTTGATTAATGTCCTTCAGGAATTAATTACGTTGCTTACCCTTTGTTTTATTTCTGTTGGAAAAATTATGTTTTTCCTGGATCCCTTCTTGTAGGTTTCCTACTCAAGGGTCCTTTGGGTGTTGAATGTATCACCTATTTGTTTTTTGCCTTTGTGCTGGATTCTCGCAATGGGGAACCATAGTGAGAACAGGAGAAACCTGTACTCTATCTTTCTAGAGAGAGAGTTTCTTCCAGTCCAGTCAGGACCATGGTTAGGGTTCTTCTGGGGCGCAACTTAGGCCCATATTTATACTTTTTTTAGCTCCACATTTGCGCCGCTTTTTGATGCAAAAGCAGGTCAAACTTACAAAATACAACTGTATTTTTAAGTTTGCGCTGCTTTTGTGTCAACAAATGACGCAAATGCGGTGGTAAAAAAGTATGAATATGGCCCTTAATGTTTCTAATAAACAACTCCAAATCAATTTCTGATCCTCTCAACAGATAGCAGGAACAGAGCAGCTGTTTGTCATCTGCCAGAAGGGATTCCCCCCAGGTTTCTGTTTGTTCCTCTTATTCAGTGTCTTACTTCTGGTCCTCTTCCTGTTACCATACTGATAAGTTTTAGACGGGGGCCCATGAGGCAAGTTATTTCTCCTCTAATTTGAATGCATCTCTGGATGAACCAGTTTTCACAGATTTCCTGTGAATTTGGTTGTGGATGGTCGTTTGAAGAGGGAATGGAAGAACCCAGATAAGACTTTGCTGCCTAGGTCCATGGCAAGAGTTGGATCTTCCAAATAAAACTATCAATAGATTATTTTTACCAAAACTGATAGGGCAGTCTGCCAAACTTTTGTCCAAAAGAGTAGTGATTCATGACCCAGTGGACTAGAATGTTGAGGCATCTTTAAAGAGTACCTATTCCGGGTGAAAACTAGGGATGAAAGAAGGAGTATATTATGTATACACATCTCAATTTCTGGTGAAAAATGTTCTTGTTCCGTCCACTACCATTCACGAGGACGAGGATCATGCTCATCAATAGGATGCTATGGAGGCCCAGAAAACAATCCTCTCAGGTATTACTTTTGATAATCTACACACTTTAGCCATGTCTGCTAGAGGGATGGTGGCTGCCAAGACTAATTTGTATCTGAGGTGATGGAAAACGGATTCCAGTCAAAACATGAGTCTGTTGAAAATGTATTTTTCAGGAGGTAAACTGGTGGGGGATACACTTGCAGACATGTAAAAAATCGTTCAAGAGTAGACACCTATTGTTCCTTTTAAGCATGAATCAATGTCTGTTTCAAGAGGAAAGAAGACTTTTGATAATCCTAGAGGGAGGAAATGTGAACCCTCATTTAAGAAGACTCAGCTTCAGCACAAATTTTAGCAGGAGAATTCAAAGGAAGCTCTAGGGTTTAGGAGCAATCAGGGTGCCTGACAATTTTCAGACCATTTTTTGAAGGAGACTAATGGGGGAAGACTGGGTTCGGGTTCTTCAAGTGATTCTCCAGGGTTACTCCTTAGAGTTTCAATTTCTTCCTCCAGAGAACCATCTTCTTTTGACTCATCTTCCTAGATGACCAGAGTAGAGTCATTCTTTATGTGAGAACGTCGTATTGTTAGTCGGAAAGGAAGCTATTGTGCTTGTCCCAGATTCTGAAAAAGCTCTGGGTTGGGACTCTTGTATGTTTCTGGTAAAGAAATCTCAGGGAATTTTTACTTTATTATAGAACTCAAAGATCTGTTTTTTTTCTAAATACGATCCATTTCAAAATCAACTCCCTCCAACCATTGGTTCCTCTATTGGTTCATCGGGGAGACCTCAGTGCCTTCATAGATTTACAGGACACTTAGGCCCATATTTATACTCGCTTTGCACTGAATTAGCGTCATTTTTATTTAACGCTAATTCAGGAGCTAGATATGTCTAGCACCAAAGTTATGGAGTTTACGCTGTTTTCTGGAGGAGAAAACCTACCTTGTGTCAATGAGATGCAAGGTAGGCATTCCCTTCCAAAAAAGGACGATATGTCCTTTGTGCCATATTTATCCCCCGTGCTAAAATCTAGCACGGTATGATGGGGCCTTAAATAATGGCTTGCTTAGCACCATTATTTAACGCTTTGGTCTGGGCAGGCATAAGGGGACCTGTAGGCATTTTCCATGGTCGGAGACCATGGAAATTGCCCGAGGTGCCCTTCCCTGGCCCCAGGGACACCCCCACCCACACCAGTAGGTCACCTAAGGATGGGGGACCCATCCCAGTTAGGTCGGGTGAGTATTTTTTTTTTTTCCCAACACCGCTCAGGGGCCCAGACTTGGGGCCCCTACACCACACTGCCCCCAATGGCCATGCCCAGGGGACATTTGTCCCCTGGGCATGGCCACTGGGGTGGTGGGCATGGCTCCTGTCTTTCCTAAGACAGGAGCCCTGTCCATGGGGGTTGTACCCCAGAAAATGGCGCTACACTCCTTAGAGGCAATTTTTTGCCTCTAAACAGTGTAGCGCCATAATTTGGCGAACAAGCCCCAGGTCCCCCTATGCCTCCCCGGCCCTGTTAGCATCCTTTCCAAGGGTGCCAACAGGGCCTTAGCGCCAGCTACCGCCATTCCATAAATATGGCACCTGGCCGACTTCATGGTATTGCACTGGCCGGTGCTAAACATTTTGACATAAACCTCTGCCAACACAGGTTTGTGTCAAAAAGTATAAATCTGCCCCTTACTTAGGTATTCCCATAGCCTCTCATCATGAGAAGTTTCTAAGGTTTGTGGTGGGAAACAGCCAGGCATTTTCAAAGGTATTCACCAAGACTCTACTAATTGCAATCTTGAGCAAAATGTATATTCAGGTCCATCCCTAGCTGGACAATCTTCTATTGGTTTCCTATTTTGTTCTGAAATTGACATGGTGAAGGTACAGCAGAGGCTGGAAATATTTGGGTTTCACAACAATTTCAAGAAATCCAATCTAGAGCTTTCTCAGAGCCTAATATATATTGGTGCATGGTTCTGGATGAATTTGGGGCTTGTCTACCTGCCAGATGAGAGAAGGTTAAAGCAACTTCACAGATTGTCAGCACTTCTACAGATTGAGCAAGAATCTGCAAGAGAATATCTACAAGTGCAGGGGGGCATGGTAAGTGTTATCTTTTGTTTACAGCTCCTTTAGGGGCTTCTCTGTTTGATAAGTCTGGCTTAGTTGATTTCTCCTGTGAGGTCTAGAGAGGTGCCACAGGTCATAGACACTTGGTTGGCACCATTGAGAGCTCTTCTACAGGAAGAAAAGTGAAAATCTTCAAGTTTGGGCTTTTTGCAACTGCTAACCGGCCCATTCATGCCACATCTTTGGCCCTCATGACAACTGCCAAAGCTCCAATGCGACCGGCTCTTTATATGACAGTGGCAGTGGCTATCTACAATGACCAACCCCAGAGACCTCCACAGTGATATTTACAATGACCGGCAATATGAAACCTCCACTTTGCGCCAATGGTGACCGTCTACACCAATCAACCAACACAAAACTCCAGGGATAATCAGCAAATCACTGTACAGCAACTACTATCTGAGATGCCTGACCTGCTCTTAATGCCAAAAGGCTTCTCCTTACTGCCTCCTCCAACACAAATGGACCTCAACATGAAAGACTTGAAAAGGTAACTCTTAAGTAGGAGTAAACTAGTCCCTGTATCCAGCCTGCTATCTATTGCAGTTGGCCTGCACTTTTGACTTTCCCCCAGTCTAGCATGCCCACATAACTGCAAGTGGTACATTTTGCTTCTTAGCTCTAGTTTTACTTATAAACCTTAAAATACAATATCTCCACTTTCACTTATTGAATTTTTGTGATTGTCATGTCATTTGATTTATTACAATGTATTCTATTTATCTAAATTGTTTTGGAGTTTTTACCTATTACTGTTTGTATGTAGGATAAATACCAGAGGATTAAGCACAAGTTATTTTCAGTAAGTTTTGTGGCTGAAACTGACAAGGATTGTGGTTGTTGCTTGAGTGGGGCTTCTACCACTCAATAAATAACTCAATTTTTGGAATAACTTTTTGTCTGTATTCTCTCTTCTGTCTTCTGAGGTATTGGATGAGGATGCATGGCTTGCAGAAATTCAGAAGCATGCAACTGATCCCTTTTTATGGTCGAGCGCAAAGTGCTCCGTCCATTCTGTAATCTCTCTTTAGGCTTCAAACCTCGCCCATGTCACATCAGTCACTTTCGTGGGCTTGCCTTTTAAAATCCACTTGATTTCATTTGTAAAAGGCATGCATACGTCATGCCTTTTCTGGTGTTTAGCCCACCAACACAGCACCGGTATACTACTAAAAACATACTAGGCTAGATGTTTTCAGCCTGGGGTCCAGACTACTTTATCTGTTTATTTACCATGCAGCGTGATCGTGCTGGGTTTTTTTTCTTTACAGCGCTAATAGCTCTAACTCGTTTCTTTTGTCTCTCCCCTTCGCGTCGTGCTCCACGGCGACCACAGTGCTTTGAAGTTTCATGCAGCGTGTACTCCATCAGAGGCAATGGAGTTGATAGTTTCCAGCTCTTTGGTGTTGGGCTGCTTATTAAACAGGTGGTGTCTGCTTCTCCTCGTGAAAGGCCTCCACTTTCACTTAAGTGTCTGCATTCTAATCCTATCGATATTGATACGATGATGATGTCTGCGTATCTCAGTTTTACTTGGGTGGTTGTGTCAGTTGCAAATTAGCATAACATTGTTTTTCTTCCCTGGTGCGGATGCTGCGCTTCATGTTTGTGAAGCGGGCATAGTGATGAAGAAAGAAAGCTGTGTGGCTGTGTCCTCCAACGCACCATTGTTCCCATCAATACCCTTGATGTTACTTGTTTCTTTTTAGCTCTACTGAGCTTGCTGAGTTGAGAGGATTTGTCACAAACATTGTTTTACTGTCCGGATTGTGCAAATTTTTAGAGCCCTTACAAACTGCAGTTTTTCTTGTTTTATATTTTATGGGGCAATTTTATAGTGTCAACTTATCCCGACTGTTTTGGACCATTTTACAGAGGCAGAAGTAATATTCCACAACTACATATTGACTATTCGCTTGGCACGGGGATATTAAGTAATTTGCCCACCATGCAAGACACAGCATTTATCTTCTTTTACTTGCGGGTGAAATGTTAATTAGCGCAAACTGAATTGGAAGGTATTGTAGTGTTTTACAGTGGTACACATTATATTACACATCTACACATGTTTTTTGGGGTATTTTAGGGATAATAAATAATTTGCCCAAAAAGCACAAAATGTTTAGCCGATGCTAAGACTCGACCCTCATTCACCAGTTCCAAAGTCAGCAGTTCCGCCTGTTACGCTACAAATGTTATAGATTCTATTATTTATTTTTTTTACAAAAAATGTATCCATTTGTTTCAGTTCCCATCTTTAGCACCCTTTGTGATACCCTGTTTTCTAACATAACTTTTTATTTTTGTTTGTAACTCTAGTTTCTATTATAGACCTTTAAATACAACATATTCTCACTTTAGGTAGTTTCCTGGCTCTCCCCGTTACCAAAGCAAGGGGTGTGTTTAAGAGGCGCACATTACACTTGGTAGACATTTTGAAAATGCAAACGGTAGAAAGTGGTGGAGTTGGAGGGTGCTGTCGACCTTTCTGTGAAAGCCAGACTTTCCGTATGCTTAAGTACAGTTTAGTGAGAGGTGCTCACACCACTTTCAAGCTGTTTTATGGGTGATCCAAGATGGAGACAGCCCTGCTGTGATAAGGGCCAGAAATGAAAGGCTTTGTCTGTCTTACGGACTGCTGTGCCATATGATCATTAAATATAAGTTTATCAAGTGGTATGATGAAAAGCAAGAAAAAAAGATAGTTATCAGTGTATGCAAATAAGTCTTTGTAGACAGAGTTTTTTTTTTTACTTTGCTTAATTACAGGTGGGAGATTTGTAAAGCGTGAACTTAACCGGAAGCCATTCTAGCACTTTACACATGCACAAATTATGTTGCACAACTATATTTTTTTTATTAGTAGGCAGGCATATATTGAGTAATTTGTCCAAATGACAAAATGTTAAGGTCACACTGACATTATTTTATGTAGTAGTTAAGGGGATAGTGAGTAATTTGCCTAAATAAAAACTATGTTAAGCCCAAGCTGAAAGGACTGTGCTCTTGTTTTGGAAAAATGTTCTTTTGTATGTAATTGGTTTAGTCCTCAGCCCTTTCAGCTTTTCAGAGGTTTTATTTCTCTCATATTTTTTGGATTGTTTATGAACTTTTGAGTTTTCCATAAACAAATGTTATAAATGACCTTTGGAGTTTTACATACTGTGTAGTTAACAAGAAGATATTGGAGCGCTTTACATAAGCACGAGTTAGATTGATTACTTTGGAGGCACAGAGCTACTAGTGAGCCGATCCCAAGACTAAAGCCTAATTCACTAGTGATAGCTTCGTTCGTTACTTTAACAAGCTTGCCGCGTTCCTGAAGTTTGTTAAATATTTTGTTTTTACATTGTCCTATTTATGTTTTTTTTTTATTTCATGTTTATTTGAGATAGTTTTCATTGTATCTGCCTTCACTTATTGCCACACATTATAAGTGTAGCAATAAAGTAAACTGCAAATAACTGTGGAACTGTGGAACTTTACTTCGTGCTTTGTTACATCTAGTGCTGAAGCCCAACTCTACTTGCCTTTTACAAATAGCTGTATAGAATCATTAGTTTCTCATATTTTTTTTAATTTTATTTGATATGTGATTAGGTCACTTCGTATCTCTATCAGCCTTTCAAAGCTATTTTTTCTGTTTATATTTCATTTTTACACATTTTGTTCCGACCTTTACATGCGCTGGAATTATTTGGCAGAGAGAACCAAATTATGCGTCAGGGTTGACCAATTTATGTGGCAAGAAAAGTCCAATTGTACATTTACAACGCCAGTAGCTCTAACTCAAGCAAATGCGAAACCTATTGCTTGTTAAGTTTTCAACCCCATCTGGTTCAAGGTGCTCTAGTTTGACCTGGTCTCACAGGGTTGTGGATACAATATTCACGTATTAGTTTCCAAACCCAGTGATCCTAGCATGAAAACAGTGTTGTGCCAATGTGCGTAAAAACTGTGAGCTCAAATCTGAATTTAATAATTAATTTTACTAATGGAATTTCAATAAATAACATTTTACACAACAAAATTAAATAACACTGACAGCTGCAAAGCTGCAAGATATTCTCACATGAAAAAGAGTGTGGGTAATATGGGTCTTCGCCAGCCCATATTATACTCGACTAAACCTGCTTTTGTTTTTTGTTTTCAATTATTTAACTTTTCAAGTTCGAAATGTACAGCATCAGAAAGTAATATTTCATGCTACAAAAGCTGCAGTCGTAGGTTGGATATTGGAATCATTCCTGCTTTGAGCTATTTTTGTTTGCATTGCAGACACCAGATTGAGATCATAAGAATAGCATAGCTGCAAGGAAATATATGCTTGAAGAGCGAATTGTAATTGCCTTCTACTCAGTTTGATGGATAGATTAATATGTGAAATATGACAGCTTTTATGCCACCAAACACACAACAAATACATCCAGAGACCACTGACTGCGATTAAATGTGCTACATATCAAACAACGATTCGAAAACATCAGAAACGATGAGGGTTTCAAAGAGAAGGTGAAAAGGCTACCCCGTGCGACCACCCTCAGCCACTTCTGTCATCTAAGGTCTCAATAATTCTTGATAAGCCCAATGGCCATGTTGCAGCTTACGGTGTGTTCTTAAAATGAGTGTGATGCCATTAAAGCTCTGTCATTTCAGAAAGGTCATTTTTTTCTGTTTCTTTCCCAGAGACTGGTCTACGGCTCCTAGAAAGACTAACCTGGATTGGAACATTCTGTTTCAGGTGATTCTGAGAGGCCCTGGGTTTACATAGATGGAATTAATGGGTGAAGAGTTGCTGCATTTGCTAAAACATCGAAGCATGGGTAGGGGATACGAGCTCAGACACAACTCAGCCTCCATCTGATCCACTGAAATACCACCGAGAGCATGCTCTCAGATGCGTACCTGATGGTTTGCTCCACTAACGCCCACCACCACCTAACGGCCCCGCTCAGATCTCTTACTTGATCACAGCTTTCAGATTTGCTGATCAGATTTGTCCCCAGAATCCTCAATAACAGGTGGCAAAGGACCAGGTATTCTTAGGGCGCCACGGGCATTCCCCATTGTGGGACAAACACGTGATGGACTGATATAGGACTGAAGATACTAACCTAAATCGGTAATTCTGGCCTGTTATCTCTGCAACCTAATTGAAGTTAAAAACAATGGCGGCCCATGAATTGCCACACATCTCTCCCTCGGGTTTCCAAAGAACAGAGTAAGGCTGGGGATCAAAGTTCATCGAAGTACTAGCTTAAGAGCTTGTTTTTTTAATTGCACTGGTGTCAGAGTAGTAACAAACAAAACAAATGTTAACTACTCTGAGGTCAGAGCAATAAATAATTAAATTATTTCTGTCATTCTCAATAATGGTCTTAGAAGGACGGCATAAACAATGTTAAGATAGAAGGTAGGTGACCTGGATTTGGGGTCTAGGCTGAACTCTGTCTATACTGAAGTTGATTGGCAGATTTTCAGCAAATCAAATATTTATATTTAATATATAAATATTTATGAGGTGGGTGAGCTTAAAGGAAGTGTATGCTTCTAGTGCTTCTAAGTTTAAAAAACATGAATGTATCATCACGTCACCATGGGTGTCTGCGGGGGGGGATTGAGGTGGGGTGCTTGCCCCCCCTTGGATTTAGGTACAGCCTGATATGCAGGCTCACAGTGCAGCGTAACTCTACCACCACCATAGTGTTACGCTGCCTTTACTAGTACGGCTGCGGCCCCTGCCACCCTGCCAAAAACAGTCTGGTACACTTCCCCTGAAGACACTTCTGCGGGTGCCCATAGGTATAACTGGTAGTATTTATTGCAAGGAGTGTTCAAAGGTCCTAAAGAATGTACATATAGGCCCTCGTTACGACCTGGACAGTTGGTGATAAAGTGGCAGTAATACTGCCAACAGGCTGGCGGTAACTACCGCCAAATTATGACCATTTCAGAAAGATCTCCAATAGACAGCCAATGTATCACACCGACCGCCAGGGCGGAAACAAGAGCCAAAACGGTGGTAGCCGCCTACAACCAGGTGGAAGTCAATGTTCAGCCGACCATATTATGACCCTGAAAACCGCCACCTTTTTCGGGGCGGTACCAACGACATCAAAAGCCTGGCGGAAACTGAGCTCAGAAGGGAAAGGACTCAGCATTGGAGACACAGGGAACAACCACGCCGGCATGGAACCTGAACTGCATGTCTTCCCAATGATATTCTTCGTTCTGCTCCACCACGAACAACAACGCTGGCGAAGACGATGAAAGTGAGTACAGACTCCTAGCACACAAGGGAGGAGGGGAGGAAAACAAGAGTGACACACACACACGCACAACACACACCCCATACATACAACCAGATGCACAAGAAAGCAAGTTACTCCCCTAAATTGGCTGAATAATGCAAGGCACCTAGGGGGACGGGGGGCACCTCAGCTGGGAAATGTAGACCACTGGTTCTGGAGGGGGCAACATGCCATGTGCTGGGTCCTGGGGAGTACAAGGCCACAGCCTCTCATGTGGGTGTCATACCCACTGGTTCTGGAGGGAGCAGCATGCCCTGTGCTTGATCCTGGGGAGTGATGGGCCACAGTCTCTCAGCTGGGTGTCATACCCACTGGTTCTGGAAAGGGCAACATGCCCTGTGCTTGATCCTGGGGAGTGATGGGCCACAGTCTCTCATCTGGGTGTCATAACCCCTGGTTCTGGATGGGGCAACATGCCCTGTGCTTGATCCTGGGGAGTGCAAGTCCACAGTCTCTCAGCTGGGTGTCTCGCCCACTGGTTTTGGAGGGGGCAGGCCGCTGAGCAGCCCATGGAAGCAGGATTGCATACCGTCCACCGCCGCTGACGGCTGCACAGTGGTGGTGCTGCTGGTGGGGGGAGGCTCCTGCCCATCCCCTGCAACCTCAGGCAGCTGCACAGTGGTGGTGCTGCTGGTGGGGGAAGGCTCCTGCCCATCCCCTGCAACCTCAGATGGCTGCACAATGGTGGTGCTGCAGGTGGGTGGAGGCTTCTGCCCATCCCTTGCAACCTCATATGGCTGCACAACCATGGTAGGTTGTGGGGGTTCCGTCACAGTTCCTGTTCCAGGCCCCTTGGTCTTCCTGCCTGCTGGGGCAGGTCCCTTGCTCTTCCTGCCTGCCGGGGCAGGCTTCTTGGTCTTTCTGCCTGCTGGGGCAGGCTCCTTAGCCTTTAGGGTGAGAGGTGCAGGCTCCTTTCCCTTCTTGCCTGCTGGGGCAGTCTCCTTCCCTTTAGGATGGCTGGTGCAGGCTCCTTCCCCTTCAGGACTTGTGGCCTGGATCCCTTTCCACAACGAGTGGTTGCAGTGATGACTGGGCCCCTGGACTGTGTGGCTGAGGTGCTTGGCTGAGTTCTTCCAACCCTGGCCATATGTGCAGGATTGGGGGGAGGGGTAGGGAAGAGGTCAGTGGTGGATAGGAACAGTTTTTTTATGGACATTGGGGTGGGAAGAGGGAGAAGGAATGGAAGTGGAGGGTGAGGGAGTGGTTGTTGGAGGTGTCTGTCTGCTGCATTGATCACACACAGAAATGTGGGAAAAATGTGACTTTTTTAGCTAAATTTTAGGCTTGCTGAGGATTCTGGATAAGAAAACATTGGGGGATCCACGTAAGTCACACCTCTCTGGACTCCCTCGGGTGTCTAGTTTTCAGAAACGTCTGGGTTTGGAAGGTTTCCCTGTATGGCGGCTGAGCCCACGACCAAAAACGCAGGTGCCCCCCAGCACAAACAGGTAGTTTTGTATTTGATAATTTTGATGTGTCCAGATACTGTTTTGGGGCATTTTCTTTCATTGGAAGTAGCCCTACCCACACAAGTGGGGTACCATTTTTATCGGGAGACTTTGGGGAATGCTGGGTGGAAGGAAATTGGTGGCTGCTTTCAGATTCAAGAACTTTCTGTCACCAAAATGTGAGGAAAAAGTGTTTCTTTGGCCAAATTTTGAGGTTTGCAAAGGATTCTGGGTAACAGAACCTGGTGAGAGCCCAACAAATCACCCCATCTTAGATTCCCCTAGGTGTCTAGTTTATAAAAATGCACAGGTTTGGTAGGTTTCCAAAGGTTCCGGCTGAGCTAGAGGCCAAAATCTACAGATATGCACTTTGCAAAAAACACGTCAGATTTTAATGTAAAAATTAGATGTGTCCATGTTGCGTTTCCTGTCGCGAGCATTAGGCCTACCCACGCAAGTGAGGTACCATTGTTATAGGGAGACTTGGGGGAACACAGAATAGCAATACAAGTATTATTGCCCCTTGTCTTGCTCTACATTTGTTCCTTCCAAATGTATGACAGTGTGTAAAAAAGACGTCTATTTGAGAAATGCCCTGTAATTCACATGTTAGTATGGGCACCCCGGAATTCAGAGATGTGCAAATAATCACTGCTTCTCAACAAACACCTTATCTTGTGCCCATTTTGGAAATACAAAGGTTTTCTTGATACCTATTTTCACTCTTTATATCTCAGCAAATGGATTGTTGTATACCCGGTATGGAATCAAACCCAATGGAAGGTGCAGCTCATTTATTGGCTCTGGATACCTTGGGTTCTTTATGAACCTACAAGCCCTATATATCTCCACAACCAGAAGAGACCAGCAGACATAACGGTATACTGTTTTCATAAATCTGACATCCCAGGAAAAAGTTACAGAGTAAAATGTGGAGAAAAATTGCAGTTTTTTTACCTCAATTTCAATTGTTTTTTATTTCAGCTGTTATTTTCTGCAAGAAAACCTTGTACGATCTACACAAATTAGCCCTTGCTGAATTGAGAATTCTGTCTACTTTTCAGAAATGTTTAGCTTTCTGGGATCCAGCATTGGTTTCATACCTATTTCTGTCACTAACTGAAGGATGCTGAAAGCACAAAAATAGCCAAAATTGGATACGTCCCAGAAAAATGCCACAATTGTGTTGATAAATGGTGTTTTCTGATTCAAGTCTGCCTGTTCCTGAAAGCTGGGAAGATGGTGATTGTAGCACTGCAAACCCTTTGTTGATGCCATTTTCAGCGAAAAAACCACACGCCTTCTTCTGCAGCCCTTTTTTCCATTTAAAAAAAAAAAAAACTTACTTTTGCTGTATTTTGGGCAATTTCGTGGTCTCTTTCAGGGGAACCCACAAACTCTGGGTACCTCTGGAATCCCTGGGATGTTGTGAAAAAAAGAGATGCACATTTGGCGTGGGTAGCTTATGTGGACAAAAAGTTATGAGGGCCTAAGCGCGACCTGCCCCAAATAGCCAAAAAAAGGCCTGGCACCTGAGGGGGAAAAGATCTGGCAGCGAAGGAGTTAATATGTAACTCTGTTTTTTAGTTTTTAAGGGTCCATTGCTTTGGTGGTTTATTATTCATCCTCTGTAGTTTGTTTGCAGCTCCTCCGCTGAAAATGCCTTTTCATTCCAGAACGGATATGGCTTTTTACCTGCAGGATCTTTTTTTGGGCAGAAAGTGCCTTTATTCATTCGGAATGTACTAAGTTGTTCTTAGTGTAACGGACTGTTGTTTCCTTTATATTTACTGTAGATGTGTCATGCCGTAGGTGTAAGACTACATTTGTTTGTATTTTTTCATGAAAATTATGCAAAAGTTTCAATATGTATGTGCTGCAAACAGTACTTACCATGTTCTGTACACACTCAGCTTTCTGGAACACTTTAAGTAAGCGCTACTTACAGTACACAAGCACATATTCATTTGATTACGCGCAGGGAGTTTAAAAATGTATACACAAAACACAAAAGGTTCAACCTAACTTTAAAAAAACACAATGTAACAATATTCATCATATAAAAAGCACACAAGCCCAGGTTGACTTACATACATCGTAATGTTTGCGCACATTACGTTTCGAACAACCTGAACAAGTTCAGTATTTCTAAAATTAGGTAACGCACCCTCTCCCATATAGTAATTGACATATAATGGCAAACCCCTCCCCTTGTATGTAACATGTATGGCTTAGTGCATGCTATGGCTAACTATACCACTTTTGTCAAATGTTGTCATACTTTAGGTACAGGTTTTCAGCCCAAGCGGTGTAACAGCACAAAGCGCCCAAAAAAATAACTTGTGTTACATTTGCACCGGTAGATGCCTGTGGTGTTTTAACTAGAGTGCATTTACTGCATCCGTGTGATTTTCTTTTTATTAAATATTGCAATGTTTCTCTAGGTAGGTGCCACTCATACTACAATGTATTGGCAAACAGAGAGTGGGCATAGCACAACTTGAGTTAAATGTACAGCGCTCTGGGTACATATATTTTGTTTGCCATCCTTCTGTGGTAAATATGCCATGATTAGTGCAACTTATGTTTTCTACACCTAGCGACCACAGCAGCATCAGTGTCAGACACACTGCCCTTAATATACTTAAGTTCTTAAACACACAACACTACCTGCAACCCCTGTAGTATCTGATAGCGCTTAGTGTACATTGATTGTTACACACATAGCACTTACACCACACACAGAATTAAACAACCTCAACTTAATTATACACAACGTTGTGCTCTTGCTCATTTACACAATGTATATATTTGCATCCTTGGGGTAGTCTCCCTTGTCTTTTTGCCTCTGCTTCCCATGTTTTGACTGTGTGATGGACTTTGTTTTTGTTGTTTTTGGTACTCTGGGAACTGTACCACTGCTGACCAGTGCTACAATGCAAGTGTTCCCTGTGTAAATTGTATGTGTAATTTGCTTTTCCATGATTGGAATATTTGATTTACTAGAAAGTCCCTAGTAAAGTGCACTTGAGGTGCCCAGGGCCTGTAAAATAAATGCTGTTAATGGGCCTGCAGCACTGAGTGTGCCACCCACATGAGTAGCCCTGTAAACATTATTCAGAACTGCCATTGCTAGTCCCAAACCTTCCCTTTTTATACATTTAAGGCACCCCTATGGTGGGCCCTAGTTAGCCCCATGGGCAGGCTGCAGTGTATGATAAAGGATGGACATGTACTGATGTGTTTTACATATTCTAACATTGAAATACTGCCAAATTCGGTTTTCACAAGGCCTATCTCTCTCATAGGTTAACATAGGTTCCTCATGTCTTTTGAGTGCAGTTTTCTTTTCCTTTCAGAGCAGATAAAGATATGGAGTTTGAGGTCTCTGAAATCACAATTGAAAAATACATTTTTTGGTAAAATTGGTTTTCAAATTGTCAATTTGAAAATGCAATTTTTAGAAATTGGGCATTTTCTTGCTTAAACCATTCTGTGACTCTGCCTGCTTGTGTATTTCCTGCATATCCTGATGGGGCATCTGAGCTAGAGTGGCGGGAGGAGTTGTCACTTACACCTGAATGGTCTGTGCCTGCCCTCACATAAGGCAGTCTCCAACCCCCTGGTGGGAGTCTGTAGCCAGGGAGCCAGGTCTAGGAAAGGCAGGATTTTGTGAACAACAGAGACTTTCCTTTGCAGTTTGCCTACTCTCCCTCGTACTACCAGGATTCTGCACCCCCCACCATGGAGAGTGCCCCTAGAAGTCACACCGGGGAGCATAATTGGGCAAAGCGACCCCAATCAGTGCTGAGTTTACCCCTTGCACCTGATCCTAGCCTAAGGTCTGTACCCTCAGACTGGACCACTGCCTGGCAAGCTAGGAGTTCCTGGGGGGCACACCTACCCCCCACAAGGGAAACATGTACCCTAAGGGCTACACAAGAGTCTGGCTAGCGCTGGTCCCCTGACTTCTGCCCACCTGGCAGAGCCTGGTTCCCCCACAGCCCAAAAATGGTATCACCAAGGTCATTCCTGGGGGGCTCTGACCTCAGAGCTAACCAGTGACTTAGGTTCTCCACTTGGGCCCGCAACCCCTTCTCAACCCTCCATCTGGACTTCTGCACCCCCTCACTAGGAGTGGTACTGCCAAACAACAGAACTGGTGGAATGCTGGCTAGAGCCGCACCCCCCCCCAAATTCTCCTGACACTATGGGGTCTCCCTCAGCAGATGGCCCTATGGTACAGGCTAGGCTCCCCTCCTGGCATTCACTCATGTAACCCTCCAGCACCTGGGACTGGATCTCGGGCACTCAGGGACACAGCCCACCCTCATTCCTTCTCCTCTGAGACTGCACATGGGATCCCTTCACCCATCCCACTACACTGGAACCTACCTGGGACACTGCAAGCCTTTCCCACCTCACCTGGTTGGGAAATACCTAGCCCACTCCCTTCAGGAGCACCCCCAAATGGCTCTTCAGACCCTTTGGTATTCAGTGAAAGTTCTGTGGGGTCAGAGAACTCACGCTCTACTTGATGTTGGCATAGCTCTGGAAAACAAGGACTGGACATTTGCTCTCCACCAATCACATCACACAGCCCGTCACATGTGTTAACCAAAGTACCCTTCACCAGTGATTTAGCCCTGAAAACCATGACACTCAACCCACACTCTTCTGGGGTGTTTCCACACTCCACAACCAGGAACTCTACCTGGGTGGACCCCTCTCCCTGTCACTCTCACCTAGAGCCATTAGAGTGCCCTCCCACTACAAGGAAAATGACTCCCCATGCCAGTTACCCAATCCACATCAAGGACCCTGTGCACCACTGGAGCTACCTCATACCCATGAGCCTCCTGGTGTATGATAACCCCCTCCTTCAAGTTGGACATCAGATCTCTGGGCATGTGCACCTCTTCATAAGTACTGAACATAAAACTCATGTTGCCAGCATCTGAACTGGACTCAACCCTCATGGCTTCCAACTTTCTCACCCTTATCTCATAAGCCAAGAGCATCTTTTTTTCCTCTAAGGCCAGCCTTCTCTGCTCCTGCTTCATCCTAAGCTACTCTAGCTCAGGTTGGTGCACCCTCTATGCCTGTCTGTCCTGCAACTCTTCAGGAGTCAGACCCTCACAGGACAAACTGCTACCTATCCTGGAGACCTTCCCCCTGGGTTTAATATATACATCTACTACACCATTGTATATATTCTGCACTTTCCCATCCTTATCTTCCTCCTTTGTCTGCCCCCTAGCCTCCATGGCTGTCACCCAGACCCTCGGTGCCTTTTGCAACTCCTCCTCTCTGGTGGAGCTCTTAATGGGACAGGAAAAATCTTTGCAAAACTGTTTCAATTGAGCAACTGTGTAACTTTCCAGTTTCCCTAACTCAAAAACAGCTCCAAAGGGTGCATCTCCAGTTTGAGATATGATGGCAAATCAAAAGTGCAAAGTTGCAAGGCAGACAAAAAGAGTTCCCAATGAGAAGTTCAAGAATCAATAAAAAGATCACTAAAAGTATTGAAGCAGGAAAAAGTCCAAAAAGAGAAAAAGTGAAAACAAGCAGTATGTGGTCACATAATGGTCTGCACTGAAAACAGTAGAGTACACTTGATCACTGAATGTCAAGTACAAATACAAGTCCAATTCTCACCACTGATCACAAATGTTAAAAATGGATCTTTGGTTGGCAGTCAGCTTACCCCCTGTCCAAGCAAGTACCCTCACTCTAGTCAGGGCAAAGGAGAAATACAACTGGTTAACCCCCATTCACCCCCTTGGTACATTGGCATGAGCAGGCAGCCTTAACTCATAAGCACTGTGTGAAGTATTTGTAACAACACACAGAGTAATACAGTGAAAACACAACAAAATGGATTCCACATCAGTTTAGAAAAATAGGCAATATTTATGTAAATCAAACAAGACCAAAACAACAAAAATCCAAAATACACAAGTCAAGATATTAATTTCCAAAAGAATAAGGGTCAGATGTATCAAGCTCCCAGTTTGCATTTCTTAAATAGTGAATTTGAAGAAATCGCTATTTTAGAAATGCAAAATGGGATGTAACAAAATTGTAAGTCGGTAATTGCGATTTCTTAAAATTCGCAAATGTAATTTGAGAGTAGCATATACTGAATCGCAAATAAATAGCGATTCGGTATTTGAAAATCTCATATTGTGAAAACGGCAAACCGGAACAGCCTGATGACATCACAACCAGGAAGTGAGTCAGCCCATGCTGTTTCCAGGAGCCACACCCACAGGAGCAGGTAGGGAGACACAGCCCAGCACCAGGGAGCCAGCTTTGTGAGCCTTACAGGACCAAACTGCAACATGGCCAATGATGGGAAGGTGAAGGACAAAGGAGAGAGGAAGCGCATGCTCAAATTCAGTGAGCAGCAATTGGAGGTGCTCACTGAGGAGGTGGTCAGGAACCATGACAAACTGTTTGAGAAGAACTCACTCCAGGTACCTGAATGTGAGAAGAGGAAACTGTGGTCAGAAATCTAGACCAAAATATGCGCAGTGGGTGTTGCGCTACGCTCTGTGGAGGAGATGCGCAAGAGATGGTATGACCTGCGTTCCCGTGCCAAAGAAAGGGTAGCCAGCAGGCTAAAGGAGGCAAGGAGCACCGGAGGAGGACCACCCACCCAGACACCGTCCACACCAATGAAAGACACTGTGGAGTCCACACTGCTACCTGAAGCTGTCAATGTTGTCACTGACATTGACACCTCAGGGACACCCAGCACCAGCAAAGGTACGGCCACCAATGATGTGTATCCCCATATGTGCATGTACAAATGCTCCTTAGAAGATAGCTATTAGTTAGATGCTTTCTAATAAGTAGTCCATGCCACATCTTACATACAACCCAACTATGCCTTATGGGAGTGGTAGTCCAAAACCCTAAAGTCAAAATACCACATAAATAGTAAGTTTGTGTTCAGCCACATAGAGAAACAATACACACAACTCACAGTGATACAATGTCAGTGTACAATTTTTACTATTGTGCAACTCCTTGTGATATATACATAAATGACATGCTGCACATTATCGTTGCAGATGTCCCGGGCCCTGCTGCAGATGAAGGTGGAAATGTGTGGAACTCAAACACCAGTGAGCCTTTCAGTATTGCACCAACTAGATGCAGGGCAAGGGTGTTACCTCTCACAGAGTATAACCTGGACTCAGATTAGATGCCGGGTGAAGTCCCCACACCACCCCTTAGGCTAGATCCACAGGAAGACAGCAGCCCCTGCCCCATCATCAGTCAACTCCCCCCAGGAGGCGTCACAATGCAGGCAGATAGTGCACAGAGGAAGGAGAGGCCCCATCAATCTTTGGCGGCCTTGAAGCTTCCATGCTGAAAGTGCAGCGCCTGCAATGCAAACACATGAGATCAATGCAAAGCCAGTGGGTGTCAATTCACCATAACATGGGCACAATGCACAGGCAGTTTGAGTCTCACAATGACAATATGAGAGTACTGCACAAGCAGATAGATGCACTCATTGAAAACATTGGATCAAAGAACAAGCAGTTGGAGTCTCTGAATGAGGGACAGCAAACAGCAGCAGAAAACAAAAAGGAGTTGACAAATGCCATTAGGGACCTCTGCACTGAGATTCAGCAGGAGCGTGTAAGCTACCGTAGGCGCCATCACCAATTTATGGGAAGGTTTGATGGGTTTTGCAGATCAGTCAATCAGCTTGCTAGCTCAACTGCTTTGATTTCACAACATTCTGTGGGTATACAGGCGGAGATGGTACATTGCAGTTGGGACGTTGCGCAGGGATTGGTGCAAATAACCAATGTCCTGGATGCAATGCAGACAGCACGCAGTGCTACAAACAGCGAACTGGGTGGTGGAGATAGTGAGGAGTTCCCTAGCCTCAGCAGTCTTGCAACCCATGTGATGGATCCTAGGAGTCGCAGTACCAGACACAGTACTGCCAGTGAACCCACTACAAGAGGTGCCAGTGAGGCCACTGGGCACTCAAGTGGAGTGTGTGGACTTAAGAAGTAATGTTAAGGCCTACAGGGGACTACCCTAACACGTAGCTATACAGTTATACTATGATGTTAATAGTGTGACACTGTTATTCGCACATGTTTGCCAATAGTAGATGGCTATGTCCTATTAACACATTTGTTACCTGAAGTCAAGGTAATAAAGTTGCTAACTACAGAAATACATAATAATGAAGTGGTGTTGTCATTACTTACATCAGAAATGGTTGTGCGTGATGTCAGCATGTCTTTGCCTGCCCTCTGCTGCACTGGTCCTGTCTACTGGGTGATGGGGTGGTAAGGGATCACCATCTTCATCTGAGTCAGGCTCCATTGGTTCAACTGGTATGACCCTTCTCGTTGCAATATTATGCAACATTGCACATGTAGCCACAATTTTGCAGGTTGTCTCCGGGCTGTACTGAACCTCCACTCTTATGGATACACCTGAAGCGGCTCTTCAGCAGTCCGAAGGTCTGCTCGACCACACTGAGGGTTGCCCTGTGTGCAGCATTGTACCTCCTCTCTGTTGGCATTGCAGGGCTCAGGTAGAGCGTCAGCACTGCATAGGCAATGTCTCCTGGAATGAACAGAGAGTAAAATGAGTACTGTTGAAATATGACGTCACTATAACATCAATGCAACATTGTCAACTATTACTTTACCTAGTAGGTATCCTTTGACAAACTCCCCAGCTAGCAGTCTTGTGTGAATCCCACTGTGGCAAAAGATGTATGAGTCATGAAGGCCACCTGGGTGTCTGGCCACTAGATGGGTAATGATGTTGGAGGCATTGCTAATCACCTGTATGTTCATAGAATGATGGTTCTTACAGTTGCGATACACATACTCGGTGGCCGATGGTGGACACATTCCTACGTGTGTCCCATCAATGGCACCTATGACATGTGGGAATTGTGCAATCTGATAGAAATTGATTTTCGTCTGTAGTAATTCCAGTGGGGTGTTGGGAATCTTATGTGCTCTTGTATTTTGCTCAGCATGGCATTTAGAAATGCATTGAAGAAGCATGAGAAGGCACTTTGTGAGACCCCTCCTGCTGCTGCTATGATCCCTTGATAACGCACTGAGGCCAATAGGTGCAGGGAGCATAAAACCTGCACATGGGTGGGAATACTACTGGTCCTGTGTGTGGGCACCGCAGTATGGGTTGTAGATCTGCTATCAGGTCAAGTATCATGGCTGAGCTTAACCTGTACTTCTCATAAAGGTCTTCCTCTGTCTGGTCAAATGGGGTTATGCATACTCTGAAAATGCACTCCTGTCTCCTCCTCCCTCTCCTCAAACCTACCAACATCCTCATTCTCCTCGCCATCACGTAGAGTGCAGCAATTGTGGAAAAGTGGCTGAGTCATTCTGGGCCTTTTTATATAGGTTGCACCTGGTTACCACCTGATTTAAATTTGTGGTAAATTGCATGTGCAAAAGGCATTCTACAAATATTCGCAATTTGCGAAGATTTGATGCATCCCATTGTGACATGGTTTTGCAAGTCACAATCAGCGTATCGCAAATTGCGTCAGGATTTTGGGGATCGCTATCTGCGAATCGCAAAACTTTGTCGCAGTTTGCATCACGCAAATAGCGATTCGGTAAATCATGTCACTATTCGCGATACGCTGCTTGCGACACGCAAAACCATGTAATATTTGCCAAAATTTACAAATTTAGCGATTCCTTTTTTTCACACTGCGAATGCCTTTCATACATTTTTGCATTACCAAACGGCCAATTTTTGCAATTTGCATTGTTTGCAAATGCAAAAAAGTTTGATACATGTGGCCCTAAGAGACTTGCTCCATAGAAAACAATGGAAATGTTGATTTTACACAAAGTACCTGGTGTGCGTAAAAAATAAAGCTGCACGGGAGAGCATGCGTCAAAAAAGTCAGTGATTCATTGATTCCTTACTCACAAGTGAGGCCTAAAGTCGATTCCAGTTGGGTCGGCGATGCATCGTTTTTCTTACTCGTAAGAGAGTGATTTGTCGATTTCTGGACAGGGCACTTCGGATCTGCGCAGGTTGACGATCACTTTGTCGCCCAGGGACAATGCGTGAGTAACCTGGTCAAACGGTGTTAGTAAAACCCGCGCTGCTTGGGGTTTACGTCTTTATCAGCAGCAGTAAGCAGGTGTGGTGCTGTTTCTCCAGCTGTGATTCATCGACTTCCCAGCAACGATGCAGGTAGAGCATTGATTTCAGCCATGAAGCTGACGGCGTGTCGTTTATCAGCCGCATTGCAGATGGTGCGTCAAAAGTTTCCCCACACGCCATTCCATGCGTGGATTTCAGCTCTTGTTCTGCCAACTTCACCTTTCAAGGGCCCAGGGACTGGATTGGACACCACTTGGCAGAGCAGGAGTCTCAGCAGAGAGTCCAGGTGTTGGCAGAGGAAGTCCTTGATGGCCCTGAGACTTCAAAACATGAGGCAAGCTCAGTTCAAGCCCTTAGAGATTCTCCTCAAGCAGGAATGCACAACAAAGTCCAGTCTTTGCCCCCTTTCACAAGCAGAAGCAGCAACTGCAGGCTAGCCCAACAAACCACAGTCACAGGCAGGGGCAGCACTTCTCCTCAACTCTTCAGCTCTTCTCCTTGGCAGAGATTCTTCTTGAATCCAGAAGTGACCTTGAAGAAATCCAAAGTCGGGGTTCTGGGTCCACTACTTATACCCCTTTCTACCTTTGAAGTAGGCAACACACCAGGAGGTTGGAGACTGCATTGTGAGAGGGCAGGCACAGAACATTAAGGTGTAAGTGAACACTCCTCCCTCTAATCTACCACAGATGGCTCATCAGGATATGCAGGCTACACCCCAGCAGCCTTTGTGTCACTGTCTAGAGGGGATTCACAAACAGCTCAACTCTCTAACTGACCCGGACAAGGAATTCACAAATAGGTAGAGACACAGAATGGATTCAGCAAGAAAATGGCTACTTTGTAAAAGTGGCATTTTCAAACTAACAATCTAAAAATCAACTTTACTAAAAGATATATTTTTAAATTTTGAGTTCAGAGACACCAAACTCCATTTTTCAATCTGCTCTCAAAAGGAATCTGCACTTTAATACTTTTTAAAGGCAGTCCTCAGTTAACCTATGAGAGAGATAGGCCTTGCACAGTGAAAACTGAATTTGGCAGGATTTCACTGTCAGGACATTGAAACCACATCAGTACATGTCCTACCTTTAAAATACCCTGCACCCTGCCCCTGATGTTACCTAGGGCCTACCTTAGGCATGCCTTACAAGTATATAAAGGTGGGTACACTTGCTATGTTGAATTGGCAGTTTACAACTGCACACAGGCACTCCAGTGGCAGGTCTGAGCCATATTTACAGTGCTACTAATGTGGGTGGCACAACCAGTGCGGCAGGCCCACTAGTAGCATTTGATTTACAGGCCCTGGGCACCTCTAGTACATTTTACTAGTAAATAAAATATCTCAATCATGGATAAACCAATCAACAACACAAATTTACACAGAGAGCATATGCACTTTAGAACTGGTTAGCAGTGGTAAAGTGCTCAGAGTTCTAAAGCCAATAAAAACTGGTCAGAAAATATAGGAGGAAGAAGGCAAAAAGATGGGGGATAACCGTGCAAAAAGGGCCAGGCCCCACAGTTCTTGTTTGATTTAGATAAATATTGGCAATTTTTCTAAACTGGTGTGGTGTCCATTTCATAGTCTTTTCACTGTATCATTGCTTGGACAGAGTGCAAACTGACTGCCAACCAGAGACCCCATTACTAACAGGGACCACCACCAAAATGTTCACAACAACGTGTTATTTCTGTCTACATCATCTTTGGGTCCACACAATAGGTTAGTGGGGAACCCAAAATAGTAACCCCTCCCACCAGTCAGTATCTGTTTAAGTTTTCTTATGGCTGGAACTTTTGTTTTACAGCCAGGAATAGCTTTTGTTTTAAGGGCCTTTTTTGTAATATTAGTGTTATAGGCCTACTACCCATGAAAATATGTAATGCAGTATGCCCTCTAGAGGTTAAATATCTGGTTACACTGCATTTTTTACTGTCATTTTCTTTTTGTGTGGCTATTACCTCTAGGGACTAATTATATAGTTACATGCTATGTTTCTTACAAATACTGTTTTCATTGTGGTGTCCTCTAGGGGCTGTTCTAAGCATTACAGTCATATCAACATATTAAAATGTTTGTGGCATTGAAATGTGTCCCATAATGCTTTGTACGGCATTACTTTTACAAAACATTTTTGTCATAACTCAGCCTGTGATGGTCCTAGGACAATCGGACCACCTTCAAACCACTCCTTTTGTCTACATAATCTCTGGATCCCACATTAGGTTAGTGGGGACCCCAAAATAATAACCCCTCCCACCATTCCATGTCTTTTTAAGCTTTCTCATGGCTCAAATGTTTGATTTACACCTGAGTTAAGCTTTGTTTTAAAGGCCATATTTGTAATATCATTACAATAAGCCTGCTAGTCCTACAAATACTCTCTAAGGCCTAAGTATATGGCTACACTGCACTACTTTCTCCTGTTTTTAGGTCGGCCTGGCAGTGCACATGTGCTGTCTGCAAGGCCTGATGTATTCATTGTATGGGCTTACATCCCCTCTACTAGCTTTATATAGGTTATTTCTGTTGTCCTCTAGAAAGGCTTGCAGTCTAGGGGCTGACAATATGGGTACATGACCGTGTTTCTTCCAAATGATATTTTTGTTATGCTGCTCTCTAGAAGCTGGTTTGAGCATTACATTCTAATGCCAAAAGTTTATTTCTGATAAAGGCTTATATGATAATTGTACATGTTTCAATAATCTCTCCTTGTTTCAGTTATGACCATAATTCAGGCCAACTTAACATCCTTATTATTCTATGACTGTTTGAACACTCTTGATATGTATGGATGAACTTTGTAGTTTATTTCTTCTCTGTGGCTGCCTTGTGTCTTGTTTTGGGAAATTGTGTCAGCCAGCAGCAATTCTGATGGTGGGGTGGTGAAAGTGTTATTCTATTGCAATCTGCATGGCAAATTTAAATTAGGATGCTAAATGGCAACATTTTCATTTCTTGATGCAGATAGAGGGAGAAGGTAAATGGAAGTGCTTTAGTTATATGCAGGGCCACTGGAATATGGTAATTAAGGATGAAATTATGAGGCAGGGTTGACCAATTTATGTGGCAAGAAAAGTCCAGTTATGAATTTACAATGCCAATAGCTCTAACTCAAGCAATTGCGAGCCCTTTGACATTTCAAATGCTTGCTATACCATTAGAGCAACAATAAAGTGTCTGCTTTCTACCAGTAGGCAGTTTTAATTAAGGCTGGACTGGGAACCCTAAGCATCCCTGGCAAATTTAGTCAGACAAGTCCACATAGAGTACATAGCGAGTGAGCCTAACCACTGCAATGGAGGGTTCTCCCCATCAATAAAATGTTGGTGAAAATGGCAAAAACGATCCATTCCACAACACATTTTTCATTATATATTCAATTGTATTAGTTTTTAAAGCAGTCTTCAATTATTTCCTCACCATCACCCTCTCACAGTGCATCTCATCACTCCATCGCCCCTTTCTCACATGTATTTCATTTGTGTTATAGTGCCTCTTCTACCAGCATAGGGTGTTGGAGAACATTTCATCGCACACAACATACAGGGACATGAATCATACATGTGTAAATCAGTGTATAGAAAATATAACACAAGACAAAAGGGAATACAAGGGATAGGATTCATATGCCAGCCGTACTGGTAGCCACTTTTTAAGATTGCTTGATCTGGGGAAGCACAAACTCAGGATTCATATTGGAAAGCAGTGGTTAGAGTTGACTTTACCAATAACAATTTATTTTTACCCAAACAACAGCCTTTTTAGAAAAATTAGGATAATGAAAGATTGGGAAAAAACATCACTTTCTAACCTGTACAGTGCACTTTGCATGCAGCTCTTTGATGGCGGTTCATAGCTCACTGTGCTAGATTATAATTGTAACTCATGAACTGCAGAGTAACAAAGGGATCTTTGTGACAAAAGCTGTATCCCACTGAGCATTGCACATAAAATACTGTTCAATGATCTACACAGTACATGTTCTTTGGAGCAGGTATTTTAACCCTCTGCACTACCTTAGCTGAGTCAGAACTGCCACTAGACAAAACCGCCATCTCTCTCCAGTGAGTACATTAATCACCAGAGCTATCTTGACACTTTTATTGTTCCCTGAATACTGTTGGATATACAAGGAAATCTGCAGTGCTTTCAAACGACAGCACTGCTACAAAACCGGACCTAAGTAACAAAAACGTCCCCAACCCTTTCTGCCTCCCAGGGAAATGCTAGATGTCCTCCGGCCGTGGTTTTACTCCACAAATACCCCCTCTGCATTATGACCTCCTGTTTCAACCCCCACAGGTGCCCTTTAATTAGCTTTGTTACTTTTTCTACATTTTTGTTGCGGTATTGACCTATACCATGTTTGAACATAGAAGGGTTTCGTAGGTAGGAATCTCCGAATGCAGCTGTCATTGTTTTTTCTGTAGCCTGTATGTATTCTAAGACAAAACATGCTACTACTGGTAGCCTATTGCAATAAAAAGTTAATGCCAGTATTTTGGTAATTGACAATTTGGTGAACTTTAGTTCTTTTAAAAATATTGACCGAGTGTACATCAATTATTTACTTGCCACATGCTATAGGGTGTCATTTCTTATAAATAAAATGAAAAATGAGAAAAGCACAACGGCGAGTCTATCAAGTATGAATAATTCAACTACATTTGACATTTCTTCCTGTTATCATCATATCCTCACATTCTACACAAACTAAAAGAAACAGTATTACCTGTCACGAGAGATTTATTTTATATTCTTAAAACACCGTTTTGCTGAAAAGCGAGAAATATTGCTATACTGCATATTTTTATATTAGACTTACAAATACATTTGTTTGAGTTTTTATAGGCTACTGTTATCCAAACCTTGCTGTAACTGTAACGTTTCTTGAACTATTGCTATTTTCTTCGTAAAAAAATAGCAGTCATGCTCAAACGTCAGAGTACATATAAATATACCACTCCTTGATCTTTATACTAAGGCTTGCATTACGATTATAGCATAGAAAAAACAGTGCTTTGTTGACGTATTAATTATTTAACAGCTTCTTTCTGATGAGCCTTATTGTGCGTTTCAACATTTACACAAATTTGAAGGGGAGGGGGGCATGAATTATAACCAGCTTGACAAACTGACATAAATTGCAGTTACAAAACGCATGTCCAAGAACCCACCTCTTCAGGAAATGACATCATTGGTTTTCTGTCAGCGAAAATCATTTTTAAAAATAAAAGCAAGAAAATAGTTTTGCTTCTCTAGCATCTACCTCCACACCAAGTGACATCACTGAATTTCCCAGCAATCTCCTCTTCAAGGAAGTGAGATTACTGGTTTCCGGCCAAGTCCATCTTTAAAAGTAAAAGCGAGGAAAATGTTTTTCATTCTCAAGTCTACATTCCCACATGAAGTGATATCTTTGCATTTCCCAGCATCCAATTAAATTCACTGGCTTTCAATCAAAACCACCTTTCACAGGAAAATAAATATAAGTGGACTTCATTCCTTAGCAACAATCCCCACACAACGTGACAGCATCCACCTGTTCAGGAAGTGGCATCACTGGTTTCCTTTTGCCCAACAAACGCACATTTAAAAGAAAAAGCCAGACAAAATGGCTTCATTTTTCATGATGCATCTTTCCAGCAAAGCCATTTTTTAGAGAAGAAGCCAAAAAATCTGAGTTAATTCTTCAGCATCCTTCTCCACAGGAAATGACATCACAACATTTCCCCACATGCAGTTCTGCAGGGAGAGTCATCACTGATTTCCTGCCAAAATGTTATTTAAAAGAGAAAGGCAGACACGCTGACTTTATTGTCCATTATCCACTTCCACAAAAAGTGACATCATGCATTTCCCATCATCTACCTCTTCAGTACTGAGATCACGTCCTGCCTTCTCCATACTTCAATGAACTTCTCAAGGTGCTCCACAGACAGAGTGTTCCCAGCAAAGAGCAGATACAGACAAGTGATTTGCTTGATCGATCCAAGAAGTACCAGGGGCCAAAAGCTACTTGAGGATATCTTACCTTGTAGTCAAAAATGGCTTTTGGACCAGGGGTCCAAAAAAATGAACTACATTATAAGATATATAAATGTGCCTCACGCAGCACCACACACTTCCCATGTCCACAATCATACCCAGTCCTAGACCACACAAACACTCACAATGCATAAACACAACAGGTAGACCTAACCTCTTGCACATGTCATTGACCACAATGCACCCTCAAACTACAGAACACACAATCTAACTAACAATTGAGCTCATTGAGGATCACTTTGCAGTACTAAAAGCCCCCTATTGAAACTCTTCAACTAAGCAACACACTTCACAGGCCATTTCTTCAACTTTGTCTTCACAACATCACCCATAATCCAGGGCTAGCCACCCATACTCCTGGAATGAATCAATCTCCTCACCGTACTTATTTCCCCACTAAGTGGTTAAACAACAAAACAAGGTAAACTAATAAGAGCACACCAAACATTCAGATCCTTTGAAAGCTTCTTCATTTGGTGCTTATGTATTAATGGTGTCCTAACTTGTACTGAGGCAGCACAAGAAATGTTGATGCATCGATGCTGCAATGCAGTGATGTGTCAATCCTTGTAAATGAGGCTCGTGGTTTTAGTAGTTGGGGAACTACCCACCTTGTTTAATAATCACAATTCTTGTCAAAGTGAATCCTTAAAGTCACTAAAATAAATTGAACTCAACCCCCTAGTAGCTATGGCACAGGGAAAACACACTTAACATTGGTCAAAGAGCAAAAGTTGATATGCAGTACCAAAACAGTAATAAAGACATAACATAACATAATGGAAACACCATATGAAATTAGAAAAAATGAGTACATTTTAGTCAACAACAAGACACCAAAATGAAAAATATCAATTAAAGTGGGAGTGGAGATATCAATGTTTATAGTTTATATAAAATTGTGTAAAAAAGTGTTACAATAGTGGTTATGTGGTTGTGGTGGACCGGGACGTAGGTGCAATTTGAGTCTGACTGCCACTGAGTGGCAGGACAGATATAGAAGCCAGGTTTGACTACTCTGTCTCAGCTGTAGACAAACGTTTCTCTTACAGCCCTGGGGAGTAAGGGTCCTTGGAGAAATGGATACATGTCTGCTCACCCAGTCATGATGGGTGGATATGGGGTCATTTTTTATTGTACCTTACAACCAGGAAAAATATTATAATGCACCTCCAGCCATGAGGAAGCAGTATATTTGTTTTCTTTTAAAAAAGAAGTTCCCATTTAGGGACAAAAAAAGAATACTGTTTGCTGCAGGGCTGCATCCTCCTGATGCATCCTTCTAGTGAACAGTAAAATACATTGACAGGAACTGCTGTGATGCCGGTTCCTGCCAATGCCTTTATAAATGTCATTCATTCATAAATGAGGTGGGTGGCTTCTCCACCACGGGATGGAGTGATTTACTCCATATCCATGGTGGAACGTCTGCCTAAAAATAAATCAGCCCCTTATTTTAAAAAATGGGGCTTCATAATCTTCACCATGGTAAGACAACAGGCTGTAGCCAAAGAGGTCTCCATGTGGTTAAATAGCTGTTGTGTTTCGCAGGAAAAGCTTGCAGCAGGAGACATTCAAATTTAGGAATCAGGGATGTCCTCCTGCTGGAAGAATACCTTTAGAGCCTTCGCCTGGTCAAGATGTCAATGTTTGCACTTTCTCACTTTTTTTAAGCTTTGAATTCTTCATTGGCAAAAAGCAGCACGATGTAACTAAAGATTGCTTTGCAAGTTGGGATTCCTTCTCCGTGAGGTCTCGCTAAATTGGATTGGCTGGTTGAGAGAAGCTCTGAGCAGCAGAAACTTGAATCTTCAAACTACCAACAACACATCTTGGATGGTGTGGCTTGGTAGATTTGTTCTCAGAAGGGCCTGAAGTTCAAAACGTTTCTAAGTACCAGGTTTTCATGGGTGGTAGGAGAGGACCAGCCAGACATAGCCAATGGTTCCTGGACATCAGGAACAGCACTTGGGAGTCAGGACTCCCAACAGCAGAGGCCAACATATAGTCCATGGCACATCCATTTGGAAATGGTCAGAGGCATTTGCAGACAAAGGCCTCTTGTAGCTTGTTGTGCCACTGTAGTGTGAACACGGGGTCCGCCTTATAACCCTTAGAGTCCACCTCTTTGTTCTTGGTACAAAAAGGAGCAGGTCCAGTCCTTCAGGGCGCCTGTCGGGTCAGAGAGGGCAGTTTCAGTCTTCTTCTGATTTTCTTGAAGTCCAAAAAGTGTTCTGAATATGGTGTCAGAGGATGGCACATTTATGCCTGGCACTAGCTTGTTGGTGGGCTGAATCCTGGCCCCTCCATAACCAATGGGATACAAGTTCCCAGAGGTAACACCACTCACTTTTGCATCAGTTCCTGTCTAAACTACTGCAAACAATCCCACAGTGACCCTCACTGCTGAATTCCAAAACGATGACGTTCTGGACCACATGGGCCTTTTACCTCTGGTGTACTTGGGCACCCTTGGAACAGCCCTCTGAGAGGGGACTAAGTGCCCCTTTTAGCACTTACCTCTCAGGAAAGGAAGACAGGGTAGTCCAAGTGTCACATTTCTGTAGCAGACATCGATTAAACAACAGCTCCTGCTATCCTCATCTTTCTCAGATGGTGACTGGTAGCAGCCTCTCATGCGAAAGGTGGGGAAAATGGGGAAGAGAGGGTTGCTTGTGGTCAGGGCCAGCCTTCTAAGAATGGAAAGCCTCCGCTGTGTAGATGGAATTTTGTTAAGCTAACATGAAACTTGCACTGACAGCATAAAGAGAAAGCTCTATGTGCATGCCAGAACAGAGGCGTAAGGGAGGAGCTAGTAGAAGTGCCTGGAATTCTTATATTAAATACTTTACTTCAAGAGCAAATGCATACCTGAATCCTGAGGTGGTGTTAAAGTTAGGAGAGCCAGCATCGACCTGACTACCAGCACAGCTACCCGGGACACCCAGGCATTAGAGAACTTGGGTCAGATGTACAAAGCCTTTTACTGGTCGCAAACAGACCATCGAGCTGTTTGCAACTGGTAAAATGTTGACTTTCTATTAGGAAGGGGCGTGCCAAGAGCCTCTCATCCTAATAGCGAGTCACAGGGGTAGATAAGAATGTTTTGCCTGAACACAGTTGCAAAATATTCGCAGTTACCACCAACTTCAAGTTAGTGAGTAAAAGGTTTTATACTGATGATTCAGCTGTGCTAGATTGTGAATGAGACTAATAAAGTTGCTACTCAAGTTTCAAATGAATTGTTACAGTAAACCTGATTTGGTGCCCAAGTCTAACTTAATGCAACTTTAAAGTAAGCAACAACTTAAGAAAGTTACCATTCTGTTGCCCAAGTTTTCCAGTGACCAGTTAACAGTTGTTGACTGTTAGACCTATCATCCTTGGGGTGGCCTTTCCACAATCTATTTTCTTACTTGTTTCCTATTTTTGCTGGATTTGTGCTTCTGTTGGCCTTAGAACTCTATTCACTTTACCACTGCTAACCATGATAGAGTGCTTGTGCTCAATCACCTAAACATGGTGTAATAGACATATACCTGATTGGCATTTTTAATTTACTTGTATGTCCCTTGTAGAGTGGTATATTGTATACCCAGGGCCTGTACATTCATACTACTAGTAGGCCTGTAGCACTTTTTGTGCCAACCTCATAAGGAGCCCTATACAACTTGTCACAGGCCTGCCATTACAGCCTAAATGCAATGTTCCACTGCCATGTCGACTTGGCATTTAAACCCTCTTGCCAAACCTTAAACTTACCTTTTATTACATATGTCATCCCTAAGGTAGGCCCTTGGTAGCCCATAGTGCAGTGTTCTATGTAATTAAAAGGTAGGACATGTATGTTTGATTTTTACATGTCATAATAGTGAAAAATGCTCAAATTTGTTTTTCACTACTATGAGATATTCCCCTCCTGTAGGATAACACAGAGGATTTCTTATTACATAATAAGCTGCAGTTCCTAAATAAGAGGAGGGAGTTATGTAATGGGTGGTACATATGGAATTGTAATGTTAAACCCTCTTTAATGGTAAAATCATTACAGGTTTGAACATGCAACTTTTAGAAAGTTGGCATTTTCTTACCTTTAGCCCTTCGTGCCTTCAGCCTGCATTGGGCACGTGACTGGGTATAGCTGATAGTTAGACTGTGTAAATTCCTCCCAAACAGTCACACAATAGTGGGATTAGCTGAGCCTCAAAAAGTCATCAATTGGCATGATGGGAAGACAGAGCTGAGCACAGCCCTACTTACATCTGAATAGGTTGTGTCCTCTTTCCACACAATAGGCATAATGACCCTGTATTATCACTGCAGTGTGCGTGGAGCCAGGTCAGGGGAGTCTAGAAACTCCAAAAAACCCAAACTCAGGTGGCCATTTTCTGAAACTGAGGACCAAAAAGTGCTCTGACAACCAAGAGACACTGGGACCAACCTGCTTATCTATTCACCCAAGGTGCAACGCAGGTCGATTGGCTTCATTGCTTCTCCCCTGCGTCCTTCTCTGCAGCAGCAAATCCGTTTCAGTGGTCCTTTGCAAAGGAGTATCCTACCTTTTGGAACTGTCTTCAGCTGCAGTCTTCTGCTTCATCCCACTGGAGAGATTTGACTTCCAGTTCGACTGCTAAGTGCAAAGGTAAAAATCTTCTCCATGGCCTCACCTCCAAGGACATCCAACACCGATGCTCCTTTCTCAGACACTCTGGCAGCCTTGCCCTGCTGAACTTCCACCTTCTCAGATATTTTTCTCTTAAATCTTTTTAAGGCTGAAGGTATGCCATGACCCAAACCAATCAACTTCTTGTATCCAAACCACACTCCGTTGCAGTCAGCCTTTAGTTTCAAATCTGACCCAGTCTTGTGTGACCAGATGTCCACGGTCGTCGGTTTTACAGTTTAATGTCAAATAATTTAAGAAAATATACTCTATTTTTCTAAATCGGTTTCAGATTTTTCTTGCATTATGTTTTCACTATATTACTGTTTGTGTGCTCCATAAATACTCAACACATTGCCCCTAAGTTAAGCCTGGCTGCTTTTTGTGCCAAGCTACCCGGGGTTAAGCACATGTTTATTTAGGGTCCTTTGTGGTTCATCCTGCAAGCGATTATGGCTGTTGCCTGACCAGGGGTCACACCTCAGTCACCCCGCAACCCAAGTTCTCACATTGGCCATGAGACAGCCTTCTGTCCTCCTAGAGTGAGGTGTGAATGACTCTCAGGGGATGACTTGCTTTGCTGCCATATGCAAAAGTGAAAGAGAAGGAATGCACTGTATTTATGCAATACAGTGTATTCCTGTCCTTTCCCCCTGTGCTGGGGCCATTTCGGCAGCCTAGCTCCAATGCAGGAACCCTTGCACCAGGGTGCAAGCATTCCTCCATTGCATGCAGGATGTTTTTTGTGCATGAAGGGGCATATTTCCGCACATAAGCAATCTCAAAATGTGTTTCCCTCTTTCTATGTGTGCTGCACTCCAACGTGGACCATGGCTTCAGTTGCAGGCATCATGGGATCTGGCAGTGGTGTCAGTCCAGATGTCGTCCGAAGTACCAGGAAGGCCCAGAATACCAAAGGCCAGCAAAAACAAAGTCCAGCACACAGTCACAATATAGGAAGTAGAGGCAAAAAGATAAGGGAGACTACACAAGGATTCCAGGTCTAACACAGAGTGAGGTAGTAGCAGTAGGGAGCAAGTACTAAAAAAGTATCTGAAAAAATGTATGCTGAAGAAAATAAAGCTACCATTTTAAGTCTGCCTCGACAGAACAGCAGTCAAAATACATATTGTTATCAATTCTTTGAAGGATAACTATAAAGAAAAATAGAGTGCCCTTTTGCTCCACCCAGAGAATGTTTACTCTCTCAACTCGTGATATTGGCTATTTTGTGCACCTTCAATTACAATAGATGATAGACTATTGTGGGTACTAAGCTTCTCTACAGATGCCTGCCCACCACTTTTGGACCCCATTAGAACTGCTAGATGATGTTTATTTTGCTCTTATAGTGTGCCGGGTCCTGCTAGCCAGGTCCCAGTGCTAGTGCTCTTTCCCCAAAATGTAACTGTAAATTGGTACACCTAATTGGCAAGGCTTATCACTCCTTGTCAATCCTTAGAGTATAGTACCAGTGGTATCCATAGTAAAGGTGATAAGAGGGGCCCTGTTAGACTTGCCATCCTTGGCGTGGTCTCCCTTAACTTTTTGACTCTGTTTCCCAGGTTGTTGATGTGTGTTGGACTCTTATTACTATTTATTATAGTCTGGGCACTTTAGCACTGCTATCCAGTGATAAAGTGCAAGTGCTCCTATGTAAAATGTCTGTGTAATTGGCTTTCCATGGCTGCCATATTTGATTTACTAGAATGTCCCTAGTACCGTGCACTAGAGGTTCCCAGGGCCTGTAAATCAAATGGTACTAGTGGGTCTGCAGCACCAGTTGTGCCACCCACATGAGTAGCCCTGTGAACATGGCTCAGACCTGCCACTGCAGAGTCTATGTGTGCAGTTTTAAACTGACAATTCAACTTAGCAGGTGTACCCACTTGCCAGCCCTAAACCATCCCTAATATGCATGTAAGGCACCCCTAAGGTAGGCCCCTTGGTAGCCCATGGGGAGGGTACAGTGTATGTTAAAGGCGGGACATGTACTACGTGTTTTACATGTCCTGATGGTGAAATACTGCCAAATTCGGTTTTTACTGTTTCAAGGCCAATCTCTCTCATAGTTTAAAATGGGGGCTGCCTTTGAATGTTATTAAAGAGTAGATTCCTTTTGGGAGCAGATAGAAATATGGAATTTAGGGTCTCAGAACTCACAATTTTAAAATACATCTTTTGATACAGGTTGTTTTTAGACTGTGTGTTTGAAAATGCAACTTTTAGAAAGGCAGTTTCTTCCTTAAACCATTCTGTGACTCTGCCTGGTTGTGTATTCTCTTTCTGGGTCAGTTTAACAGTTGGGCTGTTTGCACCTCTCCTCTTGACATTGACAAAGAGAGCTGGGGTGTAGTCTGCATACCGTGATGTGCCATCTGTGCTGAGAGGGAGGTGAGAAATGGTCACTCACATCTGAAAGGGCTGTGCCTGCCCTCACACAAAGCAGTCTCCAACCCCCTAATGTGTGTCTGGGGCCTTGGCTGGGCAGGGCAGGATGTTACAAACAAGCAAGACTTTCCCTTGAAGTTTGCCTATTTCAAAGGCAGAAAGGGGTATGAGTAGTGGACCCAAAATCCCTGAAAATTAGATCACTTCTGGAATCAGGAGGAACCTCTGCCAATGAGAAGAGATGAAGAGCTGAGGAAAAGTGTTGCCCCTGCCTGTGACTGTGATTTGTTTTGCTATCCTGCAGTTGCTGCTTCTGCCTGTGAAAGGGGAAAAAGACTGGATTTTGTTGTGCATTTGTCCTTGAGAAGAATCTCCAAGGGTGTGAACTGAGCTTCCCTCCTGTTGTTGAAGTCTCAGGGCCATCAAAGACTTCCCCTGCCAGCACCTGGACTCTCTGCTGAGACTCGTGCCCTGCCAATTGGTGCCCTATCCAGTCCTGGGCCCTTGAAAGATGAAGTTGGCAGACAAGAACTGAAAATCCATGCACAGAATGCCGTGCAGGGAACTTTTTGATGCACCTTCCACAATGCGGCTGATAAATGTCGCGCTGCTGGCTTCGCAGCTGAAATTGATGCTCCACCTGCATCGCAGCTCTGAGATCAATGCATTGTGGCTGGAGAAACAATGCGCAACACCCACTTACAGAGACTGATAAGGACGCAAACCCCACACAGCACGGTTTTCTGATATCGTGCGACTGGATTTTCCACGCATCGTCCTTGGGTGTAAAACCCGACTGGGAGAATCCGAGGTGCACCGCCCAGAAATCAACGCATTGCTCTCTTGCGAGGGAGAAAAAAGACTCACCGCTGACCCGGCCGGAGAAAGATACATGACCTCACTTGCGAGTAAGGAATCGACACATTGCTACCCTTTTCCGACACACGCTCGCCAATGCAGCTTTATTTTTTACTTTAAGCAGGTACTTTGTGTAACAACAGCATTCCCACTGTCTTCTAAGGAATAAGGGCCAGATGTAGCAAACTTTTGCGAGTCGCAAATGGCCTGATTCGCAATTTGCGACTCCGCAAAATCGGAAATGGGATGCAAAAATCCCATTTCCGACTCGCAAAATGCGACGCAAGCCATTACTGACTCGCAAAATATGCGAACCCATTTTGCGACCCGCAAATAGGAAGTCGCAAAAAGCCCATTTTGCACTTCCAATTTACCACTAACTCAGAGCAGGTGGTAACCATTACCAAAGTATAAAAGGAGACCCAGAAGGCATCTGGGTTACTCAAGATGGCGGAGATATACCTGATAGAAGTGAGGAGGAGAGCCCACGCCGCACAGCAGAGGAGGAGGAGGAGCCAGAGACAGGAGAAGATATACAGAACAAGGCAGACACTCTTCCAACAAACTGAGGAGGAAATTTATGATAAATATAGACTTAGCCGCGCAGCTATACTAGATTTAATAGAATTACTCAAACCACAGCTACAACGCCAGACTGTGATCGGCTGCGCCATCCCTACGCATGTGCAAGTGCTATGCTCACTGCACCTCTTGGCCTCGGGTAACTATCAGGGGGTCATTGCTGTGGCAGGTGGGGTATCCCAAAGTGCACTCTCACGGTTCTTCAGATCATTCCTAGATGCCATACTCACACACATGTCCAGATACATATACCTACCCAGGAATGAGGCAGAAATCAACAGCACCAAGTTGGAATTTTACAGGATTGCCAACTTCCCCCATGTCATAGGGTGTGTAGATGGGACACATATACAAATATGCCCTCCTGCAAACCTGGAATATCTGTTCCGCAATAGGAAGTGTACCCACTCACTCAATATTCAGGTGGTATGTGACGCCCATTATGTCATCACTGACATGGTTGCTAAATTTCCTGGCAGTACTCATGACTCCTAAATTTTTAGGCACAGTGGGATACACCAACGCCTAGAACGTGGGGAGTTTGGAGACCGATACCTCCTAGGTATAGCTGAATACACCTTGCAAACATACACACAGGTCAATGTGCAAACCACCCATGCCCTGCTAACATTGTACTTTTTGTGCCAAACAGGTGACAGTGCATATGCACTACAACCATGGATACTAACTCGGTACCTAACACCCAGCAATGATTCCGAGAGGCGATACAATAGTGCACATAAGAGGACCAGGAATATAATTGAACGTACCTTTGGACTGCTGAAAGCAAGATTCAGATGCCTCCACCGAAGTGGAGGTGCCCTCCAGTATACCCCAATAGCAGCTTTCAAAATAGTTGTTGCATGCGCTATACTGCACAACATTGCCACCAGACGTGGGCTACCTCTCACCCCTGAAGACCCAGATTCTGAGGATGAAGAGCAAGAGCTACCACATCACCATCCTGGGGATAGGATCATCGCAAATCAAGGCAGACTGAGACGGGAACACATTGCAATCCAATACTTTGGCAGGTACGTGCTAACTTTTACCATACTCACCAATGTAACACACAAAGAGTCCATGTGTTAAGTGGAAAGAACAAGTGATTTAATAAGTGCAAACACAAAAACTATGTACAATAGGAACAATTCAAGGGCTTCAATAGTCCACCTGGCATGGGACACATTGACGTCATGTGCCCCAACCCCAGGACTGTGTGGAGCTCAGACCCCACGGCGAGCTCGGCCAGCATGGCTGGTACTAGGGGGGTCAGCAGTGCCCTGCCTTGTGCTTCCACTGCAAAGCACCCTGGTGTCACCGGCAGAGACACTGCTGACAGTGGAGACCTCCTCACTGTCCTGTGGCATATCGCCTGTGCCCCTGGCTACCTGTCGTGCCTCCATTAGGTCTATAGCATGGCTGAGACGGCCCAGTCCCCGTGCCACGTCACTAGCAAAGTGGCCCATGTCCAGCTGGAGGCTGACTGTGCGCCTAGACAGACCTGTTATGTTCACAGCCAGCCTTACAATTGAGGAGGACATTCTATCCAGGCGGTTCAGCAGCAGGCGGTCCCTGCGCCGTGCACTCTCAGTCTGCGTTAGCAGTCCTGCCACTAGTTGGCACATGGAGAGTGCAAGGTCACCCATGTTGGAACTGATCACTTGCAACTCTGATTGTACCAGCTGCATACTGTTGCCATGATTGCGCTCCATGCGCCGCAATGCCCCGGTAATCCTCCTTAATTCCTGTGTTTGCAGGCGCTGACACCGTAGGAGTGCGGCCTCGGTTTTTGATGTGGAGGCATCCCCTGACTCTGCCTGCCGCTCTGAGGATGGTGTTCCACGTCGCCTGCGACGCGGTGGAGGCCCTGTGATGTCTCTTGTGGCACTTTGGCTCGTACCTGGTGCAGGCTCACACACCACTACTGCAACAAGTGTTTCATGAGGGGACATGGTGTCGGTGGTGCAGGTCGCAGTCGTGGCTGGTCCTGTTCCCTCATGTGTCTGCTGGCTGACCAGTGTCCCCTGGCTGCTTGGGCTGGTGGGGGTGACTTGTGGGAGACCTGTGGGACATAGGGAACACACTGTCAGTATCTACTATCTGTTATCAACTTCCTAATAAACTATTGCCTATGAACTGCCTACTTGACTACATTGCCCATAATGCATCATTCTGGTGTTTGCTACTCTGAAATGGAGCTATTTTGGTTGTGCATGCTCCTGTGTACAAGGTGGGTGGGGGTATGGCATTAATGAGGGTACATGCATGTCACATGGTACTCACCGGTTGATGGTCCTGCCTCAGAGGTGTCCAGATCTCCAATCCCGCTTACAGCCTCAGGCTCAAGGGTCTCTTCTACCCTTTCCTCCAGGGGAGTGGGTGGTGGTACTGTTGATGGTCCCCCTCCTGTGCCTCTCATCTCCCGGAGCCACTCTGCCACCTACTCCTTGTCCCGGGAGCGCAGGTCGTACCACCTTTTTTTCAGTTCTTCAATACTCCGGTGGCTGACCCCCAGGGAGTTGACTTTGTCCTGGATCTCCAGCCAGAGTCTTCTCTTCTCTGTCTCTGGCACGGTGAGGGCTGCCCTGCCAAACAACTGGTCATGGTGCTGACAACACTCCTCAGTCAGCACCTCCAACTCTTTTTCAGCAAACTTCAGTTTTCTCTTTCTTGGGGTCTCTGCCATTGTTGCTGGAGCTCTGTGTCTTTGCAGTGCTGCAGTTGAAATGGGTGTGGTCCTCCCTCCTCCCAGGTGTATTTGTAAACTTCCTGGCTGTGATGTCATCATCATGTGCCAGGAAGTGTTTTCCAGAGTGTTCTGCAGCACCTGCATTAAATTTTCGGCACAGTCGCAATTTGCGACACCCACTCGCAAATTGCGTGTCCGTTTTTTGCACGGTCGCAAAAAGTGACCTCGCAAACTGCGGACTTGCTATCTGAGGCGCGACTCCGTGTGCGAGTCGCAAATTGTCCTTGCATTTTCTACCTGCATTGCAGTTAGCGAGTCGGAAATTGCGAGTCGCAAAGAGTCGCAATTTGCGAGTCGCTAATTTTTACCTACCTACATCTGGCCCTAAGACTCTTATTCTTTTGAAACTTCATATGTTGGTTTTTGTCATTTTGGACTTGTTTTGTTTAGATAAATATTACCTATCTTTTTAAACTGGTGTCATGTCCATTTTGTAATGTTTCACTGTATTACTGTGTGTGCTGGTACAAATACTTTACGCATTGCTTCTGAAGTTAAGCCTGCCTGCTTGTGCCAAGTTACCAAGGGGGAGAGAGCGGGGGCTAATGGAGGGTGATTCTCCTTTACTTTGACAGAGTGAGGGTCCTTGCTTGGACATGGGGTAACCTGACTGCCAACCAAAGTCCCCATTTCTAACAGGCCCCCTAGGGCCCCAGCACGTTATTGGTGCACCCTGTGTGTCCCACGTAAAAATACAACTGCAGGACTGCCATTGCAAGCCCTGCCTGAGCAGCCTGTGTGCTTAAGAAGTGCTCTGTACACACCATTTGCTACAGAGTCGCACCACTGCCTTAATGTAAGTAAGTCACTCTCAAGGTTGTCCTCTGAAGCCCAGGAGGTAGAGTGCCTTGCAAGCAAGATGTGGATATACATGTTCATACATATATATCCCTACTTTTGCCCTGTAAAGCAAGGTTTACTGCGTATTGTAAGTGACCGGCGGTTCATAAAACAATGTAACCTGGCTACTGAGCAAACTTGAGATAGCCAGCTCCATTATGGTACTACCGAACTGTGTTGTGTTTGGACTCAAACAGTGTGCTTTTTCACCCCTAACACAATTCTATTGTCAAGGGTGAACTGCCATGAACAGGGGTGCCACCCTGAGTGGGTGCCCCCCTAAGGTACAGTGACCCAGTGTCTTGGTGGGATCCTGTCCCCAAGCCATTTACCACCATGACAAGAGTTTCGCCCTCCTGCTAGCACGACTCCAGGATGGAGACAAAGGACCTGGGCAGGACCTGGTCACACCTCCTCCTTCCGAGGATGGCTAGTGCCCTCAGTAATCAGGCAGCAAGCCTCATCTGCTTTCACCAACCTTGATAAATAATCTCTTGTTCCCCACTCAAGGACAAAGCCCTTCCAACCCTGTCCTAGCTGACCGGTGGGTAAATTAGATCATCAGGAGGCGTACACCTGCAAAATGCTAGCCACACCTTTAGAGCCTGTAGAGCTGAAGAAGAGTCCTGCCATTTTGAAGGACCCTGAAATAGAGTATCCTGGGTAGCATACTGATCTACACCCACAGGATGTTGTCACCTCAGGGGCCGATTAGCGGCAGGGACAGCTAGCCCAATTGGCCACTGTCCCTCACACACCTAACACCCCTAGATTTAGGATTTAAGGTGCACCCCTGTTACCAGAACCTCATCTCTGCACAAGAATACAAAGATGGATGCCAAGATGCAAGTGATCACCAACAAAGGAATTTGGTACAAAGCTTGAGATGGGATACTTAAGTCCCTGTGGCACCATATACTGGAACTGAGTGAACGACTTGGGACTGTGGCTGAAACTTGATTCTCCCTGAAAGAGGGACACCTGTGGACACTAGAAATAAAGCCAGACACCCCTGGACTGGTGGAACCAGTCCCCTGCAAACTGAAGGTAAATTGACATGCTGATCCAAAAGAATTGCCATCCACTGGACCCCTTGAGAGAAGGCTGAAGGAAAAGTGGTGAAGTGCATGCTGGGAGTTCTAGTTGAGTCACACCACCAAGTTTTGAACTGCTACCTCACTCCCTTGGTTCCCCAGGCACTGAAGTAACTTTGAATTACCGCAACCAAGGTTTGTTGGTCGTCAGTCTGGTAGCCGATCCCTTAAGTGACATCTATAGCAAAAAGACACTTCAGAGCACCTGCAACCAATGTCTGCAACCACCCGCCTCCTATGTTTCTGTATCCTCAACTGGTGAGTTTGACATTGTGGTAAAAATATCTTTGCCGTGACCCATCCCCGATGGTTGACAGCTGAAGTTACCTCTGCACCCGGAGTCACCAAGCAAGGTAGAAGAAATTCAGCTGTTGAGCCTGGGTTCTGGGACCCCAAAGACTTCTTCCCTGCTAGGGTATACCGTTATTCAAAGCCCAAGTGACCAATTGTCAAGTACTACATTTTTTACTGCGCTCATGGCTCCCGTTCAAAGTGACTGACAGCTCAAAGCTGCCTCTGCACCTGGACCTAGTAAGGCAAAAGTGAACTGGCTGTTGAACCCTGGTCCTGGGACCCAAAAAACCTCTACCCTGCGAGGGTGAGAAGTAATTAGACCGAAAAGTGACAACTTGTCTCAAAACTGCTTTTCCCATTAACCGCAATGTTAAAAGTCCCAATTTCAAGCCCACCGACAGTTCAAAAGTTACCACTGCGCCCAGGGCCCCCAAACACAGTGCAAGTAATCTGACTGTGGAAACCTAGTCCTGTGCCCCAAAAGACCTCTAACTCGAGAGAGTAGAAAGTAACTCGACCCCTAAGTGACTGACTGTCACTAGCAGCATTTCCCATTGACCGCAGTGTTAAATGTCTGAAGTATTTATTACATTTATTTTCTAATGTTTTGAAAATGTATAACTCTGGTCATATGTATGAGAAAAGTTTTTTTGGTGTTTAGATGTATACAGACATAGCCTCTATTTTTATAAATTGGTGTTGGATTTCTTTCGAGTCATCTTAATTGCTAATGCTCCATAATTGTACTGTAACATACTTTCCACATGTTTCTCCAGTAAAGCCTGACTGCTCTTTGCCACACTACCAGGACTGTGCTAAGATTATTGCTGTTAAATCTAAGGCTCATCCCTGTGTATTGTGAGAATATTGCATGGCATGGCCCCCAAGCCATTCCACATAATATTGCACCTTGCAACAACTATTTTATGGCTGAAAGGTACACTCAGTTATCAAGCTGTGTATCACAGTCAATGAGTTAATCCTGTGTGGATACTACAACGAAAAAACAATCCTCTGTTCATTTTTTTCAGATTTGGCAAAAGCACTGTAACAGGCTTTGATGTGATAGACAGCATATCATTTGTGAATGCCTGTGTTTACAAGCGTTTGCACTTGGTTGTCACTTGACAGGTTTCTTAATGGCATGACCAGTATTTTAGTGTTGCAGCTGGTACCAACTTTAGGAAAATCTCATACAGCAAGTATTTTTCCTCTTATCAGTACACACTTAAAACGGTAATTATAGGAAGAAAGCACTTTAAAATGTCTTCTAGAGCTGCCTTAATGATCCATGACTGATAAAGAAAACAGAAAGCCATGTTTAAAAACAAATCAACATTATTTAAACTTCTGTTTAAGTATCATGTACAGGCCTTTGCAGAAATTTAAAACGTAGACAAATAGGTGTGATTTTTCTCCATGAAAAGTGGCAAACCAAGTTGGCATAATAAAGCTAGACCAATTGACTCTGCAATACCTGATTGCTACAGCATACATTTTTCTGATTATTTAGTCAGCGCTAATTCCCCAGTGCTAAAGGGCCACTATCCTGTCAAAAAGTCTTTTATACGTTCCAAAGAAGGCAAAAGGCACATCTAGACAGTCAATAGAAAAGTGGTGACACAAAAATGCTCTTGGAGGTTGATTCAAGATGTGATTGATAGTGCTGCAAGCAAAAGGCTAAAGGTTGCAACGCAAAAGAAGCCAATGGCCGAAGAACTTGACCAGTAGTCCCTTAAAGTAGGTATTGAATACAATGGGGGAGATGTACAAAAAATTTGAACTGGCTTAGCGTCACAAATATGATGCTAAACAGCAGAAAATGCGTTCTTTCCTAATTTACTTTCCAATGTAAAACTTGTTTTGTGCTGGAAATACCTGAAAAGTAACATAAACCAGTGTTGGACCTGGCCTTTTTACAGGGTCATCCCCAAACATGTTGCCTCCTTCCTCCTATTTATTCTGACCTGTTGTTGTTGGCTTTTGAACTCTGGGCACTTTACCACTGCTAACCAGTGCTAATGTGCATATGCTCTCTGTGTAAATTGTACTTTTGATTGGTTTATCCATGATTGGCTATTTGATTTACTTGTAAGACCCTAGTAGAGTGCACTACATGTGCCTAGGGCCTGTAGATTAAATGCTACTAGTGGGCTTGCAGCACTGGTTGTGCCACCCACTTAAATAGCCCCTTAACCTTGTCTCAGGCCTGCCATTGCAAGGCCTGTGTGTGCAGTTTCACTGCCACTTCGACTTGGCATTTAAAAGTACTTGCCAAGCCTAAAACTCCCCTTTTTCTACATATAAGTCACCCCTAATGTGTGCCCTATGTAGCCCCTACAGCAGGGTGCTGTGTGGGTAAAAGGCAGGACATGTACCTGTGTAGTTTATATGTCCTGGTAGTGTAAAACTCCTAAATTTGTTTTTACACTACTGTGAGGCCTGCTCCCTTCATAGGCTAACATTGGGGCTGCCCTCATACATTGTTGAAGTGGTAGCTGCTGATTTGAAAGGAGTAGGAAGGTCATATTTAGTATGGCCAGAATGGTAATACAAAATCCTGCTGACTGGTGAAGTTGGATTTAATATTACTATTCTAGAAATGCCACTTTTAGAAAGTGAGCATTTCTTTGCGCTTAAATCTTTCTGTGCCTTACAATCCACGTCTGGCTAGGTTTAGTTGACAGCTCCTTGTGCATTCACTCAGACACACCCCAAACACAGGGTACTCAGCCTCACTTGCATACATCTGCATTTTGAATGGGTCTTCCTGGGCTGGGAGGGTGGAGGGCCTGCTCTCACACAAAGGACTGCCACACCCCCTACTTGTACTGTGGCAGACAGGATTGAACTGAAGGAGGGACCTGGTGCACTTCTAGGCCACTCTTTGAAGTCTCCCCCACTTAAAAGGTACATTTTAGTATAAAACAGGGCATCTGCCCTACCACCTCAGACACTTGTTGGAGAAGAAACCTGAACCAGAACCTGCATCCTGCCAAGAAGAACTGCCTGGCTGCCCAAAGGACTCACCTGACTGCTTTCTACAAAGGACTGCTGCCTTGCTGTTGGCCTGCTGCCTTGCTGAACTCTTGCCTTGCTGCAGAAGTGCTCTCCAAGGGCTTGGATAGAGCTTGCCTCCTGTTCCCTGAAGTCTCAGGACCAAAAAGACTTCTATCCTTCAACTGGACTCCTTGTGCGCCGAAAAATTAGATGCACAGCTTGCCCCGCGGTGAAAAACTCACTGCACGCCAATCCGGAAAGACGCTGCTCAACCCCGCAAGAAAAAGATCGATGCGACGCCTGTGGTGCGACCGGAACTTCAACGCACGGCCCGCCTGGACAAAGCCGCCTGACTTCCAGAGAGGAAATCGACGCAGCGCCTGCCGTGAGGAAGAAAATTCCACACACAGCCAACAGGAACAACACGCAGCCGGACAACAAGCCAAGGATTCCTACACACAGACCACGGGGCGTCTGCAAACCCCGCGACCACGGAGGAGACCTGTCCGCGCACCGGAAATCGACGCACGTCTTCCCCGCGTGAAAAATAAGGACGCAAGTCTGTGTGTGAAGGGGCGAAACCGACGCATACACCATTTTTCCACGCATCTCCTCCTCTGCAGCCCTTTGCAGAGATTTTTCACTCCAAACCAGGTACTTTGTGCTTGAAAGAGACTTTGGCGGTCGTTACAACATTGGCGGTAAAAGCCGCTTACCGCCGTGCAGAAGACCGCCAACACACTGCCGCGGAAAACCGCCACAGCTATTATGACCCACATCTCGGAATCCACCAAAATCTAGACACCCACACAAGCCCACCACACCAAAGGTCAGTGATAAACTGGCGAAAAAAAAACCTCCACCGTCACGCCAACAGAAATACGCCCACACTATCACGACACAAGAATCCACGCGGTGGTCTTTCAACCGTGGTATTCCATTGTCGGTACACACCACCGCGCTTAAAATGCACACACACTTACAAAACACAGCCACATTGGACAATTCGAAATACACACAGCTGATACACATACACACACCACTCCCACACACCCAATACTATATAAAACACACACCCACATAACCCACAAACCCTTATGACAACAAATCACGAACGAAGGCCAGAGAGAGACACCACCATCAACAATACAAGCATCCACAGGCACACAACACCATCACCCACATAACTTCTACGCACCACACACTACACACCACTACATATCAGCACACTTATCACCCCACACACCACCCCACACATCACTTACAACACTCCATGGCACAGCAACAACACCCTAGGTTCTCTGAGGAGGAGCTCAGGGTCATGGTGGAGGAAATCGTCCGGGTAGAGCCACAGCTATTCGGATCACAGGTGCAGCACACCTCCATTGCAAGGAAGATGGAGCTATGGCGAAGAATAGTGGACAGGGTCAACGCAGTGGGACAGCACCCAAGAAATCGGAAGGATATCAGGAAGGGGTGGAACGACCTAGGGGGGAAGGTGCATTCCGTGGTCTCAAGACACCACCTGGCGGTTCAGCGGACTGGCGGCAGACCCCCACCTCCTCCCCCACAACTAACAACATGGGAGGAGCAGGTCTTGGTGATTCTGCATCCTGAGGGCCTCGCAGGAGTAGGTGGAGGAATGGACTCTGGTAAGTCAAATCCTAACTATTACATCCCCCACCCTACCTGCATGCCAGCACATACCCCCACCCTCACCCCCATCACTCTAACTCCTCACAAATGTCAGAAAATCACAAACCACACATCCCAAGACCAAGCCCTGCATGCAACAACAAAGCATGGACACCCATCACTAAAGCATGCCCACTGCACATACCCATACACCCCCATAAACCATCATCACACAAGGTCCCACACAGGAATGCAAGCACTGGGGTACACGGTCACCCATCCTTTGCACACCATGCCACACACAGATGTAATAAACATCCTTTTATACCCCTACAGGACCCCTACCCAACGTCACTGGACAGGAGGGTCCACACATGTCCACACCACCAACAGAAGAGGCCCACACTGATGACAGCACCTCTGTCCAACTGGATCTAGATGACCAGCCCGGCCCATCGGGGACCTCGGACAGTTGGTTCACCTCACCCAGTCACAGGCCACCACAGAGCTTCCCCCCTCTGGAAACACCAGCACAGCACCCACCCAATGGGCCCATACCTCCGTCTCCAGGACACGTCAATCAGCAGTGTGTCCACCACTACAGGGAACCCAGGCTAACCCACCACCCCAACAACAGCAGGGACCTCGGGCAGTGGTAGTGGGCACACGGTCTAGGGGACGGTGGCCTAGGAATACAGGGAAACTGGGAGAGCTGCTGTGCGACAGGGGGCGGACAGGCCCAGGGAACCCACTCTCCACGAGGCCCTCTCCTCCATCATGGGAGCCTACCACCATTCCCAGGAGACGATGGCAACGGTACTGGCCAGGTTTCAGGAGACCCAGCGCCTGCAGGAGGAACGGTATATGGGCTTCAGGGAGGAACTCAGAACCATCAATTCCACCCTGGGCACCATCGTAGGGGTGCTGAAGGAAGTACTCAACACCAGGAGGGACACTGTGGCACTACAAGGGGCCCCTGGCACTAGCATGGACGATGAACTGCCCACCACCTCCGCCAGCGCTAGTGGACAGGAGGCACCGCCACAGGACCACCACACCAGCACCCCACCCCCTTGCAGAGGGAGAACCACCTCGCAAACGGTCCCTGAGTTCCAGGAACAAGTCAGAGAACTATGCCAAGACCCCTGCCAAGAAATGAGACCACCCTGATTGTCATCCTACTGTCCCACTTTGTCACCCTGTCCACCCTTAAACTGCCCCAGCTCAACTTCCTATGCCCATTTGGGCAATGCACCTGTGAGACTTATAGACTGGATTCTGCCATGGACATTCCTCCGCCATCAGCCCTCACCATTTTACAACCCCCTCCAATACTGAGCACTTAAATAAACACCCTTAAAGCACAAAACAATCTGGAGTCAGTCTGTGATTTCAGAATACTCTATTAGCAATAACTGTGGCAAAAAGCTCTTTCATTTGTAATGTCAACATACCTATGTCACACAGCACTAGTCCATGAGGAATCAAAGCAGATGTCACACTGTGGGACCCAGATCTGTGAAATCGGAAGGGAAAATGACAACTCAGTGACCATACACTGGGTGAAAATGACAGACAGTAGAGAGGCAGTACCGTTTAAGTACATGTAGTAGGCAGGTCTGTATTCTTACCTGTGTTTCACTGGAAATATTGCTGGATCACGGAGTCCCTGTTGTCCATGTCTTCTTCCTCTGCTTCCTCGTCTTCACTGTCCACAAGCTCCACAGCTGCAACAACACCACCATCTGGACCATCCTCCTGCAGAAAAGGCACCTGTCGTCGCAAAGCCAAGTTGTGAAGCATACAGCAGGCCACGATGATCTGGCACACCTTCTTTGGTGAGTAGAATAGGGATCCACCTGTCATATGGAGCACCCTCCTAGTTCACCCATGGGCCTCATTGTAGCGTTCCTCTGTCCTTGTCCTGGGATTCCTCACTGGGGTCAGTAGCCATGACAGGTTGGGGTAACCAGAGTCACCTGCAAATGGTGAGGGACAACTGTTAGACACAAACAAACTCTTAGGGATATCCCCAGAACCAGACAACCATTCCCACTGACTTGCTTCCAGGTGCTCACCTAATAGCCACACACGGTACCTCTGGAGTTGACCCATCACATAAGGGATGCTGCTACTCCGCAGGATGTAAGTGTCATGCACTGAGCCAGGGAACATGGCATTCACACGGGAGATGTACTGGTCTGCCAAACATACCATCTGTACATTCATGGAATGATAACTCTTCCGGTTTCTGTACACCTGTTTACTCCTGTGGGGGGGGTACCAAAGCCACATGTGTCCCATCAATGGCACCTTTGATGTTGGGGATATGTCCCTGGGCATAGAAATCACCTTTCGCTGTAGGCAAATCCTCCACCTGAGGGAAAACGATGTAGCTCCACATGTGTTTCAGCAGGGCAGACAACAGTCTGGACAACACGTTGGAAAACATAGGCTGGGACATCCCTGATGCTATGGCCACTGTTGTTTGAAATGACCCACTTGCAAGGAAATGGAGCACTGACAGCACTTGCACTTGAGGGGGGATTCCTGTGGGATGGCGGATAGCTGACATCAGGTCTGGCTCCAACTGGGTACACAGTTCCTGGATTGTGGCACGGTCAAGCCTGTATGTGATAATCACATGACTTTCCTCCATTGTCGACAGGTCCACCAACGGTCGGTACACCAGAGGATGCCGCCATCTCCTCACATGTCCCAGCGGACGGTGCTTATGAAGGACAACAGCGAGCATAGAGTCAAACAACTCAGAGGTACGTACCCACAGCTTACACAGAACACCATTCATAATCTAAAAAGTGGCCTGTATGTTTGTTGAGTCTAGGCCTAGGTATGTCCTGTAAAGTGGGACAATGGGATGTGAGGTAACTGCGCTGGCGTTGTACACCGTCGCGGTAGGCGGTCGAAGACCGCGACGCAATGCTGCATTGGTTAACATTGGACCCTATGGGTCCCAGGAGCCAATGACGATGTACGCCGGCGGTGAGGGTGCACACCGCCGCGGACGTGACCGCCATTTTCTATCTGTTCAATCACTCGATACCTGATCTTCGACAGGAGAGGACCTACACTGCAAGTGCTGCTGTGACCTCGGTCTTGAAGAGACAATGGCTCGAGTGTCTGGGGAAAGGGACCCTACCTTCACATCGGAGGATTTGAAGAAACTCGTGGATGGGGTCCTCCCCCAGTACACGCTACTCTACGGTCCTCCAGACAAACATGTAAGTACACTGGGAGCAGACTGTATGGGCTATGCCTGTGTGGAGAGGGGTGGATGTAATAAGAACGGGCGGAGAGTGCAGCATGCATGAAACGACGGTGAGTGCATGTGCCACATGGCAAGGGTAGGGATGGGGCCAATCACTTTGACGGTGCAGTTGGTTATAAGTTTATCTTCCCCCTGTAAAAATCATGTAGGTCAGCGCCCACCAGAAAAAAGATATTTGGCGTGCCATCACCAAGGACGTCCAGACCCTGAGGGTCTGCCACAGACGGAGCACCCACTGTCATAAAAGATGGGAGGACATTCGCCGCTGAAGCAAGAAGACGGCGGAGGCTCAGCTGGGGATGGCCTCCCAACGTGGGGGGTTGCCCGTCGCACCATGACACCCCTGATGTTCAGGATCCTGGTGGTGGCGTACTCAGAGTTGGATGGGCGCTTGAGGGCATCACAGCAGCCACAAGGGGGTGAGTAGACTGTCATTCTGCTGATTTTGCACGCAGTGGAGGTGTCTGGGTGGGGGAGGTGGGCTGTTGGTTTCCCTAGGCCAGGGCGAGTTCCGTAGGCAAGGTCCCTCCGTAAGGCAGGCCATGTGGCACCCCACCGCATCTCTGTAGAGTGCCAAGTACACCTAGTCATGCCCCTGTGTCATCCATGTGTGCAGATGTCATCCATAGCCTAGTAGGCCATTTCCCAGGAATTGAACAGTGGAGCCGAAGAGCGCGGCGTAGTGCAGGGGGCTTCTGTGTCTGTCGTGTCTGCCAACGGTAGCGGTAATGCATGCACTCAACTTGTCTTTCTTCTGTCCCCCCCCTTTTTTGTGGTCTCCCTGTTCTTGTGTGCATTAGCATCATCAGGCAGAGGAGCAGTGGCACCGGAGCACCAGGGGGCTGCATCCCACATGGCAATTGAGGGCAACACTACGGAATCGGACTTCAACAGTGGGACGGAGGGTGAGGGGAGCTCCACGACGGGGACAGGAGCTGAGACCAGTGACACAGACTCGTCCTCTGATGGAAGCTCCCTTGTGGTGGCGGCAACATCTGTGCCCCCCCATCTACAGGTACAGCCACCACCCCCCCATCAGCACCGCCCTCACAGCAGGCCCTCAGCCTTCGCCCTATGCCCGCTCACCCGGGAGGGTGGGCATCACCTTCGCCCCAGGCACCTCAGGCCCTGCCCCAGTCACCCTTGCTGCCCTCAGTGAGGAGGCCATTGACCTCCTCAGGTCCCTCACTGTTGGCCAGTCTACCATTTTGAATGCCATCCAGGATGTAGAAAGGCAGTTGCAACAAACAAATGCATTCCTGGAGGGCATTCATTCTGGTCAGGCGGCCCTTCAGCGAGCTTTTCAGACTCTGGCCTCAGCACTGATGGCAGCCATTGTGCCTGTGTCTGGCCTCCCCCCTCCACCTTCCTCCACCCAGACCCAACCCCTGTACCCCAACCTATCCCAAGCACACCTACAGACCAGCATGCACACACGTCAACACCCAAGGGAAGCTCAGGTAAACATAAGCACCACACATCCCACAGGCACTCACGCAAGCATCACATACATGCAGACACACCAACATCCACTGCCTCCACTGTGTCCCCCTCCTCCTCGTCTCCCTCCTCCCTCCCAGTCTCGTCTACACTCACACCTGCATGCACTACCTCTACAGCCACTACTACCATCACCAGCACACCCACCACCACACCCCGCTCACGGGCAGTCACCACCCCCACTACCATTCACACGTCCCCTGTGTCCTCTCCCAGTGTGTCTGTGACGCCCCCTCCCAAGATACACAAACGCAGGCACACACCCACCCAACAGCCATCCACCTCAAGCTAGCCTCCAGCGCATGCACCTTCACCCAAAGTCAGCAAACGAACACCTCCTACAACCACAACCTCTTCCTCCACTCCCAAACCCCCTCCAGCTACCCGTCCCAGTGTCTCCCAAAAACTTTTCCTGTCCAACCTTGACCTCTTTCCCACATCTCCCCCACCCTGTCAGTGTCCTAGGGCCCAAACTAGCACCTCAGCCACAGCATCTCCGGGACCAGTGGTGCCTGTAGTCACCGGAAACTGGAGTGCACCGGCCACCAGGGCAGCCAGTGTGGCACAGAGACACAGCACAGACAGTCCCCCACCTGTGAAGCATCAGAAGTTGGCCAGTGCCCGGCGGGAGAGGGGGAAGGCTCCAGCCACCAAAGCCGCTCCCAGGGGTACAGGTGGGAGTGTGGAGTCAGCTGCAACGCCTTCCAAGGTGGGGAAGGGGCACAAGAAAGTCAGCAAGTCTGGGAAGAGCAGCACGGCGGAGAAGACCACCATCATCCCCGTTGCCCAGGAGGCCACCGCCAACACCAGCCCAGATGTCCAGGAGGCCACCATCAGCACCAGCCCAGCTCCCCAGGAGGCCACCGCCAGCACCAGCCCAGCTGCCCAGGAGGCCACCGCCAGCACAAGCTCCGCTGGGCCATGAAGGACCACTAGGACAAGCCCCGCTGGGCCATGAAGGACTGTCAGCAAAAGCCCCGCTGGGACAGAGAGGACCTTCAGCAAAAGCCCCGCTGGGCCATGAAGTACCGCTAGCACAAGCCCCGCTGGGCCATGAAGGACCGCCGGCAAAAGCCCCGCTGGGACAGAGAGGACCGCCAGCAAAAGCCCCGCTGGGACAGAGAGGACCGCCAGCACAAGCCCCGCTGGGCCATGAAGGACCGCCAGCAAAAGCCCCGCTGGGACAGAGAGGACCGCCAGCACAAGCCCCAGTGGGACAGAGAGGACCGCCAGCACAAGCCTCGCTGAGCCATGAAGCACCGCCAGCAGCTGAGTCACTGCAAAGGAGACCGCCGCTCCAAGCACCGCTGAACAGGGCACCGCCGCCTCAAGCACCGCTGAACAGGGCACTGCCACCTCAAGCACCACTGAACAGGGCACCGCCACATCAACCACCGCTGAACAGGGCACCGCCGCCTCAAGCACCGCTGAACAAGGCACTGCCGCCTCAAGCACCACTGAAAAGGGCACCGCCGCCTCAAGCACCGCTGAACAGGGCACCGCTGCCTCAAGCACCGCTGACCAAGGCACCGCTGTCTCAAGCACCGCTGAACAGGGCTCCGCCGCCTCAAGCACCGCTGAACAGGGCACCACCACATCAAGCAACGCTGGCTCATGAGCGCCAAGGGCACTGATGCTACTGAGTCCGTCACGGGCAGAATGAAGCACTCTGGGCACCAGTCCCCCTCCAGAACCAGTGGAGAGATCCATCCACTACCTCTGTCCTTAGCAGGATGAAGCACTCTGGGCACCATGCCCCCTCCAGAACCAGTGGAGAGATCCATCCACTACCTCTGTCCTTAGCAGAATGAAGCACTCTGGGCACCATGCCCCCTCCAGAACCAGTGGAGACTGTTATCCACTTGAGAGACTGTGGCTTTGCACTCCCCAGGATGGAACAGTGGGCAACCCACCCACTGTAGAGTCTTGAGAGACTGTGGCTTTTCACTCCCCAGGATTGCACAGTGGGCAACCCACCCACTGTAGAGACTTGAGAGACTGTGGCTTTGCACTCCCCAGGATGGAACAGTGGGCAAACCACCCACTGTAGAGACTTGAGAGACTGTGGCTTTGCACTCCCCAGGATTGCACAGTGGGCAACCCACCCACTGTAGAGACTTGAGAGACTGTGGCTTTGCACTCCCCAGGATTGCACAGTGGGCAACCCACCCAGTGTAGAGACTTGAGAGACTGTGGCTTTGCACTCCCCAGGATTAAACAGTGGGCAACCCACCCACTGTAGAGACTTGAGAGACTGTGGCTTTGCACTCCCCAGGATGGAACAGTGGGCATGTGGCCCTCTCGTGGATTTGGCGTTGTGCACTCAAGCAGCTGAGGTGCCCCCCATTCCCTACCCCTGAGGTGCCTGTTTTATTGGTATCTGATGCCCCTGCAGTGTTCTCTCTGTCATGGTCGGGGATCTTGTGTGGGCTTCGCCAATACCATCTGGGCCCAGTGTTCCACTGACTTAATTGGTGCACTACCTGGACTACTATGCTTGGTATATATTTTGTACATGGTGTATATATATTTTTTGGCCTACTTGATTTTAATATATTGTTACACTCATTTTCTATTGTCTTTGCATTCTTCCGGGGGGGTGTAACTGTGATGTATCAATATGTATTAGCGTGTGTGTTGTAGTGGGTGAGGGTGGGGGTGTTGTGTGTTTGTGTCCCTGTTTTTTCCCTTCCCCCTCCCCTGTGTCGTAGGTGCAGTACTCACCGTGGACTTCGCCGCCGGCGTTCGTGCTCCTGGTAGAGAAGCAGGAAGACAATCGCAGGGAGAATTTGGAGTTCCGGGTCCATGGGGTCCTCGTTCCTTGTGGGGTATGTAGAGGTGAGCATTTTCACTTCAAAATTCTGTTTCTGCCGTGTTTTTATCTGCAGTGAATCCACCCCAGAAAAGGTGGCGAATTGGCCTGTTGTGATACTGTGGGCGGTACTTTGTCCTCTGCCTGTCTGTTGACGGTGACCGCTGCGCTGTTTGTTTGTACCGCCGTGGCGATCGGAGTGTTAAAGTGGCTGTCTTTGTTGGCGGTTTCCCCCACGGTCGTAATTGCAAAATGTTTATTGCCGGCCAATTGGCGGTCTTACCGTCGCTTTAACACCGATCGCCAGGGTTGTAATGACCACCTTTGTTTGCTTTTTAGAGAATTAAGACACTTCATATCACTTTTCAGTGATATCTCTACAAATTCTTATTGCATTTGTTATTGTTTTTGACCTGCAAATACCCAGATAAATATATATTTTTCTAAACACTGTGTGGTGTATTTTTATGGAGCTATATTGTGTTATTTTATCATTTATTGCACAAATAATTTACACCGGGCATACTCGAGCGTAGTGTGTGAGACAAGAGGTATTTCCGGTTCTGGGTTTCAGGTCAGAGCGCCGGAACGTGGAAGCAGAGCGCCGCACACAGCTCGCCCGCACCGGTGAGCCTCCCAGCCTCTGGATCACGAATCACGGATCACGGGATCAACCGGGAGCACCCTACCCATAGCTTGACTGTCAACTGAGCTGCCACCGGTGCCCCCAGCACCGTGACAGCGAGCAGAGGAGGACAGCGTCCCCCATCCCCTCCCCCCCTCTGCGAACCCCCGCAGAAGCGGCCCGATCGCGGGTGCGGCTTGCGGGGGGCATAGGGGCATAGGGGGTCCTTTGCCTGTAAATCTTTGGGTGGCAAGAAGAAGAAAGGACCCCTCAAGGACGGCACACCAGGCATCAAGCATCAGCATCAGGCTCAGGACACTTGCTATCGGCCCTCTTCTCCAGGTGCTCCAGGTGCTGCCCGCGACCACCCAGCAAGAGGCAAGAGGCAAGTGAGCAACAGAGGGTGGAGGGAAGCAGGGGCGGAGGGCGAAGGGGCAAGGGGGGCAAGGAGGGCAACAGGGCGGAGGGAAGCTGGTCCAGGCTCTGGTATTGGTCCCACTGCAAGGGCGCGCAGCCCCCCCCCGCCCCGACCCACCCTGGTAGATCCACCAGGCAGTCCGTGGTCTCGCCCCTCCCCCCCCCCCTCTTTGCCCTGCTCCTCCACCCGCCCTTGCCCAGGGCAGCAAGTGCCAGGTGCGGGAGAGACCAACACGACACAATAAGGACTGGCATGGTCCAGCATCTCCGGACTCAGGCCCTCAAAAACTCCAAAATCCCCTGAGGGTGATCGCACACTCAGATATCAACATCCGTTAGAGCCTCTTTTTGGAGGACGGCACTCCTAACTGCCTCAAAACAACAAAAGGCACAACAAGGCCCAACAAGGCCCTTCTCCCTCACTCCAACAGCCCGCCCAAAATCATCCTGCTCCAAGGCAGCAAAACATACCGATCATGAGATCAGGCAAAGCACAAGGCAGTATTACCAACCGTCCAGCAAAACAAGGAAAGAGAAAAAGGAAGGGAGACCTGGCTCTGGATGAAGCAACCCCAAAAAGGAGAGCAAGCAGTGAACAGGATCTCCCCCACCCCCTCCCATGCAGGAGGCAAAACCTAACAAAGGGCGCACACGGGGGAGGCGACCAAATTTCCAGCATGGAAGAAACGATCTGGGGGGAGCCCGGCTTTTGGAAACCGGCGACTCCGCCGGAGGGGGTTCCAGAGACCGTAGCCTCTCCCAAGCATCATAAGATAACCGATTATTTCCCTACTGCTGGTACCATTGCCACCAGAAAAAGGTTTGACTCCCTGGCTCCAACCCAAACAAGTTTTGGGGAAATAACCCCACCCAGCCAAGACCGGCAACAGCAAGGAAGCAGCGAAAAGAAACTCAGAATGAATTCTCCTCCTCCCCCCCCCTATCGCCAACAGTAGTGATCAGGAAAAATCACCCCACGAAAGTAGACGCATCAAGTTTAGTTCAGGACAATGTGATGCCAGCTACCCCTTCACCAGGATCCCTCTACAATCCTAGGCAAGACTTAACTCTATGTAATAAACCCCTAGACGCCACTAAATACCAATGGACATCTAGTCCAGCGAAACTACCCATCCTGGACTCAGAACTGGTAGCAATCGCAGAACATTTAGAACAAGTATCTCAGGAAGATGGCCCATTCTGTCAAAGTCCTAAACTTCACTCATTCCCAATGTATAACTGTGAAAAAGAAGAACAGGACCTCTGGGGTATAGAACAGGTCATCACAAACGGGCCAGTAAAAACAGAAACAGTGACAGCTGCACAGAAAGTCCCCCATAAAACAACAATAAACAAAGTTCTATCAAGTGGTAACCAAGAGCCCGACTTAAAGTCACAAGCCCCTGTGGCAGTCAGGTCAGAAGAAATGTGGGCTGCAATCCTAAATTCAATGCAAGCAACGGTCATGGCGCTGCAATTTCATTCAAACAAAATGGACATTCAAGTTGACTTGCTAAACACCCTGGCAGTATTTGTCTCCGGGATTGACAGTAAGTTGGAAAAATGAAACGCACTTATAACAAGGGCGCAAGTCACTCACTCTAATGACTATACAATTTGTTCCTGTAAAGAGGTAGTAGAAAAGATATCTCAACTGCCGCAAATCTTAGAGGGAATACTTCAAGAAATCTGCTCCACCCGGAAGGATGAACATACATGGCCTAAACCACTCGCCACCATGCTAAAATCTACTCCCAGGGAGCAGAAACAAAAAGAGCAGCAGCCCCTTTCCTCCCTTGCGCCCGTCTCATCATTTTTAAGTGAGGAGAGAATATTGGCTGACAGCCGCCAACTAACAAGTGTCCACTGGGAACCCATGGTGAATCATCCTCCGCTACAGTCCAACTATAATCCTGAGAACCCTGAGTTTCCCACAACTCGGACCCTCTCAAAAAGAGAACGAAAGCGGGCAAGGAAGGGAAGGAAGTCCGCCCAACCCCATCAACTCAACTCATCAAAGGACCCATCTAAAGACCAGGCGACGTCAAATGGAGGGTATAATAGAAACATTACTACCCACACAAGTACAAGCTGTAACACAATAATAGATGTGACAACACTCCCAGCCACAGCAGATGTGACCCACTTAACAAGGTCCCCCCTGAGTCCTCCCGAAGCGATTGGCACTATAACGAACCTAAGACCAAGCCCCATTACGCCTGCGCTGCCTCCCCAACTAACACTGGTCAATATGGGCAGCAAGTCTGCCATTAGTCAGAGGGAAGATGGCTATATGGAGCAAGACCCGCGCATAGAGCAAAATCAGTCACTTATAACAGACATGAATACCCTCCAGTTACTCTGGATTCCAGAATTCACCTCCAGGTCCCCCACAGATGTTCTTAATCGCTCTTCGATCTTAAGAATCATAAAAGCCTTACCGGATCTTCAGTTTGTAGCCTCGGAGGACCTGACAGCTATAAAATGTATCCAAGCAAGAGGCAACCAACACACGGATCCAACACTCACCATCTTCTCGGCACCAGATATCCCAAAGCGGATCTTGAATAGAAAGGACCTATTGAAACCTGGGGCATTGAGGTAACCACCTACAAAGGAGACCTCTATCCAACTCCGTTACTAGCCTCACAACACCTGGGAACTCCCAAAGGCACATGATCGGTTCTGAAAGGAGTACATCAGGCCAGCAGACCCACTGAAGAAAGGTGTAGTGAGGAGAATCCACCTAAGCACCCGCTGACAGTCCAAGTATGGAGAGAAGAAGGGAGGGAAAGAGTGGTCTTGGGTCAACAAAAGTATCCAGATAGGGAACGGGTAGCGACGGTTTTACCCCCAAGACCGATGGGCAACAATTGAATTGGTAAGGATCAACCCGCACACGCATTTTATCCATTTGCTCCTGGAACGTCGGTGGCCGACGGTCAAAACTGGAGGATCCTACAGTAATACATTTTTTCAGCTCCTTCGACATTTTACTCATACCGGAATCCTGGGCAATGGAATCAATACCGATAATCGGATTCATGGAATATCTTAGCCCAGCAACGAAAACAAATAGGCCTGGAAGGCCAAAGGGAGGCCTTGCCATTTACGTTAGCACCAGCCTTTTGGTAAAAATCTCTGAGTATAAGAAGGAAGACCAACCTTTCCAATTGCTCCAGCTAGACGATTGGGGGAAAAACACACAGGAGCCATTGATTCTGGTCAACACATACATCAATCCTAAAAATAAAAAAATTGAAGCAAACAAACTTTTAACTCAACTATTAAGGATAAAAGGAACAATAAAATCAGCATTCTGGTTAATGTCGGGGGACTTCAATCTCGGCTTATTCCACAACCCCAGCGAGGATCACATCCAAACAGTTGTAAGAATGCCGGCCCAAACCCTCCCAAAAAAACTTAGGAAAGATAAAATAGGGGAGAGTTTCATACGCACCTGTGAGTTAGTAGGCCTCTTCACGCTAAACGGACGGAAGTGCCCGGATATTCCACCGGCATGGACAAGATTCTCTGGGAAGTCGGTCTCCTATCTAGACTACACTTTGGTATCCCCTGCTTTATATAAGTTAATAAACACCTTTACCATCATGGACCGCACGGAAAGCGACCACAAACCACAGGTATTTGGGATTTGTGCATCACCGCAAAAACCGGAGAAAGTGGCAGCCCTAAACGGGACACTAGGCTCCGAAAATCTAAAGCGAGTCAAATGGTCCTCTGACACCATTGAAAGACACGCAGAAGAGGCCCTACAGAACCTAGAATTAACTATCACAAGTGAGGCAAAGTTGACAACAGTCTGGGAGAACTTTGCCCTCAACCTCATAAAAAAAAATTCCTTAAGTAACACGAGAAAGGGAGCACAATTGAATGACCGCCAAAGTTCACTTTTACCGCTGCCAGTGCGCAAAAGGAAAGCAGCAGTAGGTAAATTATTAAGGTCACTGCGTAAATGCCCAGATAATAGATCAATATTGACCGCCCTTAGAGAGTAAAGGAAATTGTATAAAAGGGTTCTATGGACCTTTAAAAAAGGCCAACAGGAGGCCCTGTGGGCCAAACTACATTTTGCGACCAAAATATCTGACTCCAAAAGATTTTGGAAAATCATCAATACAATAGACAATGGTGCAAAAGCAGGCAATAACGCAAACATAACAGAGGAAGTATGGGTATCCCATTTAAAGTCACATCTAAAAGAATCGACCATCGAAGAAGGCCCCCAAATGCAGTCACATATGATTGGTGGGGATCCTAAAACCCCTGAACCTTTGAAATTTACGGCACCAGAACTATTAAAAATCATTGGAAAGTCACGAATGGACTGTGCCCCTGGCCCCAATGACTTACCGCAAGCACTATTTAAACAAGACACGGAAAGATGGGCCAATTTCCTGGCAGCAATGTTTAATGAGGTGATCACAACAGGCATTGTCCCGGCATCCTGGAAAGGCTCAATAATCCACCCCATATACAAGGGTGAGAGCGCGCTCTCCCCAAGCAACTACAGACTAATCGCTCTTTTAGACGTTGACCTCAAGCACTTTTCCTGCTGTGTGCTTAAACATCTAGAAGCCTGGATTACAGAGAACAATATTCTACCCTTTAATCAAACCGGGTTTACCAAGCACCAAGGAAAATTAACAAATCTTATGGGGCTAGGCTTGATCATAAACAGAGCAAAAGCAAAGGGGACTCCAACTTATTTATGTTTTGTTGACTTTAAAGCTGCTTTTGACTGTGTCCCCAGTGGCAAAATGTGGGCCAAATTACTACAGTGGGGGCTGCCACACCCTATTTTAAATGCTATCAAATTGTTATACTCTGATACTTGGGTAAAGGTTAAATTGGGGGAAGGCTCTCACCTATCCAGGGCAGTCAAAACAACAGTGGGGGTGAAGCAAGGCTGTGTATTGGCTCCAACACTCTTCAACCTGTACATAGCAGATCTCCCCGCCAAGTTAAATGGTCACTCATCCCACTCTCCATCACTGGGCGGTCAACAAGTATCCAACCTACTATATGCAGATGACCTACTACTAATCAGTAATACCAGAATAGGCATGCAGAAATTGTTAAAGGCATTAGAAGAATACTCAGGTTCTAATGATTTAGAAATTAATCATAAAAAATCTAAAATGATTACCTTAAACCGCAGGCCAACCACCCAAGTTAAATGGCATATGAATGGGAAAACCCTAGAGGGAGTAACATCATACAGATACCTAGGATTGGTGGTAGATGCTAGAGGTAATTACACACCACAAAAAGAGGCTATAAAAAACAAGACGCAGGCCCATACTTACGCCTTTTGCAAGCTAGCAATTTCAATCTGTGGTCATGCTCTGAACCCACTAACAGCAGTAATGAGAGCGAAGCTACTTCCATCTATTACCTATGGGACCGAAATAGTGAGGGGGATGGAAGTAGGTCTTCTGGATAAACTTCTGATAAAAACCTATAAGCGCGTTTTTCGGCTGCCCGGACGTGCATCGCCAGCCCAGGTCAGATTGGAATATATGCTGGTCAAACAGTCGTTAGCCCGACCGGCAGCATACATTAAATGCTGCTACAAACTGAGTTGCGCTTCAAAAGGGTCTTTAGCCATTCTAGTCTGGCAGGAAATTATCCTAGAAAGAGGGAACCCCAACTACATAAGGTATCTAGAAAAAAGTAAGAATCTTTTGAACTTAGATGATGTATGGAACCGGTCTCTACCCATCCCCGTTTTCAATAAAGCAGTGAATAAAGCAAGTAAATTACAGAGCTTGTTAGAAGATAAGATCTCATTGGCCAAAAGGGAGCATAGCTGGTTGATTCTTAACTCCTACTAACTCCATTTAAAGAATCACCACTTATGGCTGGCCCCTACTCATGGAAAATCAAGCAATCCTTTCTCAGACATAGGCTGGGTGAAGTCCCTACTTTAGACCTCACGCCAAAATGGAAGAAGGAGCGTCAAGTAGGCTCCCAGGAGTGCCGTCTCTGTCATTTAGCAGATGAAAACTTGATGCATGTGGTCTGCATTTGCCCAGCCCTGGCGGCCGAAAGGAGACTCTTACTAAAAAAAAGAATTTAACGGTTTAAAAATTAGATCTTGCAGACAAGCATTAATTGCAGCCTTTAACCCTCGAAATACAATATTGAACATTAGGCTGGTTCAATTTTTGGAAATTTTCACTCTAAAAACCACAGCCTCTCGAAATAACCAACTCAGAGGGAGGGCAGAAACGATAGCGAAATCCCTATAACCCGCTTTGAACATCTTAAAGAAGGGAAGGCTCCTAGGTAGTCCATTGGGTTGTTTAGCTTGTGTCATAATAAAGTCTGGTACCAACAACCAGACTTAAGTAGGGGTAAATAAAATCGATAGAAGGTCTCTTCACACTTTGCCCTATTTTTACCAATACCTCATTGGGTTACTGTTTATATTTCTTTGTGGAAGGAAAACTTCATATATCATTTCATTTTAAACACAAGATTTTATTTGGCGCTGTATTTTTTCTTACCTTCAATAAGATTGTTCTGTTGCCCTATTATCAATGCCTTATAGCACTAGTATGTTTTTTCTAAAAAATGTATGTGGAAGGAAATTTTACTTACCATTTCACCCTAAGCCAAAGAACTGTAATTGTCTTTTTGAACTAAAATTGTTCTGTTATTGTTTACGTGGAAGGAAAAGTTTTATGGTTTTAATTAACTAATAAACTTGTTATTATCATCACTTTACACATTGCCTTCTAAGTTAAGCCTGACTGCTCAGTGCCAAGCTACCAGAGGGTGGGCACAGGATAATTTGGATTGTGTGTGACTTTCCCTGACTAGAGTGAGGTTCCTTGCTTGGACAGGGGGTAATCTGACTGCCAACCAAAGACCCCATTTCTAACTTTTAGAAAGTGAGCATTTCTTTGCGCTTAAATCTTTCTGTGCCTTACAATCCACGTCTGGCTAGGCTTAGTTGACGGTTATATGACGGAACACCGAATCTTAAACTACTACTAACCTTAACAACGAGGTCGGAACACCGACCTCGTCTTTACTACTAATGATTTTACCATGAATGCCTTAACAACGATATTTCGTTGTAAAGGCATTCCTGATAAAATCATTAGCAATAGGCACCATTCACCCTACATCCCTCACCCCACCCCCCCAACCCCACCCCAAAACCTAAAACCCCCTGACCCCCCACCCACTCCCCAAAACCAAAAACGCCCCACCCCCCCAACACCACCCCAAAACCTAAAACCCCCGACCCCCCACCCACTCCCCAAAACCAAAAACGTCCCACCCCCCCAACCCCACCCCAAAACCTAAAACCCCCCACTTACCTGAGTCGTCACCTTGTCATCTGCGTCGTCCTCCTCAGCCGACTCCCTTGTTTGTACCTTAACCATGCATGTTCGTTGTTCAGGACATGCGTGGTTAAGGCACAAAATAACGAAGTCGTGGTTAAAGAAAGCGTTGTTCCGCTTTCGTTAACCAGGACTTCGTTATAAAAAATTCGGCATAAAGGATGTTTACCTTAGTTAACAGCTCCTTGTGCATTCACTCAGACACACCGCAAACACAGGGTACTCAGCCTCACTTGCATACATCTGCATTTTGAATGGGTCTTCCTGGGCTGGGAGGGTGGAGGGCCCGCTCTCACACAAAGGACTGCCACACCCCCTTCTGGGACCCAGGCAGACAGGATTGAACTGAAAGTGGGACCTGGTGCACTTCTAGGCCACTCTTTGAAGTCTCCCCCACTTCAAAGGCACATTTTAGTATAAAACAGGGCATCTGCCCTACCACCTCAGACACTTGCTGGAGAAGAAACCTGAACCAGAACCTGCATCCTGCCAAGAAGAACTGCCTGGCTGCCCAAAGGACTCACCTGACTTCTTTCTACAAAGGACTGCTGCCTTGCTGTTGGCCTGCTGCCTTGCTGACCTCTTGCCTTGCTGCAGAAGTGCTCGCCAAGGGCTTGGATAGAGCTTGCCTCCTATTCCCTGAAGTCTCAGTACCAAAAAGACTTCTGTCTTTCAACTGGACTCCTTGTGCGCTGAAAAATTAGACAAACAGCTTGCGCCGCGGTGAAAAATTCACGCACGGTGATCTGGAAAGATGGCGCTCGACCCCGCAAGTAAAAGATCAACGCGACGCCTGCGGTGCGATCGGAACTTCGACGCACCGCCCGCCTGGACAACGCCGCCTGACTTCCAGAGAGGAAATCGATGCAGAGCCTGCCGTGAGGAAAAAAATTCCATGCACAGCCCACCGGAACGACGCGCAGCCGGACAACAAGCCCAGGATTCCACGCACAGACCCCGGGGTGTCTGAAAACCCCACAACCCACAGAAGAGACCTGTCCGCGTGCCGGAAATCGACTCACGTCTTCCCCGTGTGAAAAATAACGACACAAGTCCGTGTGTGACGGGGCGAAACCGACTCACACACCATTTTTCCACGTATCTCCTCCTCTGCGGCCCTTTGCGGAGATTTTTCACTCCAAATTTTGTGCTTGAAAGAGACTTTGTTTGCTTTTTAAAGACTTAAGACACTTCATATCACTTTTCAGTGATATCTCTACAAATTCTTATTGCATCTTTTATCGTTTTTGACCTGCAAATACCCAGATAAATATTATATATTTTTCTAAACACTGTGTGGTGTATTTTTATGGTGCTATATTGTGTTATTGTATGATTTATTGCACAAATACTTTACACGTTGCCTTCTAAGTTAAGCCTGACCGCTCAGTGCCAAGCTACCAGAGGGTGGGCACAGGATAATTTGGATTGTGTGCGACTTACCCTGACTAGAGTGAGGGTCCTTGCTTGGACAGGGGGAAACCTGACTGCCAACCAAAGACCCCATTTCTAACAACCAGTATGAAGCATTTCTTTGCATAACTTAGCACCAAGGGGCGTTACATAGGTGGTACATGGGCGTTCCCATGCAACCACTCTTGCCTTTTGTTGCAAAATCCTGCCTACAAACAGTACTAGACAGGTTTTAGCACCACACATTAATGCCTTTTAAGAGCAGATGTTAAACGGAGAAATGTTTAAATTTATCCTTTCTTTTCCACCTTTTCATGCATGCTGCACTGTGCATCACACATATAATGTGAGAAAAGTTTTAAAGTGTGTCTAAGCATAGTATTTTGTAATGGAAGGGTACGCTTCCAGTACAAAACCCATGCTAGACTCACAGACATACTCCTGCACTGTGGCACAAAGGTGTGAGTCTGGTGCACAGCAGCTAAAATCAGTGCTGGAGCTAGGGAGAGCAGTGGTGTGACAAACCTTGAGGGAGTGCCCCTGCCAAGTACATGAAGTGGATCCCACTTCAAACTCACTCAGGAGCTCTCAGGCCAGGTTATTTTACTGAGGGGGCCCCCTGGAGCTCGGGGACCCCTTGCACCATGGGGACTGTGAGGGCCTTTGTTACACCACTGAGGGAGAGGAGAGAGCCATATCTCTGTAAATATGGTGTTTTTGTGCTCCCTCCCTGTCACATAGCACCACATTGTTTGCTGCTGCACCGCTCTGCACGACTATTTGGTAAACCTGGGCCAATATGTTTGCCATGAATGGCTCAAGCACTATACAAGTCAAACCCAAGAGTTGCCATTTATGCTAATTCTGCAACCTTACATGACACAATGATCATATCTAGCGTCTTTCTTGTATATCATTTAAACATCAGTCAAGACCCTCCCTGCACCTCAGTGCATTCGCCTGCAGTTTTTTTAAGAAACAAGCAATATTGCTTCTACGGCAGGCTTGTGGCAGCCATACATTAAAATAAATATTTGTAATGCATATAAATGATCATGAAAAGCATGGGCATTAAACTAATCTTTAACCTTCTCATGAAACTTATAAACAGTAGCCATGAATAACGAATGGGTATGATACCTATATGGTCCATCTGTTTTTAGATCACTGTGAACATTTCCACTCTTTTGTGTACCCACCCCACAATCTAGACACTACTCTAGGCATCTCAATTACGCTGTGTTATGGAACGTTATCAGCAGTTGCACAATGTTCGCCCCCATTCTTATTGCGCTATAGAAGCCCTTTACTATATTTTTGTACTATAGTTTAGTTGGAGAATGTTATGCTCTTTTCTCCACAAATGGATGACTTGTTTCTGATAAAGAACGTCTAACTCATTTCTGGAATACTCAGAAAAAACACACGTGTTTGTGACTTGCCTTTAAGGATCATAATACCATAAATACATTTATCAAAGTACATCGGTTTTAGGATTCTGAAGGGAATAGGTGCAGTATGTGTTTCGACACACTTACTAGCGGCCGCGAAGCTGACTTTCTGTTAACATACTTTACAAATGCTCTTAAAATGGTAAGCAGTCTTCAAGTCATTATCAGCATAAGGAATGAACGATATCTATATGGGATTCGTATTATCTCAGCCTGACGTTTACATTGACACAACAAATACTAGTGTTGACAAACATTTCAAAGAGGCAGGTGGCTATTTATCCTATGAGAGTCATCATTCCATTTGCAGTGCCCACAGACCTGCATAAATCGAAGAAATACAAAGTATGAAGTGGCTATCATTTTTTCAGAAAGCAATATTTCATGCTTCTCAATACGTCCCTTAGCATCACAACAGTCGCATTGTAAAGGGTAATTTTCTGTGTAATTTGCTTTGCCTGGATCTGCCCATCATTGATTTTGCTGGAAACTCACATTAGAGGGGACTGTCGTGCAAATGGATTTCCTGTTGTCAGCCTCGAGAACCAGAGGCAGGAAAGCTGAAATCTCTCCTTGGCCGTTTCAGGGGCAAAGACGGCGATTCTTACTTTGATTCAAATGCACAATGAGAGAACAATTGAGAAAATGATTGCAGGGCTGAACATACTGTAATGGAAAGTGCAAAGCAGGCTGTGCATAGAAGGGGATTCGTGCTGCTGACAGGCGCTGACCAGGCCTCTAATGAAAGTTGCTAAAATTGTTGGTGTAGTGACAAAACCTTTCTCTGGTAATGACCTAGAGGAAATTCCTGATGAGACTATAGATGAACAAGCACCTAAACTGTCAGAAATGATCAGCGCGCTGGAAATTGAACTCCGACCAGTTGGAAACGCAATATCCCGCCGAGGCCAACGGCTAGGCTTTTCATTTTAGTCAAATTGTGGCCTGACTTGCGTTTTAAAAACGGAATAATATGCTATTAGGTACTTATGCAACATACATTTTTCTCTGCCATTTCATGAGGTCATCGTGAGCATTCCTGAATCTACACTGGGTAACGTTTGCTTTTCAATATGGAAATTACACTAGACATTTTTCATGCGATAAAACTTTTTCTCCACTGCGTCAACAGGCCAGCATATCTTAAATTGAGTAAACAGAGCTTTGTTGGTAGACCTAAAATGACAACTGCCATATATATATTGCTGTCGGAAATGCTCAACTACAAAATGTAAATCATTTAGGACATCATTGCTTACTGCTTTAAGGCTTTCAAGGACCCAAACCTCTTCGCAAACGCACCCCTGTTCCTCTGAGTTCAGTTCAGTTTTATTTCAAAGAACAATCCTGCCTACTCACAGGGTGCAACTGTGTGACACATGATCCTAGTTCTTTTCAGACAGTCAACCAATAAGAAGCCAATTTCACATGGTCGAAGAAACTTTTAGTTGAAAACTGCTGCAGTAAACGGGTTTCCAAATCCTTGCGTGGAGGCTGATTACAACTAATGTTCACCGGGTTTTGCAGCACCCTCAGAACGTCAGTGGGAGTCTCTGTTTGTTTTTAAGGCCGACCATGCAAGAGCATTCTCTAGTGCATGCATCTCACTTGTGAGACACATGATAACAAAAAAGGGATCGGAGTCCACCCGTTGAAAACAATTTAATGGCTTGCTTTGCATCCTTCGTAATTTGTCACTGCAAGCATGACATAATTTCCGCTCCTTTCTGTGGAGCAGGGACCAAGCACTTATTTATTCAACTTAATCAGTGCCCATCTGCTGCTCCCGACTTGATTGAGTTAATATATAGACATATATATATATATATATTTTTAATTCTAGTGCCCTGAAAACAGAAGGCGAGTGACTGGCAAAAATGTCCCTGGCAGGACAAACAAAATTGCAAAGTTTTATTTTCTATAGTTAACTTTCTTTTATTTTGACAAGACTTCTTTTCTCACTTTTCACTCATCTCTTGACTTGTTTTTGCTCATGGGCACTGTTCCCAAATGAAAATGATTATCTTCTTCTAAATATTGCAAAGGGACATTATTTCTTTGTTATGATTAATATGAAAAACTATGTTTTAACACATAATCGTGCAGTATACCCCCATCAAACCCACTCCCAATCAACGTCAATCCACCCCACCTCACCCCACATTAATCCATCCCACTCAATCCAATCCAATCCAATCAACCAGTCCAATCGATCCAACTCCATTCCAAATCACTCATCCCAATACAATCCACTGGATTCTCCAAATCTTTTCCACTCCAATCTGTCCCACTCCAATCCAAACCAATCTGCCCCACTCCAATCCAAAAGAATTTGTCCCATTAAAATCTGCCCTTCTCCAATCCAAAATAATCTGCCCCACTTCAGTCTAAAACAATCTGCCCACTCCAATCCAAAACAATCATCCACGCTCCAGTCTGTCACACTCCAATCCAAAACAATCTGCACCACTCTGAAACAATCTGCCCCACTCCAATCCAAAACAATCATCCTCACTCCAATCCAAAAGAATCTCCTCCTTTCTGAAACAATCTGCCCCACTCCAAAAAGATCTGCCTCACTCCAGTCCAAAAGAATCTGCCACATTGTAATCTCCCTGCTCCAATCCAAAACAGTCTACCTCACTGCAGTCTTCTCTAATCCAAAAGAATCTGCCCCATTCTAAAACAATCTGGCCCACTCCAAAACAATATGCCACACTCTAATCCAGAACAATCTGCCACACTCCAAAACAGTCTGCTCCACTCCAATCTGCCCCACTCCAATCCAAAACAATTTGCCCCACTCCAATCTGCCTCACTCCAATCCCAAACAATCTGCTTCACTCCAATATGCCCCACTCAAATGTGCCCCATTCCAGTCCAAACCAATCTGTTCCTCTCCAAAACAATCTGCCCCACTGCAATCCAAAACAATCTTCCCAATCAAATCCATGACAATCTGCCCACTCCAATCTGTTCCACTCCAATCCTAAAACAATCTGCCCCACTCAAATCTGCCAACTCCAGCCTGCCCCACTCCAATCCAAAACAATCTACCCCACTCCAGTCCATTTCACTCTCCCTACTCAAATCTGCCCCACTCCAATCCAAAACAACCTGCTCCTCTTTAATCTACGCCATTCCAATGCAAAACACTCTACCCACTTGACAACAGAAGAATCAGCACCACTGCAGTCCAATACAATCTGCCCCACTCCAATCCAAAACATTCTGCCCTACTGCAGTCTGCCTCACTCTATTCCAAAAGAATCTGCCCACTCCAAAAGAATCTGCCCCACTACAATATGCCCCAGTACAATCAAAAACAATTTGTCCCACCCAACTCTGCCCCACTCCAATCCAAAAAAGAATCTGCCCCACTCCATTCCAAATCAATCTGCCCTACTAAAATCCAAAACAATCTGCTCCACTTTAATATGCCCCAGTCCAATCTGTCACACTCCAATCCAAAACAATTCACCCCAACTCTAATCTGCCCCAGTTCAATCTGCCCCACTCCAGCCCAAAACAATCTGCCCCACACCAATCCAAAACAATATACCATACATCTAAACAATCTGCCTCAATTCAATCTGACCCACTCAATTCTAAAACAATGTGCTGCATACCAGCCTGCCCCAATCCAGTCGAAAAAAAGCTGCCTCACTCAATCTGCCCCCTCAAACCCAAAGCAATGTGCTCCACTCCAGTCGAAACCAATCTACCCAACTCTAAAACAATCTGCCCCACTGCAATCCAAAACTATCTGCCCGCTCCAATCCAAAACAATCAATCCCACTCTAGTCTGCCCCACTCCAATCCAAAACAATATACCATACTCCAAAACAATCTGCCCCACTCTATCAAAATCAATCTGCCCCACTCCAGTCAAAAACAATCTGCCCCACTTCAAACCTCCCTACTCAATCTGAAACAATCTGCCCCACTCCAATCCAAAACAATGTACCCCACCCCAGTCCCAAACAATCTTCCCCACTTCAGTCTGCCCCACTGCAATCTTCTCCAATCCAATCTGCTCCAATCCAATCCAAAATAAACTGCCCCACTCTTCTCTGCCCCACTCCAATCCAAAGCAATTGCCCCATTCTAGTCTAAAACAATTTGCTTGAATCCACTCTGCCCCACTCCTGTCTACCCCTTCAAATGTGCCCATTCCAATCCAAAACAATGTTCCCCTCTCCAGTGTACCCCACTCCAATTCAAACCAATCTCCCCACTCAAAGCCAAAATATTCTGCCCCACAGCAGTCCAAAACATTTAGTCCCTCTCCAATCCAAAACAATCTGTCCCACTCCAGTCCAAAACAATTGGCCCACTCCACTCTGTCTCACTCAAATCTGTCCCACTACAATTCAAAACTATCTGCCCCTCGCCAATCTACCCCACTCCAGTTCAAAACCTTCTGCCCCACTGCAATCCAAAACGATCTGTCCTACTGCAATCCAAGATCATCTGCCCCACTCCAATCCAAAACAATCTGCCCCACTCAATCCAAAACAATCCGCCCCCTCCAATCTGCCCCACTCGTATCCAAAACAATCTGCTTCAAACCAATCCAAAATAATCTGCCCTATTTCCAATTCAAAACAATCTGCTCCTCTCTAATCTGCCCCACGCCAATCCAAAATAATCTGGCCCTCTCCAATACAAAACAATCTGTCACACTTCAGCCTGCCCCACTCCAATCCAAAACAATCTGTTCCACTCCAATCTGCCCCACTCCAATCCAAAACAATCTGCCCCACTCCAGTGCAAAACAATCAGCTCCACTTCACAATGCTCCACTCCAATCTTCCTCACTTCAATCTAAAACAGTCTGTCACTCTCCAATCGATCCCACTCCGATTCAAAACAATCTGCCCACCCCAAACCAAAACAATCTGCCCCACTGCAATTAAAAATATCTGCACACTCCTATCCAAAACAATCTGCCCTATTCCTATCTGTCTAACTCCAGTTGAAAGCAATCTTCCCCACTGCAGTCTGCCCCACTGCAGTCCAAAACAATCTGCCAACTCCAAAACAATCTGCCCCACTCAAATCGAAAACAATCTGCCCCACTCCAATCCAAATCAACCTGCTCCACTCAAATCCAAAACAATTTGCCCCACTCCAATCAAAAACAATCTACCCCACTCCTGTCCAAAACAATGTGCCACGCCCCACTTCAATGTGCCCCACACCAATCTGCCCTACTCGAATCCAAAACAATCTACCCATCTCCAATCTACTTGACTCCAATTTAAAACAATCTTCCCCACTGTAATCCAAAACAATATGCTCCACTCCAATCCACAACAATCTGCCACATTCTAATTTGCCATTTCAATCCAAAACAATTTGTCCATTTTAAATCTACCCCACTCAAAGCTGCCCCACTCCAATCCAAAACAATCTGTCCCACTTCAATCTGCCCCACTCCAGTCCAAAACAATCTACCCCACTCCAATCCACCTTACAAATCCAGTCCAACATATCCACCCACTCACATCCATTCCACCACACTCAAATACATTGCAACCCAATTCACTCCACTCCAGTCCAATCCATTATCACTCCAATTCAATCTACCTTAATCAATCCCACTCGAATCCAACGCAGTCAATCTTAATCTACCCTACTCCAATCCACCTGACTCCAAACCACCCCACCCCACTCCAACCCACCCCACTCCAGTCCACCTTAATTCACCCCACTCCAATACAGTCCAGTCAAATCCAGCCCAATCCACCCCAATCAAACGCACCCCAGTCCAAAATTTCTACCCCACTCAAATGCACTCCACTCCAATCCACCTACCACACTCCAATCCCACACCCCATTGTAATCTACTTCTATCCAATCCACATCACCCCAATCCAGTCCACGCCACCATATCCCAACCCAGTCCACCCCACTCCAATCCAATGCACCCTACTCCAATCCAATCCACCCCAATCCGATCGACTATAATGCATCCCACTCAAACCAATCCACTCCACTGCATTCCACCCTACTCCATTCCGCCCCACTATAGTCCACACCACTGAATCCATTACACCCAACTCAAGTCCACCCCACCCCAATTCAGGTCACCCCAATCTAACACACCTCACTCCAATCCACCCCATTCCAATCATCCCACTCCAACCCACCCCACTCCCATCCACCCCAGCTCAATCAAATCCCAGAACCTAATCCAGTCCCTCACCCCATTTCAATCCACCCCACTCCAATAAAATCTACCCTATCCAGTCCATCCCATCCAGTCCACCCACTCTAACACAATCCACCTCTCAACTCCAATCCATTCCTCACCCCTTTCCAATCCACCCTTTTCCAAACAATCCACCCCACTCAATCCAATCCAATACATCCCACTCCAGTCCAATCCACCACTCTCTAGACCGATCCGCCCCACTCTAGTCCAATCCATCCCATTCCAGTTCAATTCTCCCAACCCCAGTCCTAAACACCCCACTCCAATTCAATCAACCCCACTCAGTCCATCCCACTACAATCCAGTCCTCCGTCCTCCAGTTTACCCCACTCCACTTCACCCCACTCGAAACCACCTCACTGCACTCTAATCCAATCCACTCCAATCCAATCCACCCCACCCTAGTCCTATCACTCCTATCAATCCACCCACCCAATCCAACCTGATCCACCCCACTCCAATCCAACCCACTCCAGTCCACCCCAATCCACTTCCCCCCATTTCTATCCAGCCCAAGTGAATCCAATCAACCCTATCCAAGTCACCCACTCCAGTCCACCCCACTCAATCCATCCCACTCTATCCCAATCCAGTTCACCCCACTATATCCCAATCCAATCCACCCTACTACCTCAATCCAATCCAACCCACTCCAGCATATTCCATCCAACTGCACTCCAGTATATGCTACTCCACTCTATGACACTGCAGTCTGCGACACTCTCTGCCACTGAACCAATGAACTCTACTCCCTTCTGCTCAACTCTAGGACACTCTACTTCCCCCTCCTTAAGTCTACACATTGCCAATAGCTCTTATATAAAAAGGAGCAATTGTCCTTGCTAATGCTTGTTATTTGGAGGGGATTGGAAGGCTCTCAGGCTGTGACCTACACAAAGGCATGCCCTCTCTGAATGGACCCAGCCTTTTGAGCAGCACTCTTATGGCTGAGAGTTAATAGGATCAAGTCCCAGATCCCTCCCTTGACCCCACCCCTACAAGTTCTCTCCTATCACACTGGGTTTATTTGGGACATGTCTGAAATCTGTACTTATTTTTGTAAATCAAAGTAATCACAAAATAAAACATAAACACTTTGGCATGTTATTCGAGAAATGAAAAAAATATGTTTATGATCCCCCAAAAATGTAATGTGCAGAAGAAATTTAAATATATTTTTCACAAAGAGTTCTAAAACTTTAAAAAACTCAAAGCACAAACAGCGTTCTTAAACCACACAAACTAAGACTGTTCGAACGTTCCATTCCAGCATCACATTTTTTAACATGTTTTTTTCTAACCCTAAAAGAACTTCAAGATTGCATAACACAGAGAGGTTTCATCAATACATATTATGAATAATGATGCAAGTGAAATTTTACTTGGTCCTATGCAAAATTTCCTTTGTGCAGGCATAATCTCATGTGATTTGCTGCATTTCGCATTAACCTTGCTGTAAGAAATTCCTGAAAGTCTGCCTATTGTGGGCTGCCAGGCTTTCCGTGACTGGTTCAAACAGGAAAAAAATGTATGTTAAAGTCTATCCTAAATAGTACAGACATCAGACGGACTTTGACAATTAGCTGAATGTCAGTCAGGCCAGATGGCAAAAACATGATGATTCGCCTGACTCTTAATAGAGCGAGTGGATTGGGAATTTGATGGAGAGGGTTTGAAGGACAGGGTTAGAGACATCGCCAAATGTGTGATGGAATGACCTGGTAGCCAAACTTCAAATAAACCCCTTAGTGTGGTTGTAGAACATTGCCTGTTTAAATATGAGATTATATTAGACAGTCCACTCTCTTTTTGTTTTTAAGCTTGGTCCCAAATTTGTTGAAGCAAGTGTACTACTAACCATAGCTCATTTGGGTTAATGTCAAAAAGGCCAATTTTTCGGTAAACATTGCTTATTGACATTGTCAAGTGGTATACTATACAACATATTATCATTGAGTGTCTGTCAGAATTGGCCCTCTCTGCAGGGTCATCCCAGATTTTAGCCTACCCTTACCTTCTTTTGCTGAATCTGTTTATTTTATGTTTTTTGGACTTTTAGTCCTGTTCACCAGTGTTAAGTTGATTGTGGTCTCCATTACATACATGATACAATTGCCCTGCACCTGACTGATACATTGGATTTATTTATCAGTCCCTATTATTGGTACGTTATGTATGTAGGGCATATACATGTAATGCTGCTAGTGGACTGCAGCTCTCATTGGGCCCCCACTAAAGTAGCTCTGCAGAGCATGTGTCAGGCTTGCCACTGCAGCCTGTAGTGCAGTTTTAAGGTGTCATTTGACCTAACAAAATTGCCATGTGTTACAAGCTAGGTTACGGGTTGAGAGGGGTGAAACCCTTCTCAAGCAACAACCACAATCTCAGTCAGTGTGAAACACAAGCAAATCACAAATTAACCAGTGCTAGACCCTCCAGTAGCTTGGCACACAGCAATCACGCTTACCCTGAGGGTAATGTGAAAGTATTTGTGAAGTACTTCAAATAGTATTAAAGTGAAAACACAACACAAGAATCCTACACCAAATTAGAAACAAAGATTAAAATTTAATGCATTATTTGAAAATATAACAACAAAAAATCAGTAGAAAAAGAAATATGCAATTTTACAATTTTCAGAAAAAATAGTGCATAGAAGCACAAAGCCCAATTGTGGGTATCTGGTTGTACCAGATCGGGGTAAAGTTAAGGCTGACCACAATGGTGCGTGGACTGGCACCAAGCTAGTCTACTGAACAAGAGAACCTTAAATCCTGGTTGCAGAGCGTTGTGAGATTCGGTGTCGAAGGATGTGTCATGCAGCAGCAGTTCCAAGAAGTTGCAAGGCTGCGATGCCATTGATGAGATGCAGAGTTCTTCATCTTTGTTGAGGATGCCGTTGATAAGGCACTTGCAATGCGAAGGCCTTCTTTGAGGATACATCGTGCAGTGGTGGATTCAAAGTGGGCTTCAAGGAGATGAGTCGCATTTGGTTGATTCTGCTCACAGGACACAGTAGCTGGCAGAGCACTTTCAGTCCAACTTCCCAGGGTCCAGAACTGGGATGACACAACTTGGGGGGGGGGGGTGCAAGGTTCACAGCAGACTGAGTCCAGGTGCTTGACTCAAGAGGGTTCAAGCCTTTTCTGTCCCTGAGGCTCTGATCAGGAGGGCCATTGGAGTCATTCTGGTGGTCCTGGGTTCAAGATGTAGGTTCAGTCCTTTCACTCAAGCAGCAAGACAGCAGAGTAGCAGTTGTTCTTGCAGCAGGGCAGCACAGCAGTCCTTCTGACTCTAGTTGGTCTGAGGGTCCATTATTTACACTTGGTCACCACTATGAAGTATGAAAAGGTTCTGGCGGTTTCCACCCCTAATGGTGTTTTGAATTTCCTGCCTTCCTCTGTTGTCTGGTATCACAATAGACTAATGGCAAACCCTTTATGAGTATGTTGAGGCATGACCTTTGTTTTTTTGTTTTTTTACAAATTTATATTAAGTTTTGTCAAGAGGCACAATCTACAGTTGTTGGAAAATGGGTTATTAGTAAGGGCAGGTAGGTACCTACACCTAGCAACAAGCCACTAACCTCCACCTAGGTACAGTTAGGTCTCAATAAATTAATCCCAGCTCAACCCTTGGTAGCTTGGCAACGAGCGTCAAGGCTTAACTTAGGAGACAGTGTGTAAAGCATTCAAATATCACAAAACAGTAATTAAATAAAACACAGGAAACAGTTTAAAAATCCAAAACCAATTTATAAAAATAGTTTGTATTTTTATCTTTAAAATGACACAAAAACGATTAAAATCGGTTCAGGGGAACCGGAGATATGAATTTTTAAAGAATTATTATTTTTCTAGCGCTTAGAAACAAAAAGCGCCAATCGGGTCATCTGGTTGCACCAGGACCGGGGCAAAGTCAAAGTTTCAGGCCGACCGCGATGGAGCCCTGCTCGGCTACAAGTCGCGGGAGGCCTCGGTTAAAAAGTTACCTTCTGACTTAGGGGGTGATTCTGACATTGACGGGCGGCGGAGGCCGCCAGCCAATGTTCCCCCGTCAAAATACCGCTCCGCGGTCACAAGACCGCTGAGGGTATTTTGAGATTTGCCCTGGGCTGGCGGGCGGCCGCCAAAAGGCCGCCCGCCAGCCCAGGGTAAATCTACCTTCCCACGAGGACGCCGGCTCCGAATGGAGCCGGCGTAGTGGGAAGGTGCGACGGGTGCTGTTGCAACCGTCGCGTATTTCAGTGTCTGCAAAGCAGACACTGAAATACCTTGCGGGGCCCTCTTACGGGGGCCCCTGCAGTGCCCATGCCATTGGCATGGACACTGCAGGGGCCCCCAGGGGCCCCGCGGCACCCCCTACCGCCATCCTGTTCCTGGCGGGAGACCCGCCAGGAACAGGATGGCGGTAGGGGGTGTCAGAATCCCCATGGCGGCGGAGCGCGCTCCGCCACCATGGAGGATTCCCCCGAGCAGCGGAAAGTCGGCGGGGGACCGCCGACTTTCCGCTTCTGACCGCGGCTGAACCGCCGCGGTCAGAATGCTCGTGGGAGCACCGCCAGCCTGTTGGCGGTGCTCCCGTGGTCGGTGGCCCTGGCAGCCACCGGCCGCCAGGGTCAGAATGACCCCCTTAGTCTTTATTTTGAAGTTTTTCTTCACCGGGACGAACCTGCTAGTTGAATCCGACCTCCTGGAGCCCTTGTCCGGATACGCGATGTCGGTTTCCTCGGTGGAGACTTTTACCATCGGACTTAGTCGTTTTTTCGAGATGAAAATCCTTCGACCGGGGTAAACCTGGATCTTGATCCGACGTCCGTGGAGCCCTTCTCGGACACGATGGCTGGGAGGTCCCGGTCAACTTTTTACGTTCGGACTTAGTCTCTTTTTCGGATGTTTTTCTTTACCGGGACGAACCACGAAGTCAGGCCGGGTCGTGGTTGAGGCAAGCCGGCTAGAATTTCCGCAGTGGGTCGGTCCCTCTCTGGAGCTTTTTTACAAAATTTGTCAAATCTTCTCCAAACTTCTGGGGCTTCACCCAGATGTTCTTTTAAGGTTCTTTTGCGGTCCACAGCTCACCCCAAGGGTCCAGAAGTTCTGTGATGGTCCTTGGGGGGTGCGGACTTCAACTCCCAGAATGCACCTGGCGCAAACTCCTTTTTGGCCACTGGACTGTGGTCAGCTGGTCACTTTTTCAGGAGTTGGTGCAGGGGACTCTGGATAGCAATTTTTCACCTGTAGCAAACAGGGAATCCCTCCTTGAACCAGTTGAAGCCAGGCAAAGTCCTTCTTGTGGTGAAGCCCAAGTGTGCAGCTGGTGTAGTCCTTCTGAGTGCAGGGTCCAGGTGCAGGCCAGGGGTCCAGCAGGGCAGTCCTTCTTCTCCTTAAGTTCTTTCTTCTTGAAATTTGGTGGGGATCTGAGGTGTGGGGGCAGGTCTGCCAGTTTTATCCTTGCTCCTGGGTGAAAAGCAGGGGGGCCCTGGTTCTCCAATCAGGGACAGGGTCGTCCCCCTGTGATGACCACTTCCTGGGAAGTGTGGCAAAAATCCATCCCAGAAGGCAACAGTCTCTAAAAATCCAACATGGATGAATCTGATTTTTTGAGGTTACATCTGGCTGAGCCCACCCACTGGTGTGGCTAAAAATCATAAACACACCCCTCTCCTGCCCTCTCCTAATCTAATCAAGGGGGCACCTAATTGTCTGGGGTTGCAGGATGTGGGGGTGTTGCTGGGTGCTCCAGATGTCCTTCTCTGCCTTTGAAGACCAGTTTGGCAGCCCTCCCCCTTCCTGCCTCACCATCTGCTGAGGGGAGATTCTCTCCCCCAAGCACATTCCTTTGTGTGAAGCCAGGCCACTTCACACCTCATCAAGGCAGCCTGGCAGAAGCTGCTGCAGGCTGGCCAATCAGAGCACAGCAGCAAAAACAATGCAGAGCTGTCTAAACATTTTACCTGAACAAGTTATATTAAATCCAACAACTGGAAGTTGTGGGATTTATTACAACAATTAATTTGATACCAAATTCTTGGTATGTAACATTTAAGGATACTTTAAAATTTAAAATAAAGTCTGCCCATTTTAGCCTATGAAGGCCATTTACTTCAATGAGGGAAAAAATAATTTGGCTGTTTTTACCTCACCAGGGCTTATAAATCTATTTTTATAAAGTCCCTGCTTATAGTTACATGGCACCCAGCCCTAGGGGCACATAGGGCACACCTTAGGGGTGACTTATATGTAAAAATAAGGTAGTTTAAGACTTTGGAAGTACCTTTAATTCCAAAGTCGAATTTGCATATAACTTTAATTTAAAAGCAGCCAGCAAGGCAGGCTTGCTTTTAAAATGACACTGGGCACCTCAGCAGTGCACCTAGGTGTGCACCACCTATGCTGTGGTCCCTAAACCTACATGCCCTACCATATACTAGGGACTTATAGGTAGGTTAACTTAGCCAATTATAATTAGCCTAATTTGCATATCCATTTTACACAGAGCACAGGCCCTGGGACTGGTTAGCAGTACCCAGGGCACAGCCAAGAGTCAGTGACCACCAGTACCTATCCAAAAAGAGTGGGGGTGATCAGGCAAAAAAGGAGGACTTTCCTACACTGCCCCCCCCCAGATGAAAGGTGATGGGTACTAACCTACACCCTGGTAGTCCTCATCAGCTAAGTGGAAAAACCTGGAAAGGCCATCTGCATTGGCATGGGCATTCCCAGGTCTGTGCTCCACTGTGAAGTCCATCCCCTGTAGGGAAATGGACCACCTTAACAGTTTTGGGTTTTCCCCCCTCATCTGCATCAACCATCTGAGAGGTCTGTGGTCAGTTTGTACACGGAAGTGAGTGCCAAACAAGTAAGGCCTCAACTTCTTCAGGGACCAGACCACAGCAAAGGCCTCCCTCTCAATGGCACTCCATTTTTTCTCTCTAGGGAGTAGTCGCCTGCTGATGAAGGCAACTGGGTGATCATGGCCCTCTTCATTAACTTGTGCTAACACTGCCCCAATCCCTTCCTCTGAAGCATCTGTTTGTACTACAAACTCCTTGCTATAGTCAGGGGCCAGTGACACTGGTGCTGAACACATAGCCTGCTTTAGGGTGTCAAAAGCTTTCTGACACTCTGGGGTCCAAATGACCTTCTTGGGCTGTTTCTTGGAGGTAAGCTCAGTCAGAGGGGCCACTATGGTCCCAAAATTCTGAACAAACCTCCTGTAGTACCCAGTCAGGCCAAGAAAGGCCCTGACCTGAGTCTGGGTTTTAGGAGCCTCCCAATCCAGAATAGTCTGGATCTTGGGCTGGAGAGGTTGTACATGGCCTCCACCAACATGGTGGCCCAGGTACACAACAGAGCTTTGCCCTATCTGGCACTTGCTTGCCTTGATAGTCAGGCCTGCTTGAAGCAGGGCCTGAAGCACTTCCTTCAGGTGGACCAGGTGGTCCCTCCAGGTGGAACTAAATACAGCTATATCATCCAGATAAGCTGCACTGAAAGATTCCAACCCAGATAGGACTCTGTTCACCAACCGTTGGAAGGTGGCAGGAGCATTTTTCATGCCAAAGGGCATCACCTTGAACTGAAAGTGGCCCTCTGGTGTGGAAAATGCTGACCTCTCCTTAGCTCTTGGACTTAAGGCAATCTGCCAATATCCTGAGGTCAGATCAAATGTGCTCAGGAATTTGGCAGCCCCCAACCTGTCAATGAGCTCATCAGCTCTAGGTATGGGGTGAGCATCAGTCCTAGTGACTGCGTTTAGACCTCTGTAGTCCACACAGAATCTCAATTCTTTCTTCCCACCTTGGGGATTAGCTTTGGGCACCAATACCACTGGACTGGACCAAGGACTATCAGAGGGCTCAATTACCTTGAGGTCCAACATCTTAGCCACTTCAGCTTTGATGTTGGCCTTGACCTGGTCAGACAGCCTGTACAGCTTGTTCTTGACAGGCAAGCTGTCACCAGTGTCAACATCATGGACACACCAATTGGTGAGTCCTGGGGTCAGGGAGAACAGACTAGCAAACTGTCCCAAAACTTGCTTACAGTCTTTTTGTTGCTGATCTGTCAATTTGGGAGAGAGTACCACTCCCTCCACTGTCCCATCTTTTGCCTTTAAGGACAGGAGGTCTGGCAGAGGTTCACCCTCCTCCTCCTTCCCTTCATCAGTGACCATTAGCATGGTCATGTCTGCCCTGTCCTGGTGGGGTTTCATCCTGTTAACATGCAGGATCCTGTGAGGATTCCTCAGGGTTCCAAGGTCCACCAAGTATGTGACCTCACCTTTTTTCTCCAGAATTGGATAGGGCCCAGTCCATTTGGCCTGTAGTGCCCTAGGAGCCATGGGCTCCAAAACCCACACCAGCTGTCCTGGGTGATACTCAGGCAGGGTAGCCTTTTGATCATGCCAGAGCTTCATGAGCTCCTGGCTGGCCTCCAGGTTTCTGCTTGCCTTCCTCATATACTCAGCCATGCGTGACCGCAGGCCCAGTACATAATCTAGCACATTCTCCTTGGATTCTTTGAGAGGCTTTTCCCAAGACTCTCTCACCAAGCACAATGGGCCTCTTACAGGGTGCCCAAACAGTAACTCAAAGGGGCTGAATCCAACCCCCTTCTGTGGCACCTCTCTGTAGGCAAACAGCAGGCATGGGAGGAGGACATCCCATCTCCTCCTGAGTTTGTCAGACAAACCCATGATCATGCCCTTCAGGGTCTTATTAAATCTTTCCACAAGACCATTGGTCTGTGGGTGGTAGGGGGTGGTGAACTTATAAGTAACACCACACTCATCCCACATGGCTTTCAGATAGGCTGACATAAAGTTTGTGCCCCTATCTGAGACCACCTCCTTTGGGAATCCCACTCTGGTGAACACACCAAGTAGGGCCCTAGCCACTGTGGGAGCAGTGACTGTCCGGAGGGGTATTGCCTCAGGGTACCTGGTGGCATGGTCCACTACCACCACAATGTACCTGTTACCTGAAGCAGTTGGTGGGTCTAGGGGACCAACAATGTCAATCCCCACCCGCTCAAAGGGAGTCCCAACCACTGGCAGTGGTATCAGTGGAGCCTTTGGTTTGCCTCCTGTCTTGCCACTGGCTGGACAGGTGACACAGGAGCTGCAAAACTCCCTGACTTTTTCTGACATTTGGGGCCAATAAAAATGGTTGACCAGCCCGTTCCAGGTCTTGGTCTGTCCCAAATGACCAGCTAAGGGGATATCATGGCTTAAGGTAAGGAGGAATTCTCTATACTTCTGGGGGACCACTACTCTCATAGTAGCCCCTGGTTTGAGGGCCCTTGCCTCAGTGTAGAGAACTCCATCCTCCCAGCAAACCTTGTGGGACCCACTGGTATCCCCTTGTTCTTGCCTGGCAGCAGTCTGCCTCAGGCCCTCAAGAGTGGGACACTCTCTTTGTCCCTGGCACAAATCTTCTCTGGTGGGTCCACCTGCCCCTTGCAGTTCTGCCAAGTCAGGCATAGTTTGCAGGGAAAGTGTCCCTCCCTCAGAGTTCAGATCCTCCCCCTCAGGGTTGGATTCTTCCTGACCCTCTGTACCTGTTGGGGCTGGCAATCCAGACCCAGTGCCCTTTCTCTTTTTCTTGGAGGCTTGGCCCATTGTTCCAGGGTCCAAGTGTCCAGCATTTCCCTGTTGTGCTGCCTGTGACCTGGTCACATTACACACCCATTCAGGGAGGTCCAGCATCTGTGCATGGACCATTCTCTCCACTTCTGACCATTCAGATGCTTCAAGATCATTTCCCAGCAGACATTCTACTGGGAGGGCAGGAGCTACAGCTACCTTTTTAGGGCCAGTCACACCTCCCCATTCCAGACTCACCATAGCCATGGGATGGAGTTTGGTTCTGCTATCTGCATAAGTCACCTGGTGGAAGACACCAGGTAAGACCTGCTCTGGAGAAACCAGCTTTTCTGTGACCATTGTCACACTGGCTCCTGTATCTCTCAGAGCTTCCACTTCAGTCCCATTGACTTTAGGCCTCTGCCTATACCTCTCCATGATGGGAGGTAAGGTGGCCATAGTTGCAATGTCCACCCCACCCACGGATACTAAGGTGACTTCAGTGTACCCTGATTCCACCCCTGGGCCAACTTCCACCCCCAACCCTACACTAGCAATCCCCTGGGATTGCCCACCAGTGGGGGGCTTCTTGGAGCAGATAGCATCTCCTCTTTCATGTCCAGGTTGATGACAATCAAAACACTTGCCGGCCTTAGCAAGCTCCTGAAACCTTCCTGCTTTAGCAGGATCATAATTCTTTCCCTGATACCCTTTCCCTTTAAAAGTGAATTGGCTCGGGGCTCCCCCTCCCTGAGAAGTTTTTGGGGACTCTTGTGAGGACTCTTTGGGTTTTTTATCATCTTTCCCCTGGTTCTTCCCCTGAGAAGAACCATGTCTTCCCTTTTTCTGATCACCCCCTGGGGGTTTCTGGTTAACCCTAGTTCTTAACCAGTCATCTGCTGCCTCCCCCAGCTCTCTGGGGTTGGTCAACCTAGAGTCTACTAGATACTGGCGGAGCCTCTCTTGGATACAATTAGTTAGAAGGTGCTCCCTCATAATCAAATTGTACAGCCCCTCAAAGGTACTTACCCTGTTGCCCTGTATCCAGCCCTCCAGTGCCTTTACTGAAATGTCCACAAAGTCCACCCAGGACTGGGTGCTTGTCTTTTGGGTGTCCCTAAACTTGAGCCTATACTGCTCTGGGGTCAGACCAAACTTTTTAGTCAAGCAACTCTTCATACTGGGGTATGAGTCTGCATCCTCCCCACTCATGGTTAGGAGCCTATCCCTCCCAGAGTTGGGAACTAACTCCCAAAGAAGTGAACCCCAGTACTGAGGCTTGACTTTCCTCATCTGGAGGGCCCTCTCAAAGGCCCCCAGCCAATTATCTATGTCATCCCCTTCTACATAGGCAGGAACCACCCCTTTGGGTAATCTGGGGGCAAAACCCCCACCCAGGGACACCTCAGCCTCTTTATCGCTGCCACCATCTCTTTTCTCTTTGCTTGCCCACTTTTTCTTTTCTAGGGCCAGCTTCTCTGCTTCCAAAGCTATGTATGCTAACTGGGCCTCCAGCTCTCTTTCTCTGATGGATGGGTTCTCTCCTCCTGAAGGGACCCCCTTCCTACCACTAGCTTTGGGTCTGCCCCTAGTGACTGTATCTACTGTGGAGCGTTCGTCCTCTTCCTCACTTAGGCTCAGATGCCTTCCCTCCCCTGAGTGGTTAGAGTTAGCATCTTCCCCTTTTTCTTCCTCCTCTGGAGCTTCCTCTGTCTCTACCTCTTGGGCCTCAGCCCATGCTGTCAGGGATTTAATCAGGATTTGCTTCCTGAGATGTGTGGTTGCAGGCAACCCTCTTTCAATGCACAACCCCCTAAGCTGGACTACTGTCAGTGTGGGTAGGCTAGCCAGATCAAGCTCCATGGTTCCCTAGTTTTGTGTCAACAAAAACTTTTTGCAAAAATTGGAAACAAGAATTTAGAAAAATTACAAAAATTCAATAATTGAAATTAATCCAAATTAATAATTAATTTAAAAAAAAAAAATTATAATAATAATAATAATTTTTGCACTAAGACAATTTAAAGGATTTTTAATTTGTTTTACTTAAAACTGTAACGTGATACTGAACACAAGTACAGGATCCCACCGCTGCCACCAAAAATGTTGGAAAATGGGTTATTAGTAAGGGCAGGTAGGTACCTACACCTAGCAACAAGCCACTAACCTCCACCTAGGTACAGTTAGGTCTCAGTAAATTAATCCCAGCTCAACCCTTGGTAGCTTTGCAACGAGCGTCAAGGCTTAACTTAGGAGACAGTGTGTAAAGCATTCAAATATCAAAAAACAGTAATTAAATAAAACACAGGAAACAGTTTAAAAACCCCAAACCAATTTATAAAAATAGTTTATATTTATATCTTTAAAATGACACAAAAACGATTAAAATCGGTTCAGGGGAACCGGAGATATGAATTTTTAAAGAATTATTATTTTTCTAGCGCTTAGAAACAAAAAGCGCCAATCGGGTCATCTGGTTGCACCAGGACTGGGGCAAAGTCAAAGTTTCAGGCCGACCGCGATGGAGCCCTGCTCGGCTACAAGTCGCGGGAGGCCTCGGTTAAAAAGTTACCTTCTGACTTAGTCTTTATTTTGAAGTTTTTCTTCACCGGGACGAACCTGCCAGTTGAATCCGACCTCCTGGAGCCCTTGTCCGGATACGCGATGTCGGTTTCCTCGGTGGAGACTTTTACCTTCGGACTTAGTCGTTTTTTCGAGATGAAAATCCTTCGACCGGTGTAAACCTGGATCTTGATCCGACGTCCGTGGAGCCCTTCTCGGATACGATGGCTGGGAGGTCCCGGTCAACTTTTTACGTTCGGACTTAGTCTCTTTTTCGGATGTTTTTCTTTACCGGGACGAACCACGAAGTCAGGCCGGGTCGCGGTTGAGGCAAGCCGGCTAGAATTTCCGCGGTGGGTCGGTCCCTCTCTGGAGCTTTTTTACAAAATTTGTCAAATCTTCTCCAAACTTCTGGGGCTTCACCCAGATGTTCTTTTAAGGTTCTTTTTGGGTCCACAGCTCACCCCAGGGGTCCAGAAGTTCTGTGATGGTCCTTGGGGGGTGCGGACTTCAACTCCCAGAATGCACCTGGCGCAAACTCCTTTTTGGCCACTGGACTGTGGTCAGCTGGTCACTTTTTCAGGAGTTGGTGCAGGGGACTCTGGATAGCAATTTTTCACCTGTAGCAAACAGGGAGTCCCTCCTTGAACCAGTTGAAGCCAGGCAAAGTCCTTCTTGTGGTGAAGCCCAAGTGTGCAGCTGGTGCAGTCCTTCTGAGTGCAGGGTCCAGGTGCAGGCCAGGGGTCCAGCAGGGCAGTCCTTCTTCTCCTTAAGTTCTTTCTTCTTGAAATTTGGTGGGGATCTGAGGTGTGGGGGCAGGTCTGCCAGTTTTATCCTTGCTCCTGGGTGAAAAGCAGGGGGGCCCTGGTTCTCCAATCAGGGACAGGGTCGTCCCCCTGTGATGACCACTTCCTGGGAAGTGTGGCAAAAATCCATCCCAGAAGGCAACAGTCTCTAAAAATCCAACATGGATGAATCTGATTTTTGGAGGTTACATCTGGCTGAGCCCACCAACTGGTGTGGCTAAAAATCATAAACACACCCCTCTCCTGCCCTCTCCTAATCTAATCAAGGGGGCACCTAATTGTCTGGGGTTGCAGGATGTGGGGGTGTTGCTGGGTGCTCCAGATGTCCTTCTCTGCCTTTGAAGACCAGTTTGGCAGTCCTCCCCCTTCCTGCCTCACCATCTGCTGAGGGGAGATTCTCTCCCCCAAGCACATTCCTTTGTGTGAAGCCAGGCCACTTCACACCTCATCAAGGCAGCCTGGCAGAAGCTGCTGCAGGCTGGCCAATCAGAGCACAGCAGCAAAAACAATGCAGAGCTGAAATTGGCAACTTTTTAGGTAAAGTCTAAACTTTTTACCTGAACAAGTTATATTAAATCCAACAACTGGAAGTTGTGGTATTTATTACAACAATTAATTTGATACCAAATTCTTGGTATGTAACATTTAACGAGACTTTAAAATTTAAAATAAAGTCTGCCCATTTTAGCCTATGAAGGCCATTTACTTCAATGAGGGAAAAACGAATTTGGCTGTTTTTACCTCACCAGGGCTTATAAATCTATTTTTATAAAGTCCCTGCTTATAGTTACATGGCACCCAGCCCTAGGGGCACATAGGGCACACCTTAGGGGTGACTTATATGTAAAAATAAGGTAGTTTAAGACTTTGGAAGTACCTTTAATTCCAAAGTCGAATTTGCATATAACTTTAATTTAAAAGCAGCCAGCAAGGCAGGCTTGCTTTTAAAATGACAATGGGCACCTCAGCAGTGCACCTAGGTGTGCACCACCTATGCTGTTGTCCCTAAACCTACATGCCCTACCATATACTAGGGACTTATAGGTAGGTTAACTTAGCCAATTATAATTAGCCTAATTTGCATATCCATTTTACACAGAGCACAGGCCCTGGGACTGGTTAGCAGTACCCAGGGCACAGCCAAGAGTCAGTAACCACCAGTACCTATCCAAAAAGAGTGGGGGTGATCAGGCAAAAAAGGAGGACTTTCCTACACTGCCCCCCCCAGATGAAAGGTGATGGGTACTAACCTACACCCTGGTAGTCCTCATCAGCTAAGTGGAAAAACCTGGAAAGGCCATCTGCATTGGCATGGGCAGTCCCAGGTCTGTGCTCCACTGTGAAGTCCATCCCCTGCAGGGAAATGGACCACCTTAACAGTTTTGGGTTTTCCCCCCTCATCTGCATCAACCATCTGAGAGGTCTGTGGTCAGTTTGTACACGGAAGTGAGTGCCAAACAAGTAAGGCCTCAACTTCTTCAGGGACCAGACCACAGCAAAGGCCTCCCTCTCAATGGCACTCCATTTTTTCTCTCTAGGGAGTAGTCGCCTGCTGATGAAGGCAACTGGGTGATCATGGCCCTCTTCATTAACTTGTGCTAACACTGCCCCAATCCCTTCCTCTGAAGCATCTGTTTGTACTACAAACTCCTTGCTATAGTCAGGGGCCAGTAACACTGGTGCTGAACACATAGCCTGCTTTAGGGTGTCAAAAGCTTTCTGACACTCTGGGGTCCAAATGACCTTCTTGGGCTGTTTCTTGGAGGTAAGCTCAGTCAGAGGGGCCACTATGGTCCCAAAATTCTGAACAAACCTCCTGTAGTACCCAGTCAGGCCAAGAAAGGCCCTGACCTGAGTCTGGGTTTTAGGAGCCTCCCAATCCAGAATAGTCTGGATCTTGGGCTGGAGAGGTTGTACATGGCCTCCACCAACAAGGTGGCCCAGGTACACAACAGAGCTTTGCCCTATCTGGCACTTGCTTGCCTTGATAGTCAGGCCTGCTTGAAGCAGGGCCTGAAGCACTTCCTTCAGGTGGACCAGGTGGTCCCTCCAGGTGGAACTAAATACAGCTATATCATCCAGATAAGCTGCACTGAAAGATTCCAACCCAGATAGGACTCTGTTCACCAACCGTTGGAAGGTGGCAGGAGCATTTTTCATGCCAAAGGGCATCACCTTGAACTGAAAGTGGCCCTCTGGTGTGGAAAAGGCTGACCTCTCCTTAGCTCTTGGACTTAAGGCAATCTGCCAATATCCTGAGGTCAGATCAAATGTGCTCAGGAATTTGGCAGCCCCCAACCTGTCAATGAGCTCATCAGCTCTAGGTATGGGGTGAGCATCAGTCCTAGTGACTGCGTTTAGACCTCTGTAGTCCACACAGAATCTCAATTCTTTCTTCCCACCTTGGGGATTAGCTTTGGGCACCAGTACCACTGGACTGGACCAAGGACTATCAGAGGGCTCAATTACCTTGAGGTCCAACATCTTAGCCACTTCAGCTTTGATGTTGGCCTTGACCTGGTCAGACAGCCTGTACAGCTTGTTCTTGACAGGCAAGCTGTCACCAGTGTCAACATCATGGACACACCAATTGGTGAGTCCTGGGGACAGGGAGAACAGACTAGCAAACTGTCCCAAAACTTGCTTACAGTCTTTTTGTTGCTGATCTGTCAATTTGGGAGAGAGTACCACTCCCTCCACTGACCCATCTTTTGCCTTTGAGGACAGGAGGTCTGGCAGAGGTTCACCCTCCTCCTTCCCTTCATCAGTGACCATTAGCATGGTCATGTCTGCCCTGTCCTGGTGGGGTTTCATCCTGTTAACATGCAGGATCCTGTGAGGATTCCTGGGGGTTCCGAGGTCCACCAAGTATGTGACCTCACCTTTTTTCTCCAGAATTGGATAGGGCCCAGTCCATTTGGCCTGTAGTGCCCTAGGAGCCATGGGCTCCAAAACCCACACCAGCTGTCCTGGGTGATACTCAGGCAGGGTAGCCTTTTGATCATGCCAGAGCTTCATGAGCTCCTGGCTGGCCTCCAGGTTTCTGCTTGCCTTCTTCATATACTCAGCCATGCGTGACCGCAGGCCCAGTACATAATCTAGCACATTCTCCTTGGATTCTTTGAGAGGCTTTTCCCAAGACTCTCTCACCAAGCACAATGGGCCTCTTACAGGGTGCCCAAACAGTAACTCAAAGGGGCTGGATCCAACCCCCTTCTGTGGCACCTCTCTGTAGGCAAACAGCAGGCATGGGAGGAGGACATCCCATCTCCTCCTGAGTTTGTCAGACAAATCCATGATCATGCCCTTCAGGGTCTTATTAAATCTTTCCACAAGACCATTGGTCTGTGGGTGGTAGGGGGTGGTGAACTTATAAGTAACACCACACTCATCCCACATGGCTTTCAGATAGGCTGACATAAAGTTTGTGCCCCTATCTGAGACCACCTCCTTTGGGAATCCCACTCTGGTGAACACACCAAGTAGGGCCCTAGCCACTGTGGGAGCAGTGACTGTCCGGAGGGGTATTGCCTCAGGGTACCTGGTGGCATGGTCCACTACCACCACAATGTACCTGTTACCTGAAGCAGTTGGTGGGTCTAGGGGACCAACAATGTCAATCCCCACCCGCTCAAAGGGAGTCCCAACCACTGGCAGTGGTATCAGGGGAGCCTTTGGTTTGCCTCCTGTCTTGCCACTGGCTTGACAGGTGACACAGGAGCTGCAAAACTCCCTGACTTTTTCTGACATTTGGGGCAATAAAAATGGTTGACCAGCCTGTTCCAGGTCTTGGTCTGTCCCAAATGACCTGCTAAGGGGATATCATGGCTTAAGGTAAGGAGGAATTCTCTATACTTCTGGGGGACCACTACTCTCCTAGTAGCCCCTGGTTTGAGGGCCCTTGCCTCAGTGTAGAGAACTCCATCCTCCCAGTAAACCTTGTGGGACCCACTGGTATCCCCTTGTTCTTGCCTGGCAGCAGTCTGCCTCAGGCCCTCAAGAGTGGGACACTCTCTTTGTCCCTGGCACAAATCTTCTCTGGTGGGCCCACCTGCCCCTTGCAGTTCTGCCAAGTCAGGCATAGTTTGCAGGGAAAGTGTCCCTCCCTCAGAGTTCAGATCCTCCCCCTCAGGGTTGGATTCTTCCTGACCCTCTGTACTTGTTAGGGCTGGCAATCCAGACCCAGTGCCCTTTCTCTTTTTCTTGGAGGCTTGGCCCATTGTTCCAGGGTCCAAGTGTCCAGCATTTCCCTGTTGCGCTGCCTGTGACCTGGTCACAGCACACACCCATTCAGGGAGGTCCAGCATCTGTGCATGGACCCTTCTCTCCACTTCTGACCATTCAGATGCTTCAAGATCATTTCCCAGCAGACATTCTACTGGGAGGGCAGGAGCTACAGCTACCTTTTTAGGGCCAGTCACACCTCCCCATTCCAGACTCACCATAGCCATGGGATGGAGTTTGGTTCTGCTATCTGCATAAGTCACCTGGTGGAAGACACCAGGTAAGACCTGCTCTGGAGAAACCAGCTTTTCTGTGACCATTGTCACACTGGCTCCTGTATCTCTCAGAGCTTCCACTTCAGTCCCATTGACTTTAGGCCTCTGCCTATACCTCTCCATGATGGGAGGTAAGGTGGCCATAGTTGCAATGTCCACCCCACCCACGGATACTAAGGTGACTTCAGTGTACCCTGATTCCACCCCTGGGCCAACTTCCACCCCCAACCCTACACTAGCAATCCCCTGGGATTGCCCACCAGTGGGGGGCTTTTGGAGCAGATAGCATCTCCTCTTTTATGTCCAGGTTGATGACAATCAAAACACTTGCCGGCCTTAGCAAGCTCCTGAAACCTTCCTGCTTTAGCAGGATCATAATTCTTTCCCTGATACCCTTTCCCTTTAAAAGTGAATTGGCTCGGGGCTCCCCCTCCCTGAGAAGTTTTTGGGGACTCTTGTGAGGACTCTTTGGTTTTTTTATCATCTTTCCCCTGGTTCTTCCCCTGAGAAGAACCATGTCCTCCCTTTTTCTGATCACCCCCTGGGGGTTTCTGGTTAACCCTAGTTCTTAACCAGTCATCTGCTGCCTCCCCCAGCTCTCTGGGGTTGGTCATCCTAGAGTCTACTAGATACTGGCGGAGCCTCTCTTGGACACAATTAGTTAGAAGGTGCTCCCTCATAATCAAATTGTACAGCCCCTCAAAGGTACTTACCCTGTTGCCCTGTATCCAGCCCTCCAGTGCCTTTACTGAAATGTCCACAAAGTCCACCCAGGACTGGGTGCTTGTCTTTTGGGTGTCCCTAAACTTGAGCCTATACTGCTCTGGGGTCAGACCAAACTTTTTAGTCAAGCAACTCTTCATACTGGGGTATGAGTCTGCATCCTCCCCACTCATGGTTAGGAGCCTATCCCTCCCAGAGTTGGGAACTAACTCCCAAAGAAGTGAACCCCAGTACTGAGGCTTGACTTTCCTCATCTGGAGGGCCCTCTTAAAGGCCCCCAGCCACTTATCTATGTCATCCCCTTCTACATAGGCAGGAACCACCCCTTTGGGTAATCTGGGGGCAAAACCCCCACCCAGGGACACCTCAGCCTCTTTATCGCTGCCACCATCTCTTTTCTCTTTGCTTGCCCACTTTTTTTTTTCTAGGGCCAGCTTCTCTGCTTCCAAAGCTATGTATGCTAGCTGGGCCTCCAGCTCTCTTTCTCTGATGGATGGGTTCTCTCCTCCTGAAGGGACCCCCTTCCTACCACTAGCTTTGGGTCTGCCCCTAGTGACTGTATCTACTGAGGACCGTTCGTCCTCTTCCTCACTTAGGCTCAGATGCCTTCCCTCCCCTGAGTGGTTAGAGTTAGCATCTTCCCCTTTTTCTTCCTCCTCTGGAGCTTCCTCTGTCTCTACCTCTTGGGCCTCAGCCCATGCTGTCAGGGATTTAATCAGGATTTGCTTCCTGAGATCTGTGGTTGTAGGCAACCCTCTTTCAATGCACAACCCCCTAAGCTGGACTACTGTCAGTGTGGGTAGGCTAGCCAGATCAAGCTCCATGGTTCCCTAGTTTTGTGTCAACAAAAACTTTTTGCAAAAATTGGAAACAAGAATTTAGAAAAATTACAAAAATTCAATAATTGAAATTAATCCAAATTAAAAATTAAAAACAATGTTTGCACTAGGACAATTTAAAGGATTTTTAATTTGTTTTACCTAAAACTGTAACGTGATATTGAACACAAGTACAGGATCCCGTCGCTGCTTCCAAAAATGTTGGAAAATGGGTTATTGGTAAGGGCAGGTAGGTACCTACACCTAGCAACAAGCCACTAACCTCCACCTAGGTACAGTTAGGTCTCAGTAAATTAATCCCAGCTCAACCCTTGGTAGCTTTGCAACGAGCGTCAAGGCTTAACTTAGGAGACAGTGTGTAAAGCATTCAAATATCACAAAACAGTAATTAAATAAAACACAGGAAACAGTTTAAAAATCCAAAACCAATTTATAAAATAGTTTATATTTTTATCTTTAAAATGACACAAAAACGATTAAAATCGGTTCAGGGGAACCGGAGATATGAATTTTTAAAGAATTATTATTTTTCTAGCGCTTAGAAACAAAAAGCGCCAATCGGGTCATCTGGTTGCACCAGGACCGGGGCAAAGTCAAAGTTTCAGGCCGACCGCGATGGAGCCCTGCTCGGCTACAAGTCGCGGGAGGCCTCGGTTAAAAAGTTACCCTCTGACTTAGTCTTTATTTTGAAGTTTTTCTTCACCGGGACGAACCTGCCAGTTGAATCCGACCTCCTGGAGCCCTTGTCCGGATACGCGATGTCGGTTTCCTCGGTGGAGACTTTTACCTTCGGACTTAGTCGTTTTTTCGAGATGAAAATCCTTCGACCGGGGTAAACCTGGATCGTGATCCGACGTCCGTGGAGCCCTTCTCGGATACGATGGCCGGGAGGTCCCAGTCAACTTTTTACATTCGGATTTAGTCTCTTTTTCTGATGTTTTTCTTTACCGGGACGAACCACGAAGTCAGGCCGGGTCGCGGTTGAGGCAAGCCGGCTAGAATTTCCGCGGTGGGTCGGTCCCTCTCTGGAGCTTTTTAAAAAAATTTGTCAAATCTTCTCCAAACTTCTGGGGCTTCACCCAGATGTTCTTTTAAGGTTCTTTTTGGGTCCACAGCTCACCCCAAGGGTCCAGAAGTTCTGTGATGGTCCTTGGGGGGTGCGGACTTCAACTCCCAGAATGCACCTGGCGCAAACTCCTTTTTGGCCACTGGACTGTGGTCAGCTGGTCACTTTTTCAGGAGTTGGTGCAGGGGACTCTGGATAGCAATTTTTCACCTGTAGCAAACAGGGAGTCCCTCGTTGAACCAGTTGAAGCCAGGCAAAGTCCTTCTTGTGGTGAAGCCCAAGTGTGCAGCTTGTGCAGTCCTTCTGAGTGCAGGGTCCAGGTGCAGGCCAGGGGTCCAACAGGGCAGTCCTTCTTCTCCTTAAGTTCTTTCATCTTGAAATTTGGTGGGGATCTGAGGTGTGGGGGCAGGTCTGCCAGTTTTATCCTTGCTCCTGGGTGAAAAGCAGGGGGGCCCTGGTTCTCCAATCAGGGACAGGGTCGTCCCCCTGTGATGACCACTTCCTGGGAAGTGTGGCAAAAATCCATCCCAGAAGGCAACAGTCTCTAAAAATCCAACATGGATGAATCTGATTTTTGGAGGTTACATCTGGCTGAGCCCACCCACTGGTGTGGCTAAAAATCATAAACACACCCCTCTCCTGCCCTCTCCTAATCTAATCAAGGGGGCACCTAATTGTCTGGGGTTGCAGGATGCGGGGGTGTTGCTGGGTGCTCCAGATGTCCTTCTCTGCCTTTGAAGACCAGTTTGGCAGCCCTCCCCCTTCCTGCCTCACCATCTGCTGAGGGGAGATTCTCTCCCCCAAGCACATTCCTTTGTGTGAAGCCAGGCCACTTCACACCTCATCAAGGCAGCCTGGCAGAAGCTGCTGCAGGCTGGCCAATCAGAGCACAGCAGCAAAAACAATGCAGAGCTGAAATTGGCTACTTTTTAGGTAAAGTCTAAACTTTTTACCTTAACAAGTTATATTAAATCCAACAACTGGAAGTTGTGGGATTTATTACAACAATTAATTTGATACCAAATTCTTGGTATGTAACATTTAAGGAGACTTTAAAATGTAAAATAAAGTCTGCCCATTTTAGCCTATGAAGGCCATTTACTTCAATGAGGGAAAAACGGATTTGGCTGTTTTTACCTCACCAGGGCTTATAAATCTATTTTTATAAAGTCCATGCTTATAGTTACATGGCACCCAGCCCTAGGGGCACATAGGGCACACCTTAGGGGTGACTTATATGTAAAAATAAGGTAGTTTAAGACTTTGGAAGTACCTTTAATTCCAAAGTCGAATTTGCATATAACTTTAATTTAAAAGCAGCCAGCAAGGCAGGCTTGCTTTTAAAATGACACTGGGCACCTCAGCAGTGCACCTAGGTGTGCACCACCTATGCTGTGGTCCCTAAACCTACATGCCCTACCATATACTAGGGACTTATAGGTAGGTTAACTTAGCCAATTATAATTAGCCTAATTTGCATATCCATTTTACACAGAGCACAGGCCCTGGGACTGGTTAGCAGTACCCAGGGCACAGCCAAGAGTCAGTAACCACCAGTACCTATCCAAAAAGAGTGGGGGTGATCAGGCAAAAAAGGAGGACTTTCCTACACTGCCCCCCCAGATGAAAGGTGATGGGTACTAACCTACACCCTGGTAGTCCTCATCAGCTAAATGGAAAAACCTGGAAAGGCCATCTGCATTGGCATGGGCAGTCCCAGGTTTGTGCTCCACTGTGAAGTCCATCCCCTGTAGGGAAATGGACCACCTTAACAGTTTTGGGTTTTCCCCCCTCATCTGCATCAACCATCTGAGAGGTCTGTGGTCAGTTTGTACACGGAAGTGAGTGCCAAACAAGTAAGGCCTCAACTTCTTCAGGGTCCAGACCACAGCAAAGGCCTCCCTCTCAATGGCACTCCATTTTTTCTCTCTAGGGAGTAGTCGCCTGCTGATGAAGGCAACTGGGTGATCATGGCCCTCTTCATTAACTTGTGCTAACACTGCCCCAATCCCTTCCTCTGAAGCATCTGTTTGTACTACAAACTCCTTGCTATAGTCAGGGGCCAGTAACACTGGTGCTGAACACATAGCCTGCTTTAGGGTGTCAAAAGCTTTCTGACACTCTGGGGTCCAAATGACCTTCTTGGGCTGTTTCTTGGAGGTAAGCTCAGTCAGAGGGGCCACTATGGTCCCAAAATTCTGAACACACCTCCTGTAGTACCCAGTCAGGCCAAGAAAGGCCCTGACCTGAGTCTGGGTTTTAGGAGCCTCCCAATCCAGAATAGTCTGGATCTTGGGCTGGAGAGGTTGTACATGGCCTCCACCAACAAGGTGGCCCAGGTACACAACAGAGCTTTGCCCTATCTGGCACTTGCTTGCCTTGATAGTCAGGCCTGCTTGAAGCAGGGCCTGAAGCACTTCCTTCAGGTGGACCAGGTGGTCCCTCCAGGTGGAACTAAATACAGCTATATCATCCAGATAAGCTGCACTGAAAGATTCCAACCCAGATAGGACTCTGTTCACCAACCGTTGGAAGGTGGCAGGAGCATTTTTCATGCCAAAGGGCATCACCTTGAACTGAAAGTGGCCCTCTGGTGTGGAAAATTCTGACCTCTCCTTAGCTCTTGGACTTAAGGCAATCTGCCAATATCCTGAGGTCAGATCAAATGTGCTCAGGAATTTGGCAGCCTCCAACCTGTCAATTAGCTCATCAGCTCTAGGTATGGGGTGAGCATCAGTCCTAGTGACTGCGTTTAGACCTCTGTAGTCCACACAGAATCTCAATTCTTTCTTCCCACCTTGGGAATTAGCTTTGGGCACCAGTACCACTGGACTGGACCAAGGACTATCAGAGGGCTCAATTACCTTGAGGTCCAACATCTTAGCCACTTCAGCTTTGATGCTGGCCTTGACCTGGTCAGACAGCCTGTACAGCTTGTTCTTGACAGGCAAGCTGTCACCAGTGTCAACATCATGGACACACCAATTGGTGAGTCCTGGGGTCAGGTAGAACAGACTAGCAAACTGTCCCAAAACTTGCTTACAGTCTTTTTGTTGCTGATCTGTCAATTTGGGAGAGAGTACCACTCCCTCCACTGACCCATCTTTTGCCTTTGAGGACAGGAGGTCTGGCAGAGGTTCACCCTCCTCCTCCTTCCCTTCATCAGTGACCATTAGCATGGTCATGTCTGCCCTGTCCTGGTGGGGTTTCATCCTGTTAACATGCAGGATCCTGTGAGGATTCCTGGGGGTTCCAAGGTCCACCAAGTATGTGACCTCACCTTTTTTCTCCAGAATTGGATAGGGCCCAGTCCATTTGGCCTGTAGTGCCCTAGGAGCCATGGGCTCCAAAACCCACACCAGCTGTCCTGGGTGATACTCAGGCAGGGTAGCCTTTTGATCATGCCAGAGCTTCATGAGCTCCTGGCTGGCCTCCAGGTTTCTGCTTGCCTTCTTCATATACTCAGCCATGCGTGACCGCAGGCCCAGTACATAATCTAGCACATTCTCCTTGGATTCTTTGAGAGGCTTTTCCCAAGACTCTCTCACCAAGCACAATGGGCCTCTTACAGGGTGCCCAAACAGTAACTCAAAGGGGCTGAATCCAACCCCCTTCTGTGGCACCTCTCTGTAGGCAAACAGCAGGCATGGGAGGAGGACATCCCATCTCCTCCTGAGTTTGTCAGACAAACCCATGATCATGCCCTTCAGGGTCTTATTAAATCTTTCCACAAGACCATTGGTCTGTGGGTGGTAGGGGGTGGTGAACTTATAAGTAACACCACACTCATCCCACATGGCTTTCAGATAGGCTGACATAAAGTTTGTGCCCCTATCTGAGACCACCTCCTTTGGGAATCCCACTCTGGTGAACACACCAAGTAGGGCCCTAGCCACTGTGGGAGCAGTGACTGTCCGGAGGGGTATTGCCTCAGGGTACCTGGTGGCATGGTCCACTACCACCAAAATGTACCTGTTACCTGAAGCAGTTGGTGGGTCTAGGGGACCAACAATGTCAATCCCCACCCGCTCAAAGGGAGTCCCAACCACTGGCAGTGGTATCAGGGGAGCCTTTGGTTTGCCTCCTGTCTTGCCACTGGCTTGACAGGTGACACAGGAGCTGCAAAACTCCCTGACTTTTTCTGACATTTGGGGCCAATAAAAATGGTTGACCAGCCTGTTCCAGGTCTTGGTCTGTCCCAAATGACCAGCTAAGGGGATATCATGGCTTAAGGTAAGGAGGAATTCTCTATACTTCTGGGGGACCACTACTCTCCTAGTAGCCCCTGGTTTGAGGGCCCTTGCCTCAGTGTAGAGAACTCCATCCTCCCAGTAAACCTTGTGGGACCCACTGGTATCCCCTTGTTCTTGCCTGGCAGCAGTCTGCCTCAGGCCCTCAAGAGTGGGACACTCTCTTTGTCCCTGGCACAAATCTTCTCTGGTGGGCCCACCTGCCCCTTGCAGTTCTGCCAAGTCAGGCATAGTTTGCAGGGAAAGTGTCCCTCCCTCAAAGTTCAGATCCTCCCCCTCAGGTTTGGATTCTTCCTGACCCTCTGTACTTGTTGGGGCTGGCAATCCAGACCCAGTGCCCTTTCTCTTTTTCTTGGAGGCTTGGCCCATTGTTCCAGGGTCCAAGTGTCCAGCATTTCTCTGTTGTGCTGCCTGTGACCTGGTCACAGCACACACCCATTCAGGGAGGTCCAGCATCTGTGCATGGACCCTTCTCTCCACTTCTGACCATTCAGATGCTTCAAGATCATTTCCCAGCAGACATTCTACTGGGAGGGCAGGAGCTACAGCTACCTTTTTAGGGCCAGTCACACCTCCCCATTCCAGACTCACCATAGCCATGGGATGGAGTTTGGTTCTGCTATCTGCATAAGTCACCTGGTGGAAGACACCAGGTAAGACCTGCTCTGGAGAAACCAGCTTTTCTGTGACCATTGTCACACTGGCTCCTGTATCTCTCACAGCTTCCACTTCAGTCCCATTGACTTTAGGCCTCTGCCTATACCTCTCCATGATGGGAGGTAACGTGGCCATAGTTGCAATGTCCACCCCACCCACGGATACTAAGGTGACTTCAGTGTACCCTGATTCCACCCCTGGGCCAACTTCCACCCCCAACCCTACACTAGCAATCCCCTGGGATTGCCCACCAGTGGGGGGCTTCTTGGAGCAGATAGCATCTCCTCTTTTATGTCTAGGTTGATGACAATCAAAACACTTGCCGGCCTTAGCAAGCTCCTGAAACCTTCCTGGTTTAGCAGGATCATAATTCTTTCCCTGATACCCTTTCCCTTCAAAAGTGAATTGGCTCGGGGCTCCCCCTCCCTGAGAAGTTTTTGGGGACTCTTGTGAGGACTCTTTGGGTTTTTTATCATCTTTCCCCTGGTTCTTCCCCTGAGAAGAACCATGTCCTCCCTTTTTCTGATCACCCCTTGGGGGTTTCTGGTTAACCCTAGTTCTTAACCAGTCATCTGCTGCCTCCCCCAGCTCTCTGGGGTTGGTCAACCTAGAGTCTACTAGATACTGGCGGAGCCTCTCTTGGACACAATTAGTTAGAAGGTGCTCCCTCATAATCAAATTGTACAGCCCCTCAAAGGTACTTACCCTGTTGCCCTGTATCCAGCCCTCCAGTGCCTTTACTGAAATGTCCACAAAGTCCACCCAGGACTGGGTGCTTGTCTTTTGGGTGTCCCTAAACTTGAGCCTATACTGCTCTGGGGTCAGACCAAACTTTTTAGTCAAGCAACTCTTCATACTGGGGTATGAGTCTGCATCCTCCCCACTCATGGTTAGGAGCCTATCCCTCCCATAGTTGGGAACTAACTCCCAAAGAAGTGAACCCCAGTACTGAGGCTTGACTTTCCTCATCTGGAGGGCCCTCTCAAAGGCCCACAGCCACTTATCTATGTCATCCCCTTCTACATAGGCAGGAACCACCCCTTTGGGTAATCTGGGGGCAAAACCCCCACCCAGGGACACCTCAGCCTCTTTATCGCTGCCACCATCTCTTTTCTCTTTGCTTGCCCACTTTTTCTTTTCTAGGGCCAGCTTCTCTGCTTCCAAAGCTATGTATGCTAGCTGGGCCTCTAGCTCTCTTTCTCTGATGGATGGGTTCTCTCCTCCTGAAGGGACCCCCTTCCTACCACTAGCTTTGGGTCTGCCCCTAGTGACTGTATCTACTGAGGACCGTTCTTCCTCTTCCTCACTTAGGCTCAGATGCCTTCCCTCCCCTGAGTGGTTAGAGTTAGCATCTTCCCCTTTTTCTTCCTCCTCTGGAGCTTCCTCTGTCTCTACCTCTTGGGCCTCAGCCCATGCTGTCAGGGATTTAATCAGGATTTGCTTCCTGAGATCTGTGGTTGCAGGCAACCCTCTTTCAATGCACAACCCCCTAAGCTGGACTACTGTCAGTGTGGGTAGGCTAGCCAGATCAAGCTCCATGGTTCCCTAGTTTTGTGTCAACAAAAACTTTTTGCAAAAATTGGAAACAAGAAATTAGAAAAATTACAAAAATTCAATAATTGAAATTAATCCAAATTAATAATTAATTAAAAAAAATAAAAATTAAAAATTAAAAAAAAAGAAATTTTTTTGCACTAAAACAATTTAAAGGATTTTTAATTTGTTTTACTTAAAACTGTAACGTGATACTGAACACAAGTACAGGATCCCACCGCTGCCATCAAAAATGTTGGAAAATGGGTTATTAGTAAGGGCAGGTAGGTACCTACACCTAGCAACAAGCCACTAACCTCCACCTAGGTACAGTTAGGTCTCAGTAAATTAATCCCAGCTCAACCCTTGGTAGCTTGGCAACAAGCGTCAAGGCTTAACTTAGGAGACAGTGTGTAAAGCATTCAAATATCACAAAACAGTAATTAAAGAAAACACAGGAAACAGTTTAAAAATCCAAAACCAATTTATAAACATAGTTTATATTTTTATCTTTAAAATGACACAAAAACGTTTAAAATCGGTTCAGGGGAACCGGAGATATGAATTTTTAAAGAATTATTATTTTTCTAGCGCTTAGAAACAAAAAGCGTCAATCGGGTCATCTGGTTGCACCAGGACCGGGGCAAAGTCAAAGTTTCAGGCCGACCGCGATGGAGCCCTGCTCGGCTACAAGTCGCGGGAGGCCTCGGTTAAAAAGTTACCTTCTGACTTAGTCTTTATTTTGAAGTTTTTCTTCACCGGGACGAACCTGCCAGTTGAATCCGACCTCCTGGAGCCCTTGTCCGGATACGCGATGTCGGTTTCCTCGGTGGAGACTTTTACCTTCGGACTTAGTCGTTTTTTCGAGATGAAAATCCTTCGACCGGGGTAAACCTGGATCTTGATCCGACGTCCGTGGAGCCCTTCTCGGATACGATGGCTGGGAGGTCCCGGTCAACTTTTTACGTTCGGACTTAGTCTCTTTTTCGGATGTTTTTCTTTACCGGGACGAACCACGAAGTCAGGCCGGGTCGCGGTTGAGGCAAGCCGGCTAGAATTTCCACGGTGGGTCGGTCCCTCTCTGGAGCTTTTTTACAAAATTTGTCAAATCTTCTCCAAACTTCTGGGGCTTCACCTAGATGTTCTTTTAAGGTTCTTTTGGGGTCCACAGCTCACCCCAAGGGTCCAGAAGTTCTGTGATGGTCCTTGGGGGGTGCGGACTTCAACTCCCAGAATGCACCTGGTGCAAACTCCTTTTTGGCCACTGGACTGTGGTCAGCTGGTCACTTTTTCAGGAGTTGGTGCAGGGGACTCTGGATAGCAATTTTTCACCTGTAGCAAACAGGGAGTCCCTCGTTGAACCAGTTGAAGCCAGGCAAAGTCCTTCTTGTGGTGAAGCCCAAGTGTGCAGCTGGTGCAGTCCTTCTGAGTGCAGGGTCCAGGTGCAGGCCAGGGGTCCAGCAGGGCAGTCCTTCTTCTCCTTAAGTTCTTTCTTCTTGAAATTTGGTGGGGATCTGAGGTGTGGGGGCAGGTCTGCCAGTTTTATCCTTGCTCCTGGGTGAAAAGCAGGGGGGCCCTGGTTCTCCAATCAGGGACAGGGTCGTCCCCCTGTGATGACCACTTCCTGGGAAGTGTGGCAAAAATCCATCCCAGAAGGCAACAGTCTCTAAAAATCCAACATGGATGAATCTGATTTTCGGAGGTTACATCTGGCTGAGCCCACCCACTGGTGTGGCTAAAAATCATAAACACACCCCTCTCCTGCCCTCTCCTAATCTAATCAAGGGGGCACCTAATTGGCTGGGGTTGCAGGATGTGGGGGTCTTGCTGGGTGCTCCAGATGTCCTTCTCTGCCTTTGAAGACCAGTTTGGCAGCCCTCCCCCTTCCTGCCTCACCATCTGCTGAGGGGAGATTCTCTCCCCCAAACACATTCCTTTGTGTGAAGCCAGGCCACTTCACACCTCATCAAGGCAGCCTGGCAGAAGCTGCTGCAGACTGGCCAATCAGAGCACAGCAGCAAAAACAATACAGAGCTGAAATTGGCAACTTTTTAGGTAAAGTCTAAACTTTTTACCTGAACAAGTTATATTAAATCCAACAACTGGAAGTTGTGGGATTTATTACAACAATTAATTTGATACCAAATTCTTGGTATGTAACATTTAAGGAGACTTTAAAATTTAAAATAAAGTCTGCCCATTTTAGCCTATGAAGGCCATTTACTTCAATGAGGGAAAAACAAATTTGGCTGTTTTTACCTCACCAGGGCTTATAAATCTATTTTTATAAAGTCCCTGCTTATAGTTACATGGCACCCAGCCCTAGGGGCACATAGGGCACACCTTAGGGGTGACTTATATGTAAAAATAAGGTAGTTTAAGACTTTGGAAGTACCTTTAATTCCAAAGTCGAATTTGCATATAACTTTAATTTAAAAGCAGCCAGCAAGGCAGGCTTGCTTTTAAAATGACACTGGGCACCTCAGCAGTGCACCTAGGTGTGCACCACCTATGCTGTGGTCCCTAAACCTACATGCCCTACCATATACTAGGGACTTATGGGTAGGTTAACTTAGCCAATTATAATTAGCTTAATTTGCATATCCATTTTACACAGAGCACAGGCCCTGGGACTGGTTAGCAGTACCCAGGGCACAGCCAAGAGTCAGTAACCACCAGTACCTATCCAAAAAGAGTGGGGGTGATCAGGCAAAAAAGGAGGACTTTCCTACACTGCCCCCCCCCAGATGAAAGGTGATGGGTACTAACCTAAACCCTGGTAGTCCTCATCAGCTAAGTGGAAAAACCTGGAAAGGCCATCTGCATTGGCATGGGCAGTCCCAGGTCTGTGCTCCACTGTGAAGTCCATCCCCTGTAGGGAAATGGACCACCTTAACAGTTTTGGGTTTTCCCCTCTCATCTGCATCAACCATATGAGAGGTCTGTGGTCAGTTTGTACACGGAAGTGAGTGCCAAACAAGTAAGGCCTCAACTTCTTCAGGGACCAGACCACAGCAAAGGCCTCCCTCTCAATGGCACTCCATTTTTTCTCTCTAGGGAGTAGTCGCCTGCTGATGAAGGCAACTGGGTGATCATGGCCCTCTTCATTAACTTGTGCTAACACTGCCCCAATCCCTTCCTCTGAAGCATCTGTTTGTACTACAAACTCCTTGCTATAGTCAGGGGCCAGTAACACTGGTGCTGAACACATAGCCTGCTTTAGGGTGTCAAAAGCTTTCTGACACTCTGGGGTCCAAATGACCTTCTTGGGCTGTTTCTTGGAGGTAAGCTCAGTCAGAGGGGCCACTATGGTCCCAAATTTCTGAACAAACCTCCTGTAGTACCCAGTCAGGCCAAGAAAGGCCCTGACCTGAGTCTGGGTTTTAGGAGCCTCCCAATCCAGAATAGTCTGGATCTTGGGCTGGAGAGGTTGTACATGGCCTCCACCAACAAGGTGGCCCAGGTACACAACAGAGCTTTGCCCTATCTGGCACTTGCTTGCCTTGATAGTCAGGCCTGCTTGAAGCAGGGCCTGAAGCACTTCCTTCAGGTGGACCAGGTGGTCCCTCCAGGTGGAACTAAATACAGCTATATCATCCAGATAAGCTGCACTGAAAGATTCCAACCCAGATGGGACTCTGTTCACCAACCGTTGGAAGGTGGCAGGAGCATTTTTCATGCCAAAGGGCATCACCTTGAACTGAAAGTGGCCCTCTGGTGTGGAAAATGCTGACCTCTCCTTAGCTCTTGGACTTAAGGCAATCTGCCAATATCCTGAGGTCAGATCAAATGTGCTCAGGAATTTGGCAGCCCCCAACCTGTCAATGAGCTCATCAGCTCTAGGTATGGGGTGAGCATCAGTCCTAGTGACTGCGTTTAGACCTCTGTAGTCCACACAGAATCTCAATTCTTTCTTCCCACCTTGGGGATTAGCTTTGGGCACCAGTACCACTGGACTGGACCAAGGACTATCAGAGGGCTCAATTACCTTGAGGTCCAACATCTTAGCCACTTCAGCTTTGATGTTGGCCATGACCTGGTCAGACAGCCTGTACAGCTTGTTCTTGACAGGCAAGCTGTCACCAGTGTCAACATCATGGACACACCAATTGGTGAGTCCTGGGGTCAGGGAGAACAGACTAGCAAACTGTCCCAAAACTTGCTTACAGTCTTTTTGTTGCTGATCTGTCAATTTGGGAGAGAGTACCACTCCCTCCACTGACCCATCTTTTGCCTTTGAGGACAGGAGGTCTGGCAGAGGTTCACCCTCCTCCTCCTTCCCTTCATCAGTGACCATTAGCATGGTCATGTCTGCCCTGTCCTGGTGGGGTTTCATCCTGTTAACATGCAGGATCCTGTGAGGATTCCTGGGGGTTCCAAGGTCCACCAAGTATGTGACCTCACCTTTTTTCTCCAGAATTGGATAGGGCCCAGTCCATTTGGCCTGTAGTGCCCTAGGAGCCATGGGCTCCAAAACCCACACCAGCTGTCCTGGGTGATACTCAGGCAGGGTAGCCTTTTGATCATGCCAGAGCTTCATGAGCTCCTGGCTGGCCTCCAGGTTTCTGCTTGCCTTCTTCATATACTCAGCCATGCGTGACCGCAGGCCCAGTACATAATCTAGCACATTCTCCTTGGATTCTTTGAGAGGCTTTTCCCAAGACTCTCTCACCAAGCACAATGGGCCTCTTACAGGGTGCCCAAACAGTAACTCAAAGGGGCTGAATCCAACCCCCTTCTGTGGCACCTCTCTGCAGGCAAACAGCAGGCATGGGAGGAGGACATCCCATCTCCTCCTGAGTTTGTCAGACAAACCCATGATCATGCCCTTCAGGGTCTTATTAAATCTTTCCACAAGACCATTGGTCTGTGGGTGGTAGGGGGTGGTGAACTTATAAGTAACACCACACTCATCCCACATGGCTTTCAGATAGGCTGACATAAAGTTTGTGCCCCTATCTGAGACCACCTCCTTTGGGAATCCCACTCTGGTGAACACACCAAGTAGGGCCCTAGCCACTGTGGGAGCAGTGACTGTCCGGAGGGGTATTGCCTCAGGGTACCTGGTGGCATGGTCCACTACCACCACAATGTACCTGTTACCTGAAGCAGTTGGTGGGTCTAGGGGACCAACAATGTCAATCCCCACCCGCTCAAAGGGAGTCCCAACCACTGGCAGTGGTATCAGGGGAGCCTTTGGTTTGCCTCCTGTCTTGCCACTGACTTGACAGGTGACACAGGAGCTGCAAAACTCCCTTACTTTTTCTGACATTTGGGGCCAATACAAATGGTTGACCAGCCTGTTCCAGGTCTTGGTCTGTCCCAAATGACCAGCTAAGGGGATATCATGGCTTAAGGTAAGGAGGAATTCTCTATACTTCTGGGGGACCACTACTCTCCTAGTAGCCCCTGGTTTGAGGGCCCTTGCCTCAGTGTAGAGAACTCCATCCTCCCAGTAAACCTTGTGGGACCCACTGGTATCCCCTTGTTCTTGCCTGGCAGCAGTCTGCCTCAGGCCCTCAAGAGTGGGACACTCTCTTTGTCCCTGGCACAAATCTTCTCTGGTGGGCCCACCTGCCCCTTGCAGTTCTGCCAAGTCAGGCATAGTTTGTAGAGAAAGTGTCCCTCCCTCAGAGTTCAGATCCTCCCCCTCAGGGTTGGATTCTTCCTGACCCTCTGTACTTGTTGGGGCTGGCAATCCAGACCCAGTGCCCTTTCTCTTTTTCTTGGAGGCTTGGCCCATTGTTCCAGGGTCCAAGTGTCCAGCATTTCCCTGTTGTGCTGCCTGTGACCTGGTCACAGCACACACCCATTCAGGGAGGTCCAGCATCTGTGCATGGACCCTTCTCTCCACTTCTGACCATTCAGATGCTTCAAGATCATTTCCCAGCAGACATTCTACTGGGAGGGCAGGAGCTACAGCTACCTTTTTAGGGCCAGTCACACCTCCCCATTCCAGACTCACCATAGCCATGGGATGGAGTTTGGTTCTGCTATCTGCATAAGTCACCTGGTGGAAGACACCAGGTAAGACCTGCTCTGGAGAAACCAGCTTTTCTGTGACCATTGTCACACTGGCTCCTGTATCTCTCAGAGCTTCCACTTCAGTCCCATTGACTTTAGGCCTCTGCCTATACCTCTCCATGATGGGAGGTAAGGTGGCCATAGTTGCAATGTCCACCCCACCCACGGATACTAAGGTGACTTCAGTGTACCCTGATTCCACCCCTGGGCCAACTTCCACCCCCAACCCTACACTAGCAATCCCCTGGGATTGCCCACCAGTGGGGGGCTTCTTGGAGCAGATAGCATCTCCTCTTTTATGTCCAGGTTGATGACAATCAAAACACTTGCCGGCCTTAGCAAGCTCCTGAAACCTTCCTGCTTTAGCAGGATCATAATTCTTTCCCTGATACCCTTTCCCTTTAAAAGTGAATTGGCTCGGGGCTCCCCCTCCCTGAGAAGTTTTTGGGGACTCTTGTGAGGACTCTTTGGGTTTTTTATCATCTTTCCCCTGGTTCTTCCCCTGAAAAGAACCATGTCCTCCCTTTTTCTGATCACCCCCTGGGGGTTTCTGGTTAACCCTAGTTCTTAACCAGTCATCTGCTGCCTCCCCCAGCTCTCTGGGGTTGGTCAACCTAGAGTCTACTAGATACTGGCGGAGCCTCTCTTGGACACAATTAGTTAGAAGGTGCTCCCTCATAATCAAATTGTACAGCCCCTCAAAGGTACTTACCCTGTTGCCCTGCATCCAGCCCTCCAGTGCCTTTACTGAAATGTCCACAAAGTCCACCCAGGACTGGGTGCTTGTCTTTTGGGTGTCCCTAAACTTGAGCCTATACTGCTCTGGGGTCAGACCAAACTTTTTAGTCAAGCAACTCTTCATACTGGGGTATGAGTCTGCATCCTCCCCACTCATGGTTAGGAGCCTATCCCTCCCAGAGTTGGGAACTAACTCCCAAAGAAGTGAACCCCAGTACTGAGGCTTGACTTTCCTCATCTGGAGGGCCCTCTCAAAGGCCCCCAGCCACTTATCTATGTCATCCCCTTCTACATAGGCAGGAACCACCCCTTTGGGTAATCTGGGGGCAAAACCCCCACCCAGGGACACCTCAGCCTCTTTATCGCTGCCACCATCTCTTTTCTCTTTGCTTGCCCACTTTTTCTTTTCTAGGGCCAGCTTCTCTGCTTCCAAAGCTATGTATGCTAGCTGGGCCTCCAGCTCTCTTTCTCTGATGGATGGGTTCTCTCCTCCTGAAGGGACCCCCTTCCTACCACTAGCTTTGGGTCTGCCCCTAGTGACTGTATCTACTGAGGACCGTTCTTCCTCTTCCTCACTTAGGCTCAGATGCCTTCCCTCCCCTGAGTGGTTAGAGTTAGCATCTTCCCCTTTTTCTTCCTCCTCTGGAGCTTCCTCTGTCTCTACCTCTTGGGCCTCAGCCCATGCTGTCAGGGATTTAATCAGGATTTGCTTCCTGAGATCTGTGGTTGCAGGCAACCCTCTTTCAATGCACAACCCCCTAAGCTGGACTACTGTCAGTGTGGGTAGGCTAGCCAGATCAAGCTCCATGGTTCCCTAGTTTTGTGTCAACAAAAACTTTTTGCAAAAATTGGAAACAAGAATTTAGAAAAATTACAAAAATTCAATAATTGAAATTAATCCAAATTAATAATTAATAATAAAAAAAAATAATTAAAAATTAAAAAAAAAAAACATTTTTGCACTAAGACAATTTAAAGGATTTTTAATTTGTTTTACTTAAAACTGTAACGTGATACTGAACACAAGTACAGGATCCCACCGCTGCCACCAAAAATGTTGGAAAATGGGTTATTAGTAAGGGCAGGTAGGTACCTACACCTAGCAACAAGCCACTAACCTCCACCTAGGTACAGTTAGGTCTCAGTAAATTAATCCCAGCTCAACCCTTGGTAGCTTGGCAACGAGCGTCAAGGCTTAACTTAGGAGACAGTGTGTAAAGCATTCAAATATCACAAAACAGTAATTAAATAAAACACAGGAAACAGTTTAAAAATCCAAAACCAATTTATAAAAATAGTTTATATTTTTATCTTTAAAATGACACAAAAACGATTAAAATCGGTTCAGGGGAACCGGAGATATGAATTTTTAAAGAATTATTATTTTTCTAGCGCTTAGAAACAAAAAGCGTCAATCGGGTCATCTGGTTGCACCAGGACCGGGGCAAAGTCAAAGTTTCAGGCCGACCGCGATGGAGCCCTGCTCGGCTACAAGTCGCGGGAGGCCTCGGTTAAAAAGTTACCTTCTGACTTAGTCTTTATTTTGAAGTTTTTCTTCACCGGGACGAACCTGCCAGTTGAATCCGACCTCCTGGAGCCCTTGTCCGGATACGCGATGTCGGTTTCCTCGGTGGAGACTTTTACCTTCGGACTTAGTCGTTTTTTCGAGATGAAAATCCTTCGACCGGGGTAAACCTGGATCTTGATCCGACGTCCGTGGAGCCCTTCTCGAATACCATGGCTGGGAGGTCCCGGTCAACTTTTTACGTTCGGACTTAGTCTCTTTTTCGGATGTTTTTCTTTACCGGGACGAACCACGAAGTCAGGCCGGGTCGCGGTTGAGGCAAGCCGGCTAGAATTTCCGCGGTGGGTCGGTCCCTCTCTGGAGCTTTTTTACAAAATTTGTCAAATCTTCTCCAAACTTCTGGGGCTTCACCCAGATGTTCTTTTAAGGTTCTTTTGGGGTCCACAGCTCACCCAAGGGTCCAGAAGTTCTGTGATGGTCCTTGGGGGGTGCGGACTTCAACTCCCAGAATGCACCTGGCGCAAACTCCTTTTTGGCCACTGGACTGTAGTCAGCTGGTCACTTTTTCAGGAGTTGGTGCAGGGGACTCTGGATAGCAATTTTTCACCTGTAGCAAACAGGGAGTCCCTCCTTGAACCAGTTGAAGCCAGGCAAAGTCCTTCTTGTGGTGAAACCCAAGTGTGCAGCTGGTGCAGTCCTTCTGAGTGCAGGGTCCAGGTGCAGGCCAGGGGTCCAGCAGGGCAGTCCTTCTTCTCCTTAAGTTCTTTCTTCTTGAAATTTGGTGGGGATCTGAGGTGTGGGGGCAGGTCTGCCAGTTTTATCCTTGCTCCTGGGTGAAAAGCAGGGGGGCCCTGGTTCTCCAATCAGGGACAGGGTCGTCCCCCTGTGATGACCACTTCCTGGGAAGTGTGGCAAAAATCCATCCCAGAAGGCAACAGTCTCTAAAAATCCAACATGGATGAATCTGATTTTCGGAGGTTACATCTGGCTGAGCCCACCCACTGGTGTGGCTAAAAATCATAAACACACCCCTCTCCTGCCCTCTCCTAATCTAATCAAGGGGGCACCTAATTGGCTGGGGTTGCAGGATGTAGGGGTCTTGCTGGGTGCTCCAGATGTCCTTCTCTGCCTTTGAAGACCAGTTTGGCAGCCCTCCCCCTTCCTGCCTCACCATCTGCTGAGGGGAGATTCTCTCCCCCAAGCACATTCCTTTGTGTGAAGCCAGGCCACTTCACACCTCATCAAGGCAGCCTGGCAGAAGCTGCTGCAGGCTGGCCAATCAGAACACAGCAGCAAAAACAATACAAAGCTGAAATTGGCAACTTTTTAGGTAAAGTCTAAACTTTTTACCTGAACAAGTTATATTAAATCCAACAACTGGAAGTTGTGGGATTTATTACAACAATTAATTTGATACCAAATTCTTGGTATGTAACATTTAAGGAGACTTTAAAATTTAAAATAAAGTCTGCCCATTTTAGCCTATGAAGGCCATTTACTTCAATGAGGGAAAAACAAATTTGGCTGTTTTTACCTCACCAGGGCTTATAAATCTATTTTTATAAAGTCCCTGCTTATAGTTACATGGCACCCAGCCCTAGGGGCACATAGGGCACACCTTAGGGGTGACTTATATGTAAAAATAAGGTAGTTTAAGACTTTGGAAGTACCTTTAATTCCAAAGTCGAATTTGCATATAACTTTAATTTAAAAGCAGCCAGCAAGGCAGGCTTGCTTTTAAAATGACACTGGGCACCTCAGCAGTGCACCTAGGTGTGCACCACCTATGCTGTGGTCCCTAAACCTACATGCCCTACCATATACTAGGGACTTATGGGTAGGTTAACTTAGCCAATTATAATTAGCCTAATTTGCATATCCATTTTACACAGAGCACAGGCCCTGGGACTGGTTAGCAGTACCCAGGGCACAGCCAAGAGTCAGTAACCACCAGTACCTATCCAAAAAGAGTGGGGGTGATCAGGCACAAAAGGAGGACTTTCCTACACTGCCCCCCCCAGATGAAAGGTGATGGGTACTAACCTAAACCCTGGTAGTCCTCATCAGCTAAGTGGAAAAACCTGGAAAGGCCATCTGCATTGGCATGGGCAGTCCCAGGTCTGTGCTCCACTGTGAAGTCCATCCCCTGTAGGGGAATGGACCACCTTAACAGTTTTGGGTTTTCCCCCCTCATCTGCATCAACCATCTGAGAGGTCTGTGGTCAGTTTGTACACGGAAGTGAGTGCCAAACAAGTAAGGCCTCAACTTCTTCAGGGACCAGACCACAGCAAAGGCCTCCCTCTCAATGGCACTCCATTTTTTCTCTCTAGGGAGTAGTCGCCTGCTGATGAAGGCAACTGGGTGATCATGGCCCTCTTCATTAACTTGTGCTAACACTGCCCCAATCCCTTCCTCTGAAGCATCTGTTTGTACTACAAACTCCTTGCTATAGTCAGGGGCCAGTAACACTGGTGCTGAACACATAGCCTGCTTTAGGGTGTCAAAAGCTTTCTGACACTCTGGGGTCCAAATGACCTTCTTGGGCTGTTTCTTGGAGGTAAGCTCAGTCAGAGGGGCCACTATGGTCCCACAATTCTGAACAAACCTCCTGTAGTACCCAGTCAGGCCAAGAAAGGCCCTGACCTGAGTCTGGGTTTTAGGAGCCTCCCAATCCAGAATAGTCTGGATCTTGGGCTGGAGAGGTTGTACATGGCCTCCACCAACAAGGTGGCCCAGGTACACAACAGAGCTTTGCCCTATCTGGCACTTGCTTGCCTTGATAGTCAGGCCTGCTTGAAGCAGGGCCTGAAGCACTTCCTTCAGGTGGACCAGGTGGTCCCTCCAGGTGGAACTAAATACAGCTATATCATCCAGATAAGCTGCACTGAAAGATTCCAACCCAGATAGGACTCTGTTCACCAACCATTGGAAGGTGGCAGGAGCATTTTTCATGCCAAAGGGCATCACCTTGAACTGAAAGTGGCCCTCTGGTGTGGAAAATGCTGACCTCTCCTTAGCTCTTGGACTTAAGGCAATCTGCCAATATCCTGAGGTCAGATCAAATGTGCTCAGGAATTTGGCAGCCCCCAACCTGTCAATGAGCTCATCAGCTCTAGGTATGGGGTGAGCATCAGTCCTAGTGACTGCGTTTAGACCTCTGTAGTCCACACAGAATCTCAATTCTTTCTTCCCACCTTGGGGATTAGCTTTGGGCACCAGTACCACTGGACTGGACCAAGGACTATCAGAGGGCTCAATTACCTTGAGGTCCAACATCTTAGCCACTTCAGCTTTGATGTTGGCCTTGACCTGGTCAGACAGCCTGTACAGCTTGTTCTTGACAGGCAAGCTGTCACCAGTGTCAACATCATGGACACACCAATTGGTGAGTCCTGGGGTCAGGGAGGACAGACTAGCAAACTGTCCCAAAACTTGCTTACAGTCTTTTTGTTGCTGATCTGTCAATTTGGGAGAGAGTACCACTCCCTCCACTGACCCATCTTTTGCCTTTGAGGACAGGAGGTCTGGCAGAGGTTCACCCTGCTCCTCCTTCCCTTCATCAGTGACCATTAGCATGGTCATGTCTGCCCTGTCCTGGTGGGGTTTCATCCTGTTAACATGCAGGATCCTGTGAGGATTCCTGGTGGTTCCAAGGTCCACCAAGTATGTGACCTCACCTGTTTTCTCCAGAATTGGATAGGGCCCAGTCCATTTGGCCTGTAGTGCCCTAGGAGCCATGGGCTCCAAAACCCACACCAGCTGTCCTGGGTGATACTCAGGCAGGGTAGCCTTTTGATCATGCCAGTGCTTAATGAGCTCCTGGCTGGCCTCCAGGTTTCTGCTTGCCTTCTTCATATACTCAGCCATGTGTGACCGCAGGCCCAGTACATAATCTAGCACATTCTCCTTGGATTCTTTGAGAGGCTTTTCCCAAGACTCTCTCACCAAGCACAATGGGCCTCTTACAGGGTGCCCAAACAGTAACTCAAAGGGGCTGAATCCAACCCCCTTCTGTGGCACCTCTCTGTAGGCAAACAGCAGGCATGGGAGGAGGACATCCCATCTCCTCCTGAGTTTGTCAGACAAACCCATGATCATGCCCTTCAGGGTCTTATTAAATCTTTCCACAAGACCATTGGTCTGTGGGTGGTAGGGGGTGGTGAACTTATAAGTAACACCACACTCATCCCACATGGCTTTCAGATAGGCTGACATAAAGTTTGTGCCCCTATCTGAGACCACCTCCTTTGGGAATCCCACTCTGGTGAACACACCAAGTAGGGCCCTAGCCACTGTGGGAGCAGTGACTGTCCGGAGGGGTATTGCCTCAGGGTACCTGGTGGCATGGTCCACTACCACCACAATGTACCTGTTACCTGAAGCAGTTGGTGGGTCTAGGGGACCAACAATGTCAATCCCCACCCGCTCAAAGGGAGTCCCAACCACTGGCAGTGGTATCAGGGGAGCCTTTGGTTTGCCTCCTGTCTTGCCACTGGCTTGACAGGTGACACAGGAGCTGCAAAACTCCCTGACTTTTTCTGACATTTGGGGCCAATACAAATGGTTGACCAGCCTGTTCCAGGTCTTGGTCTGTCCCAAATGACCAGCTAAGGGGATATCATGGCTTAAGGTAAGGAGGAATTCTCTATACTTCTGGGGGACCACTACTCTCCTAGTAGCCCCTGGTTTGAGGGCCCTTGCCTCAGTGTAGAGAACTCCATCCTCCCAGTAAACCTTGTGGGACCCACTGGTATCCCCTTGTTCTTGCCTGGCAGCAGTCTGCCTCAGGCCCTCAAGAGTGGGACACTCTCTTTGTCCCTGGCACAAATCTTCTCTGGTGGGCCCACCTGCCCCTTGCAGTTCTGCCAAGTCAGGCATAGTTTGCAGGGAAAGTGTCCCTCCCTCAGAGTTCAGATCCTCCCCCTCAGGGTTGGATTCTTCCTGACCCTCTGTACTTGTTGGGGCTGGCAATCCAGACCCAGTGCCCTTTCTCTTTTTCTTGGAGGCTTGGCCCATTGTTCCAGGGTCCAAGTGTCCAGCATTTCCCTGTTGTGCTGCCTGTGACCTGGTCACAGCACACACCCATTCAGGGAGGTCCAGCATCTGTGCATGGACCCTTCTCTCCACTTCTGACCATTCAGATGCTTCAAGATCATTTCCCAGCAGACATTCTACTGGGAGGGCAGGAGCTACAGCTATCTTTTTAGGGCCAGTCACACCTCCCCATTCCAGACTCACCATAGCCATGGGATGGAGTTTGGTTCTGCTATCTGCATAAGTCACCTGGTGGAAGACACCAGGTAAGACCTGCTCTGGAGAAACCAGCTTTTCTGTGACCATTGTCACACTGGCTCCTGTATCTCTCAGAGCTTCCACTTCAGTCCCATTGACTTTAGGCCTCTGCCTATACCTCTCCATGATGGGAGGTAAGGTGGCCATAGTTGCAATGTCCACCCCACCCACGGATACTAAGGTGACTTCAGTGTACCCTGATTCCACCCCTGGGCCAACTTCCACCCCCAACCCTACACTAGCAATCCCCTGGGATTGCCCACCAGTGGGGGGCTTCTTGGAGCAGATAGCATCTCCTCTTTTATGTCCAGGTTGATGACAATCAAAACACTTGCCGGCCTTAGCAAGCTCCTGAAACCTTCCTGCTTTAGCAGGATCATAATTCTTTCCCTGATACCCTTTCCCTTTAAAAGTGAATTGGCTCGGGGCTCCCCCTCCCTGAGAAGTTTTTGGGTACTCTTGTGAGGACTCTTTGGGTTTTTTATCATCTTTCCCCTGGTTCTTCCCCTGAAAAGAACCATGTCCTCCCTTTTTCTGATCACCCCCTGGGGGTTTCTGGTTAACCCTAGTTCTTAACCAGTCATCTGCTGCCTCCCCCAGCTCTCTGGGGTTGGTCAACCTAGAGTCTACTAGATACTGGCGGAGCCTCTCTTGGACACAATTAGTTAGAAGGTGCTCTCTCATAATCAAATTGTAAAGCCCCTCAAAGGTACTTACCCTGTTGCCCTGTATCCAGCCCTCCAGTGCCTTTACTGAAATGTCCACAAAGTCCACCCAGGACTGGGTGCTTGTCTTTTGGGTGTCCCTAAACTTGAGCCTATACTGCTCTGGGGTCAGACCAAACTTTTTAGTCAAGCAACTCTTCATACTGGGGTATGAGTCTGCATCCTCCCCACTCATGGTTAGGAGCCTATCCCTCCCAGAGTTGGGAACTAACTCCCAAAGAAGTGAACCCCAGTACTGAGGCTTGACTTTCCTCATCTGGAGGGCCCTCTCAAAGGCCCCCAGCCACTTATCTATGTCATCCCCTTCTACATAGGCAGGAACCACCCCTTTGGGTAATCTGGGGGCAAAACCCCCACCCAGGGACACCTCAGCCTCTTTATCGCTGCCACCATCTCTTTTCTCTTTGCTTGCCCACTTTTTCTTTTCTAGGGCCAGCTTCTCTGCTTCCAAAGCTATGTATGCTAGCTGGGCCTCCAGCTCTCTTTCTCTGATGGATGGGTTCTCTCCTCCTGAAGGGACCCCCTTCCTACCACTAGCATTGGGTCTGCCCCTAGTGACTGTATCTACTGAGGACCGTTCTTCCTCTTCCTCACTTAGGCTCAGATGCCTTCCCTCCCCTGAGTGGTTAGAGTTAGCATCTTCCCCTTTTTCTTCCTCCTCTGGAGCTTCCTCTGTCTCTACCTCTTGGGCCTCAGCCCATGCTGTCAGGGATTTAATCAGGATTTGCTTCCTGAGATCTGTGGTTGCAGGCAACCCTCTTTCAATGCACAACCCCCTAAGCTGGACTACTGTCAGTGTGGGTAGGCTAGCCAGATCAAGCTCCATGGTTCCCTAGTTTTGTGTCAACAAAACCTTTTTGCAAAAATTGGAAACAAGAATTTAGAAAAATTACAAAAATTCAATAATTGAAATTAATCCAAATTAATAATTAATAAAAAATAAATAAAAAAAATTTACAAAAAAATAATAATTTTTGCACTAAGACAATTTAAAGGATTTTTAATTTGTTTTACTTAAAACTGTAACGTGATACTGAACACAAGTACAGGATCCCACCGCTGCCACCAAAAATGTTGGAAAATGGGTTATTAGTAAGGGCAGGTAGGTACCTACACCTAGCAACAAGCCACTAACCTCCACCTAGGTACAGTTAGGTCTCAGTAAATTAATCCCAGCTCAACCCTTGGTAGCTTGGCAACGAGCGTCAAGGCTTAACTTAGGAGACAGTGTGTAAAGCATTCAAATATCACAAAACAGTAATTAAAGAAAACACAGGAAACAGTTTAAAAATCCAAAACCAATTTATAAAAATAGTTTATATTTTTATCTTTAAAATGACACAAAAACGATTAAAATCGGTTCAGGGGAACCGGAGATATGAATTTTTTAAGAATTATTATTTTTCTAGCGCTTAGAAACAAAAAGCGCCAATCGGGTCATCTGGTTGCACCAGGACCGGGGCAAAGTCAAAGTTTCAGGCCGACCGCGATGGAGCCCTGCTCGGCTACAAGTCGCGGGAGGCCTCGGTTAAAAAGTTACCTTCTGACTTAGTCTTGATTTTGAAGTTTTTCTTCACCGGGACGAACCTGCCAGTTGAATCCGACCTCCTGGAGCCCTTGTCCGGATACGCGATGTCGGTTTCCTCGGTGGAGACTTTTACCTTCGGACTTAGTCGTTTTTTCGAGATGAAAATCCTTCGACCGGGGTAAACATGGATCTTGATCCGACGTCCGTGGAGCCCTTCTCGGATACGATGGCTGGGAGGTCCCGGTCAACTTTTTACGTTCGGACTTAGTCTCTTTTTCGGATGTTTTTCTTTACCGGGACGAACCACGAAGTCAGGCCGGGTCGCGGATGAGGCAAGCCGGCTAGAATTTCCGCGGTGGGTCGGTCCCTCTCTGGAGCTTTTTTACAAAATTTGTCAAATCTTCTCCAAACTTCTGGGGCTTCACCCAGATGTTCTTTTAAGGTTCTTTTGGGGTCCACAGCTCACCCCAAGGGTCCAGAAGTTCTGTGATGGTCCTTGGGGGGTGCGGACTTCAACTCCCAGAATGCACCTGGCGCAAACTCCTTTTTGGCCACTGGACTGTGGTCAGCTGGTCACTTTTTCAGGAGTTGGTGCAGGGGACTCTGGATAGCAATTTTTCACCTGTAGCAAACAGGGAGTCCCTCCTTGAACCAGTTGAAGCCAGGCAAAGTCCTTCTTGTGGTGAAGCCCAAGTGTGCAGCTGGTGCAGTCCTTCTGAGTGCAGGGTCCAGGTGCAGGCCAGGGGTCCAGCAGGGCAGTCCTTCTTCTCCTTAAGTTCTTTCTTCTTGAAATTTGGTGGGGATCTGAGGTGTGGGGGCAGGTCTGCCAGTTTTATCCTTGCTCCTGGGTGAAAATCAGGGGGGCCCTGGTTCTCCAATCAGGGACAGGGTCGTCCCCCTGTGATGACCACTTCCTGGGAAGTGTGGCAAAAATCCATCCCAGAAGGCAACAGTCTCTAAAAATCCAACATGGATGAATCTGATTTTTGGAGGTTACATCTGGCTAAGCCCACCCACTGGTGTGGCTAAAAATCATAAACACACCCCTCTCCTGCCCTCTCCTAATCTAATCAAGGGGGCACCTAATTGTCTGGGGTTGCAGGATGTGGGGGTGTTGCTGGGTGCTCCAGATGTCCTTCTCTGCCTTTGAAGACCAGTTTGGCAGCCCTCCCCCTTCCTGCCTCACCATCTGCTGAGGGGAGATTCTCTCCCCCAAGCACATTCCTTTGTGTGAAGCCAGGCCACTTCACACCTCATCAAGGCAGCCTGGCAGAAGCTGCTGCAGGCTGGCCAATCAGAGCACAGCAGAAAAAACAATGCAGAGCTGAAATTGGCTACTTTTTAGGTAAAGTCTAAACTTTTTACCTTAACAAGTTATATTAAATCCAACAACTGGAAGTTGTGGGATTTATTACAATAATTAATTTGATAGCAAATTCTTGGTATGTAACATTTAAGGAGACTTTAAAATTTAAAATAAAGTCTGCCCATTTTAGCCTATGAAGGCCATTTACTTCAATGAGGGAAAAATGAATTTGGCTGTTTTTACCTCACCAGGGCTTATAAATCTATTTTTATAAAGTCCCTGCTTATAGTTACATGGCACCCAGCCCTAGGGGCACATAGGGCACACCTTAGGGGTGACTTATATGTAAAAATAAGGTCGTTTAAGACTTTGGAAGTACCTTTAATTCCAAAGTCGAATTTGCATATAACTTTAATTTAAAAGCAGCCAGCAAGGCAGGCTTGCTTTTAAAATGACACTGGGCACCTCAGCAGTGCACCTAGTTGTGCACCACCTATGCTGTGGTCCCTAAACCTACATGCCCTACCATATACTAGGGACTTATAGGTAGGTTAACTTAGCCAATTATAATTAGCCTAATTTGCATATCCATTTTACACAGAGCACAGGCCCTGGGACTGGTTAGCAGTACCCAGGGCACAGCCAAGAGTCAGTAACCACCAGTACCTATCCAAAAAGAGTGGGGGTGATCAGGCAAAAAAGGAGGACTTTCCTACACTGCCCCCCCCAGATGAAAGGTGATGGGTACTAACCTACACCCTGGTAGTCCTCATCAGCTAAGTGGAAAAACCTGGAAAGGCCATCTGCATTGGCATGGGCAGTCCCAGGTCTGTGCTCCACTGTGAAGTCCATCCCCTGTAGGGAAATGGACCACCTTAACAGTTTTGGGTTTTCCCCCCTCATCTGCATCAACCATCTGAGAGGTCTGTGGTCAGTTTGTACACGGAAGTGAGTGCCAAACAAGTAAGGCCTCAACTTCTTCAGGGACCAGACCACAGCAAAGGCCTCCCTCTCAATGGCACTCCATTTTTTCTCTCTAGGGAGTAGTCGCCTGCTGATGAAGGCAACTGGGTGATCATGGCCCTCTTCATTAACTTGTGCTAACACTGCCCCAATCCCTTCCTCTGAAGCATCTGTTTGTACTACAAACTCCTTGCTATAGTCAGGGGCCAGTAACACTGGTGCTGAACACATAGCCTGCTTTAGGGTGTCAAAAGCTTTCTGACACTCTGGGGTCCAAATGACCTTCTTGGGCTGTTTCTTGGAGGTAAGCTCAGTCAGAGGGGCCACTATGGTCCCAAAATTCTGAACAAACCTCCTGTAGTACCCAGTCAGGCCAAGAAAGGCCCTGACCTGAGTCTGGGTTTTAGGAGCCTCCCAATCCAGAATAGTCTGGATCTTGGGCTGGAGAAGTTGTACATGGCCTCCACCAACAAGGTGGCCCAGGTACACAACAGAGATTTGCCCTATCTGGCACTTGCTTGCCTTGATAGTCAGGCCTGCTTGAAGCAGGGCCTGAAGCACTTCCTTCAGGTGGACCAGGTGGTCCCTCCAGGTGGAACTAAATACAGCTATATCATCCAGATAAGCTGCACTGAAAGATTCCAACCCAGATAGGACTCTGTTCACCAACCGTTGGAAGGTGGCAGGAGCATTTTTCATGCCAAAGGGCATCACCTTGAACTGAAAGTGGCCCTCTGGTGTGGAAAATGCTGACCTCTCCTTAGCTCTTGGACTTAAGGCAATCTGCCAATATCCTGAGGTCAGATCAAATGTGCTCAGGAATTTGGCAGCCCCCAACCTGTCAATGAGCTCATCAGCTCTAGGTATGGGGTGAGCATCAGTCCTAGTGACTGCGTTTAGACCTCTGTAGTCCACACAGAATCTCAATTATTTCTTCCCACCTTGGGGATTAGCTTTGGGCACCAGTACCACTGGACTGGACCAAGGACTATCAGAGGGCTCAATTACCTTGAGGTCCAACATCTTAGCCACTTCAGCTTTGATGTTGGCCTTGACCTGGTCAGACAGCCTGTACAGTTTGTTCTTGACAGGCAAGCTGTCACCAGTGTCAACATCATGGACACACCAATTGGTGAGTCCTGGGGTCAGGGAGAACAGACTAGCAAACTGTCCCAAAACTTGCTTACAGTCTTTTTGTTGCTGATCTGTCAATTTGGGAGAGAGTACCACTCCCTCCACTGACCCATCTTTTGCCTTTGAGGACAGGAGGTCTGGCAGAGGTTCACCCTCCTCCTCCTTCCCTTCATCAGTGACCATTAGCATGGTCATGTCTGCCCTGTCCTGGTGGGGTTTCATCCTGTTAACATGCAGGATCCTGTGAGGATTCCTGGGGGTTCCAAGGTCCACCAAGTATGTGACCTCACCTTTTTTCTCCAGAATTGGATAGGGCCCAGTCCATTTGGCCTGTAGTGCCGTAGGAGCCATGGGCTCCAAAACCCACACCAGCTGTCCTGGGTGATACTCAGGCAGGGTAGCCTTTTGATCATGCCAGAGCTTCATGAGCTCCTGGCTGGCCTCCAGGTTTCTGCTTGCCCTCTTCATATACTCAGCCATGCGTGACCGCAGGCCCAGTACATAATCTAGCACATTCTCCTTGGATTCTTTGAGAGGCTTTTCCCAAGACTCTCTCACCAAGCACAATGGGCCTCTTACAGGGTGCCCAAACAGTAACTCAAAGGGGCTGAATCCAACCCCCTTCTGTGGCACCTCTCTGTAGGCAAACAGCAGGCATGGGAGGAGGACATCCCATCTCCTCCTGAGTTTGTCAGACAAACCCATGATCATGCCCTTCAGGGTCTTATTAAATCTTTCCACAAGACCATTGGTCTGTGGGTGGTAGGGGGTGGTGAACTTATAAGTAACACCACACTCATCCCACATGGCTTTCAGATAGGCTGACATAAAGTTTGTGCCCCTATCTGAGACCACCTCCTTTGGGAATCCCACTCTGGTGAACACACCAAGTAGGGCCCTAGCCACTGTGGGAGCAGTGACTGTCCGGAGGGGTATTGCCTCAGGGTACCTGGTGGCATGGTCCACTACCACCACAATGTACCTGTTACCTGAAGCAGTTGGTGGGTCTAGGGGACCAACAATGTCAATCCCCACCCGCTCAAAGGGAGTCCCAACCACTGGCAGTGGTATCAGGGGAGCCTTTGGTTTGCCTCCTGTCTTGCCACTAGCTTGACAGGTGACACAGGAGCTGCAAAACTCCCTGACTTTTTCTGACATTTGGGGCCAATAAAAATGGTTGACCAGCCTGTTCCAGGTCTTGGTCTGCCCCAAATGACCAGCTAAGGGGATATCATGGCTTAAGGTAAGGAGGAATTCTCTATACTTCTGGGGGACCACTACTCTCCTAGTAGCCCCTGGTTTGAGGGCCCTTGCCTCAGTGTAGAGAACTCCATCCTCCCAGTAAACCTTGTGGGACCCACTGGTATCCCCTTGTTCTTGCCTGGCAGCAGTCTGCCTCAGGCCCTCAAGAGTGGGACACTCTCTTTGTCCCTGGCACAAATCTTCTCTGGTGGGTCCACCTGCCCCTTGCAGTTCTGCCAAGTCAGGCATAGTTTGCAGGGAAAGTGTCCCTCCCTCAGAGTTCAGATCCTCCCCCTCAGGGTTGGATTCTTCCTGACCCTCTGTACTTGTTGGGGCTGGCAATCCAGACCCAGTGCCCTTTCTCTTTTTCTTGGAGGCTTGGCCCATTGTTCCAGGGTCCAAGTGTCCAGCATTTCCCTGTTGTGCTGCCTGTGACCTGGTCACAGCACACACCCATTCAGGGAGGTCCAGCATCTGTGCATGGACCCTTCTCTCCACTTCTGACCATTCAGATGCTTCAAGATCATTTCCCAGCAGACATTCTACTGGGAGGGCAGGAGCTACAGCTACCTTTTTAGGGCCAGTCACACCTCCCCATTCCAGACTCACCATAGCCACGAGATGGAGTTTGGTTCTGCTATCTGCATAAGTCACCTGGTGGAAGACACCAGGTAAGACCTGCTCTGGAGAAACCAGCTTTTCTGTGACCATTGTCACACTGGCTCCTGTATCTCTCAGAGCTTCCACTTCAGTCCCATTGACTTTAGGCCTCTGCCTATACCTCTCCATGATGGGAGGTAAGGTGGCCATAGTTGCAATGTCCACCCCACCCACGGATACTAAGGTGACTTCAGTGTACCCTGATTCCACCCCTGGGCCAACTTCCACCCCAACCCTACACTAGCAATCCCCTGGGATTGCCCACCAGTGGGGGGCTTCTTGGAGCAGATAGCATCTCCTCTTTTATGTCCAGGTTGATGACAATCAAAACACTTGCCGGCCTTAGCAAGCTCCTGAAACCTTCCTGCTTTAGCAGGATCATAATTCTTTCCCTGATACCCTTTCCCTTTAAAAGTGAATTGGCTCGGGCTCCCCCTCCCTGAGAAGTTTTTGGGGACTCTTGTGAGGACTCTTTGGGTTTTTTATCATCTTTCCCCTGGTTCTTCCCCTGAGAAGAACCATGTCCTCCCTTTTTCTGATCACCCCCTGGGGGTTTCTGGTTAACCCTAGTTCTTAACCAGTCATCTGCTGCCTCCCCCAGCTCTCTGGGGTTGGTCAACCTAGAGTCTACTAGATACTGGCGGAGCCTCTCTTGGACACAATTAGTTAGAAGGTGCTCCCTCATAATCAAATTGTACAGCCCCTCAAAGGTACTTACCCTGTTGCCCTGTATCCAGCCCTCCAGTGCCTTTACTGAAATGTCCACAAAGTCCACCCAGGACTGGGTGCTTGTCTTTTGGGTGTCCCTAAACTTGAGCCTATACTGCTCTGGGGTCAGACCAAACTTTTTAGTCAAGCAACTCTTCATACTGGGGTATGAGTCTGCATCCTCCCCACTCATGGTTAGGAGCCTATCCCTCCCAGAGTTGGGAACTAACTCCCAAAGAAGTGAACCCCAGTACTGAGGCTTGACTTTCCTCATCTGGAGGGCCCTCTCAAAGGCCCCCAGCCACTTATCTATGTCATCCCCTTCTACATAGGCAGGAACCACCCCTTTGGGTAATCTGGGGGCAAAACCCCCACCCAGGGACACCTCAGCCTCTTTATCGCTGCCACCATCTCTTTTCTCTTTGCTTGCCCACTTTTTCTTTTCTAGGGCCAGCTTCTCTGCTTCCAAAGCTATGTATGCTAGCTGGGCCTCCAGCTCTCTTTCTCTGATGGATGGGTTCTCTCCTCCTGAAGGGACCCCCTTCCTACCACTAGCTTTGGGTCTGCCCCTAGTGACTGTATCTACTGAGGACCGTTCTTCCTCTTCCTCACTTAGGCTCAGATGCCTTCCCTCCCCTGAGTGGTTAGAGTTAGCATCTTCCCCTTTTTCTTCCTCCTCTGGAGCTTCCTCTGTCTCTACCTCTTGGGCCTCAGCCCATGCTGTCAGGGATTTAATCAGGATTTGCTTCCTGAGATCTGTGGTTGCAGGCAACCCTCTTTCAATGCACAACCCCCTAAGCTGGACTACTGTCAGTGTGGGTAGGCTAGCCAGATCAAGCTCCATGGTTCCCTAGTTTTGTGTCAACAAAAACTTTTTGCAAAAATTGGAAACAAGAATGTTGAAAAATTACAAAAATTCAATAATTGAAATTAATCCAAATTAATAATTAATAATAAAAAAAAAAATTAAAAATTAAAAAAAAAAAAACATTTTTGCACTAAGACAATTTAAAGGATTTTTAATTTGTTTTACTTAAAACTGTAACGTGATACTGAACACAAGTACAGGATCCCACCGCTGCCACCAAAAATGTTGGAAAATGGGTTATTAGTAAGGGCAGGTAGGTACCTACACCTAGCAACAAGCCACTAACCTCCACCTAGGTACAGTTAGGTCTCAGTAAATTAATCCCAGCTCAACCCTTGGTAGCTTGGCAACGAGCGTCAAGGCTTAACTTAGGAGACAGTGTGTAAAGCATTCAAATATCACAAAACAGTAATTAAAGAAAACACAGGAAACAGTTTAAAAATCCAAAACCAATTTATAAAAATAGTTTATATTTTTATCTTTAAAATGACACAAAAACGATTAAAATCGGTTCAGGGGAACCGGAGATATGAATTTTTAAAGAATTATTATTTTTCTAGCGCTTAGAAACAAAAAGCGCCAATCGGGTCATCTGGTTGCACCAGGACCGGGGCAAAGTCAAAGTTTCAGGCCGACCGCGATGGAGCCCTGCTCGGCTACAAGTCGCGGGAGGCCTCGGTTAAAAAGTTACCTTCTGACTTAGTCTTTATTTTGAAGTTTTTCTTCACCGGGACGAACCTGCCAGTTGAATCCGACCTCCTGGAGCCCTTGTCCGGATACGCGATGTCGGTTTCCTCGGTGGAGACTTTTACCTTCGGACTTAGTCGTTTTTTCGAGATGAAAATCCTTCGACCGGGGTAAACCTGGATCTTGATCCGACGTCCGTGGAGCCCTTCTCGGATACGATGGCTGGGAGGTCCCGGTCAACTTTTTACGTTCGGACTTAGTCTCTTTTTCGGATGTTTTTCTTTACCGGGACGAACCACGAAGTCAGGCCGGGTCGCGGTTGAGGCAAGCCGGCTAGAATTTCCGCGGTGGGTCGGTCGCTCTCTGGAGCTTTTTTACAAAATTTGTCAAATCTTCTCCAAACTTCTGGGGCTTCACCCAGATGTTCTTTTAAGGTTCTTTTGGGGTCCACAGCTCACCCCAAGGGTCCAGAAGTTCTGTGATGGTCCTTGGGGGGTGCGGACTTCAACTCCCAGAATGCACCTGGCGCAAACTCCTTTTTGGCCACTGGACTGTAGTTAGCTGGTCACTTTTTCAGGAGTTGGTGCAGGGGACTCTGGATAGCAATTTTTCACCTGTAGCAAACAGGGAGTCCCTCCTTGAACCAGTTGAAGCCAGGCAAAGTCCTTCTTGTGGTGAAACCCAAGTGTGCAGCTGGTGCAGTCCTTCTGAGTGCAGGGTCCAGGTGCAGGCCAGGGGTCCAGCAGGGCAGTCCTTCTTCTCCTTAAGTTCTTTCTTCTTGAAATTTGGTGGGGATCTGAGGTGTGGGGGCAGGTCTGCCAGTTTTATCCTTGCTCCTGGGTGAAAAGCAGGGGGGCCCTGGTTCTCCAATCAGGGACAGGGTCGTCCCCCTGTGATGACCACTTCCTGGGAAGTGTGGCAAAAATCCATCCCAGAAGGCAACAGTCTCTAAAAATCCAACATGGATGAATCTGATTTTTGGAGGTTACATCTGGCTGAGCCCACCCACTGGTGTGGCTAAAAATCATAAACACACCCCTCTCCTGCCCTCTCCTAATCTAATCAAGGGGGCACCTAATTGTCTGGGGTTGCAGGATGTGGGGGTGTTGCTGGGTGCCCCAGATGTCCTTCTCTGCCTTTGAAGACCAGTTTGGCAGCCCTCCCCCTTCCTGCCTCACCATCTGCTGAGGGGAGATTCTCTCCCCCAAGCACATTCCTTTGTGTGAAGCCAGGCCACTTCACACCTCATCAAGGCAGCCTGGCAGAAGCTGCTGCAGGCTGGCCAATCAGAGCACAGCAGCAAAAACAATGCAGAGCTGAAATTGGCAACTTTTTAGGTAAAGTCTAAACTTTTTACCTGAACAAGTTATATTAAATCCAACAACTGGAAGTTGTGGGATTTATTACAACAATTAATTTGATACCAAATTCTTGGTATGTAACATTTAAGGAGACTTTAAAATTTAAAATAAAGTCTGCCCATTTTAGCCTATGAAGGCCATTTACTTCAATGAGGGAAAAACGAATTTGGCAGTTTTTACCTAACCAGGGCTTATAAATCTATTTTTATAAAGTCCCTGCTTATAGTTACATGGCACCCAGCCCTAGGGGCACATAGGGCACACCTTAGGGGTGACTTATATGTAAAAATAAGGTAGTATAAGACTTTGGAAGTACCTTTAATTCCAAAGTTGAATTTGCATATAACTTTAATTTAAAAGCAGCCAGCAAGGCAGGCTTGCTTTTAAAATGACACTGGGCACCTCAGCAGTGCACCTAGGTGTGCACCACCTATGCTGTGGTCCCTAAACCTACATGCCCTACCATATACTAGGGACTTATAGGTAGGTTAACTTAGCCAATTATAATTAGCCTAATTTGCATATCCATTTTACACAGAGCACAGGCCCTGGGACTGGTTAGCAGTACCCAGGGCACAGCCAAGAGTCAGTAACCACCAGTACCTATCCAAAAAGAGTGGGGGTGATCAGGCAAAAAAGGAGGACTTTCCTACAACAGTCAAGCGAGGACCATGTTTGTTGGCCAAGCAGCATTCATAGAATGAGTACACAACCAATGCACATATGCTGGATATTCACAAATTAGGGCTGATATGGCATGATTTCGTACATAGGACAACATTCCGTGCATTTGCACTTGTGCCTCATCACTGACTCCCGTTGATAATCATGCAATGAAATTCCAATGTGTTCTAAGAACCTTATAAATCCCCTACCCCCCCACTGTGCCTATTATTAGCCTAGTGTGTTAAATATTCATCTATATAACATAACCATAAAGGAGAGAGTGACCCCAGTTGGGGACATTCTGTAAGGAAGGGAACCCAGAAGGGGCTAACATGCTCATCTTAACAACAACAACCTGTATCTCTCCGGGTCCTTCGTGTGTGTATAGCAGTAGCTATTTTAGGAGAAGTTCGTCTGTCATCTGATGACAGAGAATCTTATTCGTCAAGCACTGTCACTACAGACTCCCAGGCTGTGCCTCCACCTATGATAAAAGCTAAATCTTGGAACTGGCTTGTGATTTTTGTTTTATTAGTGTGAGGGAACCAACTAATTCGGCAATGTCCCAGAGTATATGGAACCTCCCATTCACTACCCTCCCAGTGTTCGAGTAGGGGCTTACAGATCAAAAAGATATAAATGAATTCAACTCAGGGCTTGCAGCGCTGAGGGCATTTAGCATCCTCCTGTTCAAAGTATTGGCTTATCTTTCCAGGAGTGAGATATGGCCTACATAGTATGTAAAAGTTGATGCGTTTAAATCAAACATTGTGAGACAGCTTGGGTGCATGCTCCAGGATATGTCCCCAATCTTTGTCCACAATTGGGCTTCCCAGATCCTCCTCCCATTGCAAACTTAAGAGCTGTTGAGGGGGTTATTAGTTTGTGCCTTTGTCACCTGGACAAGCAGAAGACTGCCTTAAACGTTCCAAAGGCATTGGCCAAATACTAGCAGACATTGAAGTGGGGCACTTTCACTAGGCCCTACTTCCAATATCGACAGAGCTTAGTTGTTACTGCTCTATGTAGAAGGAACTGCCCCGGGGTTAAAGCATAACGTTCCTGGAAGTCTGTGAAAGGCAAGAGGGTCTCTGCTTCATATAAGGCACCCACCATAGTCGCACCCGCCGTTGCACAGTCGCATATCCATCGCCATTCGCCACCATGTGGTAGCACTAACAAAAAGCGCATCGATATGTCAGGGGAGAAGGGTGTCTTTGTTCTGGTTCACTGAAGGCAACGATCCCAGCAGTGAAGCAATACTGTAAACTCCTTAGCATCCACAGTAGATAGGGATCATGGGCAGAGAAGGAAGCTGGTCAACGTATTGTTGTCAGGGGCGCTGGTGCACATTTCTCTGTCAGGTGACAACCAGATTGCTAGACATTCGGTCAACCACTGCAGCTGGCCTGCTAGATAATACGATTTGAAGTCTGGAATGGCCATACTCACCTTCATCACTGGCCTTGGGAGTGTAGATAATGCCAGTCTCCTGAGGCCCGGGCCCCACAGGAGCCCTGTTGTGATTGCATCTAGGTCCCCGAACCATGATTGTGGGATCCAAACCAGTACAGTACAAAAAAGTAGAGCAGGAGTGGCAATGTGACCATCTTCAATAGAGCTCCACGGCCAGCCACTGAGAGTGGAAATGCCTTCCAAAAATCAACGTTAGCCCAGAGCCCTCGGACAGCCTTCCCCACATTGCCCTCCAGCAAATCCTCCGGGTCATGGTAAATGTACACCCCCAAGTATGACAAACAGTGGGGGTCCCAATGCAAGGGCCCCAGATTTATCTCAGGTCCTTTCAAGAGTGCTGCTGAGAAGATACAAGATTTTCAGCAATTGACTCAAAGACCCAAGAAATTCCCAAAGCGCTCTAGGAGGTTCTGAGCTCCTGTAAGAGCTCCATCCGTGTCTTGAAGAAAAAGGAGGAGTTCATTGACGTAGAGTGTAATATGGTGTTCCTGGTCCCCACCCATATTCCACCATAAGAGTCGCCCTTCCAGGCATGACAAGCAAGGGGCTCCATTGTGAGTGGGAAAAAAAGGGGTGATAAAGGAAACCCATGCCTCATCCCCTGTTCCACAGTATAATCCTCTGAGATGATTCAGCCCATGAGAACCCTTGCCTGTGGACTCATGTACAATAGTTTTGTTCAGGTTAAGAAACTTTCCCCCAGACCAAAGCACCTCATGACTTCATGTAGGTATGACCTCTCTAGGCTATGAAATGACTTTTCAATATCAACTGAGAAGATTGCAGCTCTTGTCATGTCATAAAGGTCCACCTCTAATGTCATCAGGAGCCGTCTGATGATGAGGGCCGTATTATGACCTGGGATAAACCCCACTTGGTCTCTATGGATTAGTGTAGGCATATGTTGAAGAAATCTCTGCTGAGTATTTTGTAATCAATGTTCAACATCAATAAAGGGTGGTAAGATGTTACGTCAATAGCTCCTTTTCTAGTTTTAGTAGAGGTAGTATAAGGGCTTCTCTAGTAAAGGGAAGTAGGATACCCATATCTTTAGCTGCATGGAATAGATCAACTAACTTAGGGGCTAGGTGCTCCACAAAACTCGAATAAAACTCCACTGGGAGTCCTTCTGTACCCAGTGTTTTTTTCCAGGCCATCTGTTTGATTGCAGCCCTAATCTTGGGGAGCATAATGTCCTCGCCTAGGTCCTCTGCAGCCTGTGGTGGCAGCACGGGGAGGGTCGCTTCCCATGAACAATCTTCTGGGCTTTCACTCCAATGATGTCAGTGCATCAATATAGGGCACAGTAGTAGGAGCAAATTGGTGTATTGATACCATTCTGTTTGTATAGCCTATCTCCATTAGTGGATCTCAGTTCCATAATCATGGAGGCATGTTTTGCTGGATTCGCCAACCATCCTAGCAGTGCTCCAGTTCAAATCATGTAAATTTTGTAATCGAAAAATGTGAGTCGCTCCACTTCAACCACCACCTTTTACTGACCCCTAAAAGCTTGGCTTGCAGTTCCAAGTGATTTGGTCACCACTTTTCAAGAGCCTTCAGTTCTGTCTCCGCAGGTTCAATGTCTTAAAGGAGTTTTAGTCTCACCCCTGTGACTGCCTCTGACCACAGTCTTGAATGCCTCTCACTCTATCAGCAATGATAATGCAGTGCCTGTATTCTTCTCAAAGTAAAATTCTATTGGCCCTCCAAGGATGTCTCAAAATACTGGATCCTCCAGGGACTCGGGCCATAGGCACTATGTATGGTTAGAGGGTCCAGGGCTGCTCCATAGCAGACCCATCAAGAGAGCATGATAGTCTGAGACCGTTCTACTTAAGCACTCAGTCAGCACCACCATTTCATGAATGTCCGGGGAGCATAGGATACTGTCAAGATGCACATGAAGGTCATAGAGAGGTGAGAAGAATGAGTAGTCCTGTTGCTTCCCGTGATGGGAGCGCCAGGAGTCAATCAAGCTCCATTCCCTCTGCCAAGCAGAGAACTGGAGTCATGCAAAGGTGGGTGTGAGCAGTCCATGACTGTGTCCACAACACAGTTATAGTCTCCTCACATGTGGTGCTAGGACTTTGGATAAAGTTGTAAAGAATGTCAGCTGGTCTACATTTCAGCCATAGTTACTGCCTATGACAATATCTTGTCCATCTAACCTTCCTCTTATTATGATATATCTACCTGGCAGGTTGTTCAATTGTCCAGTACACTGGGAAGGGACACCTGTTCTGACCCATTTTAGGACCCCTCTCAGGTATGAGGAGTATGTGGTATAGTGCAGATGCTCCCAGAGTTCCCTGCAAGCCTTAATCTAAGATGGCAAATCCCAGGGACCCTCCGTAGGAGCTCTGAGCACCACCCCTAGGGTGGTGATGGACATGGGAGTGGTCACTCCCCTTTCCTTTGTCCAGTTTCCCACCAGAGCAGAGACTGCGGGTCATTGAACTGGTATAGATTGGTTTATGCAAGGAGGGCACCAAATCTGCCCTTTAAAACATTTCCAGTGGCTTGGGGAGGCACTCTCTCCCAAGCCTATAACACCCCTCTCCTAAAGGAAATCCTTTGTTCTGCCTTCCTGGACTCGAGCCATTTCAAGCAACATGAGGGCAGAAACCTGTCTGTGAGGTGGCAGCAGCTGGGGCTGCCTGGAAAACCCCAGAAGGCTGAAATGGCAATACTGGGAATCTTACAACCAATGCTTGCAAAAGCCTTGGGGTATGATTCCAACATGTTTGATACCAAACATGCCTATGTTCAGAGTTATCATTATGTAGCTGGACATAGTAAGTGATCTATGTCCAGTACTCACGTAAAATGCCATCCCCGCCCTCACCAAGTACGGGAAAATGGGCCTTGAGTTCATGGGGGCACCTCTGCTAGTGCAAGGGTGCCCTCACACTAAGGTACTTTACAACCTACCCTCAGGGCTGGAGGGTCTGCTATAGGGGTGACTTATAAGTGACCTGGTGCAGTAAAAATGGCAGTGAAAGGGTGCTTGCACCTTTTCACACAGGGTGCAATGGCAGTCGTGCAGAAGCCTTTGCATGGGCTCCCTATGAGTGGCAAAATGTATGCCTCAGCCCATAGGGATCCCCTGGAACCCCAATGCCCTGGGTACCTAGGTACCATATACTAGGGACTTATAAGGGGACACCCGTATGCCAATTGTGGGTGAAATACGGACTTTCGGGAGAGAAAGCATAATCACTCGGGTCCTGGTTAGCATGATCCCGATGAACACAGTCAAACACACTGACATCAGGCAGAAAATGGCGGTAACCATGCCAAGAAAGAGGGTACTTTCCTACAAGCAATCAAATCTATTTAGAACGGAACATGGTGAGTACAAACATGGAGGACTCTGTATAGTTCCTTTGCTAAGAAATGGTCAGCTTACTGCCTCCTATCCTCTTACTCTACTTACTTACTACTTACTCATCAGGACCGCCAAGAAGACCGCCTTCAAAGACCGCCTAGACAACAACGCACACAACACCAAAGAGCTCTTCTTTATCGTGAAAGAACTCTCCAGCCCCAGCTCCATCACCAACGACATCCTGCCATCTCAAGACCTGTGCGACTCCCTGGCCACCTTCTTCCACCGCAAGATCACCGACATCCACGACAGCTCAACCCCGACCCCACCGCACCCACCACCGAGTCCACCACCCCTGCGACTACCACTCGCACCAGTCGCCTGACCGTCTGGTCCAGCGTCATCGACGAAGACACAAATCAAAACCATGAACTCCATCCACTCCGGATCCCCATCGGACCCCTGCCCTCACCACGTCTTCAACAAAGCCAAGCGCAGCCATCGCGCCCCACCTCCGGAAAACAATCAACTGTTCTTTCGAGACAGCAACCTTCCCAGAAAGCTGGAAGCACGCCGAGATCAACGCCCTTCTGAAGAAGCCCAAGGCGGACCCCAAGGACCTCAAGAACTCCCGGCCCATCTCCCTGCTCCCTTCTGTACCGAGAAGATTGTCAACAAACAGCTGACCCACTACCTCGAAGTCAACAACATCCTGGACCCTTCCCAATCCGGTTTTCACAGCAACCACAGCACCGAGACCGCCCTCATCGCCGCCACTGACGACATCCGGACCCTGATGGACAAAGGAGTAACAGCCGCCCTCATCCTCCTGGACCTATCAGCAGCCTTTGACACGGTCTGCCACCGCACCCTATCAGCACGCCTCCATGACGCCGGTATCCAAGAGAAGGACCTGGCCTGGACCACATCCTTCCTCTCCGGCAGAACCCAGAGCGTCCACCTCCCACCCTTCCGCTCCAAAACCACCGAGATCATCTGCGGCGTCCCACAGGGATCCTCCCTCAGCCCGACACTGTTCAATATCTACATGGCCCCCCTCACCCACGTCGCACGACAACACAACCTCAACATCATCTCCTACGCCGACGACACCCAGCTGATCATATCCCTCACCGAAGATCCCCACACCACCAAAGCTAACCTCCACCGAGGAATGAAGGCCGTAGCCGACTGGATGAAGGACAGCAGACTGAAGCTGAACTCAGACAAGACGGAGGTCCTCATTCTCGGACCCACCCCATCGGCCTGGGACGAATCTTGGTGGCCCACGTCACTAGGCACAGCCCCGGAACCCACGGACCACGCACGCAACCTGGGGGTTATCCTCGACTCCACTCTCTCCATGACCAGGCAAGTCAACTCCGTCGCCGCGTCCTGCTTCAACACCCTCCGTATGCTCCGCAGGATCTTCAAATGGATCCCCCTCGACACGAGAAAAACCGTTACCCAGGCCCTCATCACCAACAGACTCGACTACGGGAACGCCCTCTATTCAGGAATTACAAACAAGCTCCTGAGACGACTCCAACGCATCCAGAACGCCTCGGCCTGACTCATCCTCGATGTCCCCCGCCGCAGCCACATCACACTCCACCTGAGAGGCCTGCACTGGCTCCCCGTCAACAAAAGGATCACCTTCAAGCTCCTGATCCACGCACACAAAGCACTGCACAACACCGGACCCACCTACCTCAACAACCGACTCCACACCCCCACCCGAAGCCTCCGCTCAGCCAACCTCGCCCTCGCCACAGTCCCCTGCATCCGAAAAACCACCGCCGGTGGCAGATCCTTCTCCTACCTCGCCGCCAAGACCTGGAACACTCTCCCCACCATCCTACGACAGACCCAGGACCTGCTGGCCTTCAGAAGACTCCTCAAGACCTGGCTCTTAGACCAGTAGCACCCCCCCCTCCCCAGCACCTTGAGACCCTCAAGGGTATGTAGCGCGCTTTACAAATGCAGTGATTGATTCTACTTATGGATGAGGGATGATTATTCAAATGAAGAAAGGGTCATCTTTTCACCTTTAAGGATCCCTCACAGATGATCAAGGACAGCATGCTATCATCTGGGGGAAGTTGGGCACGCAAAAACTAACCTTAATCTACTGCTATGGTCCAACCTTGATGATCCAGTTTTTTAATTGCCTGCGGAGGAAGATGTTGGCTACCAACTCCCAATCCTAATTATGGGGTGGCAATTTTAATTGTATTATCCAAAAGAGCCTGAATAGGTCTCAGACCTTGCAGGCTACAGAGACCAGGACTCAAGGAAACTAGTTCCCATGATGAGGGTTTATGATATACTTTATATCTGGAGGGCTAGATAATAAATCACCTGAGAAGGCACATATTTTGAAGATGTAGCTCTCGGTGATTGAGTGATGCTCTAAGAAAATTCTTGGAGCATCCCTTCATATTGGATGAGATTCTTGAGGTGATCAGAGCTCATCCAATGTGCAGAGCTCCAGGTGCAAATGGCATGCTGGATGAATTCTATAAGCACTATGCCTCCTTGCTGGCCCTTTGGCTGCTGGGGCTATATGAGGAGGCTCATAATTCGGAGACACTGCCATAATCTTGGCATGAGGCTGTAATTATAGCCCTACTGAAGCCTGGGAAGGCCCGACATCGGTGCACTTCATACAGGAACGTCTCTTTACATAATTGCGAAGCCAAGATATCTACCATGCTGTTTGCTACTCATTTGATACTCTTGAAGGACCAGCTCACTAGATCAGATCAATCGTGGTTCATACCACAGCGGTCGACTGTGCTCAATCTTCAAACTTCACTTGCACCCCTTACAGTGTTTCCAGGTGCCACTAAGTTAATTCAACTCCCTGGAATGGGAGTTACTCTTTGTGGTATTGCACAGGATAGGTTTGCCCACCAGCATCGTGGACTGGATACATCTTTAGAAAACCTAACTGATGGCCAGACTATGGGGCTTATTTACAAAGAGCTTGCATTGCCATTGCATTATTTTTTTTAACTCAGCAGCGGTGCTGTGCTAGCTCTATAATTGTAAAGTGACACCTTTGGCCAAAGGCGTCATTTATCCTGGCCCTGTGTCAAAAAAACCTGCATGGGATCCGGCTGCATCATGAACATTTCAATGTATGCATAGTTGGTGTTCCGTCGGAAAAAGTCACTTACAATTGATGCAGTGATATTTATAAGAAATTCCCTCATTTGACTCTTTTTCAAGATGCATCATAAATAGCCTGCAATGCGTCGGAATTCCTACCCCACCAAAACCCAGGTGTAAGGACTGACACAGTGGCTTTAAAAAAAGAATCTATCCCTTTGAAGTAACTTCACACCCTGGAAGATCTCTGTTTTGCACCTTCCTACTGGTTGTAGTAGGTCTACACATGTACCAATCATGTTGTAGTACCCCTTGACCAACCTCAGACCATGGCATCTATGATACCATCATCCATTGCAGCAAGGCTATGTGAAGTTGTGTACTTTTTGCACCGGACAGGCCAGGATCTTCACTTCTTCATCGAGGAAGGGGTCCCAAACTCTAGGTCTGCATACTGTAAAATACAACAATTAAGTAATTACATTACCTGGTCTCTCACTATGTCACACATAAGCAGGTCTCTACATACACATCAGTAGACTATGCCCACTATAATGTGACACATAGCCATGCTGCATACAGAACCAATGTAAAAGTGTAGAAGGTGATATTTCACCATTTTAAAGTCTTTTACATTGGTCCTCATACATTAGGCTCCATGCATTAATCTGAACTGACACATCGCCTGAGATTTTTGACGCATTGCTGAAGTTGCATCAGTTCTGAGACCAACTTTAGCAATGCATCAGTTTTAAGTGGATGCCTTGTGGAATCCTTCCCTTAGATGTATTAGTATTTTTGACACATCCTGGGAGCCTACACCACAGAGGACTGTATTGTAAATATAAAGCACCCATGGCATCATAACATTTTTTAGCACAGCACAAGTAGTTCTGACACATCACTGCTGCAATACAGTGATTCATCACTTCTTGGAAATGAGACCCTATGGGTCAATTGAGTGTTGTCGGTCCCATTACTCCTGTCTAGAAGTTGGGGGGTGAACTCTACTCTGCTTTCCACTCCATGCTCCATTTAGAGCACAGAGTTCTGAAAAATTCAAACTAAGCGTTAGGTTTGAGAGACCGATCAAGGAAAATCATACTCCAGACCACCCTTGGTGAAATTTCTCAATGCAGGAGCTCGTGGATGGTCGCTACCGCTCATGTTGAGAAACCTTCCATTTGAGATGAGGAAGCTACCGCTCGAGTAGAAAATGTACTCTAGTGGCAGAAAAGAAGCAGCGGCCTCTTGTGCTGCACGTGGTGCAGTTCACACTGATTTTACAGTGCAGGAAACACACCGGATGTTAAAAATCTGTGTGAATGGCGCGATCTAACCCGCTCCACTGATTTGCAGACCTCTGCATCTCATGGTGGAGTTTTTTAGTCACTTTGTGGCGTTCTGCATAGTGGAACTCTTTGAACTCTGCACAGGCCTAATCCTGATGCGAAGCCCAAAGCAGGGCTGCCCGCTATCAGCTCCCCTGTTTGTGTTGGCTATGGAGCCACTTGCTGCCAAACTCAGGCAACATTACTCACACCATTCCCACGGTACATGAGCAGGCACATAATAATATCACTATATGCAGATGACTTAACTTTCTATGTACGAGAGCTGAGGCTATGTCTGAATGTCATACTCCAAAAGTTTGTTAAATTGGAAGCACTCTCTGCAATACACATAATCTGAGGAAATCTCACATATTTCCTCTTTCCACCAATGCAAAGCAGTTTACTCTAGACTTTACAAGTAGTGGCTCTCTGGTTCCCTTAAGTATATGGGAATTAGGGTATACAGGTACCATGAAGAGGTAATACGTTGAATTATGGCACCATCCTCAGCACACTTATGAAGAAGGTCACCTGTTGGATTTCACTGTTCCTGTCCCTGGCAGGGCATATAGGCCTCATTAAAATGGTGTTGCTCTAAAAAATGCTTTACCTATTTCTCCTGTCTTTCAACCCGAGGGGGAACTGAGGGCTCTGACATGGAAAACTACTACCTGTGCACCCAGGTGCATTTTGCCATATACTAGTTGTTTTGCTTTCACTAATGACTGAGCTGACAACAATCTCTGGAATGCACTTCTTAGTTCAAAGAAGACATTTATTATTACTTCTCCATGAGGTTCCTGAGAGAAGAGATTAGTAGGTTGGAGGCACACATTTAAAAGTAGTCACAGCAATGAATGGAAAATATATCAAAGTGATTCTCAATTGCAATGTACACAGCAAATATATGTGATTATATTATAGCATAACTGTCAAACAAAGAATATTAGTCAAAATTCATCACCATAGGGCCTATCACTGCTGGTCATCTTTCTCATGCCAGCAAGTTGATGACCCCTGTTCAACTGCGAGAAAGAGATTTTCCACCCTCACGGGATAGGTCAGGCAGTTGACGTCCACTCCTGACTGAAGTCTCAGAAAATTCCCCCTCACTGCTGCCCAGGGACACCTTTTATAATATTCAAAACATGCTGGCTACTGTAGGTCAGAGTTGGAAGAAACACTGTCGAAAGTTGGCCAAGTTTTCAAGGCTGCCTCTCCCAAGGCTGCACTAGGGAAAAACACAAAATATGCGCTTCCTTATCATGCTATCGTGTTCGGTGAGAGAAAATACGAAAAACACAAGCTTAGTTTACCATGTGGAAAAACACAGCTCATCTGCAATGTCTCAACTGCAATGTCTAACGCCACGATAAAGCCAATAGGCAGCTAAACTGAATACAAAATGTAATGTGCTACTGGTGAACATTGAACAACTAATATGCACAGTGGTGAAACACAAACTCAGTGGTGAAACAAACTTAATTTCCATACACTGGTATTGCCCTTTCTTCCACATCTGGCAGTGGAAGTGAACTCTATGAGCCTCATTTGTGTAGGGCAATGCCCCTGGCCTTTATGCTGTGCTGTCCTGCACCACATTGAAAGGGATGGAATGCACTCTATTTATGAGATACAGTGCATGCCTGTCCTCTCAGCCAGTGCAGGCGCACAATTTGATGCCTAGTTGCTTTTTTGACGGTCCTGTGGTGCACAGTGCAGATGAATATCTACAAGGCCATGCAAAGCCACCTTGCATGGTTTTACATGGGCTTGTATACATGGTGTAATGCAACGCAGCACAAGTTGCTGCATTTCCTCACATTTTATCAGGAAGGTGTGCCATGGGCATGGCTGTGGGTGTTCCCACTCAACACCCATGGTTTTTGACACTGCTCCATATTTACAACATAGCTTAAAACAGTAGTGCCAAACATGTATGCCTCCCTAGGGCTGGCGTAATGAGGACAACTGTTTACATTCCTCCTTGGTTTTTACTATTTCCATGTGTGCTGCATTCTGCATCACACAAAGAATGAGGAAAATGCCTCTTGTGATTGTTTTTGCACAAAAACAATGATGCCAACAAAAGAGACACCCTTGCACTAGAGTGCAAGGGTGCCTGTGTTGGCGGTCAGCTGCAATGTGTGCGCATGTTCTGGCTGAAAGGACAGGAATTCACTGTATCTGCCCTTTCAAATTGGCATAGGGTTGCAAAGCAAAATGACTTGTGGCGCTGCCCTAAACCAATTCTTTTTGGATAAGGCCCAATATTTCCATACTCTATCACTCTTCCCAGGGAAAGTCCCCAATAGTGTGTAGGAGGGCTAGACTGAGCTGGGATGAGGAGCTGGGGCAAGCGATCTTGAATGAGGAGTGGAATTTTTGTTGCTCCCAAACTGGCTTAATTTCCCTCAGTAGTAGACTTTGGATTAAACACTATTATTTTTACAATGTCCCTACTATACTCCAATGAGTTTCTGATGGTTTGGGCTGAGGAAGGATGATGGTTGCATTAGATGCAGGGCACCAGAGGCAGAACTCCTTCATCTAGAGTCGGCCTGTAGTGAAAGTGCAGGAATATTGGAGGGAATTCATATCTCTGCGTTCACTCATAGTTGAGGTGATAGGTTCCAATGACCCCAAGGTCACTTTTTGGGTCTTGTTTAAATTATAGTAGTGGAACAGAGGAAGTTTACTGCATTAGCTTTGTTACTAACTGATAGAAATAGCTAGGACATGCACCTAAGCCAGGCCAAACCTAATACTCTAGTCAGGGCAAGGTGGTTACACACTAAAGATTACCTGCACTCACTCCCGGTAGCTTGGCACACAGCAGTCTCCAGAGGTCATGTCTAAAGTGTTTGCACAAGACACTCACACTGGTGACATAATAAATACACCATAAAAGTGACTCCACACAATGTTAATGTGCACGTCCAACCCTTTTTGTAATGGATTTCAGGATCCCAGTACTGCATAGAGCAAACCATCATACAGCATTCTATCACAACCTGAGAAGGCAACAGATGTGGGCAGGAACAAAACACATGAATCACCACAAGTCACCACAAACACCTCAGTAACTCTAAGGAAACATGGATCCAGGTTTACCTGCCCACCTATTAGCAGGATTATTTTCATCACAATGCCCAGGTACAAGCAGAGTGTTTGTGCCCAAAGCATAGGCTGCAGGATCCCTGCACGGCCCATACAGGTATGGTGGTAATTTTTCTGTAGCTTTTTACCTGTACAACCCTTTGCCTCACTTCAGAATCGCTCTGGTGCCTCTGAGACCTCAGCAAGTGGAGCGAGGAGGAGGATACACGTCCAATAGAAAATCATGGGGAGACCCTCCTTAGGCCCGCCGCTGCGTGAGGAGATCTGTTGGAACTGCCCATGAGTGGGTGGGCAGTTGTCCATAATGCAGTTTAGTTTTCCTGTACCATGGCCGGCCCCATCACACAGGATGGTGGCGTGGTGTAGTGGTATTCCCTCTGGGGCCCCCACACTACCTCTGGGGCAGTAGGCATGTTGCAGGCACTGCCACAGGAGGGGTTCCAACACTGGCTTTCATCCGCCAAATGTTCAGTGGCCTGCAACAGTTTCCTTGGAAATGGGGCTAGCTGATGTCAAGGCAATGCAGGTGTAGCCAGCAAGACAGTGGTGCCTGGCGCTCTGCTGCTGATCAGCTACTACTGCGGGCTCACATCAGGTCCATGATGCCTCATTGAGGGTGAACGACAGAGGCTGGCCCACAAAGACAAATGCTCTCCATATGCCAGCAGGCAGACCTAGTAGAGCACACTTCATGCGCTGGGATGAACCAAGGAGCTAACCCCAGGATATTGTTTTCACAGAGTTCAGGGAAATGGCCAGAAGTCCCCATGTGCTGGGAGGGTGCAAAGTGCTCACCACATGCTACACAAAGCCCTCACCACTTGTTAATAAATAATGAAGGGAGGAGGCTTGGTTTGGCCGAGCGTGAGTCCCACAGCCACATCTAGGCAAACCAGTCCCAGGAGAACACTTTGGGCACCCATGCATGCCAGAGCATTAATCCCAAGAATGTTGGTTCCTCCTGGCAGCCCCATAGTCAAGGAGCAGGCTGGCAGTAGCGCAGCAATCAGAAAAGCACCCCAGGAAGTCTTTTATGCCACCCAGCAGCAGCAAGTAGCAGGACAACCACAGCAGAGCAGTCCAGATGATTTCTTTTAAAAGTTCAGCTGTCCTTCTAGAAGAGGTTCAGTCCCAGACCGCAAAGTGCTCTAAGAATCATGGGCAAGAGCCCCTGTACTTATACTCCAAAAATGCCTTTGTGTAGGGGTAACTTCAAAAGAACCCTTTTAAGTGAAGCACAACACCCTTTCATCCCAGCTCTGTCTCCAGACATCAATAAGGGGTAATCAGTCCATTGTGCACGGGCAGGACACATTCTATTCATACATAAAGTGTGAACAACGCTCCCTCATCTCAGCCAAGGAAGATTGTCAGTATGCAGATGCCTTTTCTCTCACATCCAGTCCCCTCCTGTGTGATGGCTGTCTGGAAGGTATGCATCAAGTGGGGCTGTCACTCTGTCCCATATGTGGATTAGAGTCAGGCTGCAGAGCACTAGAGTTGTAAGCACATTCTAAAAGTGGCATTTCTAAAACAACAATGTAAAATCCACCCACACTAGTTAGCAGGACTTCTTACTACCATACCAAGCATGCCCACGCTACTCCCCACAGATCAGAAATAACCACTTAGACAAATATAAGGGAATTCCCAATGCAAACCTATGAGAGGAGCAGCACTCACAGTAGAGAAAAATTAAATAGGCTGTCCCTGCTAGGACATGTAACACATACAAATATATGCCCTTCCTTTTACATACACAGCACCCTGTCCATAGGGCTATCTAGGGCCAACCTTAGGGGTGACTTAAGTATAGTAAAAAGGGTGTTTAGGCCTTGCCAAGTACTTTGACTTGCCAAGTCAGTGTGGCAGTAAACTGCACAGTGACAGGCCTGAGACAAGTTTGAAAGGCTACTTATGTGGGTGGCGCATTCTGCTCTGCAGGCCCACTAGTATAATTTTATTTACAGGCCCTGGGTATATGGTATACCACTTTACAAAGGACTTCCAGGTAAATTAAATAAGCTAAACAGGTATGAGCTAATTATACAAAGTTTTAGAGGAGAGAGCACATGCACGTTAGCACTAATTAGCAGTGGTAAAGTGCCCAGAGTCCTAAAGCCAAAAAAAGAGGGCCAGAAAAATAGGAAGAGAAAGGCAAAATGTTTGGGAATAACCCTGCAGAAAGGGCCATTTTCAGGAATTGTCAAGAGATTACTGGCATGCAGGTGGGGCAGTGGGAGGGTCCCCAAATTTAGGCAGTGGATTAGGGACATGGTCTACTTTAATGAAGAGATTACATTTTATGCTCTTCCGCCTGAGGTCTAAAAACAATTGGCAATATCTAAAAATGTTCTTACTGGACAATACTGTGGACATCAAGACCCACAATCTGGAATGAGTGCTACTAAAGTGCTTTGATGCTTAATAAGAACTTTCCCTTTTTATGTCTAGTCACTAACTTGGCTTTCACATAGTTGGATACGATTCCTGACATTGCTGAGGTTGGCATTTGATCCCTGTCCACTAGCTGTCACTTGAATAGACTATTTCTGCATATCCTGAGATGCATTCTGTCTAAGTTGCCAGTGCTTGCTCTTTAAGCGTCACAGAAGGGGGCACTTTACTTTGGCAACTAGCCTCTTGAATTATACAGGTTGCCCTTTGATGTAAGTGTGTACTCAATGGCAACACTGACAGCATTAGAAGTAGCTCACTATGCTGATGTTGCATGTCTAAAATAGGAAATGAATCTTCTTGTGACAGGGTGGCACCTTTTTAAACTGAAGTTTATTGAGGATTTTGAGTACAACCCAGGCGGTCATCCTGTTATAGGATGACCGCCTGGGTTGTACTCAAAATCCTAATCTGCACATAATCTGGGAGCAATACACCTCTCACCACAGGAAGCCATTAACAGTTAGTTGGAACACTGGCAGACAGTCACATTTGTTTTGCAGGAAAAAGCCAACTTTCTAAAAGTTGCAAAAGGTGATGGATGGCAATGCTTGAATTAATCTCAGCCACTGGTAATTTCTTTGGGCCCCTTATCAGTGCATCATTATTTTGCACACCATGCCACCTCAGTTTGGAGCTAGCTATATGCAAATCAGTCCAGCACAAACCGCTAAGTCAGATCCTTCCTGAACTGGAACCCAAGCAACACAAGACCAGTTTTACCCTTTTTATCAGTTCATTAACTGCATAAAGCGAAGTACTAGTGACAACACGGGACCCATGTTGCGACATACCCTTCCCACTTAGCACAACATACTAAAATATAGAAAAAGTGATTATGAAATGCTGGAATGAATCTCAGCCATTCGTAATTATTCAAGCCGCATCCCAGTCCATCGTTATTTTGGACACCATGTCACCTCAGTTTGGACCCAGCTATATGAAAATGAGCCTTGGCCCTGCTCTAATCAGTCCAGCTGGAATTATCAATCCAGATCCTCCCTGAGCCTGAACCAAAGCAACACAGGACCACTTTCACCTTTGCTATGGGTTCATCCATTGCATATGTGTTGGTTCCAATGATACAGTGTGCTAGGTACCCATGATAGGGCATTCACGTACCACTTAGGGAGACATACTAAAGCATTCAAAAAGTGATGGATGGAATGCTTGAATTAATCACAGCCACTAGTAATTACTCAGGGCTGCATCTCAATCCATCTATATTTTTAAGGGTGGCTGGTAAACTCTACTGGGCCGGTAGAGTCTCTGAGTTTTGCAACTCCTCGCTCTGCCTGGAGCATGGATTTTGGCAACAACTTCACCAACCGCCACAGAGTTGAGTTTGCTATCCACCTAAATCTATGATATCCAAACAGACAGCGCTTCCGAGATCAAATGAACAGCTGCTTTTGGCAGCCAGCGAAAAGCAAGTTAACTTGTACACCCGACCACCAGCATACACATGCAGAGCCTTCACTGATAGAGCAGCAGTAGGGCAGCAGTTCAGCAACAACTCTTTCCTCTGCTTGCACTGCAGCAGGAATCTGAGAAGGCGGGGGATGTAGACAGAACTTTCATCCTCAGGTTCTTCCTTGTTGCTGAGTGGGAGCAGCACGCACACGCAGCAGCATCTGTGCTTCTGAGCCCTGCCTTTTCCCCATGCTAGAGAAGATGCACAAGTCTGGCATGATAAGGAGATGCTGTGGTTGTGACAAGATAGCAGCCTAGCTACAAGAGCAGATGGAGCAAAGCAGTAGGTGGCTGTTGCTCATCGACTGCCGGATGCAGGAGCCCTACGAGTCTGTCACTGTGTCCTTTCCTCGGGATCTGCACGCTGCTGAACAAAAGGTCCACCTCCTGGCGTCACCAACTCAGAAAGCTATTATAGCACAGAGTTATGATGAAGCCAGGCGGGGGAAAGGGAATTAGGGTAGGGAACAGCTTGGAGAGAGATCTGAAAAGAAAAGGTTAAAACAAATATGCAGATACTCATTCATAGCAGTATAACTCATCAATAGACTCTTGAACAAAGGCGTCTCCATGATATCAGATTGGGACCTCTTTTGTGAAGTGAGGGTGAAGCCCCTTCTTTGAATCATGAAACAAGAACAAACTACAACCTCTGAACCAAGAGATGGCAAGAGCTTTGGACTATGGTCATACTTTGAATATCAATCCTGTAACAACTATGCATTCATAACATAAACGTTTGATCACAGCCTAGAAATTCTCAAAGACTTCAATATGTATCTCACAGATTATGCTTTCCAAAAAAAACAATGAAACTATAATTTGTTTATCTCCGAAATGCTTTCACATTTACAACTATAGACCTGAAAGTTTTACTCATTGAACTTGAAGTGCTTTATTCATTGGGCAGAAGCACCTTGTTTATTGTTCATGAAGCGCTTTGATTATTATACATGAAGCGCTTTGTTCCTTATGCCAGAAAGCACTTTTACTTGTCTTGTCTGAAGCGCTACGCTCGTTATGCTAAGGGGCGCTTTACTCATGTGGCCTGAATCACTTTGATTGTTGTGCCAAGGGCGTTTTACTCATGTGGACTGAAGCGCTTTGATTGCCGCACCAAGGGCGTTTTACTCATGTGGACTGAAGCGCTTTGATTGCCGTGCCAAGGGCACTTTACTTATGTGGACTGAAGCGCTTTGATTGCCACGCCAAGGACGCTTTACTCATGTGGACTGAAGCGCTTTGATTGCCGTGCCAAGGGCGCTTTACTCATGTGGACTGAAGCGCTTTGATTGCCGTGCCAAGGGCACTTTACTCATGTGGACTGAAGCGCTTTGATTGCCGTGCCAAGGGCACGTTACATGTGTGGCCTGAAGCGCTTTGCTCGTTGTGCTAAGGGGCGCTTTACTTCTGTGCTCTGAAGCGCTTTGATCGTCGCGCCAAAGCTGCTTTAATCTTAAAACTGAAAACACTTTGCTCGTTGTGCTAAGGGGCACTTTACCTTTGGAAATAACAACTCCCTTCAAGATTGGACTCATCAAGACCTTACGGCTACGAGTACGACCTACTCGTATCTGAATCCACCATGGAAACCAGGATCCTCCGATTTGCTGTCAATCTGCCATGCAAGAAATCTGCTCTTCTCCAGTGGAACCCCCACGAGGTCTGACTGCATCTCAGTCTTCAAAATAGTGAGCAATGTGCTTGGGTGTGGCTGGGCTATATAGGCCTGCCACACCCAAGATGGCTGCTGCCTCTAAAAACATGGGAATTGTAGTCCCTTCATAGAATAGCACTGATAAGTGCATCTTGTCCACCAATGTCCTGACCCTGCAGCTACATGAGCTTTACCACAGGGCAGAGGACGCTGATGACCACTTTTAGAACAAGAGAGGATGACAAGCGGCGCACATGAAGCGCCACAAATCTGCGCAGTGGAGTTTTAGGTGGGACCTGGACAGCGCATAGCCTTATTCCTGACATTACAACCCTCTCCCAAGCACGGTCCAGGGCCCGGCTTATCAGGATGGAGGAGGTGAAAGCGTTGCACCAAACGTGGTGCATGGACATGTCTTGCAGGTTCCCAAGAGTCATTTTTCGGTCCGTATCCTTTCCAGGACACCAAGTACCAACGGGAAGACCCACGATATCTGGAGTCTAAGATAGATTGCACCTCATACTCCCAATGACCTTGAACTAATACAGGAGCAAGTTGTGTGACACTTGAGGGTGAAGCAGGTTTAAGAATTTTCAAAGACAATGGTAATTTGAGTTTATATGTTAGTGGGTTCAGTTGTTGCAGAACTTTATAGGTCCCTATGAATTTTGGATGAAACATATTTTTATTTTTTAATACAAAGTTTTTCGTGGATAACCAAACTCTATCTTTGTCTGTATACTGAGGACCAGGCTGGTGTTTTTTGTCATATTGCATTTTATGTTTTGCCTTTGCTTGATGAAGATTTGTTTGCAATTGTGAATGTTCCTTTTTCATGTGTGTTAACATGTCCATGACTGCTGGAGTGGTTTGAGTAGAAGCAGGTAGCGTAATTGGCAAAATGTGCGGATGACGCCCATATAAACCATAGAAAGGAGTTGAGTTTATTGAAGAGCGGTGAGAGTTATTATAAGCCAGTTCTGCAAGCCACAAAAGATCCAGCCAAGTTTTAGGAGACTTTGTTGCATAACATCGTAAGTACTGTTTTAGAGTTTGGTTTAGTCTCTCTGTTTGACCATCCGTTTGTGGATGATAACTAGTGGATAATGTTGAATCAATTCGTAAAGCCTTGCACCATTGCTGCCAAAATCGTGCAGAAAATTGTGTCCCTCTATCAGAGAGTATGAATCTTGGAAGTCCATGAAGGCGAACTATGTTTTCTAAGATGATAGTTGCTAAGGTGTCGGAGGTTGGGAGCCCTTTACAGGCAATGAAGTGAGTATATTTGGTAAGACTATCCACCACCACTAAAATGATTGTAAATTGCTTTATTTGAGGAAGACCAGTAATACAATCCATAGAGATATGTTCCCATGGATGATTGGGAATGGGTAGAGGTATCAGTAGAGCTTTGGCCTTGCTAATTTCGCTTTTGCATCTTGCACATACTTCACCTGATTATAGCATTTGCTTAAGATCGTGAACAAATGTAGGCCACCAAAAATACATTTTCATGAGTTCTAGTGTTTTTGAGGGCCTGGATGACCTGCCAGAGGATGACTATGCAACCAATGAAAAGCTTTCCTCTCTTAACTCCTCAGTAGGCAGGAATACTCGAGATTCGTGTAGAGATAAGCCCTATTGAATGGACCTTTTGGTGTCTTGTTGTAACCACTCTTGCCACTTGGTGATGTGAAAAGGATTACGAATGAGATCAAAGAATTTCTCAGCTGCTACTAAACACAACACTTTTGAAGGCATTGTAATAGGCATGGGTTTTTGTTCAGTATGTGTGATCAAAGAATCTTGCCTAGACAACGCGTCGGCCTTACGATTATCTACTCCTGGTCTAAAAGTCACTATGAAATCTAATTCTCCAAAGAATAGCATCCATCTCAGTTGTCTAGGAGTTAGTAGTCTAGCAGAACTCATAAATTGTAAATTTAGATGTTCAGAGTATACAGTTATGGTGTGTTTCACTCCCAATAGATAATGTCTCCATTCTTTGAAAGCATTGCAAATTGCTAGTAATTCTTTATCTGCTACGGTGTAATTCTGTTCTGCTTCATTCAAATTTCTTGACGCATATGCTATGGGATGCAATTGTCCAGTCTCTCGATGACGTTGGGATAGGATGGCTCCAACGGCAACATCAGATGCATCGGCTTCCACAATGATGGTTCCTCCACATTGAGGTGATCTAGAATGGGAGCTGAATTAAAGGCCTTTTTTAAGTCTTGAAATGCTTCCTCTGTCTCTTGGGACCAGTTGAAGACGGCCTTTTTCCTTAGCAATTTGGTCATTGGTGCCACCTTTTGGGAGAAGTGATGGATGAAGCGTCGATAAAAATTCACAAAACCGAAAAAACATTGGCTGTCACAAACTGATTTTGGTGTGGGCCATTTGAATATAGCTTGCATTTTTCTTTCAGTCATTTGCATGCCGTCAGGTGTTAAAATGACTCCCAGAAATTCAACTTCTTTGGTATGGAATTTGCATTTACGTAATTTGCAAAACAAATTATGGTTTTGTAGAGTTTGTAATACCTTTTTTACATGTTCTTCATGTATTTCTTCAGAGTTTGAATAAATCAGTATATCATCAATATAAACGATGACAAAGATGTCTAGGTATTCTCTCAGAACATTGTTTAGGAAATATTGGAAGGCTGCTGGGGCATTACATAGACCAAACGGCATCACTAGTTACTCAAAGAGGCCATAACGAGTCTTAAAAGCCGTTTTCCACTCATCTCCCTCTCGAATTCGAACTAGGTGATAAGCACCTCGTAAGTCAAGTTTGGTGTAAATAACAGAAGATTTTACCTGGTCTAACAAGACTGGTATGAGAGGTAGTGGATATTTATTTTTAACAGTGATCTTGTTTATCGCTCTAAAGTCAATACAAGGCCTCAATTCGCCATTAGCTTTGGGTACCAAAAACAGCAGAGAAGCCGCTGGAGATCGTGATGGCCGAATGAGCTTGTTGGCTAAACATTGATCAAGGTATTCTCGTAGGACTTGATTTTCTTTCTCTGATAATGCATAGATTCTACAATTTGGTATATTGGCGCCGGGTACAAGGTCGATCTGGCAATTGTACGGCCTGTGAGGTGGTAAGGAGCTCGCTTTCTTTTCACAGAAAACGTCTTTATATTCTGAATACTGTGATGGCAGATCAATTTCCTTCTCGACTGCAGTAGAAATAGAGTGTTGAAAATATTCTTCTTTGTCTCGCCTTTGTTGAAAACATTTTTTTGCACAAGAGGAAGAAGAAAAACGCAAAACCTGGTTGCGCCAGCCTATGCATGGATTGTGTAACATTAACCACGGCATTCCGAGGATAAAACCATATTGGGGTGCTAGAATTATATCGAAGCGAATTATCTCACAGTGGTTCTGATTCTCATCATCTTTGCAAATCATTTGTATTTGTGATGTTTGTTTAGTAATGGGGCCTCCTGCCAATTCACTACCATCAACTGCATAAACAACTTCTGGAAACATTTTCTTAACACTGGGTATATGCAAGTCTAGTGCAGTATGTTCATCCACAAAATTTCCTGTTGCCCCTGAATCAATTAGAACTTATACATTATTTTGTTTCCCCTGTACAGTCATTTGTACTAAAATTTGAAAATGTTTGACATAACGATTTGTGTAAGAACACACTGAAGGGATTGTCAATTTGCCCAAGAGGTCCCCTTTGTTTGTTCTTGGGCACTTTAGTTTTCCTGTGAATTTTCCAAATCAACCACTATCTTTTTCTTTGTCACAAATGTTGGATCAATTTTACCTCTGGGTTTCTTTTGACATTCCTTTACGAAATGACCCTTTTTTCCACAATGCAGACACTGTCCATTTCTTCGTCGCATGTCTTTCTCCTCTTTGGTCAATGATGGGCGAACAGTTCCGATATCCATCGGTTCTATCATAGGATCTGAGGACAATTAAAGGTGTCTGGACCTTTCCATTCGCCAGTTGGGTTTTTTCCTTACTCCTTATCTTTCAGAGAGTCCATGATCTATCTGCAGGGTTAGATTAATTAAATCAGTGCAAGTTTCCGGTTGTGGTTCAACTTCAATACATCTTTCAGTTCGTCTTTTAGCTCTTGATAAAATACTGCTGACCTTTTTTCCTCTGGCCAACCGGTTTCCACTACTAACCGGTTGAAGTGTGACAAATACGTTATCAAGTCTTTGTTTCCTTGGCATAATTCTAGTAACTCTTTGTCTGCAGACATAGTTATTGCACGCCTGTCAAATACACTTACAAATACTTCTACAAAATGACGCCAATTATATTAGAGGGGACTGCTAATCGGACTAATGGCACTGCCCAAGTAGCTGCATCACCATTCAGATATGATATAAGGAATTCAATTCTAGATTGTGCATCCGGAAAGGCACTGTGACGACACGTAAAATTTAGTTCCACCTGTGTGAGAAAAACTTGAACTTTATTGGGGTCCCCAGAAAACCTCTCTGGTGCAGCTGGAGGAATCTGTGCTGGCACATTCACAGCTATGTTAGTAGGTGTGGAAAGCGTAGGACGAGACTCAGATTCAAAACTATCCACCTTACTCTGTAACTGATTTACTTTATTAACTAAATCAGCTGTAAAAAATTTTGAGTCTGTCAAATCCCTTTGCATCTAAGTGACTACTTGCATAAGGGTGTCTAAGGTGGCTATTTTGCGCAGCTCACGTACAGACCAAGAGGAAAGTATAAAACTTGTGGGCTCACTATTCTGTCACAGTGTCCTTTCCTCGGGATCTGCACGCTGCTGAACAAAAGGCCCACTCCCGGCGTCACCAACCCAGAAAGCTATTATAGCACAGAATTATGATGAAGCCAGGCGGGGGGAAGGGAATTAGGTTAGGGAACTACAGGGAGAGAGATCTGAAAAGAAAAAGTTAGAACAAATATGCAGATACTCATTCATAGCAGTGTAACTCATCAATAGACTCTTGAATAAAGGCGTTTCTGTGATATCAGATTGGGACCCCATTTGTGAAGTGAGGGTGAAGCCCCTTCTTTGAATCATGGAACAAGAACAAACTACAACCTCTGACCCAAGAGATGGCAAGAGCTTTGCACTATGGTCATACTTTGAATATCAATCCTGTAACAACTATGCATTCATAACATAAACGTTTGATCACAGCCTAGAAATTCTGAAAGACTTAATATGTATCTCACAGATTATGCTTTCCAAAAAAAACAATGAAACTATAATTTGCTTATCTATGAAATGCTTTCACATTTACAACTATTGACCTGAAACTTTTACTCATTGAACTTGAAGTGCTTTATTCATTGTGCAGAAGCACCTTGTTTATTGTTCATGAAGCGCTTTGATTATTATACATGAAGCGCTTTGTTCCTTATGCCAGAAAGCACTTTTACTTGTCTTGTCTGAAGCGCTACGCTCATTATGCTAAGGGGCGCTTTACTCATGTGGCCTGAATCACTTTGATTGTTGTGCCAATGGCGTTTTACTCATGTGGACTGAAGCGCTTTGATTGCCGCACCAAGGGCACTTTACTCATGTGGACTGAAGTGCTTTGATCGCTGTGCCAAGGGTGCTTTACTCATGTGGACTGAAGCGCTGTGATTGCCATGCCAAGGGCGCTTTACTCATATGGACTGAAGCGCTTTGATTGCCGTGCCAAAGGCGCTTTACTCATGTGGACTGAAGTGCTTTGATTGCCGTGCCAAGGGCGCTTTACTCATGTGGACTGAATCGCTTTGATTGCCGTGCCAAGGGCGCCTTACTCATGTGGACTGAAGCGCTTTGATTGCTTGCCAAGGGAGGTTTACATGTGTGGCCTGAAGCGCTTTGCTCATTGTGCTATGGGGCGCTTCACTTCTGTGCTCCGAAGCACTTTGATCGTCGCGCTAAGGCTGCTTTACTCTTAAAACTGAAAACGCTTTGCTCGTTGTGCTAAGGGGCACTTTACCTTTGGAAGTAACAACTCCCTTCAAGATTGGACTCATCAAGACCTTACTGATATGAGTACGACCCACGCGTATCTGAATTCACCATGGAAACAAGGATACTCCAATTTGCTGTCAATCTGCCATGCAAGAAATCTGCTCTTCTCCAGAGGAGCCCCCACGAGGTCTGACTGCATCTAAGTCTTCAAAATAGTGAGCAATGTGCTTGGGTGTGACTGGGCTTTATAGGCCTTCCACACCCCAAGATGGCTGCTGCCTCTAAAAACATGGAAATTGTAGTCCCTTCATAGAATAGGACTGATAAGTGCATCTTGTCCACAAATGTCCTGACCCTGCAGCTACATGAGCTTTACCACAGGGCAGACAACGCTGATTACCACTTTTAGAACAAAAGGGGATGACAAGTGGTGCACATGAAGCACCACAAATCTGCACAGTGATGTTTCAGGCGGGACCTGGACCGCGCATAGCCTAATTCCTGACAGAGTCTTTGTACATTGAGACAGCACTCAGCATGGTGATGCTGAGCCTCATGCTATAGTGCCTGTTGGGTGGGAAGCTATCCCTGCAAGCTATCTTCCTCTGTGCCGAAGACCGGCACTGTCGCACAGACACTGTGGCACCATGCAGTGCCACAGGAGATACTGTGCTGGGACTGCTGATGGAGCAGCTGAAGGACAAGGTATTCAGGGCCTTCTACTTGGAGGGTAAGAGCTTGCACCACTGGCCATGGTGGAAATGTGGATTGCTTAGTACCATTGGATAGACTGGAGAACCTGGGAAAACCCATTTAGAGATGTATTGTCCTGGAAAGCATGAATGTTCCCCTTGGATGTGTATGTACCTCAGGAGAGTAAGAGTTGGTCAAGACTTGCCATAAATCGACTGATGTGATATATGCATATGTGCGTGTGATAGGCATAGAATAGTTTTGGCATTTCTTTCTGGAGAAGGTACAGGTACATTATTCTTTTGGGCCAGGTGCATGACTGATTTGTTTTGGGCTATATGTCTATATGGATTTGATTAACATGCAATATTATATCAATGATGTGGCATGTGTGTTAGGTTTAAGTGACATTTAGTTTCCAGTGTATTTAATAATTGTTTGGCGATAGCATAACTTATGCAAACAACTAGGCGATACACATTTTCATTAGTTTGTTTTTGACACATGGAATACAATCTTTATATGCCTTAATGTAGAGCCCCTATCCACAACACAGCTCTCTTATGTACCACTGACAGAGCCTTGATGTTGCTCACAGGCCAGCCCCATTCCCTTGATTCTCACTGTCCCAAGGGGCTCAGCAAATGGCCTTATTTGTTAAAGGAATAATAAATGAGCAGTACTACGCATGCCATGGTATGCCCCCTATTTCTTCAGATAACAGCATTAGGGAGAGCACAAAGTAGTTATCAACTTGGCACTGATCTGACAATCATCATACATATTTCAGGATATTACCACTTTGAAAGCTTGCATGCGAGCATTGACATTGACCTCGTCCTTCCCTGTCCCCAGGTTTAACAAAACAGAAATGGGTGGCCTTCTACGCGCCCTGGTTTCTAAAGATTGGAGTTTTATTATTTGTGTTATTACTGGACTCTGTAAGTAGGCCTAATTTGATGTTGTTTTAGATAACAATATTACTAGTCACCAGTGCCATGGCATTGTGGCCTGTATGCTTCAAATGAGCAGGCCAATTCTTATACTTATTGGTAAATAAGCATATGATGTTCTGAGACTCTGCCTGCACATGGACTTGGGCATGAGTTTTTCAGTAATTCCACAGAGTGCAACTCTGCAAGTTGTGCCCAGGCCTTGTTATTTTGCACACCATGTCACCTCAGTTGGGATCCATCTATATGAAAATCAGTCTTGAAGAACAGTCCAGTCCAAACTGCCAAGCCAAGCAAGCAATGCAGGACTGGTTTCATCTTTGTTATTTGCTCATCAGCTGCCTAATGCTTGATTTCAGTATCACAGTGTGCACGGGACCTGCATTTGGGCATACCCGTCCTTCGTAGGGTGATATACAAAAGTATTCAAAAAGTAATGGATAGACTGTTTGAATTAATCACAGCCTCTGGTAATTTATTGGGGCTGCATACCAATACTTCTTTATTTTCAACACCTTGCCACCTGAGTTAAGAACCCGCTATATGAAATCAGTTTTGACCCAGTTCCAATCAGATTAGTCCTGCTTGAACTGCCAAGCCAGGTCCTCCCTGAACTGGAACACAAGCATGCATGACCGGTTGTGCCCTTTTTGCCCTTTGAGTCCTAGGCCTGCGATTGACAGGTCACATGTGGGGTAACACTTAGCCAGCAGGCAAATGCACAAACAGGAAAACTTAGATCAGATCCCACAGATAGGCACAGTATCACCACAATGATCCCAGGAGATTGGCCTCAGTAAACACACATGGCCTTAGGGGTGCACTCATTCGCAAAACACCATAAAGCTAGATGCCACATCCAATCAGAACACAACACACAGTACATGCAGTGAGCATGTGTCTCCCAGGCCAGACATCTGGACACGTACTCAGTAGTCCACATTGTGTCAAGTAAAGTCAAAGCCCACCTGCACTTGTCATCTGAAATTATAGTTATGACCACATGACCTCACGACAACTGTTCGCATTCTTGACTAAGAAAAGAATGTATTTTATTACTTTATGGCACTCAGAGAAATGTATAACAACCTACTGCAACCTAATGTACCGTCCTCAGACTCCTGTTCTGTAACTGCTCTCCTGGCCACAACGTTTAATTAAATTCACCATTCCTGTTTTGCTAGACACCGCTTGTCATTTGTTTTTAAGGTAAAATCTGCATTTGAGCATCAATTACTCTGGGTTGCATCCAAATCTATTGTTATTTTGCACAATATGCTGCCTCAGTTTGGACCTAGGTATATGCAAATCAGACTGGAAAGCCAGGTCCTCCCTAAACTGCAACACAAGTTATGCAAGACTGGTTATGCCCAGGTTATGGGCTCATCAGCTGTGTATAGCTTGGTTCCAGTGCACTGTTTGTACAGGACCTATGTCTGGGAATGCCTGTCCCATTTAAGGCAACATACTAAAGTATACAAAAAGTGATGGATGGAATGCTTGAATTAATCTTAGTTACTGGTAATTAATTGGGCCACATCCCAATCTATCGCTATTTTGCATCTCATCCCACCTCAGTTTGGACACAGCTACATGCAAATCATTCTTGACCCTGCCCGAATCTGAACAGTCCATACCAAACTGCCAAGCCAGGTCCTCCTTGAACCAGGACACAAGCAACATCATGTGGGCTCATCAGCTACTATATCTTGGTTTCAATGACACAGTGTGCACAGGTCTCATGTCTGGGCATACCCATCCCACTTAGGGTGACATACTTAAAAAAATGATCAATGGAATGCTCCAATTAATCTCAGTCACTGGTAAATATTCTGAGCTGCATCCCAATCCACTGCTATTTTGCACACTATGCCACCTCAATTTGGACCCAGCTCTATGCAAATTGGAACAGTCGAGCCCAATCTGGAAAGCCCAGTCCTCCTTGAACTAGACCACAAGCAGCGCAGGACAAGTTGCAGGTTTGTTATGTGCTCATCAGATACATATAGCTTGGTTCCAGGGAACCAGTGTGCATTGGACACATGACTGGGCATACCCATACCACTTAAGGTGACATTGCTAAAGTATATAAAATGTGATCGATGGAATGCTTGAATTAATCCCAGTCACTTGTAACTACTCGGGCTGTATCCCAATCCATTGTTATTTTGCACACCATTGCACCATCATTTTGGACTCAGCTATATTCAAATCAGTCTTGACCCTGCTCCAATTGTAACAATCTAATCTGAACTGCCAAACAAAGTTCTCCCTGAACCGGAACACAAGCAATGCAAGACTAATTTTGCCCTTGTTATGGGATCATCAGCTACAGACAGCTTGGTTTCAGTGACACAGTGTTCAAGGGACCCTCAAGCGGATCACACCTAGCAGCCTCAGAGCAAAGGAGGCCCAGATGTCAAGGATCCTCCACCTTTAATTTGCATGTGGTCCAACAGATGCTGAGGCTGAATTGGAGGATGGCTCAGATAGAAAATGAGCACAAGAGCATTAGGGAGATTTTGTTGACCTGCCAGGAGGGACTAGAACGTATTGCCACCCAAATATGACTCTCTCCATCTGAACATTCCCTTCCTAGTTGTTTTTTTGTAAATTTTTAATAGTTAGTAGGAATTGTGTTAGTTAGGGTTTAGTGTGGGTGAAGGTTTATTGTAGGTAAGTTTTAGTAAATTAATGTTTTTCTAGGCAGTAGTTTTTAAGTGTGTTTTTACTATGGTAGTATTTCAAGTAGGTGGTGGTTGTTAGAAATTTGGTTTCTAGTTGGCAGAGGTATGTACCCTGTCCAAAGGACCACAATAATAGTCAGACTAGGTTAAATACACTACCAAAATGATCCTGTGTTCACCCTTTGGTAATATGGCACAGTGCAGTGAGGCTTAACTTAAGAGGCAATGTGTAAAGTATTTGTGAACACTTAAATTACAGTGACACAGTGAAAAAAACACAAAAAGACTCCACACCAATTTAGAATAATAGAAAATAACTCTTCGACTAAAACAAGATCAAAACCACAAATCCAGTAAGTAGAACTCAAGATATGAATTTTTAAAGAATACATTTCAATACAGTGTTTAGAAATCAATAAAAGGTTTCATGAGGTCAAACCAGACTGGGCTAAATCCAAAGTTCAGGCTGACCGTCATGGATGGCAGGCCAGCTACAAGATCCATGCAGGGTCTGCTGTAAAGTACCTTAGGTGGAGGTCTGTGGCAACCTCGAGGAGGTGATGTAAAGGCAATGCACCGGTTCTGATCAGCACAGTCTGGGGGATGCGTAGTCTTAAAGCCACCCAGCCGATGATGTGATGTCCTTGAGGTTTGGTGTCAAACCCCTTACAATGAAGGTGATGCATCATCTTCGAGCCACACAGTGAAGGCGATGCGCCAGGGCATGTGATGATTCAATTAGTGCAACAGCATTGATGCATCACGTTTTACAGGAGAACAGCTGTAATGTCACTTTTCAAGACCCAGGACTATATTGGCACCACTTGGCAGGACAGGATTCACAGTTTGCAGAGTACAGCAGCTAAAGCAGAGTTGGAGGAAATCTTTGATGGCCCTGAGACTTCAGAACAAGAGGCAAGCCATCAGTCCCTTGGAGTCACTTGGTTCTTGTGAGGATGTAGAAAGTTACATCCAGTTCTTCTCATTCCTAGGCAAGAGGTAGCAGGTCAACACAGCAAAGTAGTTCAGAAGAGTGGCTCAACCTCCTGGCAGCACAGCAGTCCTTCTCCCTGGCAGAATGATCTTAGATCCAGAAGTCAAGGATTTGGTGGGGTTTGGAGTTCACTACTCATACCCAATTGAGCTTTTGATTTGGGGGAGACTTCAAAGAGAGGCCTTTGAAGTAAGCACCTGGGCCCTGCCCTTCCTACCTTCGGTCCAGACACTCTACGGGAGGTTATCTTTGTTTTGGGACAGGCACTTTTTTCAGGTGGAAATGTCTGCTTCTCCCTCCGATCTAGCCAGGAAGACCCATCAGCCTGGAGATGGGCCATCAGATGTAAGTGGCACACCTCAGCTCCCTTTCTGTGTGACTGTCTAGTGGGAATGCACAGAGCCCATCTGTCACCCACCCCAGATGTGTATACAGAGACAGGTAGAGGCACAAAATGGTTAGAGTAAGAAAATGCCAACTTTCTAAAAGTGGCATTTTCAGGTTTCCAATTTGAAATCCAACTTCACCATAAGTTGTGGTTTTAAATTGTAAGTCCAGAAACAACCAAACTCCAAATTTCTATCTTTTTCCAATTGGAAATTACACTTAAAAGTCTTATCAAGGTAATCCAAATGTTAACCTCTGAGAGAGAATAGGCTTTGTAGTAGTGAACAATGAATCAAATAATGTTTCACTACCTGGACATATTAAACATAAAAGTATGTGTCCAACTATTTGAATCCACTGTAGTGGGTGGCACAATCAGTCATGTAGGCCCACTAGTGACATTTATTTATAGGCACTGGGCACATTTAGTGCACTTTATCAGAGGCTAACAAGTAAATTAAATATGCTAAGATAGCGGTAGCAAAGTGCCCAGCGTCCCAAAGCCAACAAAAACAGGGTCAGAAAAAAGAGAAGGAGGAAGGAAAAATGCTTGGGAGTGACCCTGCAGAAAGGTCAATTTCCAACAAGGGTTAATGTGTTAAGTTTAAAGAAATATAGAAAACAAACAATAAAAAATCTATATTTGTTTAGGCTAATATGTGTAGTTAGTATATGTTTAGGATGCAGTTAATGTTTATATTGTACTGAGCAATGTATATTAAGATTCAGGGGGCCATGTCTGTATAGTGGTTAGGATATGAGACGTTAGTATAGGTAAGTGTTAAGGTTAGTTAGTGTAAGATAGGTAGGGTTAGTTAGTTATTGTGTTTAATAGTTTTTCTACCATAAAAAAACTTTCATTCTTTTCTAGTTGAATGGTATTTACTTGACAAGTGTTGGTACAATTGTGTTAGGTAGTTGAGTACATGACGTAACAATCGACCTGAGTTCATTGTAGGTAATTGTTTATTTGTCATGACTATGGGCAACTGTAAGTCTTCTTCAGATTTGTTTTCCATAGGAAACATTTCCATACTTAAGACATCATACATGTGCTCAGAAATTGATCTGACACACAGCACAAGTATTCACCTATGGTACCATCCATTGTGAAATGTAGTAGGTAGGTACGGTGTAATTAGACTTTTTTATACAGATTGCTGTTTTCTGCCTGCATTGTGACCTAAACTGCTGCATAGCAATGATGTGAATATCCTTGCACCATTGTGCAAGGAGATGTACATTTTTGAATGGATTTTAAATGTGCAGGAAGTGACACCTGCCTAGAAAATGTCCATCATTATTTGAATGTATTCTTGCTTAGTGTGCCACATCAGGCAGCTCACTCAGAAAAAGCCAGCACCAAAAATATGTTCACATATGTTTCCCATTTACGCCTCCACTGGGGAGGTATAGCATTAATTCAGGTTTACTGGTCTTCCCCCCATGCTACACTTATATGTGCAAATGAGTTGATATATGGGTGCACTCGCTCTCAACACATGCACGGGCTCTCTGCAGCAGAGTAACATAAGTCCTCTATTTTGGCCTGTGTTGATTTTACTCAACACTTATCGGTATACACAGGAAGAGGCAATGCGCGCTTGCATGTTTGTTCACTGTCATTTATAGTCCTGAGTTGCTCTTGTGCTTCCTTCTGTTGCACAAGTGCAATGCTAATCCATGAGGACTATGGACATTGCTATCTGGCTATTACTGGTACAACCATCCAGAGTTTGGTATTGTTAATTATGTATTTTGTGAGCAGTGAAGTTGTAACATGTCTAAATTATGTTGTAAACAATATATTGCTAAATTGATGGTGGCATTTGGTACCATGTTTTGAGCTCAATTGCTTCACTCATCCCATTTATAGGTGGTAAGTTTATCACTTACTGTGTGTCTATCAAGAAAATACATCTTCTTGATACACCCTTACATGACATTGATAAGGTACATATTGTTCATCAAAACATTGTAATGGGGATACTTGGTGTATGTACGCATACAAAGGCATCATGTGCAATTAATGTAAGATCTCTCCTCATCAGCTTAACAAACATAACATTGGGGGTTATAGTTGCAATATGTTTGTAGTCCTTTGAGGAACAATAATACAAATCTCATTGTGCTTTCCAAATGTCATATTGATTTCCTTTGGGAGGTTCCTATCTTCACATTACAACATGTTAGTTGGTATCTTCTTAAAAAGGTTAACAGGGACATATGTCAAATCAAATAGGTATTGTGTATAAAAATACATTGGTTTACGAATGTTACAACAAATTTACATGTATGTAGTGAGATCAATGAGGAGTAAAACATTGCCATCAGCAGGTGTTGCAGAGTATTTGGGAACAAAGTTGGACAAAATCAGGTACAGCACAGAACTGCCCTGGCTTACAAATAGTGTGCAAATCACAAATAGATGATGTTCCTATTGTTCACTTGTTTATAAGTGTTGAGCCAGAAAAAAACCTGGACAGTGATGGACAGGTTGGAGAAGGGGAGAACGCCAGGAACTAGAGAATCCTGTTAATCAGGAGCAAGAGCCCTCACACACCCATTCAGGTGTCATGATTCATCCTCAGGCATAGCTCCTTTTTGGGCCGGCAGTACAATGCCCAACAGCCCCCTCAAAGGGGGCACTTGCCAGAGAGTTTTTTAGATGAGCCGATAAGATGTGGATGGAAGAGATGCTTGCATCGTAGTTTGGTGAAGAGAGGTAAGGATAAGGCTAAAAATAACTAAGGAATGCCTTAAACCTAAGTTTTAATAAAGGGTTTCCCTTGTTATGGTTAAAAACAAGATAGGGATGCCAATTGATACAATGATCAGTAGCAGTACCAGTGTATTATAAGAGTCAAGGTCAATATGTTTCTTGCCTCTATTGCCAGTAGGTCTTTGCTATTCATCAGGACCAATAAACCTAAACCTAATGCATGCGTAAGGATCATAAATCACTCAGTAATAGTAAGCTAAACAATACTAGTCATTGTCTTATGAAGTCACTCCTAAGATCTACCTGTGTATAGAAGTACAAAGAAAATACCAAAAACATAAACACTACTGTCACAAAGGTTCATGTATATTACAATCATGTATATCGTGATGTACACACCATGCAGGTGCATAATGTGCACAAGACAGATGGTTCCTATGGTTGCGCCTTAATTTTAATGCCATTACAGATTACGAATCACTGGCTTATAAACTCTTCTTCAACATATTGGCATATCATTATAGGGCACACACTGTGAGGCTGGCACAAAAAAAGGCTAGAAATAGATCAGCCCTGCTGGAACTACTGACATGGTCACAGGATGACATAATTACATGTGTCACATCATTCACACCGGTCTCCAATCACATCTAAAAGATCATACAGAAACAATGCCCAATTTTAGAAGAGGGTGATTAGAGCTACAACTTCCACATTTTGCTTTTAAGAGAACAAACAATTTGAAAGACATGATCATGCATATCCAACCTCTGACTGAGAACAGACCCAATTAGAAAGAAAATAAGGTAAACCTAGTAACCCCTGGGTAAATAAATATATATGAAAATTGTGTTGGCCCCAAGGGGGAAGTATAACCCTTGACTTCCACAGCAATAGTTAGAAATAACTCAAAAGCTTTTTTGAAGCAATGAACCTATCTCATTCCTTTACCTTTTATTTAATACAATTTTTAATTTCATTATGCAAGAGTGAAGAATAAAAACAAGTTCCAAATACCTTAGGAGTCATTTTTCAACATGGGCCTGGTATGGTTTTAGTGCAATAGAGATCACAACCCTAAGATCTTGTAGTAAAGAAGCCACCAGGTCACAGCTTTGGAAGCTTCACACAATATCTCCGATATGGATGGATTCTCACAGCCTGTTGTTAATGTAAATAATAACTCTTTGTACTGCTTTGCAAAGAAGTAGACTTCTTCCAATTGACTGCACTTTCTATAAGTGCTGACTTCCATCTTCTCACTGACCCAATGCTTTTTGGGATTTTAGGACAGTTTGGTGCATCATTACCAATAGGTAGCTGCCACTACATATGTAAGGCCAATCCAATTTTATAACACACTTTTAGGTGCATGCCATTTGCCTTCCTTTAACGAAGCAATCAGTTACCCCTTCCAATTCATCATACTTGGGAATTTCCATATATGCACTGAAAGGATGTCATCACTGAGACTGCGACCAGGGTCTACCATACATTGAGTATTATAAGATCACAATATATATAGCTTAGACTCATTCAGGGAGTCCACGATTGTGCACTATCTGGACTTGGCACTAGGGTCTTCCTTACTATGAGTATAAAATGGACTACAATCCTTAATCACATCCCAACATGTCACCCATTGAGGAATTTAATTTAGGCAGATCTTATGAGTCTTTAACATGTGTTACATCTTCATTGCACTATTCTTATGACTGTAAAACAAGACATTTTTTTAAATCTTTGAAGTGCTCCCAGACCTTCCCCTTCTTTCCTTTGAGCTCATGGGATACACTCCATCATATACTGTTAGACCCGCCCGGGGAGTTCAAGATGGTGTATGCATGATGACGCACACACAATATGTTTATCTGTGTTGTGAATTTACAGAGAGGGTGACCTGATGTCTAGCACAGGACAGATAGAAAAACTGGCCAAGGGGAATTCACAAATGTTTATATGAGCGTTCTTCTTTGGAAACCTGGGTTGTCCTCTGATGCGTGTTGTGCCTCCCCTGGAGGTTGTGGTTTTGAATGGGAGGCAGCTGAGAGATGTTAGTAGCCTCAGGCATACACAGATCAGTGGCAGAAGATGTGATTCCCATGTTCTCAACATCACATGCGAGTGCCAGTAAGGCAGCATGGTAGTCCCTGGTAAGGTTATACTGATTAGCTAACAAAGCAACAATGTGTCCATCAAGGGCACTTGTTGTTGTTATGAAGGAGTCTTTCTTGGCTTCCAAGGACTGAATGGATATACCAATGGCTCCCAGCTGTCTGACAAGTTCACTGATGTAGAACACAATGTCAGCTAGAGACTCATCAATCCCATGGAGCCAAGAGTACATGTTTGTGTTAGCCTTTGACAAACCCTCCTACACACTCCTTCCAGAGTACCTGCTTTGGCCTTTACCCCCAACTGGACCTCCTCAGCCATCCACTTCTGGAATCTTACCACTCATCTTTTAAAACCAACTTGTGAGTCCTCAGAATCCTCAGCTGTGATGTACTTGGTTGATGGTCTATGGCCAGTGTGTGTTGGATCATCTTGAGACCCAACAACCTTGTCTTCCCTTGCCAGTTCTGGAGAAGAATTGTCAAAAGTGACCAGGAGCTGTTGAAATGTGTCTTCATCCATGGGGAGGGCAGGATGGGGTCCTCAACACGTTGGGCATCACAGACAGGCTGATCTCCAGGAGGTGTTGATTGTCCCTCTGGAAATAATTGCAAATATGTTTAGAGGATTGATTATGGCATAAGCGATTTCAGTAACATTCAGACTGTATTTTTCTCCATTTTTCAAGCACTCAGAACTATAAGGAACATATGTTTCTACAAATATAAATGGCCATGTTGCATTCTAGTTGTTTTTCACATGGTAAGACGTACATTCTTCACACAACCTCAGTATTCACTAGGGGACATATCTGTGTAAATGTCAAACAGCTCAACACAGCTCACCAGCTTGATTCCCTGCCCTGCCTAAAAGAGTGAGTGCAAGAATGGGCCACATTTTCCATGTTTCTGCTGGCTGCTTGCAGTGTTGCAAAACTGACTTCTCAGCACCAATGCAGAGACCATTCCACCATGTAGCAAGGATGCCTTAATTCGCTCTAGCCATCTGTTTGCTGCCCGGCACTGGCCAAGACATGTCAATTATTATTAAACCTCACACTAGCCTATACTCTGCCTTTCATGTGGCACCATACACTAAGCTGCCTTGCATGCAATATGTGCAAATTCTGACCCTAGGGCTTATCTTTTGCAAACATCCACACAATACTACTCTGCAAGCCACCTTACTTCACTGCATGTAAGGGGAAGAGACCGTACAAGGCCTTAATCAAAATTTGGCTAGAGAATCATGTAGTTTTTTAACACACACTGTCAACTCCTGACTCCTCAATGCTAAGAGCTAAGGAACAACTCTTCAGTGGATTGCCTCCTTCACATTTAGTAGTATGCAACAGATCATGCTCTCTCCATTCCCTCAGTCCAGCAAATCACTTCACTTTGCCTCACTCTCTTGGATATATAGATAACTCCTCTGTTAATCATATTTCAGACCCAGGGACTGTACTTCATCTCTTACACTGACGAAAACCAGACATACACTAACTCTCAAGAGACACCAACACCACTAACTGTAGTTAAAATATGTCACTGACTAACATGACTACCTGTATGTGGAATTAGTTGCTCACACTCACCATAACAAGATATTAATGGTGCCATTCAGAAAAATGTACTCACTTTGGTTACCCACATAACTAGGCCTGAAACCCTCACCCGGAAGCCACAACAGACACCTGTCCATCATCCTGGACAGCTATGTCACCATGGAACTTCAAATTAGCACAATCACTACCACCTGCTTTCATTTTATTTACATGGTCAGACATATCTTAATATCGCTGTCTCCTGACACCTGTACAACCATCACTAAGGCCATCATCACATGCTGACTGTAATACACCAATGATCTTTACTACAGCATTTCTGCACACCTACTATACCAGTTATCAGGTATATTTTATTAGTTTAATATCATGCCAATTAGGCCACACAAACCTCACATCGCAAAGCATATCAATAGAAAATACAATAGACAAAAAAACATTAAGGGGCATATTTATACTCCGTTTGCGCCGGAATTGCGTCTTTTTTTTTAACGTAATTTCAACGCAAAACTAACTCCATATTTATACTTTGGCGTTAGACGCGTCTAGCGCCAAATTCCATGGAGTTAGCGTCATTTTTTAGCGTGGACACCTACTTTGCGTTAATGAGATGCAAGGTAGGCGTTCACGTCTAAAAAATCGACTCCGAGGCATGTGCGTCGGATTTATACTCCCGGGCAAAAATCACGCCTGGGAGTGGGCGGGTCAAAAAAAATGACGTACGGCCGCTTTTGCGCAGTTTTTTAGCGCCTGCAAAAGGCAGGCGTTAAGGGACCTGTGGGCTCTGAAGGAGCCCAGAGGTGCCCTCCCATGCCCCCAGGGACCCCCCCTGTCACCCTTGCCCACCCCAGGAGGTCACCCAAGGCTGGAGGGACCCATCCCAGGGACATTAAGGTAAGTTCAGGTAAGTATTTTTTTTATTTTTTTTGTGGCATAGGGGGGCCTGATTTGTGCCCCCCTACATGCCACTATGCCCAATGACCATGCCCAGGGGACAGAAGTCCCCTGGGCATGGCCATTGGGCAAGGGGGCATGACTCCTGTCTTTGCTAAGACAGGAGTCATTTCTATGGGGGTTGGGAGTGAAAAAAAAATGGCGCAAATCGGGTTGAGGCGCAAAAATTGCCTCAACCTGACTTGCCCCATTTCTTGACGCCCAAGCTCCATTTTCCCCTACGCCAGCGCTGCCTGGTGTACGTCGTTTATTTTAACGCACACCAGAAGGCGCCGGCGGCTAACGCCGGCTAACGTCATTCAATAAATACGGCGCCCGCATGGCGCTTCAGAATGGCGTTAGCCGGCGCTAATTTTTTTGACGCAAAACTGCGTTAGCGCAGTTTTGCGTCAAAAAGTATAAATATGGGCCTAAATATCAAAAAAACAAATAATATTCATGTACAGATCTATACCTCCAATAATTGAACTTGTAATCAGTGCTCTAATTAAAAAAGAATGCACACATGAAACGTCAAAAGGTAGTTCCTGTATGTACCCAAGCCCTGGTATTGTATATGTGGCTACATAAATCATCCCGCCCAGAACCAGAAAGAGATTCCCATTATTTATTTATCAACAAATTTAAAAGCTATAAAATGTTTGACTTATAAAAACAAATTGTGCAAAAGATGCACCAAAATTCACATTCATAACTTTAAATGTTGGCAACGGAATGAAGTGCTTACTTGCCCACAATCAGCAGTATTGTGCAAAGAGTAAATAACACTACTTTGTAAGCAAGGGCATAGTAACTAGCTTTTCTGATACATCAGATGAAAAAGCCAAAGCCCAACATACCAACATATTTTTACAATGCAGAATTACCCTCCCCGGATCTCTAATACCTGCAGCTTTCTAAAAGCCGGTGGTAGCAGGATACATCTTATTTTGGCAAAGGAGCCACAAAAGAAAATAATGTCTGAAAGTGAGAGTACATCTAGCTGACAAAAAGAGCTCAATTCAATATCTGAAGTGCACCAGCAATCAACTTACTGGTGCAGCTCCCCGGGTCAGTAAGTATAAACAATGCAGGAGGCTTCCCGTTCCCCCCACAGCCCTGGGTACCACAACCTCCCCAGGGTCCTAAAGATAAACAATGCGATGGGGAAGCGCACGGTGCTCCCACAGTCCTGGGGACAACCACCTTCCCAGGGCTACAAAAAGAAAGTGAACAGGGTCAGTTTTAGATTCCTGCATCCCCAGGGGCCACCACCTCCCAAGGCTATACTTACTGGAAGGGACCCCCTTTAGGAGCCACTGATGGTCCTGGGTACCATCACTGCCCCAGGGCCAGCTCCTGCTATGTCTTGGGGTACCCGCCCTCAGGACATAGCTGTTTACTTTTGCTTTGTGGAAGCTGACTGCTCCCACCAAGCAACAGCAAACAAAGTCTGCTTTCTGACAGCGAGAGCTGTCAAACTGCTTCCGCTGTCAGAAAGCAAAGTTTTAATCTGTCTTTCCTGCACGCAAATATGCGTGCAGGGAAGACAGATGAGAACATTGCTCCCACAAGCAAGGAGCTGCTATTAAAAGTGCCTTGAGACCCTATGGGTGATTAGCCGCGCTTTAGAAATCAAGGATTAATTGATTGATTACTTTTGGGAGCAATGTTGGCTCTCACAGGATGTGGGGAGCTGGATAGGAATGCGGGGGCCTTGAGACTCCCACTGCGGTCCTCTCACTCTCTCTTCCTTCCCATGGAAACGGAGAGAGAGAGAGAGATTGTCATTGCATGGTCAAGAAAGATGTGTGGTTCGAATGCTAAAGTTACGTTTTGATGCAAAACAAAGGCCTATATTTATACTCCTTTTGTGCCTAATTTGCATCATTTCTTTTTATGCTAATTCAGCACAAACTTAACTCAAAATTTATATTTTGATGTCAGACACGTCTAATGTCAAAATATAGGAGTTTGCACCATCTTTTGGATGAGTAAACCTACCTTGCGTCAATGAGATGCAAGGTGGGCGTTCCCATCCAAAAAATTGTGCTATCCCCATAGCCCCATATGTATCCCCCTGTGCTAAAATGACACAGGGGTGGGAGAAGGGTCTAAATAATGGTGCTAACCTTGCTAAGCTAAGCAGGCATTAGCAGACCTGTGAACCCATTTCCATGATAAAACACCATGGAATGGGCCACAGGTGCCCTCCCCAAGCCCCAGGAACACCCCCACCCAAGAGACACTGGAGGATGGGGGACCCCATCCCAGGGAAGCCAAGGTACTTTTTAAATATATTTTTTTCCATCGGCTGCCCTAACTTGGGGCCCCTTGCATGGCAAAGGGTGCAATGGCCATGCCCAGGGGACACTTGTCCCCTGTGCTGGCCATTGGGGTGGTGGGCATGACTCCTGTTTTTCCTAAGACAGGAGTCATGTTTTTGGTGGTTGTGCGTCAGAAAATGGCATTTTTTTACCTCTACCCAGGCTAGCGCCGTTTTCTGAGGCACAACCCCCTCCTTCACTACCACCACCCCCACCCGACTAGAGTCTTCTTCTAAGATGCTAGCCCAAGTTTAGAGCTGGCTTGCACATTTAATAAATAAGGCGCCTGGCTGGTGTTGTGACCACGCTAAACATTTTGCAGCAAAACTGCGTTAGTGCCACCCAGAGACAGTGACACACCTACTAAGACAATGATGCACCTACTCTCACACCCAGACAGACACTCATGCACCTACTCACAGACCCACTCACACCCTAACACACCTACTCGCAGACCTACTGAAACCCTCATGCATCCACTCACAGACCCACCCAGACACTGATGCACCCACCAAGACACTAATGCACCCACTCTCACACCCAGACACTCAAACAGCCACTCCCACCCCAGATACACCCTCCCACACCTATTCTCACACCCAAAGACACTGACACACCTACAAAGACAATGATGCACCCACTCTCACACCCAGACAGACAGTCATGCACCTACTCACAGACCCAATCACAGTCTTACACACCCACTGCCAGACCCACTGAAACCCTCACATATCCACTTACAGACCCACAAAGACACTGATGGACCCACTAAGACATTGATGCACCCACTCTCACACCCAGACAGACACTCAAACAGCCACTCTCGCCCCCAGACACACCCTCCCACACCTATTCTCACACCCAGCGACACAGGCCATGGCCAACTCACACCAGGCACAGCCAGAGGGCCATGCGCAGTGTGGTGCTGGGTGGTTAGGGGAGTTGAGCCAGGCAGTGATAATGGTTGGACTAACGTATAATAATGAAAATTACTTTATGAAACATAGAAATTCACTGAAAAAGACAAAGGTTAGAGGGATATTATAGTTAGGAAATACAGTTTTTTAAAAAAACTAGAAATTCACTTAAAAAACCAAAGGTTACAGGGACGTTTTAGTTTGGCTCACATTTTAAATGTACGAAACCATAGACATTTTCTGCTTATAGTTAGAGTTATCTCAAGTAAGTATAACTTGTGCTCTTAGGAAACTTTAACTTGCTCCCTTGCCATGCACTGCTAATTACCCCACAAATGTTGACACTCATGACAGCTTTGATGACTTCACTGATAATATCAATGTAACATATGCAGTACTTTTTTTGATGAACAAAAACGTGCAAGGCGGGGTCCCAAGTTATATTTACCTTAGGGCAACACTTCCCTGCATTTGCTACATCTTGTTGGCGGTCCCACTGACCACTGACCCCTCTGCAAATTGGCGACCAGGGTGGGACAGCTTCTGGATGACACTTGGATCATTCTACTTCACCTGGACTTCATAGCTGCACTTCTTCTTCCCCCGCCCAACAGGAAAGCATCTATGAGAAGGATGGGCATTGCCCTCCTGCAGCACCTGAGCACCTCTGGTTGGTCTGGGATCTATCTCCTCTTTCCTTAGGTGTTCTTCTTCAGGGATCCATTGCTGGGTCACAGTAGCATCTGGACAACTGAGGTCTCCATTGACTTCTACCAGAAATCACCTCTATGCACCTGGACTCCCTGGTGTAGGTACTTTACTTTTCTGGGTATCCATGGGTGAATGCACTAGCCAACCTCCCTTCTTCCAACGGGTTTCCTCAGGGTACTCAGGGAAGGGTCCTAAAATATGAAATTGCAATCCATGACTTCCACTTGTTATCCTATGGACACTGATCCGGTGTTACACTTGGCATCCTTGGTGTAATCTCCCCTAAGTCTGCTTAGCAGACAGTGAAAATCGCGACGGGTGCAACTGCACCCGTCGCACCCCTGCAACACCGCCGGCTCCATTCGGAGCCGGCCTCTGTGTTGCAGGGCCTATCCCGCTGGGTCGGCGGGTGCTCCTTTGGCGGCCGCCCGCCAGCCCAGCGAGAAAGCCAGAATGGCCTCACCGGTCTTCTGACCGCGAAGTGGGCCAAATGGCAGTGACCGCATGGCGGGCGGCGGTAGGTCAGAATGACCGCCTTAGTCTGTTTGTACCTCTCTGTAGACAGTGATACAAGAGAGCTGAGGTGCAGCCTGCATATCCTGATGAGCCATCTGTGCTAGGAGGGAGAGGAGGAGTGGTCACTTACACCAGAAAGGGCTGTGCCTGCTCTCACACAATGCAGTCTCCAACCCCCTGGTGTGAGTCTGGGGCCTGGCCTGGGCAAGGCAGGATTTCACAAACAAGAGAGACTTTCCTTTCAAGTAGGCCTACTTCAAAGGCAGAACTCGGTATAAGAAGGTCACCCAAACCCTTGAAAATTAGATCACTTCTGGAAATCAAGAGGAACCTTTACCTGGAGAAGAGGTGAAGAGCAGAGGAGAAGTGCTGCCCTGCCTGTGACTGTGCTTTGTGGAGCTTTCCTGCAGTTGCTGCTTCTGCCTGTGCAAGGGGATAAAGAGTGGACTTTCTTGTGCATTCCTGCTTGTGAAGAACTCTCGAAGGGCTTGTCCTGAGCCCTGAGCTTGCCTCCTGTTGTTGAAGCCTCAGGGCCATTAAAGATTTCCCCTGCCAGCACCGGGACTCTTTGTTGAGACTACTGCCCTGCCCGAATGGTGCCCTATCCAGTTCCTGGGCCCTTGAAAGGTGAAACTGGCAGACCAAGACTGAAAATCTTTGCACAGAAGCATCTTCCGAGACGCGGCTGAGAAATGACATGCCGCTGGCTTCGCAGCTGAAATCTATTCTCCACCTGCATCCCGGCTGGAAGATCGATGCAAGCAGATGGAGAAATTACGTACAACACATGCTGACTGAGGCTGATAATGTCACAACCCACAAAGCGTGGTTTTGCTGATGCCGTACGGCAGGATTTTTGACGCAAACCTCGCTGGGCTCAGAAAAACAATGCGGAGCCTGCCCGGACCCGAGGTGCCTGTCCGGATCAACGCATCGCTCTCCTGCAGAGAGGAAAAATGACACACACCGACCCGACCGGAGGAGGAACAATGTATGGTCTCGCTTGCGAGTGAGAAATCAACACATCGCTGGCCTTTTATGATACACACTCGCCCGTGCAGTGTTATTTTGACACAACCCAGGTACCTTTGCACACTAACAGTGTTAGCACTGTTTTCTAAGGATTTAAGACTCTAATTGCTTTTTAATTCATGACTTGTGAATGGTGTTTTTTTTGTCATTTTGGTCTTGTTTTGTTTAGATAAATATTACCTATTTTTCTAAACCTGGGTCATGTCATTTTGTAGTTTTTTCATTGAGTTACTGTGTGTGTTGGTACAAATACTTTACACCTAGACTCTGAAGTTAAGCCTGCCTGCTGGTGCCAAGCTACCAAGGGGGTGAGCGGGGGTTAACTGAGGGTGATTCTCCTTTACTCTGACCATAGTGAGGGTCCTTGCTTTGCAAGGGGGTAACCTGACTGACAACCAAAAATCCAATTTCTAACACCCGGGGTTACAACTCTACATCTGTGTAACTGGGGAATCCTACCTACTTACCTTTGGGCTTTTAGTGCTTCCCCAGTCCTAAGGGTCCTTTGGTGGTAGTGTGAGTTTGGAGTGATTTTTGCATTTCATGTTTTTTACTCTATGGTTTTGCCTCAGATAGGGACCCGGGTTATTTTATGTCTTTACTTACCTGTTGCTAATTATATTTGTGAATGTTCAAATCTCCAGCTAGGCCATACGCCAAAGTTAGTTCTAGAGTGTGTGTTACAATAAATATAACACTGTTGTGGTTCCTTCCTGTGTGGACATCACTGACTGACCTGTGTGGTATTTGCAACCACTTTACTCTCTCCTGCATAAGCCTTAGGTGCTCCCCACAGCTGCCATTATGAGAGCGCTGGTTATCTAGAGCCACCTACACTATCACAAAGGGTTGCCTGGACTCAGTACAGGGTGCCTCACATATAAGTGTACATCATATACTAAGCCAGCCTCCTACGTTGGTAGTGTAGCGGTGGGAAAAAGACTTGCATTGCTTTACCACTTAGTCATAAGTGAGTTTCCAAAGGAAACCACTTCTGACTTAGATACTTACTATACTTTTTGATAATTGGTATTTTTCTAAGGTTTTCTTAGACTGGGTTATTAAGGGCCTAGCATAGCCCTTTCACCAATATTTGGGACACATTTTAGAACACTAGGGTAGTTGTAGGTACACATACACTACACTAGTATCATGTTTTAGTAGAGGAATGTAAACAGACAGAGGAATCTGGATACAACATTGTTTAGTTTCAGGAACATAGGTCTCTGTGGAGGTCTAGAAAACTAAAGACAGGTAGTCACCCTACTAAACCTCAGTTCATAGAAATGCTCTTGCAATATGACCTCCAGCATCCCGAAGGGCAGGTAGAACAGGGAGGCCAAGGTGGGAGGGATGAATCTTCAAAGATAGGCCAGGAAGTGCCTTATACCTTAGGCTCTTACTCTGAGCATGTCCAAGATTCAGGGGAACCCTGGGCCTGTTGAGGGAGACACTCACATTACGAAAGGGGGGCAAATAGGTAGGTCCACTTTTACTCACCCTGGGAGGGTCCAAAGGGTTACCAGGAGGAACTCCTCAATTTCAAACTCTCCTCAGCATCCAGTGCTGAGTCCATCTATTTTGATAACTCACAGAGTTAATATTAGATATATGTTATCACCTGCTCATTCTTGAGAAAGCTATGCACCAGGCTGAAAAGGGAGCAGCTGGCTCTTTAAAGGGAGGCCCTAGAGGTAGAGAGGGAGGGGACGAGTTTTGGGTTAGAACCCCATGGTGGGCGCACAAGAGACTCTAGAGTCAGTGACTCTAAGAATCTCAGCAGGATAGTTCTCCCTTGCAAATCTGGGGACGACATTCCCGAATGGGTAACTGCTCTGGAGAAGGTCTGCAAAGTCCAGAAGGTCCCCCAGGGTCAGTGGGCAGCTATCCTGTGTCTCTCCTTTGCAGACAAAGGTGGAGAGACAAACGTTTGGCTGTCAGAGAAGAGGATGAAGACAACAACCAAGTTTGGAAAGAGGTTTGATTGATGGGTTTGGACTCACCATCACTACTGAGGAATACAGAATTCAATTTAGAGAAACCCATGAGGAGTCCTCTCAGAGGTGGGGTAATTTTGTAAATTTTGCAGTTAAGGCTCAGAAAGGTTGGCTGAGTGGCAGTAATATACATGATTATGAAGGGCTCTACAGTTTGATTATGATAGAGCACACCCTTAATAAATGTGTGTCAGAAAAACTGTACCAATACCTGCCGGACTCTGAGTGACCTCGTCCCAAGAACTGGGAAAAAAGACAGAAAAATGTATCCACACCAGCATGAGTAAGAAAACTCATAGTGGGGCTGAGCAGAACAAAATAATACTTCTAAGCCCCAAGACAGGGATGGAGAGAAACCTTGGGACAAAAAGAGAGAGCCTTGTTCAGGTCCGCAAACTTCTTCTGGGGGGGTGTCCAAATCCTCCTGTTCCTCTAACAAGAAACCATGGTGCTTTCTTTGTAAAACAAAAGGCCATAGGACATCTGATCCCAGTTGTCCTAAGAAAAGTACCAGTAGTACTACTACTACTACTACTTCCCCTATTGCCTCTAGCAGTAGCACTAGTAGTAGTAAAACATACAAGTGTATAGCTGGGTTCACCTTAGGTACTGTAGTGGACTCTAACCTAGTCAGAGAAATCACTAAGGCTATCCCAGTATCAGAAGATGGCATTGACCTTACCACTTTGGTTGCCTGGCCTACTAAAATGAGGAAATAGAGGCAGCATCCCCTTATTTATGGTATCATGGCAGATACTTACTGGGACACAAGTGCAAGTGTTACCATGGTGACTGAAAAACCAGCAGCACCTGAGCAAATCCTACATGTGCACACTTACCAAGTAACCAATGCAGATAACATTACTAAGTGCCACCCTATGGTAGTGGTTAATTTCAGCTGGGGGAGGTTACTGGCCCTACAAAAGTTCTAGTATCCTCATCTGTGTCTTATGGGCAATGATTTGGAGACTTCTGCATGGATGGAAGTGGAGTTACAGGTCCATGTAGCAATAACGGGCATTCCTGAGAGTGTGTTTGTGACAATTAGAGCATAGGCCAAGAAACAGGGAGAATAATTAGCGTTGGAGCCTGGAACAATGGCCCAAGCAGCTCCCAAGAAGAAAGGTAGGAAGAGTAAAAGGTTTCACTCTATCCAGACCTCATGTGAGGATCAGTCTCCTTAGCGAAATGGTCTTGCCCCTTGTGAAAAAACTGCCCCAAAGGAGATAGGGCCTTACATGGCAGAGCTTCTGGAGACAGGGGGACCATTCAGGGAGGAAATGAGTCTGAAGCAGAAATCCTGCCCCACTCTTGAATGCCTCAGACCTCAAGCTGCTGCAGAAGAGACAAATGATGTCAATGGATCCCACAGGATCTACTGAGAAAATGGCCTCCTTTATTCTGAGGCTAGAGACCCCAAGCCTTGTGCTATCAGGAGGTTGGTCATTCTTCAGAAGTGTAGAGAGTTCTTATTGACCCTGGCACATGACATTCTCCTTGCAGGACATCTAGGGAAAATCAAGACTTGTAACATCCTTGTTCCACACTTTCACTGGACTAACATGCCTGAAGACACCAAGGAGTTGTGTCATTCCTATGCCACCTGCCAGGTCAATGGCACGTCAGGTGGCACTACAAAGGACCTCTTAATTCCACTATTAGTAGTTGGGGTTCCCTTTGAAAGGGAAGGGATTGACATTGTTGGTCCCCTTGACCCTCCTACAGGAACAGATTTATTCTGGTGGTGGTGGACCATACCACCAGGTACCCAGAAGCTATTCCCTTCAGGACAACTACAGCACCTGCAGTGGTCAAAGCCCTCTTAGGAACCTTTTCCAGAGTAGATGTCGATAAGGAGGCGGTGTCAGACAGAGGTACGAAATTCATGTCTGGCTACTTGAAAGCAATGTGGAAGGAGTGTGGTATAACGTATAAATTCAACGATCTGCAAGGAAATGGGTTAGTTGAAAGATACAACAAAATCCTCAAAGGTATGAACATGGGACTCTTTGAAAAACTCAGGAGGAGATGGGATATCCTACTACTTTGCCTTCTATTTACCTACAAAGAGGTTCCGCAGAAGGGAGTTGTTTACAGCTTATTTGAGCTTTGGTTTGGGCATCCAGTTAGGGGTCCTCTTTGTCTTGTGAAGGTGGGATGGGAGCAACCCCTTGAGCCCTCCAAACAGGACATTGTGGATTATGTACTAGGCCTATGGTCACATATGACTGAGTACATGAAGGAGGCCAGTAAAAGCCTTGAGGCCAACCAGGAACTGCAAAAGTTATGGCATGACTAAAAGGCTGAGTTGATTGTTTACCAGCCAGGGCAGAAAGTGTGGATTTTGGAGACTGTGGCCCCAAGAGCACTCCAAGACAAGTGGAGTGGCCCCCACACAATTGTTGATAAGAAGGTTGAGGTCAGCTACCTGGTAGACCTGGGCCCTCCAAGAAGCCCCCACAGGGTGTTTCATGTGAATCACCTGAAACATTACTTTGACAGGGCTGACCTGAGCTTGCTCATGGCCACTGATGAGAGACAGGAAGAAGAGAGTGACCCTTTCACTGATCTTCTCTCCCACAACCCTGCTGATGGTTCTGTAGATGGAGTAGTCTTTGCTGATAGCCTCACTGACCAGCAACAAACTTACTGCAGACAGGTACTCAGTCAGAACACTTTTCCGTGACACTCTGTCAGACCTCCTGCTGTGCCCATGATGTGGACACAGGTGATAGTCGAGGTGCCTGTCAAGAGTAAAATCTACAAGCAGCCTGACCATGTCAGAGATTGCATTGTAGCAGAGGGGCAGAAGATGCCAGAGTTCAGGGTTAGTGAGCCTTCAGACAGCCCATTGGCTAGTCCTGTAGTCTTTGTATTCAAACCTCACTCCCAGAGCAGAAAGAAAGATATGAGGTTCTGTGTGGACTACAGAGGTCTTGATGCACTCACTAAGACTGAAACCTATACTATAGCCAAGGGAGATTAACTTATTGATACTTTGTCTGCAGCCAAGTATCTCAGCACTTTTGACCTGACTGCAGGCTATTGGCAGATCAGGTTAACAGATGCTGCCAAATCAAAAATAGCTTTTTCAACTCCTGGTGGGCACTTCCAGGTTACTGTGTTGCCCTTTGGTTTGATAATGCACCTGTCAAATTTCAGAGGTGGGAGAATCAAGTTCTGACATGCCTGGAAGACTTTAGTGCAGCATATCTCTATGATATTGCTATTATTAGTTTCACCTGGCAGGACCACTTGGTACACCTCTAAAGGCTTCTTGAGGTCTTGAAAAAGGCCCGCTTCATTGTCAAGGCAAGTAAATGCCTAATAGGGCAGAGCAAAGTTGTTTACTTGGGCAACCTGCTAAGTGGAGACCAAGTTCAACCTTCACATCGCAAAATCCAAACCATTGTGGTTTGGGTTGCTCCCACTACTCAGACTAAGTTCAAAGCTTTCCTGGGCCTGGCAAGGTATTACTGGAGATTTGTGAAGGGGTGTGGTACCATTGTGACCCCCTTGAATAATCTCACCTGTTCGAAAATGCTTTAAAAGGTAAACTTGACAGTTAGCCAATTGCTCAGATCCATATCTTAAAAGCCCAAACTACTCCAAACAATTCATTGTTCAGACAGTAGCTTTCATCAGCAGAAGGTTGATCCCCAAAGAGAAACGTTGGTCAGCTATAGAGAGGGAGGCCTTTGCTTAAGTCTGTGCCCTGAAGAAGTTGAGGCCGTACCTTTTTGGCACTCAAAACATTTTTCAGACAGACCACAAGCACCTCTTATGGCTCAAACAGTTGAAGGATGAAAATCCAACCTTTTGAGGCGGTCTATTTCCCTACAGGGGATGGACTTTTCAATGAAACATTGAATCTGAGTAACCATGCCAGCGCAGATAGACTTTCCAGATATTTCCACTTAGAAAATGAAGACTAACCTGGGTAAGTGTAATCTTATCTTCTGTTTGGGAGGAGATTATGTAGGAAAGTAGCATCTTTCCGGCATAGTTGCCCACACTTTTTTCCTGGTTTCAGTATGTTTAGACTGTAGTATACTGGGATCCTGCTAATCAGGACCCCAATGTCAGTATTCTCTCCCCTAAATGTAGATTTATGGTACAATTTACACCCCACAATTAGTACACTGCTGCACCCATGTAAGTGCCTAGTATATGGTAGTTGGTACCCAGGGCATTGGTACACCAGGCTGAAGCATATATTGTAAGCCTATGGGGACCTATACAAACTTTGACTACAGCTCTCCCATTGCAGCCTGAGTGAAATGGTGCATGCACATTTCACTCCAGATATAAGGTTTGCCTTATATCGTGGTCACTGCACTCTGACCACGCCTAAGGTAGGCCATTCAGCCCAAGTGCAAGATGCATGGTTCTAAGTCTGAGGTCACTCCTGCATGATCAGAGGTGCCCCTACAAACCCCAGACTCCATTTCCTGGGATTTGTAAGTGCAGGGAAGCCATCTTAAAGTATGTAGTGGAAACCGGTCAACACAAGTTGTCCAACTACATAATGGCTTCACCAAACATAGGCATGTTTGGTAGCAAACATGTTAGAATCATGCAACTACACCGATTCCAGTGCTAGTTGCATGATACCATGTACTCTGGGAGTTCCCAAGGGGATCTCCCTAAGTCTGCATGCCTGCCCATGCTGCTGCTGATGACAGACACTACTTTGCCCTCCTGCTGCTGAGCTTAACTCATGCAGGTGAAGGCAGAACATAGCATTTCCTGCAAGATAGAGCTGTGACCACCTCTATTTTAGAAATAGGTGTCTATGGGCTGGAGTGGGGGTGCCTCTGAGCACAACCAGACTGTTCTGAAGGGCACATTTGGTGCCCTCCTTGCATGAACTAGTTTGCACCAGTGCAGGAACCCCTGGTTCCCGCTCTGGTGTAAAACCACACAAAGGACAGGAGAGAGACCACCCCCCTGTCTAGCTCCTCCCCTAGGGAGGTGCAAAGAGCTCTGCCAAGTGGCCATTTGATTTTGCCATCTTAGAAATGGAATGAGAAGAGTCCCCTGGGAGCATCTGACTGGTTAGTCCACCTGGTTAACATCCCTGACCCCCTCTGATAGGTGGGTCATTGCAGTAAGTGTCTTACCCCTTTGTGGGCTACTTAAGGGCTCCCCTGAGGGTGGGACCCTAGATTTGTCTGCAAGACTTCAGGAACCATCTGCAAGTCTCCTCTGTGAGACATTTCTGCAACCTGGACACCGGAACTGCTGCTGTTCTTCACTGGAACCAAGAGCAAGACACTAACCAGTAGGAGGGCTTCTACTGCAAATTTGTTTCCAAGTTCAGCAAAGACTTCTGCAATCCCATGCTGTGCATCCTCCAGAGTCACGGGGACTCTGCCTGTACTAAGGAAGGCAAGAAGGAATCTCCCTTGGAGTAAAGGAGTCACTCCCCTGCATTCTAAGTGACCTCACTGATGACCACCGGCCTGTGGATCCTGCTGCCCCGTGGACTTTTCAGGGCTCTACACCACAACTAGTGGTTGTGTGCCTCAACAGAGGTCTGACCTATCTTCCTTGCAGCTGGGAAGTCTGTGGTCCCTCACTGGAGCTGCATATCTGGGACCCATGTGCACCAAGTCTGTTTATCAATGCCAAGGCTTGTTGGCTCATCAGTCTGAAGACCTCCTAGCTCCAAGAAGCCCTGGCATCCAGCACTTTCCAGCTTCAAGGGTGACATCCTTTCTGCAACTCCTGGGACATGAGCATCCCTCTTTGCTGCTGTGGCCTCCCTATCACTCATTGTGCCTGTGGCCAGAGGGTCTTGCTGGGGGCTTCATCAATTCCTTCTGGCTCTCCTACATGCTGAGGACTGGTCCAGACCTACCTGCCAAGTATTGGTTGCCTGGATCTTGCTGGTCCCCACAAATCCTGCAAACTCCGTGCAGTGCTTCCCTGCATTTGCCAAGGCTTGTTAGTGGCCCCTCTGACCACTGAGTCTTGTGCAATTCAACAGCCAGCATGCAACAGCTTGTAGACAACTCCTGGCATCTTTCTGAATCACCTGGACTCCACAGCTGCACTTCTTTGTCCACCATCCAACAGGGAAACATTTCTGAGAAGGATGGTCATTGTCCTCCTGTATTGCCTGGGCACATCCGGGTGGTCAGGACTTTGTCAGGTCTTTCCTTAGGTCCTCTTCTTCAGGAATCCATGCCTGGATTTCACCTACCTGGTCCAGGGGTCACAACAGCAGCTTTATCTAGAGCCACCTACACTATCACTAAGGGTTACCTGGACTCAGTACAGGGTGCCTCACCTATAGGTGTGCACCATATACTGAGCCAGCCTCCTACACATACAATCAATGTTATCATGACAATCATTACTTGGAGGCAAGTGGGCTCCATAACACAGCAGCCTTAGATTTAGTTTTTTTCTTGTCATATGTATATCCACATTGCAGGGGGGTTTGTACATAAGCATGATATAATTTTTAAGTGGAGGCAATCTGTCATTGGATGTTTTGCCATCGACACCTGATAGGGAGACTTGTGAGGAGATGTGAGGATAGAGGGCAGTTGCTGTGCCCACTCTTGCACACTTGATACGTCAGCATAGGGGACCACTAAAAGCTCCCCAAAGAAACTCTACCTATCACCACCTCCCCTCCCCCTAAGCACACCCAAGACCAAGAAAAAACGAACCTGCAGCATTTACCACCTGCTCCAAGCAGGTGGTAAATTTGTGTGGCTTTGGATCTATAATTTTTTATTGAGAGTGAAAAACGAGCAGAGTTGGACCCAATATTCCTAGATCTGTGATATTTCACATTGCCGGGGAATTAAATATTAATCTCCTGTAACTCACAGTGAGATATTGGTCAGAATCTTTAAAGTTGGTGCCTGTATCTCCCCATAGTGTTAATGAGCAACTCATAATTAAAGGATAATTTATATGATGACTGTTGTGAGTTTGAAGGTTTGATTGATTGGAAATAGCTCTTAAACAACTTTCTCTTCCTTTCTCTTTTTGTCCACCTCTGCCAGACCAGTATAGTTTTTTCGTCTACTAACCACTATTTTTCTCATCTTTTGGACATTATCTTAAAAATATATATATTTTGTACATGCTAATTTTGATTTGCCTGTTTCACTTTTATACTGCAGCAAGGAAATATTGAAAATCTATTGGACATCAAACGTATGTTTCCATTTGTGTGTAGGGAAGACAGATGAGAACGCATATGGAAACATACGTTTTCTGCATTAAAAAAAGGAAAACATTGCATTCTATTTTTCTCTTCTGAATTTATGAACATTTTAATCCAAATTTATTACACATGTGTTATCTGTGTGTAATCTCAAGGCAGTGTTTTCAACACAATTACCATTAGCCTTATTATTGAAATTAGACTCTCATAAAATAATTACTTTCAATGATATTTTTGATAGTACATAATCAGCTTACAAATAATATGTGTAGAGTACATACACTGTCAGTGGGCTATAGTTACCACAGTAGAAATAAAAAGTACAGAGCAAGATAATGTTACGAGCTGCTTTTGAAAACACATTATTGGTAATTCATGAATTAATAACAAAACTACTGAGGCGTTGTTGAATTCAGACAGTGCATATAATGATGTGCTTTGCATATAATTAGAAAAAAAGGAATTCAAAGCATGGGAAGATGTAGGAAAGCAATCTAAATAATGATATGACCTTAGGCTGTACATTTTCTCTTCTTTATGGTAAATATGATCCCAAATTTAATTAGAAAATGCGAGGTAAATTTCATTAAAACACAAATTAAGGAGATAACACTACAAATAACACAATACAAGGAAATACTTTAATGACAAGGTAGAGTGAAGAATTAAGAAATCAAAATTTTTCTTGATCTATAAAAATGTCGAGTCAAGTTGTTAGGATCATTAAAATGCTTTAAGTTTAATGGAAACATTTCTTCTTGGGCTATTTCATGCACTTGGATGTATGTAAGGCATTGTTTAATTCAAACACCTTTTACCACCGTATTATGAAAGCGAGTTTGTGGAGGTAGTAATGCTTGATTAGTATATTTCTGCTGTGTGTTGCAGTGCATTTTGTTATGGTGGTGAAGTATTTTATTGATTTGTTTTTCTTCTGATTTTAAAATGTTATTTATCCGCTGTGCTTTGGTTGTTGTGTTCTATTTATGTTTTTGTTGTGTTGGTATTTACATTTGTGTTATGTTACTTTGTTCTGTTATGTTCTGTAAATGCTTTAAAGATGTCAAGAAATACTGCTACATTTCTAAGCCAACAGCAGCACATTACTATGGATTGAAAATTCTATGGGTGAAGATAAGAATGTCACGCCCTTTACGCTATCCTATTAAAACCTAAATCTGGGTTTACCATAGAAGGTCATAACTAATAAAACAATTTGATCTAAAAATTAACTAACCTATCAATTCAACCCATAAGCAAGCTTAAGCAATAAAATCATGCAAACAATTAAATCAACCATATAACATGCGCAAAAGTGTTATCTATTGAATACTTCAAAAAAGACAAAAGCTGCATGATGAGTAAACCCTGCCGGATTCTCTGTCTAGATCTTTTAAAAGAAAAATATACATTTGAACAACTACCTTGCAAAGCAAGTAAAACTTATATTTAAATTAAAAGTTACTTGTAATTTAAATTAAAGTTGCAAAATAATAAATAATTAACAAAACACTCTCCCAACTACTATTTCTTAACATGTATTTATTATAAGAAAATACTACTGGCCCAATTCACAAAAGTAAACTTAGACGTTTAGACCAAACGTCTAAGTTTACGATTTTTGGGAATTCACAAAGGACATTTACGAGTAGTATCTTTACGTCTGCACTCAAAATTTCCAAAAAGCAACAGCATAATCTTGACGAACATGGCAAATCATTTTTTATATAAATATTAAACATAGTATTTAAATACATTAGCTAAAGTATTAAATAAAGCTTGAACCTTAAATAATACTGATGTCATAAAATAATATATGCATTTTAAATATTACAAATATAATCCTCATCAACCAAAAAGCCTAATGAACAAACTCTATCTGCTAAACATAAAATAATTACAACATATCAAATCTCTATAACCTAATAACAATCACGTAATAGATACACAAATAATAAAATATAACTTTTCCCACCTAAATCAAATAAATTAAATATGACTTTCTGTTTTGTAGCTGCTGATCATCCTTGTATCCATGCGAACCACAAATGAGGAAACTATTTTCCAAAAAGCCTAGAGAAAAAATGGAAAAATAAAACCAATTCAATAAAGATCCCACAAAGCAATCCAAAGTGTCTAGGAACTGTGTAGAACCAGAAAAAGTGCCTCATTACGACTGTGGTGGTCCAAGGATGGCCACACTTCTGTTGACAGTCGGACCACCACACTCCAGGTGGTCCGACCGCCCAGTTACAACCCTGGCATGGATCCCGATGGCATGATGGGGGTCAGAGTTGTACTCAGCCAGGGAAGTGCTGAACTTAGCACGCCTGGCTGATTACAACTCCCCTCACCACCAGCCTTTCAATGGTGGTCTGACTGCCATGGAAAGGCTGGTGGTGAGGTTGTGCTGGGAGCCACATTGAGGCCCTGCACTTCCCATGCCCTTTGGAAGTTTACAGGCACACCTGACCAGCACCATCAAGCAGACATTATGCATTCTGAGGGTGCTGGTCGGCCCCCATTAAGGGAGGTGAGTGTTATCTTGTAACACTGTTCCTGCTGGTATGACCGGCCAGAACGCTCTTTTGCAATGTCTGATGGGCGGGAACTTGTAATACTACAGGGTGGGATGCCACCGCCATGGTGGTGGCATCCGTCCTGTGAGTTTGGCAGTACCACAGTGAGACTGCCAAACTCTTAGTAAGTCCCAAAGTGTTTTAAAAAGGAAACATTCTTGATTTATTATAAGCCAAACACCTCTCCCAACATCACAATCTGCCCTCAGCTACCGCAAACTGTCTGCATTGTCCTTTATCTCAGCAAAGGTTGTGGGGGGTATAGAAGGGACCCACCATGGACAAATAGCTTATTTCTCCACTGATATCACACTACAGTCGTGAAAAGTGCAGCCCATGCTGTAGCAGGTTGTTCTCAGCAAGGAAAAACTACCCATTTTTTATACAATTCAAATGTTCATGAGCATCAAGAGGAAACAAAAAACAAATACATAACTAATGAGCTGCCCTTTTGCCCTGGTCACATCTATGAACGGGGCACCTGGGAACTCCTTCCAGAAAAGAAGCAGGGTGCCATAGGTGCAGCATCAGACCTTGTCCTTTACAGCAACTGAGAATATTAACATTGTTCTCCCCCACCTAAACTAAACCTTGACTTTAAAAACAGATGTTTGGCAATTGTAGAGGATGCAGATAAGCATACAACCCCCTATAATATTTCTTAATATTTAATAAGAAACAAAGAGCAGTGGAACTATACCATACATAATATATGGTGGCCCAAATACACTGAGCCCTGTGGGGTCATTTTGGGCTTCTGAGCTGGAAGATGAGGGAATTTCCATGTTTTCAATGGTAGAGTATCTAATAGCTTCACTGACACAAACCTGGAGGCACATATGCCAGTGGATCATCAGGTGACAGTGACAGTCATGATATTTTGGGTGTCCACCTTCATGAGATTTCCATGTCAGACACATTAGTCTCTGGCTAGATGTGCTAATATTAATGATACACAGGGAGAAAACTCCTTGCATGTCAAGGTCATTCAGCTTTTGTTTCCAGCAACTGGAAAATAAGAAAAAAATAATGCCATATTGGCTCAGCAAACTTGGCAATTGATCAGCAAATGTACACCCTTTACTTCAATCACCCCACCATCATTTGCAAGGGGAAGCAGATGTCATAGCCTCTATTGACATGGTAGGTGGATTAACTGCCTGTGGAAGATAAAATATGATATTTTAGACTATTTTACATCCTGGTGGTTGGCACCCACCACCATATCTTGACATCCCCAGAATGTTTGATACAGCTCTCACTGATTACAGAATAAGATCAAAATCAGATAAAAAAAATAATACAGTTGTTACTTTGAAGGCAGACCACTGTGCTGAGTGAGTGCTATGTTGTTTAGGGCATGATAAGTAAAGGTTTTAGTTTTAACAAATTAAACTCCCAAATCTGGCGTTTTTTTTGTGTTTTTTTTTAAACACAAGCACTGGCCCAGTCACACAGGGAATTTTCTCTCTGCACTTTAGGGTCATTGTATGATTTCCATGCCCTGGATGACCATTCCTTACATTGCAGTCTTGATCAGGAAAAACTAATGGCAGTCACCTTGCAATAAATAGGGTGTCATGACTGTTACAATCGCCTTGTGGCCCTTTTCAATGGCAGAGCCAGTTGAGGCACCACCAATTACAAGACTTCAGTTTCCCTTCCTCTAAATTGGTTCGGGATATCACAGGTTTGGAGCTGTGGGTAAACCACCAAAGTATGGTGGCTCACCTTCTATATCAAGCTCCAAATGAAGGCCTGTGTCATTTTGTAGTACGATGATCTTAACAAAGCGGCATCTCTTTAGTCATTACTCCATCTGCCAAATCTCTAGGCTCCATTGTAGACTTGGATCTCGTGTTAACTCATTATATCAGCAACATGGACAAATGCATCAATTTCCACCTGCACATACTGACACATTGAATACATTTCATCATCTCATCTCCTGTGATCAGTGGTCCATTTCCTAGTTTTCTCCCGACTAGATTTTGGAAACACCATACAACCATTGCTTCACCCAGATCTATTCTAAACTCAGCTACAAGGTTGTCACACTGTGCAAGCATGAAAACCACATTACCCCTAACCATTGTAGCCTTCATGGACTATTCTTTCCATCAGACTGCCTTCAAACATTGCTGCCTCTTGTGCAGAACCATGAACAAATGTACACTTCCTTGTGATGCAAGACTACTAAATACCTCAGGCAACTCAATGCGTCTCACAGGGCAATTCACATCCCCCTTCTTCACAAAGCTCCTAAATTCAGAATATCAACAGTTTCAGAATGGTCCACCGCTGAAGCAGGCCCTGCGGCCTGGAATATTTTGCCTCCAAATTTCAGAAAGATGATCATCCTGTCAATCTTCCACCAAAACTCAAGGCTCACCTTTCCCAATGATTCCTAGATGAAAATATTCAAAGTAGCCCTAAACTGCACGCATATGCTGGCTGTATATATTGTGGTTTTAAGATATTCAAATCCTCTCCCCCATCTTAATGTTATTCCAAAATGTTTGCGTCATTAAAATGCAAAGTGCCCTCATACTAACTGGTCAAGGCTCATGTTATAAATGTAATAATAATAATAATAATAATAATAATAATAATAATAATAATAACAACAACAATACGGATACTAATACTACTACTACTACTAATAATAATACATCAATACAGACAACGTTTGGAGATTTATTACAGAATCAGTGCAATTGGACGAGCAGGTTAAACAATAAGATAACAAAAAACAGACCCAGACAACTCAGAATCAGACAATCAGGACATGTTCCACAATTATATCAGATTAAACCTCACCGTATTGTTCAAAACACTTAGGGGGTCATTCTGACCCTGGCGGTCGGTGATAAAGCGGCGGCCAACCCAACAGGCCGGCGGACAAAAAAATGCAATTCTGACCCTGGCGGGAACCGCCAACAAAGCCCGCCGCATTAACACTCCGACCGCCACGGCGGAACAAACAAACAGCGCGGCGGTCACCGCCAACAGCCAGGCGGCAGACAATGTACCGCCCACCCTATCACGACCCACCAATCCGCCACCTTTTCCGGGGCGGGAGCAGACATTTCCAATGGAAAACGCTCACCTCGAGACACTCCACGCGGAATCCGGACAGCATGGAACCCGAATTGAACATCATACCTGCTCTCGTCTACCTGCTCATCTACCACGAGTACGAACTCCGGCGCAGACGTCAACGGTGAGTACTGCACCTACGACACACGGGAGGGGGGAGGAAGAAAGGTTACGGGCATACACATATGCGACCCCCCCACCCCCGCAATATGTACACACCAATGCAGAGCAGGAAGTCACAGTGACACCACACAAAGACCCTTTAAAAATACAATGACACAACCAAATTTGGAATAAATTTTCATTTACAAAAAAAGCACCTGGAAATAATTGAGCTACCGTGAAAAATATTTACAAAAACCAAAAAGATATACACATCAGTGTATCACTGAAGTAACAAGTCCTACACATCCTACGAATCTAACATATACGTGGGCCAAGGTTCTGCGAAACAAGGGCAAAGCCCACAAACGAGACCTGAGTCCTTTGGAGAGAACACTGCAGGAGCATCCGATGTCAAAACTACAGGCACCTCAGGGGGAAGGGAAGGGGGGGCCACCACAGCCACATGAGTCCACGACGCCAGATCCACGAGAAGCCACCATGCCCACTGTACCATCCTGGGGAGTGCAAAGCCACAGTCTCTCAAGTCTCTGCAGTGGGTGGGTTGCCCACTGTACCATCCTGGGGAGTGCAAAGCCACAGTCTCTCAAGTCTCTGCAGTGGGTGGGTTGCCCACTGGACCATCCTGGGGAGTGCAAAGCCACAGTCTCTCTAGTCTCTACAGTGGGTGGATTGCCCACTGTGCCATCCTGGGGAGTGCAAAGCCACAGTCTCTCAGGTGGATTACAGAGTCCACTGGTCAAGGAGGAGGCATGGTGGGCACAGTGAACCATAAACAGTGCCTGAGACGGCGGGACCCAGCGGAGCGGTGCTTGACAGGAAGGGCCCAGCGGAGCGATGCTTGAGACGGCGGGGCCCAGCGGAGCGGTGCTTGAGACAGCGGGGCCCAGCGGAGCGGTGCTTGACAGGAAGGGCCCAGCGGAGCGGTGCTTGACAGGAAGGGCCCAGCGGAGCGGTGCTTGAGTCGGCGGGGCCCAGCGGAGCAGTGTTTGACAGGAAGGGCCCAGCGGAGCGGTGCTTGAGACGGCGGGGCCCAGCGGAGCGGTGCTTGACAGGAAGGGCCCAGCGGAGCGGTGCTTTAGACGGCGGGGCCCAGCGGAGCGGTGCTTGAGACGGCGGGGCCCAGCGGAGCGGTGCTTGAGAGGAAGGGCCCAGCGGAGCGGTGCTTGACAGGAAGGGCCCAGCGGAGCGGTGCTTGAGACGGCGGGGCCCAGCGGAGCGGTGCTTGACAGGAAGGGCCCAGCGGAGCGGTGCTTGAGACGGCGGGGCCCAGCGGAGCGGTGCTTGAGACGGCGGGGCCCAGCGGAGCGGTGCTTGACAGGAAGGGCCCAGCGGAGCGGTGCTTGAGACGGCGGGGCCCAGCGGAGCGGTGCTTGAGACGGCGGGGCCCAGCGGAGCGGTGCTTGAGACGGCGGGTCCCAGCGGAGCGGTGCTTGACAGGAAGGGCCCAGCGGAGCGGTGCTTGAGACGGCGGGGCCCAGCGGAGCAGTGCTTGAGATGGCGGGGCCCAGCGGAGCGGTGCTTGACAGGAAGGGCCCAGCGGAGCGGTGCTTGACAGGAAGGGCCCAGCGGAGCGGTGCTTGAGACGGCGGGGCCCAGCGGAGCGGTGCTTGAGACGGCGGGGCCCAGCGGAGCGGTGCTTGACAGGAAGGGCCCAGCGGAGCGGTGCTTGAGACGGCGGGGCCCAGCGGAGCGGTGCTTGAGACGGCAGGGCCCAGCGGAGCGGTGCTTGACAGGAAGGGCCCAGCGGAGCGGGGCTTGAGACGGCGGGGCCCAGCGGAGCGGTGCTTGAGACGGCGGGGCCCAGCAGAGCGGTGCTTGACAGGAAGGGCCCAGCGGAGCGGTGCTTGACAGGAAGGGCCCAGCGGAGCGGTGCTTGAGACAGCGGGGCCCAGCGGAGCGGTGCTTGAGACGGCGGGGCCCAGCGGAGCGGTGCTTGAGACGGCGGGGCCCAGCGGAGCGGTGCTTGAGACGGCGGGGCCCTGTTCAGCGGTACCTGTCTTCACGGCGGGGCCCTCTTCAGCGGTGCTCTTCTGCACGGCGGGGCCCTCTTCAGCGGTACCTGTCTTCACGGCGGGGCCCTCTTCAGCGGTACCTGTCTTCACGGCAGGGCCCTGTTCAGCGGTACCTGTCTTCACGGCGGGGCCCTCTTCAGCGGTGCTCTTCTGCACGGCGGGGCCCTCTTCAGCGGTACCTGTCTTCACGGCGGGGCCCTCTTCAGGGGTACCTGTCTTCACGGCGGGGCCCTGTTCAGCGGTACCTGTCTTCACGGCGGGGCCCTCTTCAGCGGTGCTCTTCTGCACGACGGGGCCCTCTTCAGCGGTGCTCTTCTGCACGGCGGTGCTCTTGCAGTATGTCAAGGGAGTCATACCTGGCCTGGACACCCTGCTCAGTCGCCCTCCGACCGTGCTGTGTCAGGCCTCTTCGGGGAGTGAGTCCTGGGCCCTTTGGTGTCATCCCTTGCAGCCGGGATGGGGCTTGTGGGCCCTCCTGCTCCGCGCTCCTGGTGGTTGTCCTCTCCGCCCTGCTGTCCTTCCGCTCCTCAGATGGGGCTCTCGGGCCCTTGCCTCCCCTGGCTGCTGTGGCCGGTGAAGTGGCCGGAGTCACCTCCTTGGGGGCAGCCGTCTCTGTCCGCTCACGGCGGCCCTTCAATTTCCGGGTCCTCTTGCCTGGGGGGGGGCTGGCTGTCCCCTTGCTGCTCACCGAAGTGTTACTGCCGCCAAAGGGTGGACTCCACATGCCATGCACAACTTGCACTGTAGTAGTTGGGCTGGTGGTGGCTGAGGTGCCCTTGGGACTTTTCCCAGTTGGAGGGGGTGGGTCGGGGGAGGGAAAGAGGTCAAAACTGGAGAGGTAATTTTTCTTGGGACCAAGGTAAGGGGTAGGAGTAGTGGTGAGAGAAGTGGAGGAAGAGGATGTGGTTGTATGAGAGCCAGGTGTGCTGTCCTTGGGTGCAGGTGACTGGGACGTAGGCTGTGGTGAGGTGGTTGGCTGTTGTTTGGGTGTCTGCCTGCGTTTATGTGTCTTGGAAGAGGGGGTGACAGACACAGTGGGAGAGGACACAGGGGACGTGTAAATGCCAGTGGGTGCGGACTGTAGTGGAGGGTTTGCTGGTGGTGGAAGAACTGGCTGATGTTGGGGTGCATGCAGGTGTGAGTGTAGACGTCACAGGGAGGGAGGAGGGAGACGAGGAGGACGGGGACACAGAGGTGGTAGTGACTGTTGATATGTCTGCATCTGTGTGTTGCTTGGGTGAATGCTTGTGTTTTCTGTGGTGCTTATGTTTAGATGAGCTGGCCTTGGGTGTTGAGGTGTGTGCAGGCTGGTCTGATGGTGTGGATGGGATAGGTTGAGGTACAGGAGACAGAGAAAGGGTGGAGGCAGATAGAAGAGGGAGACTGGAGACAGGGACAATGGCTGCCGTCAGTGCTGAGGCCAGAGCAGTGAACGCTAGTTGATGGGCAGCCTGACCTGAATGAATGCCCTCCAGGTAGGCATTGCTCCGATGCACCTCCCTTTCCACCCCCTGGATGGCATTCAGAAGGGTAGTCTGCCCAACAATGAGCGTCCTCACCAGGTCAATGAGCTCCGCACTGAGGGCAGCAGGGGTAACAGAGGCAGGGGCTGAGGTGCCTGGGGCGAAGGAGACGCGCGCCTTCCTGGCCGAGCGGCCACGGAGCGAAGACTGAGGGGCTGCTGGGAGGGCGGTGCTGGTGCGCTGGGTGGCGGCTGTACCTGTTGTTGCGGGGGGCACAGATGGTGCCGCCCCCGCTAGGGAGCTCCCAAACGAGGACGTGTCCGTGTCGCTGGTGTCTCCACCGGCCCCCGTTGTGGTGCTCCCCTCGCCCTCCGGATCACTGGTGCCCTCGGTGTCTGTGTCAGTGCCCACCGGGGCCTGGTGACCTGCAGCTCCCTCCTGCTCCGACGCCAAATCTCCTCCGCCTGATGATGCTAAAACACAAGAAGACAAAGATTTAGGGTGGGGGAGAAATTAAACTAAGTTGAGTGCATGCCTTAGCAATACCCTTTGCGGAGAGGACAGACACAGGTGCCTCGTGCACTAAGTCGCGAACTTGGGGTACACTACTCAGTACTTCTGACTAGGCAAACAGGTCTAGGGACAACACATGCGCACATGGGTGATGCTGGAGCATGGGTAGCTGCACTTGGCACCCTACAGAGGTGGGGGGCGGGGGCACAGGGCCATGCCTAAGGGAGCGGACTACACTACAGAGAGCGCCCGGGCCTAATGTCACCCACAGCCCTCCTCCCCCACCCAGACGCCTCCAATGCGCATACAGATAGGAGAATGTGCGGATACTCACCCCCTTGTGTCTGCTGTGCTGTCCTCAAGCGCCCATCCAAATTAGGGTAGGCCACCGCCAGGATCCGGGACATCAGGGGGGTCATGGTGCGACTGGCACCCCTCCTAGGTCGGGAGGCCATCCCCAGCAGTGTTTCTGCGGTCTTCCTCGTTCCGCGGCGGATGTCCTCCCACCTCTTGCGGCAGTGGGTGCCCCGTCTGTTGTGGACCCCCAAGTTCCGGACTTCCTCGGCGATGGCACGCCAAATATCGATTTTCTGGTGGGCGCTCACCTGTTTGACATGTACAGGGTGGGAAAGAGAAACCGTCACATATCTGCATGTTTGGAGTACATGCCCCCCCCTCCCCAACCTTGTCATGGTTCCCATTCTCTCATCTGTCGTGCGTTGCACTCCCCATTCCCTCCACACCCCACCAACTTACATCCCCCCCCCTCCACACAGGCATAACCCATTCAATGTGCACTGAGTGTACTCACCTGTTGGTCTGGAGGACCGTAGAGTTGCGCATACTGGGGGAGGACCCCGTCCACGAGCTTCTCCAACTCTTCTGAACTGAAGGCGGGGGCCCTTTCACCAGTAGCAGCAGCCATTGTCACTTCCAGACCGAGTTCACAGCAGCACTTGCAGTATAGGTCCTCTCCTGTGGATGATCAGGTCTCGAATGATTGAGCTGATAGAAAATGGCGGTCACGCCCGCGGCGGTGCGTACTGCGGCGGTGCGTCCCGCGACCGCCGGCGCACATCGTCATTGGCTCCTGAAACCCATAGGCTTCAATGTTAACCAATGCGTCTTCGCACAGCGGTCTTCGACCGCCTACCGCCACGGTGTGCCCCGCCAGCGCAGTGACCTCACATCCCATTGTCCCACTTCACAGGTCAGGCATCGGCCATTTCAAGGGCCCACATGGCTTAATTTCTAATGCGTCACACAGGCCTAGGCCTTGCAATGGCACACATACAAACATATCAAACCATAAATTTACCTGTACTGTGCAAGCTGTGTTGTACGTACCTGTGAGTGGATTGACTCTGTACTCCATATTCTCCTTCCTAGGCACCGTCCGCTGGGACTAGCGATGAGAAGGAGGAATCCTCGCGTGTACCGGCCGCTGGTGGACCTGTCGACAATGGAAGAACGCCATATAATACTACGATACCGACTTGACCGTGCCTCCATCCATGAACTGTGTGCCCAGCTGGAGCCAGCCCTGATGTCCCCCATCCGCCAACCCACAGGAATTCCCCCTCTGGTGCAGGTTCTGTCAGTCCTCCATTTCTTTGCAACTGGCTCATTCCAGACAACAGTGGCCATGTCATCTGGGATGTCTCAGCCTATGTTTTCCAAAATCTTATCCAGAGTGTTGTCTGCCCTGATGAAACTCATGCGGAGCTACATCATTTTCCCAGAGGAGGGTGATTTGCCTACAGTGAAAGCTGATTTCTATGCCCTTGGACACATCCCCAACATCATTGGTGCAATTGATGGGACCCATGTGGCTTTAGTCCCCCCAAATGACGATGAACAGGTGTACAGGAACAGGAAGAATTACCATTCAATGAATATCCAGGTGGTCTGTTTGGCTGACCAGTACATCTCCCATGTAAATGCCAAGTTCCCAGGGTCAGTGCATGACGCGTATGTTATGCGAAATAGCAGCATTCCCTATGTGATGGAACAGCTACAGAGACAACGTGTGTGGCTAATAGGTGACTCTGGTTACCCCAACCTGCCGTGGCTACTGACCCCAGTGAGGAATCCCCGGACAAGGGCAGAGGAACGGTACAATGAGGCCCATGGGCGTACTAGGAGGGTGATTGAGCGAACCTTTGGGCTCCTGAAGGCCAGGTTTAGGTGCCTGCATATGACAGGTGGATCCCTAATGTACTCACCAAAGAAGGTGTGCCATATCATCGTGGCGTGCTGTATGCTCCACAACCTGGCTTTGCGACGCCAGGTGCCTTTCCTGCAGGAGGATGGTCCAGATGGTGGTGTTGTAGAAGCCGGGGAGCCTGTGGAGAGTGAAGAGGAGGAAGACTCTGAGGACGACACAGACAATAGGGACAGAGTGATACAACAGTATTTCCAGTAACACCCAGGTAAGAATCACCCACGCCATTTCACAATTGCTTATAGCCTCCTGCATTTGTACTTTCTGTAGTTCCCCACAGATGTTTTTCATTAATTTTTGCCTTTCCCTTCCCTTCTCAGTGCTGTCTGACTCAGTACCTGACTTCTGCTTGGTTCGCCCATGAAATACAGCGTATTGACATTGGTATGTTGTCATGACTAATTGACAGAACAGAAATTGAACAGTAATATGTAATACATTTGTTAATAATACAGCATGACGCAAAACAGATTTGTGTGCAAAATGTGATTTATTTACAGTGCTAGATATCGGTACATGTGATTCTAAGGGTGATGGGTGGGGGTGGAGGAATATCCATGGCAGAGTCCAGTTCTCAGTCTCACAGGTGCATTGTTCTTTTGCCTGTGGAAGGATGGAGCAGAGGCAGTTCATGGTTGGACAGGGTGGCAATGTGGGACAGTGGGAAGACTTGAGGGGGTATGTCCTGCTGGCGGGGGTCTTGACATCCTACTCTGTCTTTTTTTTTGGTCTCAGGCTCCTCTTACAGGGTGGTTGTTCTTCAGCAGGAGGTGGGGTTCTGGGGGGCTGTCGAGGTGTTGGGACCTCCTGTCCACTAGCGCCGGCGGAGGTGGTAGGCTGTTCCTGGTCCGGCATAGTGACAGGGGCCCTGTGTGGTGCACCATGGTCCCGCAACGCGTCCTCTATCCTGTGGAGGGCCAGGACGATGGTCCCCATTGCGGTCCCGATGATTCGCAGCTCCTCCCTGAACCCCATGTAGCGTTCTTCCTGCTGTGCCTGGATCTCAGTGAACCTGGCCAGTACCGTCGCCATCGTTTCTTGGGAGTGGTGGTATGCCCCCATGATGGTGGTGAGGGCCTCTTGGAGAGTGGGTTCCCTGGGCCTCTCCTCCCCCCCCTGTCGCACAGCAGCCCTCCGAGCTGCCCGGTTTCCCCCGGACTCTGTCCCCTGGATGGTGTGCCCGCTACCACTGCCCCCAGGTCCCTGTTGTTGTTGGGGTGTTGGGTTAGCCTGGGTGCCCTGTAGTGGCGGACACACCGCTGATTGAGCTGTCCCAGAGACAGAGGCATGGGCCCGCTGGGTGGGAGCTGTGCTGGTGTTGGCAGAGGGGGTCGGGTCTAGTGTGGCCTGTGGCTGCCTGAGGGGAACCGACTGCCCAGAGGTCCCCGATGGTCCGGGCTGGTCATCAGGTTCACTGTCAACAGAGCTGCTATCCTCAGTGTGGGCCTGTTCCGGTGGTGGGATGGACAGTTCTGGACCCTCCTGGCTGGTGTGTTGTCGTTCGGGTCCTGCATGGGGTAATAGAGTTTGGTTATTGTTTCTGTGTGTGCAATAGCGTGCGTGTTATGGGTGCCCTTGTCCCCCAGTGCAGGCATTCCCTTGAGGGAGGTGTTGTGAGGGTAGTTAGTGGGGGGGGGGTTAGTGCAGTGGTCATGCTTAGGTGATGGGTGCCCATGATTTGTGTTGGCATGCAGGAGTTGGTGTTGGGATGGGTGGGTTGTGCTGGTGAGACATTGTCAGGGAGGATGTGTGCTGGGGGGTTGGGGGTGAGGGTGGGGGTGTGGGTTGGCATGCTGGTGGGGTGGGGGGGATATAGTAGTTGAGATTGGACTTACCAGAGTCCATTCCTCCGGCTACTCCTGCGAGGCCCTGAGGATGCAGGATGTTCAAGACGTCTTGCTCCCACAATGTGAATTCGGGAGGGGTGGGTGGGGGTCCTCCGCCAGTCTTCTGGACCGCGATGTTGTGCCTGGAGACCATCGATCGGACCTTCCCCCGTAGGTCGTTCCATCTTTTGCGTATGTCCTCCCTATTCCTGGGATGCTGTCCCACCGCGTTGACCCTGTCCACGATCCGCTGCCATAGCTCCGCCTTCCTAGCTATACTGGTGTGCTGCACCTGCGAGCCGAAGAGCTGGGGTTCCACTCTTAGGATTTCCTCCACCATGACCCGGAGTTGTTGGTCCGAAAAGCGTGGGTGCCTTTGGGGTGCCATGGGGTGGTGTGGGTGTGGTGTGGGGTGGTGTATGTGATGATAAGTATGTTGGTGAGTGGTGCTTTGTGCTACTATGTGGTGTGTGTGATGGTGTAGTGTGCCTCAGTGTGTCTTGCTTTGGATTGTCTGCTGTGTCTCTCTCTCCTTCTCTCAGTAATTATGGTTGCAGGGGTTTGTGGGTGATGTGGGTGTGTGTTTTATAGTTGGTTGATTGTGTGGGAGTGGTGTGTGTATGTGTATCAGGTGTGTGTATTTCAAATTGTCCAATGTGGCTGTGTTTTGGTGATGTGTGTGTATTCTGACCGCGGCGGTGTGTACCGCCAATGGAATACCGCGTTTGAATGACCGCCGTGTGGATTCGTGGGTCGTAATGGCATGGGCGTATTTCTGTTGGCGTGACGGTGGAGGTTTGGTCATCTCCAGTTTATCGCTGCCCGCTGATGTGGCGGCCTGCAGTGGAGGACGGAATTTTGGAGGTTTGGCCGTTGTGGGTCAGAATGACCGTGGCGGTTGACCGCGGCCGCGGCGGTGTTATGGCGGTCTTCTGACCGGCGGTAAGGGCCTTTTACCGCCGAGGTCAGAATGACCCCCTTAATTTGCTGCACATTTGCAAAATAAAAATATCCTAATTGAAACATTTGTTAACTGCACTCAGTAATTGGAACAGTTGCCCCAGGCAACAGAAGAAAAGATTACCATTTGTAATCAAAACGACTTGTTACAGATAAAAAACACCAGTATGTGTTTCAAAAAACGTTAGTAGGAGGCAATATGCATGAAGGTGCACGTTATATCATTCATATTACCTAATCTATGTGATTACATTCCTTGCAAAATATTTTTTTCTTAAATCAGTCAGTCTTGTGTACATTATAGTAAAAAACAATTGTCCATATCCACAGGCAACATATTTGCGAGGCTGCAGTGAGATGGGGAAGAGACTTTCTGTAGCTTTAAATAATGAGAATTAGGAATTTTCAAAAAGACGACATGATAGACCCAATTCACAATACTATTTTGATATATGCAGAGTAGAATGCTTTGCGTACACCAACAAAGTAAGTGCAATGGCATTCAGATTTGTAAATGTATACTTTCCGTGCGGATGAAACACCTAAGTGCACCAATAGAGTGTAAATCTCTGCACATGAAAATGTAATACTCAGGTGAAAATAAGGGGCTGCCAGAAGAATGGACCCACGAAGGAGTAATATAGAACACAAATATATGTGGCTAAAAAAGTCTTGAATAAAGACGTCACCACCGTTAAATCACTTCATACCACTTTGCACATAGAAACTGCTGCAAATTCACATACAACCAACTGAATGAGGAGAGTAATAGTATAAAGACAAAAGTGAAAAACATTTAATAAATGGTCAATGGTGGAAGAGTTCACAGCCGTGTTTAGTACCGTAACAACTCGCACAAATTCATAAAATGGGGTTAAGAAAATGAAAAATGAGCCAAAATAAAATCTTGCAATTTGATAAGATGGTCACTAGAAAACATACATTTAAAATAATCCACAGATTTATGCATGCAGACCACTGGTCATGTGCGCACCATTAAATTGTAGTCACATCCAAATATAATGTAAATGTAAACACAGTAAATATACATATTCATCAGATAAAAAATCAAGATATTCATGTACTTGCTAATCCAATGTTCGAAGACATTCACAAAACCTGCAACACATTTCTCATTAGCAAACAGATGATTACAGTAGCTTGCAAGGTCATTACTTCCTGTTGCATAATATAGTCTTGCAACGGGGTATACATATAGACCAACCAGCATGTTTTTTCATCAGCTTGTAGATATGGACTGAGGCAACACAGCGCAGGTCTCTGCATTGCCTCACCCTGTGACAGGGAGGTATGCCATGGGTGTTACGGTGGTTGTTCCCATGTAACACCCATGGTATTTAACACATTCCCAGATCTGCAGAAATGTGTAAACCTGGGAATGTGTCAAAAGCCTATGGGGGTCATTCTGACCCTGGCGGCCGGTGACCGCCAGGGTCACCGACCACGGGAGCACCGCCAACAGGCTGGCGGTGCTCCCGAGGGCATTCTGACCGCGGCGGTTCAGCCGCAGCCAGAAAGGGTAAACCGGCCGCCTCCCGCCGGTTTACCACTGCCCTTGTGAATCCTCCATGGCTGCGGAGCGCGCTCCGCAGCCATGGGGATTCTGACACCCCCTACCGCCATCCTGTTCCTGGCGGGTCTCCCGCCAGGAACAGGATGGCGGTAGGGGGTGCCGCGGGGCCCCTGGGGGCCCCTGCAGTGCCCATGCCCATGGCATGGGCACTGCAGGGGCCCCCGTAAGAGGGCCCCGCAAAGTATTTCAGTGTCTGCTAAGCAGACACTGAAATACGCGACGGGTGCAACTGCACCCGTCGCACCCCTGCAACTACGCCGGCTCAATTCTGAGCCGGCGTCCTCGTTGCAGGGGCATTTCCTCTGGGCCGGCGGGCGCTCTTTTGGAGAGCGCCCGCCGGCCCAGAGGAAATGTCTGAATGGCCGCCGCGGTCTTTTGACCGCGGTGCGGTCATTCAGCGGCGGTACCTTGGCGGACGGCCTCCGCCGTCCGCCAAGGTCAAAATGACCCCCTATGTCTCCTACCAACACAGTGTGCATCTGCAGTAGGAAGCTCATGGCAAGATGGGCAAAAATCTGGCCCTACCGCCCACCCCAGAGGAGGTTAAGGAAGACGCAACAAAAGAAATACATTATTTCTCCTCGTTTTTTCTTTTTCTATGTGTGCTGTAGTATGCACCACACAAATAAATAGGAAAACACCTCTTGTGATTGCTATTGTGCAGGAAGGTGTCCCTTCCTGAACAAAAACAATCATGCCTGCAACGCAGAGACTCTTGCACCTCTGTGCAAGGGTACCTGTGTTGGTGCATGGCAGCCAGGAGTGTGCTAGAGCAAGGGAAAAAGACAGGAATGGACTGTATCTCATAGATACAGCACATTTCTGCCCTTTATTTTGATGCAGTGCACAGCAGCAAGAAGGCTTACAGCACTGTCCTGCGCCAAAAGCTTGAAAATATGCCCGTAAGTCCTCTGGCATGATCCACGTCCTGCATTGGCCAAGTGCCCCTAAGTCTAAGTTTGCACATACACAATACATTTCTGGATTTACACTTCATATTACCACGTCTTGTTCGCTGTGCTGGGACAGGGTTGAATCAAAGATGACATGTGGGAAATATTAGTGTCACACCATTCCACTGTTTGCTACACCTTGATGCAACAGCTATAAATCCATGAGAACACAAAACACACGAGTAAATGATTCATGTGCCTATCACATATGTATCGTGTTTTTAGATGTGTCGCCTGCATCACTATCTTTCTCCTCATTTATTGTGCTTAGATTAAAACAGCCTCTGTGTGTATTTGTACACCTACTTTCAACAGTTCAAACTAGGTAAGTATGTGAAATAAGATGAGCTGGAAGAACTTCCACTTGCACTCTAGGATCAAACCGCTAGACACGTGGGGGGAGTTAAAAACACAGCAACATACAAAACGCAAATTCACCTTAAAGGATGATTCTGGAGAAGGTCTAGTTAGACTTCCTTCTTCAGATGAAGACTCATAAAAATGGCAGAATGGAAATAAGTAATTGTTTCATAATTTTCAAAGTCAATTCTTACGTACGCAAGGCACTCTGATATGTAAATGTAAATCTATAATGGTCATGATTCTGTGTCGGGTAGAGCAAATTACCACATGGAATGAAACTCTTTAATAAACCAAGACTCGTTGGATTTTCCAGTTCCTTTTTTCTGATTATTTAAGACTTATCACACCAGGTCAGACTACCCCTGCTTTTGACAGGGAGAGAATACACTGACTCCTCATGCCAGAACAAATATCCCTTTCCTTCCCCTACTCCCCACACCATTCTCTCTCTCGCCCACCCCACATCTAGGTCCCTGTATACGTTTACCACCTGCTTAAAGCATGTCTAGCTAGCACCTTCAAACATTTCACTCACCCATGGAAGTTCTAAGCTGTTTATACAGAACAGACGTACATGGTTCCGTGAGGCTGGTCATCCACTGTATTCTGTTATCCCTGCAGCAATAAGAGATGTGTGCCACCCACCTTTGCAATGTTGTTTTAAAAGAAATGTTATGTCTTCTGTTTGCACTGGGGTCGAATTCCGAGTGGTGTTGTTTTTAACGCCACAGTTATCACCAGGTGTGATAAGGACATCATACTTCACTGAATTTCAGCTGATCAAACCTGACAGAATGTAAAGAGGAAGAGTTTACAGTATTAGCAATAACGTGCGCATTTTGGTGATTTAAGCACTCATATCTACATGGTAATCCCCAAAGACTCGAAATATATGACAATTGTTGCATCAGATAAATTCATAATAACTCAGTGTGATTTTTATTTGATGGAAACATATCCTGTCTGACTGAGGCCTCTCGTTATCAGAATCTTTGTAGTTTAAGTTTTAAGACAAAAGTACTCAGCATGTATTATCAATGTCACATGATGACATACACTACAGGAGGCCTGTCTCGCTCTTTCTCTCTCTCTCAGACACACACCCACACACGTTCTCTCTCTCTCACACACACACACACACACACCCGCCACCACTGCCTCTACAGCAGAAAACGTGCCCCAATAGAGGCATACCATAGCACTCCAAACAGTTCTGGGAGGCAAGCAGAGATGGTGTCTAGGGTTTAGGCTAGAGTGTCTTCATAGCCTGACCCCACTCTCATCCTTCAACAAGCAGTGCCTGTCCATCAGATGACCACTGGTCAAAGGAACATTTTGTGCCTAGCATTTCTGAGCCTCTTATATCCCCGAACCTATCTCAACTTCTTGCACGCCCAAAGCCAGAACAAGCGTTGCTAAGGCAGTCAGTTGTGTGACAGAATGCCATCCAGCAAGTAATTGTGAACGGTTATTCTGTCCCTTCAGGATGCACTGGCTGTTCACTAACTTATATTGCTAGCTTTTTTCTCTTGATGTGTCTCCGTGGCACTTTATGAACTCTTTAATGTCCTACTGATTTCCTCACCTAAGTCCCTACCTCTCTTTGTGATCACCAGCAGAAGGTGGCTGGTGCGGATGTCATAGATGACATGACCACGCCCAACAAAATCATTCTGCTTAGAGGATAAGGAAAAGGATTACCATGCACTTTACTAACCAACCATAGGCTAGCAAGACGCCACAAAGACTAGGTTCAGGAGTCCCTTTTGTTTGAATTCAACTTCCCTTTTACATTGGACTTTGGAATTTGGATTTGATTTTTAGTCATGTTCATTCTCTTTGGTGTGTTTTACGTGAACTGTGTGTTTTCTATTATGGTCTGGCCTGGTCAACGTTTTTGCTGCATACATACTGTCCAAGTAGATGATTCATCTGAGCAGCAACTGCTTTAATTGATATATAGCTATGTACATTCCCTAGACTACCATCACCAAACCTTACATCTAGCATACTGTACTTCCATCTCCTTGCACCTCCTAGTATTTTTTGAAGATTTTTTTAATCAGTTGTTAACTTTATACTGACATTATTTGTTCCCATCCTGTAACAAAATGCCTGATAAAGTTGGTGTGACAGTGTCAAAATTAGGCATAATTCTGTCGTAGTTTGACTCTTGCTCTAGGCAAGACTGCTAGTTTAAGAATGACGGTACTTATGTCTGTAGGTGACTATGCCAGTGCTACAAGTCACAACTGTTGTCCCAACCCTCCCAGCTCACAAGCAGCACCTCACCAGAAACCCAAACCGTAAAAGGTGATTAATACCCTAGCATAATAGGCCTAACCTCTAACCTAAAGGAGAACTAGCTATGTAAATCCTAATCTGCCATGCCATGTCCAAAAGAAGAGCACCAAGCCCTCGTTACCTTGGAATGAGGTCTCTAGCTCAGACTCCGTAGGGACACTGTGACTGGGTCAGTGTCAAGGCGACTTGCAGCATCAAATAACAGCGATAACATCTGGTCGGAATCCCTCTGACTCTCTGTTAAATGCAGACTATTTATACAGATCTACTTGGAACCCTGAAACAATTCCCTCAAAAGCCTGAAGTGGGTAAATACCTAAAGTGAACACCTACAGTTTGTTTATCTTTGTCGCTTGATATTGACGCCTTACCGCAGTGGCACTGATAACACAAATTAAACATGGGCCTAACTAAAAACAAAGCAGCCATCTTAAAAGATTTAATTTAAAAAATGTGCTAAAACAGTGCAAGCTAAGTACGGTAAAAGTCATACAGTGATGGAGGCACAAGTCTGCAAGCCAAAGGCTAAGCTAACTTCTGTATCTGATTAAAACAAACTTGGATTCACTACACCCTCCCCACTGCCGTAACAAGTATGACGCCATGACTTGACGCCACCGAAGGTGACTGAATCCAAATGCTAAAAATGCTCTGGACTAAAAGCATAAAACTAGCTAAAAAATCTCATTTAAAATGTGTTAAAATCAATAGCTAAAAAACATACAAAGAGAGATAATGTCGACCATGACAAGCACAGCAGGCCAAAGTAAGGGCAATAAATATATAATTTGGATTTGGTGTAACAAGCCAATCATCAAATTGTTTAACAATAGTCATTACCTTGAAAAGCATCTTCAAAGCCATTGAATGGAAATGACCTCAAAAAAGAGGCCACATCGTCTGATGTTAGATCGATCACAGGATGGGCAGATGGATCCACGGAGCAGTAGTGCTTTGTAGTCTCTTGTGCTGGTCCACATCCAGTAGTGCCATCCTCCATAATGCAAAGAGCCAACTCGTTCAACAAGGAAGGCTCATAAGTGGCCTGGTGGATCAGCCTCAGTCTCAAGGGGCACGGCCGTGAATGAACATCAGACCTCATCGGGAACATCAGAAGTTCTTGGTCCACAGGAGGCAATGGCATAACAGCAAGACACACTGTAGGCAATTGTTCGAAGAGGCGCCATATGCAGCAAAAGACTGGTTGTATGCACCATAGGAGTGGTCAGAATGACCAATCACTCCCCAATTCCTCCAGCAAGGAAGCATCGAAGATCTGAACCATGCATTCACAGCACAGTTGAGCTGGTGGTAGCGGCTTCATTGCTTTGCGTAGCTGTAAAGACACAACCACTGTGAATCAGAAAAAATAGCAGTAGTATTCTACCAATCAATGCCAAAATTATAGGAATGCCGCCAAACACACTTGAAAACAGTGAATGGGTGGCCGATGGGATGACTCCAAAGACAGTCTGAAAGATGGACACGAATCCAGACCTGCCAGCCTTAAAGAAATGAACAATCCCAGTAGTGCTTGAGGCGTTGAATATTCTGGATACAAGTTCTTCAAAGTGCTTGGGGAAGTTGGTATTTAATAGGCTTGTATCTCGGTTGATGATCTTGCTATCTGGAGAGCATACGTCTCTCTAGCTGATGTCAACGTGACTTGTTTTTTTAAACAGTAGCACCTTTAGTCTGCTCAGCTTGTCATGATTTACATTAACAGCATCAATGTGAGGCCCATTTCTGATACTTTTATCTCCTTTGTGGGGGGCAATAAAACCTGTCCACAACACGTAATGACCTTAGAGACAAAAATTTCAAAGACAATTCCTGGTCACATATTGCAACATCTTTGGTCACTCAGCACCACGTAACTTCCATTCAAAAGTACATGAAATGCTGGTTGAATCAAAGGGACGGGAGTATCCTTAAAAAAACAGGCCTAGTTCGCAACCCCTGGAATGCAAAAGCCATAAAGGGACACCTGGTTGCAGATCATTGAATGACTTTCAGTAGTCTCACATTCGCTTCCACTAAGAAAGACCTCTGTTTCGCCAGTCAGACATTTTTAATCAAAGGGCAACTCCCATCCTTCTTTAATATAGCTATCGCCTAGTCTCTCGTGCCTGTCCACAGCAATATGTTTCAGGCATTTCAAAAAACGAAAAGTGGAAATGGGCAGATTAATAATGCCATGTAGGAGCCATACTGTGGAAGGATTCTCTGCAACTGTGAAAGGCAACTTTTCTAACTTCTCTATATGAAGCATGGTGAAACTCGCTTCCCTTTTAGCAGTTTTCTGCTGTTCCCTGGATAAATTAAAAGCAGTGAACAATTCGCTAATGTATTTCCATGGAATTTGGCTATTTTTCAATATCTGTAATGTCCAACGTAGCTGCATGATGGAACACACCTGACTTTGCCCATGATATAAACGGGACAAGTCTGTCTGAATGATATCTATCACAGACGACACTGTGTTTGTCAGTAAATAAAATCTGTTGGACAGAGTGTTAATGCCGCCATTGACAACAACTAAAGCCTTTTCTAAGTTTTCCTTATCTATTTGCCTCAAATACGCAGCAGCTTCTATTTGAGAAAGCTTCCAGATCTCATTATACATAGCATATATTAATCTTTTAGAGCGTGGATTTCTAGGACTAGCAAAAAGTCCTGCAAGTCTACATCCTCAGAAAGAGTGTTAAGATGTTCTTTAACTGCGGCTAATGTGTTAGACTGTATCCATTGTTTGCACAGTTTACCCACAGTGCATGTTGTAACTATACCTGTGTGTTGACCCGAGACAAAGCGAGTGTCTGGCTGGCTAATCTTGAAACCCCCTGAGGAATTAAAAAAACGTGCCTGACATCCATTGGTGTCTTTTGGCCAAATTAACCACCCGCTGGGACTGGAAAGTGAAGAATTATAGGTACCAGCCTGAACCTCAGCATCTAGCTCTTCCTCTGTGACATTCAGGAAGAATTTCCAATCATTAAACTTCGCCAGTGTGGGGATACTGGGCATGTTCATTTCTTTCATTTTTGCTAACCCCAGACTGGACGTCTGTTGAATGGTGTCATTTAAAAAGATCATTTGCACAGGAATCAGGCATGCGCTAAATAAAGCTTCCCTACCCTATATTTGCCAATCTTGAGTTCCCCATATACTCTTTAAACCTTCAACTGCAAGACGGGAAAGAAAAGAGTCTGAATAGATCAGCTTTGTATCAGTTAGCAAAATGTTCCTAATTTTGGACGGATGTAATTTGAAATAATATGACTCATGATTTTTTGTGTCATGCCCAGAAAAATAAGTGAATTCATCTGTGTAACGTTTTGGGGTCCCCGCAGGTGGTGTCGAACAGTGTTCCCACTGTGTGTAGTTAAATACTGTTCTGTGTCTAGTGGTACGGTGCAGGTAGTAATGTCCCCAGTTATTGTAACAAAACATTTCCCCATAATTCATTGTACGTCAATATACATCATCACTTTCAAACACTAAATAGTCCTTCATTTCAGTTAACATGGAGTCAACTGTATGGACATCCCAATCATCAGATACAACACCCGGTGTGTTTACATCTGTCATAGAAGTTTTAAATACAAATGGAACATGAATAACCTCAGTAGGCCCGTATATATCAAATGGAACGTTGTCTGACACAATCTCACCAGGAATTGGCACAGCTGAAATGTTCACAAGGGACAAGTTTCGTAGGACATTATGGCCCTCATTACAACCTTGCTGACGGCCGCCAACATACCATGACCGCAGCAGTATACCGCTACTGGTATTATGACCCACACAGAGAAATCCACCACAATACAGACAAGTCCTCCAGACCAAAGGTCAGTGAAAAAGTGGCGGTACCAAAACCCACACCGTTATGCCAACAGAAATACGCCCACAGTATCAGGAACCTCGAATCACCGCAGTGGTCTTTCAACCGCGGTAAACCATTGGCGGTACACACCTCTGCACTCAAAATACACACACACTTACAAATCTACACCACATTGGACAATTCAAACTACATACACCTGACACACATACACACACACCACACCCACACACCGACACCACTATAAAACACACACCCACATTACCCACAAACCTTTCAATGAAAAAAAAGATTGCCAACAGAGAGAGAGAGAGACAAGCAAGGAGCACCCACTCAATCTGAGGCACAAAACACCATCACCCATACACCATACACGCACCTCACAGCACACACCACAACACATCACCCAACACACCCTCACACACCCCAGGTTTTTCAGAGGAGGAGCTAAGGTCATGGTGGAGGAAATCATCGGGGTAGAGCCACAGCTATTCAGATCACAGGTGCAGCAGACGTCCATTGCATGGAAGATGGAGCTATGGTGGAGAGTCAGAACAAGGGATGACATTAGGAAGAGGTGGAACGACCTACGGGGGAATGTGCATTCCATGGTTGCAAGACACCAGATAGCCGTACAGAGGAGTGGCAGTGGACGCACCTCCTTCCCTACAACTAACAACATGGGAGGAGCAAGTCTCTGTGATAATGCATCCTAAGGGCCTCACAGAAGTAGCAGGAGGACTGGACTCTGGTAAGTCAAATATTAACTACTATATCCCCCACCCTACCTGCATGCCATCACAAACTCCTACCCCTCACCCCCATCACTCCACCACCTCACATATACCCCACTATCACAACCTACCCATCACAATACCAAGCCCTGCATGCCACACTAATGCATGGACACCCATCACAGACCAGCATGGACCCCCATTAGAGAGAATCACCTAGCCCACAAAATCACCACGCACACAAGGCAAAGCTGAAAGGGTAATCACAGCCATACAGGGAGGCACACCCATGCACAAGATGGCACACGCAGATACAATAACACTACATTTTCATCCCCACAGGACCCCCACTCAACGTCACCGGAGAAGAGGTGCCACCAACATCCAGCCCCCCCACAGAAGAGGCCCACAGTAATAACAGCAGCTCTGCACGCCTGGATCACGATGACCAACCTGGCCCATCAGGGACCTCTAGACAGTCAGTTACCCTGCCACAGACCCATACCACCACAGACCCTCCCCCCTCAGGAAACACCAGCACAGCACCCACCCAGTGGGCCCATACTACTGCCCCCAGGACACATCAATCAGCAATGTGTCCACCACTACAGGGACCCCAGGCAACCCAACAAAACCAAGAAAATCAGGGACCTGGGGTCAGTGGCAGTGGGCACACGGTTCAGGGGACAGAGGCACAGGACAACAGGGAAGCTGGGAGGACTGCTGTGCGACAGGGGGAGGACAGTCCCAGGAAACCCACTCTTCACGAGGCACTTGCAGAGATCCTGGCAGCATACCACCATTCCCAGTACACCTTGGGCCAGATACTGGGCAAGTTGCAGGAGACCCAGCAGGAGACCCAGCGGCTGTAGTAGGGACAGTACCTGGGGATCAGGGAGGACCTCAAACACATCCACACCATCTTGGTCACCATAGCAGGGGTGCTGGCTGACATGGCCAACACCATGAGGGAGGCAGTGGCACACCAACTGGCCCTGACAGTAGCCACACCGATGAACAGCCCTCCATCTCCGCTGGCACTGGTGGACAGGAGGCCCCACTACTGGAACAACAGGCCACCAGCACCACACCCCCTGCAGAAGGAGAACCACTCCGCAAACAGTCCCCTGCGATCCAGGCAGAAGCCAGAGAACATTGCCAAGACCTCCGCCAGGAAATTGGACTCTCCTGATTTTCACCCTTCTGTCCCACTCTGTCACCCTGTCCACCTTGAACTGCCATTACTCCCCTTCCTATGCCCCATTGATCAATGCACCTGTGATACCAAGAGCCTGGACTGTAACTGGACATTCCTCCACCATCACCCCAACCCATTGCACACCCCCGCTACTTATATGCACTTAAATAAACACCCTGGGAACAAATACAATTCTGGAGTCTGTCAATTGATTGAAAAATGTATTAGTACAACAATCTGAAAACATTGCAATTCATATGTACAAGTATACAGTATATACAGTGGTATGACTTGTAGTGGGCAGCAGTAAACACACAAGGAGCCAGAGTGGGGCACAGGGATCTGAAAATAGAGATGCCAAAGGGTACAGTAAGTGGCCATAGACATAGGGAAATCAGGCTGCCATGTACAATGTCCAACAGAAAACTGAAATATAAAGTGAAGTTACAGTGTCCTACCTGTGTGTCACTGGAAGTACTGCTGTATGAGAGAGCTTCTGTTGTCCACATCTTCATCCTCTGACCTCTCTTCCTGACTGTCCACAGGCTCCACTGCTGCCACAAGACCATCTCCAGGCTCATCCTCCTGCAGAAAGCGCACCTGGTGTCTCAAGGCCAGGTGGTGCAAAATGCAACAATGATCTGGCACACCTTCTTGGGGGAGTAGTACAGGGATCCACTTGTCAGAAGGAGGCACCGGAACCTGGCCTTCAGGAGGCAAAAGGTTCTCTCAATTATCCTCCTTGTTCGCCCATGTGCCTCATTGTAACGTTCCTCTGCCCTTGTCCTGGCATTCCTCACTGGGTCAGTAGCAATGAGAGGGACAACTGTTAGACACACACTAACCCTTAGGGACAACCCCATACCCAGACATCGACATATAGTGGGTGGGGACCTTGGGCTCACCTATTAGCCACACCCAGTGACTCTGGAGTTGAGCCATCACATATGGGATGCTGCTATTCCTCAAGATAAAGGTGTCATGCACAGAGCCAGGATACTTGGCATTCACATGGGATATGTACTGGTCCGCCAAACACACCATCTACACATTCAGAGAGTTATAGCTTTTTCTATTCCCGAACACTTGTTCATTTCTCCGGGGGGGGGAGGGGGGGACAAATGCTACATGTGTACCATCAATGACACCAATGATGTTGGGGATATGCCCCAGGGCATAAAAGTCAGATTTCATTGTGGCCAAATCCTCTACCTGGGGGAATACGATGTAGCTGCGCATGTGTTTCAGCAGGGCAGCCAACACTCTGTTCAACACTTTGGAGAACATTGGCTGTGACATCCCTGATGCTATGGCCACTGTTGTTTGGAAGGAGCCCCTTGACAGGAAAAGGAGCACTGACTGGATGTGCACTAAAGTGGGGATACCTGTGGGCTGCCGGATAGCTGAGATCAGGTCTGGCTCCAATTGGGCACACAGTTCTTGGATTGTGGCCTGATCAAGTCTGTAGGTTAGGATAATGTGTCTGTCCTCCATTGTCGCGAGGTCCACCAGGGGTCTGTACACTGGAGGATGTCTCCATCCCATATTCATCCTCAGCGGTTGAAGCCTAGGGAGGAAAACGGTGAGCAGAGGGTCATGTTCACACATCTATTAAAATAATGATGCATCACTTCATTTTCAGAACCAGCATGTGAATCTGAGGGTTAGTTGATGTGCCAATGTCTGCTGTGACGCAGTTAGGTGCCATGGCCTGTGCCCCCCTGAAAAGGCAGCTGTCTGACCTGTGAGGGGGACAAATGGAAATTAGGTAATTCCGCATGCTTTGTACACCGTTGCGGTAGGTGGTTGACGACTTCGCATTGGTTATCATTGGGCCCTATGGGTTTCAGGAGCCAATGGCGATGTACGCCAGCGGTGACGGTATGCACCGCCGCGGACGTGACTGCCATTTTCTATCTATTCACTCACTTGCTACCTGACCCTCCACAGGAGAGGACCTACACTGCAAGTGCTGCTGTGACCTGTGTCTGAAAGGGACCATGGCTCATGTGTCTGGGGAAAGGGCCCCTTTCTTCACTGCAGAGGAGTTGGAGAGACTGGTGGATGGGATCCTACCCCAGTACACTTTACTCTCTGGTCCTTCAGACACACAGTTGAGTACACTGTGAGCATGATGAGTGGGCCATGAATGTATGGAGTGCTGTGTGTGCAAGCCACAGGTAGGGTAGGGCTGAGGTGTCCTGGGCAGAGTGCTGCATGTATGGTGGTCAATTTATGTGCGTTAGGGGATGGGAGGGATATGGTGGGCCATGAGTGTGTCAGTCCGGACGGTATGACTAATCCCTTTTCTGCTATATTTTTCCTGCAGGTCAGCGGCCATCAGAAAAAGGGTATTTGGCGTGCCATCGCCAAGGAGGTGCACACCCTGGGGGTCTTTGACAGGGGGAGCACCCACTGCCGCAAATGGTGGGAGGACCTGCGCCGCTGGGCAAGGAAGACAGCGGAGGGCCAGCTGGAGCTGGCCTCCCAACGAGAAAGGGGTGCCCCTCGTACCCTGACCCCCCTGATGTTCCGCATCCTGGCGGTAGCCTATCCGGGTTTGAATGGGCGCTTGAGGGCATCACAGAAGCCACAAGGGGTGAGTACAAATTCTGGTTCATGACTTTGCGTGCGTTAAGGTTTTACCTGGGTGGGGATGTGGACTGTGGGTACCCCCAGGCCAGGGCAAACATGGCAGGGTAGGTCCCTTGTTGGGCAGGCTCTGACGCACTCCAACCCCAATGGTGTTAGTGGGCGTCTACTACTGGTCAGGGCCCTGTTTGTTTCAGGTGTGCAACTGATGGCATTGTGCTATGTACCCCATGGGCTGGTGACCAGCTCTGTAACTGGTAGTGCATGGCCTAGTGCATAGGGCTGCTCCCTGTGTGTTGTGTACGCCAACGGTAGTGTTGTTGCTGGCATTGACCAAGTGTATCCTCTGTCTCTGCCCCCCTATTTGTTTTGTCACCCTGTCCTAGTGTGCTTTAGCATCGTCTGGCGGAGGAGCAGAGGCACCGGCGATGGAGGGAGTTGCATCCCGTATGGGCCTGGAGAGCGACTCCACCGAGGGTGAGGGCACCAGTGGGACGGAGGGCGAGGGGAGCACCATGACGGAGACAAGAGGGGACACTACGGACAGCGACTCCTCCTCCGATGGAAGCTCCCTGGACACCTCTGTGCCCACCCCAAAAACAGGTACAACCGCCACCCCAGTAGCCCCTCAGCGTGCTTCCCGTGCCCGCTCACCCAGGAGAGTGGGCATCTCCTTCGCCCCAGGCACCTCAGAACCTGCCCCAGTCAGCCCTGCTGCCCTCAGTGAGGAGGCTATTGACCTCCTGAGATCCCTCACTGTTGGGCAATCAACCATTCTGAATGCCATCAAGGGTGTCGAGAAGCATTTGCAACAAACAAATGCATACTCTGGTCTGGCGGCCCAACAGAGAGCATTTCAGGCTATGGCCTCTGCACTGATGGCAGCCAATGTCCCTGTCTCTAGCCTCCCCCCTCCAACTTCCTCTACCCAGTCCCAATCCCCTCAACCCCAGCCTATCCCAAGCACACGTTCAGACCAGCATTCACCCAAATCAACACACAGAAGTGGCTCAGGCAAACACAAGCACCACACTTTATCTCACAGGCACTCAGACAAGCACCATCCCCATGCAGACACACCAACATCCACTGCCTCCACTGTGTCCCCCTCCTCCTCCTCGTCCACATCCATCCCAGTAGCGTCTCCACTCACACCTGCATGCACTACATCCTCATCCACTACCTCCATCACCAGCATACCCATCACTACACCCCTCATGGGCAGTCACCACCTCCACATCCATGCACGCGTCCCCTGTGTCCTCTCCCACTGTGTCTGTGACCCCTCCTCCCAAAGTACACAAACACAGCACACACCCACCCAACAGTCATCCACCTCACAACAGCATCCAGCTAATGCACCTGCACACAAACACAGCAGACTGACACCTCCTACAACCACTCCCTCTTCCTCCACTCCCAAACCTTTACCCTCTTCCTGCCCCAATATCCCTAAGAAGCTTTTCCTGGCACTCATTGACCTCTTACCTCCCCCTTCCCTCCACCGTCCTTCCCCTCAGGCCAGGGTGGCCAAAACCCAGCCCAGCACCTCAGCCACTAAGTCCATGTCCACTGTGGTTCCTGCAGCTGTCAGAGAGTCAAAGGGGGCACCCGTCAGCCAAGCCAGTGTGCCACCAACCCCTGCCAAGGCAAAGAACATTCCGCCACCTGGCAAGGTAAAGAAGGGGACAGCATCCAGCAAGGGGAAGGAGCCACAACCACCCAGCAAGGCCACCTCAAAGACTCCAGCTGCCAGACCCAAGGTGACACCACAATCTGCCAAGGGCAGGAAGGGGCACAAAACACCAGCCAAGGCACTTCAGCCGTCCGAGCCTGCAGGTGAAGGGCTGGTGGCTATCAGCACAACTGCCAGCACTGCCACCTGTACCGTGGCCAGCACAGCCACGTGCACCACTTCAAGCACCGCCGCAATCACTGCCACCTGCACCACCACCTGCACAGCTGCAAGCACCACTACTGTTAGCAGCAGCAGACCCAGTGGGCAGCCGTCTGAGGCTGCAGGAGAAGGGCTGGAGGCTCCCACACCACCAGCAGCACCAGCACCTGCACCGCAGCCAGCACCGCCACCTGAACTGTGGCCTGCACCACCGCAAGCACCACCACAATCACTGCCACCTGCACCGCCACCCAGTGGGCAGCTGTCCGAGGCTGCAGGAGAAGGGCTGGAGGCTCCACCACCACTGGCAGCACCAGTACCTGGACCGCAGCCAGCACCGCCACCCGCACCGCCGCAAGCACCACTACTGTCAGAAGCACCAGCCTCAGTGGGCAGCCGTCTGAGGCTGTCGGAGAATGGCTGGAGGCTCCCCCCATCTCTGGCAGCACCGGCACCTGTACCGTGGCCAGCACCGCCACCTGCACCGCCACAACCACCGCCACAAGCACTGCCCCAAGCACTGCCACCTGCACCGCTGACAGTAGCACCACTGCAAGTATCAGCAGCCCCAGTGGGCAGCCGTCCGAGGCTGCAGGAGAAGGGCTGGAATCTCCGCCCACTACTGGGCTTTCCGAGGCTGCACCCCCACCAGCACTGGCACTGCCACCACTATGCAGCCATAGCCACCGGCGGATGGACTGTAGCCCTGCCTCCATGGACTATCATGCATCCTGGTCACTGCAAATCTTGTGGCTCTGACACCCAGGTGAGGGACTGTGACCAGGCACCCCCCAAGTGCTGCATCACTGGGCACAAAGCCCCCTCCAGAACCAGTGGACAAAGGCATCCATTCACCGTATCCTTGGCAGGATGAAGCACCCTGGGCAAAAAGCCCCCTCCAGAACAAGCGGAGAAAGGCATCTACCCACCCTCTCCTTGGCAGGATGAAGCACACTGGTACAAAGCCCCCTCCAGAACCAGTCATCCACTTGAGAGACTGTGGCCTTGCACTCCCCAGGACCAATCAGAGGGCAAACCACAACTTGAGAGACTTGAGAGACTGTGGCTTTGCACTCCCCAGGACCAAGCAGTGAGCAAACCACCTACTTGAGAGACTCAAGAGACTGTGGCTTTGCACTCCCTAGGACCAAGCAGTATGCAGACCACCCACTTAAGAGACTGTGGCTTTGCACTCCCCAGGACCAAACAGTGGGCAAACCACCCACTAGAGAGACTGTAGCCTTGCACTCCCAGGACCAAGCAGTGGGCAAACCACCCACTTGAGAGACTTGAGAGACTGTGGCTTTCAATTCCCCAGGACCAAGCAGTGGGCAAACCACCCACTTGAGAGACTGTGGCTTTGCACTCCCCAGGACATCGCTGTGGGCATGGATCCCCCTTCAGGAGAAGTGGCGTTGTCCCATCTTCCGGCTGAGGTACCCCCCTTCCCCTTCCCCCTGAGGTGCCTGTGTGTTTTCGACCTGATGCCCCTGCAGTGTTCAGTCCGTATTGAGGCAGGAGTCAAGTGTGGGCTTGGCCTATATGTTTTGGCCCAGTAGGCCACCGACATTTTTGAGTGGACATTGTCCCGCCTTTTGTACATATTGTATATTTTGTAAATACTGTTTTTTAAATATTAACATATTTCTCAGAATTACTAATATTACATTAATTTGACTCCATTCCTTTTGTCCTTACGTTATTCCAGAGGGTTATGGGGTGTATATGTGATGTTGTTGCATGTGTTTGTGTGTATGCTGTTGGGGGTGAGGGTGGGGGTGGGGGTGTTCCTTGTTGCGTGTGTGTTACACTCTTTATTTCCTCCCCCCCTCCACTATGTGCCAGGTGCAGTACTCACTGTGATCGTCGTCGCCACCATTGGTACTCCTGGTATATGAGAAGGTACACCAGCATGGGGAGGACCTGCAGCTCAGGCTCCATGGCATCCTGGTTCTTCCTTGAGTGACAAGAGGTGAGTGGTTTCCCTTCAGAGTACTGTTGTGCGTTGGTACCGCCCCGGAAAAGCTGGCAGATTGTAATGGGGTGGGCAGTACATTGTCTTCCACCTGGCTGTCAGCAGTTACTGTTGCGGTGTTTGTTGCTACCACCGTGGCGGTCGGAGTGTTAAAGTGGCTGTCTGTGTTGGCGGTTTCCTCCGTGGTCATGATTCCATTTTTGTTACCACCGGCCTGTTGGCGGTTTTACCGCCCCTTTAACACCGGCCGCCAGGGTTGTAATGAGGGCCTATGTGAGGAATGGCATGGAGTTAAGACTTTATCCACAAGCTCAACTGAGGAGTGTTCAGGACGGTAATGACCATTTATAAGCAAAAAGAAAACAGTCACAAAACCAATCCATAGAAACAATGCAAAAAATGTCAAGCAGAACCATAAATAGTTCAATAGGTGTGTTAAATAGTTATTTTAAGCCATAGATTCAGCTTACGTGTCTTTGAAACCTTTTCAATCACTGGAGTGGATGAGTCTGACGAAAAGTAATCAATGTCGAAGGAATAACCAGAGGCAGTCTCTGCAAACTCGGGAGCAGGTGCATTGAGGGTGGATGAATCCATTTCATGTGGAGGCATATAGTAGATGGTGTCATCAGTCTGTGTAGTGTTGGTGTGAAAAACAGCCAAATCTTGGACAGGTGCTGTCATTGGAGTGGTAATTGGAATCAGCAAGAGCTCATTTTCCACCCTACCCATGGTCAAAGAGGTATTTGTAGCAATGTTAGACATTGTTATGTAGTCCAAAGTAGTGTTGTTAATTCCACTTTTAAAGCAGTATGTCCTGTTGGGTAGTGAGAGGGGATCAGGAACTACCCAAGGGACCGCTGGGTCTACTGTGCAGGATCAGCCACATGGTGAATTTTGACATCATCAATGGAAATTAATCTGTTTGCTTTGGAACCGGCAGTGGTGGTAAGATGATAGTTCTGGTACCTTGTACTCCCAGGACTGGGACTAGTGCTCAGTAGGATGGACCATATTCCTTCTTCACAGCGATCTTCTCACAAATCAGATGCTCAATTTTAGGAAACAAGCCAGTGGAATATGTTGGTAATCCCTTATTCCTAAGGTGGCAGCACTGGCGTATGATTTATCAACACAAAATTGCTGAAGCTCCTGTAAAACAGTTAGACGTTCATTTATGTGAAAAGGTGTGTCTGCTACCACCAAACCAGGGCCATCAAGATCTAGGACATACATAGTTATCCCAAAGAGAACCTCATTAGGAGTGCGTCCCCCCAAGGACCGCCTTGGCAGATTATTCAGTGCTTTCTCGACCCCATATAGGTAATTAAGCCAACTGCGGCCAGAACCTAATATTCTAGCTGTTAAGGACTGCTTTAGATCATGGTTCCTCCTCTCCACTACCAAATCTCCCTCAGGATGGTATGGTGAGGAGTAGTGGAGTTCAACACCCATCGTCCCCATGGTGTCCCTGAATGCTTAGAGGCAATTGCAGGGCCCTGGCACGAATGGAATGCTGCAACCGCATATGTACAGATAAAGATCAGCAAGTCTTTTATAACAGTTCGAGAGTCAGCCGACCGCTGAGGCCATACCCACAAAAATCTAGAACAAGAATCTACAGCGACTAGAATGTATTTGTATGCAGCATCAGGATGAAGTGCACCGCAATGGTCCAGGTTCACACATTTTATAGGCCTGCTGGACACTAAGAGGGATGTCTGCGGTGGGCGTTTGATATTAGAGCCCTTTATTTGCTGGCAAATGTCACAACAAAGGACGTATTGCTTTGTCTGTTTGTATAGACCTGGCCACCAGAATCTTTTCTGTAAGAGTGTTACTATGGCCGAAATACCAGCATGAGCAGAAGCGACACCCTCATGTGCTGCTTTTACTAGATCTAATCTCTGGTCTTGGTTGGGGATTGCTCGATCTCCAACCCCAGGAAGTGTTGCATAGGCAACATTCTGTGCACTGATGTGGTAAGAATATTTTGTAGGGTATGCTTTTGGGAGGACTTGCCTTCAGCTGAAGCTTCCACGGCAGTCAGAATTTCATTATCTAATCTCGTCTGGGAACGAGTCACTGCAGCTACAGAAGCCACAGCTATTGCAGATTTGGCTGCTTCGTCAGCCAAAGTATTGCCGATACATGTACTCCTACACATTGGTGGCCCAATGTATGTATTACATGGACACACAGTAGCTTATCCTTAAGATCAGCCACCCTCCCCCACAATGTTTTGTGTTTTATGATGTTCCCCTTTGAATCTCTAAACCTGTTCAGCTTCCAATGATTGAGGTAATCAGTGTAGGACTGGACGCAGTAGCATGAGTCACAGACAATTAAAGTCAGCAGTCCTGGATCTGTGTGCTCCAGCACTAGAAGAAGGGCTTTAAGTTGAGCCAGGAACGCTTGCCTTGGTGACATCTTGTAAGGCTGGCACCGGGGTAACGACAATGATGCGTTTCCCTTGGGTAAGTGGCCTTTCCTTAATGACAGCCATTTGAACTGCAATTGGAATTTTTTCTGTGGGTGCAAAACATTGTTCTGCATTCAAGTATAAATGTGATTTATATGCAATGGGCACTCTGTTGCCCTCATTAAAGGTGACATAAGTAAATCCAATGGCACCAGCAATTATTCCGATGACCAAATTTGTTTTATTGTCACATGTGTGCAAGTGTTTGGCTTCTAGCATGTCCTGTTACAATTCCCTAAGGAAGTTTATGTGTTCAACTGTCCAGTGACTGCTAGAAAAATCTGGATGTATCAAGTCATAAAGTGGCTTGATACGTTATGAATAGTCTGGAATGTATGTTCTGCAAAAGGTAGAGAAACCAAGTAAAGACTATAGTTTCTTGACAGTGTTAGGTGAGTGAAGATGTGCACATTTCTCCAGAAACTGCGGGGCCAGGCTCTTCTCCTCATTTGATCGTTTAGATACCAGGAACAGCACGCCGAAAAAGGCTATTTTAGTTTTTCTAAAATTAAATTTGTAGCCAAGGGCTGCAAATCCAAAGACGATCTGATCGACCCTAGCAAGATGAATGTTGAGGTTGTCATCTGTGAGATAGATGTCATCCACGTAGGACAACGCCTCTGGATCAATATCATATAATATTGATGTTACTTGGGCTGTGAACAGCCCTGGGCTGTTCCTGTAGCCTTGGATCAAACGGCAGAAGCATTCTATGAGCCAAATGAGAATGCACTCAGGTCCCGACTTTTGTGTGCTAAATTCTGGCAGAAAAACCCATTGGAAATATCCAACGTTGTTTTGTATTTTTTACGCACTATATTGTTAATTGGTGCTGTGCTATGTGAATTATGTTTAGCATATGTATGTGTATGACTATTTAAGTGTCTGTAATCTAAGACTATTCTGCAGGAATGGTCTGGTTTTGCAACAGGGAAAAACTGGTTATTCTTTGCAGAGACACAGGGCTCAATTACTCCCTGGTACTCGAGCTGAGTGAGGATCTCCCTCAATTGAGCTTTTGCTTCGTGTTTAAAAGTATATTGTGGCTGAGGTTGGGTGTAGACCTGATAGGTATTACATGACAAGGAGAGTCCTTGTCCCAACCTACATGACTGCGGTATAACCCAGGTGCCTGCGCCAAAGCCGAAAAGCCCAATTGTCAGTGTAGACTTGTTTTATTGCTTCTGGAGCAAGAAGGCAAAATGACATCTTTCCCATGTGGGAGCTTACTGATGTGCTCAGGTGGCTAGTCCCTTTCGGCCAGCAGGATATCACAATTAAGTTCATCCCAGAATATCACACCAATAGTGCGCTCTACATCTTCCTCAAGTTGGATATTTAAATCATGAACCCTGTCGGGTGGGAGTACGCTGCCGCCTGTAGTCTCAACCACATTGAAATTGCTATTTGCTGTCACATCCAGATGATCTTTCAGACTCTGGCGACATATCGTGACCTCTGCTGAGCTGTCTACTGCCCAAGTCTTGTTCTTCAGCAATGTTCTCAAGTGTACTGACATTTTCAATCGACAGTGTTTCCACGTTTTTCTTTTTAAACTGTGGCTTTTGCTGTGGGGACTTTTCTTCTTTTTTGTCTGAAGACTGTAGTGAGTCTTTCTTTTGATTCACGTATTCAGGAAGTCGATCAGGACGGCCCCCTCTCTCGCTACGTCTGTCCGGTGCATCCTGATATATCTGTCAGGAGCTTTTATACTATCTCTATTTCTGAGAGTGTATCTCCTTTTGGAGCTCTCTGGATGTGGAGAACCTACCCTCTGATTTTGTCTCTCTTTATATTGTTTCTGCTTATCCCAGCACATTTTAGAACCCTCCAGTGCGTGTTTAGAATATTCCTTAGTGGTGGTACTCTGTAATTCAAGTTTCTTCAGCTTTGCCCAAAAACTATCCCATATACAAGTATAGGAGTCAGAAATATTTTTTGGTAGCTCTTTCTCCCGGTCAAAATGTGGAATCTCTCAGAGACACTGGCATATAGCCAGTGCTACCGCTTCCGCTTTAATTTTACTGAGTATGATCGAGGAGACTGCTTCGAAGTTCTGCATTAATTTCATCCCCAAATCTAGGGCTGGTGCAGCCCGAGCTCATTCTGTATTTGTAGTAACACTTCTGGTAGACTGGCAAGTGTTGGGGTACCATGTATGGTAGTATAAATTGCATCAAAGATTGTACCCCATGTGGCACAGTCATCCTTTGAGGGAACCACCCTGAAGGACAAGCACATTGTGAGAATTCTATGTTTCTCCTGTGGTCCAATATGGGGAAACACAGCTTCCAGCTGATTTGTTTTCTGGGCTATCCAGAACAGGAGTTTCTCTCATTCTGTGGGTACCTTACCCATGATAGTATGCTCTGTTTGTGGATTAATCCCAGTAGCCAATTGATATCCATCAGGTGCTGGCGGTGCAGGACGTGCTGGTGTAGTGTTCAAAGTTCGCATTACGAACCGAACTGGTCATCTGTATAGTGTTACTAATTCAAGATATAAGTTTCACAGATCTGCAGCCTGCATATTTTGTACACCTGGGTGAGGCGTGTATGTGGCAAACATCGGCCACGTTGGTCCATCATTACCTAAGGGACCTAATCTCATGGGTTGTATTACATGTGGTAGGGCGCCTTCAAACCAGTTCTGATGCTCCTGATAAGTAAGCAGTATTTCACAATACTGGTATGCTTGGTACCGTTTTGGTACGTTTACATTTCTGTATGTGTGGAAAGTGATTGTAATGTTGTCTTCCTTGGGAAAGTGTACCCTGGAATAGAATGTTTCAGTTTGGTATGCATCACTAGCTTCTACTATGAATGTAACATCCCCGCCCTCTTCTGTTAAGCCATGTGCTACTAGGTGTAGTGTCAATGGTTGTCTAGCATTCTCAGGAATGTCTATGATGTTAGCCATATTGTGAAATGGGTAGAGAGATGGAACACCAAATGGGGAATAAAGGGGGTCATTCTGACTCCCGCCGGCCGCGGTAACCGCAGGGCCGGCTGGAGCTGCCAGAATACCACTGCGCGGTCATAAGACCGCCGCGGGTATTCTGGGTTTCCCGCTGGGCTGGCGGGCGACCGGCAGAAGGCCGCCCGCCAGCCCAGCGGGAAACACCCTTCCACAAGGATGCCGGCTCCGAATGGAGCCGGCGGAGTGGAAGGGGTGCGACGGGTGCAGTTGCACCCGTCGTGATTTTCAGTGTCTGTATGGCAGACACTGAAAATCTTGGTGGGGCCCTGTTACGGGGGCTCCTGCAGTGCCCATGCCATTGGCATGGGCACTGCAGGGGCCCCCAGGGGCCCCACGACACCCCATACCGCCATCCTGTTCCTGGCGGCCAAAACCGCCAGGAACAGGATGGCGGTATGGGGGTCGGAATGGATTCCCCAGGGCAGCGGAAAACCGGCGGTACACCGCCGGTTTTCCGTTTCTGACCGCGGCGGTACAGAATGCCCTTGGGAGCACCGCCAGCCTGTTGGCAGTGCTCCCGCGGTCCCCGGCCCTGGCAGTCCATGACCGCCAGGGTCGGAATGACCGCCAAAGTCCTTTAATGAGTTCGAGCTCGAACAACCTACAGCCTAATTAGGTGGTCCCTGTTCAGCTGAGGAGGATCTTCCCCAAGTCCACGGACGTCTCCGTATAATGGTACTTAGGGTACTGCTGTCTGTGAGAAAGTGATGGTCAGTGTATCTGTAAATTAGTGCCTAAACACAATCGTTGTTGGTGTCATAGTTGGACTCTTGCTCTAGGCCAGACTACTGGTTTAAGGATGATAGTACTTATGTCTGTAGGCAACTATGCCAGTCCTACAATAAGTTGCAACTGTTGTCCCAACCATCCCGGCTCACAAGCAGCACCTCCCCAGAAACCCAAACAGTAAAAGATGATTTGTAGCAGCCTTTACGCATGGACTCAAAAGTGTGACATCTCAGGGAGTGTTGTTGTTAAAAGGAGATTACCCCTTTCTCACATTAACAAAATGACTCAATCAAACACAGGCAATGCAGAAAATGCAGTAAGGTTTCATTAGGTTTTATTTAGCAAAAAACAGAATGGTAAAGATAAGAGTCATTAATACAAAGACACCCACCATCTTGCAGTGTCATGAAATGACATGAAGTGTGTAATATTTCCTAATACCCTAGCATGATAGGCCTAACCTCTAACCTAAAGGAGAGCTAGGTATGTTAAACCTAATCTGCCAATGCCAAGAGCCCCCAACCCTCGTTATCTTGGACTGAGATCTCTAGCTCAGACTCCATAGCGACACCAAGGCTGGGTCAATATCATGGCAGCGTGTGGCATCGATAGCAGTGATGGCATCTGGTATGAATCCCTCTGACTATCTGTTTAAGTGAAGAATATTTATACAGATCTACTTGGACCCCGGACGTAGGTTTCTTCCCAAGCAATATATAACAAGGCATGCTTTGGGATGGCAATTAATATAAACAATTCCCTCAAAAGCGTGAAGAGGGAAAGTACCTAAAGTGAACACCTACAGTTTGTTTATCTTTGTCGCTTGATATTGATGCCTTAGCGTGATGGCACTGATAACGCAATCTAAAAAATGGGCCTAACTAAAAACAAGGCACCCATCTTAAAAGATTTAATTAAATGAATGCGCTAAAACAGAGCAAGCTAAGTAGGGTAAAAGTCACTTGGTGACGGGGGCACAAGTCTGCAAAACCAAAGGCTAAGCTAACTCCTGTATCCCATTAAAACAATCTAGGATTCACTACAATTCCATATACTCACAAAAGTGAGAAATAATGTACAACTTACAGGTTAGTTCGAAAATATTGTGAAAGGAAGTGCTAGTAGGCAACTTTGCAAGTATATGTGCTGGTGAAATAAGTACATACATGAAAATTAGGGGTGCTAAATTTGCATATTAACTTTTGCATAATTACAGGAAATTGTGTAAAAATTGTACAGAATTACAGATATTTACGTGAAATGCAAATGCATCATCTCACTCCATATTTTAGCACTAAATGCATGCTTGTTAGACATTGGGTCTGTAGTTGACAGAGAGATGAACCCTGTTGAAGTAGGGACCGCAATCCTAGTCAGGGTAAGCCATAACACAGCCTAAATTATCCTGGGCTCACCCTCCGGTAGCTTGGCACAGACCAGGCAGGCTTAACTTAGAAGGCAATGTGTAAAGCGTTTGTGCAATAACACATACAGTAACACAGTGAAAGCACCACAAAGAGTACTCTACACCAGTTTAGAAAAAATAAATAATATTTATCAGAATAAGATAAGACCAAAATAACAAGAATCCAATATGCCCATGTCAAGATATCACTTTTGAAAAGTTTAGGTAAGCCTTAATCCATAGGAATCAACGTATGTATCTTTTTAGGACACTGTTCCTGGGATGCGCCAAAAATAACACAGATGGCCGCAGAGGATGTAATGTCACGGAAAGTAAAAACTGCAAAAAAGTAGCAAGAAGACTACCAGCGACATTGTAGCGCCTAATCCTGCCAGCTTTCTCAACTGTTTCCTAGTGGTGCATGCTCTGGGGGCTGTCTGCCATCACCCTTCACTGGAAGCCAAGAACAAATCTCCCTTGGGTCGATGGAATCTTCCCCCTGCTAACGCAGGCACCAAACTTCTGCTTCATCTGTCCTCTTGGTCCCCTCTCATCGTGACGAGCGTGGTCCCTGGAACACAGGAGCTGGATCCAAGTGACCCCGACAGTTCAGTGGTCCATCTGTCCAAATTTGGTGGAGGTAAGTCCTTGCCTTCTTATGCCAGACAGTAATCCTATGTACTGCGTGAACTGCAGCTGCTAGGGCTTCTGTGCACTTTTGCAAGGAACACTTTGTGCACAGCATCGCCCACATCCCCAGCACTCTGTCCTGCATTGCTCAACTTGCTGAGTTGACCACCGGCTTTGTGGGACCCTCCTTTGTAGTGTTGAGATGACCGCCATGCTCAGTTTTCTTGAACCCGTGTTCAAGTACTTCTGCTGGTGCTGTCTGCTTCTGCATGGGCTCTCTGTATTGCTGAGCGCTCCCTCTGTCTCCACTTCCAAGAGGCGACCTCCTGGTCCTTCCTGGGCCCAGACAGCACCCAATTTCTTCAACCATGACCTTTACAGCTAGCAAGGCTTGTTTGCAGTCTTTCTGTGTGGAACAACCCTGCATCCTCCAGCACACTGTGGGACATCTTCTGTGCAAAGGAGAAGTTCTTGTCATCTTCCGTTATTGCAGAATCTTCAGCTTCTTCTACCCGGAGGCAGCCATTTTGCACCTTCATCTGGGGTTTAGTGGGCTCCTGCCCTCCTGGACACTTTCGTGACTCTTGGACTTGGTCCTCTTCCTTTACAGGTCCTCAGGTCCAGGAATCCATCCCATGATCAGGAGGTAGAGGAGTGGGGTACCCAGCAAGAATCAGGGGAGGGCCCTGAGGACTCTGGGGAGTCCAAAGACTTGTCAGCTGACAAACCACCTAGTGATAATTGTAGTGGTAGGGAGTCACACACTAGTAGGGCATCTTTCACTCCAAAAGGCCAGGAACTAGGGTTCAGGTAGTTAAAGACAGGTCCACTTCTGACAATTCCCACATTTCCTCTGTGTCTCAGAATTCCCAAGAATCCCACCCTGAGAATGATACCCTAGACAGGGAACTCAGAAAGCTGAAGTTGGAAGAGGCCAGACTGAAGCTGAGACAGCAACAGTTGGCCTTAGACAGGGAATCTCTAAATGTAGAGAGGGAAAGGCAGAGGTTGGGGTTAGTTCCCCATGGTGGCAGCAGCAGTGTTCTTGATAGTAATCCTGTAAAATAACAAGATTCTAGGAACCTGCATAAGATGGTCTCCCTTACAAGGAGGGGGATGACAGTAACAAGTGGTTTGCTGCACTTGAGAGGGCCTGTATGCTACAGTTCGTCCCTAAAAGGCAGTGGGCTGCTATCTTGTGGCTTTCACTGTTAAGGGTAGGGATAGGCTCCTTACTGTCAGAGAAAGTGATGCCAACAACTACAAAGTTTTGATGGATACACCCTTAGGTGGATTTGGCTTAACCACTGAACAATACAGGATGAAGTTCAGAGATACCAGAAAAGAGTCCTCTCAAGACTGGACAGATTTTGTAGACTGTTCAGTGAAGGCCTTGGAGGGCTGGTTACATGGCAGTAAAGTGACTGACTATGAAAGCCTATATAATCTTATCCTGGGAGAGCATATTTTGAATAACTGTATGTCTGACTTGCTGCATTAGTACTTGGTAGACTCAGATCTGACCTCTCCCCAAGAATTGGGAAACAAGGCAGACAAATGTGTCAGAACATGAGTGAACAGAAAAGCTCACACACGGGGTTACAGGGATGGCAAGAAGAAGGATGGTAAGTCTTCTGACAAGGGTGGGGACAAAGACAAAAAAACATTCTGAGTCTTCAACAGGCCCACAAAAATCCTCTGTGGGTGGTGGGTCCAAATCCTCTTCCGACAGTCAAAAGAAGCCAAGGTGTTATTTATGTAAAAGTAAAGGCCATTGAGCAAGTGATTCCACCTGCCCAAAGAAAAACACCAAGGCTCCCACTACCACAACCCCAACTGCGCCCTCTAGTGCCCCTAGTAATAGCAGTGGTGGTGGGAAGCCTACTACAAATAGCCAATCAAAGGGTATAGCTGGGCTCACCATTGGTAATATAGTGGGGGTTGATCTTGTTAGGGAGACCAAAGAGGCTACTTTAGTCTCTGATGGTGGTATTAACTTTGCCACCTTAGTTGTTTGTCCCCTTAATATGGGTATGTTAGACTTTTCATCCTTGGCGTGGTCTCCCTTAACTTTTTGCCTCTGTTCCCCAGGTTGTTGATGTGTGCTGGACTCTGATTTTACTGTTTTTGTCACTCTGGGCACATTACCACTGCTAACCAGTGCTAAAGTGCAAGTGCTCCTTTACAAAATGTTTATGTAACTGGCTTATCCATGATTGGCATATTTGATTTGCTAGTAAGTCCCTAGTAAAGTGCACTGAAGGTGCCAGGGCCTGTAAATCAAATGCTACTAGTGGGCCTGTAGCGCTGGTTGTGCCACCCACATAAGTAGCTCTGTAATCATGTCTCAGACCTGTCGCTGCCGTGTCTGTGTATGCAGTTTTAACTGTAAATTCGACTTGGCAAGTGTACCCACTTGCCCGGCCAAAACCTTACCTTTTCTTACATGTCAGACACCCCTAAGGTAGGCCCTAGGTATCCCCCAGGGCAGGGTGCAGTGTATGGTTAAGGTAGGACATAGACTAAAGTGTTTTATATGTCCTGACAATGAAATATTGCTAAATTTGTTTTTCACTGTTGCAAGGCCTGTCATAGGTTAACATGGGGGCTACCTTTAAATCTGATTAAAGTGTAGATTCCCTTTGGGAGTGGATGGGCATTTGGAGTTTGGGGTCTCTGAGCTCACAATTTAAAAATATATATTTTAGTAAAGTTGATTTTAAGATTGTGTGTTTAAAAATGCCACTTTTAGAAAGTGAGCATTTTCTTGCTTATACCATTTCTGTGACTCTGCCTGTTTGTGGATTCCCTGTCTGGGTCAGTTTGACAGTTGGGCTGGTTGCACCTCACACTAGACAGTGACACAAAGGGAGCTGGGGTGTAGCCTGCATATCCTGATGAGCCATCTGTGCTAGGAGGGAGGAGAGGAGTGGTCATTCACACCTGAAAGGGCTGTGCCTGCCCTCACACAATGCAGTCTCCAACCCTCTGGTTAGAGTCTGGGGCCTGGCCTGGCCAAGGCAGGATTTCACATTCAAAAGAGACTTTACTTTGAAGTAGGCCTACTTCAAAGGAGAAATTGGGTATAAGAAGGGCACCCAAAACCACAGACTTTAGAACACTTCTGGAAACAAGAGGAACCTCTGGCTGGAGAAGAGCTGAAGACCTGAGGAAGAAGAGCTGCCCTGCCTGTGACTGTGCTTTGTGGAGCTATCCTGCAGTTGCTGCTTCTTCCAGAGTAAGAGGGCAAAGACTGGACTTTGTGTGCCTTCCATCTTGTGAAGAAATCTCCAAGGGCTTTATTTAGAGCTTGCCTCCTGTTGTTTGAAGTCTTAGGGACAGCAAAGACTTCTCTCTGCCAGGACCTTGAGTCGACAAGGGGTGCCCTATCCAGTCCCTGGGCCCTTGAAAGGAAAGCTGTTGAAAATTCAAGGACATCGACTTTGGCAACTCCGGACCGATGCGCTGCTGAATCCGGTGATGCCGCCTGCAACCAACTCGGTCATCTTCGCTGGAACGGGATGACTTTCACAGGCCTGAAATCGCTGCAGCCCCACAGAAGTCCACAACTCTGTGGAAGTCGCTGCACCACGTCGTGACTGACGCCGTTCGAAGTGCGCGGATTCAAATCTTCGTACAGACGCCGCGAGTCTCGACTTCGCGCATCGGCTTGTTTTCACTCTTTACCAAAGGTAATGTACCTGGGGGTCTACACGACTCCGTGTCCCGCTCCGCTGGTGTCTGATTGTTGTGAATGACTCCGTTACGACGCCGTGTTAACACCGCATCGAAGCATTTTGTGTTTCTAAGCGCTATTTTTTAGTTTCATCTTAAAAAACTCATAACTTGACTTGTGTAAGGTGGAATTTTGGTCTTGTTTTGTTTAGATAAATATTTCCTATTTTTCAAAACCTGTGTTGTGTCATTTTGTAGTGTTTTCATTAAGTTACTGTGTGTGTTGGTACAAATACCTTACACCTAGCAGTCTGAAGTTAAGCCTACTGCTCTGCCAAGCTACCAAGGAGGTAAACAGGGGTTAGCTAAGGATGATTCTTTTTTACCCTGACTAGAGTGAGGGTCCTTGCTTGAACAGGGGGTAACCTGACTGTCAACCAAGGACCACATTTCTAACAGGGTAAGTACAAGCAACTTCCCCTAATAAATGGTGTTGAGGTTGAGGCCTACAGGGATACAGGAGCCAGTGTCACTTTGGTGATTGAGAAACTGGTTCACCCTGATCAACACCTACTTGTTCAGAAGTACCAAGTGACTGATGCTCATAACAACACTCTTAGCCACCCCATGGCTGTTGTGAATCTCAACTGGGGGGGTTACTGGTCCAAAGAAAGTTGTGGTAGCCACTGAATTACCTGTAGACTGCTTACTACGCAATTATTTGGAGACATCAGCTTGGGCTGAAGTGGAGTTGGGTCTCATGCAGCAATGCTGGGCATTCCAGGGCATATCTTTGCTCTAACAAGGGCTCTAGCCCAGAAGCAAAGAGGACAGGGAAGCTTGGATCCTGGAACAATGGACCAAGTGCTCCCGAAAAGCTAGGGGTAGAAAGGTGACCACTCCCCTGTCCATCACCACCCCAGATATGGTGCCCAGAGCTCCTCCAGTGTGCCATATTGAGTTCAGAGCTGTGAGGGCACAATGGAAACCTCTGGGTGGCCAGTGCCAGCAGGTGACGTCAGAGACCCCTCCTGATAGGTGCTTACCTGACTAGGTGGCCAATCCTCCTCTGAAGGCTATTTAGGGTCTCTCCTGTGGGTTTCTCATCAGATAATAAATGCAAGAGCTCACCAAAGTTCCTCTGCACCTCCCTCTTCGACTTCTGCCAAGGATCGATGGCTGACTGCTCCAGGACGCCTGCAAAACTGCAACAGAATAGCAAGAAGACTACCAGCGACATTGTAGCGCCTAATCCTGTCGGCTTTCTCGGCTGTTTCCTAGTGGTGCATGCTCTGGGGGCTGTCTGCCTTCACCCTGCACTGGAAGCCAAAAGAAATCTCCGGTGGGTCGATGGAATATTCCCTCCGCTAACGCAGGCACCAAACTTCTGCTTCACCGGTCCTCTGGGTCTCCTCTCATCGTGACAAGCGTGGTCCCTAGAACACAGGAGCTGGATCCAAGTGACCCCGACAGTCCAGTGGTCCATCTGTCAAAATTTGGTGGAGGTAAGTCCTTGCCTCCCCACACCAGACAGTAATCCTGTGTACTGTAGCTGCTAGAGCTTCTGTGCACTTTTTCAAGGAATCCTTCATGCACAGCATAGCCCAGGTCCCCAGCACTCCGTCCTGCATTACTCAACTCGCTGAGTTGACGACCGGCTTCGTGGGACCCTCCTTTGTAGTGTTGAGATGACCTCCATGCTCTGTTTTCTTGAACCCGTGTTCAAGTACTTCTGTGAGTGCTCCCTGCTTCTGCATGGGCTCTCTGTGTTTCTGAGCGCCCCCTCTGTCTCCTCTTCCAAGTGGCAACACCCTGGTCCTTCCTGGGCCCGGACAGCACCCATTTTCTTCAAACTCAACCTTTGCAGCTAGCAAGGCTTGTTTGCAGTCTTTCTGCGTGGAAACAATTCTACATCTTCCAGCACGCTGTGGGACATCTTCTGTGCAAAGGAGAAGTTCTTGGCATCTTCCGTTGTTGCAGAATATTCAGCTTCTTCTACCCAGAGGTAGCCATTTTGCACCTTTATCCGGGGTTTAGTTGGCTCCTGCCACCCCTGGACACTTTTGTGACTCTTGAACTTGGTCCCCTTCCTTTACAGGTCCTCAGGTCCAGGAATCCGTCTTCAGTGCTTTGCAGTCAGTTGTTGTCTTTGCAGAATCTCCTATCACGACTTTAGTGTGTTTCTGGGGAAGTAGGGTCACTTTACTCCTACTTTTCAGGGTCTTGAGGTGGGGTATCTTGGACACCCTTAGTGTTTTCTTACACTCTCAGCAACCCTCCACACACTACACTAGGCCTGGGGTCCCTAAGTGGTTCGATTCCACTTTCTTAGTATATGGTTTGTGTTGCCCGTAGGCCAATTGCATCCTATTGTCTTCTACAGTGTTGTACTACTTTTCTTACTGATTACTTACCTGATTTTGGTTTGTGTGTTTATTTTGTGTATTTTACTTACCTCCCAAGCGAGTATATCCTCTGAGATATTTTTTGGCACATTGTCACTAAAATAAAGTACCTTTATTTTTAGTAACTCTGAGTATTGTGATTCTTATGATATAGTGCTGTATGATATAAGTGGTATAGTAGGAGCTTTCCATGTCTCCTAGTTCAGCCTAAGCTGCTCTGCTATAGCTACCTCTATCAGCCTAAGCTGCTAGAACACTACCAATCTACTAATAAGGGATAACTGGACCTGGAACAAGGTGTAAGTACCATCAGGTACCCACGATAAGCCAGGCCAGCCTCCTACAGCAACCACCAGGATCCGGAATATCAGGGGGATCAGGGTATGAGGGGCACCCCTTCCTCGTTGGGAGGCCAGCCCCAGCTGGCCCTCCGCTGTCTTCCTTGTCCAGCGGCGCAGGTCCTCCCACTGTTTGTGGCAGTGGGTGCTCTGCCTGTCAAAGTCCCCCAGGGTCTGCACCTCCTTGGCGATGGCATGCCAAATACCCTTTTTCTGATGGGCGCTGACCAGCAGAAAAAATACAGCAGAAAAAGGATTAGTCATACCGTCCGGCCAACACACTCATGGCCCACCATATCCCTCCCACACCCTAACGCACATACATTGACTACCATACATGCTGCACTCTGCCCGGACACATCAGCCCCCCCTACTTTTGGCTTAGACACACAGCACTCCATAAATTCATGGCCCACGCATCATGCTCACAGTGTACTCACCTGTTTGTCTGGAGGACCATACAGTAAAGTGTACTGGGGTAGGACCCCATCAACCAGTCTCTCAAGCTCCTCCGCAGTGAAGGCAGGGGGCCTTTCCCCAGACACATGAGCCATTGTCACTTCCAGACACAGGTCACCTGAGCACTTGCAGTGTAGGTCCTCTCCTGTTGAGGGTCAGGTAGCAAGTGAGTGAATAGATAGAAAATGGCGGTCACGTCCACGTCGGTGCGTACCGTCAACGCCGGCGTACATCACCATTGGCTCCTGGAACCCATAGGGCCCAATGCTAACCAACGCGAAGTTGCGCGGCGGTCATCGACCGCCTTCCGTAACGACACACAACGCCAGCGGAATCACCTCATTTCCACTTGTCCCTCCTCACAGGTCAGGCAGCCGCCATTTCAGGGGGGCACAGGCCATGGCACCTAACTGCGTCACAGCAGACATTGGCACATCAACTGACTCTCGGAGTCACATACTGGTTCTGTAAATGAAGAGATGCATCATTATTTCAATAGATGTGTGAATATGACCCTCTCCTCACCGTTTTCTTCCCTAGGCTTGAACCGCAGAGGATGAATATGAGAGGGAGACATCCTCCAGTGTACAGACCCCTTGTGGACCTTGCGACAATGGAGAACAGACACACTATCCTAACCTACAGACTTGATCGGGCCACAATCCAAGAACTGTGTGTCCAATTGGAGCCAGACCTGATCTCAGCTACCCGCCAGCCCACAGGTATCCCCCCCCCCAGTGCAGGTCCTGTCAGTGCTCCATTTCCTGGTAAGTGGTTCTTTCCAAACAATAGTGGCCATGGCATTAGGGATGTCTCAGCCAATGTTCTCCAACGTGTTGACCAGAGTGTTGTCTGCCCTGTTGAAAAACATGCACAGCTACATCGTATTCCCCCAGGTGGAGGATTTGGCCACAGTGAAAGATGACTTTTATGCCCTGGGACATATCCCCAACATCATTGGTGCCATTGATGGTACACATGTAGCATTTGTTCCCCCCAGAGAAATGAACAAGTGTTCAGGAATAGGAAAAGCGATCACTCTCTGAATGTGTAGATGGTGTGTTTGGCGGACCAGTACATCTCCCATGTGAATGCCAAGTATACTGGCTCTGTGAATGATGTCTTTATCTTGAGCAATAGCAGCATCATATATGTGGTGGCTAGACTACAGAGGCACCGGGTGTGGCTAATAGGTAAGCCCAAGGTCCCCACCCAGTATATGTTGGTGTCTGGGTATGGGGTTGTGTCTAAGGGTTAGTGTGTGTCTAACAGTTGTCCCTCGATATTTGCAGGTGACTCTGGTTATCCCAACCTCTCATGGCTACTGACCCCAGTGAGGAATGCCAGGACAAGGGCTGCGGAACGTTACAATGAGGCACATGGGTGAACAAGGAGGATAATTGAGAGAACCTTCGGCCTCCTGAACGCCATGTTCCGGTGCCTCCATCTGATAGGTGGATCCCTGTCCTACTCACCCAAGAAGGTGAGCCAGATCATCGTTGCATGTTGCATGTTGCACAACCTGGCCTTGAGACACCAGGTGCCTTTTCTGCAGGAGGGTGAGCCTGGAGATGGTCTTGTGGCAGTGGTGGAGCCTGTGGACAGTGAGGAAGAGGAGGCAGAGGATGAAGATGTGGACAACAGAAGCGCTCTCATACAGCAGTACTTCCAGTGACACACAGGTAGGACACTGTAACATCACTTTACATTTCAGTTTTCTGTTGGACATTGTAAATGGCTGCCTGATTTCTAAATGTCTATGGCCACTTACTGTTCCCTTTGGCATCTCTATTTTCAGATCTCTGTGCCCCACTCTAGCTCCTGGTGTGTTTACTGCTGCCCACTAAAGGTCATACCAATGTATATATATACCTGTACCTATGAATTGCAATTTTTTCAGAATGTTGTACTAATACATTTTTCAAGCAATTGACAGACTCCAGAATTGTATTTGTTCCAAGGGTGTTTCTTTAAGTGCTATTAAGTATAGGGGGATGTGCAATGGGTTGGGGTGATGGTGGAGGAATGTCCAGTTAGAGTCCGGTCTCTTGGTATCACAGGTGCATTGTCCAATGGGGCATATGAAGGGGAGCAATGGCAGTTCAAGGTGGATAGGGTGACAGAGTGGGCAGAAGGGTGACAATCAGGAGAGTCCTATTTCCTGGTGGGGGTCTTGACAATTTTCTCTGGCTTCTTCTTGGATCGCAGGGACCATTTGCGGGGTGGTTCTACTTCTGCAGGGGGTGGGGTGCTGGTGGTCTGTTGTTCCTGTGACGGTGCCTCCTGTCCACTAGCGCCGGCGGAGGTGGAAGGCTGTTCATCGGTTTGGCTAGTGTCAGGGGCCCGTTGTTGTGCCACTGCCTCCCTCACGGTCTTGCTCATGTCAGCCAGCACCCCTGCAATGGTGTAGATGTTTGTTAGGTCATCCCTGATCCCCAGGTACTGTCCCTCCTACAGCCGCTGGGTCTCCTGCAGCTTGGTCAGTATCTGGCCCATGGTCTCCTGGGAATGGTGGTATGCTCCCAGGATGTTGGAGAGTGCCTCATGGAGAGTGGGTTCCCTGGGCCTGTCCCCCGCGTCGCACAGCAGTACTCCCAGTTTCCCTGTTGTCCTGTGTCTCTGTCCCCTGAACATTGTGCCAACTGCCACTGACCCCAGGTCCCTGATCGCCCTGTGTTTGTGGGGTTGCTTGGGGTCCCTGTAGTGGTGGACACACTGCTGATTGACGTGTCCTGGGGACAGTGGCATGGGCCCACTGGGTGGGTGCTGTGCTGATGTTTCCTAAGATGGAGGCTTTGTGGTGGTTTGGGACTGTGGCAGAGAAACCGTTTGTCCAAAGGTCCCTAATGGGCCAGGTTGGTCATCGTGATCCAGGCGTCCAGAGCTGCTGTCATCACTGTGGGCCTCTTCGGGGGGGGCTGGATGTAGCTGGCACCTTCTCTCCAGTGACGTTGAGTAGGGGTCCTGTGGGGATGCAAATGAAGTGTTAATGTATCTGCGTGTGCCAACTTGTGCATGGGTGTGTTTCCCTCTATGGTTGTGATTTCCCTGTAAGCTTGGCCTTGTGTGAGTGGTGATTTTGTGGGCTGGGTGAGTCTCTGTAATGGGCATGCTGTTTTGATGGGTTTTCCATGCAGGTCTATGATGGGGGTCCATGCATTGGTGTTGCATGCAGGGCTTGATATTGGGATGGGTGGGTTGTGATGATGGGGTATGTGTGAGGTGGAGGAGTGATGGGGTGAGGGTAGGGGTAGGGGTTTGTGATGACTTGCAGGTGGGGGGGATAAAGTAGTGAGGATTTGACTTACCAGAGTCGAGTCTTCCTGCTACTTCTGTGAGGCCTTCAGGATGCATGATCGCCAAGACTTGCTCCTCCCATGTTGTTAGTTGTGGGGGAGGAGGTGGAGGTCCACCGCCAGTCCTCTGTACTGTTATCTGGTGTCTTGCGACCACGGAACGCACCTTCCCCCGTAGGTCGTTCCACCTCTTCCTGATGTCATCCCTTGTTCTGGGGTGCTGTCCCATGGCGTTGACCCTGTCCACGACTCTCTGCCATAGCTCCATCTTCCTTGCAATGGACGTCTGCTGTACCTGTGATCCGAATATCTGTCGCTCTACCTGGATGATTTCCTCCACCATGACCCTTAGCTCCTCCTCTGAGAACCTGGGGTGTCTTTGGGGTGCCGTGGTTGTGGTGTGAGTATATGTGTGAGCGTGTGTGGGGGTGATGAGTTGGGGTGTGTGTTGTGAGTTGCATGGATGGTGTATGGGTGATGGTGTTATGTGCCTCTGATTGAGTGGGTGCTCCTGCCTTGTGTCTCTCTCAGTTATCAATATTTGTTTTCATGGAAGGGGTTGTGGGTAATGTGGGTGTGTGTTTTATAGTGGTTTGGGTGTGGTGTGTCTATGTGTGTTAGGTGTGTGTAGTTTGAATTGTCCAATGTGCTGTAGTTTTGTAAGTGTGTGTGTATTTTTAGCGCAGCGGTGTGTACCGCCAATAGTTTACCGCAGTTGAAAGACCGCTGCGGTGATTTGTGGGTCATGATTCTGTGGGCGTATTCCTGTTGGGATAACGGTGTGGGTTTTGCTATCACCAGTTTATCACTGACCTTTGGTGTGGCGGACTTGTGTGGGTGTCTGTATAGTGGTGGATTTCTCAGTGTGGGTCATAATACCCATAGCAGAATACCACTTCGGGCCCGGTATTTAGTGGCCGTCAGCACGGCGGGAGACGGCATTTACTGCCAGGGTTGTAATAAGGGCCTAAGTGGACATGGCACTCCTCGGAGTGCCATGCCAGCAACACATTGCCTGTGGAATAGATAAGTCACCCCTCTAGCAGGCCTTACAGCCCTATGGCAGGGTGCACTGTACCACAGGTGAAGGTATGGCTGCATGAGCAGTATCCCCCTATGGTGTCAAAGTCAATTCTTAGACATTGTAAGTGCGGGGTAGCCATACCATATATGGTATGGGAGTCTGTCAAAAACAAACTCCACAGTTCCATAATGGCTACACTGAATACTGAGAAGTTTGGTATCAAACTTCTCAGCACAATAAACCCACACTGATGCCAGTGTAGGATTTATTGAGATGCCCCCTGTATGTCAGCTCTACTGTTCGTGTGTGACTGACTGGTCTGTGCCAGCCTGTCACTTCCAGACAAGTTTCTGACCACATGGGGTGAGTGCCTTTGTGCACTCTGTGGTCACAAACAACACCTGTCCTGGGTGGAGGTGCTTCACATCTCCCCCTGCAGGAACTGTAACACCTAGCTGCGAGCCTCAAAGGCTCAAGCCTGGTATTACAGCACCAGAGGCCACTCCAGCAAGGGGAGATGCCCGCCTCCCACATACAGCCCCCACTTTTGGCTGAAAGTCCGGGAAGATAAAGAGAAAAACAAGGATGAGTCACCCCCTCAGCCAGGTCCACCCCTAAGGTGACCAGAGCTGAAGTGACCCCCTCCTTAGAAAATCCTCCATCCTGTTTTGGCGGAGGTAGCCCAATAGGGATAGGGATGGGCTCCCCTCCCCAAAGTGAGGGAGCACAAGGAGGGTATAGCCACCCTCAAGGTCAGTAGCCATTGGCTACTGCATTGTAACCCTAACACACCCCTAAATTCAGTATTTAGGGGTGACCCTGAACCCAGGAATTTAGATTCCTGACGACGTACAAAGAAGGACTGCCTATCTGAAAAGCCCCGCAGAGAAGAAGGAAGAAGACAACTGCTTTTGCCCCATCCCTACCAGCCTATCTCCTACCTCAGAGAACCTGCACCAGTGACGTCTCCTATGGGCCCAGTGACTTCTGCTCACTCAAAGGACTCTCTGCACCCCCATGACGACGCGTGCAAAGGGAATCCCGAGGACCCCCCTGAACGCGACTACCCAGGATGAAGATATCCGATGCCTGGAGAAGCACTGCACCCACAGCCCCAGGCCTGTGAGAAACCGGCCATCGGTGTAGCAGTGACCAGCAGATGGCCCTCACCCTTGCCCAGTTGGTGGCTGGCCCAAGAAGCCCCCCTGTGCCCTGCCTGCAACATTTGAGTGACCCCCGGGTCCCTCGATTGCATCCTACTGAAAACCTGACTCCCTGTTTGCCCATTGCACCCGGCCACCCCTGTGCTGCTAAGGGTGTGGTTTGGGTGCCTACTTGGGCCCCCCCCCCAGTGCTCTACTAAACCATCCTGGTCTTCACTCTCAGGGCGTGGGTACTTCCCTGCCAGCAGACTTGATCCTGTCTCTATAGGCGCCCATGTCATTTTGGCTCCTCTTTAACCTCTGCACCTGACCGGCCCTGTGTTGCTGGTGCTGGGTGTTTGGGGTTGACTTGAACCCCCAACGGTGGGCTACCTACGCCCTGGAGACTGAGCTTGTAAGTGCTTTACTGTATTAATTAAACTGTACTTACCTCCCTCAGGAACTGTTGAAAATTGCAGTATCCACTTCTAAAATAGCTTATTGCCATTTTACTGTTTTGGTTCAAAGTTCTAAGTATTACTATGCAAAGTACCTTACATTTAATGTACTTACCTGCAATCTGAATCTTGTGGTTTTAAAAATAAATTAATAAAAGAATGTTTTTGATATAAAAACCTATTGGCCTGGAGTTAAGTCGTTGAGTGTGTGTTCTCACTTTTATTGCTTGTGTGTGTACAACAAATGCTTAACACTACCCTCTGATAAGCCTAACTTTTCAACCACACTACCACAAACAGAACATTAGTATTATCTATTTTTGCCTCTGTCAAGCCTCTTGGGGAATCCCTGGACTCTGTGCACACTATATCTCATTTTGATATAGCATATACAGAGCCAGATTCCTACAAGGTCTCAGTAAATTAATCATTTCTCAACCCTTCGTAGCTTGGCTCACAAGCAGTCAGGCTTAAATTAGGAGACAGGTGTGTAAAGCAGTTAATATCAATGAACCAGTGAATAAGTAAAACACAAAACAAAATAAAAATCCAACACCAATTGAGGAATTGTTTTTATCTTTAATATGACACCAAAACAGCAAAATTCCAATGTAGAGAACTGGAGATATGAATTTTTGAATAATAACTGAAAACAAATTGCTTTATAGTGCTTAAAGTTGAGAAGCACCTACCGTGGCTCTCTTATTGCACTTGACTGGGTCAAAGTCAAAGTTTGAGGTTAACCGCGGTGAAGCCCAAGTCGGATACACTGAGTGCTATGCCTCAGTCAAATTTTACCTTCACATAAAGTCAATTTTTTGGTTCTTTTTCCTTTGACGTCAAACAAGGCTCCTTGGCTGGCCAGCTTGCAGTTCAGTGATTGTGGTTTGCTTTAATGTGAGGCCTTGGTGAAATCCTGGAGGTCTTGGTTCTCGACATTGATGGTGAAGAGCTCCAGAGCTTCAGTGGGGCACACCTCAAATTCAGGCCGGGTCACGGTTCAACATTGTCGGCTTGGCTCTTGATGGCGGGTCGGTCACCTTATAGAGCTTTTTTCCGAAAATGCTCCAAATGTCTTCAAACTTCTGAATTTTCTTCCAGAAGGTCTTGAGTTGCTCCTTGGATAGTTGGGTCTACAATTCTCACAATGTACTTGGCTGAGTCCTTCAAAGTTCACTGGACACTGGTCAGCTGGGCTCTTCCTGCAGGAGTTGATGCAGGGGACTCTTGGTAGTTCCTTTGTACATGTAGCTTACATCGAGTCCACTCCTAGATCTTTTTAAGCAAGGCAAAGTCCTTTTTGTGGTGAAGCCCAGAGTGTACACCATATGCAGTCCTTTAGAGTACCGTCCTTCTTGGTACAGACCTGGGGTTCAGCAGGGCAGTCCTTCTTGTTCTGATTTCTTCCAGCAGGGATCTGAGTTGCTGGGCAACTCTCTTGATTTTATCGAGGTTTCTGGGCTGGCAACAGGGGGGCACCCCTGACCTATGGGGTACAGGGTGCCATCCTCTGTGATGACTACTTCCTGCAAAGCCACACCCCTTGACATGCCCCTTTGCATAGCGGGCTATATACAGCAGTACACAGCATGTCTGCATAGTTATAGGCAAGTCAGTCTGCCCTTGTCTGTGCCAATTCACACCCAGACCATGCCTAGTGCCAGACACACTGGCACTTTTAACTCTCAGTCCCCTCTGAGAAGGAGTTCATCCAGAGACAAGTTATCAGCCCTCAACACTACAGGTAAAATTGTTGGTTGTCTGAGGAATAGCCCATATCTTATAATAGATACCTCCCACATGACCTGTCAGCAATGTAGCTTTAGGCTAATAAGTCCAGAAACACAAGGCTATAACTGCCCAGGTAGTCAGGCTCATAAAAAACCTTGGATAAAAACACCTTCAGGGAAATGAAAAATACAAGCGCCCTTATCTGTGCTAGGTCACATGTGAAAAACAAATTTGAATTTGTCACCAAAAAATGGGCCGACCTTCTGCCTGGTCCAGATATGGTCTCGGCCGTCCGTCCCAGGTATGCTATCCATAGATTAGACAGGACACATAGGAGGGGTAGGGATTTAGCTGCTATCTATCCAGACAAAATGACATATTTTCTTTAATAGGTTACTAGTATACTGCTCTCCTGTTCAGTTCTATTTTAGAATCTTGTTCACTTAAAGCAGATTTCACATTTCTAGGACATTTAAATTTCCACCTAGAGGTCCCGCTAGATAAAGATACACAGGCATTATGGTGGTCATGACGGGTTCGCCAGTCTTTTTCCAAGACTGACAAAGCCACTGCCGGCGCCGCCAACAGACCACCATATTTTGATTTAGGTAGGATTTCTGCCCATTTACGGGTGGAAACCCAACCACATTGGCCTGGCCGCCGGAGGAAGAGAGGCAGTTCCACCACCAGCACCACCACGCCAACAAGATTCCACCTGCTGTATTACAATATGTAATACGGCATGGTGGATTTCTATTGGCACTGCGGTGCTGGCAGTAGAACCCTAACCCTAAGACAAGTGCACTATATTACATGTGAGGGCATATGTGCATGAGCAAATATGCCCCTACTGTGTCTTTGTCAATTCTTAGATATAGTAAGTGTGTAGAGAAGCCATAGTAAACGCATGTGCTGAACACTCGTCACTCCGAATTCCCCAGTTACATGATGGCCTCTCTGAACCCTCAGTTGTTTGGTATCAAACAACTCAAGATACTAAATCCTCACTGGTGTCAGTGATGAATTTGTTATATAATGTACCTACAGGGCACTTTAGAGGAGCCCCCTGAAAACCTATCATCCCTGGAATGATTGCTGACTGGCTTTAGCCAGCCTGCCTCCACCAGACATAATTCTGGACTCCTGATGTGAGAGCCTTTGATCTCTGGAGCTAGAAGACAAAGCGTTTCCTGGGCAGGCATCACACCTCCTCCCCAAGGCAGGCACTGTGTTTAGAAAGGAAGATTCAAAGGCTATACCACCTTTCAAATGCAGCCCCCAGCCTCTGCTGTTACCAGCAGAAGGCATCCTCCAGTTCAGACTCCACTTTAGGTGAGAAAATTAGAAAGTATAGGAGGAGTGACCACCCTCAGCCAGCACCCCCTCTCAGGTGTGGTAGGCAAGGTGACCCCTCCATTTCATTTTCGTTCACCTTGGATGGAAAGAAAATTAACCAATTAGGGTCAGGGTCATGTCCCCTTCCCAAAGGAGGTAGTCACATAATGGGTATAGCCTCCCTAAAGTAGGTAGTCCATTGGCTACTTCCAGGAACTCCCCCTAATACCACCCTATATACAGTATTTAGGTAGAATCCCCTGACCAGAACTTTAGATTCCTGATGACCTGAGAAGCACTGGACACTACACAGTTGCACCAGCTGAAAAGACTGAAGACATCAACTGACTGGGCCTAGCACTACCGGCCTGTCTACAGGCCTCGAAGAACCTGCAATCAAAGACTTATCCTGCAGCCAAGTGACCTCTAAAGCCTTGGAATAGCCTGCCTTCGATAAAGAACCAATATCTTCAATGAAGAGTGTCCAAAAGAAACCAACTTCAAAGAAGAAGTCTGCCTGAGGAATCGCAAAGCTGCCTCTGGAACCACATCTGTATCCGAAGCCCATGGCCCAAGTCCATGGTGCCCACTGGTCCTGTGAAGTTTCCCCAAGCATTTCACAGCACACATTCACTGTGGGCTGGCCCCTGCCAGACTGCACAATGATGCCTGCATCCTCAATCTGAAGACTTGCCCTGAATGCAACCTGCCCAGTAAGCTGTTTCTGAGTTCAAGAGACCCCCCTGCACCCAGTGCTCCTGGGCCTTGAGGAGCAGGACCATTGGTGTCCCTATGACCCCTGGCATCTCAACTTACCTGGACAGCTGTGAGTTGTCTTCACCCGGCATCCTGGCCAGAGCCTGCAGCCTGTTTCTGAAACCGATCTCCTCCATTGGATAACATTGGGTGCCCGATGCTGTGTTTGCACACTGCACCCAGCCGCCCCTGTTTCGCTGAGGGTATAAGCTTGGTGGTGCCTTGTGGTCCCCCTTGTACTTACCTCAGATCCAGGTGATTGACCCTTGACCCTGGTCTACTCACCTGAGAGCAGCACGTTTTTTGTTACCCCCTGTCTCCATTGGTTAACATGGGGAGCCAGCTGCTGTGTTGGGCCTCTGCACCTGTGCCATTGAGGGTGTAAGTTTGGTGCTGCATTGTGGCCCCCCCGGCGCTTACCTCAGCCCCTGAAGACCAACATCTGACGTTACATTTACTCATCTGTGAGCAGTGCATCTTTGTGCACTCCCAGTATACATTGATTAACATTGGGTACTAGACTCTGAATTCGACCTTGGCACCCGGCCACCCCTGTACCGCTGTCAGTGCACTCTTTGTGCTGATTTGAACCTTGCCTGGTGCTGACTTAAAACCCTGAAGACTGGATCTGTAAGTCATGTACTTACCTGCAAATTTGCATTCTTGTTGTCATCCTATAGGTTAACATTGAAGACGGAATTGCACTGTGTCAACTATTGAAACTGAAAAGTATTTTTAATTTAAGAACTGCTTACCTTGTAGCAAAGTTCTTGGTGTGAAAAATTATATAAAAATCCAAGTCATTTTTGTCAATTGGAGTCTAGATATTATTTTGAAGGTATGACTTCTTTTATTGATACTGTGAGAAAAACAAATGCTTAACATGACTCATAGATAAGCCTAACTACCCATCCACACTAACACAAACATAGAGCATTGGGTTGTTTATTGTTGCCTCTGGATATCAAGATGGGTTTGCTTGGACTCTGCACAGTACACATCATTTTTGTTCACCGTGTGGAGAGACAGTCTCCTACTTTTGGTGGATCAGTGGTGGGGTTTAAGACTTTGCATTTGCTGATACCACTTTGTCAATGAGTGATCACATGAATAATTCAAAAAATTGTCTTCAGCCTAATAGCTTTTCTTTTCAATTGGACTGTTTTTAAAAATGTTTTAAATTAATTGCTAGGGCCCTGGTTAAGACCTGAAATAATAATTACAAATTTAAAAGATGTTACTTTAGTTAGGACCTAGAAAAAGTTGTTAAAAGTTGGTAAAAAGGTCTGAACGTCAGTAACATAAAATGTCTGATATAGAGAACCAGGATCAGTAGCTTGACCTGGCCAACTACAGCGAGTATTGCTATAACCAGCTAAGGGGTCTCTTTAAAGCTTACCAAATTTACACTGGAGCTCATGCTACCACTGAGAAACTTAGTAATCGTGTGACATCATATGAGATGGAACATCCAGTGGAAGAAGGGGATTCCTCAGAGAATCCAGAAACCACAAATGAGGGTGAGGAGGAGACGAGCTCCCCTACCTCATCAACAGGAGCCTCCTCGGGGGAGGACCTGGCTTTAGAAAGAATGACCAAAAGGTTGGCTCTAAAGGTTTAAGATTTCAAAATAGAGATTAAAATAAGAGAGTTGGGCTTAGGACTCATCTATGATGGCAGCATAAAAATAAATGCAGAGAAAAAGAAATCTTTTACTCTAAAACTCCCCAAAGGAGTTGTCCCCCCTTACACAGAAGGTGATGACATAATGAAAAGGTTTTCTGCCTATGGAAGAGCTTGTATATCTAGAAAAGTAGATAGGAAACATTGGGGCTCTCTATTGTGGGAATTGTTCTCAGGGAAATGCAAGTATAGACTCCTGACATTGAGCAAGGCAGATGCTAATTCCTGTGACCTCATGAAGGGGACCCTAGTCGAGGGCTTTGGACTTACCATTGAAGAACATAGACGACAATTCAGGGAGACTTAAAAAACCCAGAGTCAACCCAAGGTGGAATTTGTAGACTTCATTAAAATGCTGGGTGGCTTATAAGAAGGTAACACTGTACAAGATTAGATTATAATGGACTTTACAATATAGTCTTGAAAGAGCATCTATTGAAATTTGTTACAATGAGAAACGTCATCAGTTCCTGGTAGACCTAGTTCCACTTTCTCCTCTAGAGTTGAGGAAGAAGGCAGATTAATTGGTCAAAACAAGGCTGACCAAGGCTACCACTGGTGTGGGAGACCAAAAAAAAGAGGGCAAAAAGTCCCCCTGTATGGTATGCTCAGGATTGTGGGCCCAGAGAATCCACACTGCCCAAGGGTGGGTATCGAGGAAAGCACTTTGATAAAAAAAAAAAAAAAAAAACTCTAGTCCCCCTCAGTAAATACAGTTGCTAATCTCCAGATGGAATATCAGTTGTGGCCTGACCATATCAGTGAACCCACTCAGGAAACATTAGTCACTGAGGGAGAGGTAGATTTATCCTGTGCTGTTTTGTCCTCTAATATGCAAAAATACAGACAACACCTATTGATTAATGGAGTAGAGGCCTTGAGAGCCACTGCTGCTAGTGTCACCATGGTTACCCAGCAACTGGTTCACTCAAATCAGTACCTGATTGGAAGGACCTATCCAGTCACCAATGCTGACAATGTCACAAAGACCCTTCCTATGACTATGGTATTGCTGGGCTGGAGGTAGTGGTTGGCTGTGCCCCCATTGATCCCTGTAGACTGTCTGCTTGGAAATGACCGCGAGTATTCCACTTGGGCTGAAGCTGAACTGAGGACAGATGCAGGAATGCTTGGGATCCCAGAATGAGGTTGTGTAAAAGCCAGAGCAAAGAGCAAACTCCAAAAGTGAACACGAGGTGTTGGATCCTGGGAGAATGGACCAACCCTCCAAGAGAAAAGGCAAGAAGAGTGGGGTACCAGCTTCTAAACAGATTACAAGTAAGAACCCCTCTTCCCAGGAAGAAGACGTGTTACCCCCATAGGAAACTAAGCCTGCAGAGCTTGGGCCTTACAAGGCAGAGCTCCTAGGTCCAGGGGGACCCTCTAAGGAGGATCGGTGCCAGGGACAGAAAACCTGTCACACACTTGAAAGCCCAAGGTAGCAAACTGCACAGGAATACCAGGGTAATGTCTGTCGTACCCACAGGGCTATTGGGTGGATGGACTCCTCTATCCTGGAGCCAGAAATCTCAATCCTGGTGCACTGAGGAGGGTGGTAGTACCTCAGAATTACAGAGAGTTTCTCTTCATTCTGGCCCATGACATTCCCTTAGCTAGACACCTGGGCCAAAACAAAAAGTGGAGTAGGTTAGTCAATCACTTTTGCTGGCCTGGGATGTCCCAAAACGTGAAGGACTTCTGTCAGTCCTGTTTCTCATGTCAAGCCAGTGGTAAGGCAGGAGGCCACCTGAAGGCCTCCTTAATCCCACTACCCATGGTTGAGGTACCCTTCAAAAGGGTAGGGGTTGATTTTGTTGGCCCCCTTCACCCTCAAACAGTCTCAGGAAATAGACATATCCTAGTGGAAGTTGATCATGCCACTAGACATCCGGAAGCTATTCCTCCTAGGACCATCACTACCCCTCAGTGGCCAAGGCCTTAGGGGTATTTTTACAAGGGTAAGCTTTCCTAAAGAAGTAGTATCAGACAGGAGTTCCAGATTTATGTCTGCATTCTTAAAACACATTTGGCAAGAATGTGCTTTGACTTTATAAGATTTTCCTTCATTTCTCCAAAACTACTGAATGGATTTTCACCAAATAACAAAAATGGTTCTTTCTGGACCAGGAGCTACCTTTCTGACAAATTTGGTGTAATTCCATCCAGTGGTTTTGGTGTTATGGCTGTTCTCTTTTCCTGTAGGAACTAACATTGGAAACACTTTATATTTCACCCCCCCCCTCTTTATTTCAGCCCCGCTTCAAGGATTACCCCAAAACTTTCCAGATTGCAGCTCATGTGACTGTCAATTTTTTTAGGGACATTTTCTTGAAGATTTCTCAAGTTCCTCAAGCTTTCTCCATAGAAACTAGGTCCTAACTATAACTACCAAGTGGCGATATATATAAATTTAACAGAGACAGAAATGATTACATCGGGTAAGGGTGTATACCTTTGCAAGACAATTTGATGCAATGTATAGTAGACAAGTGATGGATCAAGTCCAAGACAAGTCGTAAATGCCATCTAGTGTGGAAAGCTCCGAAGTGAGCTTGGGGGACGAGGGAGCATCAGTGACACAGACCAAGTTGGGTTTCTCAGGGGGAAATGAGATTGTTACAGATGTCAACTCGTAGGAAAGGCAAAGAAATCATGAAGTCGGGAAATCAGACCAACCAAAAAGAACAAGGTGAAGCAGGAAAAGGAAGAGGAAGCAGGAACATAAAGAAATAAGGCGCAGATGAAAATCTTGTGATTAATCTATCTTCAAAGGTTCTTAATTATAAACATATGAATCTTTTAAATAAAGGTCTGGCATTTTGTCCCAGTGCAAGCGTGGACTTGTTAACATCAAGGATTGATTTATATAGATTCTGTAAAAAATGTAAATTAAAGAAATATTTTGCAAATAGACCATTTAGAATGAGGGATAGAGGAGCACCTCAACCCATGTCAAATCTGACGATAAAGGACGTTGCCCCAATGCATGACTTGTGAGATTTAGAACAAGAAGCTGGCATGATGCCTATGCTGGATGAGGAAGTCTTATCAGATGGGCAGTTTTGCATGGGGATAGGAGTGGATACTGATAGATCAGAAGGGAATGGATGTAAAGTGAAATCAAGATTCTGACCACAATTGCCACCGGGCAACAAGGTGGATGTGTTTTAGGCATGGATAACCTTAGGAACATCGTTAGGAAGGAAAAACAAAAACATCAAGGCTGTAAATATATAATATGACAAAATATGATTGGTGGGCATTACAGGATTTACAGAAAGATAAAAGATATTGTGATAAATGCTTCTGATAAGGGGGTAAACGTAGTTGTGATGGACCATAGTGGATGCAGCCAATAAATCAAAAGGCAACTATTGATTCAAGAAAACTATGAGAAACTAATGGAAAATCCAGTGAAGGAAATCATGAGGAAATTCCGTGATAAACTGAATAACTGTCATGAAAGGGGCCTGTTGGAGGATTAGGAACTTATGTATTTGAAAAAAATATATCCGATAACACCAACAATATATGTGTTACCAAAAATACAAAAAAGTCTAAGTAATCCCCCAGGACATCCAATAGTGAGCTCATGTGATTCTGTATTGGGGAATGCATCAAGATTTTTAGAAATGTTCTTATTCCCATATTTGACGGCACTCCCATCCTACATTAGAGACTCCATGGACTTTTTAGATCGAATTAATGGCATACCATGGAAACAAAAACATATAATGGTAACAGTGGATGTGGTGTCACTATATATTTCAATAAAACATGAGGATGGTCTGAGAGCCTGCTCATATTTCCCACGTAGCAGATCATTGAGTTTATGGGAGCATACATAGATGCTGCTAGAAATAATGGAATTTTGTCTCACCAATAATACTTTCATCTTTGAGGGTGAATATTATATTCAAAAGAAAGGGACAGCCATGGGTACTTCTTTTGTTCCAACCTATGCGAACCTCACAATGGGGTATTGGGAAGCGGAATATGTGTGGACACAAGAGTATGCTGAGATCCACAGTAAAGTCATTCTTTAGGTCCGCTTCATAGACGATTTGTTCTTAATCAGGGAAGGTGAACAGGATGAATTGGAGGTGTTTCAAAATTCTCTGAAACATAATCCACTTGGATTGCAATTTTCCTTTGAGACAAGTAAGATAAAAATAACTTTTTGGGACATTGAGGTGTATATTGATTGTGATAAGATCTGCACAAGCCTGTACCATAAACCCTCCAGTTGCAATAGTATTCTCTTTGCCAACTGCTCACATCCTAAAGTACTCACATGAAGTGTACCGTACAGAGAATTTTTAAGAGCTAGAAGAAACTGCTCTGAATTAAGTAATTTTAAAATACAGGGTGAAGAGATGTTTCAAAGATTTGTAAAAAGAGGGTATCCAATATCTGTATTGGACAATGCCATGAAAAGAGCTTTGGAAAATAACAAGGAAGATCTATTAGTCCCAAAAACTGTGAGACAAAGGAAAAGTGAGCAAGATTGTACCATTAGATATATGATGGATTATAATCATTCAGACAAGGAAATTAAAATAGCCCTGAGGAAGAATTGGAGAATCATAAGAAAAGATAAATAGTTAAAAAACACCATCCCTAAATGACTTGTTGGTTAAAAGTTACCTACCTGTGCAAGGGAGTGAGATGCAGAATTGGTTCCAGTTAAAAGGTTTTTTTTAAATGCACTAAATGTAAAGCATGGCAGTATGGTAAGAACATGACAGAGTTTCAATGCTTTGATGGGTCCATGAGAAAAATCAGAGAATGAATATCATGTGAAACCTCATTTGTAGTTTATTCCCTAGAATGTGGATGTGGTCAAAGATACATAGGAAGTACTATAAACAAACTGAAATTGCATATATCACAACATTTAAGAGCAATAACAAACAGAGATTATTGCTATGTCATTGCCAAACGTATTTCGGAACAGCACAATGGGGAATATAAGGATGTTCGCTATTATGGTATTCATCATGTGAAGACAAACATAAGAGGAGGGGATCGTGAATTAACCCTTAGGAGATCAGAGTTGAGGTTGATTATGATAATTGGAATGGAAATACCTTCAGGTTTAAACACGGATGCTGAGCTTTATGTGCACTTATGAACCAATCACTGAACTCATTGAGAAACCTCTGATTATCTTTAATGATTTATTGCTCCGGAATTCATCATTTGCTGTATTGATATTATTTATGATATAAGCTGTGTGTTTTTTTGCCTTACCTGAATTGTAATTGTGCAAGGTAGCAGAATTATTGCTGTTCTCCCAATGTATACTGTTTATCTGCTTTTAATGACTTATGTTGTCATTACATGATCAATTACATTTTACTACTATTGACGGACAATTTTGAGCAAATTAAGCAGGCACTTCACCAGAACTGCAGTTTTAGAATAGAGCATAATAATTGTTATCCTCTGAATCCACACTGTATATTCCTTTGTGTATGAATTTGATTCTTACTCTGATTGATTGAAAAAGATCATATAGGCATAGACGGATTTATTTGTTTTCAGGCCTTCTTTGTGAGAATGTTCCTTTAAATAGGTGTTTTGCACTGCACTATGGGTTGGCCCAGTCGAAAGCTTTTGCCGAAACACACAGGCCGAGTTTTCCTGGTGGCACCTCGCACTTTGCACGCTATATTTGTGAAATAAAAAAAACCTTTTCAACAGCAAGTTTATCTGTACCGATTTGTGTTGTTTCTTGGATTTTCCCGGAGGTGAAGGTTGTGTATTGGGACAGGAATCCCAGGAGAAAATTATATATATATATATATATATATATATATATATATATGGCAAAATTGAGACTTCCCCTGCAGTCTTTAAAAATCCACAGTTGTGAGCAAAATCTACTCAAGCGGCAGAAAGAAGTAGCACCCTCTGGCGCACCATTTGGTGCGGTTCCCACTGATTTTCAGTGCGGGAGAAGCTCCTAAAGCTAACAATCAGCACGAGCAGCGAAAAGTACTGAAATTCTGCCACTCACTGTACTCCACAGAATATCATGACGTTTTTAGGTAACTCTGCAGAATTCCACTGGGTGAAACTCTGCGAGTTCTGCCCAGGCTTATCTATTAACAACAAAATGCCTCAACAAACTATAATAGTTTTCTGCTTTTTAAGTTTTGATTCTTCCATCTTGAGTTGATTATATACTCAATCTATCACATCTTTCAGCTCACACCTCTTCCTTTTGGACAGCATCTTTTTCTCCTTACACCCATATTTTGGAAACATTAATTCAAAGAATGTATACAGAAGAAACAGATTGATTGAACAAATTATCGCAATTATTACAAGTGTTAGTTTAGCCCTTAATGTGCCTCCTCGACAAACCTTACTGTTACCCTTTCCAGTCTCACCAAACCAGGAATCCACTGATTCCCATAAGCAATGTTTTTCAAGAGCTTTGACTTCACATGAAAGATTAGTATAATTAGAGATATAGGCATTAAAACCCCTACTGTTATCTGGGATAAAGATGCAGTATTCTCCCCTTTCAAAGCCCTGAAATCTATGCTCTAGTTTGTGAGAAGGATATCTAGTGCAAAGCGATTTCGTATTGCATGCATAGCAATGTGCACATTATTTAATTGGGTTAATGTGCCGGCAGTGTTACAATTAAACCAATCCACATGTGTAGATAATCTTTTAATTTTTACATCATTCATAGCCATTCCGATAGGTGGAATCATAGCTTCAAATACATCTAGTACAATTTGGCCAACTACTTGTTCTCTACAAAACAGCAGGATCACTCATGTCTTTCAGATGGTAAACCTTCTGAAATACCAAACCGAGATAGCAGGAACTCATCCAATTACAAGGTAGGTTAAAATGGGCAATGTTACCATACACATAATCTAGGGCCAGATGTAGGAAGGCATTAGCGCCTCGCAAAGGGCAAAAAAAGCCGTTTGCGAGGCGCTAATGCCCTCACGCGATGCAGAAACACATATTGCGAGTCGGTACCGACTCGCAAAATGTGTTTCAGACTCGCAAATAGGAAGGGGTGTTCCCTACCTATTTGCGAGTCGCACCGCAATGTAAGTTGATTTGTGACCGCGAAAACGGTCGCAAATCAACTCGCAGTTACCATCCACTTGAAGTGGATGGTAACTCATTCGCAAATGGGAAGGGGTCCCCATGGGACCCCTTCCCCTTTGTGAATGCTCACAAGAATATTTTTTCAGAGCAGGCAGTGGTCCTATGGACCACTGCCTACTCTGAAAAAAACCGAAACTAAAAGGTTTCGGTATTTTTTCTATTTGCAGCTCGTTTTCCTTTAAGGAAAACGGGCTGCAAAGAGAAAAAAAAAAACTGCTTTATTGCAAAGCAGTCACGGACATGGAGGTCTGCTGTCTCCAGCAGGCCACCATCCCCGTGAGTGCCTAGACTCGCTATGGGGTCGCAAACTGCGACCCACCTCATAAATATTTATGAGGTGGGTCTTTGCGACCCCATAGCGAGTCGCAGAAGGTGTCTGAGACACCTTTCTGCATTCGCTTTTGCGAGGTGCAAATTGCAAGTCGCAGGGACTTGCAATTTGCACCTCGCAAAAGGGAACCTTCCTACATCTGGCCCATAATTCTTTAAGTATTGATTGTTCACTTATCACAAATTCACTACTTACAACTGTTAGACTTGGCATCCTTGGCGTGGTCTCTCCTAACTTTTTGCCTCTGTTTCCCAGGTTGTTGATGTGTGCTGGACTCTGTTTTTGTTACTCTGGGCACTTTACCACTGCTATCCAGTGCTAAAGTGCAAATGCTCCTATGTAAAATGTATGCGTAATTGGATTTCCATGATTGGCATATATTTGATTTACTGGTAAGTCCCTAGTACAGTGCAACAGAGGTGTCCAGGGCCTGTAAATCAAATGCTACTAGTGGGCCTGCAGCACTGGTTGTGCCACCCACATTAGTAGCCTGTAAACATGGTGCAGACCTGCCACTGCAATGTCTGTGTGTGCAGTTTTAAACTGCCAATTCGACTTGTCAAGTGTACCCACTAAACCTTCCTATTTTTTACATGTAAGAAACTCCTAAGGTAGGCCATAGGTAGCCCAATGGGAAGGGTGCAGTGTATCTGTAAGTTAGGACATATGCTAATGTGTATATATGTCCTGACAGTGAAATACTGCCAAATTCGTTTTTCACTGTTGCAAGGCCTATCTCTCTCATGGGTGAACATGGGGGCTACCTTTAAATATGATTAAAGTGTAGATTCTCTTTGGGAGCAGATGGACATGTAGAGTTGTGGGTCTCTGAACTCACAATTTAAAAATACATCTTTTAGTAAAGTTGATTTTGAGATTGTGTGTTTGAAAATGCCACTTTTAGAAAGTAGCCATTTTCTTGCTTAAACCATTCTGTGACTCTGCCTGTTTGTGGACTCCCTGTCTGCGTCAGTTTGACAGTTGGGCTGTTTGCACCTCTCTCTAGACAGTGACACAAAGGGAGCTGGGGTGTAGCCTGCATATCCTGATGAGCCATCTCTGCTAGGAGGGAGAGGAGGAGTGGTCACTTACACCTGATAGGGCTGTGCCTGTCCTCACACAATGCAGTCTCTAAACTAATCCCATGGTGTGTGTCTGGGGCCTAACCTGGGCAAGGCAGGATCTCACAAATAAGAGATACTTTACTTTGAAGTCAGCGTGGTCAAGAGCCCCTGGAGCCTGAAACAGTGGCCCAGGGGATTGCCAAAATGAGGAAGGGCAGGGGGCGTGAGAAACTGGCCCCAGAAGTTCCAACGGTCCAGGAGGAGGCAGAGCCTGAGGGTGACACCCCTCTGGATCCCAAGACAGCCATGGGCAACAGGTCCATCCTGGTCTTGGTGGACCATGCCACCCGATACCCAGAAGCCACTCCTTTGAGATCAATCACTTCCCCTGTGGTGTGTTGTGCACTGATGGGGGTTTTTACCCGCATGAGGTTCCCCAAGGAAGTTGTACCTGATAGGTGTACCAACTTCATATCTACTTATATGAAGTCTCTGTGGAAGGTGTTGTAGGGTAACATAGTATTTCATCACACCTTACCACTCCCAAAGCAATGGTCTCTTTGAGAGATTCAACCGCATCTTGAAGGGTATGATAATGGGCCTGTCAGAGCCCTTGAGGTGGAAATGGGATGTCCTCTTGCCATATTTTCTATTCGCTTAAAGGGAGGTGCCTCAAAAGGGACTTGTCTTTAGTCCTTGTGAGCTGATATATGGCCACCCTGTGAGGAGACCTTTGTGTCTGGTGAAGGAGGCTTTAGAAAAAGCTCTTTGTAAACCCCCCCAGGATGTATTCATTTACATGCTGGCTCTGAGCAACCAGATTGCCTGCTTCAGGGCACTCGCACAGGAGAACCTGGAAGCAAGCCAGGAGGATATGAAACACTGGTAAGACCAGAATGACACTCTGGTCGAGTTTCAACCTGGTCAGAAAGTTTGGGTGATGGCACCAGTGGAGCCTAGAGCGCTTCAGGACAAATGGACTGTGCCATTTGAGGTGGTGGAGCGCAAGAATGAAGTCACCTACCTGGACTTGCAGACTCCTATGAACCCTTTGAGGGTCCTGCACGTGAACAGGCTCAAGCCACACTGTCAGCACACTGAATTGTCCATGCTCCTAGCAACAGATGACGGGGTGTAGGAGGAGAGTGAGCCTCTTCCTGACCTCCTGTCTGCAGGAGAGAAAGATGGGTCTGACTGCAAGCAGCAGAGGGACTGTCGCCAGGTGCTGGGACAATTTGCCACATTGTTCTCCTTAATTCCCGGGGTCACACACTTGTGCACCCATGATGTGGACACTGGGGACAGTACACCCATTAAACAGAAGGTTTACAGGGTGACTGACAAGGTCAGGGTTAGCATCAAGGATGAGGTATCCAAGATGTTAACCCTAGAGGTTATTGAGCATTCTAGCATTCCTTGGGCCAGCCCTGTGGTTTTGGTCCCAAAGGCTGCTGTACCTGGTGCCACCCCAGAACTACGGTTCTGCATGGACTACCGGGGTCTCAATGCATTCAGTAAGACTGAAGCGCACCCCATCCCCCGAGCTGATGACCTCATAGATCGGTTGGGAGCTGCCAAATACTTCAGCACGTTTGATTTAATGTCTGGATATTGGCAGATTGCCTCAACTGAGGGGGCCAAGGAGAGGTCTGCATTTTCTACCCCAGATGGGCACTTTCAGTTTAAAGTGATGCCATTTGGGCTGAAAAATGCCCCTGCCACCTTTCAGAGGTTGGTCAACCAGGTGTTGGCTGGGCTGGATGAGTTCAGTGTCGCCTACCTGGATGACATTGCTATCTTTAGTTCCACATGGGAGGAGCATTTGCAACACCTCTGCAAATTGTTGGAGGTCCTGCAAAAGGCAGGCCTCACTATTAAGGCAAGCAAGTGCCAAATAGGGCTGGGTTCTGTGGTGTATTTGGGACACCAGATAGGGAGTGGCCTGGTGGCACCCCTACAGCCAAAGATTGGTACCATTCTGACTTGGGAGCCTCCCAAGACCGAGACTGAGGAGAGAGCCTTTTTAGGCCTCACTGGCTACTACAGGGGGTTTGTCAAGGGGTATGGCACCATTGTTACCCCATTGACTGAGATGACTTCCAAGAAGCAATCAAAGAAGGTGATATGGAGAGAGGCTTGAAAGAGCACTTTTGATGCCCTGAAGGCTGCCATGTGCACAGCATTGACAGCCTGACGGTCTCGGCAGTCTCAATCTGCAAGGGCAGAGCTGCTTGATTACGAGTGCCCTTTCCGCCAGCCTTTGCAAGGCAGTAGCCCCGCCATACAAAGGCAGGTGGAAAGCAGGTGCCAGGGGCACTGGGGTAGCCCCATTATGCTTTCCACTCATTGAGTTACCGGCAGTGGAAAGTGTGACCGGTGCTGCTGCACCCGCCGCACCGGCACATGGCCGGCGGTTCGATTATGAGCCGGCACCAATGTTAAGGCCCTGTTCATTGCAGGACCGGCGGGCTGAAATGTTGTTTCTACCTGCCGCCCTGCGATGAACTCATAATAGGGCCATTGGTGTACTGCCCGCACTAGCAGTCAGGTGGCTGTACAACTTTTGCGGGCGGCTTAAGCACAAACAAAATTCAAGCTCCCACATGCAAGATGAATCCATAATCCATACCAGGGAGACAACTCTATCACCATACATGCTCACATTGGACAACACAAAATGAAATACTTACCATACCAAACAGCACACAATGCCATGACACCATCATTGTATTCACACACACACACACACACATATCCATAGAGTCATACCATTGTCATGGGGTACACCAGCACTGCCCACAAAGTCAGCTACTGCAAACAAAATAAAATGGATCGGCAAGCAGGCTGAAATACACACAACTGTAGTCAGAAAACACAAGTCACTCGGAAACAACATAAAGGTAGAAAAGGAATTGCAGGACAAAAGTATACCCCAAAAAACAACTGTTTGGGTTCATTAAATTTGAACTTGAAATGCCCAAAGCCATTGGCCAGTCAATTTTGCTGTGCACAGGCACATCACTGGCAATCAATCAATATTTGTAACGTGCTGCTACTCACCTGCAAGGGTCTCAAGGCACTGCTCCAAACTGCCAGGGAAAGTCCATAGGAAGGGGAATCAATTGAGCAGACAGGTACCTTAGGGATCATCTTTGAGGGAGCCAGATTTGGGAATATGGGTTTGGCTTTGGGAGACGTGGTCTGCTTCTAAGGTGGTCTTGCTTGCAATGTGGCAGGTGTGACAGGGGAGAGCTTGGAGGTGGAAGGGATGGGTTGTGTGGTGGGTTGGGGCCTTTTGGGTTTGAGGCAGGGTGGAAGGGACAATAGAAAGGTCAAGGTCAAACAGAAAAACTTTCTTAGGAACATGGAGATAGTCACAGAAGAGGGTGGGGATTTGCAGGTCAAGAGAGTGGCTGTCTGCTGTGTCGGTGTGGATGTCTTGGGTGTGTGCTTGGGGGAGGTATGCTTGTGTTTGGGTGGTGTCTGTTGCATTGGTAAGTGTGGGTGTTTGTGTAAATTGGGGGCTGGGATGTGCACGTGCTGGGGATGTGTCTATAACTGTTGGGGTAGGTATGCTGGATGTGGAGGATGTCTGTCTATCTGTTGGGGTGGTGTCTGGGGGTACACTAGGTATGGTGGGTGTGTCACTAACTGTTGTGGTGGTACCTGTGGGTATGCTAGATGTTGTGTGTGGGACAGTGGAGGTGGTGGTATCTGGGAAACTGGTGACTGATGTTTGATATGTGGGTGTCTCTTGTTTTCTTGTGTGCCGGTGAGTTTTGTGGTGCTTGTGTCTGTGTGTGGTGCTCCTGTGTGTTCAGGTGGGTACATGTGGATCTGTCTGTGTGCTTGGGGTAGGTAGGGGAACAGGGAGTATGCTAATAGAATGGGGGTGGAGGACAAATAAGGTACCAGGTATGCCCCTATGGGTTCGCCAGCACTAGGGAGCGTTCACTGGAGGAAAATCCCGATGATGAAGATGATGCTCCAGTCTACCCTGTGGCACTCAACCTACCCTCCAGGCCACTGAGACCCTCTGTGTCAGTGGTGTCTTGACCCGAGGTCTAGCATCCAGATGCTTCCCCACTCAGCTGTGCCCTGTCTCCTTCACTTCTTCAGGCTGATGCTGCTAATACAAAGAGAAATAGGGTCATCACATGTCCGTGATTACACTTGAACAACAGCTCCATTTTGCAAACATTACCATGTTGGCAAGTAGGCCCCAGCAACAAGCTCCACCCAAATGGCCCCTACATGTGCCACACCACAAGCATGCATGCCAATTGAACTGTCAACAGTTGCCCACAAGAAAATCAGGATCACAAATGCATCTCTGAAGTTGGGCAATCACAGTAGCCATTGAACTAGTAGGAGACCTCATCACCATCAAGGCTTTGCCCCATGGATCAGACCTCAGTTACCCTTAGTCATACAATAGTAGGCCAATGCCAACTGCATTGCCACATATCCTCCACAAGGTCATGCACACATCTAATTATCACATACATAATGATCCAACAATAAGTAATGATGCTCCAAAATTCTGCTATCTTGCTGATAAAAGTACTATAGATTTGTGAAGGTGACATGGAAATACCCAAGTCACACTGGATGCAGTCCACAATGCAGACTTCACCCAATGGAGTCATGGAGGTAGTACTAATGTCACTAAGGGCCAGATGTAGGTAAGTATGGTTTTGCGAGTTGCAATTTGCGAGTCATAGAGACTCGCAAATTGCAACTCGCAAAACCACATGCAGAAAGGTGTCTCAGACACCTTCTGCGAGTCGGTATGGGGTCGCAATGACCCACCTCATTAATATTAATGAGGTGGGTCGCAAATTGCGGCCCCATACCGACTATGGGCACTCGCAAACATGGAGGCCTGCTGTCGTCAGCAGACCTCCATGTTTGCGACTGCTTTTCAATAAAGCAGGTTTTTTTTTTCAAAGTGCAACCCGTTTTCCTTAAAGGAAAACGAGCTGCACTTTGAAAAATAAACCGAAACCTTTTGTTTCGGTATTTTTCAGGGCAGGTAGTGGTCCATTGGACCACTGCCTGCTCTGAAAAATTATTTTTGTGATCATTCACAAAGGGGAAGGGGTCCCATGGGGACCCCTTCCCGTTTGCGAATGAGTTACCATCCACTTCAAGTGGATGGTAACTGCGAGTTGATTTGTGACCGCTTTTGCGGTCACAAATCAACTTACATCGCGGTGCGAGTTGCAAATAGGAAGGGAACACCCCTTCCTATTTGCAAGTCGGAAACACATTTTGCGAGTCGGTTCCGACTCGCAAAATGTGTTTCTGCATCACGCACAGGCATTAGCGCCTCGCAAACTGCGTTTTTCGCCGTTTGCGAGGCGCTAATGCCTTGCTACATCTGGCCCTAAGATGGGCCACACATTTGGCATGGAAATGGACACTAGTGCAATATGTCAGGGAGAGATGTCATGCAAATCCATAACCCAATGAATCAGCAAGCCCCAGACAAATCACCACTTATGTCTGGCACCCCTTACAATGACATACTCTCAGTACATCAGTAAACACCAATAGTCTCTTTGATGTTGGAGAGGCCCTGAGATGTGCAAGTACTTGTTGAAGACCCTCAACATGTTGCCCAATTGGAAACTACATCATTGTCTACATTATGGTCATGCAGTCTGTGGATGAATGGTTGTACCTCAACACATGTGATTTCAACATAACTGCAAGTCATTCCATGATGCATGCTAACAGTCAGGTTGCAAACCTTAGCCATTTCACATGTGCAGTGCACTTTACTACATGATGCCATATCAATGGCATAGAAATGCACAATGTGGCACAAAAGTCTAGGCATGTTGTCCCTCATTGCTACTGCAGTTGTACATGCCAAAATACATGCTATGATTCATGAGGGTATGTGTTAGCAAATAAACAATAGTGGCAGACTCCTGTATGTGGCACAACATCAAATGTTCTCCCATTGTAAATGTCTCATTCCACACACAGGTTGCCATTCACATATGTGGAGAATGCAGACTTCATTCTATCAACATGGGTAGACCAATCATGAAATAGCAGCTTGCAAATATTTTGCTAATGAGAGAGGGACACATGTCAACATGTAGGCACAAGGAATATTGGAAACAGCAATGGCACATAAATCATGTCATTCCCCCCTTACTAAGGGAAAATACTGATCTGTAACTGCAGCCAAAGCACAATGTATGCTCTGTCACATGTATGCTGACCATTTTCACATTACAGACATTCAGACACGTAGCCCGTGGGTGGCAGAGGCCAATACACAAATTTTCTCAAACACATGGCTAAGGGCAATGATCCATCACTCCCTTACCTTTGACCTGTAACATTGAGGAGTAATGATCTGTTGCATAGAATTTACACCCACTACAACAACAATCAGTACTTGCTTGATCACTGTACACAGCAATATGTCATCCCTGGAGAGCAAGTTGTTGTGGAGTGCACACAGTTGTGTCCTAGGTCCTTGGGCCAATAGGCAATCCACATCAGTATACAACACATGGCATGATTGCACAAATAACCACTCATCTACTGTGTTACACATGGCTCATCCCCAGTTGTCAGGGGTAGCTGTCAGGACCTAACACATTTTCCTGGTAATGTGACAGACAGAAATATGCCCTATACTCACCCCCTTGTGGCTGCTGTGCTGTCCTCAAATGCTCATCAAGTTCTGCGTAGGCCACTGACGGAATGCTGGCCATTAGGGGGGTCACTGTCCAACATGCACCCTGCCCACAATGGGAGGAGATCCCCACCTGGATCTCTGCAATCTTCCGGGCCCAGCTTCTCAGGTCCTCTCACCTTTTCCTACAGTGGGCCCTCTGCCAGCAGTGGACCCTCAGGGTCTGCACCTTCTTGGCAATGGCTCTCTATTGGTTTTTTTTCTGATCGGCGTTGACCTGCATGGATGCAAAAGACAATTCAAGAGATTATATTCACAAGTTTCCTCCAGCTTTAAGCTGTTGTAATCATTGTGAATGGTGGTTTAACACTTACAGCAACTAGATCGTGAAATGTGGAATCAGTCGGGACGCACCTTGCAAAGGAATTTCGGATTCTTTATGAACAAGATAAGTGTTACGAGATAAGTGCTGAGGAGAGACATCCTAAGTGGTCTGTAATTGTTAAAAAAAATCAATACTTTTGATTGGTGAAGGGAAAGTACAATTTGGTTGACTGGCAAGGTCGTGGAAGCTGGAAGGCTAACCATAGATGCCAACTGAAATCATTGAGTATCATTTGCATGGTATTATTGTAATTAAATTCTGGTGGTGTCAGAAAGTGAATTCGCAGTTGGTTTGGCTATATTTCCATAGGGTTGAGCCAATTTGACAAAGGTGACTACTCTACTTATTTCTTTTAAAAAGTAATGGCAGCACACCCAGTGCCATCCCCTCCTTAATTCCTAGACAAACCTGGTACACCATTATGATGTGGATAGAAGCTTTTGAAACACACCTTGATGCTATTGGAGGGAAGTACTTGTGACAAAAAGGAAGTTAGCCATGTTAAAACATTGTTTATGTATAGAAGGCAGGAATGTACCAAAGACAGTACTGGTGCTGATGAAAGAGAGAGAAAATGTGGATGATGGGTCCAAGGCTAATGATAAGTGAAATTATGAATTTCTGTGTGCTATGAGAGTGTTGGAAGATAACTTTGATGAGACTGTTAGTGCAGTGGTTGAGAAACAGAAATTCCTTTCCCAAGCCCATTTGCCCCAACCATCCACAATGAATAGCAGTATAACAATACCCATTTTCACACCAGGAGTGTGATTGAGCAGGCCTTTGGCTTAATGAAAACTCATTTCTGATGCCTACACAAGAGTGGTTTTTTTAAATATGCTCCAGAAATTGCTTGCAACATGCACCATCCTACACAATATGGCTAACAGGAGACGCCTACATATTGATGTGTTAGCCTCAAATTCAGAGGGTGATGATCCTGTGCTACCAGTGCACCAGCCTACAGATGAGAGCAGAGCAGAGGAGGGGAGAAGGCCAACAGTGTTTACTATCTAACCTCCATGATGAAAACACTAAACCTAGAACCAGAGAAAGAGTATGACATCAGGAAACACACACATTATACCTCTACCAATATTATTTATATGACAACCTGCCCCTGTGAGCTTCAATATGTGGGGATGACAAGTAGAAAAATAAAAGCACTGATCTGTGAGCACCAGAGCAACATCCGATGCAAGAGCAACACAATAAAAATGACAGACCATTTCCTCTTAGATGGACACACAACTAATGAATGATATGCATTATTGTGCAACTGGAAGGTAGCAACCCTGAAAATCTACTGTTCAAGAAGAAGCAGTTGTGTATTTACCATTTGTCTACACATAAAACTGGCTTAAATGATAACATACCGTGGAATCTAGAGGGTTTTCCTACATACTTGAGAGATCATCTTGATGTTCTTGATTTTGGTAGCAAGCGGTTTTCATTTATTGCTGTGTCTATAAAGGGAAGAGAAGCAAGCTTATATTTATTTCTCGCTCTCCTGCTTCGTTATCTCTTGCCATGGATAGGCAAATTGAAATAATCATTCAGGACTGTACATCTTGCTACAAATCCCATGCTATGCAAGAAACACCTATGTTTCCTTTTCTATTTCCCGGTAGGGTGTGGGGATGGGTTGCCTTTGACATCTATGGCCTGTTTGATTGTTTAGGTCAAGAGGGTAGACATGCCATTGTGTAAATAGATTATTTCTCCAAGTGGCCTGATGTGACTTGTATGAGATAAGTTAAGAGTAAGTCATTCACTGTGATTTCTTTCCACAAGAATGTTTTTGGAGATAAGGTTGTTCTGGTTTATTTGTGTCAAATAATGGCCACAGTACCTTTTGGCGGAATTTGAATCTTCTCCTAAGAAATGATCTATCAGACTTCATAGAACAGCTGTCTAGCATCCTCGTGAGAAAGGTTTGGTTGAACAATTCAGTTGTGTATTCGGGGAAAATATCCAGTTGGCAGTACGTGACAATTTATGTTGGAGACAGCCAGTGAAAAACAAGTTTTAAAGTTATAAGACTGTGCCCCATTCTGTCACTGGGAAAACACAATTTTTCTTGTTGAAAGAGAGGGTGCCATGTACTGATGTAGTACTGGCCTGGATGGATAGGAATAAGAGGGAAAAGGTTGATAAGGTGGCTTGTGGTATAATATTGAATAAGTACCAGAGTATGTATGCTCAAAGGCATAATGATAGATTAAAAAGGGATATAGGAAAATCACAAGTGGAGTGTATGTAAGAGTTTATCCGACAGGTATATGCAAAAGAGGGTGTCCAAGAGGTCTGCTCCCAAAGAAGTGAAAAATGTTAGGAGTAACCAATTTAGACTTCGAGGTGGAATGTTGTGGAACATGAGGAAAGTCACCATATGTAACAAAATGGACCAACAGTTGTGGAGCGATTCATACTCTTCTCCCAAGGAAAGTGTTCCATCAGGGAAAGAGAAGTAAAGGAAAAGACCTATAAATGGTATGTGTATTAGTTGTAAATCCAAGACATTAGAGGATTGTGTGTGTACTTAAATTCTATAGTCATTATTGGTGCTATGTTTTGTTGTTTGCTGTAATTATGTACTTCCATAATAGTGATTTACATGTATTACTTGTTTTTATCTTAAGGAATTGTTTTTAAAGGTTTAATAGTTTCATGGGAAAGGAGTGAGTGTTTTATTCGATATTGTATAGCATGATTTTAGCCACTGCTACACTTGGGAATGGTGGGTTGCAAAGTTGAGGTTTTGAGACAGGGGTGGTGGCGAGAGCGGTTGTAGCTGGCAGTGACTGCCAGGGGACATGTCTTTTTCACTAATAAAGTAACGTTCAGCTCCACCAGGGTGTGTGTCTTCGTGTCCACATCTCCAAAGCACTCAGTTATCTTCGAAATACGTGTACCAGGCCTCACCAGCTCTCCTATAGGGTCTGCATGTGGAAACTTCCATTTTTCTGCACAAATGCCTATACACGTATGATCACTTATACTATAGAAACACATCTTAACATATGAAAATGACGGAGTTAATAGACTTCCCTGAATGTCAATGTAACATATGTGTGCATATGTTCTCTACACAAAGCAAACCATGCCCTAAATTGACTAACGTTTTCGTGCTGGGCTTGCTTCTATTTTGGCCCTATGCAAAGTGTGTGGGTGAGATTTGCTCTCCAATACAAACCATTAGAAAGATTCCAAACGTTCTGCAAAGTAGCACTCTGTGGTATTTTGTGCTACTGTGCTTCAGTGGGGTGTTCCATGCTTGATACATTGGCGTTCCCATGCAACCACACAAGGGTTTTGACGCAACCCTAATCTAACATTGGTAAACCGGGATTTGCGCTGAATCTTAGTCGCATTGATGCAGAAGGTAACGAGGATACAAGTTTACCTTTATCCATATGTTTCTAACTGCATTGTACAGCACACACGTGCAGTGCAAAAAGTCTTAAAGCATAGCTTCTGTCATAGAAGGGCACATTTCATTACAAAACCTATGCTTTAGAGAATGCACACACCTTAGCGCAATGGCACAAGGTTGTGTTTGTTGATGCATGGCTGGCAAAAGTGAATCAGTGATGGTGGAGAGAAGAAATGCACGATATCTTAGAATAAAAATGTATTGTATGAAATTAATTAAAATCATTACAGAAATGGGCAGCACTATTCAAATCAAAACTTGCACATGTAATTATTTTAAGAATTACAATTCCACCTCTAAAAGTCATATCATATTAGTCTTAAGACCAGCCTAAGGGGGCATTTGCAGGGAAAGTCCAACGCCTGTTTGCTCACTTATAGCAATTCATTAAATGTTCCGTAGACGTATTGTGGTTGTCGGGGCTGTCTCAATTGGGTCTAAACTTTAAAAGTTCTCAGCATTATATTAACAAACTTTTCATATCAGGCCAAAAGTGTTCCATCGGTTGAATAGATGCACAATAATAGTGCCTCCTTACAAGTATGTATTCTATGTGTTAAAACACTGATTTTACAAGAATACAATGACCAGTCCCGTGTTCTCGGCAACATAGTAGTAGATGTATAAAAAACTCGTTTTCATATGTGCAAAATCTGCAATATGGGTAGTGCTGACTCTGTTGCTCAGATTTGGTCGTAGTTCATTGATCGGTTACAATAAAAACCTGGCGAAAAAAATAATAATTCTAATGCAGTCCTGACTCAGGGCTTCTTTCAGGTAGTAATGTTGGTGCGAGCATCAAAAGATGGTAAAACATCCCTGTAAGGTTCACAAGTGCATAGAGATTCTTTATATGTTAGTCTAGATCTTGCTGTCGCCTGCCTTTTCAATATTGCTTTCAGAGACGTGTCTGAGGTGCTGCTTGTTCTTGATCTAGAATAATCTCTAAATCAGCATTAGCTGTGTTTAAACATCTTGGGCCAGATGTAGGAAAATTGCAAATTGCGACTTGCAATTTGCGAGTCCTTCCGACTCGCAAATTGCAAGTCGCAATTTGCAATGCAGAACGGTGTCTCAGACACCGTCTGCGAGTCGTTATGGGGTAGCAGAGACCCACCTCATTAATATTAATGAGGTGGGTCGCAAATTGCGGCCCCATAGCGACTATAGGCACTCGCAAACATGGAGGCCTGCTGTAGTCAGCAGACCTCCATGTTCGTGACTGCTTTTAAATAAAGCAGTTTTTTTTTTTTTTTAAGTGTAGCCCGTTTTCCTTAAAGGAAAACGAGCTGCACTTAAAAAAAAAAACCGAAACCTTTAGTTTCGGTATTTTTTCAGGGCAGGTAGTGGTCCCTTGGACCACTACCAGCCCTGAAAAAATAGTTTTGGGTCCATTCACAAAGGGGAAGGGGTCCCATGGGGACCCCTTCCAATTTGCGAGTGGGTTACCATCCACTTCAAGTGGATGGTAACTGCGACACCATTTGCGACCGCATATGCGGTCGCAAATGGTATTGCATACCACTACGAATCGCAAATAGGAAGGGAACACCCCTTCCTATTTGCGATTCTGAAATGCATTTTGCGAGTCGGTCCAGACTTGCAAAATGCATTTCTGCATTGGAAACACACATTTGTGAGTCGCAAACGACAGATTTTGGCGTTTGCGACTCGCAAAGTGTTTCCTGCATCTGGCCCCTTGTCCAGTCATTATGTGAACTGTTAAAACTATCTTGCAGTGGCATTTTTTTTTTAACCCTCCCTCACATATATAATCAGGTAGTAGTACCCAAGAAACTAGGATTTGCCAACTAGTTTTTTTTTTTTGTAAGACGAATTCCATGTTTATCTGTGCTTATCGAACAGTAACTGTAAGTGCAGACATTTTCTCTGGAGAAGTTTTATGACTATATAACATGGTTGGTACCAATTTTGCTTTTAATACCATTATGATGGGGATCTGCAAATGGGCTATATACCTTTGTGTTTAGATAAAACTCTCCCTTGCACGTTTTTTTTTCCAGTAGTCTAAGATGAAATTGTCGTTCAGATGTATGGGATAGCAAAAGGTAGTTGTAAGTACTGGTATAGCCATTGTTCTCCAGGCCACATTTCCACACTTTCTTGGCTTTTCCCTTTAATTTCTCGAATGTCATGACTTTTGTTTTGCTGGTGTTTGCCCGCAACTAATTCCACATGTTGTATTTATATAGCTCATCCAGAGAATGCTGCAGACCTATTTTTGTGTGATCTAAAATTGCTAAATCATCTGCATATTGTAGAAACGGCATTTTCGTCCTATTCTGGAGGGGAATGAGTTGCCCTTTTTTAGTGTGGACCCTAGATCAGTATTAAATACACACCAGCAGAGGAAGAACACAGCTGTGTTTCATGACTTTCTTAGTAGTGATTCATTTTGTGGTCTTGTTTCTTTGACCCACATTTATTTGTACCCTGGTGTTTGTGTAAAGTGCCATAATTGTGTTGAGCAGATTATTGGTAATGCCCACTCAATAACCTTCTTCCATAAAATTCTACAATTCACCCTATCAAACACTGCTGAGTAGTCTACAAAGCAAATGTGTAGAGCAGTGGATGAAAAGGTTTCTTCATGTGACTGCAGTACTTAATTTGAGCCGGTGTTTGCAGGTGGGGGGCACCAGCACTTATTTTTTGGGGGGGCAGCACTTATTTTTCTGCATCAGGCATTTACTGCGTGCAAAAGGCACATATAGGATAGACGGAGGAAGAGAAAGATGGAAAAGCGTCACAAAGGGAGAGAGCTGCAAGAGTAAGCTTAAGAAGCAGGGAGCGGCTGTAAATGGATTGAAGAGGCCTTCCATGGCTTTAGGGTTGCGCTGCTTCAGTATTCTGTGCTTGCACATTTGGTTGTAGCAGCCCCATATTTCAGAGGAGTGCTTTGAGCACCAGCACCTTTTTATGCACAAATTAAGCACTGTGCGACTGGCCAAGTATGATAAGCCAACAATTTTATCTACAATTGAGGCTTTGTGCCTAAACCCATTTTTATAGTATTTTTATAGTATGGAATCAGCATTTCTTTCTCTGCCCAGGTTTCTAGATCTTTTATGAGAATACTTGCATATGCCTTAGCCTCTACACCAAGTAAAGTTATCAGCCAATAGTATCTGGGGTCCTTCGTGCTCCCCTTCTTGTGGATCGGATGCGGAATGGATCTGCACTATGAATTTGGCACCTGAGCATGAGTAAAAGAGACCTGATACAAAGGTGTTAGGTATTGGCTCCAGAAATCCACTTTATGACTTATATTAATGTCCCGATAGGCCATTTGGTCCTAGAGACCCACCAGGTCTTATTGTCTTTAGGGTTTGATTAACCAGCCTTTGGTTAGTATGCCTACCCATCAGTATAGCTTGCTCAAATTAGTTTTGCATGTTTTTAGGGCTTGCTTTGGTGCCTCATCTGAAGTATACAGATGTTTTATGTGTGTCATCAAAGTTTTTTTGTGCTATGCAGCATCTCCTTTTATATATTGGTTATTTAATTGGGTTACAAAGGGCCAACATTCAGACTGCTTGATAGGTCCTAATAGTGCATGCACTCGGATCCATTGATCTTTATAATATTTCTTTTTGGCCTCCCAGAGGATTTTTCTGGTAGGATCTCCTCACAGCTATTAGATTGATTCTTTTTTCAATTATTTAAATTTGTACATTTTATTTGCTTTCCTTAAGGCTCCTTTTTGTGCATTAAGTGAGCCATTACACCATGGTTTCTGCCTCAGGTGACGGAGTCCCTGGCATTTGCTGTTCTGTTTATTATTGTCTTTTCTGCCAGTGAGTTATGTATGAAGGAGGTCATTATTGGCCAGATTTTGATGTAGGAAGGCCTTTGGTTTTCTCGACTTTAAATGTACTGTCCCTTTTTAATCCACAATAGAATGGGAAAGGTTTTTTAGTATTGAAATCAACTGCGAGTAAACCCTCATGTGCAGTGGAAGCACAAAATAGTTCTAAAAGTGATTCACAGAATCTGTTTTTTAAAAGGGTTTAAATATATATTGATAATGAATATTGATTTGCTTTCTGTGCCAACATTATGGGCCAGATGTAGCAAGAAACATTTTGCGACTTGCAAATAGCGAGTCATAGCGACTCGCTATTTGCAACTCGCAAAATGTTATGCAGAACCGTGTCTCAGACACCGTCTGCGAGTCGGTATGGGGTCACAATGACCCACCTCATTAGCATTAATGAGGTGGGTCGCAAATTGCGGCCCCATACCGACTATGGGCACTCGCAAACATGGAGGCCTGCTGTAGTCAGCATACCTCCATGTTCGTGACTGCTTTTAAATAAAGCAGTTATTTTTTTTTTTACGTGTAGCCCGTTTTCCTTAAAGGAAAACGAGCTGCACTTAAAAAAAATCCGAAACCTTTAGTTTCGGTATTTTTTCAGGGCAGGTAGTGGTCCCTTGGACCACTACCTGCCCTGAAAAAATAATTTGGGGTCCATTCACAAAGAGGAAGGGGTCCCATGGGGATGGTAACCCACTCGAAGTGGATGGTAACTGCAACACCATTTGCGACCGCATATGCGGTCGCAAATGGTATTGCATACCACTAGGAATCGGAAATAGGAAGGGAACACCCGTTCCTATTTGCGATTCTGAAATGCATTTTGCGAGTCGGTCCCGACTCGCAGAATGCATTTCTGCAAAGGAAAATGCGATTTGCGACTCGCAAACGGCAGTTTTTGCCGTTTGCGACTCGCAAATCCTTTCCTACATCTGGCCCTTTGTCACTTGATAACTATAGCTTGATATTTTAAGTTTTGCCTCACCACTGAAACATTTGCATTTACAGTTATAGCTACTTATATTGCCAACTCTCCAAGAGGTGTTCCATACTTGCTCTTTTTTGCTGCTGGATAATACACTTCCTGATATCCATCTATCGGTAATGAGGGTGCTCCAAGTTTCCTGGATGCAGAATATGTTGCCAGATTTTAACAATTCTAGTGCTGTATCATTTGGTTAAGCCCCACTATTTTCCAGGAAATTGCTGTTAATTGTGTTTCTGGTGATGTATCTCAGTCATCTTTTTTGGGATCTGTGTTAGGGATGAGAGTTGATCTTTGAGGAAAGTGTATGTGGTAGTGTTAGACCTGGCATCCTTGACGTGGTCTCCCCTGTCTTTTTTTGCCACTGCTTCCCATGTGTTGACTGTGTGCTGAACTCTGTTTTTGCTCTTTTTGGTAGTCTGGGCACTTCACCACCGCTGACCAGTGCTAAAGTGCAAGTGCTCCCTGCGTAAATCGGATGTGTAATTGGCTTTCACATGACTGGCATATTTGATTTACTAGTAAGTCCCAAGTAAAGTGCACTAGAGGTGCTCAGGGACTGTAAATCAAATGCTGCTAGGGGCCTGCAGCACTGATTGTGCTACCGACATGAGTGGCCCTGTAAACATGGCTCAAATCTGCCACTGCAGTGTCTGTGTGTGCAGCTTTTAGCTGACAATTCGACCTGCCAATTGTACCCACTTACCAGGGCCAAACCTTCCCTTTTTATACATGTAGGGCACCCTTAGGTAGGCCCTAGGTATCCCCATGGCCAGGGTGCAGTGTATGTTAAAAGTGGAGTTGGCAGAACAAGGACTGACATCCATGCACAGAACACCGTGCGGCCAAAATTTAGATGCACCACCTGCAACGCGGCTGAAAAACAATGCACAACCCGCTTTGTGGCTAAAATCAATGCTCCACCTGCAACGCGGCTAGGAGATCAATGCATCGGGCTGGAGAAACGATGCAACACCCACTTGCGGCTGCTGATAATAATGCAAACCGCACTCAGCACAGTTTTCCAACATTTTGTGGGCAGATTTCTCATGCATCATCACTGGGCATAAAAAATCAACGCAAGCCTGTGTGGATCTAAGGTGCCCATCTGAAAATTGATGCATCTCTCTCTTGTGGGAGAGAAAAACAACTCATCGTCAACTTGACCAGAGAAGAAGTGATGCAGAGCCTCACTTGCGAGTAAGGAATCAAAGCATCACTGACTTTTCTGACACACGCTCGCCCGTGCAGCTTTATCTTTGACACAAACCAGGTACTTTGTGTAAAATCACAGTTTCCATTGTTTTCTATAGATTAAGACTCTTAGGGCCAGATGTAGCAACTAAACATTTTAAGACTTGCAAATAGCGAGTCATAGCGACTCGCTATTTGCAACTCGCAAAATGTTATGCAGAAAGGTGTCTCAGACACCGTCTGCGAGTCGGTATGGGGTCGCAATGACCCACCTCATTAATATTAATGAGGTGGGTCGCAAATTGCGGCCCCATACCGACTATGGGCACTCGCAAACATGGAGGCCTGCTGTAGTCAGCAGACCTCCATGTTTGTGACTGCTTTTAAATAAAGCAGTTTTATTTTTTTTTAAGTGTAGCCCGTTTTCCTTAAAGAAAAACGAGCTGCACTTAAAAAAAATCCGAAACCTTTAGTTTCGGTATTTTTTCCGGGTAGGTAGTGGTCCCTTGGACCACTACCTGCCCTGAAAAAATAATTTGGGGTCCATTCACAAAGAGGAAGGGGTCCCATGGGGACCCCTTCCAATTTGCGAGTGGGTTACCATCCACTTGAAGTGGATGGTAACTGCGACACCATTTGCGACCGCATTTGCGATCGCAAATGGTATTGCATACCACTAGGAATCGCAAATAGGAAGGGAACACCCCTTCCTATTTACGATTCTGAAATGCATTTTGCGAGTCGGTCCCGACTCGCAGAATGCATTTCTGCATAGGAAAATGCGATTTGCGACTCGCAAACGGCAGTTTTTGCCGTTTGCGACTCGCAAATCCTTTCCTACATCTGGCCCCTATTCTTTTGAAAATTCATAAATTGACTTGTGTATGTTAGATTTTTGTCGTTTTGGTCTTATTTGATTTAGATAAATATTACCTATTTTTCTAAAATGGTGTGGTGTCTCTTTTGGAGTCTTTTCACTGTATTACTGTGTGTGTTGGTACAAATACTTTACACATTGCCTTTGAGATAAGCCTGACTGCTTGTGCCAAGATACCAAGAGGGTGAGCAGGGGTTATCTTGAGTGTGTATCTCCATTACCCTGACTAGAGTGAGGGTTCCTGCTTGGGCAGAGTGCAAACTGACTGCCAACCAGGGACCCCATTTCTAACAGGTAGCTAGCTCTATCTTGCCCAGACCTTTCTTTATGCACATCATACATGATGCAATTTCTCTCCTTGTATTTAGTTGTACTCGCAGTATGATGTTCCCTACTTGCAACAGATGGCATGAGGATGTTGTACTTTGGAGTATGCTGTACCCTCCTTTTCTTTCATCGATCGTCCACCCCAGGGCAGTGAGTGCTCTGACTCTGCTGAATTGATGTTAATCCCCACTGTTCGAACTTTGGGGCTTCCCATAGCACCTGTTTTCCTAATTACTCTATTTCTCAGGATACTATTGTGGTTTTAGTGCCAGATATGTTTTAGAGGGAACAAATCGAATCATAGTTATGGCCTCCGATTATATATGGGTTAGTGATGGTATGTGTTGGCAGAACCGTAGTTTATTTGACATGTTTAGTACTGTATATCCTGTTGCCCTCATGAACTATATGTTGTTGTAAATATTAGTTCAAGTTGTGAGGAGCATAGGGCCAGATGTAGGAAAGGAATTGCAACTCGCAAACGGCAAAAACTGCCGTTTGCGAGTTGCAAATCACATTTTCCTATGCAGAAATGCATTCTGCGAGTCGGACCGACTCGCAAAATGCATTTCAGAATCGCAAATAGGAAGGGGTGTTCCCTTCCTATTTGCGATTCCTAGTGGTATGCAATACCATTTGCGACCGCATATGCGGTCGCAAATGGTGTTGCAGTTACCATCCACTTCAAGTGGATGGTAACCCACTCGCAAATTGGAAGGGGTCCCCATGGGACCCCTTCCAGTTTGTGACTGGACCCAAAAACATTTTTTCAGGGCAGGGAGTGGTCCAAGGGACCACTCCCTGCCCTGAAAAAATACCGAAACTAAAGGTTTCGGTTTTCTTTTTAAGTGCAGCTCGTTTTCCTTTAAGGAAAACGGGCTACACTTAAAAAAAAAAAAACTGCTTTATTTAAAGCAGTCACGAACACGGAGGTCTGCTGACTACAGCAGGCCTCCATGTTTGCGAGTGCCCATAGTCGGTATGGGGCCGCAATTTGCGACCCACCTCATGAATATTCATGAGGTGGGTCATTGCGACCCCATACCGACTTGCAGACGGTGTCTGAGACACCGTTCTGCATAACATTTTGCGACTTGCAAACAGCGAGTCGCAATGACTCGCTATTTGCAAGTCGCAAAATGTTATTTTGCTACATCTGGCCCATAGTTCTTAATTCTCCTTTTTCTGAAGAGGTACTTGACGACTTAGCCTTTTCTACATTATTTTTGGATGTGATCCGTTTACCAGATTATTGGATAAACCTATACTTGAGTTTTGTTTCGATATTTCTTTGCTTAGTAGTTGGTTTGTTTTAGACGGATCTTGATTATGAGTTGCCAGGTAGTTTGAGCTAGGTAAATGCTCTGTGGGCCATATGTCAATACCTGATTCTTAGTTGTTATCGTCTCGATTATTTGAATGGGACAGGCAGGGTAAGGTCCTTGCAACTTTGTTTGCTTCCTTGTGTTCTAGGGGAACATGCCCCTTGATGTTACAGGTCATGGTCTGTACAGTAGCCTAAAATTCTTCCAATATATTCTCCTTTTTTGGGATCACTCCTATATTACATGTTTGTGGGGCAGAATGATCAGAGATTCACTCCATGTTTGCAGTGTCACCTATTGGTGACGTATTGTGGTTTTTAATATTTAGCTTTTTCCCCTGGATTAGCACTGAGTTCACAAGGTACTGTTTTATGAACAGTTTTGATTGGTAATAGAATAGTCCCTTCTTTTCTGTCCATTTCAATGTTTGTAATACCTCCGATGTTTGTGGTACTTGTGGCGCCTCTTTCCGATTCCCCTCTTTGAAGAACAGATAATATTTCAACTTTTCACCCACCTTTATCTTGACTCTCATGATTAATTTGTACTTGATACCTGGGTTACATTTTCTTCTTATTGTTTTAGCCTTTTTTACTGCCTAGTTTATATTCTCTTTTCTTGTATGTGTGTGTGTGGTCTTTATGTTCATTGTGAGCCATTGTGTCTGTGTGAGTAAGATATGATGTTACTTCTGTTTGTTGGAGCACCTCCTCTCTTATTTGCCATTGATTTGTGTTCTTATTTATTATTTCATTGGACACTGAACGCCACTTCTCTTATTTCATTAGTCACTGAGGGCCACTTGGCTGCCTGAGGGAGATGGTCAAAGGCTGTTGTGTCCAAATTCAATATTGTTGGAGACCTTTCAGTACTGGTTATGATATCCATGAAGGCTGCCAGCTGTCTTGCTGTCTTGTCTGTAGAGTGAGAGTTCACATGCTTTATGCACTCTACCAATGGGGACAGCATTTCCAGAAGTTTGCATAATTTGTCCACTGTTGAGATACAGCCACAATGGCCTGCTCCATCTATTATTTATTCACCAAGTTTGATTTCCAGCATGCCAATTTTTGTTTTGGTCTCAGCAATACTTTCTGTCAGAGACTGTAGCAAATCCACCTGTAGTTCAAGTTTGTGTGACTGCCTGGTCAAAGTATTAATTACTGCCAGCAGAGTCTTATTAATTGATGCTAGCATTGTCATATCTGCCTGGCAGTTACTTCTTGGATTTATTGATTGTGATATAGTCAACACTCTTTCCTTTAGTAGTGGTACTTCTGTTTCGTCCAATATTTGGATGTCAGCTTCACTTACCACAAAGTTAGTACTCAATATGTTCTCTGCCTTGGTAGAAGTTGGACATATTTCGGTGTCCTGTAATTTCCCTACACGTCACTACAGGTATGGACATGTGCTTTTATTGTTTGTAGTCCTTCTGTTCATGCTTACATTTCTCTGTGGGGGCTACAAGCATTGTAGTGGTTCTTTTTTGATCAGTCAAATTCAAATTCAAATCAATATTTATTCGGATTTTACTCCATAAAAGATAAACGATCTCTTTAAAATGATAAAAATATGCAAAAATACTTCAAGAAAACATTGCTAATAAATAGATAAATAAAACCTTTGCTGCAACAAATTGGGCGATTATTCATTCTCATATCGGAGGTTTTCTAGATACGACAGCTTTTTTCCTTGTTCTATGGCATATAGGGTAAATTTTATTACTGCATCACATTTCTCATTGGTATCTAATTTACATAAATAATTAAAAGCTTCTCCACAATAAAATAATTTGTTAATAACAAATAAAGGTTTTAAAAATTGTTTCCTAATGTCATGATAAAATTTACAGGATATAATAAAGTGCATTGTAGATTGTGCAAATCGTCCCACACAGGGGCACTTCGGTAGGCTTTTGCTCCAAATCCTCACCTTTGGGAAAGCCACTAAAAAGTGCAACATTCTAAAGCGCATCCGAGTCAGATAAAATCTATCCTGAATGTTTGCAACTGTCAGTAAGTAATTTGGCATTACCTCGTTATTTTCAGTCATATTAAGTGCTACTGTTGATTTCCTACATTCTCTATTTTCTCTATCACTATCCCTCCATGCCATTAGTTGGTTTTTCAATTCTTTCTTGCTAAATTGGAGGATAATACCTGGATTGTCCAAATTTAGAGCTAGATTTATACCTTTCAACAAATCTTTTAAATGCATGAACCATGGAATTCTATCCCAATGTTCTAATGTAAGACAATCTTTAATAATCTTTTGGGTAAAATGCGTCCCTTCTTTAGACCAAATGCCATGCCAAGCCAACAGCGCATTGGTATATATTAGATCTTCCACGTAAGGGCAGCCCAGTTCCTTATGTAACATAAATGTGGAGGTGGTGTTTGGCACTGCAAGTAGTCTGCTAAAAAATGTGTTCTCTAGCACTTGTAATGAGTGGATCTCAGGCATCAAACCCCAAAGGGCAGAACCATACGTAATGCTGCTAATTGATTTACTTTTGTAAATTTGCAGCATTTCCCAAAGGGGTTTATTACCAATTTGTTTAGAAAATCTAAAAACAGCCTCAGTTCTAATATACTTCATCTTGGTAATTTCTAGATGTTGTTTCCAATGACCCATATTAGAAAACTGTATACCCAAATATGTAAATCCATTCACCTCTTCACATTTATGGCCCTTAATAAAATAAGTTTTCTTCCTGGCCTTTCCCTGTCCACAAGTCATTACAACTGTTTTGCTCATATTCAACAGCATATAAGTCATTCTTTGCTCCATTACCCAGTAGTATTTGTCAATTGTATTTATTTGGGGTGCGGAGATCACCTTGCAGGGCTGTACCCTTTTTCAGACTGATGTGGACCCCGAGTTGCTCCATTGCTTGTATCCTGACCTGTTCTAGTATGGAGTCCATTGTATGTGCAGTGCTAGCGGTAGTGCTACCTTTAACCACTTCTGTGCCTTGGACGAGATGATCTCGTCCAAGGCTACAGTTCCCCTGTGCCTTGGACGAGATCATCTCGTCCATGGCACAGGGGAACTTGGGGGCGCGCTACCGCGCCCCCCGTGCACCCCCCTCCCCCCCCCATGTCGGGGATGGAAGGGGAAGACCTTCCCCTTCCACCCCCGACCCCCCCCCCACCCCCCCTGTGACGTCAGCGCGCGCACGCACGCTGATTAGTCACAGGGGCCTCCCTCGTCGCGCTGGAAGCAGAGCTTCCAGCGCGATTGAAAAAGAAATGCAAAAGCATTTCTCTTTCAATCACTTGGGAGGCCCGGAGGGGCTTCAAAGGGAAGGAAAAGTATTTCCTTCCCTTTGAAGTCTCTCCGAGGGTTTCAAAAGCCGGATTGCTTGCAATCCGGATTTTGAAACACCACTAGACACCAGGGATTTTTTTTTTTTTTATTGTTATTGACAAAAGGGAGCGACCCCTTGGGCAAGGGTCGCTCCCAGGGGGGGCATATTTTCGGGAAGGCCTTTTCTGCCCCCACGTGAATTTCATGCAAAGGGAGCGACCCCTTAGGCAAGGGTCTCTCCCTGGAGGGGAGGGCAATTTATTTTAGGCCATTTCTGCCCCCCCTGGGGGCAGATCGGCCTATTATTAGTCCGATCTGCCCCCAGGGGGGGCAGAAACCTCTAGGCGCCAGGGCGGGTGGAAGGAAATTTGTGGCTCCTCTCAGATTCCAGAACTTTCTGCCACAGAAATGTGAGGAACATGTGTTTATTTACCCAAATTTTGGACGTGTCCACGTTGCGCTTTGGGGTGTTTCCTGTCGCCGGCGATAGGCCTACCCACGCAAGTGAGGTATCATTTTTATCGGGAGACTTGGGGGAACGCTGGGTGGAAGGAAATTTGTGGCTCCTCTCAGATTCCAGAACTTTCTGCCACAGAAATATGAGGAACATGTGTTTATTTACCCAAATTTTGAGGTTTGCAAAGGATTCTGGGTAACAGAACCTGGTCCGAGCCCCGCAAGTCACCCCATCTTGGATTCCCCTAAGTCTCTAGTTTTCAGAAATGCACAGGTTTGGTAGGTTTCCCTAGGTGCCGGCTGAGCTAGAGGCCAAAATCTACAGGTAGGCACTTCGCAAAAAACACCTCTGTTTTCTTCCAAAATTTTGGATGTGTCCACGTTGCGCTTTGGGGTGCTTCCTGTCGCCGGCGCTAGGCCTACCCACGCAAGTGAGGTATCATTTTTATCGGGAGACTTGGGGGAACGCTGGGTGGAAGGAAATTTGTGGCTCCTCTCAGATTCCAGAACTTTCTGCCACAGAAATGTGAGGAACATGTCTTTTTTTAGCCAAATTTTGAGGTTTGCAAAGGATTCTGGGTAACAGAACCTGGTCCGAGCCCCGCAAGTAACCCCTCCTTGGATTCCCCTAGGTCTCTAGTTTTCAGAAATACACAGGTTTGGTAGGTTTCCCTAGGTGCCGGCTGAGCTAGAGGCCAAAATCTACAGGTAGGCACTTTGCAAAAAACACCTCTGTTTTCTTCCAAAATTTTGGACGTGTCCACGTTGCGCTTTGGGGTGTTTCCTGTCGCCGGCGCTAAGTCTACCCACGCAAGTGAGGTATCATTTTTATCGGGAGACTTGGGGGAACGCTGGGAGGAAGGAAATTTGTGGCTCCTCTCAGATTCCAGAACTTTCTGCCACAGAAATTTGAGGAACATGTGTTTATTTACCCAAATTTTGAGGTTTGCAAAGGATTCTGGGTAACAGAACCTGGTCTGAGCCCCGCAAGTCACCCCATCTTGGATTCCCCTAGGTCTCTAGTTTTCAGAAATGCACAGGTTTGGTAGGTTTCCCTAGGTGCCGGCTGAGCTAGAGGCCAAAATCTACAGGTAGGCACTTTGCAAAAAACACCTCTGTTTTCTTCCAAAATTTTGGACTTGTCCACGTTGTGCTTTGGGGTGTTTCCTGTCGCCGGCGCAAGGCCTACCCACGCAAGTGAGGTATCATTTTTATCGGGAGACTTGGGGGAACGCTGGGTGGAAGGAAATTTGTGGCTCCTCTCAGATTCCAGAACTTTCTGCCACAGAAATGTGAGGAACATGTGTTTATTTACCCAAATTTTGAGGTTTGCAAAGGATTCTGGGTAACAGAACCTGGTCCGAGCCCCGCAAGTCACCCCATCTTGGATTCCCCTAGGTCTCTAGTTTTCAGAAATGCACAGGTTTGGTAGGTTTCCCTAGGTGCCGGCTGACCTAGAGGCCAAAATCTACAGGTAGGCACTTCGCAAAAAACACCTCTGTTTTCTTCCAAAATTTTGGACGTGTCCACGTTGCGCTTTGGGGTGTTTCCTGTCGCCGGCGCTAGGCCTACCCACGCAAGTGAGGTATCATTTTTATCGGGAGACTTGGGGGAACGCTGGGTGGAAGGAAATTTGTGGCTCCTCTCAGATTCCAGAACTTTCTGCCACAGAAATGTGAGGAACATGTCTTTTTTTAGCCAAATTTTGAGGTTTGCAAAGGATTCTGGGTAACAGAACCTGGTCCGAGCCCCGCAAGTCACCCCTCCTTGGATTCCCCTATGTCTCTAGTTTTCAGAAATGCACAGGTTTGGTAGGTTTCCCTAGGTGCCGGCTGAGCTAGAGGCCAAAATCTACAGGAAGGCACTTCGCAAAAAACACCTCTGTTTTCTTCCAAAATTTTGGATGTGTCCACGTTGCGCTTTGGGGCGTTTCCTGTCGCGGGCGCTAGGCCTACCCACGCAAGTGAGGTATCATTTTTATCGGGAGACTTGGGGGAACGCTGGGTGGAAGGAAATTTGTGGGTCCTCTCAGATTCTAGAACTTTCTGCCACAGAAATGTGAGGAACATGTGTTTATTTACCCAAATTTTGAGGTTTGCAAAGGATTCTGGGTAACAGAACCTGGTCCGAGCCCTGCAAGTCACCCCATCTTGGATTCCCCTAGGTCTCTAGTTTTCAGAAATGCACAGGTTTGGTAGGTTTCCCTAGGTGCCGGCTGAGCTAGAGGCCAAAATCTACAGGTAGGCACTTCGCAAAAAACACCTCTGTTTTCTTCCAAAATTTTGGACGTGTCCACGTTGTGCTTTGGGGTGTTTCATGTCGCCGGCGCTAGGCCTACCCACGCAAGTGAGGTATCATTTTTATCGGGAGACTTGGGGGAACGCTGGGTGGAAGGAAATTTGTGGCTCCTCTCAGATTCCAGAACTTTCTGCCACAGAAATGTGAGGAACATGTCTTTTTTTAGCCAAATTTTGAGGTTTGCAAAGGATTCTGGGTAACAGAACCTGGTCCGAGCCCCGCAAGTCACCCCATCTTGGATTCCCCTAGGTCTCTAGTTTTCAGAAATGCACAGGTTTGGTAGGTTTCCCTAGGTGCCGGCTGAGCTAGAGGCCAAAATCTACAGGTAGGCACTTCGCAAAAAACACCTCTGTTTTCTTCCAAAATTTTGGACGTGTCCACGTTGCGCTTTGGGGTGTTTCCTGTCGCCGGCGCAAGGCCTAGCCACGCAAGTGAGGTATCATTTTTATCGGGAGACTTGGGGGAACGCTGGGTGGAAGGAAATTTGTGGCTCCTCTCAGATTCCAGAACTTTCTGCCACAGAAATGTGAGGAACATGTGTTTATTTACCCAAATTTTGAGGTTTGCAAAGGATTCTGGGTAACAGAACCTGGTCCGAGCCCCGCAAGTCACCCCATCTTGGATTCCCCTAGGTCTCTAGTTTTCAGAAATGCACAGGTTTGGTAGGTTTCCCTAGGTGCCGGCTGAGCTAGAGGCCAAAATCTACAGGTAGGCACTTCGCAAAAAACACCTCTGTTTTCTTCCAAAATTTTGGACGTGTCCACGTTGCGCTTTGGGGTGTTTCCTGTCGCCGGCGCTAGGCCTACCCACGCAAGTGAGGTATCATTTTTATCGGGAGACTTGGGGGAACGCTGGGTGGAAGGAAATTTGTGGCTCCTCTCAGATTCCAGAACTTTCTGCCACAGAAATGTGAGGAACATGTCTTTTTTTAGCCAAATTTTGAGGTTTGCAAAGGATTCTGGGTAACAGAACCTGGTCCGAGCCCCGCAAGTCACCCCTCCTTGGATTCCCCTAGGTCTCTAGTTTTCAGAAATGCACAGGTTTGGTAGGTTTCCCTAGGTGCCGGCTGAGCTAGAGGCCAAAATCTACAGGTAGGCACTTCGCAAAAAACACCTCTGTTTTCTTCCAAAATTTTGGATGTGTCCACGTTGCGCTTTTGGGCGTTTCCTGTGGCGGGCGCTAGGCCTACCCACGCAAGTGAGGTATCATTTTTATCGGGAGACTTGGGGGAACGCTGGGTGGAAGGAAATTTTTGGCTCCTCTCAGATTCCAGAACTTTCTGCCACAGAAATGTGAGGAACATGTGTTTATTTACCCAAATTTTGAGGTTTGCAAAGGATTCTGGGTAACAGAACCTGGTCCGAGCCCCACAGATCACCCCATCTTGGATTCCCCTAGGTCTCTAGTTTTCAGAAATGCACAGGTTTGGTAGGTTTCCCTAGGTGCCGGCTGAGCTAGAGGCCAAAATCTACAGGTAGGCACTTCGCAAAAAACACCTCTGTTTTCTTCCAAAATTTTGGACGTGTCCACGTTGCGCTTTGGGGTGTTTCCTGTCGCCGGCGATAGGCCTACCCACGCAAGTGAGGTATCATTTTTATCGGGAGACTTGGGGGAACGCTGGGTGGAAGGAAATTTGTGGCTCCTCTCAGATTCCAGAACTTTCTGCCACAGAAATATGAGGAACATGTGTTTATTTACCCAAATTTTGAGGTTTGCAAAGGATTCTGGGTAACAGAACCTGGTCCGAGCCCCGCAAGTCACCCCATCTTGGATTCCCCTAAGTCTCTAGTTTTCAGAAATGCACAGGTTTGGTAGGTTTCCCTAGGTGCCGGCTGAGCTAGAGGCCAAAATCTACAGGTAGGCACTTCGCAAAAAACACCTCTGTTTTCTTCCAAAATTTTGGATGTGTCCACGTTGCGCTTTGGGGTGCTTCCTGTCGCCGGCGCTAGGCCTACCCACGCAAGTGAGGTATCATTTTTATCGGGAGACTTGGGGGAACGCTGGGTGGAAGGAAATTTGTGGCTCCTCTCAGATTCCAGAACTTTCTGCCACAGAAATGTGAGGAACATGTCTTTTTTTAGCCAAATTTTGAGGTTTGCAAAGGATTCTGGGTAACAGAACCTGGTCCGAGCCCCGCAAGTAACCCCTCCTTGGATTCCCCTAGGTCTCTAGTTTTCAGAAATACACAGGTTTGGTAGGTTTCCCTAGGTGCCGGCTGAGCTAGAGGCCAAAATCTACAGGTAGGCACTTTGCAAAAAACACCTCTGTTTTCTTCCAAAATTTTGGACGTGTCCACGTTGCGCTTTGGGGTGTTTCCTGTCGCCGGCGCTAAGTCTACCCACGCAAGTGAGGTATCATTTTTATCGGGAGACTTGGGGGAACGCTGGGAGGAAGGAAATTTGTGGCTCCTCTCAGATTCCAGAACTTTCTGCCACAGAAATTTGAGGAACATGTGTTTATTTACCCAAATTTTGAGGTTTGCAAAGGATTCTGGGTAACAGAACCTGGTCTGAGCCCCGCAAGTCACCCCATCTTGGATTCCCCTAGGTCTCTAGTTTTCAGAAATGCACAGGTTTGGTAGGTTTCCCTAGGTGCCGGCTGAGCTAGAGGCCAAAATCTACAGGTAGGCACTTTGCAAAAAACACCTCTGTTTTCTTCCAAAATTTTGGACTTGTCCACGTTGTGCTTTGGGGTGTTTCCTGTCGCCGGCGCAAGGCCTACCCACGCAAGTGAGGTATCATTTTTATCGGGAGACTTGGGGGAACGCTGGGTGGAAGGAAATTTGTGGCTCCTCTCAGATTCCAGAACTTTCTGCCACAGAAATGTGAGGAACATGTGTTTATTTACCCAAATTTTGAGGTTTGCAAAGGATTCTGGGTAACAGAACCTGGTCCGAGCCCCGCAAGTCACCCCATCTTGGATTCCCCTAGGTCTCTAGTTTTCAGAAATGCACAGGTTTGGTAGGTTTCCCTAGGTGCCGGCTGACCTAGAGGCCAAAATCTACAGGTAGGCACTTCGCAAAAAACACCTCTGTTTTCTTCCAAAATTTTGGACGTGTCCACGTTGCGCTTTGGGGTGTTTCCTGTCGCCGGCGCTAGGCCTACCCACGCAAGTGAGGTATCATTTTTATCGGGAGACTTGGGGGAACGCTGGGTGGAAGGAAATTTGTTGCTCCTCTCAGATTCCAGAACTTTCTGCCACAGAAATGTGAGGAACATGTCTTTTTTTAGCCAAATTTTGAGGTTTGCAAAGGATTCTGGGTAACAGAACCTGGTCCGAGCCCCGCAAGTCACCCCTCCTTGGATTCCCCTATGTCTCTAGTTTTCAGAAATGCACAGGTTTGGTAGGTTTCCCTAGGTGCCGGCTGAGCTAGAGGCCAAAATCTACAGGAAGGCACTTCGCAAAAAACACCTCTGTTTTCTTCCAAAATTTTGGATGTGTCCACGTTGCGCTTTGGGGCGTTTCCTGTCGCGGGCGCTAGGCCTACCCACGCAAGTGAGGTATCATTTTTATCGGGAGACTTGGGGGAACGCTGGGTGGAAGGAAATTTGTGGGTCCTCTCAGATTCTAGAACTTTCTGCCACAGAAATGTGAGGAACATGTGTTTATTTACCCAAATTTTGAGGTTTGCAAAGGATTCTGGGTAACAGAACCTGGTCCGAGCCCTGCAAGTCACCCCATCTTGGATTCCCCTAGGTCTCTAGTTTTCAGAAATGCACAGGTTTGGTAGGTTTCCCTAGGTGCCGGCTGAGCTAGAGGCCAAAATCTACAGGTAGGCACTTCGCAAAAAACACCTCTGTTTTCTTCCAAAATTTTGGACGTGTCCACGTTGTGCTTTGGGGTGTTTCATGTCGCCGGCGCTAGGCCTACCCACGCAAGTGAGGTATCATTTTTATCGGGAGACTTGGGGGAACGCTGGGTGGAAGGAAATTTGTGGCTCCTCTCAGATTCCAGAACTTTCTGCCACAGAAATGTGAGGAACATGTCTTTTTTTAGCCAAATTTTGAGGTTTGCAAAGGATTCTGGGTAACAGAACCTGGTCCGAGCCCCGCAAGTCACCCCATCTTGGATTCCCCTAGGTCTCTAGTTTTCAGAAATGCACAGGTTTGGTAGGTTTCCCTAGGTGCCGGCTGAGCTAGAGGCCAAAATCTACAGGTAGGCACTTCGCAAAAAACACCTCTGTTTTCTTCCAAAATTTTGGACGTGTCCACGTTGCGCTTTGGGGTGTTTCCTGTCGCCGGCGCAAGGCCTAGCCACGCAAGTGAGGTATCATTTTTATCGGGAGACTTGGGGGAACGCTGGGTGGAAGGAAATTTGTGGCTCCTCTCAGATTCCAGAACTTTCTGCCACAGAAATGTGAGGAACATGTGTTTATTTACCCAAATTTTGAGGTTTGCAAAGGATTCTGGGTAACAGAACCTGGTCCGAGCCCCGCAAGTCACCCCATCTTGGATTCCCCTAGGTCTCTAGTTTTCAGAAATGCACAGGTTTGGTAGGTTTCCCTAGGTGCCGGCTGAGCTAGAGGCCAAAATCTACAGGTAGGCACTTCGCAAAAAACACCTCTGTTTTCTTCCAAAATTTTGGACGTGTCCACGTTGCGCTTTGGGGTGTTTCCTGTCGCCGGCGCTAGGCCTACCCACGCAAGTGAGGTATCATTTTTATCGGGAGACTTGGGGGAACGCTGGGTGGAAGGAAATTTGTGGCTCCTCTCAGATTCCAGAACTTTCTGCCACAGAAATGTGAGGAACATGTCTTTTTTTAGCCAAATTTTGAGGTTTGCAAAGGATTCTGGGTAACAGAACCTGGTCCGAGCCCCGCAAGTCACCCCTCCTTGGATTCCCCTAGGTCTCTAGTTTTCAGAAATGCACAGGTTTGGTAGGTTTCCCTAGGTGCCGGCTGAGCTAGAGGCCAAAATCTACAGGTAGGCACTTCGCAAAAAACACCTCTGTTTTCTTCCAAAATTTTGGATGTGTCCACGTTGCGCTTTTGGGCGTTTCCTGTGGCGGGCGCTAGGCCTACCCACGCAAGTGAGGTATCATTTTTATCGGGAGACTTGGGGGAACGCTGGGTGGAAGGAAATTTTTGGCTCCTCTCAGATTCCAGAACTTTCTGCCACAGAAATGTGAGGAACATGTGTTTATTTACCCAAATTTTGAGGTTTGCAAAGGATTCTGGGTAACAGAACCTGGTCCGAGCCCCACAAATCACCCCATCTTGGATTCCCCTAGGTCTCTAGTTTTCAGAAATGCACAGGTTTGGTAGGTTTCCCTAGGTGCCGGCTGAGCTAGAGGCCAAAATCTACAGGTAGGCACTTCGCAAAAAACACCTCTGTTTTCTTCCAAAATTTTGGACGTGTCCACGTTGCGCTTTGGGGTGTTTCCTGTCGCCGGCGCTAGGCCTACCCACGCAAGTGAGGTATCATTTTTATCGGGAGACTTGGGGGAACGCTGGGTGGAAGGAAATTTGTGGCTCCTCTCAGATTCCAGAACTTTCTGCAAACAGAAATATGAGGAACATGTGTTTTTTTAGCCAAATTTTGAGGTTTGCAAAGGATTCTGGGTAACAGAACCTGGTCCGAGCCCCGCAAGTCACCCCATCTTGGATTCCCCTAGGTCTCTAGTTTTCAGAAATGCACAGGTTTGGTAGGTTTCCCTAGGTGCCGGCTGAGCTAGAGGCCAAAATCTACAGGTAGGCACTTCGCAAAAAACACCTCTGTTTTCTTCCAAAATTTTGGACGTGTCCACGTTGCGCTTTGGGGTGTTTCCTGTCGCCGGCGCTAGGCCTACCCACGCAAGTGAGGTGTCATTTTTATCGGGAGACTTGGGGGAACGCTGGGTGGAAGGAAATTTGTGGCTCCTCTCCGATTCCAGCACTTTCTGCCACAGAAATGTGAGGAACATGTGTTTTTTTAGCCAAATTTTGAGGTTTGCAAAGGATTCTGGGTAACAGAAACTGGTCCGAGCCCCGCAAGTGACCCCATCTTGGATTCCCCCAGGTCTCTAGTTTTCAGAAATTCACAGGTTTGGTAGGTTTCCCTAGGTGCCGGCTGAGCTAGAGGCCAAAATCTACAGGTAGGCACTTCGCAAAAAACACCTCTGTTTTCCTCCAAAACTTTGGATGTGTCCACGTTGCGCTTTTGGGCGTTTCCTGTGGCGGGCGCTAGGCCTACCCACGCAAGTGAGGTATCATTTTTATCGGGAGACTTGGGGGAACGCTGGGTGGAAGGAAATTTGTGGCTCCTCTCAGATTCCAGAACTTTCTGCCACAGAAATGTGAGGAACATGTGTTTATTTACCCAAATTTTGAGGTTTGCAAAGGATTCTGGGTAACAGAACCTGGTCCGAGCCCCGCAAGTCACCCCATCTTGGATTCCCCTAGGTCTCTAGTTTTCAGAAATGCACAGGTTTGGTAGGTTTCCCTAGGTGCCGGCTGAGCTAGAGGCCAAAATCTACAGGTAGGCACTTCGCAAAAAACACCTCTGTTTTCTTCCAAAATTTTGGACGTGTCCACGTTGCGCTTTGGGGTGTTTCCTGTCGCCGGCGCAAGGCCTACCCACGCAAGTGAGGTATCATTTTTATCGGGAGACTTGGGGGAACGCTGGGTGGAAGGAAATTTGTGGCTCCTCTCAGATTCCAGAACTTTCTGCCACAGAAATGTGAGGAACATGTGTTTATTTACCCAAATTTTGAGGTTTGCAAAGGATTCTGGGTAACAGAACCTGGTCCGAGCCCCGCAAGTCACCCCTCCTTGGATTCCCCTAGGTCTCTAGTTTTCAGAAATGCACAGGTTTGGTAGGTTTCCCTAGGTGCCGGCTGAGCTAGAGGCCAAAATCTACAGGTAGGCACTTCGCAAAAAACACCTCTGTTTTCTTCCAAAATTTTGGATGTGTCCACGTTGCGCTTTTGGGCGTTTCCTGTGGCGGGCGCTAGGCCTACCCACGCAAGTGAGGTATCATTTTTATCGGGTGACTTGGGGGAACGCTGGGTGGAAGGAAATTTGTGGCTCCTCTCAGATTCCAGAACTTTCTGCCACAGAAATGTGAGGAACATGTGTTTATTTACCCAAATTTTGAGGTTTGCAAAGGATTCTGGGTAACAGAACCTGGTCCGAGCCCCACAAGTCACCCCATCTTGGATTCCCCTAGGTCTCTAGTTTTCAGAAATGCACAGGTTTGGTAGGTTTCCCTAGGTGCCGGCTGAGCTAGAGGCCAAAATCTACAGGTAGGCACTTCGCAAAAAACACCTCTGTTTTCTTCCAAAATTTTGAACGTGTCCACGTTGCGCTTTGGGGTGTTTCCTGTCGCCGGCGCTAGGCCTACCCACGCAAGTGAGGTATCATTTTTATCGGGAGACTTGGGGGAACGCTGGGTGGAAGGAAATTTGTGGCTCCTCTCAGATTCCAGAACTTTCTGCCACAGAAATGTGAGGAACATGTCTTTTTTTAGCCAAATTTTGAGGTTTGCAAAGGATTCTGGGTAACAGAACCTGGTCCGAGCCCCGCAAGTCACCCCTCCTTGGATTCCCCTAGGTCTCTAGTTTTCAGAAATGCACAGGTTTGGTAGGTTTCCCTAGGTGCCGGCTGAGCTAGAGGCCAAAATATACAGGTAGGCACTTCGCAAAAAACACCTCTGTTTTCTTCCGAAATTTTGGATGTGTCCATGTTGCGCTTTGGGGCGTTTCCTGTCGCGGGCGCTAGGCCTACCCACGCAAGTGAGGTATCATTTTTATCGGGAGACATGGGGGAACGCTGGGTGGAAGGAAATTTGTGGCTCCTCTCAGATTCCAGAACTTTCTGCCACAGAAATATGAGGAACATGTGTTTTTTTAGCCAAATTTTGAGGTTTGCAAAGGATTCTGGGTAACAGAACCTGGTCCGAGCCCCGCAAGTCACCCCATCTTGGATTCCCCTAGGTCTCTAGCTTTCAGAAATGCACAGGTTTGGTAGGTTTCCCTAGGTGCCGGCTGAGCTAGAGGCCAAAATCTACAGGTAGGCACTTCGCAAAAAACACCTCTGTTTTCTTCCAAAATTTTGGACGTGTCCACGTTGCGCTTTGGGGTGTTTCCTGTCGCCGGCGCTAGGCCTACCCACGCAAGTGAGGTATCATTTTTATCGGGAGACTTGGGGGAACGCTGGGTGGAAGGAAATTTGTTGCTCCTCTCAGATTCCAGAACTTTCTGCCACAGAAATGTGAGGAACATGTCTTTTTTTAGCCAAATTTTGAGGTTTGCAAAGGATTCTGGGTAACAGAACCTGGTCCGAGCCCCGCAAGTCACCCCTCCTTGGATTCCCCTAGGTCTCTAGTTTTCAGAAATGCACAGGTTTGGTAGGTTTCCCTAGGTGCCGGCTGAGCTAGAGGCCAAAATCTACAGGTAGGCACTTCGCAAAAAACACCTCTGTTTTCTTCCAAAATTTTGGATGTGTCCACGTTGCGCTTTTGGGCGTTTCCTGTGGCGGGCGCTAGGCCTACCCACGCAAGTGAGGTATCATTTTTATCGGGAGACTTGGGGGAACGCTGGGTGGAAGGAAATTTTTGGCTCCTCTCAGATTCCAGAACTTTCTGCCACAGAAATGTGAGGAACATGTGTTTATTTACCCAAATTTTGAGGTTTGCAAAGGATTCTGGGTAACAGAATCTGGTCCGAGCCCCACAAGTCACCCCATCTTGGATTCCCCTAGGTCTCTAGTTTTCAGAAATGCACAGGTTTGGTAGGTTTCCCTAGGTGCCGGCTGAGCTAGAGGCCAAAATCTACAGGTAGGCACTTCGCAAAAAACACCTCTGTTTTCTTCCAAAATTTTGGACGTGTCCACGTTGCACTTTGGGGTGTTTCCTGTCGCCGGCGCTAGGCCTACCCACGCAAGTGAGGTATCATTTTTATCGGGAGACTTGGGGGAACGCTGGGTGGAAGGAAATTTGTGGCTCCTCTCAGATTCCAGAACTTTCCACAGAAATGTGAGGAACATGTCTTTTTTTAGCCAAATTTTGAGGTTTGCAAAGGATTCTGGGTAACAGAACCTGGTCCGAGCCCCGCAAGTCACCCCTCCTTGGATTCCCCTAGGTCTCTAGTTTTCAGAAATGCACAGGTTTGGTAGGTTTCCCTAGGTGCCGGCTGAGCTAGAGGCCAAAATCTACAGGTAGGCACTTCGCAAAAAACACCTCTGTTTTCTTCCGAAATTTTGGATGTGTCCATGTTGCGCTGTGGGGCGTTTCCTGTCGCGGGCGCTAGGCCTACCCACGCAAGTGAGGTATCATTTTTATCGGGAGACATGGGGGAACGCTGGGTGGAAGGAAATTTGTGGCTCCTCTCAGATTCCAGAACTTTCTGCCACAGAAATATGAGGAACATGTGTTTTTTTAGCCAAATTTTGAGGTTTGCAAAGGATTCTGGGTAACAGAACCTGGTCCGAGCCCCGCAAGTCACCCCATCTTGGATTCCCCTAGGTCTCTAGTTTTCAGAAATGCACAGGTTTGGTAGGTTTCCCTAGGTGCCGGCTGAGCTAGAGGCCAAAATCTACAGGTAGGCACTTCGCAAAAACACCTCTGTTTTCTTCCAAAATTTTGGACGTGTCCACGTTGCGCTTTGGGGTGTTTCCTGTCGCCGGCGCTAGGCCTACCCACGCAAGTGAGGTATCATTTTTATCGGGAGACTTGGGGGAACGCTGGGTGGAAGGAAATTTGTGGCTCCTCTCAGATTCCAGAACTTTCTGCCACAGAAATGTGAGGAACATGTCTTTTTTTAGCCAAATTTTGAGGTTTGCAAAGGATTCTGGGTAACAGAACCTGGTCCGAGCCCCGCAAGTCACCCCATCTTGGATTCCCCTAGGTCTCTAGTTTTCAGAAATGCACAGGTTTGGTAGGTTTCCCTAGGTGCCGGCTGAGCTAGAGGCCAAAATCTACAGGTAGGCACTTCGCAAAAAACACCTCTGTTTTCTTCCAAAATTTTGGACGTGTCCACGTTGCGCTTTGGGGTGTTTCCTGTCGCCGGCGCTAGGCCTACCCACGCAAGTGAGGTATCATTTTTATCGGGAGACTTGGGGGAACGCTGGGTGGAAGGAAATTTGTTGCTCCTCTCAGATTCCAGAACTTTCTGCCACAGAAATGTGAGGAACATGTCTTTTTTTAGCCAAATTTTGAGGTTTGCAAAGGATTCTGGGTAACAGAACCTGGTCCGAGCCCCGCAAGTCACCCCTCCTTGGATTCCCCTAGGTCTCTAGTTTTCAGAAATGCACAGGTTTGGTAGGTTTCCCTAGGTGCCGGCTGAGCTAGAGGCCAAAATCTACAGGTAGGCACTTCGCAAAAAACACCTCTGTTTTCTTCCAAAATTTTGGATGTGTCCACGTTGCGCTTTTGGGCGTTTCCTGTGGCGGGCGCTAGGCCTACCCACGCAAGTGAGGTATCATTTTTATCGGGAGACTTGGGGGAACGCTGGGTGGAAGGAAATTTTTGGCTCCTCTCAGATTCCAGAACTTTCTGCCACAGAAATGTGAGGAACATGTGTTTATTTACCCAAATTTTGAGGTTTGCAAAGGATTCTGGGTAACAGAACCTGGTCCGAGCCCCACAAGTCACCCCATCTTGGATTCCCCTAGGTCTCTAGTTTTCAGAAATGCACAGGTTTGGTAGGTTTCCCTAGGTGCCGGCTGAGCTAGAGGCCAAAATCTACAGGTAGGCACTTCGCAAAAAACACCTCTGTTTTCTTCCAAAATTTTGGACGTGTCCACGTTGCGCTTTGGGGTGTTTCCTGTCGCCGGCGCTAGGCCTACCCACGCAAGTGAGGTATCATTTTTATCGGGAGACTTGGGGGAACGCTGGGTGGAAGGAAATTTGTGGCTCCTCTCAGATTCCAGAACTTTCTGCCACAGAAATGTGAGGAACATGTCTTTTTTTAGCCAAATTTTGAGGTTTGCAAAGGATTCTGGGTAACAGAACCTGGTCCGAGCCCCGCAAGTCACCCCTCCTTGGATTCCCCTAGGTCTCTAGTTTTCAGAAATGCACAGGTTTGGTAGGTTTCCCTAGGTGCCGGCTGAGCTAGAGGCCAAAATCTACAGGTAGGCTCTTCGCAAAAAACACCTCTGTTTTCTTCCGAAATTTTGGATGTGTCCATGTTGCGCTGTGGGGCGTTTCCTGTCGCGGGCGCTAGGCCTACCCACGCAAGTGAGGTATCATTTTTATCGGGAGACATGGGGGAACGCTGGGTGGAAGGAAATTTGTGGCTCCTCTCACATTCCAGAACTTTCTGCCACAGAAATATGAGGAACATGTGTTTTTTTAGCCAAATTTTGAGGTTTGCAAAGGATTCTGGGTAACAGAACCTGGTCCGAGCCCCGCAAGTCACCCCATCTTGGATTCCCCTAGGTCTCTAGTTTTCAGAAATGCACAGGTTTGGTAGGTTTCCCTAGGTGCCGGCTGAGCTAGAGGCCAAAATCTACAGGTAGGCACTTCGCAAAAAACACCTCTGTTTTCTTCCAAAATTTTGGACGTGTCCACGTTGCGCTTTTGGGCGTTTCCTGTGGCGGGCGCTAGGCCTACCCACGCAAGTGAGGTATCATTTTTATCGGGAGACTTGGGGGAACGCTGGGTGGAAGGTAATTTGTGGCTCCTCTCAGATTCCAGAACTTTCTGCCACAGAAATGTGAGGAACATGTGTTTATTTACCCAAATTTTGAGGTTTGCAAAGGATTCTGGGTAACAGAACCTGGTCCGAGCCCCGCAAGTCACCCCATCTTGGATTCCCCTAGGTCTCTAGTTTCCAGAAATGCACAGGTTTGGTAGGTTTCCCTAGGTGCCGGCTGAGCTAGAGGCCAAAATCTACAGGTAGGCACTTCGCAAAAAACACCTCTGTTTTCTTCCAAAATTTTGGACGTGTCCACGTTGCGCTTTGGGGTGTTTCCTGTCGCCGGCGCAAGGCCTACCCACGCAAGTGAGGTATCATTTTTATCGGGAGACTTGGGGGAACGCTGGGTGGAAGGAAATTTGTGGCTCCTCTCAGATTCCAGAACTTTCTGCCACAGAAGTGTGAGGAACATGTGTTTATTTACCCAAATTTTGAGGTTTGCAAAGGATTCTGGGTAACAGAACCTGGTCCGAGCCCCGCAAGTCACCCCTCCTTGGATTCCCCTAGGTCTCTAGTTTTCAGAAATGCACAGGTTTGGTAGGTTTCCCTAGGTGCCGGCTGAGCTAGAGGCCAAAATCTACAGGTAGGCACTTCGCAAAAAACACCTCTGTTTTCTTCCAAAATTTTGGATGTGTCCACGTTGCGCTTTTGGGCGTTTCCTGTGGCGGGCGCTAGGCCTACCCACGCAAGTGAGGTATCATTTTTATCGGGAGACTTGGGGGAACGCTGGGTGGAAGGAAATTTGTGGCGTCTCTCAGATTCCAGAACTTTCTGCCACAGAAATGTGAGGAACATGTGTTTATTTACCCAAATTTTGAGGTTTGCAAAGGATTCTGGGTAACAGAACCTGGTCCGAGCCCCACAAGTCACCCCATCTTGGATTCCCCTAGGTCTCTAGTTTTCAGAAATGCACAGGTTTGGTAGGTTTCCCTAGGTGCCGGCTGAGCTAGAGGCCAAAATCTACAGGTAGGCACTTCGCAAAAAACACCTCTGTTTTCTTCCAAAATTTTGAACGTGTCCACGTTGCGCTTTGGGGTGTTTCCTGTCGCCGGCGCTAGGCCTACCCACGCAAGTGAGGTATCATTTTTATCGGGAGACTTGGGGGAACGCTGGGTGGAAGGACATTTGTGGCTCCTCTCAGATTCCAGAACTTTCTGCCACAGAAATGTGAGGAACATGTCTTTTTTTAGCCAAATTTTGAGGTTTGCAAAGGATTCTGGGTAACAGAACCTGGTCCGAGCCCCGCAAGTCACCCCTCCTTGGATTCCCCTAGGTCTCTAGTTTTCAGAAATGCACAGGTTTGGTAGGTTTCCCTAGGTGCCGGCTGAGCTAGAGGCCAAAATATACAGGTAGGCACTTCGCAAAAAACACCTCTGTTTTCTTCCGAAATTTTGGATGTGTCCATGTTGCGCTTTGGGGCGTTTCCTGTCGCGGGCGCTAGGCCTACCCACGCAAGTGAGGTATCATTTTTATCGGGAGACATGGGGGAACGCTGGGTGGAAGGTAATTTGTGGTTCCTCTCCGATTCCAGAACTTTCTGCCACAGAAATGTGAGGAACATGTGTTTTTTTAGTTAAATTTTGAGGTTTGCAAAGGATTCTGGGTAACAGAACCTGGTCCAAGCCCCGCAAGTCACCCCATCTTGGATTCCCCTAGGTCTCTAGTTTTCAGAAATTCACAGGTTTGGTAGGTTTCCTTAGGTGCCGGCTGAGCTAGAGGCCAAAATCTACAGGTAGGCACTTCGCAAAAAACACCTCTGTTTTCCTCCAAAATTTTGAACGTGTCCACGTTGCGCTTTGGGGTGTTTCCTGTCGCCGGCGATAGGCCTACCCACGCAAGTGAGGTATCATTTTTATCGGGAGACTTGGGGGAACGCTGGGTGGAAGGAAATTTGTGGCTCCTCTCAGATTCCAGAACTTTCTGCAACAGAAATGTGAGGAACATGTGTTTATTTACCCAAATTTTGAGGTTTGCAAAGGATTCTGGGTAACAGAACCTGGTCCGAGCCCCGCAAGTCACCCCATCTTGGATTCCCCTAGGTCTCTAGTTTTCAGAAATGCACAGGTTTGGTAGGTTTCCCTAGGTGCCGGCTGAGCTAGAGGCCAAAATCTACAGGTAGGCACTTCGCAAAAAACACCTCTGTTTTCTTCCAAAATTTTGGATGTGTCCACGTTGCGCTTTGGGGTGTTTCCTGTCGCCGGCGCTAGGCCTACCCACGCAAGTGAGGTATCATTTTTATCGGGAGACTTGGGGGAACGCTGGGTGGAAGGAAATTTGTGGCTCCTCTCAGATTCCAGAACTTTCTGCCACAGAAATGTGAGGAACATGTCTTTTTTTAGCCAAATTTTGAGGTTTGCAAAGGATTCTGGGTAACAGAACCTGGTCCGAGCCCCGCAAGTCACCCCATCTTGGATTCCCCTAGGTCTCTAGTTTTCAGAAATGCACAGGTTTGGTAGGTTTCCCTAGGTGCCGGCTGAGCTAGAGGCCAAAATCTACAGGTAGGCACTTCGCAAAAAACACCTCTGTTTTCTTCCAAAATTTTGGACGTGTCCACGTTGCGCTTTGGGGTGTTTCCTGTCGCCGGCGCTAGGCCTACCCACGCAAGTGAGGTATCATTTTTATCGGGAGACTTGGGGGAACGCTGGGTGGAAGGAAATTTGTTGCTCCTCTCAGATTCCAGAACTTTCTGCCACAGAAATGTGAGGAACATGTCTTTTTTTAGCCACATTTTGAGGTTTGCAAAGGATTCTGGGTAACAGAACCTGGTCCGAGCCCCGCAAGTCACCCCTCCTTGGATTCCCCTAGGTCTCTAGTTTTCAGAAATGCACAGGTTTGGTAGGTTTCCCTAGGTGCCGGCTGAGCTAGAGGCCAAAATCTACAGGTAGGCACTTCGCAAAAAACACCTCTGTTTTCTTCCAAAATTTTGGATGTGTCCACGTTGCGCTTTTGGGCGTTTCCTGTGGCGGGCGCTAGGCCTACCCACGCAAGTGAGGTATCATTTTTATCGGGAGACTTGGGGGAACGCTGGGTGGAAGGAAATTTTTGGCTCCTCTCAGATTCCAGAACTTTCTGCCACAGAAATGTGAGGAACATGTGTTTATTTACCCAAATTTTGAGGTTTGCAAAGGATTCTGGGTAACAGAACCTGGTCCGAGCCCCACAAGTCACCCCATCTTGGATTCCCCTAGGTCTCTAGTTTTCAGAAATGCACAGGTTTGGTAGGTTTCCCTAGGTGCCGGCTGAGCTAGAGGCCAAAATCTACAGGTAGGCACTTCGCAAAAAACACCTCTGTTTTCTTCCAAAATTTTGGACGTGTCCACGTTGCGCTTTGGGGTGTTTCCTGTCGCCGGCGCTAGGCCTACCCACGCAAGTGAGGTATCATTTTTATCGGGAGACTTGGGGGAACGCTGGGTGGAAGGAAATTTGTGGCTCCTCTCAGATTCCAGAACTTTCTGCCACAGAAATGTGAGGAACATGTCTTTTTTTAGCCAAATTTTGAGGTTTGCAAAGGATTCTGGGTAACAGAACCTGGTCCGAGCCCCGCAAGTCACCCCTCCTTGGATTCCCCTAGGTCTCTAGTTTTCAGAAATGCACAGGTTTGGTAGGTTTCCCTAGGTGCCGGCTGAGCTAGAGGCCAAAATCTACAGGTAGGCACTTCGCAAAAAACACCTCTGTTTTCTTCCAAAATTTTGGACGTGTCCACGTTGCGCTTTGGGGTGTTTCCTGTCGCCGGCGCTAGGCCTACCCACGCAAGTGAGGTATCATTTTTATCGGGAGACTTGGGGGAACGCTGGGTGGAAGGAAATTTGTGGCTCCTCTCAGATTCCAGAACTTTCTGCCACAGAAATGTGAGGAACATGTCTTTTTTTAGCCAAATTTTGAGGTTTGCAAAGGATTCTGGGTAACAGAACCTGGTCCGAGCCCCGCAAGTCACCCCTCCTTGGATTCCCCTAGGTCTCTAGTTTTCAGAAATGCACAGGTTTGGTAGGTTTCCCTAGGTGCCGGCTGAGCTAGAGGCCAAAATCTACAGGTAGGCTCTTCGCAAAAAACACCTCTGTTTTCTTCCGAAATTTTGGATGTGTCCATGTTGCGCTGTGGGGCGTTTCCTGTCGCGGGCGCTAGGCCTACCCACGCAAGTGAGGTATCATTTTTATCGGGAGACATGGGGGAACGCTGGGTGGAAGGAAATTTGTGGCTCCTCTCACATTCCAGAACTTTCTGCCACAGAAATATGAGGAACATGTGTTTTTTTAGCCAAATTTTGAGGTTTGCAAAGGATTCTGGGTAACAGAACCTGGTCCGAGCCCCGCAAGTCACCCCATCTTGGATTCCCCTAGGTCTCTAGTTTTCAGAAATGCACAGGTTTGGTAGGTTTCCCTAGGTGCCGGCTGAGCTAGAGGCCAAAATCTACAGGTAGGCACTTCGCAAAAAACACCTCTGTTTTCTTCCAAAATTTTGGACGTGTCCACGTTGCGCTTTGGGGTGTTTCCTGTCGCCGGCGCTAGGCCTACCCACGCAAGTGAGGTATCATTTTTATCGGGAGACTTGGGGGAAAGCTGGGTGGAAGGAAATTTGTGGCTCCTCTCCGATTCCAGCACTTTCTGCCACAGAAATGTGAGGAACATGTGTTTTTCTAGCCAAATTTTGAGGTTTGCAAAGGATTCTGGGTAACAGAACCTGGTCCGAGCCCCGCAAGTGACCCCATCTTGGATTCCCCTAGGTCTCTAGTTTTCAGAAATTCACAGGTTTGGTAGGTTTCCCTAGGTGCCGGCTGAGCTAGAGGCCAAAATCTACAGGTAGGCACTTCGCAAAAAACACCTCTGTTTTCCTCCAAAACTTTGGATGTGTCCACGTTGCGCTTTTGGGCGTTTCCTGTGGCGGGCGCTAGGCCTACCCACGCAAGTGAGGTATCATTTTTATCGGGAGACTTGGGGGAACGCTGGGTGGAAGGTAATTTGTGGCTCCTCTCAGATTCCAGAACTTTCTGCCACAGAAATGTGAGGAACATGTGTTTATTTACCCAAATTTTGAGGTTTGCAAAGGATTCTGGGTAACAGAACCTGGTCCGAGCCCCGCAAGTCACCCCATCTTGGATTCCCCTAGGTCTCTAGTTTCCAGAAATGCACAGGTTTGGTAGGTTTCCCTAGGTGCCGGCTGAGCTAGAGGCCAAAATCTACAGGTAGGCACTTCGCAAAAAACACCTCTGTTTTCTTCCAAAATTTTGGACGTGTCCACGTTGCGCTTTGGGGTGTTTCCTGTCGCCGGCGCAAGGCCTACCCACGCAAGTGAGGTATCATTTTTATCGGGAGACTTGGGGGAACGCTGGGTGGAAGGAAATTTGTGGCTCCTCTCAGATTCCAGAACTTTCTGCCACAGAAGTGTGAGGAACATGTGTTTATTTACCCAAATTTTGAGGTTTGCAAAGGATTCTGGGTAACAGAACCTGGTCCGAGCCCCGCAAGTCACCCCTCCTTGGATTCCCCTAGGTCTCTAGTTTTCAGAAATGCACAGGTTTGGTAGGTTTCCCTAGGTGCCGGCTGAGCTAGAGGCCAAAATCTACAGGTAGGCACTTCGCAAAAAACACCTCTGTTTTCTTCCAAAATTTTGGATGTGTCCACGTTGCGCTTTTGGGCGTTTCCTGTGGCGGGCGCTAGGCCTACCCACGCAAGTGAGGTATCATTTTTATCGGGAGACTTGGGGGAACGCTGGGTGGAAGGAAATTTGTGGCTTCTCTCAGATTCCAGAACTTTCTGCCACAGAAATGTGAGGAACATGTGTTTATTTACCCAAATTTTGAGGTTTGCAAAGGATTCTGGGTAACAGAACCTGGTCCGAGCCCCACAAGTCACCCCATCTTGGATTCCCCTAGGTCTCTAGTTTTCAGAAATGCACAGGTTTGGTAGGTTTCCCTAGGTGCCGGCTGAGCTAGAGGCCAAAATCTACAGGTAGGCACTTCGCAAAAAACACCTCTGTTTTCTTCCAAAATTTTGAACGTGTCCACGTTGCGCTTTGGGGTGTTTCCTGTCGCCGGCGCTAGGCCTACCCACGCAAGTGAGGTATCATTTTTATCGGGAGACTTGGGGGAACGCTGGGTGGAAGGACATTTGTGGCTCCTCTCAGATTCCAGAACTTTCTGCCACAGAAATGTGAGGAACATGTCTTTTTTTAGCCAAATTTTGAGGTTTGCAAAGGATTCTGGGTAACAGAACCTGGTCCGAGCCCCGCAAGTCACCCCTCCTTGGATTCCCCTAGGTCTCTAGTTTTCAGAAATGCACAGGTTTGGTAGGTTTCCCTAGGTGCCGGCTGAGCTAGAGGCCAAAATATACAGGTAGGCACTTCGCAAAAAACACCTCTGTTTTCTTCCGAAATTTTGGATGTGTCCATGTTGCGCTTTGGGGCGTTTCCTGTCGCGGGCGCTAGGCCTACCCACGCAAGTGAGGTATCATTTTTATCGGGAGACATGGGGGAACGCTGGGTGGAAGGTAATTTGTGGTTCCTCTCCGATTCCAGAACTTTCTGCCACAGAAATGTGAGGAACATGTGTTTTTTTAGTTAAATTTTGAGGTTTGCAAAGGATTCTGGGTAACAGAACCTGGTCCAAGCCCCGCAAGTCACCCCATCTTGGATTCCCCTAGGTCTCTAGTTTTCAGAAATGCACAGGTTTGGTAGGTTTCCCTAGGTGCCGGCTGAGCTAGAGGCCAAAATCTACAGGTAGGCACTTCGCAAAAAACACCTCTGTTTTCTTCCAAAATTTTGAACGTGTCCACGTTGCGCTTTGGGGTGTTTCCTGTCGCCGGCGCTAGGCCTACCCACGCAAGTGAGGTATCATTTTTATCGGGAGACTTGGGGGAACGCTGGGTGGAAGGACATTTGTGGCTCCTCTCAGATTCCAGAACTTTCTGCCACAGAAATGTGAGGAACATGTCTTTTTTTAGCCAAATTTTGAGGTTTGCAAAGGATTCTGGGTAACAGAACCTGGTCCGAGCCCCGCAAGTCACCCCTCCTTGGATTCCCCTAGGTCTCTAGTTTTCAGAAATGCACAGGTTTGGTAGGTTTCCCTAGGTGCCGGCTGAGCTAGAGGCCAAAATATACAGGTAGGCACTTCGCAAAAAACACCTCTGTTTTCTTCCGAAATTTTGGATGTGTCCATGTTGCGCTTTGGGGCGTTTCCTGTCGCGGGCGCTAGGCCTACCCACGCAAGTGAGGTATCATTTTTATCGGGAGACATGGGGGAACGCTGGGTGGAAGGTAATTTGTGGTTCCTCTCCGATTCCAGAACTTTCTGCCACAGAAATGTGAGGAACATGTGTTTTTTTAGTTAAATTTTGAGGTTTGCAAAGGATTCTGGGTAACAGAACCTGGTCCAAGCCCCGCAAGTCACCCCATCTTGGATTCCCCTAGGTCTCTAGTTTTCAGAAATTCACAGGTTTGGTAGGTTTCCTTAGGTGCCGGCTGAGCTAGAGGCCAAAATCTACAGGTAGGCACTTCGCAAAAAACACCTCTGTTTTCCTCCAAAATTTTGAACGTGTCCACGTTGCGCTTTGGGGTGTTTCCTGTCGCCGGCGATAGGCCTACCCACGCAAGTGAGGTATCATTTTTATCGGGAGACTTGGGGGAACGCTGGGTGGAAGGAAATTTGTGGCTCCTCTCAGATTCCAGAACTTTCTGCAACAGAAATGTGAGGAACATGTGTTTATTTACCCAAATTTTGAGGTTTGCAAAGGATTCTGGGTAACAGAACCTGGTCCGAGCCCCGCAAGTCACCCCATCTTGGATTCCCCTAGGTCTCTAGTTTTCAGAAATGCACAGGTTTGGTAGGTTTCCCTAGGTGCCGGCTGAGCTAGAGGCCAAAATCTACAGGTAGGCACTTCGCAAAAAACACCTCTGTTTTCTTCCAAAATTTTGGATGTGTCCACGTTGCGCTTTGGGGTGTTTCCTGTCGCCGGCGCTAGGCCTACCCACGCAAGTGAGGTATCATTTTTATCGGGAGACTTGGGGGAACGCTGGGTGGAAGGAAATTTGTGGCTCCTCTCAGATTCCAGAACTTTCTGCCACAGAAATGTGAGGAACATGTGTTTTTTTAGCCAAATTTTGAGGTTTGCAAAGGATTCTGGGTAACAGAACCTGGTCCGAGCCCCGCAAGTCACCCCTCCTTGTATTCCCCTAGGTCTCTAGTTTTCAGAAATGCACAGGTTTGGTAGGTTTCCCTAGGTGCCGGCTGAGCTAGAGGCCAAAATCTACAGGTAGGCACTTCGCAAAAAACACCTCTGTTTTCTTCCAAAATTTTGGATGTGTCCACGTTGCGCTTTGGGGCGTTTCCTGTCGCGGGCGCTAGGCCTACCCACGCAAGTGAGGTATCATTTTTATCGGGAGACTTGGGGGAACGCTGGGTGGAAGGAAATTTGTGGCTCCTCTCAGATTCCAGAACTTTCTGCCACAGAAATGTGAGGAACATGTGTTTATTTACCCAAATTTTGGGGTTTGCAAAGGATTCTGGGTAACAGAACCTGGTCCGAGCCCCGCAAGTCACCCCATCTTGGATTCCCCTAGGTCTCTAGTTTTCAGAAATGCACAGGTTTGGTAGGTTTCCCTAGGTGCCGGCTGAGCTAGAGGCCAAAATCTACAGGTAGGCACTTCGCAAAAAACACCTCTGTTTTCTTCCAAAATTTTGAACGTGTCCACGTTGCGCTTTGGGGTGTTTCCTGTCGCCGGCGCTAGGCCTACCCACGCAAGTGAGGAATCATTATTATCGGGAGACTTGGGGGAACGCTGGGTGGAAGGAAATTTGTTGCTCCTCTCAGATTCCAGAACTTTCTGCCACAGAAATGTGAGGAACATGTCTTTTTTTAGCCAAATTTTGAGGTTTGCAAAGGATTCTGGGTAACAGAACCTGGTCCGAGCCCCGCAAGTCACCCCTCCTTGGATTCCCCTAGGTCTCTAGTTTTCAGAAATGCACAGGTTTGGTAGGTTTCCCTAGGTGCCGGCTGAGCTAGAGGCCAAAATCTACAGGTAGGCACTTCGCAAAAAACACCTCTGTTTTCTTCCAAAATTTTGGACGTGTCCACGTTGCGCTTTGGGGTGTTTCCTGTCGCCGGCGCTAGGCCTACCCACGCAAGTGAGGTATCATTTTTATCGGGAGACTTGGGGGAACGCTGGGTGGAAGGACATTTGTGGCTCCTCTCAGATTCCAGAACTTTCTGCCACAGAAATGTGAGGAACATGTCTTTTTTTAGCCAAATTTTGAGGTTTGCAAAGGATTCTGGGTAACAGAACCTGGTCCGAGCCCCGCAAGTCACCCCTCCTTGGATTCCCCTAGGTCTCTAGTTTTCAGAAATGCACAGGTTTGGTAGGTTTCCCTAGGTGCCGGCTGAGCTAGAGGCCAAAATATACAGGTAGGCACTTCGCAAAAAACACCTCTGTTTTCTTCCGAAATTTTGGATGTGTCCATGTTGCGCTTTGGGGCGTTTCCTGTCGCGGGCGCTAGGCCTACCCACGCAAGTGAGGTATCATTTTTATCGGGAGACATGGGGGAACGCTGGGTGGAAGGTAATTTGTGGTTCCTCTCCGATTCCAGAACTTTCTGCCACAGAAATGTGAGGAACATGTGTTTTTTTAGTTAAATTTTGAGGTTTGCAAAGGATTCTGGGTAACAGAACCTGGTCCAAGCCCCGCAAGTCACCCCATCTTGGATTCCCCTAGGTCTCTAGTTTTCAGAAATTCACAGGTTTGGTAGGTTTCCTTAGGTGCCGGCTGAGCTAGAGGCCAAAATCTACAGGTAGGCACTTCGCAAAAAACACCTCTGTTTTCCTCCAAAATTTTGAACGTGTCCACGTTGCGCTTTGGGGTGTTTCCTGTCGCCGGCGATAGGCCTACCCACGCAAGTGAGGTATCATTTTTATCGGGAGACTTGGGGGAACGCTGGGTGGAAGGAAATTTGTGGCTCCTCTCAGATTCCAGAACTTTCTGCAACAGAAATGTGAGGAACATGTGTTTATTTACCCAAATTTTGAGGTTTGCAAAGGATTCTGGGTAACAGAACCTGGTCCGAGCCCCGCAAGTCACCCCATCTTGGATTCCCCTAGGTCTCTAGTTTTCAGAAATGCACAGGTTTGGTAGGTTTCCCTAGGTGCCGGCTGAGCTAGAGGCCAAAATCTACAGGTAGGCACTTCGCAAAAAACACCTCTGTTTTCTTCCAAAATTTTGGATGTGTCCACGTTGCGCTTTGGGGTGTTTCCTGTCGCCGGCGCTAGGCCTACCCACGCAAGTGAGGTATCATTTTTATCGGGAGACTTGGGGGAACGCTGGGTGGAAGGAAATTTGTGGCTCCTCTCAGATTCCAGAACTTTCTGCCACAGAAATGTGAGGAACATGTGTTTTTTTAGCCAAATTTTGAGGTTTGCAAAGGATTCTGGGTAACAGAACCTGGTCCGAGCCCCGCAAGTCACCCCTCCTTGTATTCCCCTAGGTCTCTAGTTTTCAGAAATGCACAGGTTTGGTAGGTTTCCCTAGGTGCCGGCTGAGCTAGAGGCCAAAATCTACAGGTAGGCACTTCGCAAAAAACACCTCTGTTTTCTTCCAAAATTTTGGATGTGTCCACGTTGCGCTTTGGGGCGTTTCCTGTTGCGGGCGCTAGGCCTACCCACGCAAGTGAGGTATCATTTTTATCGGGAGACTTGGGGGAACGCTGGGTGGAAGGAAATTTGTGGCTCCTCTCAGATTCCAGAACTTTCTGCCACAGAAATGTGAGGAACATGTGTTTATTTACCCAAATTTTGGGGTTTGCAAAGGATTCTGGGTAACAGAACCTGGTCCGAGCCCCGCAAGTCACCCCATCTTGGATTCCCCTAGGTCTCTAGTTTTCAGAAATGCACAGGTTTGGTAGGTTTCCCTAGGTGCCGGCTGAGCTAGAGGCCAAAATCTACAGGTAGGCACTTCGCAAAAAACACCTCTGTTTTCTTCCAAAATTTTGAACGTGTCCACGTTGCGCTTTGGGGTGTTTCCTGTCGCCGGCGCTAGGCCTACCCACGCAAGTGAGGTATCATTTTTATCGGGAGACTTGGGGGAACGCTGGGTGGAAGGAAATTTGTGGCTCCTCTCAGATTCCAGAACTTTCTGCCACAGAAATGTGAGGAACATGTCTTTTTTTAGCCAAATTTTGAGGTTTGCAAAGGATTCTGGGTAACAGAACCTGGTCCGAGCCCCGCAAGTCACCCCATCTTGGATTCCCCTAGGTCTCTAGTTTTCAGAAATGCACAGGTTTGGTAGGTTTCCCTAGGTGCCGGCTGAGCTAGAGGCCAAAATCTACAGGTAGGCACTTCGCAAAAACACCTCTGTTTTCTTCCAAAATTTTTTACGTGTCCACGTTGCGCTTTGGGGTGTTTCCTGTCGCCGGCGCTAGTCCTACCCACGCAAGTGAGGTATCATTTTTATCGGGAGACTTGGGGGAACGCTGGGTGGAAGGAAATTTGTTGCTCCTCTCAGATTCCAGAACTTTCTGCCACAGAAATGTGAGGAACATGTCTTTTTTTAGCCAAATTTTGAGGTTTGCAAAGGATTCTGGGTAACAGAACCTGGTCCGAGCCCCGCAAGTCACCCCTCCTTGGATTCCCCTAGGTCTCTAGTTTTCAGAAATGCACAGGTTTGGTAGGTTTCCCTAGGTGCCGGCTGAGCTAGAGGCCAAAATCTACAGGTAGGCACTTCGCAAAAAACACCTCTGTTTTCTTCCAAAATTTTGGATGTGTCCACGTTGCGCTTTGGGCGTTTCCTGTGGCGGGCGCTAGGCCTACCCACGCAAGTGAGGTATCATTTTTATCGGGAGACTTGGGGGAACGCTGGGTGGAAGGAAATTTTTTGGCTCCTCTCAGATTCCAGAACTTTCTGCCACAGAAATGTGAGGAACATGTGTTTATTTACGCAAATTTTGAGGTTTGCAAAGGATTCTGGGTAACAGAACCTGGTCCGAGCCCCACAAGTCACCCCATCTTGGATTCCCCTAGGTCTCTAGTTTTCAGAAATGCACAGGTTTGGTAGGTTTCCCTAGGTGCCGGCTGAGCTAGAGGCCAAAATCTACAGGTAGGCACTTCACAAAAAACACCTCTGTTTTCTTCCAAAATTTTGGACGTGTCCACGTTGCGCTTTGGGGTGTTTCCTGTCGCCGGCGCTAGGCCTACCCACGCAAGTGAGGTATCATTTTTATCGGGAGACTTGGGGAACGCTGGGTGGAAGGAAATTTGTGGCTCCTCTCAGATTCCAGAACTTTCTGCCACAGAAATGTGAGGAACATGTCTTTTTTTAGCCAAATTTTGAGGTTTGCAAAGGATTCTGGGTAACAGAACCTGGTCCGAGCCCCGCAAGTCACCCCTCCTTGGATTCCCCTAGGTCTCTAGTTTTCAGAAATGCACAGGTTTGGTAGGTTTCCCTAGGTGCCGGCTGAGCTAGAGGCCAAAATCTACAGGTAGGCTCTTCGCAAAAAACACCTCTGTTTTCTTCCGAAATTTTGGATGTGTCCATGTTGCGCTGTGGGGTGTTTCCTGTCGCGGGCGCTAGGCCTACCCACGCAAGTGAGGTATCATTTTTATCGGGAGACATGGGGAACGCTGGGTGGAAGGAAATTTGTGGCTCCTCTCAGATTCCAGAACTTTCTGCCACAGAAATATGAGGAACATGTGTTTTTTTAGCCAAATTTTGAGGTTTGCAAAGGATTCTGGGTAACAGAACCTGGTCCGAGCCCCGCAAGTCACCCCATCTTGGATTCCCCTAGGTCTCTAGTTTTCAGAAATGCACAGGTTTGGTAGGTTTCCCTAGGTGCCGGCTGAGCTAGAGGCCAAAATCTACAGGTAGGCACTTCGCAAAAAACACCTCTGTTTTCTTCCAAAATTTTGGACGTGTCCACGTTGCGCTTTGGGGTGTTTCCTGTCGCCGGCGCTAGGCCTACCCACGCAAGTGAGGTATCATTTTATCGGGAGACTTGGGGGAAAGCTGGGTGGAAGGAAATTTGTGGCTCCTCTCCGATTCCAGCACTTTCTGCCACAGAAATGTGAGGAACATGTGTTTTTCTAGCCAAATTTTGAGGTTTGCAAAGGATTCTGGGTAACAGAACCTGGTCCGAGCCCCGCAAGTGACCCCATCTTGGATTCCCCTAGGTCTCTAGTTTTCAGAAATTCACAGGTTTGGTAGGTTTCCCTAGGTGCCGGCTGAGCTAGAGGCCAAAATCTACAGGTAGGCACTTCGCAAAAAACACCTCTGTTTTCCTCCAAAACTTTGGATGTGTCCACGTTGCGCTTTTGGGCGTTTCCTGTGGCGGGCGATAGGCCTACCCACGCAAGTGAGGTATCATTTTTATCGGGAGACTTGGGGAACGCTGGGTGGAAGGTAATTTGTGGCTCCTCTCAGATTCCAGAACTTTCTGCCACAGAAATGTGAGGAACATGTGTTTATTTACCCAAATTTTGAGGTTTGCAAAGGATTCTGGGTAACAGAACCTGGTCGAGCCCCGCAAGTCACCCCATCTTGGATTCCCCTAGGTCTCTAGTTTCCAGAATTGCACAGGTTTGGTAGGTTTCCCTAGGGTGCCGGCTGAGCTAGAGGCCAAAATCTACAGGTAGGCACTTCGCAAAAAACAGCTCTGTTTTCTTCCAAATTTTGGACGTGTCCACGTTGCGCTTTGGGGTGTTTCCTGTCGCCGGCGCAAGGCCTACCCACGCAAGTGAGGTATCATTTTTATCGGGAGACTTGGGGGAACGCTGGGTGGAAGGAAATTTGTGGCTCCTCTCAGATTCCAGAACTTTCTGCCACAGAAGTGTGAGGAACATGTGTTTATTTACCCAAATTTTGAGGTTTGCAAAGGATTCTGGGTAACAGAACCTGGTCCGAGCCCCGCAAGTCACCCCTCCTTGGATTCCCCTAGGTCTCTAGTTTTCAGAAATGCACAGGTTTGGTAGGTTTCCCTAGGTGCCGGCTGAGCTAGAGGCCAAAATCTACAGGTAGGCACTTCGCAAAAAACACCTCTGTTTTCTTCCAAAATTTTGGATGTGTCCACGTAGCGCTTTTGGGCGTTTCCTGTGGCGGGCGCTAGGCCTACCCACGCAAGTGAGGTATCATTTTTATCGGGAGACTTGGGGGAACGCTGGGTGGAAGGAAATTTGTGGCTTCTCTCAGATTCCAGAACTTTCTGCCACAGAAATGTGAGGAACATGTGTTTATTTACCCAAATTTTGAGGTTTGCAAAGGATTCTGGGTAACAGAACCTGGTCCGAGCCCCACAAGTCACCCCATCTTGGATTCCCCTAGGTCTCTAGTTTTCAGAAATGCACAGGTTTGGTAGGTTTCCCTAGGTGCCGGCTGAGCTAGAGGCCAAAATCTACAGGTAGGCACTTCGCAAAAAACACCTCTGTTTTCTTCCAAAATTTTGAACGTGTCCACGTTGCGCTTTGGGGTGTTTCCTGTCGCCGGCGCTAGGCCTACCCACGCAAGTGAGGTATCATTTTTATCGGGAGACTTGGGGGAACGCTGGGTGGAAGGACATTTGTGGCTCCTCTCAGATTCCAGAACTTTCTGCCACAGAAATGTGAGGAACATGTCTTTTTTTAGCCAAATTTTGAGGTTTGCAAAGGATTCTGGGTAACAGAACCTGGTCCGAGCCCCGCAAGTCACCCCTCCTTGGATTCCCCTAGGTCTCTAGTTTTCAGAAATGCACAGGTTTGGTAGGTTTCCCTAGGTGCCGGCTGAGCTAGAGGCCAAAATATACAGGTAGGCACTTCGCAAAAAACACCTCTGTTTTCTTCCGAAATTTTGGATGTGTCCATGTTGCTCTTTGGGGCGTTTCCTGTCGCGGGCGCTAGGCCTACCCACGCAAGTGAGGTATCATTTTTATCGGGAGACATGGGGGAACGCTGGGTGAAGGAAATTTGTGGTTCCTCTCCGATTCCAGAACTTTCTGCCACAGAAATGTGAGGAACATGTGTTTTTTTAGTTAAATTTTGAGGTTTGCAAAGGATTCTGGGTAACAGAACCTGATCCAAGCCCCGCAAGTCACCCCATCTTGGATTCCCCTAGGTCTCTAGTTTTCAGAAATTCACAGGTTTGGTAGGTTTCCTTAGGTGCCGGCTGAGCTAGAGGCCAAAATCTACAGGTAGGCACTTCGCAAAAAACACCTCTGTTTTCTTCCAAAATTTTGGATGTGTCCACGTTGCGCTTTGGGGCGTTTCCTGTCGCGGGCGCTAGGCCTACCCACGCAAGTGAGGAATCATTATTATCGGGAGACTTGGGGGAACGCTGGGTGGAAGGAAATTTGTTGCTCCTCTCAGATTCCAGAACTTTCTGCCACAGAAATGTGAGGAACATGTCTTTTTTTAGCCAAATTTTGAGGTTTGCAAAGGATTCTGGGTAACAGAACCTGGTCCGAGCCCCGCAAGTCACCCCTCCTTGGATTCCCCTAGGTCTCTAGTTTTCAGAAATGCACAGGTTTGGTAGGTTTCCCTAGGTGCCGGCTGAGCTAGAGGCCAAAATCTACAGGTAGGCACTTCGCAAAAAACACCTCTGTTTTCTTCCAAAATTTTGAACGTGTCCACGTTGCGCTTTGGGGTGTTTCCTGTCGCCGGCGCTAGGCCTACCCACGCAAGTGAGGTATCATTTTTATCGGGAGACTTGGGGGAACGCTGGGTGGAAGGACATTTGTGGCTCCTCTCAGATTCCAGAACTTTCTGCCACAGAAATGTGAGGAACATGTCTTTTTTTAGCCAAATTTTGAGGTTTGCAAAGGATTCTGGGTAACAGAACCTGGTCCGAGCCCCGCAAGTCACCCCTCCTTGGATTCCCCTAGGTCTCTAGTTTTCAGAAATGCACAGGTTTGGTAGGTTTCCCTAGGTGCCGGCTGAGCTAGAGGCCAAAATATACAGGTAGGCACTTCGCAAAAAACACCTCTGTTTTCTTCCGAAATTTTGGATGTGTCCATGTTGCGCTGTGGGGTGTTTCCTGTCGCGGGCGCTAGGCCTACCCACGCAAGTGAGGTATCATTTTTATCGGGAGACATGGGGGAACGCTGGGTGGAAGGAAATTTGTGGCTCCTCTCAGATTCCAGAACTTTCTGCCACAGAAATATGAGGAACATGTGTTTTTTTAGCCAAATTTTGAGGTTTGCAAAGGATTCTGGGTAACAGAACCTGGTCCGAGCCCCGCAAGTCACCCCATCTTGGATTCCCCTAGGTCTCTAGTTTTCAGAAATGCACAGGTTTGGTAGGTTTCCCTAGGTGCCGGCTGAGCTAGAGGCCAAAATCTACAGGTAGGCACTTCGCAAAAAACACCTCTGTTTTCTTCCAAAATTTTGGACGTGTCCACGTTGCGCTTTGGGGTGTTTCCTGTCTCCGGCGCTAGGCCTACCCACGCAAGTGAGGTATCATTTTTATCGGGAGACTTGGGGGAAAGCTGGGTGGAAGGAAATTTGTGGCTCCTCTCCGATTCCAGCACTTTCTGCCACAGAAATGTGAGGAACATGTGTTTTTCTAGCCAAATTTTGAGGTTTGCAAAGGATTCTGGGTAACAGAACCTGGTCCGAGCCCCGCAAGTGACCCCATCTTGGATTCCCCTAGGTCTCTAGTTTTCAGAAATTCACAGGTTTGATAGGTTTCCCTAGGTGCCGGCTGAGCTAGAGGCCAAAATCTACAGGTAGGCACTTCGCAAAAAACACCTCTGTTTTCCTCCAAAACTTTGGATGTGTCCACGTTGCGCTTTTGGGCGTTTCCTGTGGCGGGCGCTAGGCCTACCCACGCAAGTGAGGTATCATTTTTATCGGGAGACTTGGGGGAACGCTGGGTGGAAGGTAATTTGTGGCTCCTCTCAGATTCCAGAACTTTCTGCCACAGAAATGTGAGGAACATGTGTTTATTTACCCAAATTTTGAGGTTTGCAAAGGATTCTGGGTAACAGAACCTGGTCCGAGCCCCGCAAGTCACCCCATCTTGGATTCCCCTAGGTCTCTAGTTTCCAGAAATGCACAGGTTTGGTAGGTTTCCCTAGGTGCCGGCTGAGCTAGAGGCCAAAATCTACAGGTAGGCACTTCGCAAAAAACACCTCTGTTTTCTTCCAAAATTTTGGACGTGTCCACGTTGCGCTTTGGGGTGTTTCCTGTCGCCGGCGCAAGGCCTACCCACGCAAGTGAGGTATCATTTTTATCGGGAGACTTGGGGGAACGCTGGGTGGAAGGAAATTTGTGGCTCCTCTCAGATTCCAGAACTTTCTGCCACAGAAGTGTGAGGAACATGTGTTTATTTACCCAAATTTTGAGGTTTGCAAAGGATTCTGGGTAACAGAACCTGGTCCGAGCCCCGCAAGTCACCCCTCCTTGGATTCCCCTAGGTCTCTAGTTTTCAGAAATGCACAGGTTTGGTAGGTTTCCCTAGGTGCCGGCTGAGCTAGAGGCCAAAATCTACAGGTAGGCACTTCGCAAAAAACACCTCTGTTTTCTTCCAAAATTTTGGATGTGTCCACGTTGCGCTTTTGGGCGTTTCCTGTGGCGGGCGCTAGGCCTACCCACGCAAGTGAGGTATCATTTTTATCGGGAGACTTGGGGGAACGCTGGGTGGAAGGAAATTTGTGGCTTCTCTCAGATTCCAGAACTTTCTGCCACAGAAATGTGAGGAACATGTGTTTATTTACCCAAATTTTGAGGTTTGCAAAGGATTCTGGGTAACAGAACCTGGTCCGAGCCCCACAAGTCACCCCATCTTGGATTCCCCTAGGTCTCTAGTTTTCAGAAATGCACAGGTTTGGTAGGTTTCCCTAGGTGCCGGCTGAGCTAGAGGCCAAAATCTACAGGTAGGCACTTCGCAAAAAACACCTCTGTTTTCTTCCAAAATTTTGAACGTGTCCACGTTGCGCTTTGGGGTGTTTCCTGTCGCCGGCGCTAGGCCTACCCACGCAAGTGAGGTATCATTTTTATCGGGAGACTTGGGGGAACGCTGGGTGGAAGGACATTTGTGGCTCCTCTCAGATTCCAGAACTTTCTGCCACAGAAATGTGAGGAACATGTCTTTTTTTAGCCAAATTTTGAGGTTTGCAAAGGATTCTGGGTAACAGAACCTGGTCCGAGCCCCGCAAGTCACCCCTCCTTGGATTCCCCTAGGTCTCTAGTTTTCAGAAATGCACAGGTTTGGTAGGTTTCCCTAGGTGCCGGCTGAGCTAGAGGCCAAAATATACAGGTAGGCACTTCGCAAAAAACACCTCTGTTTTCTTCCGAAATTTTGGATGTGTCCATGTTGCTCTTTGGGGCGTTTCCTGTCGCGGGCGCTAGGCCTACCCACGCAAGTGAGGTATCATTTTTATCGGGAGACATGGGGGAACGCTGGGTGGAAGGAAATTTGTGGTTCCTCTCCGATTCCAGAACTTTCTGCCACAGAAATGTGAGGAACATGTGTTTTTTTAGTTAAATTTTGAGGTTTGCAAAGGATTCTGGGTAACAGAACCTGATCCAAGCCCCGCAAGTCACCCCATCTTGGATTCCCCTAGGTCTCTAGTTTTCAGAAATTCACAGGTTTGGTAGGTTTCCTTAGGTGCCGGCTGAGCTAGAGGCCAAAATCTACAGGTAGGCACTTCGCAAAAAACACCTCTGTTTTCTTCCAAAATTTTGGATGTGTCCACGTTGCGCTTTGACGCGTTTCCTGTCGCGGGCGCTAGGCCTACCCACGCAAGTGAGGTATCATTTTTATCGGGAGACTTGGGGGAACGCTGGGTGGAAGGAAATTTGTGGCTCCTCTCAGATTCCAGAACTTTCTGCCACAGAAATGTGAGGAACATGTGTTTATTTACCCAAATTTTGGGGTTTGCAAAGGATTCTGGGTAACAGAACCTGGTCCGAGCCCCGCAAGTCACCCCATCTTGGATTCCCCTAGGTCTCTAGTTTTCAGAAATGCACAGGTTTGGTAGGTTTCCCTAGGTGCCGGCTGAGCTAGAGGCCAAAATCTACAGGTAGGCACTTCGCAAAAAACACCTCTGTTTTCTTCCAAAATTTTGAACGTGTCCACGTTGCGCTTTGGGGTGTTTCCTGTCGCCGGCGCTAGGCCTACCCACGCAAGTGAGGAATCATTATTATCGGGAGACTTGGGGGAACGCTGGGTGGAAGGAAATTTGTTGCTCCTCTCAGATTCCAGAACTTTCTGCCACAGAAATGTGAGGAACATGTCTTTTTTTAGCCAAATTTTGAGGTTTGCAAAGGATTCTGGGTAACAGAACCTGGTCCGAGCCCCGCAAGTCACCCCTCCTTGGATTCCCCTAGGTCTCTAGTTTTCAGAAATGCACAGGTTTGGTAGGTTTCCCTAGGTGCCGGCTGAGCTAGAGGCCAAAATCTACAGGTAGGCACTTCGCAAAAAACACCTCTGTTTTCTTCCAAAATTTTGAACGTGTCCACGTTGCGCTTTGGGGTGTTTCCTGTCGCCGGCGCTAGGCCTACCCACGCAAGTGAGGTATCATTTTTATCGGGAGACTTGGGGGAACGCTGGGTGGAAGGACATTTGTGGCTCCTCTCAGATTCCAGAACTTTCTGCCACAGAAATGTGAGGAACATGTCTTTTTTTAGCCAAATTTTGAGGTTTGCAAAGGATTCTGGGTAACAGAACCTGGTCCGAGCCCCGCAAGTCACCCCTCCTTGGATTCCCCTAGGTCTCTAGTTTTCAGAAATGCACAGGTTTGGTAGGTTTCCCTAGGTGCCGGCTGAGCTAGAGGCCAAAATATACAGGTAGGCACTTCGCAAAAAACACCTCTGTTTTCTTCCGAAATTTTGGATGTGTCCATGTTGCTCTTTGGGGCGTTTCCTGTCGCGGGCGCTAGGCCTACCCACGCAAGTGAGGTATCATTTTTATCGGGAGACATGGGGGAACGCTGGGTGGAAGGAAATTTGTGGTTCCTCTCCGATTCCAGAACTTTCTGCCACAGAAATGTGAGGAACATGTGTTTTTTTAGTTAAATTTTGAGGTTTGCAAAGGATTCTGGGTAACAGAACCTGATCCAAGCCCCGCAAGTCACCCCATCTTGGATTCCCCTAGGTCTCTAGTTTTCAGAAATTCACAGGTTTGGTAGGTTTCCTTAGGTGCCGGCTGAGCTAGAGGCCAAAATCTACAGGTAGGCACTTCGCAAAAAACACCTCTGTTTTCTTCCAAAATTTTGGATGTGTCCACGTTGCGCTTTGGGGCGTTTCCTGTCGCGGGCGCTAGGCCTACCCACGCAAGTGAGGTATCATTTTTATCGGGAGACTTGGGGGAACGCTGGGTGGAAGGAAATTTGTGGCTCCTCTCAGATTCCAGAACTTTCTGCCACAGAAATGTGAGGAACATGTGTTTATTTACCCAAATTTTGGGGTTTGCAAAGGATTCTGGGTAACAGAACCTGGTCCGAGCCCCGCAAGTCACCCCATCTTGGATTCCCCTAGGTCTCTAGTTTTCAGAAATGCACAGGTTTGGTAGGTTTCCCTAGGTGCCGGCTGAGCTAGAGGCCAAAATCTACAGGTAGGCACTTCGCAAAAAACACCTCTGTTTTCTTCCAAAATTTTGAACGTGTCCACGTTGCGCTTTGGGGTGTTTCCTGTCGCCGGCGCTAGGCCTACCCACGCAAGTGAGGAATCATTATTATCGGGAGACTTGGGGGAACGCTGGGTGGAAGGAAATTTGTTGCTCCTCTCAGATTCCAGAACTTTCTGCCACAGAAATGTGAGGAACATGTCTTTTTTTAGCCAAATTTTGAGGTTTGCAAAGGATTCTGGGTAACAGAACCTGGTCCGAGCCCCGCAAGTCACCCCTCCTTGGATTCCCCTAGGTCTCTAGTTTTCAGAAATGCACAGGTTTGGTAGGTTTCCCTAGGTGCCGGCTGAGCTAGAGGCCAAAATCTACAGGTAGGCACTTCGCAAAAAACACCTCTGTTTTCTTCCAAAATTTTGAACGTGTCCACGTTGCGCTTTGGGGTGTTTCCTGTCGCCGGCGCTAGGCCTACCCACGCAAGTGAGGTATCATTTTTATCGGGAGACTTGGGGGAACGCTGGGTGGAAGGACATTTGTGGCTCCTCTCAGATTCCAGAACTTTCTGCCACAGAAATGTGAGGAACATGTCTTTTTTTAGCCAAATTTTGAGGTTTGCAAAGGATTCTGGGTAACAGAACCTGGTCCGAGCCCCGCAAGTCACCCCTCCTTGGATTCCCCTAGGTCTCTAGTTTTCAGAAATGCACAGGTTTGGTAGGTTTCCCTAGGTGCCGGCTGAGCTAGAGGCCAAAATATACAGGTAGGCACTTCGCAAAAAACACCTCTGTTTTCTTCCGAAATTTTGGATGTGTCCATGTTGCTCTTTGGGGCGTTTCCTGTCGCGGGCGCTAGGCCTACCCACGCAAGTGAGGTATCATTTTTATCGGGAGACATGGGGGAACGCTGGGTGGAAGGAAATTTGTGGTTCCTCTCCGATTCCAGAACTTTCTGCCACAGAAATGTGAGGAACATGTGTTTTTTTAGTTAAATTTTGAGGTTTGCAAAGGATTCTGGGTAACAGAACCTGATCCAAGCCCCGCAAGTCACCCCATCTTGGATTCCCCTAGGTCTCTAGTTTTCAGAAATTCACAGGTTTGGTAGGTTTCCTTAGGTGCCGGCTGAGCTAGAGGCCAAAATCTACAGGTAGGCACTTCGCAAAAAACACCTCTGTTTTCTTCCAAAATTTTGGATGTGTCCACGTTGCGCTTTGGGGCGTTTCCTGTCGCGGGCGCTAGGCCTACCCACGCAAGTGAGGTATCATTTTTATCGGGAGACTTGGGGGAACGCTGGGTGGAAGGAAATTTGTGGCTCCTCTCAGATTCCAGAACTTTCTGCCACAGAAATGTGAGGAACATGTGTTTATTTACCCAAATTTTGGGGTTTGCAAAGGATTCTGGGTAACAGAACCTGGTCCGAGCCCCGCAAGTCACCCCATCTTGGATTCCCCTAGGTCTCTAGTTTTCAGAAATGCACAGGTTTGGTAGGTTTCCCTAGGTGCCGGCTGAGCTAGAGGCCAAAATCTACAGGTAGGCACTTCGCAAAAAACACCTCTGTTTTCTTCCAAAATTTTGAACGTGTCCACGTTGCGCTTTGGGGTGTTTCCTGTCGCCGGCGCTAGGCCTACCCACGCAAGTGAGGAATCATTATTATCGGGAGACTTGGGGGAACGCTGGGTGGAAGGAAATTTGTTGCTCCTCTCAGATTCCAGAACTTTCTGCCACAGAAATGTGAGGAACATGTCTTTTTTTAGCCAAATTTTGAGGTTTGCAAAGGATTCTGGGTAACAGAACCTGGTCCGAGCCCCGCAAGTCACCCCTCCTTGGATTCCCCTAGGTCTCTAGTTTTCAGAAATGCACAGGTTTGGTAGGTTTCCCTAGGTGCCGGCTGAGCTAGAGGCCAAAATCTACAGGTAGGCACTTCGCAAAAAACACCTCTGTTTTCTTCCAAAATTTTGAACGTGTCCACGTTGCGCTTTGGGGTGTTTCCTGTCGCCGGCGCTAGGCCTACCCACGCAAGTGAGGTATCATTTTTATCGGGAGACTTGGGGGAACGCTGGGTGGAAGGACATTTGTGGCTCCTCTCATATTCCAGAACTTTCTGCCACAGAAATGTGAGGAACATGTCTTTTTTTAGCCAAATTTTGAGGTTTGCAAAGGATTCTGGGTAACAGAACCTGGTCCGAGCCCCGCAAGTCACCCCTCCTTGGATTCCCCTAGGTCTCTAGTTTTCAGAAATGCACAGGTTTGGTAGGTTTCCCTAGGTGCCGGCTGAGCTAGAGGCCAAAATATACAGGTAGGCACTTCGCAAAAAACACCTCTGTTTTCTTCCGAAATTTTGGATGTGTCCATGTTGCGCTTTGGGGCGTTTCCTGTCGCGGGCGCTAGGCCTACCCACGCAAGTGAGGTATCATTTTTATCGGGAGACATGGGGGAACGCTGGGTGGAAGGTAATTTGTGGTTCCTCTCCGATTCCAGAACTTTCTGCCACAGAAATGTGAGGAACATGTGTTTTTTTAGTTAAATTTTGAGGTTTGCAAAGGATTCTGGGTAACAGAACCTGGTCCAAGCCCTGCAAGTCACCCCATCTTGGATTCCCCTAGGTCTCTAGTTTTCAGAAATTCACAGGTTTGGTAGGTTTCCTTAGGTGCCGGCTGAGCTAGAGGCCAAAATCTACAGGTAGGCACTTCGCAAAAAACACCTCTGTTTTCCTCCAAAATTTTGAACGTGTCCACGTTGCGCTTTGGGGTGTTTCCTGTCGCCGGCGATAGGCCTACCCACGCAAGTGAGGTATCATTTTTATCGGGAGACTTGGGGGAACGCTGGGTGGAAGGAAATTTGTGGCTCCTCTCAGATTCCAGAACTTTCTGCAACAGAAATGTGAGGAACATGTGTTTATTTACCCAAATTTTGAGGTTTGCAAAGGATTCTGGGTAACAGAACCTGGTCCGAGCCCCGCAAGTCACCCCATCTTGGATTCCCCTAGGTCTCTAGTTTTCAGAAATGCACAGGTTTGGTAGGTTTCCCTAGGTGCCGGCTGAGCTAGAGGCCAAAATCTACAGGTAGGCACTTCGCAAAAAACACCTCTGTTTTCTTCCAAAATTTTGGATGTGTCCACGTTGCGCTTTGGGGCGTTTCCTGTCGCGGGCGCTAGGCCTACCCACGCAAGTGAGGTATCATTTTTATCGGGAGACTTGGGGGAACGCTGGGTGGAAGGAAATTTGTGGCTCCTCTCAGATTCCAGAACTTTCTGCCACAGAAATGTGAGGAACATGTGTTTATTTACCCAAATTTTGAGGTTTGCAAAGGATTCTGGGTAACAGAACCTGGTCCGAGCCCCGCAAGTCACCCCATCTTGGATTCCCCTAGGTCTCTAGTTTTCAGAAATGCACAGGTTTGGTAGGTTTCCCTAGGTGCCGGCTGAGCTAGAGGCCAAAATCTACAGGTAGGCACTTCGCAAAAAACACCTCTGTTTTCTTCCAAAATTTTGAACGTGTCCACGTTGCGCTTTGGGGTGTTTCCTGTCGCCGGCGCTAGGCCTACCCACGCAAGTGAGGTATCATTTTTATCGGGAGACTTGGGGGAACGCTGGGTGGAAGGAAATTTGTGGCTCCTCTCAGATTCCAGAACTTTCTGCCACAGAAATGTGAGGAACATGTCTTTTTTTAGCCAAATTTTGAGGTTTGCAAAGGATTCTGGGTAACAGAACCTGGTCCGAGCCCCGCAAGTCACCCCATCTTGGATTCCCCTAGGTCTCTAGTTTTCAGAAATGCACAGGTTTGGTAGGTTTCCCTAGGTGCCGGCTGAGCTAGAGGCCAAAATCTACAGGTAGGCACTTCGCAAAAAACACCTCTGTTTTCTTCCAAAATTTTTTACGTGTCCACGTTGCGCTTTGGGGTGTTTCCTGTCGCCGGCGCTAGGCCTACCCACGCAAGTGAGGTATCATTTTTATCGGGAGACTTGGGGGAACGCTGGGTGGAAGGAAATTTGTTGCTCCTCTCAGATTCCAGAACTTTCTGCCACAGAAATGTGAGGAACATGTCTTTTTTTAGCCAAATTTTGAGGTTTGCAAAGGATTCTGGGTAACAGAACCTGGTCCGAGCCCCGCAAGTCACCCCTCCTTGGATTCCCCTAGGTCTCTAGTTTTCAGAAATGCACAGGTTTGGTAGGTTTCCCTAGGTGCCGGCTGAGCTAGAGGCCAAAATCTACAGGTAGGCACTTCGCAAAAAACACCTCTGTTTTCTTCCAAAATTTTGGATGTGTCCACGTTGCGCTTTTGGGCGTTTCCTGTGGCGGGCGCTAGGCCTACCCACGCAAGTGAGGTATCATTTTTATCGGGAGACTTGGGGGAACGCTGGGTGGAAGGAAATTTTTGGCTCCTCTCAGATTCCAGAACTTTCTGCCACAGAAATGTGAGGAACATGTGTTTATTTACCCAAATTTTGAGGTTTGCAAAGGATTCTGGGTAACAGAACCTGGTCCGAGCCCCACAAGTCACCCCATCTTGGATTCCCCTAGGTCTCTAGTTTTCAGAAATGCACAGGTTTGGTAGGTTTCCCTAGGTGCCGGCTGAGCTAGAGGCCAAAATCTACAGGTAGGCACTTCGCAAAAAACACCTCTGTTTTCTTCAAAAATTTTGGACGTGTCCACGTTGCGCTTTGGGGTGTTTCCTGTCGCCGGCGCTAGGCCTACCCACGCAAGTGAGGTATCATTTTTATCGGGAGACTTGGGGGAACGCTGGGTGGAAGGAAATTTGTGGCTCCTCTCAGATTCCAGAACTTTCTGCCACAGAAATGTGAGGAACATGTCTTTTTTTAGCCAAATTTTGAGGTTTGCAAAGGATTCTGGGTAACAGAACCTGGTCCGAGCCCCGCAAGTCACCCCTCCTTGGATTCCCCTAGGTCTCTAGTTTTCAGAAATGCACAGGTTTGGTAGGTTTCCCTAGGTGCCGGCTGAGCTAGAGGCCAAAATCTACAGGTAGGCTCTTCGCAAAAAACACCTCTGTTTTCTTCCGAAATTTTGGATGTGTCCATGTTGCGCTGTGGGGCGTTTCCTGTCGCGGGCGCTAGGCCTACCCACGCAAGTGAGGTATCATTTTTATCGGGAGACATGGGGGAACGCTGGGTGGAAGGAAATTTGTGGCTCCTCTCAGATTCCAGAACTTTCTGCCACAGAAATATGAGGAACATGTGTTTTTTTAGCCAAATTTTGAGGTTTGCAAAGGATTCTGGGTAACAGAACCTGGTCCGAGCCCCGCAAGTCACCCCATCTTGGATTCCCCTAGGTCTCTAGTTTTCAGAAATGCACAGGTTTGGTAGGTTTCCCTAGGTGCCGGCTGAGCTAGAGGCCAAAATCTACAGGTAGGCACTTCGCAAAAAACACCTCTGTTTTCTTCCAAAATTTTGGACGTGTCCACGTTGCGCTTTGGGGTGTTTCCTGTCGCCGGCGCTAGGCCTACCCACGCAAGTGAGGTATCATTTTTATCGGGAGACTTGGGGGAAAGCTGGGTGGAAGGAAATTTGTGGCTCCTCTCCGATTCCAGCACTTTCTGCCACAGAAATGTGAGGAACATGTGTTTTTCTAGCCAAATTTTGAGGTTTGCAAAGGATTCTGGGTAACAGAACCTGGTCCGAGCCCCGCAAGTGACCCCATCTTGGATTCCCCTAGGTCTCTAGTTTTCAGAAATTCACAGGTTTGGTAGGTTTCCCTAGGTGCCGGCTGAGCTAGAGGCCAAAATCTACAGGTAGGCACTTCGCAAAAAACACCTCTGTTTTCCTCCAAAACTTTGGATGTGTCCACGTTGCGCTTTTGGGCGTTTCCTGTGGCGGGCGCTAGGCCTACCCACGCAAGTGAGGTATCATTTTTATCGGGAGACTTGGGGGAACGCTGGGTGGAAGGTAATTTGTGGCTCCTCTCAGATTCCAGAACTTTCTGCCACAGAAATGTGAGGAACATGTGTTTATTTACCCAAATTTTGAGGTTTGCAAAGGATTCTGGGTAACAGAACCTGGTCCGAGCCCCGCAAGTCACCCCATCTTGGATTCCCCTAGGTCTCTAGTTTCCAGAAATGCACAGGTTTGGTAGGTTTCCCTAGGTGCCGGCTGAGCTAGAGGCCAAAATCTACAGGTAGGCACTTCGCAAAAAACAGCTCTGTTTTCTTCCAAAATTTTGGACGTGTCCACGTTGCGCTTTGGGGTGTTTCCTGTCGCCGGCGCAAGGCCTACCCACGCAAGTGAGGTATCATTTTTATCGGGAGACTTGGGGGAACGCTGGGTGGAAGGAAATTTGTGGCTCCTCTCAGATTCCAGAACTTTCTGCCACAGAAGTGTGAGGAACATGTGTTTATTTACCCAAATTTTGAGGTTTGCAAAGGATTCTGGGTAACAGAACCTGGTCCGAGCCCCGCAAGTCACCCCTCCTTGGATTCCCCTAGGTCTCTAGTTTTCAGAAATGCACAGGTTTGGTAGGTTTCCCTAGGTGCCGGCTGAGCTAGAGGCCAAAATCTACAGGTAGGCACTTCGCAAAAAACACCTCTGTTTTCTTCCAAAATTTTGGATGTGTCCACGTTGCGCTTTTGGGCGTTTCCTGTGGCGGGCGCTAGGCCTACCCACGCAAGTGAGGTATCATTTTTATCGGGAGACTTGGGGGAACGCTGGGTGGAAGGAAATTTGTGGCTTCTCTCAGATTCCAGAACTTTCTGCCACAGAAATGTGAGGAACATGTGTTTATTTACCCAAATTTTGAGGTTTGCAAAGGATTCTGGGTAACAGAACCTGGTCCGAGCCCCACAAGTCACCCCATCTTGGATTCCCCTAGGTCTCTAGTTTTCAGAAATGCACAGGTTTGGTAGGTTTCCCTAGGTGCCGGCTGAGCTAGAGGCCAAAATCTACAGGTAGGCACTTCGCAAAAAACACCTCTGTTTTCTTCCAAAATTTTGAACGTGTCCACGTTGCGCTTTGGGGTGTTTCCTGTCGCCGGCGCTAGGCCTACCCACGCAAGTGAGGTATCATTTTTATCGGGAGACTTGGGGGAACGCTGGGTGGAAGGACATTTGTGGCTCCTCTCAGATTCCAGAACTTTCTGCCACAGAAATGTGAGGAACATGTCTTTTTTTAGCCAAATTTTGAGGTTTGCAAAGGATTCTGGGTAACAGAACCTGGTCCGAGCCCCGCAAGTCACCCCTCCTTGGATTCCCCTAGGTCTCTAGTTTTCAGAAATGCACAGGTTTGGTAGGTTTCCCTAGGTGCCGGCTGAGCTAGAGGCCAAAATATACAGGTAGGCACTTCGCAAAAAACACCTCTGTTTTCTTCCGAAATTTTGGATGTGTCCATGTTGCGCTTTGGGGCGTTTCCTGTCGCGGGCGCTAGGCCTACCCACGCAAGTGAGGTATCATTTTTATCGGGAGACATGGGGGAACGCTGGGTGGAAGGAAATTTGTGGTTCCTCTCCGATTCCAGAACTTTCTGCCACAGAAATGTGAGGAACATGTGTTTTTTTAGTTAAATTTTGAGGTTTGCAAAGGATTCTGGGTAACAGAACCTGATCCAAGCCCCGCAAGTCACCCCATCTTGGATTCCCCTAGGTCTCTAGTTTTCAGAAATTCACAGGTTTGGTAGGTTTCCTTAGGTGCCGGCTGAGCTAGAGGCCAAAATCTACAGGTAGGCACTTCGCAAAAAACACCTCTGTTTTCCTCCAAAATTTTGAACGTGTCCACGTTGCGCTTTGGGGTGTTTCCTGTCGCCGGCGATAGGCCTACCCACGCAAGTGAGGTATCATTTTTATCGGGAGACTTGGGGGAACGCTGGGTGGAAGGAAATTTGTGGCTCCTCTCAGATTCCAGAACTTTCTGCAACAGAAATGTGAGGAACATGTGTTTATTTACCCAAATTTTGAGGTTTGCAAAGGATTCTGGGTAACAGAACCTGGTCCGAGCCCCGCAAGTCACCCCATCTTGGATTCCCCTAGGTCTCTAGTTTTCAGAAATGCACAGGTTTGGTAGGTTTCCCTAGGTGCCGGCTGAGCTAGAGGCCAAAATCTACAGGTAGGCACTTCGCAAAAAACACCTCTGTTTTCTTCCAAAATTTTGGATGTGTCCACGTTGCGCTTTGGGGTGTTTCCTGTCGCCGGCGCTAGGCCTACCCACGCAAGTGAGGTATCATTTTTATCGGGAGACTTGGGGGAACGCTGGGTGGAAGGAAATTTGTGGCTCCTCTCAGATTCCAGAACTTTCTGCCACAGAAATGTGAGGAACATGTGTTTTTTTAGCCAAATTTTGAGGTTTGCAAAGGATTCTGGGTAACAGAACCTGGTCCGAGCCCCGCAAGTCACCCCTCCTTGTATTCCCCTAGGTCTCTAGTTTTCAGAAATGCACAGGTTTGGTAGGTTTCCCTAGGTGCCGGCTGAGCTAGAGGCCAAAATCTACAGGTAGGCACTTCGCAAAAAACACCTCTGTTTTCTTCCAAAATTTTGGATGTGTCCACGTTGCGCTTTGGGGCGGTTCCTGTCGCGGGCGCTAGGCCTACCCACGCAAGTGAGGTATCATTTTTATCGGGAGACTTGGGGGAACGCTGGGTGGAAGGTAATTTGTGGTTCCTCTCCGATTCCAGAACTTTCTGCCACAGAAATGTGAGGAACATGTGTTTTTTTAGTTAAATTTTGAGGTTTGCAAAGGATTCTGGGTAACAGAACCTGGTCCAAGCCCCGCAAGTCACCCCATCTTGGATTCCCCTAGGTCTCTAGTTTTCAGAAATTCACAGGTTTGGTAGGTTTCCTTAGGTGCCGGCTGAGCTAGAGGCCAAAATCTACAGGTAGGCACTTCGCAAAAAACACCTCTGTTTTCCTCCAAAATTTTGAACGTGTCCACGATGCGCTTTGGGGTGTTTCCTGTCGCCGGCGATAGGCCTACCCACGCAAGTGAGGTATCATTTTTATCGGGAGACTTGGGGGAACGCTGGGTGGAAGGAAATTTGTGGCTCCTCTCAGATTCCAGAACTTTCTGCAACAGAAATGTGAGGAACATGTGTTTATTTACCCAAATTTTGAGGTTTGCAAAGGATTCTGGGTAACAGAACCTGGTCCGAGCCCCGCAAGTCACCCCATCTTGGATTCCCCTAGGTCTCTAGTTTTCAGAAATGCACAGGTTTGGTAGGTTTCCCTAGGTGCCGGCTGAGCTAGAGGCCAAAATCTACAGGTAGGCACTTCGCAAAAAAAACCTCTGTTTTCTTCCAAAATTTTGGATGTGTCCACGTTGCGCTTTGGGGTGTTTCCTGTCGCCGGCGCTAGGCCTACCCACGCAAGTGAGGTATCATTTTTATCGGGAGACTTGGGGGAACGCTGGGTGGAAGGAAATTTGTGGCTCCTCTCAGATTCCAGAACTTTCTGCCACAGAAATGTGAGGAACATGTGTTTTTTTAGCCAAATTTTGAGGTTTGCAAAGGATTCTGGGTAACAGAACCTGGTCCGAGCCCCGCAAGTCACCCCTCCTTGTATTCCCCTAGGTCTCTAGTTTTCAGAAATGCACAGGTTTGGTAGGTTTCCCTAGGTGCCGGCTGAGCTAGAGGCCAAAATCTACAGGTAGGCACTTCGCAATAAACACCTCTGTTTTCTTCCAAAATTTTGGATGTGTCCACGTTGCGCTTTGGGGCGTTTCCTGTCGCGGGCGCTAGGCCTACCCACGCAAGTGAGGTATCATTTTTATCGGGAGACTTGGGGGAACGCTGGGTGGAAGGAAATTTGTGGCTCCTCTCAGATTCCAGAACTTTCTGCCACAGAAATGTGAGGAACATGTGTTTATTTACCCAAATTTTGGGGTTTGCAAAGGATTCTGGGTAACAGAACCTGGTCCGAGCCCCGCAAGTCACCCCATCTTGGATTCCCCTAGGTCTCTAGTTTTCAGAAATGCACAGGTTTGGTAGGTTTCCCTAGGTGCCGGCTGAGCTAGAGGCCAAAATCTACAGGTAGGCACTTCGCAAAAAACACCTCTGTTTTCTTCCAAAATTTTGAACGTGTCCACGTTGCGCTTTGGGGTGTTTCCTGTCGCCGGCGCTAGGCCTACCCACGCAAGTGAGGTATCATTTTTATCGGGAGACTTGGGGGAACGCTGGGTGGAAGGAAATTTGTGGCTCCTCTCAGATTCCAGAACTTTCTGCCACAGAAATGTGAGGAACATGTCTTTTTTTAGCCAAATTTTGAGGTTTGCAAAGGATTCTGGGTAACAGAACCTGGTCCGAGCCCCGCAAGTCACCCCATCTTGGATTCCCCTAGGTCTCTAGTTTTCAGAAATGCACAGGTTTGGTAGGTTTCCCTAGGTGCCGGCTGAGCTAGAGGCCAAAATCTACAGGTAGGCACTTCGCAAAAAACACCTCTGTTTTCTTCCAAAATTTTTTACGTGTCCACGTTGCGCTTTGGGGTGTTTCCTGTCGCCGGCGCTAGGCCTACCCACGCAAGTGAGGTATCATTTTTATCGGGAGACTTGGGGGAACGCTGGGTGGAAGGAAATTTGTTGCTCCTCTCAGATTCCAGAACTTTCTGCAACAGAAATGTGAGGAACATGTGTTTATTTACCCAAATTTTGAGGTTTGCAAAGGATTCTGGGTAACAGAACCTGGTCCGAGCCCCGCAAGTCACCCCATCTTGGATTCCCCTAGGTCTCTAGTTTTCAGAAATGCACAGGTTTGGTAGGTTTCCCTAGGTGCCGGCTGAGCTAGAGGCCAAAATCTACAGGTAGGCACTTCGCAAAAAACACCTCTGTTTTCTTCCAAAATTTTGGATGTGTCCACGTTGCGCTTTGGGGTGTTTCCTGTCGCCGGCGCTAGGCCTACCCACGCAAGTGAGGTATCATTTTTATCGGGAGACTTGGGGGAACGCTGGGTGGAAGGAAATTTGTGGCTCCTCTCAGATTCCAGAACTTTCTGCCACAGAAATGTGAGGAACATGTGTTTTTTTAGCCAAATTTTGAGGTTTGCAAAGGATTCTGGGTAACAGAACCTGGTCCGAGCCCCGCAAGTCACCCCTCCTTGTATTCCCCTAGGTCTCTAGTTTTCAGAAATGCACAGGTTTGGTAGGTTTCCCTAGGTGCCGGCTGAGCTAGAGGCCAAAATCTACAGGTAGGCACTTCGCAAAAAACACCTCTGTTTTCTTCCAAAATTTTGGATGTGTCCACGTTGCGCTTTGGGGCGGTTCCTGTCGCGGGCGCTAGGCCTACCCACGCAAGTGAGGTATCATTTTTATCGGGAGACTTGGGGGAACGCTGGGTGGAAGGTAATTTGTGGTTCCTCTCCGATTCCAGAACTTTCTGCCACAGAAATGTGAGGAACATGTGTTTTTTTAGTTAAATTTTGAGGTTTGCAAAGGATTCTGGGTAACAGAACCTGGTCCAAGCCCCGCAAGTCACCCCATCTTGGATTCCCCTAGGTCTCTAGTTTTCAGAAATTCACAGGTTTGGTAGGTTTCCTTAGGTGCCGGCTGAGCTAGAGGCCAAAATCTACAGGTAGGCACTTCGCAAAAAACACCTCTGTTTTCCTCCAAAATTTTGAACGTGTCCACGATGCGCTTTGGGGTGTTTCCTGTCGCCGGCGATAGGCCTACCCACGCAAGTGAGGTATCATTTTTATCGGGAGACTTGGGGGAACGCTGGGTGGAAGGAAATTTGTGGCTCCTCTCAGATTCCAGAACTTTCTGCAACAGAAATGTGAGGAACATGTGTTTATTTACCCAAATTTTGAGGTTTGCAAAGGATTCTGGGTAACAGAACCTGGTCCGAGCCCCGCAAGTCACCCCATCTTGGATTCCCCTAGGTCTCTAGTTTTCAGAAATGCACAGGTTTGGTAGGTTTCCCTAGGTGCCGGCTGAGCTAGAGGCCAAAATCTACAGGTAGGCACTTCGCAAAAAAAACCTCTGTTTTCTTCCAAAATTTTGGATGTGTCCACGTTGCGCTTTGGGGTGTTTCCTGTCGCCGGCGCTAGGCCTACCCACGCAAGTGAGGTATCATTTTTATCGGGAGACTTGGGGGAACGCTGGGTGGAAGGAAATTTGTGGCTCCTCTCAGATTCCAGAACTTTCTGCCACAGAAATGTGAGGAACATGTGTTTTTTTAGCCAAATTTTGAGGTTTGCAAAGGATTCTGGGTAACAGAACCTGGTCCGAGCCCCGCAAGTCACCCCTCCTTGTATTCCCCTAGGTCTCTAGTTTTCAGAAATGCACAGGTTTGGTAGGTTTCCCTAGGTGCCGGCTGAGCTAGAGGCCAAAATCTACAGGTAGGCACTTCGCAATAAACACCTCTGTTTTCTTCCAAAATTTTGGATGTGTCCACGTTGCGCTTTGGGGCGTTTCCTGTCGCGGGCGCTAGGCCTACCCACGCAAGTGAGGTATCATTTTTATCGGGAGACTTGGGGGAACGCTGGGTGGAAGGAAATTTGTGGCTCCTCTCAGATTCCAGAACTTTCTGCCACAGAAATGTGAGGAACATGTGTTTATTTACCCAAATTTTGGGGTTTGCAAAGGATTCTGGGTAACAGAACCTGGTCCGAGCCCCGCAAGTCACCCCATCTTGGATTCCCCTAGGTCTCTAGTTTTCAGAAATGCACAGGTTTGGTAGGTTTCCCTAGGTGCCGGCTGAGCTAGAGGCCAAAATCTACAGGTAGGCACTTCGCAAAAAACACCTCTGTTTTCTTCCAAAATTTTGAACGTGTCCACGTTGCGCTTTGGGGTGTTTCCTGTCGCCGGCGCTAGGCCTACCCACGCAAGTGAGGTATCATTTTTATCGGGAGACTTGGGGGAACGCTGGGTGGAAGGAAATTTGTGGCTCCTCTCAGATTCCAGAACTTTCTGCCACAGAAATGTGAGGAACATGTCTTTTTTTAGCCAAATTTTGAGGTTTGCAAAGGATTCTGGGTAACAGAACCTGGTCCGAGCCCCGCAAGTCACCCCATCTTGGATTCCCCTAGGTCTCTAGTTTTCAGAAATGCACAGGTTTGGTAGGTTTCCCTAGGTGCCGGCTGAGCTAGAGGCCAAAATCTACAGGTAGGCACTTCGCAAAAAACACCTCTGTTTTCTTCCAAAATTTTTTACGTGTCCACGTTGCGCTTTGGGGTGTTTCCTGTCGCCGGCGCTAGGCCTACCCACGCAAGTGAGGTATCATTTTTATCGGGAGACTTGGGGGAACGCTGGGTGGAAGGAAATTTGTTGCTCCTCTCAGATTCCAGAACTTTCTGCCACAGAAATGTGAGGAACATGTCTTTTTTTAGCCAAATTTTGAGGTTTGCAAAGGATTCTGGGTAACAGAACCTGGTCCGAGCCCCGCAAGTCACCCCTCCTTGGATTCCCCTAGGTCTCTAGTTTTCAGAAATGCACAGGTTTGGTAGGTTTCCCTAGGTGCCGGCTGAGCTAGAGGCCAAAATCTACAGGTAGGCACTTCGCAAAAAACACCTCTGTTTTCTTCCAAAATTTTGGATGTGTCCACGTTGCGCTTTTGGGCGTTTCCTGTGGCGGGCGCTAGGCCTACCCACGCAAGTGAGGTATCATTTTTATCGGGAGACTTGGGGGAACGCTGGGTGGAAGGAAATTCTTGGCTCCTCTCAGATTCCAGAACTTTCTGCCACAGAAATGTGAGGAACATGTGTTTATTTACCCAAATTTTGAGGTTTGCAAAGGATTCTGGGTAACAGAACCTGGTCCGAGCCCCACAAGTCACCCCATCTTGGATTCCCCTAGGTCTCTAGTTTTCAGAAATGCACAGGTTTGGTAGGTTTCCCTAGGTGCCGGCTGAGCTAGAGGCCAAAATCTACAGGTAGGCACTTCGCAAAAAACACCTCTGTTTTCTTCCAAAATTTTGGACGTGTCCACGTTGCGCTTTGGGGTGTTTCCTGTCGCCGGCGCTAGGCCTACCCACGCAAGTGAGGTATCATTTTTATCGGGAGACTTGGGGGAACGCTGGGTGGAAGGAAATTTGTGGCTCCTCTCAGATTCCAGAACTTTCTGCCACAGAAATGTGAGGAACATGTCTTTTTTTAGCCAAATTTTGAGGTTTGCAAAGGATTCTGGGTAACAGAACCTGGTCCGAGCCCCGCAAGTCACCCCTCCTTGGATTCCCCTAGGTCTCTAGTTTTCAGAAATGCACAGGTTTGGTAGGTTTCCCTAGGTGCCGGCTGAGCTAGAGGCCAAAATCTACAGGTAGGCTCTTCGCAAAAAACACCTCTGTTTTCTTCCGAAATTTTGGACGTGTCCACGTTGCGCTTTGGGGTGTTTCCTGTCGCCGGCGCAAGGCCTACCCACGCAAGTGAGGTATCATTTTTATCGGGAGACTTGGGGGAACGCTGGGTGGAAGGAAATTTGTGGCTCCTCTCAGATTCCAGAACTTTCTGCCACAGAAGTGTGAGGAACATGTGTTTATTTACCCAAATTTTGAGGTTTGCAAAGGATTCTGGGTAACAGAACCTGGTCCGAGCCCCGCAAGTCACCCCTCCTTGGATTCCCCTAGGTCTCTAGTTTTCAGAAATGCACAGGTTTGGTAGGTTTCCCTAGGTGCCGGCTGAGCTAGAGGCCAAAATCTACAGGTAGGCACTTCGCAAAAAACACCTCTGTTTTCTTCCAAAATTTTGGATGTGTCCACGTTGCGCTTTTGGGCGTTTCCTGTGGCGGGCGCTAGGCCTACCCACGCAAGTGAGGTATCATTTTTATCGGGAGACTTGGGGGAACGCTGGGTGGAAGGAAATTTGTGGCTTCTCTCAGATTCCAGAACTTTCTGCCACAGAAATGTGAGGAACATGTGTTTATTTACCCAAATTTTGAGGTTTGCAAAGGATTCTGGGTAACAGAACCTGGTCCGAGCCCCACAAGTCACCCCATCTTGGATTCCCCTAGGTCTCTAGTTTTCAGAAATGCACAGGTTTGGTAGGTTTCCCTAGGTGCCGGCTGAGCTAGAGGCCAAAATCTACAGGTAGGCACTTCGCAAAAAACACCTCTGTTTTCTTCCAAAATTTTGAACGTGTCCACGTTGCGCTTTGGGGTGTTTCCTGTCGCCGGCGCTAGGCCTACCCACGCAAGTGAGGTATCATTTTTATCGGGAGACTTGGGGGAACGCTGGGTGGAAGGACATTTGTGGCTCCTCTCAGATTCCAGAACTTTCTGCCACAGAAATGTGAGGAACATGTCTTTTTTTAGCCAAATTTTGAGGTTTGCAAAGGATTCTGGGTAACAGAACCTGGTCCGAGCCCCGCAAGTCACCCCTCCTTGGATTCCCCTAGGTCTCTAGTTTTCAGAAATGCACAGGTTTGGTAGGTTTCCCTAGGTGCCGGCTGAGCTAGAGGCCAAAATATACAGGTAGGCACTTCGCAAAAAACACCTCTGTTTTCTTCCGAAATTTTGGATGTGTCCATGTTGCGCTTTGGGGCGTTTCCTGTCGCGGGCGCTAGGCCTACCCACGCAAGTGAGGTATCATTTTTATCGGGAGACATGGGGGAACGGAGGGTGGAAGGAAATTTGTGGTTCCTCTCCGATTCCAGAACTTTCTGCCACAGAAATGTGAGGAACATGTGTTTTTTTAGTTAAATTTTGAGGTTTGCAAAGGATTCTGGGTAACAGAACCTGGTCCAAGCCCCGCAAGTCACCCCATCTTGGATTCCCCTAGGTCTCTAGTTTTCAGAAATTCACAGGTTTGGTAGGTTTCCTTAGGTGCCGGCTGAGCTAGAGGCCAAAATCTACAGGTAGGCACTTCGCAAAAAACACCTCTGTTTTCCTCCAAAATTTTGAACGTGTCCACGTTGCGCTTTGGGGTGTTTCCTGTCGCCGGCGATAGGCCTACCCACGCAAGTGAGGTATCATTTTTATCGGGAGACTTGGGGGAACGCTGGGTGGAAGGAAATTTGTGGCTCCTCTCAGATTCCAGAACTTTCTGCAACAGAAATGTGAGGAACATGTGTTTATTTACCCACATTTTGAGGTTTGCAAAGGATTCTGGGTAACAGAACCTGGTCCGAGCCCCGCAAGTCACCCCATCTTGGATTCCCCTAGGTCTCTAGTTTTCAGAAATGCACAGGTTTGGTAGGTTTCCCTAGGTGCCGGCTGAGCTAGAGGCCAAAATCTACAGGTAGGCACTTCGCAAAAAACACCTCTGTTTTCTTCCAAAATTTTGGATGTGTCCACGTTGCGCTTTGGGGTGTTTCCTGTCACCGGCGCTAGGCCTACCCACGCAAGTGAGGTATCATTTTTATCGGGAGACTTGGGGGAACGCTGGGTGGAAGGAAATTTGTGGCTCCTCTCAGATTCCAGAACTTTCTGCCACAGAAATGTGAGGAACATGTGTTTTTTTAGCCAAATTTTGAGGTTTGCAAAGGATTCTGGGTAACAGAACCTGGTCCGAGCCCCGCAAGTCACCCCTCCTTGTATTCCCCTAGGTCTCTAGTTTTCAGAAATGCACAGGTTTGGTAGGTTTCCCTAGGTGCCGGCTGAGCTAGAGGCCAAAATCTACAGGTAGGCACTTCGCAAAAAACACCTCTGTTTTCTTCCAAAATTTTGGATGTGTCCACGTTGCGCTTTGGGGCGGTTCCTGTCGCGGGCGCTAGGCCTACCCACGCAAGTGAGGTATCATTTTTATCGGGAGACTTGGGGGAACGCTGGGTGGAAGGAAATTTGTGGCTCCTCTCAGATTCCAGAACTTTCTGCCACAGAAATGTGAGGAACATGTGTTTATTTACCCAAATTTTGGGGTTTGCAAAGGATTCTGGGTAACAGAACCTGGTCCGAGCCCCGCAAGTCACCCCATCTTGGATTCCCCTAGGTCTCTAGTTTTCAGAAATGCACAGGTTTGGTAGGTTTCCCTAGGTGCCGGCTGAGCTAGAGGCCAAAATCTACAGGTAGGCACTTCGCAAAAAACACCTCTGTTTTCTTCCAAAATTTTGGACGTGTCCACGTTGCGCTTTGGGGTGTTTCCTGTCGCCGGCGCTAGGCCTACCCACGCAAGTGAGGTATCATTTTTATCGGGAGACTTGGGGGAACGCTGGGTGGAAGGAAATTTGTTGCTCCTCTCAGATTCCAGAACTTTCTGCCACAGAAATGTGAGGAACATGACTTTTTTTAGCCAAATTTTGAGGTTTGCAAAGGATTCTGGGTAACAGAACCTGGTCCGAGCCCCGCAAGTCACCCCTCCTTGGATTCCCCTAGGTCTCTAGTTTTCAGAAATGCACAGGTTTGGTAGGTTTCCCTAGGTGCCGGCTGAGCTAGAGGCCAAAATCTACAGGTAGGCACTTCGCAAAAAACACCTCTGTTTTCTTCCAAAATTTTGGATGTGTCCACGTTGCGCTTTTGGGCGTTTCCTGTGGCGGGCGCTAGGCCTACCCACGCAAGTGAGGTATCATTTTTATCGGGAGACTTGGGGGAACGCTGGGTGGAAGGAACTTTTTGGCTCCTCTCAGATTCCAGAACTTTCTGCCACAGAAATGTGAGGAACATGTGTTTATTTACCCAAATTTTGAGGTTTGCAAAGGATTCTGGGTAACAGAACCTGGTCCGAGCCCCACAAGTCACCCCATCTTGGATTCCCCTAGGTCTCTAGTTTTCAGAAATGCACAGGTTTGGTAGGTTTCCCTAGGTGCCGGCTGAGCTAGAGGCCAAAATCTACAGGTAGGCACTTCGCAAAAAACACCTCTGTTTTCTTCCAAAATTTTGGACGTGTCCACGTTGCGCTTTGGGGTGTTTCCTGTCGCCGGCGCTAGGCCTACCCACGCAAGTGAGGTATCATTTTTATCGGGAGACTTGGGGGAACGCTGGGTGGAAGGAAATTTGTGGCTCCTCTCAGATTCCAGAACTTTCTGCCACAGAAATGTGAGGAACATGTCTTTTTTTAGCCAAATTTTGAGGTTTGCAAAGGATTCTGGGTAACAGAACCTGGTCCGAGCCCCGCAAGTCACCCCTCCTTTGATTCCCCTAGGTCTCTAGTTTTCAGAAATGCACAGGTTTGGTAGGTTTCCCTAGGTGCCGGCTGAGCTAGAGGCCAAAATCTACAGGTAGGCACTTCGCAAAAAACACCTCTGTTTTCTTCCGAAATTTTGGATGTGTCCATGTTGCGCTGTGGGGCGTTTCCTGTCGCGGGCGCTAGGCCTACCCACGCAAGTGAGGTATCATTTTTATCGGGAGACATGGGGGAACGCTGGGTGGAAGGAAATTTGTGGCTCCTCTCAGATTCCAGAACTTTCTGCCACAGAAATATGAGGAACATGTGTTTTTTTAGCCAAATTTTGAGGTTTGCAAAGGATTCTGGGTAACAGAACCTGGTCCGAGCCCCGCAAGTCACCCCATCTTGGATTCCCCTAGGTCTCTAGTTTTCAGAAATGCACAGGTTTGGTAGGTTTCCCTAGGTGCCGGCTGAGCTAGAGGCCAAAATCTACAGGTAGGCACTTCGCAAAAAACACCTCTGTTTTCTTCCAAAATTTTGGACGTGTCCACGTTGCGCTTTGGGGTGTTTCCTGTCGCCGGCGCTAGGCCTACCCACGCAAGTGAGGTATCATTTTTATCGGGAGACTTGGGGGAAAGCTGGGTGGAAGGAAATTTGTGGCTCCTCTCCGATTTCAGCACTTTCTGCCACAGAAATGTGAGGAACATGTGTTTTTTTAGCCAAATTTTGAGGTTTGCAAAGGATTCTGGGTAACAGAACCTGGTCCGAGCCCCGCAAGTGACCCCATCTTGGATTCCCCTAGGTCTCTAGTTTTCAGAAATTCACAGGTTTGGTAGGTTTCCCTAGGTGCCGGCTGAGCTAGAGGCCAAAATCTACAGGTAGGCACTTCGCAAAAAACACCTCTGTTTTCCTCCAAAACTTTGGATGTGTCCACGTTGCGCTTTTGGGCGTTTCCTGTGGCGGGCGCTAGGCCTACCCACGCAAGTGAGGTATCATTTTTATCGGGAGACTTGGGGGAACGCTGGGTGGAAGGAAATTTGTGGCTCCTCTCAGATTCCAGAACTTTCTGCCACAGAAATGTGAGGAACATGTGTTTATTTACCCAAATTTTGAGGTTTGCAAAGGATTCTGGGTAACAGAACCTGGTCCGAGCCCCGCAAGTCACCCCATCTTGGATTCCCCTAGGTCTCTAGTTTCCAGAAATGCACAGGTTTGGTAGGTTTCCCTAGGTGCCGGCTGAGCTAGAGGCCAAAATCTACAGGTAGGCACTTCGCAAAAAACACCTCTGTTTTCTTCCAAAATTTTGGACGTGTCCACGTTGCGCTTTGGGGTGTTTCCTGTCGCCGGCGCAAGGCCTACCCACGCAAGTGAGGTATCATTTTTATCGGGAGACTTGGGGGAACGCTGGGTGGAAGGAAATTTGTGGCTCCTCTCAGATTCCAGAACTTTCTGCCACAGAAATGTGAGGAACATGTGTTTATTTACCCAAATTTTGAGGTTTGCAAAGGATTCTGGGTAACAGAACCTGGTCCGAGCCCCGCAAGTCACCCCTCCTTGGATTCCCCTAGGTCTCTAGTTTTCAGAAATGCACAGGTTTGGTAGGTTTCCCTAGGTGCCGGCTGAGCTAGAGGCCAAAATCTACAGGTAGGCACTTCGCAAAAAACACCTCTGTTTTCTTCCAAAATTTTGGATGTGTCCACGTTGCGCTTTTGGGCGTTTCCTGTGGCGGGCGCTAGGCCTACCCACGCAAGTGAGGTATCATTTTTATCGGGAGACTTGGGGGAACGCTGGGTGGAAGGAAATTTGTGGCTCCTCTCAGATTCCAGAACTTTCTGCCACAGAAATGTGAGGAACATGTGTTTATTTACCCAAATTTTGAGGTTTGCAAAGGATTCTGGGTAACAGAACCTGGTCCGAGCCCCACAAGTCACCCCATCTTGGATTCCCCTAGGTCTCTAGTTTTCAGAAATGCACAGGTTTGGTAGGTTTCCCTAGGTGCCGGCTGAGCTAGAGGCCAAAATCTACAGGTAGGCACTTCGCAAAAAACACCTCTGTTTTCTTCCAAAATTTTGAACGTGTCCACGTTGCGCTTTGGGGTGTTTCCTGTCGCCGGCGCTAGGCCTACCCACGCAAGTGAGGTATCATTTTTATCGGGAGACTTGGGGGAACGCTGGGTGGAAGGAAATTTGTGGCTCCTCTCAGATTCCAGAACTTTCTGCCACAGAAATGTGAGGAACATGTCTTTTTTTAGCCAAATTTTGAGGTTTGCAAAGGATTCTGGGTAACAGAACCTGGTCCGAGCCCCGCAAGTCACCCCTCCTTGGATTCCCCTAGGTCTCTAGTTTTCAGAAATGCACAGGTTTGGTAGGTTTCCCTAGGTGCCGGCTGAGCAAGAGGCCAAAATATACAGGTAGGCACTTCGCAAAAAACACCTCTGTTTTCTTCCGAAATTTTGGATGTGTCCATGTTGCGCTTTGGGGCGTTTCCTGTCGCGGGCGCTAGGCCTACCCACGCAAGTGAGGTATCATTTTTATCGGGAGACATGGGGGAACGCTGGGTGGAAGGAAATTTGTGGTTCCTCTCCGATTCCAGAACTTTCTGCCACAGAAATGTGAGGAACATGTGTTTTTTTAGTTAAATTTTGAGGTTTGCAAAGGATTCTGGGTAACAGAACCTGGTCCAAGCCCCGCAAGTCACCCCATCTTGGATTCCCCTAGGTCTCTAGTTTTCAGAAATGCACAGGTTTGGTAGGTTTCCCTAGGTGCCGGCTGAGCTAGAGGCCAAAATCTACAGGTAGGCACTTCGCAAAAAACACCTCTGTTTTCTTCCAAAATTTTGGATGTGTCCACGTTGCGCTTTGGGGTGTTTCCTGTCGCCGGCGCTAGGCCTACCCACGCAAGTGAGGTATCATTTTTATCGGGAGACTTGGGGGAACGCTGGGTGGAAGGAAATTTGTGGCTCCTCTCAGATTCCAGAACTTTCTGCCACAGAAATGTGAGGAACATGTGTTTTTTTAGCCAAATTTTGAGGTTTGCAAAGGATTCTGGGTAACAGAACCTGGTCCGAGCCCCGCAAGTCACCCCTCCTTGTATTCCCCTAGGTCTCTAGTTTTCAGAAATGCACAGGTTTGGTAGGTTTCCCTAGGTGCCGGCTGAGCTAGAGGCCAAAATCTACAGGTAGGCACTTCGCAAAAAACACCTCTGTTTTCTTCCAAAATTTTGGATGTGTCCACGTTGCGCTTTGGGGCGTTTCCTGTCGCGGGCGCTAGGCCTACCCACGCAAGTGAGGTATCATTTTTATCGGGAGACTTGGGGGAACGCTGGGTGGAAGGAAATTTGTGGCTCCTCTCAGATTCCAGAACTTTCTGCCACAGAAATGTGAGGAACATGTGTTTATTTACCCAAATTTTGGGGTTTGCAAAGGATTCTGGGTAACAGAACCTGGTCCGAGCCCCGCAAGTCACCCCATCTTGGATTCCCCTAGGTCTCTAGTTTTCAGAAATGCACAGGTTTGGTAGGTTTCCCTAGGTGCCGGCTGAGCTAGAGGCCAAAATCTACAGGTAGGCACTTCGCAAAAAACACCTCTGTTTTCTTCCAAAATTTTGGACGTGTCCACGTTGCGCTTTGGGGTGTTTCCTGTCGCCGGCGCTAGGCCTACCCACGCAAGTGAGGTATCATTTTTATCGGGAGACTTGGGGGAACGCTGGGTGGAAGGAAATTTGTTGCTCCTCTCAGATTCCAGAACTTTCTGCCACAGAAATGTGAGGAACATGACTTTTTTTAGCCAAATTTTGAGGTTTGCAAAGGATTCTGGGTAACAGAACCTGGTCCGAGCCCCGCAAGTCACCCCTCCTTGGATTCCCCTAGGTCTCTAGTTTTCAGAAATGCACAGGTTTGGTAGGTTTCCCTAGGTGCCGGCTGAGCTAGAGGCCAAAATCTACAGGTAGGCACTTCGCAAAAAACACCTCTGTTTTCTTCCGAAATTTTGGATGTGTCCATGTTGCGCTTTGGGGCGTTTCCTGTCGCGGGCGCTAGGCCTACCCACGCAAGTGAGGTATCATTTTTATCGGGAGACATGGGGGAACGCTGGGTGGAAGGAAATTTGTGGTTCCTCTCCGATTCCAGAACTTTCTGCCACAGAAATGTGAGGAACATGTGTTTTTTTAGTTAAATTTTGAGGTTTGCAAAGGATTCTGGGTAACAGAACCTGGTCCAAGCCCCGCAAGTCACCCCATCTTGGATTCCCCTAGGTCTCTAGTTTTCAGAAATTCACAGGTTTGGTAGGTTTCCTTAGGTGCCGGCTGAGCTAGAGGCCAAAATCTACAGGTAGGCACTTCGCAAAAAACACCTCTGTTTTCCTCCAAAATTTTGAACGTGTCCACGTTGCGCTTTGGGGTGTTTCCTGTCGCCGGCGATAGGCCTACCCACGCAAGTGAGGTATCATTTTTATCGGGAGACTTGGGGGAACGCTGGGTGGAAGGAAATTTGTGGCTCCTCTCAGATTCCAGAACTTTCTGCAACTGAAATGTGAGGAACATGTGTTTATTTACCCAAATTTTGAGGTTTGCAAAGGATTCTGGGTAACAGAACCTGGTCCGAGCCCCGCAAGTCACCCCATCTTGGATTCCCCTAGGTCTCTAGTTTTCAGAAATGCACAGGTTTGGTAGGTTTCCCTAGGTGCCGGCTGAGCTAGAGGCCAAAATCTACAGGTAGGCACTTCGCAAAAAACACCTCTGTTTTCTTCCAAAATTTTGGATGTGTCCACGTTGCGCTTTGGGGTGTTTCCTGTCGCCGGCGCTAGGCCTACCCACGCAAGTGAGGTATCATTTTTATCGGGAGACTTGGGGGAACGCTGGGTGGAAGGAAATTTGTGGCTCCTCTCAGATTCCAGAACTTTCTGCCACAGAAATGTGAGGAACATGTGTTTTTTTAGCCAAATTTTGAGGTTTGCAAAGGATTCTGGGTAACAGAACCTGGTCCGAGCCCCGCAAGTCACCCCTCCTTGTATTCCCCTAGGTCTCTAGTTTTCAGAAATGCACAGGTTTGGTAGGTTTCCCTAGGTGCCGGCTGAGCTAGAGGCCAAAATCTACAGGTAGGCACTTCGCAAAAAACACCTCTGTTTTCTTCCAAAATTTTGGATGTGTCCACGTTGCGCTTTGGGGCGTTTCCTGTCGCGGGCGCTAGGCCTACCCACGCAAGTGAGGTATCATTTTTATCGGGAGACTTGGGGGAACGCTGGGTGGAAGGAAATTTGTGGCTCCTCTCAGATTCCAGAACTTTCTGCCACAGAAATGTGAGGAACATGTGTTTATTTACCCAAATTTTGGGGTTTGCAAAGGATTCTGGGTAACAGAACCTGGTCCGAGCCCCGCAAGTCACCCCATCTTGGATTCCCCTAGGTCTCTAGTTTTCAGAAATGCACAGGTTTGGTAGGTTTCCCTAGGTGCCGGCTGAGCTAGAGGCCAAAATCTACAGGTAGGCACTTCGCAAAAAACACCTCTGTTTTCTTCCAAAATTTTGGACGTGTCCACGTTGCGCTTTGGGGTGTTTCCTGTCGCCGGCGCTAGGCCTACCCACGCAAGTGAGGTATCATTTTTATCGGGAGACTTGGGGGAACGCTGGGTGGAAGGAAATTTGTTGCTCCTCTCAGATTCCAGAACTTTCTGCCACAGAAATGTGAGGAACATGACTTTTTTTAGCCAAATTTTGAGGTTTGCAAAGGATTCTGGGTAACAGAACCTGGTCCGAGCCCCGCAAGTCACCCCTCCTTGGATTCCCCTAGGTCTCTAGTTTTCAGAAATGCACAGGTTTGGTAGGTTTCCCTAGGTGCCGGCTGAGCTAGAGGCCAAAATCTACAGGTAGGCACTTCGCAAAAAACACCTCTGTTTTCTTCCAAAATTTTGGATGTGTCCACGTTGCGCTTTTGGGCGTTTCCTGTGGCGGGCGCTAGGCCTACCCACGCAAGTGAGGTATCATTTTTATCGGGAGACTTGGGGGAACGCTGGGTGGAAGGAACTTTTTGGCTCCTCTCAGATTCCAGAACTTTCTGCCACAGAAATGTGAGGAACATGTGTTTATTTACCCAAATTTTGAGGTTTGCAAAGGATTCTGGGTAACAGAACCTGGTCCGAGCCCCACAAGTCACCCCATCTTGGATTCCCCTAGGTCTCTAGTTTTCAGAAATGCACAGGTTTGGTAGGTTTCCCTAGGTGCCGGCTGAGCTAGAGGCCAAAATCTACAGGTAGGCACTTCGCAAAAAACACCTCTGTTTTCTTCCAAAATTTTGGACGTGTCCACGTTGCGCTTTGGGGTGTTTCCTGTCGCCGGCGCTAGGCCTACCCACGCAAGTGAGGTATCATTTTTATCGGGAGACTTGGGGGAACGCTGGGTGGAAGGAAATTTGTGGCTCCTCTCAGATTCCAGAACTTTCTGCCACAGAAATGTGAGGAACATGTCTTTTTGTAGCCAAATTTTGAGGTTTGCAAAGGATTCTGGGTAACAGAACCTGGTCCGAGCCCCGCAAGTCACCCCTCCTTGGATTCCCCTAGGTCTCTAGTTTTCAGAAATGCACAGGTTTGGTAGGTTTCCCTAGGTGCCGGCTGAGCTAGAGGCCAAAATCTACAGGTAGGCACTTCGCAAAAAACACCTCTGTTTTCTTCCGAAATTTTGGATGTGTCCATGTTGCGCTGTGGGGCGTTTCCTGTCGCGGGCGCTAGGCCTACCCACGCAAGTGAGGTATCATTTTTATCGGGAGACATGGGGGAACGCTGGGTGGAAGGAAATTTGTGGCTCCTCTCAGATTCCAGAACTTTCTGCCACAGAAATATGAGGAACATGTGTTTTTTTAGCCAAATTTTGAGGTTTGCAAAGGATTCTGGGTAACAGAACCTGGTCCGAGCCCCGCAAGTCACCCCATCTTGGATTCCCCTAGGTCTCTAGTTTTCAGAAATGCACAGGTTTGGTAGGTTTCCCTAGGTGCCGGCTGAGCTAGAGGCCAAAATCTACAGGTAGGCACTTCGCAAAAAACACCTCTGTTTTCTTCCAAAATTTTGGACGTGTCCACGTTGCGCTTTGAGGTGTTTCCTGTCGCCGGCGCTAGGCCTACCCACGCAAGTGAGGTATCATTTTTATCGGGAGACTTGGGGGAAAGCTGGGTGGAAGGAAATTTGTGGCTCCTCTCCGATTCCAGCACTTTCTGCCACAGAAATGTGAGGAACATGTGTTTTTTTAGCCAAATTTTGAGGTTTGCAAAGGATTCTGGGTAACAGAACCTGGTCCGAGCCCCGCAAGTGACCCCATCTTGGATTCCCCTAGGTCTCTAGTTTTCAGAAATTCACAGGTTTGGTAGGTTTCCCTAGGTGCCGGCTGAGCTAGAGGCCAAAATCTACAGGTAGGCACTTCGCAAAAAACACCTCTGTTTTCCTCCAAAACTTTGGATGTGTCCACGTTGCGCTTTTGGGCGTTTCCTGTGGCGGGCGCTAGGCCTACCCACGCAAGTGAGGTATCATTTTTATCGGGAGACTTGGGGGAACGCTGGGTGGAAGGAAATTTGTGGCTCCTCTCAGATTCCAGAACTTTCTGCCACAGAAATGTGAGGAACATGTGTTTATTTACCCAAATTTTGAGGTTTGCAAAGGATTCTGGGTAACAGAACCTGGTCCGAGCCCCACAAGTCACCCCATCTTGGATTCCCCTAGGTCTCTAGTTTCCAGAAATGCACAGGTTTGGTAGGTTTCCCTAGGTGCCGGCTGAGCTAGAGGCCAAAATCTACAGGTAGGCACTTCGCAAAAAACACCTCTGTTTTCTTCCAAAATTTTGGACGTGTCCACGTTGCGCTTTGGGGTGTTTCCTGTCGCCGGCGCAAGGCCTACCCACGCAAGTGAGGTATCATTTTTATCGGGAGACTTGGGGGAACGCTGGGTGGAAGGAAATTTGTGGCTCCTCTCAGATTCCAGAACTTTCTGCCACAGAAATGTGAGGAACATGTGTTTATTTACCCAAATTTTGAGGTTTGCAAAGGATTCTGGGTAACAGAACCTGGTCCGAGCCCCGCAAGTCACCCCTCCTTGGATTCCCCTAGGTCTCTAGTTTTCAGAAATGCACAGGTTTGGTAGGTTTCCCTAGGTGCCGGCTGAGCTAGAGGCCAAAATCTACAGGTAGGCACTTCGCAAAAAACACCTCTGTTTTCTTCCAAAATTTTGGATGTGTCCACGTTGCGCTTTTGGGCGTTTCCTGTGGCGGGCGCTAGGCCTACCCACGCAAGTGAGGTATCATTTTTATCGGGAGACTTGGGGGAACGCTGGGTGGAAGGAAATTTGTGGCTCCTCTCAGATTCCAGAACTTTCTGCCACAGAAATGTGAGGAACATGTGTTTATTTACCCACATTTTGAGGTTTGCAAAGGATTCTGGGTAACAGAACCTGGTCCGAGCCCCACAAGTCACCCCATCTTGGATTCCCCTAGGTCTCTAGTTTTCAGAAATGCACAGGTTTGGTAGGTTTCCCTAGGTGCCGGCTGAGCTAGAGGCCAAAATCTACAGGTAGGCACTTCGCAAAAAACACCTCTGTTTTCTTCCAAAATTTTGAACGTGTCCACGTTGCGCTTTGGGGTGTTTCCTGTCGCCGGCGCTAGGCCTACCCACGCAAGTGAGGTATCATTTTTATCGGGAGACTTGGGGGAACGCTGGGTGGAAGGAAATTTGTGGCTCCTCTCAGATTCCAGAACTTTCTGCCACAGAAATGTGAGGAACATGTCTTTTTTTAGCCAAATTTTGAGGTTTGCAAAGGATTCTGGGTAACAGAACCTGGTCCGAGCCCCGCAAGTCACCCCTCCTTGGATTCCCCTAGGTCTCTAGTTTTCAGAAATGCACAGGTTTGGTAGGTTTCCCTAGGTGCCGGCTGAGCTAGAGGCCAAAATATACAGGTAGGCACTTCGCAAAAAACACCTCTGTTTTCTTCCGAAATTTTGGATGTGTCCATGTTGCGCTTTGGGGCGCTTCCTGTCGCGGGCGCTAGGCCTACCCACGCAAGTGAGGTATCATTTTTATCGGGAGACATGGGGGAACGCTGGGTGGAAGGAAATTTGTGGTTCCTCTCCGATTCCAGAACTTTCTGCCACAGAAATGTGAGGAACATGTGTTTTTTTAGTTAAATTTTGAGGTTTGCAAAGGATTCTGGGTAACAGAACCTGGTCCAAGCCCCGCAAGTCACCCCATCTTGGATTCCCCTAGGTCTCTAGTTTTCAGAAATGCACAGGTTTGGTAGGTTTCCCTAGGTGCCGGCTGAGCTAGAGGCCAAAATCTACAGGTAGGCACTTCGCAAAAAACACCTCTGTTTTCTTCCAAAATTTTGGATGTGTCCACGTTGCGCTTTGGGGTGTTTCCTGTCGCCGGCGGTAGGCCTACCCACGCAAGTGAGGTATCATTTTTATCGGGAGACTTGGGGGAACGCTGGGTGGAAGGAAATTTGTGGCTCCTCTCAGATTCCAGAACTTTCTGCCACAGAAATGTGAGGAACATGTGTTTTTTTAGCCAAATTTTGAGGTTTGCAAAGGATTCTGGGTAACAGAACCTGGTCCGAGCCCCGCAAGTCACCCCTCCTTGTATTCCCCTAGGTCTCTAGTTTTCAGAAATGCACAGGTTTGGTAGGTTTCCCTAGGTGCCGGCTGAGCTAGAGGCCAAAATCTACAGGTAGGCACTTCGCAAAAAACACCTCTGTTTTCTTCCAAAATTTTGGATGTGTCCACGTTGCGCTTTGGGGCGTTTCCTGTCGCGGGCGCTAGGCCTACCCACGCAAGTGAGGTATCATTTTTATCGGGAGACTTGGGGGAACGCTGGGTGGAAGGAAATTTGTGGCTCCTCTCAGATTCCAGAACTTTCTGCCACAGAAATGTGAGGAACATGTGTTTATTTACCCAAATTTTGGGGTTTGCAAAGGATTCTGGGTAACAGAACCTGGTCCGAGCCCCGCAAGTCACCCCATCTTGGATTCCCCTAGGTCTCTAGTTTTCAGAAATGCACAGGTTTGGTAGGTTTCCCTAGGTGCCGGCTGAGCTAGAGGCCAAAATCTACAGGTAGGCACTTCGCAAAAAACACCTCTGTTTTCTTCCAAAATTTTGGACGTGTCCACGTTGCGCTTTGGGGTGTTTCCTGTCGCCGGCGCTAGGCCTACCCACGCAAGTGAGGTATCATTTTTATCGGGAGACTTGGGGGAACGCTGGGTGGAAGGAAATTTGTTGCTCCTCTCAGATTCCAGAACTTTCTGCCACAGAAATGTGAGGAACATGACTTTTTTTAGCCAAATTTTGAGGTTTGCAAAGGATTCTGGGTAACAGAACCTGGTCCGAGCCCCGCAAGTCACCCCTCCTTGGATTCCCCTAGGTCTCTAGTTTTCAGAAATGCACAGGTTTGGTAGGTTTCCCTAGGTGCCGGCTGAGCTAGAGGCCAAAATCTACAGGTAGGCACTTCGCAAAAAACACCTCTGTTTTCTTCCAAAATTTTGGATGTGTCCACGTTGCGCTTTTGGGCGTTTCCTGTGGCGGGCGCTAAGCCTACCCACGCAAGTGAGGTATCATTTTTATCGGGAGACTTGGGGGAACGCTGGGTGGAAGGAACTTTTTGGCTCCTCTCAGATTCCACAACTTTCTGCCACAGAAATGTGAGGAACATGTGTTTATTTACCCAAATTTTGAGGTTTGCAAAGGATTCTGGGTAACAGAACCTGGTCCGAGCCCCACAAGTCACCCCATCTTGGATTCCCCTAGGTCTCTAGTTTTCAGAAATGCACAGGTTTGGTAGGTTTCCCTAGGTGCCGGCTGAGCTAGAGGCCAAAATCTACAGGTAGGCACTTCGCAAAAAACACCTCTGTTTTCTTCCAAAATTTTGGACGTGTCCACGTTGCGCTTTGGGGTGTTTCCTGTCGCCGGCGCTAGGCCTACCCACGCAAGTGAGGTATCATTTATATCGGGAGACTTGGGGGAACGCTGGGTGGAAGGAAATTTGTGGCTCCTCTCAGATTCCAGAACTTTCTGCCACAGAAATGTGAGGAACATGTCTTTTTTTAGCCAAATTTTGAGGTTTGCAAAGGATTCTGGGTAACAGAACCTGGTCCGAGCCCCGCAAGTCACCCCTCCTTGGATTCCCCTAGGTCTCTAGTTTTCAGAAATGCACAGGTTTAGTAGGTTTCCCTAGGTGCCGGCTGAGCTAGAGGCCAAAATCTACAGGTAGGCACTTCGCAAAAAACACCTCTGTTTTCTTCCGAAATTTTGGATGTGTCCATGTTGCGCTGTGGGGCGTTGCCTGTCGCGGGCGCTAGGCCTACCCACGCAAGTGAGGTATCATTTTTATCGGGAGACATGGGGGAACGCTGGGTGGAAGGAAATTTGTGGCTCCTCTCAGATTCCAGAACTTTCTGCCACAGAAATATGAGGAACATGTGTTTTTTTAGCCAAATTTTGAGGTTTGCAAAGGATTCTGGGTAACAGAACCTGGTCCGAGCCCCGCAAGTCACCCCATCTTGGATTCCCCTAGGTCTCTAGTTTTCAGAAATGCACAGGTTTGGTAGGTTTCCCTAGGTGCCGGCTGAGCTAGAGGCCAAAATCTACAGGTAGGCACTTCGCAAAAAACACCTCTGTTTTCTTCCAAAATTTTGGACGTGTCCACGTTGCGCTTTGGGGTGTTTCCTGTCGCCGGCGCTAGGCCTACCCACGCAAGTGAGGTATCATTTTTATCGGGAGACTTGGGGGAACGCTGGGTGGAAGGAAATTTGTGGATCCTCTCCGATTCCAGCACTTTCTGCCACAGAAATGTGAGGAACATGTGTTTTTTTAGCCAAATTTTGAGGTTTGCAAAGGATTCTGGGTAACAGAACCTGGTCCGAGCCCCGCAAGTGACCCCATCTTGGATTCCCCTAGGTCTCTAGTTTTCAGAAATTCACAGGTTTGGTAGGTTTCCCTAGGTGCCGGCTGAGCTAGAGGCCAAAATCTACAGGTAGGCACTTCGCAAAAAACACCTCTGTTTTCCTCCAAAACTTTGGATGTGTCCACGTTGCGCTTTTGGGCGTTTCCTGTGGCGGGCGCTAGGCCTACCCACGCAAGTGAGGTATCATTTTTATCGGGAGACTTGGGGGAACGCTGGGTGGAAGGAAATTTGTGGCTCCTCTCAGATTCCAGAACTTTCTGCCACAGAAATGTGAGGAACATGTGTTTATTTACCCAAATTTTGAGGTTTGCAAAGGATTCTGGGTAACAGAACCTGGTCCGAGCCCCGCAAGTCACCCCATCTTGGATTCCCCTAGGTCTCTAGTTTTCAGAAATGCACAGGTTTGGTAGGTTTCCCTAGGTGCCGGCTGAGCTAGAGGCCAAAATCTACAGGTAGGCACTTCGCAAAAAACACCTCTGTTTTCTTCCGAAATTTTGGACGTGTCCACGTTGCGCTTTGGGGTGTTTCCTGTCGCCGGCGCAAGGCCTACCCACGCAAGTGAGGTATCATTTTTATCGGGAGACTTGGGGGAACGCTGGGTGGAAGGAAATTTGTGGCTCCTCTCAGATTCCAGAACTTTCTGCCACAGAAATGTGAGGAACATGTGTTTATTTGCCCAAATTTTGGGGTTTGCAAAGGATTCTGGGTAACAGAACCTGGTCCGAGCCCCGCAAGTCACCCCATCTTGGATTCCCCTAGGTCTCTAGTTTTCAGAAATGCACAGGTTTGGTAGGTTTCCCTAGGTGCCGGCTGAGCTAGAGGCCAAAATCTACAGGTAGGCACTTCGCAAAAAACACCTCTGTTTTCTTCCAAAATTTTGGACGTGTCCACGTTGCGCTTTGGGGTGTTTCCTGTCGCCGGCGCTAGGCCTACCCACGCAAGTGAGGTATCATTTTTATCGGGAGACTTGGGGGAACGCTGGGTGGAAGGAAATTTGTTGCTCCTCTCAGATTCCAGAACTTTCTGCCACAGAAATGTGAGGAACATGTCTTTTTTGAGCCAAATTTTGAGGTTTGCAAAGGATTCTGGGTAACAGAACCTGGTCCGAGCCCCGCAAGTCACCCCTCCTTGGATTCCCCTAGGTCTCTAGTTTTCAGAAATGCACAGGTTTGGTAGGTTTCCCTAGGTGCCGGCTGAGCTAGAGGCCAAAATCTACAGGTAGGCACTTCGCAAAAAACACCTCTGTTTTCTTCCAAAATTTTGGATGTGTCCACGTTGCGCTTTTGGGCGTTTCCTGTGGCGGGCGCTAGGCCTACCCACGCAAGTGAGGTATCATTTTTATCGGGAGACTTGGGGGAACGCTGGGTGGAAGGAACTTTTTGGCTCCTCTCAGATTCCAGAACTTTCTGCCACAGAAATGTGAGGAACATGTGTTTATTTACCCAAATTTTGAGGTTTGCAAAGGATTCTGGGTAACAGAACCTGGTCCGAGCCCCACAAGTCACCCCATCTTGGATTCCCCTAGGTCTCTAGTTTTCAGAAATGCACAGGTTTGGTAGGTTTCCCTAGGTGCCGGCTGAGCTAGAGGCCAAAATCTACAGGTAGGCACTTCGCAAAAAACACCTCTGTTTTCTTCCAAAATTTTGGACGTGTCCACGTTGCGCTTTGGGGTGTTTCCTGTCGCCGGCGCTAGGCCTACCCACGCAAGTGAGGTATCATTTTTATCGGGAGACTTGGGGGAACGCTGGGTGGAAAGAAATTTGTGGCTCCTCTCAGATTCCAGAACTTTCTGCCACAGAAATGTGAGGAACATGTCTTTTATTAGCCAAATTTTGAGGTTTGCAAAGGATTCTGGGTAACAGAACCTGGTCCGAGCCCCGCAAGTCACCCCTCCTTGGATTCCCCTAGGTCTCTAGTTTTCAGAAATGCACAGGTTTGGTAGGTTTCCCTAGGTGCCGGCTGAGCTAGAGGCCAAAATCTACAGGTAGGCACTTCGCAAAAAACACCTCTGTTTTCTTCCGAAATTTTGGATGTGTCCATGTTGCGCTGTGGGGCGTTGCCTGTCGCGGGCGCTAGGCCTACCCACGCAAGTGAGGTATCATTTTTATCGGGAGACATGGGGGAACGCTGGGTGGAAGGAAATTTGTGGCTCCTCTCAGATTCCAGAACTTTCTGCCACAGAAATATGAGGAACATGTGTTTTTTTAGCCAAATTTTGAGGTTTGCAAAGGATTCTGGGTAACAGAACCTGGTCCGAGCCCCGCAAGTCACCCCATCTTGGATTCCCCTAGGTCTCTAGTTTTCAGAAATGCACAGGTTTGGTAGGTTTCCCTAGGTGCCGGCTGAGCTAGAGGCCAAAATCTACAGGTAGGCACTTCGCAAAAAACACCTCTGTTTTCTTCCAAAATTTTGGACGTGTCCACGTTGCGCTTTGGGGTGTTTCCTGTCGCCGGCGCTAGGCCTACCCACGCAAGTGAGGTATCATTTTTATCGGGAGACTTGGGGGAACGCTGGGTGGAAGGAAATTTGTGGCTCCTCTCCGATTCCAGCACTTTCTGCCACAGAAATGTGAGGAACATGTGTTTTTTTAGCCAAATTTTGAGGTTTGCAAAGGATTCTGGGTAACAGAACCTGGTCCGAGCCCCGCAAGTGACTCCATCTTGGATTCCCCTAGGTCTCTAGTTTTCAGAAATTCACAGGTTTGGTAGGTTTCCCTAGGTGCCGGCTGAGCTAGAGGCCAAAATCTAAAGGTAGGCACTTCGCAAAAAACACCTCTGTTTTCCTCCAAAACTTTGGATGTGTCCACGTTGCGCTTTTGGGCGTTTCCTGTGGCGGGCGCTAGGCCTACCCACGCAAGTGAGGTATCATTTTTATCGGGAGACTTGGGGGAACGCTGGGTGGAAGGAAATTTGTGGCTCCTCTCAGATTCCAGAACTTTCTGCCACAGAAATGTGAGGAACATGTGTTTATTTACCCAAATTTTGAGGTTTGCAAAGGATTCTGGGTAACAGAACCTGGTCCGAGCCCCGCAAGTCACCCCATCTTGGATTCCCCTAGGTCTCTAGTTTTCAGAAATGCACAGGTTTGGTAGGTTTCCCTAGGTGCCGGCTGAGCTAGAGGCCAAAATCTACAGGTAGGCACTTCGCAAAAAACACCTCTGTTTTCTTCCAAAATTTTGGACGTGTCCACGTTGCGCTTTGGGGTGTTTCCTGTCGCCGCCGCAAGGCCTACCCACGCAAGTGAGGTATCATTTTTATCGGGAGACTTGGGGGAACGCTGGGTGGAAGGAAATTTGTGGCTCCTCTCAGATTCCAGAACTTTCTGCCACAGAAATGTGAGGAACATGTGTATTTTACCCAAATTTTGAGGTTTGCAAAGGATTCTGGGTAACAGAACCTGGTCCGAGCCCCGCAAGTCACCCCTCCTTGGATTCCCCTAGGTCTCTAGTTTTCAGAAATTCACAGGTTTGGTAGGTTTCCCTAGGTGCCGGCTGAGCTAGAGGCCAAAATCTACAGGTAGGCACTTCGCAAAAAACACCTCTGTTTTCCTCCAAAACTTTGGATGTGTCCACGTTGCGCTTTTGGGCGTTTCCTGTGGCGGGCGCTAGGCCTACCCACGCAAGTGAGGTATCATTTTTATCGGGAGACTTGGGGGAACGCTGGGTGGAAGGAAATTTGTGGCTCCTCTCAGATTCCAGAACTTTCTGCCACAGAAATGTGAGGAACATGTGTTTATTTACCCAAATTTTGAGGTTTGCAAAGGATTCTGGGTAACAGAACCTGGTCCGAGCCCCGCAAGTCACCCCATCTTGGATTCCCCTAGGTCTCTAGTTTTCAGAAATGCACAGGTTTGGTAGGTTTCCCTAGGTGCCGGCTGAGCTAGAGGCCAAAATCTACAGGTAGGCACTTCGCAAAAAACACCTCTGTTTTCTTCCGAAATTTTGGACGTGTCCACGTTGCGCTTTGGGGTGTTTCCTGTCGCCGGCGCAAGGCCTACCCACGCAAGTGAGGTATCATTTTTATCGGGAGACTTGGGGGAACGCTGGGTGGAAGGAAATTTGTGGCTCCTCTCAGATTCCAGAACTTTCTGCCACAGAAATGTGAGGAACATGTGTTTATTTGCCCAAATTTTGGGGTTTGCAAAGGATTCTGGGTAACAGAACCTGGTCCGAGCCCCGCAAGTCACCCCATCTTGGATTCCCCTAGGTCTCTAGTTTTCAGAAATGCACAGGTTTGGTAGGTTTCCCTAGGTGCCGGCTGAGCTAGAGGCCAAAATCTACAGGTAGGCACTTCGCAAAAAACACCTCTGTTTTCTTCCAAAATTTTGGACGTGTCCACGTTGCGCTTTGGGGTGTTTCCTGTCGCCGGCGCTAGGCCTACCCACGCAAGTGAGGTATCATTTTTATCGGGAGACTTGGGGGAACGCTGGGTGGAAGGAAATTTGTTGCTCCTCTCAGATTCCAGAACTTTCTGCCACAGAAATGTGAGGAACATGTCTTTTTTGAGCCAAATTTTGAGGTTTGCAAAGGATTCTGGGTAACAGAACCTGGTCCGAGCCCCGCAAGTCACCCCTCCTTGGATTCCCCTAGGTCTCTAGTTTTCAGAAATGCACAGGTTTGGTAGGTTTCCCTAGGTGCCGGCTGAGCTAGAGGCCAAAATCTACAGGTAGGCACTTCGCAAAAAACACCTCTGTTTTCTTCCAAAATTTTGGATGTGTCCACGTTGCGCTTTTGGGCGTTTCCTGTGGCGGGCGCTAGGCCTACCCACGCAAGTGAGGTATCATTTTTATCGGGAGACTTGGGGGAACGCTGGGTGGAAGGAACTTTTTGGCTCCTCTCAGATTCCAGAACTTTCTGCCACAGAAATGTGAGGAACATGTGTTTATTTACCCAAATTTTGAGGTTTGCAAAGGATTCTGGGTAACAGAACCTGGTCCGAGCCCCACAAGTCACCCCATCTTGGATTCCCCTAGGTCTCTAGTTTTCAGAAATGCACAGGTTTGGTAGGTTTCCCTAGGTGCCGGCTGAGCTAGAGGCCAAAATCTACAGGTAGGCACTTCGCAAAAAACACCTCTGTTTTCTTCCAAAATTTTGGACGTGTCCACGTTGCGCTTTGGGGTGTTTCCTGTCGCCGGCGCTAGGCCTACCCACGCAAGTGAGGTATCATTTTTATCGGGAGACTTGGGGGAACGCTGGGTGGAAAGAAATTTGTGGCTCCTCTCAGATTCCAGAACTTTCTGCCACAGAAATGTGAGGAACATGTCTTTTTTTAGCCAAATTTTGAGGTTTGCAAAGGATTCTGGGTAACAGAACCTGGTCCGAGCCCCGCAAGTCACCCCTCCTTGGATTCCCCTAGGTCTCTAGTTTTCAGAAATGCACAGGTTTGGTAGGTTTCCCTAGGTGCCGGCTGAGCTAGAGGCCAAAATCTACAGGTAGGCACTTCGCAAAAAACACCTCTGTTTTCTTCCGAAATTTTGGATGTGTCCATGTTGCGCTGTGGGGCGTTGCCTGTCGCGGGCGCTAGGCCTACCCACGCAAGTGAGGTATCATTTTTATCGGGAGACATGGGGGAACGCTGGGTGGAAGGAAATTTGTGGCTCCTCTCAGATTCCAGAACTTTCTGCCACAGAAATATGAGGAACATGTGTTTTTTTAGCCAAATTTTGAGGTTTGCAAAGGATTCTGGGTAACAGAACCTGGTCCGAGCCCCGCAAGTCACCCCATCTTGGATTCCCCTAGGTCTCTAGTTTTCAGAAATGCACAGGTTTGGTAGGTTTCCCTAGGTGCCGGCTGAGCTAGAGGCCAAAATCTACAGGTAGGCACTTCGCAAAAAACACCTCTGTTTTCTTCCAAAATTTTGGACGTGTCCACGTTGCGCTTTGGGGTGTTTCCTGTCGCCGGCGCTAGGCCTACCCACGCAAGTGAGGTATCATTTTTATCGGGAGACTTGGGGGAACGCTGGGTGGAAGGAAATTTGTGGCTCCTCTCCGATTCCAGCACTTTCTGCCACAGAAATGTGAGGAACATGTGTTTTTTTAGCCAAATTTTGAGGTTTGCAAAGGATTCTGGGTAACAGAACCTGGTCCGAGCCCCGCAAGTGACTCCATCTTGGATTCCCCTAGGTCTCTAGTTTTCAGAAATTCACAGGTTTGGTAGGTTTCCCTAGGTGCCGGCTGAGCTAGAGGCCAAAATCTAAAGGTAGGCACTTCGCAAAAAACACCTCTGTTTTCCTCCAAAACTTTGGATGTGTCCACGTTGCGCTTTTGGGCGTTTCCTGTGGCGGGCGCTAGGCCTACCCACGCAAGTGAGGTATCATTTTTATCGGGAGACTTGGGGGAACGCTGGGTGGAAGGAAATTTGTGGCTCCTCTCAGATTCCAGAACTTTCTGCCACAGAAATGTGAGGAACATGTGTTTATTTACCCAAATTTTGAGGTTTGCAAAGGATTCTGGGTAACAGAACCTGGTCCGAGCCCCGCAAGTCACCCCATCTTGGATTCCCCTAGGTCTCTAGTTTTCAGAAATGCACAGGTTTGGTAGGTTTCCCTAGGTGCCGGCTGAGCTAGAGGCCAAAATCTACAGGTAGGCACTTCGCAAAAAACACCTCTGTTTTCTTCCAAAATTTTGGACGTGTCCACGTTGCGCTTTGGGGTGTTTCCTGTCGCCGCCGCAAGGCCTACCCACGCAAGTGAGGTATCATTTTTATCGGGAGACTTGGGGGAACGCTGGGTGGAAGGAAATTTGTGGCTCCTCTCAGATTCCAGAACTTTCTGCCACAGAAATGTGAGGAACATGTGTATTTTACCCAAATTTTGAGGTTTGCAAAGGATTCTGGGTAACAGAACCTGGTCCGAGCCCCGCAAGTCACCCCTCCTTGGATTCCCCTAGGTCTCTAGTTTTCAGAAATGCACAGGTTTGGTAGGTTTCCCTAGGTGCCGGCTGAGCTAGAGGCCAAAATCTACAGGTAGGCACTTCGCAAAAAACACCTCTGTTTTCTTCCAAAATTTTGGATGTGTCCACGTTGCGCTTTTGGGCGTTTCCTGTGGCGGGCGCTAGGCCTACCCACGCAAGTGAGGTATCATTTTTATCGGGAGACTTGGGGGAACGCTGGGTGGAAGGAAATTTGTGGCTCCTCTCAGATTCCAGAACTTTCTGCCACAGAAATGTGAGGAACATGTGTTTATTTACCCAAATTTTGAGGTTTGCAAAGGATTCTGGGTAACAGAACCTGGTCCGAGCCCCACAAGTCACCCCATCTTGGATTCCCCTAGGTCTCTAGTTTTCAGAAATGCACAGGTTTGGTAGGTTTCCCTAGGTGCCGGCTGAGCTAGAGGCCAAAATCTACAGGTAGGCACTTCGCAAAAAACACCTCTGTTTTCTTCCAAAATTTTGAACGTGTCCACGTTGCGCTTTGGGGTGTTTCCTGTCGCCGGCGCTAGGCCTACCCACGCAAGTGAGGTATCATTTTTATCGGGAGACTTGGGGGAACGCTGGGTGGAAGGAAATTTGTGGCTCCTCTCAGATTCCAGAACTTTCTGCCACAGAAATGTGAGGAACATGTGTTTATTTACCCAAATTTTGAGGTTTGCAAAGGATTCTGGGTAACAGAACCTGGTCCGAGCCCCACAAGTCACCCCATCTTGGATTCCCCTAGGTCTCTAGTTTTCAGAAATGCACAGGTTTGGTAGGTTTCCCTAGGTGCCGGCTGAGCTAGAGGCCAAAATCTACAGGTAGGCACTTCGCAAAAAACACCTCTGTTTTCTTCCGAAATTTTGGATGTGTCCATGTTGCGCTGTGGGGCGTTGCCTGTCGCGGGCGCTAGGCCTACCCACGCAAGTGAGGTATCATTTTTATCGGGAGACATGGGGGAACGCTGGGTGGAAGGAAATTTGTGGCTCCTCTCAGATTCCAGAACTTTCTGCCACAGAAATATGAGGAACATGTGTTTTTTTAGCCAAATTTTGAGGTTTGCAAAGGATTCTGGGTAACAGAACCTGGTCCGAGCCCCGCAAGTCACCCCATCTTGGATTCCCCTAGGTCTCTAGTTTTCAGAAATGCACAGGTTTGGTAGGTTTCCCTAGGTGCCGGCTGAGCTAGAGGCCAAAATCTACAGGTAGGCACTTCGCAAAAAACACCTCTGTTTTCTTCCAAAATTTTGGACGTGTCCACGTTGCGCTTTGGGGTGTTTCCTGTCGCCGGCGCTAGGCCTACCCACGCAAGTGAGGTATCATTTTTATCGGGAGACTTGGGGGAACGCTGGGTGGAAGGAAATTTGTGGCTCCTCTCCGATTCCAGCACTTTCTGCCACAGAAATGTGAGGAACATGTGTTTTTTAAGCCAAATTTTGAGGTTTGCAAAGGATTCTGGGTAACAGAACCTGGTCCGAGCCCCGCAAGTGACCCCATCTTGGATTCCCCTAGGTCTCTAGTTTTCAGAAATTCACAGGTTTGGTAGGTTTCCCTAGGTGCCGGCTGAGCTAGAGGCCAAAATCTACAGGTAGGCACTTCGCAAAAAACACCTCTGTTTTCCTCCAAAACTTTGGATGTGTCCACGTTGCGCTTTTGGGCGTTTCCTGTGGCGGGCGCTAGGCCTACCCACGCAAGTGAGGTATCATTTTTATCGGGAGACTTGGGGGAACGCTGGGTGGAAGGAAATTTGTGGCTCCTCTCAGATTCCAGAACTTTCTGCCACAGAAATGTGAGGAACATGTGTTTATTTACCCAAATTTAGAGGTTTGCAAAGGATTCTGGGTAACAGAACCTGGTCCGAGCCCCGCAAGTCACCCCATCTTGGATTCCCCTAGGTCTCTAGTTTTCAGAAATGCACAGGTTTGGTAGGTTTCCCTAGGTGCCGGCTGAGCTAGAGGCCAAAATCTACAGGTAGGCACTTCGCAAAAAACACCTCTGTTTTCTTCCAAAATTTTGGACGTGTCCACGTTGCGCTTTGGGGTGTTTCCTGTCGCCGGCGCAAGGCCTACCCACGCAAGTGAGGTATCATTTTTATCGGGAGACTTGGGGGAACGCTGGGTGGAAGGAAATTTGTGGCTCCTCTCAGATTCCAGAACTTTCTGCCACAGAAATGTGAGGAACATGTGTTTATTTACCCAAATTTTGAGGTTTGCAAAGGATTCTGGGTAACAGAACCTGGTCCGAGCCCCGCAAGTCACCCCTCCTTGGATTCCTCTAGGTCTCTAGTTTTCAGAAATGCACAGGTTTGGTAGGTTTCCCTAGGTGCCGGCTGAGCTAGAGGCCAAAATCTACAGGTAGGCACTTCGCAAAAAACACCTCTGTTTTCTTCCAAAATTTTGGATGTGTCCACGTTGCGCTTTTGGGCGTTTCCTGTGGCGGGCGCTAGGCCTACCCACGCAAGTGAGGTATCATTTTTATCGGGAGACTTGGGGGAACGCTGGGTGGAAGGAAATTTGTGGCTCCTCTCAGATTCCAGAACTTTCTGCCACAGAAATGTGAGGAACATGTGTTTATTTACCCAAATTTTGAGGTTTGCAAAGGATTCTGGGTAACAGAACCTGGTCCGAGCCCCACAAGTCACCCCATCTTGGATTCCCCTAGGTCTCTAGTTTTCAGAAATGCACAGGTTTGGTAGGTTTCCCTAGGTGCCGGCTGAGCTAGAGGCCAAAATCTACAGGTAGGCACTTCGCAAAAAACACCTCTGTTTTCTTCCAAAATTTTGAACGTGTCCACGTTGCGCTTTGGGGTGTTTCCTGTCGCCGGCGCTAGGCCTACCCACGCAAGTGAGGTATCATTATTATCGGGAGACTTGGGGGAACGCTGGGTGGAAGGAAATTTGTGGCTCCTCTCAGATTCCAGAACTTTCTGCCACAGAAATGTGAGGAACATGTCTTTTTTTAGCCAAATTTTGAGGTTTGCAAAGGATTCTGGGTAACAGAACCTGGTCCGAGCCCCGCAAGTCACCCCTCCTTGGATTCCCCTAGGTCTCTAGTTTTCAGAAATGCACAGGTTTGGTAGGTTTCCCTAGGTGCCGGCTGAGCTAGAGGCCAAAATATACAGGTAGGCACTTCGCAAGAAACACCTCTGTTTTCTTCCGAAATTTTGGATGTGTCCATGTTGCGCTTTGGGGCGTTTCCTGTCGCGGGCGCTAGGCCTACCCACGCAAGTGAGGTATCATTTTTATCGGGAGACATGGGGGAACGCTGGGTGGAAGGAAATTTGTGGCTCCTCTCAGATTCCAGAACTTTCTGCCACAGAAATATGAGGAACATGTGTTTTTTTAGCCAAATTTTGAGGTTTGCAAAGGATTCTGGGTAACAGAACCTGGTCCGAGCCCCGCAAGTCACCCCATCTTGGATTCCCCTAGGTCTCTAGTTTTCAGAAATGCACAGGTTTGGTAGGTTTCCCTAGGTGCCGGCTGAGCTAGAGGCCAAAATCTACAGGTAGGCACTTCGCAAAAAACACCTCTGTTTTCTTCCAAAATTTTGGACGTGTCCACGTTGCGCTTTGGGGTGTTTCCTGTCGCCGGCGCTAGGCCTACCCACGCAAGTGAGGTATCATTTTTATCGGGAGACTTGGGGGAACGCTGGGTGGAAGGAAATTTGTGGCTCCTCTCAGATTCCAGAACTTTCTGCCACAGAAATGTGAGGAACATGTGTTTATTTACCCAAATTTTGAGGTTTGCAAAGGATTCTGGGTAACAGAACCTGGTCCGAGCCCCACAAGTCACCCCATCTTGGATTCCCCTAGGTCTCTAGTTTTCAGAAATGCACAGGTTTGGTAGGTTTCCCTAGGTGCCGGCTGAGCTAGAGGCCAAAATCTACAGGTAGGCACTTCGCAAAAAACACCTCTGTTTTCTTCCGAAATTTTGGATGTGTCCATGTTGCGCTGTGGGGCGTTGCCTGTCGCGGGCGCTAGGCCTACCCACGCAAGTGAGGTATCATTGTTATCGGGAGACATGGGGGAACGCTGGGTGGAAGGAAATTTGTGGCTCCTCTCAGATTCCAGAACTTTCTGCCACAGAAATATGAGGAACATGTGTTTTTTTAGCCAAATTTTGAGGTTTGCAAAGGATTCTGGGTAACAGAACCTGGTCCGAGCCCCGCAAGTCACCCCATCTTGGATTCCCCTAGGTCTCTAGTTTTCAGAAATGCACAGGTTTGGTAGGTTTCCCTAGGTGCCGGCTGAGCTAGAGGCCAAAATCTACAGGTAGGCACTTCGCAAAAAACACCTCTGTTTTCTTCCAAAATTTTGGACGTGTCCACGTTGCGCTTTGGGGTGTTTCCTGTCGCCGGCGCTAGGCCTACCCACGCAAGTGAGGTATCATTTTTATCGGGAGACTTGGGGGAACGCTGGGTGGAAGGAAATTTGTGGCTCCTCTCCGATTCCAGCACTTTCTGCCACAGAAATGTGAGGAACATGTGTTTTTTTAGCCAAATTTTGAGGTTTGCAAAGGATTCTGGGTAACAGAACCTGGTCCGAGCCCCGCAAGTGACCCCATCTTGGATTCCCCTAGGTCTCTAGTTTTCAGAAATTCACAGGTTTGGTAGGTTTCCCTAGGTGCCGGCTGAGCTAGAGGCCAAAATCTACAGGTAGGCACTTCGCAAAAAACACCTCTGTTTTCCTCCAAAACTTTGGATGTGTCCACATTGCGCTTTTGGGCGTTTCCTGTGGCGGGCGCTAGGCCTACCCACGCAAGTGAGGTATCATTTTTATCGGGAGACTTGGGGGAACGCTGGGTGGAAGGAAATTTGTGGCTCCTCTCAGATTCCAGAACTTTCTGCCACAGAAATGTGAGGAACATGTGTTTATTTACCCAAATTTTGAGGTTTGCAAAGGATTCTGGGTAACAGAACCTGGTCCGAGCCCCGCAAGTCACCCCATCTTGGATTCCCCTAGGTCTCTAGTTTTCAGAAATGCACAGGTTTGGTAGGTTTCCCTAGGTGCCGGCTGAGCTAGAGGCCAAAATCTACAGGTAGGCACTTCGCAAAAAACACCTCTGTTTTCTTCCAAAATTTTGGACGTGTCCACGTTGCGCTTTGGGGTGTTTCCTGTCGCCGGCGCAAGGCCTACCCACGCAAGTGAGGTATCATTTTTATCGGGAGACTTGGGGGAACGCTGGGTGGAAGGAAATTTGTGGCTCCTCTCAGATTCCAGAACTTTCTGCCACAGAAATGTGAGGAACATGTCTTTTTTTAGCCAAATTTTGAGGTTTGCAAAGGATTCTGGGTAACAGAACCTGGTCCGAGCCCCGCAAGTCACCCCTCCTTGGATTCCCCTAGGTCTCTAGTTTTCAGAAATGCACAGGTTTGGTAGGTTTCCCTAGGTGCCGGCTGAGCTAGAGGCCAAAATATACAGGTAGGCACTTCGCAAGAAACACCTCTGTTTTCTTCCGAAATTTTGGATGTGTCCATGTTGCGCTTTGGGGCGTTTCCTGTCGCGGGCGCTAGGCCTACCCACGCAAGTGAGGTATCATTTTTATCGGGAGACATGGGGGAACGCTGGGTGGAAGGAAATTTGTGGCTCCTCTCAGATTCCAGAACTTTCTGCCACAGAAATATGAGGAACATGTGTTTTTTTAGCCAAATTTTGAGGTTTGCAAAGGATTCTGGGTAACAGAACCTGGTCCGAGCCCCGCAAGTCACCCCATCTTGGATTCCCCTAGGTCTCTAGTTTTCAGAAATGCACAGGTTTGGTAGGTTTCCCTAGGTGCCGGCTGAGCTAGAGGCCAAAATCTACAGGTAGGCACTTCGCAAAAAACACCTCTGTTTTCTTCCAAAATTTTGGACGTGTCCACGTTGCGCTTTGGGGTGTTTCCTGTCGCCGGCGCTAGGCCTACCCACGCAAGTGAGGTATCATTTTTATCGGGAGACTTGGGGGAACGCTGGGTGGAAGGAAATTTGTGGCTCCTCTCAGATTCCAGAACTTTCTGCCACAGAAATGTGAGGAACATGTGTTTATTTACCCAAATTTTGAGGTTTGCAAAGGATTCTGGGTAACAGAACCTGGTCCGAGCCCCACAAGTCACCCCATCTTGGATTCCCCTAGGTCTCTAGTTTTCAGAAATGCACAGGTTTGGTAGGTTTCCCTAGGTGCCGGCTGAGCTAGAGGCCAAAATCTACAGGTAGGCACTTCGCAAAAAACACCTCTGTTTTCTTCCGAAATTTTGGATGTGTCCATGTTGCGCTGTGGGGCGTTGCCTGTCGCGGGCGCTAGGCCTACCCACGCAAGTGAGGTATCATTGTTATCGGGAGACATGGGGGAACGCTGGGTGGAAGGAAATTTGTGGCTCCTCTCAGATTCCAGAACTTTCTGCCACAGAAATATGAGGAACATGTGTTTTTTTAGCCAAATTTTGAGGTTTGCAAAGGATTCTGGGTAACAGAACCTGGTCCAAGCCCCGCAAGTCACCCCATCTTGGATTCCCCTAGGTCTCTAGTTTTCAGAAATGCACAGGTTTGGTAGGTTTCCCTAGGTGCCGGCTGAGCTAGAGGCCAAAATCTACAGGTAGGCACTTCGCAAAAAACACCTCTGTTTTCTTCCAAAATTTTGGACGTGTCCACGTTGCGCTTTGGGGTGTTTCCTGTCGCCGGCGCTAGGCCTACCCACGCAAGTGAGGTATCATTTTTATCGGGAGACTTGGGGGAACGCTGGGTGGAAGGAAATTTGTGGCTCCTCTCCGATTCCAGCACTTTCTGCCACAGAAATGTGAGGAACATGTGTTTTTTTAGCCAAATTTTGAGGTTTGCAAAGGATTCTGGGTAACAGAACCTGGTCCGAGCCCCGCAAGTGACCCCATCTTGGATTCCCCTAGGTCTCTAGTTTTCAGAAATTCACAGGTTTGGTAGGTTTCCCTAGGTGCCGGCTGAGCTAGAGGCCAAAATCTACAGGTAGGCACTTCGCAAAAAACACCTCTGTTTTCCTCCAAAACTTTGGATGTGTCCACGTTGCGCTTTTGGGCGTTTCCTGTGGCGGGCGCTAGGCCTACCCACGCAAGTGAGGTATCATTTTTATCGGGAGACTTGGGGGAACGCTGGGTGGAAGGAAATTTGTGGCTCCTCTCAGATTCCAGAACTTTCTGCCACAGAAATGTGAGGAACATGTGTTTATTTACCCAAATTTTGAGGTTTGCAAAGGATTCTGGGTAACAGAACCTGGTCCGAGCCCCGCAAGTCACCCCATCTTGGATTCCCCTAGGTCTCTAGTTTTCAGAAATGCACAGGTTTGGTAGGTTTCCCTAGGTGCCGGCTGAGCTAGAGGCCAAAATCTACAGGTAGGCACTTCGCAAAAAACACCTCTGTTTTCTTCCAAAATTTTGGACGTGTCCACGTTGCGCTTTGGGGTGTTTCCTGTCGCCGGCGCAAGGCCTACCCACGCAAGTGAGGTATCATTTTTATCGGGAGACTTGGGGGAACGCTGGGTGGAAGGAAATTTGTGGCTCCTCTCAGATTCCAGAACTTTCTGCCACAGAAATGTGAGGAACATGTGTTTATTTACCCAAATTTTGAGGTTTGCAAAGGATTCTGGGTAACAGAACCTGGTCCGAGCCCCGCAAGTCACCCCTCCTTGGATTCCTCTAGGTCTCTAGTTTTTAGAAATGCACAGGTTTGGTAGGTTTCCCTAGGTGCCGGCTGAGCTAGAGGCCAAAATCTACAGGTAGGCACTTCGCAAAAAACACCTCTGTTTTCTTCCAAAATTTTGGATGTGTCCACGTTGCGCTTTTGGGCGTTTCCTGTGGCGGGCGCTAGGCCTACCCACGCAAGTGAGGTATCATTTTTATCGGGAGACTTGGGGGAACGCTGGGTGGAAGGAAATTTGTGGCTCCTCTCAGATTCCAGAACTTTCTGCCACAGAAATGTGAGGAACATGTGTTTATTTACCCAAATTTTGAGGTTTGCAAAGGATTCTGGGTAACAGAACCTGGTCCGAGCCCCACAAGTCACCCCATCTTGGATTCCCCTAGGTCTCTAGTTTTCAGAAATGCACAGGTTTGGTAGGTTTCCCTAGGTGCCGGCTGAGCTAGAGGCCAAAATCTACAGGTAGGCACTTCGCAAAAAACACCTCTGTTTTCTTCCAAAATTTTGAACGTGTCCACGTTGCGCTTTGGGGTGTTTCCTGTCGCCGGCGCTAGGCCTACCCACGCAAGTGAGGTATCATTTTTATCGGGAGACTTGGGGGAACGCTGGGTGGAAGGAAATTTGTGGCTCCTCTCAGATTCCAGAACTTTCTGCCACAGAAATGTGAGGAACATGTCTTTTTTTAGCCAAATTTTGAGGTTTGCAAAGGATTCTGGGTAACAGAACCTGGTCCGAGCCCCGCAAGTCACCCCTCCTTGGATTCCCCTAGGTCTCTAGTTTTCAGAAATGCACAGGTTTGGTAGGTTTCCCTAGGTGCCGGCTGAGCTAGAGGCCAAAATATACAGGTAGGCACTTCGCAAGAAACACCTCTGTTTTCTTCCGAAATTTTGGATGTGTCCATGTTGCGCTTTGGGGCGTTTCCTGTCGCGGGCGCTAGGCCTACCCACGCAAGTGAGGTATCATTTTTATCGGGAGACATGGGGGAACGCTGGGTGGAAGGAAATTTGTGGCTCCTCTCAGATTCCAGAACTTTCTGCCACAGAAATATGAGGAACATGTGTTTTTTTAGCCAAATTTTGAGGTTTGCAAAGGATTCTGGGTAACAGAACCTGGTCCGAGCCCCGCAAGTCACCCCATCTTGGATTCCCCTAGGTCTCTAGTTTTCAGAAATGCACAGGTTTGGTAGGTTTCCCTAGGTGCCGGCTGAGCTAGAGGCCAAAATCTACAGGTAGGCACTTCGCAAAAAACACCTCTGTTTTCTTCCAAAATTTTGGACGTGTCCACGTTGCGCTTTGGGGTGTTTCCTGTCGCCGGCGCTAGGCCTACCCACGCAAGTGAGGTATCATTTTTATCGGGAGACTTGGGGGAACGCTGGGTGGAAGGAAATTTGTGGCTCCTCTCCGATTCCAGAACTTTCTGCCACAGAAATGTGAGGAACATGTGTTTTTTTAGCCAAATTTTGAGGTTTGCAAAGGATTCTGGGTAACAGAACCTGGTCCGAGCCCCGCAAGTCACCCCATCTTGGATTCCCCTAGGTCTCTAGTTTTCAGAAATTCACAGGTTTGGTAGGTTTCCCTAGGTGCCGGCTGAGCTAGAGGCCAAAATCTACAGGTAGGCACTTCGCAAAAAACACCTCTGTTTTCCTCCAAAATTTTGGATGTGTCCACGTTGCGCTTTTGGGCGTTTCCTGTGGCGGGCGCTAGGCCTACCCACGCAAGTGAGGTATCATTTTTATCGGGAGACTTGAGGGAACGCTGGGTGGAAGGAAATTTGTGGCTCCTCTCAGATTCCAGAACTTTCTGCCACAGAAATGTGAGGAACATGTGTTTATTTACCCAAATTTTGAGGTTTGCAAAGGATTCTGGGTAACAGAACCTGGTCCGAGCCCCGCAAGTCACCCCATCTTGGATTCCCCTAGGTCTCTAGTTTTCAGAAATGCACAGGTTTGGTAGGTTTCCCTAGGTGCCGGCTGAGCTAGAGGCCAAAATCTACAGGTAGGCACTTCGCAAAAAACACCTCTGTTTTCTTCCAAAATTTTGGACGTGTCCACGTTGCGCTTTGGGGCGTTTCCTGTCGCCGGCGCTAGGCCTACCCACGCAAGTGAGGTATCATTTTTATCGGGAGACTTGGGGGAACGCTGGGTGGAAGGAAATTGGTGGCTCCTCTCAGATTCCAGAACTTTCTGCCACAGAAATGTGAGGAACATGTCTTTTTTTAGCCAAATTTTGAGGTTTGCAAAGGATTCTGGGTAACAGAACCTGGTCCGAGCCCCGCAAGTCACCCCTCCTTGGATTCCCCTAGGTCTCCAGTTTTCAGAAATGCACAGGTTTGGTAGGTTTCCCTAGGTGCCGGCTGAGCTAGAGGCCAAAATCTACAGGTAGGCACTTCGCAAAAAACACCTCTGTTTTCTTCCAAAATTTTGGATGTGTCCACGTTGCGCTTTGGGGTGTTTCCTGTCGCCGGCGCTAGGCCTACCCACACAAGTGAGGTATCATTTTTATCGGGAGACTTGGGGGAACGCTGGGTGGAAGGAAATTTGTGGTTCCTCTCCGATTCCAGAACTTTCTGCCACAGAAATGTGAGGAACATGTGTTTTTTTAGTTAAATTTTGAGGTTTGCAAAGGATTCTGGGTAACAGAACCTGGTCCGAGCCCCGCAAGTCACCCCATCTTGGATTCCCCTAGGTCTCTAGTTTTCAGAAATTCACAGGTTTGGTAGGTTTCCTTAGGTGCCGGCTGAGCTAGAGGCCAAAATCTACAGGATGGCACTTCGCAAAAAACACCTCTGTTTTCCTCCAAAATTTTGAACGTGTCCACGTTGCGCTTTGGGGTGTTTCCTGTCGCCGGCGATAGGCCTACCCACGCAAGTGAGGTATCATTTTTATCGGGAGACTTGGGGGAACGCTGGGTGGAAGGAAATTTGTGGCTCCTCTCAGATTCCAGAACTTTCTGCAACAGAAATGTGAGGAACATGTGTTTATTTACCCAAATTTTGAGGTTTGCAAAGGATTCTGGGTAACAGAACCTGGTCCGAGCCCCGCAAGTCACCCCATCTTGGATTCCCCTAGGTCTCTAGTTTTCAGAAATGCACAGGTTTGGTAGGTTTCCCTAGGTGCCGGCTGAGCTAGAGGCCAAAATCTACAGGTAGGCACTTCGCAAAAAACACCTCTGTTTTCTTCCAAAATTTTGGATGTGTCCACGTTGCGCTTTGGGGTGTTTCCTGTCGCCGGCGCTAGGCCTACCCACGCAAGTGAGGTATCATTTTTATCGGGAGACTTGGGGGAACGCTGGGTGGAAGGAAATTTGTGGCTCCTCTCAGATTCCAGAACTTTCTGCCACAGAAATGTGAGGAACATGTGTTTTTTTAGCCAAATTTTGAGGTTTGCAAAGGATTCTGGGTAACAGAACCTGGTCCGAGCCCCGCAAGTCACCCCTCCTTGTATTCCCCTAGGTCTCTTATTTTCAGAAATGCACAGGTTTGGTAGGTTTCCCTAGGTGCCGGCTGAGCTAGAGGCCAAAATCTACAGGTAGGCACTTCGCAAAAAACACCTCTGTTTTCTTCCAAAATTTTGGATGTGTCCACGTTGCGCTTTGGGGCGTTTCCTGTCGCGGGCGCTAGGCCTACCCACGCAAGTGAGGTATCATTTTTATCGGGAGACTTGGGGGAACGCTGGGTGGAAGGAAATTTGTGGCTCCTCTCAGATTCCAGAACTTTCTGCCACAGAAATGTGAGGAACATGTGTTTATTTACCCAAATTTTGGGGTTTGCAAAGGATTCTGGGTAACAGAACCTGGTCCGAGCCCCGCAAGTCACCCCATCTTGGATTCCCCTAGGTCTCTAGTTTTCAGAAATGCACAGGTTTGGTAGGTTTCCCTAGGTGCCGGCTGAGCTAGAGGCCAAAATCTACAGGTAGGCACTTCGCAAAAAACACCTCTGTATTCTTCCAAAATTTTGGACGTGTCCACGTTGCGCTTTGGGGTGTTTCCTGTCGCCGGCGCTAGGCCTACCCACGCAAGTGAGGTATCATTTTTATCGGGAGACTTGGGGGAACGCTGGGTGGAAGGAAATTTGTGGCTCCTCTCAGATTCCAGAACTTTCTGCCACAGAAATGTGAGGAACATGTCTTTTTTTAGCCAAATTTTGAGGTTTGCAAAGGATTCTGGGTAACAGAACCTGGTCCGAGCCCCGCAAGTCACCCCTCCTTGGATTCCCCTAGGTCTCTAGTTTTCAGAAATGCACAGGTTTGGTAGGTTTCCCTAGGTGCTGGCTGAGCTAGAGGCCAAAATCTACAGGTAGGCACTTCGCAAAAAACACCTCTGTTTTCTTCCAAAATTTTGGATGTGTCCACGCTGCGCTTTGGGTGTTTCCTGTCGCCGGCGCTAGGCCTACCCACGCAAGTGAGGTATCATTTTTATCGGGAGACTTGGGGGAACGCTGGGTGGAAGGAAATTTGTGGCTCCTCTCAGATTCCAGAACTTTCTGCCACAGAAATGTGAGGAACATGTGTTTTTTTAGCCAAATTTTGAGGTTTGCAAAGGATTCTGGGTAACAGAACCTTGTCCGAGCCCCGCAAGTCACCCCTCCTTGGATTCCCCTAGGTCTCTAGTTTTCAGAAATGCACAGGTTTGGTAGGTTTCCCTAGGTGCTGGCTGAGCTAGAGGCCAAAATCTACAGGTAGGCACTTCGCAAAAAACACCTCTGTTTTCCTCCAAAATTTTGGATGTGTCCACGTTGCGCTTTTGGGCGTTTCCTGTGGCGGGCGCTAGGCCTACCCACGCAAGTGAGGTATCATTTTTATCGGGAGACTTGGGGGAACGCTGGGTGGAAGGAAATTTGTGGCTCCTATCAGATTCCAGAACTTTCTGCCACAGAAATGTGAGGAACATGTGTTTATTTACCCAAATTTTGAGGTTTGCAAAGGATTCTGGGTAACAGAACCTGGTCCGAGCCCCGCAAGTCACCCCATCTTGGATTCCCCTAGGTCTCTAGTTTTCAGAAATGCACAGGTTTGGTAGGTTTCCCTAGGTGCCGGCTGAGCTAGAGGCCAAAATCTACAGGTAGGCACTTCGCAAAAAACACCTCTGTTTTCTTCCAAAATTTTGGACGTGTCCACGTTGCGCTTTGGGGTGTTTCCTGTCGCCGGCGCTAGGCCTACCCACGCAAGTGAGGTATCATTTTTATCGGGAGACTTGGGGGAACGCTGGGTGGAAGGAAATTTGTGGCTCCTCTCAGATTCCAGAACTTTCTGCCACAGAAATTTGAGGAACATGTGTTTATTTACCCAAATTTTGAGGTTTGCAAAGGATTCTGGGTAACAGAACCTGGTCCGAGCCCTGCAAGTCACCCCATCTTGGATTCCCCTAGGTCTCTAGTTTTCAGAAATTCACAGGTTTGGTAGGTTTCCCTAGGTGCCGGCTGAGCTAGAGGCCAAAATCTACAGGTAGGCACTTCGCAAAAAACACCTCTGTTTTCCTCCAAAATTTTGAACGTGTCCACGTTGCGCTTTGGGGTGTTTCCTGTCGCCGGCGATAGGCCTACCCACGCAAGTGAGGTATCATTTTTATCGGGAGACTTGGGGGAACGCTGGGTGGAAGGAAATTTGTGGCTCCTCTCAGATTCCAGAACTTTCTGCCACAGAAATGTGAGGAACATGTCTTTTTTTAGCCAAATTTTGAGGTTTGCAAAGGATTCTGGGTAACAGAACCTGGTCCGAGCCCCGCAAGTCACCCCTCCTTGGATTCCCCTAGGTCTCTAGTTTTCAGAAATGCACAGGTTTGGTAGGTTTCCCTAGGTGCCGGCTGAGCTAGAGGCCAAAATCTACAGGTAGGCACTTCGCAAAAAACACCTCTGTTTTCTTCCAAAATTTTGGATGTGTCCACGCTGCGCTTTGGGGTGTTTCCTGTCGCCGGCGCTAGGCCTACCCACGCAAGTGAGGTATTATTTTTATCGGGAGACTTGGGGGAATGCTGGGTGGAAGGAAATTTGTGGTTCCTCTCCGATTCCAGAACTTTCTGCCACAGAAATGTGAGGAACATGTGTTTTTTTAGCCAAATTTTGAGGTTTGCAAAGGATTCTGGGTAACAGAACCTGGTCCGAGCCCCGCAAGTCACCCCATCTTGGATTCCCCTAGGTCTCTAGTTTTCAGAAATTCACAGGTTTGGTAGGTTTCCCTAGGTGCCGGCTGAGCTAGAGGCCAAAATCTACAGGTAGGCACTTCGCAAAAAACACCTCTGTTTTCCTCCAAAATTTTGGATGTGTCCACGTTGCGCTTTTGGGCGTTTCCTGTGGCGGGCGCTAGGCCTACCCACGCAAGTGAGGTATCATTTTTATCGGGAGACTTGGGGGAACGCTGGGTGGAAGGAAATTTGTGGCTCCTCTCAGATTCCAGAACTTTCTGCCACAGAAATGTGAGGAACATGTCTTTTTTTAGCCAAATTTTGAGGTTTGCAAAGGATTCTGGGTAACAGAACCTGGTCCGAGCCCCGCAAGTCACCCCTCCTTGGATTCCCCTAGGTCTCTAGTTTTCAGAAATGCACAGGTTTGGTAGGTTTCCCTAGGTGCCGGCTGAGCTAGAGGCCAAAATCTACAGGTAGGCACTTCGCAAAAAACACCTCTGTTTTCTTCCGAAATTTTGGATGTGTCCACGTTGCGCTTTGGGGCGTTTCCTGTCGCGGGCGCTAGGCCTACCCACGCAAGTGAGGTATCATTTTTATCGGGAGACTTGGGGGAACGCTGGGTGGAAGGAAATTTGTGGTTCCTCTCCGATTCCAGAACTTTCTGCCACAGAAATGTGAGGAACATGTATTTTTTTAGCCAAATTTTGAGGTTTGCAAAGGATTCTGGGTAACAGAACCTGGTCCGAGCCCCGCAAGTCACCCCATCTTGGATTCCCCTAGGTCTCTAGTTTTCAGAAATTCACAGGTTTGGTAGGTTTCCCTAGGTGCCGGCTGAGCTAGAGGCCAAAATCTACAGGTAGGCACTTCGCAAAAAACACCTCTATTTTCCTCCAAAATTTTGAACGTGTCCACGTTGCGCTTTGGGGTGTTTCCTGTCGCCGGCGCTAGGCCTACCCACGCAAGTGAGGTATCATTTTTATCGGGAGACTTGGGGGAACGCTGGGTGGAAGGAAATTTGTGGCTCCTCTCAGATTCCAGAACTTTCTGCCACAGAAATGTGAGGAACATATGTTTATTTACCCAAATTTTGAGGTTTGCAAAGGATTCTGGGTAACAGAACCTGGTCCGAGCCCCCCAAGTCACCCCATCTTGGATTCCCCTAGGTCTCTAGTTTTCAGAAATGCACAGGTTTGGTAGGTTTCCCTAGGTGCCGGCTGAGCTAGAGGCCAAAATCTACAGGTAGGCACTTCGCAAAAAACACCTCTGTTTTCTTCCAAAATTTTGGATGTGTCCACGTTGCGCTTTGGGGTGTTTCCTGTCGCCGGCGCTAGGCCTACCCACGCAAGTGAGGTATCATTTTTATCGGGAGACTTGGGGGAACGCTGGGTGGAAGGAAATTTGTGGCTCCTCTCAGATTCCAGAACTTTCTGCCACAGAAATGTGAGGAACATGTGTTTTTTTAGCCAAATTTTGAGGTTTGCAAAGGATTCTGGGTAACAGAACCTGGTCCGAGCCCCGCAAGTCACCCCTCCTTGTATTCCCCTCGGTCTCTAGTTTTCAGAAATGCACAGGTTTGGTAGGTTTCCCTAGGTGCCGGCTGAGCTAGAGGCCAAAATCTACAGGTAGGCACTTCGCAAAAAACACCTCTGTTTTCTTCCAAAATTTTGGATGTGTCCACGTTGCGCTTTGGGGCGTTTCCTGTCGCGGGCGCTAGGCCTACCCACGCAAGTGAGGTATAATTTTTATCGGGAGACTTGGGGGAACGCTGGGTGGAAGGAAATTTGTGGCTCCTCTCAGATTCCAGAACTTTCTGCCACAGAAATTTGAGGAACATGTGTTTATTTACCCAAATTTTGAGGTTTGCAAAGGATTCTGGGTAACAGAACCTGGTCCGAGCCCCGCAAGTCACCCCATCTTGGATTCCCCTAGGTCTCTAGTTTTCAGAAATGCACAGGTTTGGTAGGTTTCCCTAGGTGCCGGCTGAGCTAGAGGCCAAAATCTACAGGTAGGCACTTCGCAAAAAACACCTCTGTTTTCTTCCAAAATTTTGGACGTGTCCACGTTGCGCTTTGGGGTGTTTCCTGTCGCCGGCGCTAGGCCTACCCACGCAAGTGAGGTATCATTTTTATCGGGAGACTTGGGGGAACGCTGGGTGGAAGGAAATTTGTGGCTCCTCTCAGATTCCAGAACTTTCTGCCACAGAAATTTGAGGAACATGTGTTTATTTACCCAAATTTTGAGGTTTGCAAAGGATTCTGGGTAACAGAACCTGGTCCGAGCCCCGCAAGTCACCCCATCTTGGATTCCCCTAGGTCTCTAGTTTTCAGAAATGCACAGGTTTGGTAGGTTTCCCTAGGTGCCGGCTGAGCTAGAGGCCAAAATCTACAGGTAGGCACTTCGCAAAAAACACCTCTGTTTTCTTCCAAAATTTTGGACGTGTCCACGTTGCGCTTTGGGGTGTTTCCTGTCGCCGGCGCTAGGCCTACCCACGCAAGTGAGGTATCATTTTTATCGGGAGACTTGGGGGAACGCTGGGTGGAAGGAAATTTGTGGCTCCTCTCAGATTCCAGAACTTTCTGCCACAGAAATGTGAGGAACATGTCTTTTTTTAGCCAAATTTTGAGGTTTGCAAAGGATTCTGGGTAACAGAACCTGGTCCGACCCCCCAAGTCACCCCTCCTTGGATTTCCCTAGGTCTCTAGTTTTCAGAAATGCACAGGTTTGGTAGGTTTCCCTAGGTGCCGGCTGAGCTAGAGGCCAAAATCTACAGGTAGGCACTTCGCAAAAAACACCTCTGTTTTCTTCCAAAATTTTGGATGTGTCCACGTTGCGCTTTGGGGCGTTTCCTGTCGCGGGCGCTAGGCCTACCCACGCAAGTGAGGTATCATTTTTATCGGGAGACTTGGGGGAACGCTGGGTGGAAGGAAATTTGTGGCTCCTCTCGGATTCCAGAACTTTCTGCCACAGAAATGTGAGGAACATGTGATTATTTACCCAAATTTTGAGGTTTGCAAAGGATTCTGGGTAACAGAACCTGGTCCGAGCCCCGCAAGTCACCCCATCTTGGATTCCCCTAGGTCTCTAGTTTTCAGAAATGCACAGGTTTGGTAGGTTTCCCTAGGTGCCGGCTGAGCTAGAGGCCAAAATCTACAGGTAGGCACTTCGCAAAAAACACCTCTGTTTTCTTCCAAAATTTTGGACGTGTCCACGTTGCGCTTTGGGGTGATTCCTGTCGCCGGCGCTAGGCCTACCCACGCAAGTGAGGTATCATTTGTATCGGGAGACTTGGGGGAACGCTGGGTGGAAGGAAATTTGTGGCTCCTCTCAGATTCCAGAACTTTCTGCCACAGAAATGTGAGGAACATGTGTTTATTTACCCAAATTTTGAGGTTTGCAAAGGATTCTGGGTAACAGAACCTGGTCCGAGCCCCCCAAGTCACCCCATCTTGGATTCCCCTAGGTCTCTAGTTTTCAGAAATGCACAGGTTTGGTAGGTTTCCCTAGGTGCCGGCTGAGCTAGAGGCCAAAATCTACAGGTAGGCACTTCGCAAAAAACACCTCTGTTTTCTTCCAAAATTTTGGATGTGTCCACGTTGCGCTTTGGGGTGTTTCCTGTCGCCGGCGCTAGGCCTACCCACGCAAGTGAGGTATCATTTTTATCGGGAGACTTGGGGGAACGCTGGGTGGAAGGAAATTTGTGGCTCCTCTCAGATTCCAGAACTTTCTGCCACAGAAATGTGAGGAACATGTGTTTTTTTAGCCAAATTTTGAGGTTTGCAAAGGATTCTGGGTAACAGAACCTGGTCCGAGCCCCGCAAGTCACCCCTCCTTGTATTCCCCTCGGTCTCTAGTTTTCAGAAATGCACAGGTTTGGTAGGTTTCCCTAGGTGCCGGCTGAGCTAGAGGCCAAAATCTACAGGTAGGCACTTCGCAAAAAACACCTCTGTTTTCTTCCAAAATTTTGGATGTGTCCACGTTGCGCTTTGGGGCGTTTCCTGTCGCGGGCGCTAGGCCTACCCACGCAAGTGAGGTATAATTTTTATCGGGAGACTTGGGGGAACGCTGGGTGGAAGGAAATTTGTGGCTCCTCTCAGATTCCAGAACTTTCTGCCACAGAAATTTGAGGAACATGTGTTTATTTACCCAAATTTTGAGGTTTGCAAAGGATTCTGGGTAACAGAACCTGGTCAGAGCCCCGCAAGTCACCCCATCTTGGATTCCCCTAGGTCTCTAGTTTTCAGAAATGCACAGGTTTGGTAGGTTTCCCTAGGTGCCGGCTGAGCTAGAGGCCAAAATCTACAGGTAGGCACTTCGCAAAAAACACCTCTGTTTTCTTCCAAAATTTTGGACGTGTCCACGTTGCGCTTTGGGGTGTTTCCTGTCGCCGGCGCTAGGCCTACCCACGCAAGTGAGGTATCATTTTTATCGGGAGACTTGGGGGAACGCTGGGTGGAAGGAAATTTGTGGCTCCTCTCAGATTCCAGAACTTTCTGCCACAGAAATTTGAGGAACATGTGTTTATTTACCCAAATTTTGAGGTTTGCAAAGGATTCTGGGTAACAGAACCTGGTCCGAGCCCCGCAAGTCACCCCATCTTGGATTCCCCTAGGTCTCTAGTTTTCAGAAATGCACAGGTTTGGTAGGTTTCCCTAGGTGCCGGCTGAGCTAGAGGCCAAAATCTACAGGTAGGCACTTCGCAAAAAACACCTCTGTTTTCTTCCAAAATTTTGGACGTGTCCACGTTGCGCTTTGGGGTGTTTCCTGTCGCCGGCGCTAGGCCTACCCACGCAAGTGAGGTATCATTTTTATCGGGAGACTTGGGGGAACGCTGGGTGGAAGGAAATTTGTGGCTCCTCTCAGATTCCAGAACTTTCTGCCACAGAAATGTGAGGAACATGACTTTTTTTAGCCAAATTTTGAGGTTTGCAAAGGATTCTGGGTAACAGAACCTGGTCCGACCCCCCAAGTCACCCCTCCTTGGATTTCCCTAGGTCTCTAGTTTTCAGAAATGCACAGGTTTGGTAGGTTTCCCTAGGTGCCGGCTGAGCTAGAGGCCAAAATCTACAGGTAGGCACTTCGCAAAAAACACCTCTGTTTTCTTCCAAAATTTTGGATGTGTCCACGTTGCGCTTTGGGGCGTTTCCTGTCGCGGGCGCTAGGCCTACCCACGCAAGTGAGGTATCATTTTTATCGGGAGACTTGGGGGAACGCTGGGTGGAAGGAAATTTGTGGCTCCTCTCGGATTCCAGAACTTTCTGCCACAGAAATGTGAGGAACATGTGATTATTTACCCAAATTTTGAGGTTTGCAAAGGATTCTGGGTAACAGAACCTGGTCCGAGCCCCGCAAGTCACCCCATCTTGGATTCCCCTAGGTCTCTAGTTTTCAGAAATGCACAGGTTTGGTAGGTTTCCCTAGGTGCCGGCTGAGCTAGAGGCCAAAATCTACAGGTAGGCACTTTGCAAAAAACACCTCTGTTTTCTTCCAAAATTTTGGACGTGTCCACGTTGCGCTTTGGGGTGATTCCTGTCGCCGGCGCTAGGCCTACCCACGCAAGTGAGGTATCATTTGTATCGGGAGACTTGGGGGAACGCTGGGTGGAAGGAAATTTGTGGCTCCTCTCAGATTCCAGAACTTTCTGCCACAGAAATGTGAGGAACATGTCTTTTTTTAGCCAAATTTTGAGGTTTGCAAAGGATTCTGGGTAACAGAACCTGGTCCGAGCCCCGCAAGTCACCCCTCCTTGGATTCCCCTAGGTCTCTAGTTTTCAGAAATGCACAGGTTTGGTAGGTTTCCCTAGGAGCCGGCTGAGCTAGAGGCCAAAATCTACAGGTAGGCACTTCGCAAAAAACACCTCTGTTTTCTTCCAAAATTTTGGATGTGTCCACGTTGCGCTTTGGGGCGTTTCCTGTCGCGGGCGCTAGGCCTACCCACGCAAGTGAGGTATCATTTTTATCGGGAGACTTGGGGGAACGCTGGGTGGAAGGAAATTAGTGGCTCCTCTCAGATTCCAGAACTTTCTGCCACAGAAATGTGAGGAACATGTGTTTTTTTAGCCAAATTTTGAGGTTTGCAAAGGATTCTGGGTAACAGAACCTGGTCCGAGCCCCGCAAGTCACCCCTCCTTGGATTCCCCTAGGTCTCTAGTTTTCAGAAATGCACAGGTTTGGTAGGTTTCCCTAGGTGCCGGCTGAGCTAGAGGCTAAAATCTACAGGTAGGCACTTCGCAAAAAACACCTCTGTTTTCTTCCAAAATTTTGGATGTGTCCACGTTGCGCTTTGGGGTGTTTCCTGTCGCCGGTGCTAGGCCTACCCACGTAAGTGAGGTATCATTTTTATCGGGGAGACTTGGGGGAACGCTGGGTGGAAGGAAATTTGTGGCTCCTCTCCGATTCCAGAACTTTCTGCCACAGAAATGTGAGGAACATGTGTTTTTTTAGCCAAATTTTGAGGTTTGCAAAGGATTCTGGGTAATAGAACCTGGTCCGAGCCCCGCAAGTCACCCCATCTTGGATTCCCCTAGGTCTCTAGTTTTCAGAAATGCACAGGTTTGGTAGGTTTCATTAGGGGCCGGCTGAGCTAGAGGCCAAAATCTACAGGTAGGCACTTCGCAAAAAACACCTCTGTTTTCCTCCAAAATTTTGGACGTGTCCACGTTGCGCTTTGGGGTGTTTCCTGTCGCCGGCGCTAGGCCTACCCACGCAAGTGAGGTATCATTTTTATCGGGAGACTTGGGGGAACGCTGGGTGGAAGGAAATTTGTGGCTCCTCTCAGATTCCAGAACTTTCTGCCACAGAAATGTGAGGAACATGTGTTTATTTACCCAAATTTTGAGGTTTGCAAAGGATTCTGGGTAACAGAACCTGGTCCGAGCCCCGCAAGTCACCCCATCTTGGATTCCCCTAGGTCTCTAGTTTTCAGAAATGCACAGGTTTGGTAGGTTTCCCTAGGTGCCGGCTGAGCTAGAGGCCAAAATCTACAGGTAGGCACTTCGCAAAAAACACCTCTGTTTTCTTCCAAAATTTTGGACGTGTCCACGTTGCGCTTTGGGGTGTTTCCTGTCGCCGGCGCTAGGCCTACCCACGCAAGTGAGGTATCATTTTTATCGGGAGACTTGGGGGAACGCTGGGTGGAAGGAAATTTGTGGCTCCTCTCAGATTCCAGAACTTTCTGCCACAGAAATGTGAGGAACATGTGTTTATTTACCCAAATTTTGAGGTTTGCAAAGGATTCTGGGTAACAGAACCTGGTCCGAGCCCCGCAAGTCACCCCATCTTGGATTCCCCTAGGTCTCTAGTTTTCAGAAATGCACAGGTTTGGTAGGTTTCCCTAGGTGCCGGCTGAGCTAGAGGCCAAAATCTACAGGTAGGCACTTCGCAAAAAACACCTCTGTTTTCTTCCAAAATTTTGGACGTGTCCACGTTGCGCTTTGGGGTGTTTCCTGTCGCCGGCGCTAGGCCTACCCACGCAAGTGAGGTATCATTTTTATCGGGAGACTTGGGGGAACGCTGGGTGGAAGGAAATTTGTGGCTCCTCTCGGATTCCAGAACTTTCTGCCACAGAAATGTGAGGAACATGTGATTATTTACCCAAATTTTGAGGTTTGCAAAGGATTCTGGGTAACAGAACCTGGTCCGAGCCCCGCAAGTCACCCCATCTTGGATTCCCCTAGGTCTCTAGTTTTCAGAAATGCACAGGTTTGGTAGGTTTCCCTAGGTGCCGGCTGAGCTAGAGGCCAAAATCTACAGGTAGGCACTTCGCAAAAAACACCTCTGTTTTCATCCAAAATTTTGGACGTGTCCACGTTGCGCTTTGGGGTGATTCCTGTCGCCGGCGCTAGGCCTACCCACGCAAGTGAGGTATCATTTGTATCGGGAGACTTGGGGGAACGCTGGGTGGAAGGAAATTTGTGGCTCCTCTCAGATTCCAGAACTTTCTGCCACAGAAATGTGAGGAACATGTCTTTTTTTAGCCAAATTTTGAGGTTTGCAAAGGATTCTGGGTAACAGAACCTGGTCCGAGCCCCGCAAGTCACCCCTCCTTGGATTCCCCTAGGTCTCTAGTTTTCAGAAATGCACAGGTTTGGTAGGTTTCCCTAGGAGCCGGCTGAGCTAGAGGCCAAAATCTACAGGTAGGCACTTCGCAAAAAACACCTCTGTTTTCTTCCAAAATTTTGGATGTGTCCACGTTGCGCTTTGGGGCGTTTCCTGTCGCGGGCGCTAGGCCTACCCACGCAAGTGAGGTATCATTTTTATCGGGAGACTTGGGGGAACGCTGGGTGGAAGGAAATTAGTGGCTCCTCTCAGATTCCAGAACTTTCTGCCACAGAAATGTGAGGAACATGTGTTTTTTTAGCCAAATTTTGAGGTTTGCAAAGGATTCTGGGTAACAGAACCTGGTCCGAGCCCCGCAAGTCACCCCTCCTTGGATTCCCCTAGGTCTCTAGTTTTCAGAAATGCACAGGTTTGGTAGGTTTCCCTAGGTGCCGGCTGAGCTAGAGGCTAAAATCTACAGGTAGGCACTTCGCAAAAAACACCTCTGTTTTCTTCCAAAATTTTGGATGTGTCCACGTTGCGCTTTGGGGTGTTTCCTGTCGCCGGCGCTAGGCCTACCCACGTAAGTGAGGTATCATTTTTATCGGGGAGACTTGGGGGAACGCTGGGTGGAAGGAAATTTGTGGCTCCTCTCCGATTCCAGAACTTTCTGCCACAGAAATGTGAGGAACATGTGTTTTTTTAGCCAAATTTTGAGGTTTGCAAAGGATTCTGGGTAATAAAACCTGGTCCGAGCCCCGCAAGTCACCCCATCTTGGATTCCCCTAGGTCTCTAGTTTTCAGAAATGCACAGGTTTGGTAGGTTTCATTAGGGGCCGGCTGAGCTAGAGGCCAAAATCTACAGGTAGGCACTTCGCAAAAAACACCTCTGTTTTCCTCCAAAATTTTGGACGTGTCCACGTTGCGCTTTGGGGTGTTTCCTGTCGCCGGCGCTAGGCCTACCCACGCAAGTGAGGTATCATTTTTATCGGGAGACTTGGGGGAACGCTGGGTGGAAGGAAATTTGTGGCTCCTCTCAGATTCCAGAACTTTCTGCCACAGAAATGTGAGGAACATGTGTTTATTTACCCAAATTTTGAGGTTTGCAAAGGATTCTGGGTAACAGAACCTGGTCCGAGCCCCGCAAGTCACCCCATCTTGGATTCCCCTAGGTCTCTAGTTTTCAGAAATGCACAGGTTTGGTAGGTTTCCCTAGGTGCCGGCTGAGCTAGAGGCCAAAATCTACAGGTAGGCACTTCGCAAAAAACACCTCTGTTTTCTTCCAAAATTTTGGATGTGTCCACGTTGCGCTTTGGGGCGTTTCCTGTCGCGGGCGCTAGGCCTACCCACGCAAATGAGGTATCATTTTTATCGGGAGACTTGGGGGAATGCTGGGTGGAAGGAAATTTGTGGCTCCTCTCAGATTCCAGAACTTTCTGCCACAGAAATGTGAGGAACATGTGTTTATTTACCCAAATTTTGAGGTTTGCAAAGGATTCTGGGTAACAGAACCTGGTCCGAGCCCCGCAAGTCACCCCATCTTGGATTCCCCTAGGTCTCTAGTTTTCAGAAATGCACAGGTTTGGTAGGTTTCCCTAGGTGCCGGCTGAGCTAGAGGCCAAAATCTACAGGTAGGCACTTCGCAAAAAACACCTCTGTTTTCTTCAAAAATTTTGGATGTGTCCACGTTGCGCTTTGGAGCGTTTCCTGTCGCGGGCGCTAGGCCTACCTACGCAAGTGAGGTATCATTTTTATCGGGAGACTTGGGGGAACGCTGGGAGGAAGGAAATTTGTGGCTCCTCTCAGTTTCCAGAACTTTCTGCCACAGAAATGTGAGGAACATGTGTTTATTTACCCAAATTTTGAGGTTTGCAAAGGATTCTGGGTAACAGAACCTGGTCCGAGCCCCGCAAGTCACCCCATCTTGGATTCCCCTAGGTCTCTAGATTTCAGAAATGCACAGGTTTGGTAGGTTTCCCTAGGTGCCGGCTGAGCTAGAGGCCAAAATCTACAGGTAGGCACTTCGCAAAAAACACCTCTGTTTTCGTCCAAAATTTTGGACGTGTCCACGTTGCGCTTTGGGGTGTTTCCTGTCGCCGGCGCAAGGCCTACCCACGCAAGTGAGGTATCATTTTTATCGGGAGACTTGGGGGAACGCTGGGTGGAAGGAAATTTGTGGCTCCTCTCAGATTCCAGAACTTTCTGCCACAGAAATGTGAGGAACATGTGTTTATTTACCCAAATTTTGAGGTTTGCAAAGGATTCTGGGTAACAGAACCTGGTCCGAGCCCCGCAAGTCACCCCATCTTGGATTCCCCTAGGTCTCTAGTTTTCAGAAATGCACAGGTTTGGTAGGTTTCCCTAGGTGCCGGCTGAGCTAGAGGCCAAAATCTACAGGTAGGCACTTCGCAAAAAACACCTCTGTTTTCTTCCAAAATTTTGGACGTGTCCACGTTGCGCTTTGGGGTGTTTCCTGTCGCCGGCGATAGGCCTACCCACGCAAGTGAGGTATCATTTTTATCGGGAGACTTGGGGGAACGCTGGGTGGAAGGAAATTTGTGGCTCCTCTCAGATTCCAGAACTTTCTGCTACAGAAATGTGAGGAACATGTCTTTTTTTAGCCAAATTTTGAGGTTTGCAAAGGATTCTGGGTAACAGAACCTGGTCCGAGCCCCGCAAGTCACCCCATCTTGGATTCCCCTAGGTCTCTAGTTTTCAGAAATGCACAGGTTTGGTAGGTTTCCCTAGGTGCCGGCTGAGCTAGAGGCCAAAATCTACAGGTAGGCACTTCGCAAAAAACACCTCTGTTTTCTTCCAAAATTTTGGACGTGTCCACGTTGCGCTTTGGGGTGTTTCCTGTCGCCGGCGATAGGCCTACCCACGCAAGTGAGGTATCATTTTTATCGGGAGACTTGGGGGAACGCTGGGTGGAAGGAAATTTGTGGCTCCTCTCAGATTCCAGAACTTTCTGCTACAGAAATGTGAGGAACATGTCTTTTTTTAGCCAAATTTTGAGGTTTGCAAAGGATTCTGGGTAACAGAACCTGGTCCGAGCCCCGCAAGTCACCCCTCCTTGGATTCCCCTAGGTCTCTAGTTTTCAGAAATGCACAGGTTTGGTAGGTTTCCCTAGGTGCCGGCTGAGCTAGAGGCCAAAATCTACAGGTAGGCACTTCGCAAAAAACACCTCTGTTTTCTTCCAAAATTTTGGACGTGTCCACGTTGTGCTTTGGGGTGTTTCCTGTCGCGGGCGCTAGGCCTACCTACGCAAGTGAGGTATCATTTTTATCGGGAGACTTGGGGGAATGCTGGGTGGAAGGAAATTTGTGGCTCCTCTCAGATTCCAGAACTTTCTGCCACAGAAATGTGAGGAACATGTTTTTTTAGCCAAATTTTGAGGTTTGCAAAGGATTCTGGGTAACAGAACCTGGTCCGAGCCCCGCAAGTCACCCCTCCTTGGATTCCCCTAGGTCTCTAGTTTTCAGAAATGCACAGGTTTGGTAGGTTTCCCTAGGTGCCGGCTGAGCTAGAACCAAAAACTACAGGTAGGCACTTTGCAAAAAACACCTCTGTTTTCTTCCAAAAATTTGGATGTGTCCACGTTGCGCTTTGGGGTGTTTCCTGTCGCGGGCGCTAGGCCTACCCACACAAGTGAGGTATCGTTTTTATCGGGAGACTTGGGGGAACATAGATTAGCAAAACAAGTGTTATTGCCCCTTGTCTTTCTCTACATTTTTTCCTTCCAAATATAGGAGAGTGTGTAAAAAAAGACATCTATTTGAGAAATGCCCTGTAATTCACATGCTAGTTTGATCACCCCGGAATTCAGATATGTGCAAAGAACCACTGCTCTTCAACACCTTATCTTGTGCCCTTTTTGGAAATACAAAGGTTTTGTTGATAGCAATTTTTTACTCTTTATATTTCAGCAAATGAATTGCTGTATACCCGGTATAGAATGAAAACGCACGTCAGGGTGCAGCTCATTTATTGGCTCTGGGTTCCTTGGGTTCTTGATGAACCTACAAGCCCTATATATCCCCGCAACCAGAGGAGTCCAGCAGACGTAACAGTATATTGCTTTCGATAATCTGACATTGCAGGGAAAAGTTACAGAGTAAAACGTAGAGAAACATTTATGTTTTTTTCACCTCAATTTCAATATTTTTCTTTTTCAGTTGTTATTTTCTGTAGGAAACCCTTGTAGGATCTACACAAATGACCCCTTGCTGAATTCAGAATTTTGTCTACTTTTCAGAAATGTTTATGTTTCTGGGATCCAGCATTGGTTTCATGCCCATTTCTGTCACTGACTGGAAGGAAGCTGAAAGCACAAAAAATTGCAAAAATGGGGTATGTCCCAGTAAAATGCCAAAATTGTCTTGAAAAATTGGGTTTTCTGATTCAAGTCTGCCTGTTCCTGAAAGCTGGGAAGCTGCTGAGTTTAGCACCGCAAACCCTTTGTTGATGCCATTTTCAGGGGAAAAACCACAAGCCTTCTTCTGCAGCCACTTTTTCCATTTTTTTTAAAAAAAACGAAATTTTCACTGTATTTTGGCCAATTTCTTGGCCTCCTTCAAGGGAACCCACAAAGTCTGGGTACCTCTAGAATCCCTAGGATGTTGGAAAAAAAGGACGCAAATTTGGCTTGGTTAGCTTATGTGGACAAAAAGTTATGAGGGCCTAAGCGCGAACTGCCCCAAATAGGCAAAAAAAGGCCTGGCACAGGAGGGGGAAAAGGCCTGGCAGCGAAGGGGTTAAATGTGTAGTAAGATTTCCCCTGTTGAAGCACTTTTTTTGGGTGCTTTGTCCTACTTCGGAAAAACCCTTTTGGACACTTTCCAATTGCATTCAAATAGTGTTGTTATCCCTAGATTCAACATATTACCATTTTGTATCTGGGCTAGTTAACTCAGCTTGCTCAATGGTGGCTCTGCTCGTTGTAGTTGTGCTGAATTCGATATTAGATTCCATTTTAATTTCTATATCAATAAATTTCTACCAGATCCACTGCGTCTCCTTCCATTCCCCTGCCAGATCCCTCCACTCTGCCCAGATGGCATCACTCACATCCGCAAAACCACAGCAGGGGGACGATCCTTCACCTACACTGCAGTGAAGAGTTGGAACAACCTCCCCCTGCACCTCAGACAAAGCCACCATCTTCAGGAAGAACCTCAAGATGTGGCTCTTCGGATGAGATCCCTCCCCTCACCCCCAGCACCTTGAGAACCTCATGGGTGAGTAGCCATGCTCTACAATCACTGATTGATTGATTGATTCAATCTGTGGTGTCCTAATGTTATGGAATGTTGAGCAACTTTGCAGTGTCCCCTGCAGTGTGCCTGACTCTTCTTTACACATTTAGGCTAGTTTGCTAAACAGTCAGTAGGATCCTTGCAGGTTCCTTCCTCCTGGTGCTATAGACACTGACTTGCTGCTGGTAAGGGGCTTACTAAATAGTCATTCAGCCACTTGGATTGATTAGTAAATCCAGTTGTATGATACGATATGAGTAGGTAATAGATGGGTATTCACGCAGATTCTCTGTACCTTCAGTTCCTCTTCTTGCTGTGCCTGTGTTCTGCACATCATCTGCAGGAACACCCCCATATGTGTAAGGGTGGGGGACTAGGTCAGGTTGTCGGGCCAGAGTGGATGATTGGGGTCGAGTTGGTGGTGGAGGCTGCACCCGACCTCAAACCGGCCACCTGGGTGCCGATACTGTCAGCCCCATCTCAGTGCTACTCTCAGTACCTAGTACTGGGTACGCACTACTGCTGTCAGTGTCATTTTAGAGCTCTCAGTTTAGGATGAAGGAGAAGTCTGAGTGAGGGCTAGCAGGGGCTCAAAGACTCTGTTGTACAGTCTTTGTGTTATGGCCGAGAGCTGTGCTGGGCAAAGAGCCTGTGTTGTGGGAGTAAGTAGGAGCACGTAGTAGTACAAGGGTATCAGGGGCAGCAGTGGGGTGAAAAATTGGAGGGCAAGGCAATCAAGAGGTACGTTAGAATGCTACAATAGTGCATGTTCTGGTGAAACCCAATACTTTAGCGTCAAACTCCCTTACTCCTGTGCCCAAGGGTTTCCCCTACTCACAGACGTGCACCATTGCAGATCTTGTGCATCTCCCATGGCTTTCTGCCCTCTGCCACCTCAGTTCACTGCCCCCTCTCACTGCACTACGCAGCTCACCGTACCGCATGGCCTACACCTTCTCAGTTCACTTCTCAGCTCGCTTCACTGTGCTGTTGTTATTCTCCTGCTGTCTAGCTGACTCCTCCTCTTTCATTAGTAACAGTTAGCATCAATGAGATCTGTCAGAAGAAGACTGTGACCACAGGACAGTGGTGCCATATCTTAGTAGCCTTGTAGCTAATATTGGTAAATCTAGGCCAAATATTATTGAATTTGGGCCTTTATCATTTAACTGTCATGCTTTTCTTCCACTTAAACACATGCTTAGTTACATATCCTCACTTATAATATGGATTTCTTTAACATAGAAAACAAATAGGTCATTAATATGTCTCCTGGACCCTCAGTTAACACCCACTAAACTATTTAATGTTAAACTGTATCCATTCAATATAATTAGGAAACCTTCAAAGCATGGCATAGTCAAACACTGCATTGACTGAGACTGAACAAGGACCTGGTCACTTCAATGCAATGTGGTTTTGGAGTAGTTGAAGCAACTCTCTCAGTATCACGAGATATAAGTAGATGTTTTTCAAAATGATGCAATGTGATGACTGAAATTGTTTTAGTAAACCATATGCTTTCCTCAGCCAGCTCTGTCACATTCTCTCATTGGAGTTTAACTAATCTTTCTGTTGACAGCTGCTTGAGTGTTCAAATAGCTCATTTACAAACCTTACCTTGGTGGTTGATTAGGGCCTTTGATTGGTTATGTTGTAGTTTTCCCTTTTTTATAAAGCCCAGCTTTAGCCAGAAATGATCGGATCGAGTACTCTGAATAATTAATCCTTTTCAATTCTGTAAAAAAATATTCCTGTATAAAATAACCCAGTAGCATTAGAGACAACTTCTTATTTGGTTCAGCACATGACACAAGTCTGTAATTGGGTACTGTATGGGTATAGTCCCATAAAACATTCCTCCTGAGCCTTCTTCACTTCGTCCATTATCAGGAGTTACCAATGCCACTAAAATATGGCAAATTTTCCTGGTCTTAGAAGTCTTAGGGCTAGATTTACATGCCATAGCACCTTCTTGCACCACATAAGCATCATTTTGTTATGCTAATGTGACTCAACAAGCTAAACATTGCTGCAACATATTTACAAAGTGGCACAATGCATGCATTGCTCCACTTTGTGACCCCTTGTTCCACATTATGCCTGCACCAGGCATAATATATGCAAGGAGAGGGTTCTGGCTTTACGAGGCCTGCAAAAATGGCACAATGAAATCTTCAAGATTTCATTGCACCATTTTTGGCATAATTTTTAATGCCTGCTCAAAGCAGTCATTAAAAGGATGCACCGATTGAGGTCAATGGGCCTCCTTGCACTTAGCTGCACTAGCGTCAACATTTTTGATGGTAATGCAGTAAAGCAGCACAAGAGGATCAGAAATGTTGATGCTATTGGCCTAACGCGCACCATGGTGCGCTGTATTGTAAACACGGCGCACCCATGTTGTTGTTAGGTGGTGGTGGGGGGGCACAAAAGATTCTTGTAATTCTGGGCACATATGTTTAGTTTGAATACTTTTGCTCAATGGTGTTTTACCTCAAGATTTCACCTGTTTTAAGCAAGCAAGGTGCCTGGGTGAAATACTGAGAAAAGAATATTCCGGAGTTCGTATTATGAATCCGAATTCCATGCCTTAGTCCCGAAAAACCCGTTGGAGTTATGAGGATACTGTCAAAGGTAATTTTGGGGTAGAATATTGGTGGATTTTCCCGGGCCACTCGCAAAGAAACATTTTACGACTTGCAAATAGCGAGTCATAGTGACTCGCTATTTGCAACTCGCAAAATGTTATGCAGAACGGTGTCTCAGACACCGTCTGCGAGTCGGTATGGGGTCGCAATGATCCACCTCATTAATATTAATGAGGTGGGTCGCAAATTGCGGCCCCATACCGACTATGGGCACTCGCAAACATGGAGGCCTGCTGTAGTCAGCAGACCTCCATGTTCGTGACTGCTTTTAAATAAAGCATTTTTTTTTTTTTAAGTGTAGCCCGTTTTCCTTAAAAGAAAACGAGCTGCACTTAAAAAAAAATCCGAAACCTTTAGTTTCGGTATTTTTTAAGGTTAGGTAGTGGTCCCTTGGACCACTACCTGTCCTGAAAAAATAGTTTTGGGTCCATTCACAAAGAGGAAGGGGTCCCATGGGGACCCCTTCCAATTTGCGAGTGGGTTACCATCCACTTCAAGTGGATGGTAACTGCGACACCATTTGCGACCGCAGATACATACCATAAATTTTGCCGTTTGCGACTCGCAAATGCTTTCCTACATCTGGCCCTTTGTGTGATCCCTGTCGTGAATGGTGATAACTGATATAATCACTCTATTGGATGAAACCCAGTTGCTCCTCAGTCTCTTTGAAAATATCATCCAACACCAGATGTCATCTATCTTATAAACATTTGTGGGGGATTCCCAGCTCTCTTATCATCACACACTTTTATTGCTATTTGTATCTCTTCTTTAGTAACCTCTCCTTCCAAGTGTTCCTCAAATTCCCTATTGACCTTAGATATTGGTTCCCCAATATTCTCTGTATCCTGAGGTCAATCTGATATGTGTAGATTGGTAGAACTCCTTTATCATGTCCCTTCATCTTACTGGTGTTGCTACTCTCTTGGTTTTAATGAATGCCTCCAACAGAGCAGCCTTACTGCTTTAGTTTTGCATGACAAGGATCTTATTCTAGTTCATATGGTTAATTCTTGATAATGCAATCGGTACCTTGCACATAATATGTTATTTTATTCTTATTTATCCACCATATATTAATGCAGTATTCTAGACATCAGGCATATGATTAATCAGCAAGTTCACCCATCCCATCTTTCAGGGCATCTTTTTTTTTCAGAAACGATTTCCTACCCAGACCCTGTTATGTGTTTACTAGGCAACCTTCCTACATATCGGTCACATCAGACTTTTCATAGTGAAATAGTTCAATGCTTCCTTTTTTGTAACGCAGTTGAATCCATTGATATTCAAAGATATTACATCTATATCAACAATTTTCCACTAGTCTCATGCCAGTTGTCTGGTAATACTCCACTCTTGCTTAAAGGTTTTATCTCTTTCACAGTCTACCATTTTTTAATTCTTTACATATCTTGTTCTATTTTCTAGGTGCTTCTACTCTGCTCCCTCCCCTCTTGCCTCTCCATCTCAATTCCCTTTCCACATATGTAAATGCTGAATTTATTACTAATGATTTTATGTATTACGAGTTAAGAATTTGCTTAGAATTTAGTTGATATAGAAAATAATGTGCGACATGGAAAATGTGCCCACTTGAGTGGCCGCAATAAAATACGTAATGACTTTAGAAAATGCATATTAATTATTATTGAAAGTATATGTGTAGAGAAATTATAGTAGTGTGTCATATTAACAATTTGATGACATGTGTTTGCTTATTAATTGTGTGCCTTAAGTTGGCCCTAGTTGCACTGCCTCATATTAAACTGCAATGTCTAAATAAAATTGCGAGAACGTATGTTCTGAAAATCTAATACATTTATTGTTCGCACTGTGTTGATCAAACGTTTAGCAGATGTTCTCATGAAAACTGCTTGATAGAATGTTCTGTATTAGTATTTGTTACAATGTTAACTTGATGCATGAGAATGTGATGTTCCCAGGAACCAACAACGGATGCATTGACTGGAGTATGGATGGATACAAGAATGTTACCTGATGAGCCAGACGATGGGAACGGGTGAAGAGGAGCCAATCATCAACGTGTGAAAGACGTTTAGTTATATCTTTGATTTCAATGGTAATGTGGGAAGTTCTTTAGGTGATTTTAACCTAGCCTGACTGCTCAGAGGAGACGGGCACTCATTCTATTTTGTTTTGGGAGCTGAGCAGCTCCAGATGACTTGGGGCCAGATGTAGCAAGGCATTAGCGCCTCGCAAACGGTGAAAAACGCCGTTTGCGAGGCGCTAATGCCTGTGCGCGATGCAGAAACACATTTTGCGAGTCGGAACCGACTCGCAAAATGTGTTTCCGACTTGCAAATAGGAAGGGGTGTTCCCTTCCTATTTGCAACTCGCACCGCGATGTAAGTTGATTTGTGACCGCAAAAGCAGTCACAAATCAACTCGCAGTTACCATCCACTTGAAGTGGATGGTAACTCATTCGCAAACGGGAAGGGGTCCCCATGGGACCCCTTCCCCTTTGTGAATGATCACAAAAATAATTTTTCAGAGCAGGCAGTGGTCCAATGGACCACTACCTGCCCTGAAAAATACCGAAACAAAAGGTTTCGGTTTATTTTTCAAAGTGCAGCTCGTTTTCCTTTAAGGAAAACGGGTTGCACTTTGAAAAAAAAAACCTGCTTTATTGAAAAGCAGTCGCAAACATGGAGGTCTGCTGACGACAGCAGGCCTCCATGTTTGCGAGTGCCCATAGTCGGTATGGGGCCGCAATTTGCGACCCACCTCATTAATATTAATGAGGTGGGTCATTGCGACCCCATACCGACTCGCAGAAGGTGTCTGAGACACCTTTCTGCATGTGGTTTTGCGAGTTGCAATTTGCGAGTCTCTATGACTCGCAAATTGCAACTCGCAAAACCATACTTACCTACATCTGGCCCTTGATTCTTAATTTTAACTTTCAAGCTTGAAGGCTAAATAATTTGATACTGCCCTTAGAGATTACGTCTTAAATGGTTCAGATTGTATAGAGACACCTGTGTCTGAGCCATTCCCTTTCACTGCCCTTTGCTGAAAGAGACAAGACTGATGTCTGAATGACGAAGAAAATCACAGCTTGCCGATCCATATTGAGGAGAGGTAAAACAAAATGCTATTGTTTTGGTTGTAGATTTGTTATTTGTTTCTATGTACCAACCGCTGTTTTGTTAGAGCCATAGCTAGATGTTTTCCAAATTACTTTTGACTAAAACTGTTTTGCATGAAGCCCAACATGCTATTCTAATATGAAGGTTAGGTAGGGAGACACCGAAGATGCTAACAGATTAATTACCAGAGGAGTCAATATTGCTCATTTGCTGAACCTAAATGTATGGCATTTCCAATGTGCAGTTATTCTTGCTGTTGATTTGTACCGTGACTCTTGAATGTTTAATAGCCAATGCTCTAGCTAATTTGAGATTCTTTAAAAGATATGGTCAACCGGTGTTGTTTGCGTATGCATACCATTTGGTTTTAAGGCTAATTTACATGATATTAGCATTGTTAATTTAGGGAAATAAACATTCTAACCTTTACTAAAGGTCTGGTTATTCATGACCAAGCAGGTCATGGTGCATGACAATTAATGAGTCTAAAGTGTTTTGTCGATGTTCATTGATTATGATGATGTATTTGCATTGATTATAGGGACTTATGGTCGAATCACTCTAAACGTAGTCAAAAGGTCCATCGACCTGATAACACTTCCCCTTATCTATTAACATTTAAAGACCAAATAAGGACTGACGCAATAACACAGTCTCTTCCTCCAAAAGTACAACACAATTGGTGTCCCTTCTACTCTTTTTTAGAGGGGCCCAGTTTCATGTATGAATCATTCATGCATTTCTCTCTGAACCATCTTGTTTTTGTCCTGATCCAGTCATCTTTTATTAGTACTACATTACATTTATGTCTTCTTTTCTTCCTGTTCACTGTTCTCTTCCTCCCTTTTCTCTCTGCTCCTAATTTTCCTTACAGGTCATGATCTCTACCTTTTGCAAAATCACTCCTCTTCTCATCAATTCATTGATTCCCTCCTTTTCACCTCTTCTTTGGCCCTTATCTACCCAAGAATATGCCCAGGTCCCAATCCCCCTCTCCACAGTACTCTTTGATTTATCTGCTACAATGCGAAGCTGCATTCTATCCCTATTCCCTACACTTCTTTTCGTCAGCTTTACATAATCATCACACTTACAAACATTCCCCATTTTTCAGTTCCCCATGCTGCTCCCAGCCAGCATGCCTTGTATCAGTGTAGATATCTCTCCCACAGTTTTTTCTTCTCCTTCTCTGTTAACTCCCTCCAGTGCGGTCAGCTTCGTCTGCCCTCTGAGAAGCTTCTCTTGTGCAAGTCCTCCTTTTGACCCGTCTTCTATTTCCAATATCAGACTGGTTTCTTTCACAATGGCTGAGTGTGCTTCCCTTTAAGAAAAGGCCCTGCCTTCTTCTTCTGTGCCATATTCCCTTACTACATTCATCCAATCCCAATCCCAATATCCCTCATTAGGAAGTGGCATTGTTTTCATCAGTGAGTCCCAACTCTTCTTGTGGCCACCATGTTCCACCTGTTCCCCAGCATGAGGAATCCTGATTTCAATAATATTGCAGCCAAAAGCAATTATGGAGTAATTTGGCAGTTTGTATCATCTTTGGCTCCTGATTTTTATAATTTTCTCTTGTAATGGATCTTGTTACCCTGTACCCTCCAAATATCAATCAGGACTCTTTATCTCTGTCATCTATATGATAAGTATGTCATGTATATTTCTTTTCCCTATCTGATATGTTAATTATTTGCACGTCTGTTCCACTTACATATCAAAGAAAATCTTTTAAAGATGCCATATATAAATAAATGGAGTAGTTGATGACGACAGAGAGGGTCTGGTTCTAGCATGAAAATCTGGGAAGTCAGCACCTGGTCAAACAATTATCGGCAATCATGTCTCTGCATTTGTGTATGTTCACTTTTATGTTCTGTAAGGTGGTTGTCATTAGAGAGGAAAATAAGGGCAGAGGTTGTGAGGTAAAAGTTTGAGGTTATTGACCTAGAATGTAAAAATTTAACTCTGGACAGAAGCATGAGTGTACAGTTTGTTCAGAAAGTCGATGTATCCATGTGCATTCAGCCATGATTGAAGTGATAGTGGTGAATGAGAGACATCTGTTGGAACTATTCTTATTCACTAAAGCAGTGTAACAAGATCTATTATAGCTTGTTGTAAGCTTCAGACAGTCACAATTGAAATTTCTGCATTTTCCTTGTTGTATGTAGTGGTGACAAGGAATTTTCACGTTTTTGATGATATCCTGAAAACTTGGGTAGCCCTTTTCTTTAAGGAAAGTGTGATCGGACAGTCCCGATCCCTTCCTCAGCGCTGGTGGTCCCTGACGTGTCGGATAGTTCCGATGCGTCGTTTCCGCGTTCCCGCGTTGCTGAGGGAACGCTCTCTGACGGAGGATCGCGTCGCATGGTTGCCGGGGAAACCCCGGAGGGCTTCCGGGCCGCGGCGGTGAAGAGGGGGTGTGGCCATAAGATCGGAGAGAGGGAAGGAGAAGGCGTGAGGAGAGAGACGGGAGGAGAAAGAGCTGGACCAGAGGAAGAGAGGAGAATCATCACTGACCGAAGACGAGGCGCTGGAGAAGGAAACTGTCGACAGGGAACCTCAACTGACAGGACACCCAAGAGCCGGCCACGACCCAGGAGGGTCGTGGCTTGCTAAGGTATGGGCTTTTTGGGGACACCAAAGGAAATATACAGATTAAGAGGGCACTGGGGAAGGGACCTGGGAAGGAGTGAAGGGAGGGCTGGGAGGGATCGTGGAGAGCACATATTTAGGCACAATTAAATCACAAAAACGTGCACTTTTAAGGCTGGTATTTCACCTTGCCCTATCTCACTACCAGCACAACCCCACCCTTTCCTCCTTCCCCTTTAGTTATAAAAATCCTAAGTCCAGATTCAAACGCCCCACTTACCGTAGCGTTTTCCTTCTTTTCCGGTACATCCTCGCTGGAGCCAACCGGGAGACAGAGGGAACGCCAAACTACGAAACAAAGAAGAAAGGAGAGTAAAACCCAATAAGAAGAGTAGAAGACGACGTCTAGAGACTTTAAAACCCTGTGAACATAAGGAAAATAAATAAACAAACCAAACCTCTTAAAATAAAACACTTACCTTATCACCACAATCTCTCTCCGTTGTGTTTATACGTTCAGCCTGCCACAGTGGTGTCAGAAGTGGGATTTTTTGGGTACAACCCAGGGCAACCGAACGGTATAAACAATGAGTGAAAGTCCGTCCCTAGAGGATATGATTAAACAACTAGCGGAAGGCCAACGCCACTTGCAGTTGGTATGGGAAGCTCACCAACGAGAGGTGAAAGATGACAGGGAGGCCTTACAGTCGGCCTTGAAAAGCCAAGCTACGATACTAGCGAACAACCAACTCGTACACGAATCGGCAATGAAAAAATTAACAGAGACAATAGCCGCCAGCAAAGTCCACCCCAATGTCCCCAGTTCGGTGTTACAAAAATATCAGGAGGGAGAAGACCCGGAATCATTCTTTACTAACTTTGAAAGAGTCGCTTCTTCTGCCCAATGGCCGGAAGAAAGATGGGGACAATACGTTGCGCCTTTGCTTACCGGACTCTTGCAAGCCGCGTATCAAGCAGTGAATCCCGGGGGAACAACACCGTACAAAGACATAAAGAACAGCATCTTAGAACGGGTAGGACACGATACAGAGTATTATCGAGTTAAATTCTGGAAAGTAAAGTGGGGACCGAATGAGGACCCCCGAACCTTTTATTTCCGTGTTAAAGATTTAGCCCTGAAATGGTTGGGACCTATCGGGAACAGCCGGGAGGAGGTCATACAAACGATTGTCCTCGAACAATATTTGGATTCTTTACCTACTCCTACAAAAAACTGGATAAGACAACATCCGAAGGTAGATACAGACATGGCCATTGGCTTAGCCTGTGCATACCATCGATCCACCGATGTGAGGGGTATACAGTCCAGACCCAACATAAAACCCGTCTTACCCAATCCCAAACCCTCACCGAGATTTCCTCTAGAAGACCCGGTTCCCCGCAGACTTGGAGAAGGCCCTCCCTTACAGGGACCACAATGTTTTAACTGTGGAGAGTGGGGTCATATAGCTCGCACGTGCCCGCGGAAAATAGAGGGGAGTGAACCTATGGAAATAGGAGTGACCAGGCGACGTGTACTATGTACAGGAGGGGGAGACATTAAATTTAAGCAAACCCTAAAAATTAATGGGCGATCCTTATGTGCTCTCATCGATTCGGGTTGCAGCCAATCCGTTGTTCGCGAAGACTTAATAGACCCTATAGATAGGGAAACCAGTCGATGGGTCAATATTTGCTGTATTCACGCCGACAAGGAGCAATACCCCCTGAAAGTAGTCGAATTAGAGTGGGGAGACTATAGGGATTTACTTCCGATGGGGGTTATGTCTCACCTTATTGAGGAATGTATCGTTGGTACCGACTATGACCATTTACAAGAGCTCCTGGATCATGTTCGAAGTCCCAAATCTTTCCAGGAGTGGTGGGTTGAGGTTCCTTTTTCGGGAAGCCCCATTGAATGTCCTCTAACCCGCCGAAAACTTTCACGTCGAGAAAAGCGGGATGAGCGAGTACAGTTCCGGGCTCATAAAAAACAGGAGAAAACCCAAGGACTTATAGCAGAGACACATGAAGCACCCTTAAGTTTCCATCACCAACAGAGAGAAGATCCTTCCCTCACTCAGGCCTGGAACTCCGCCAAAACGGAAGAAACAGATGAGGTGGGTCCCTACTTCCTGGTTAAAAGAAATCTCCTCTATAGGGTTACCACTACCCGAGCAGGGGAACGCAAACATCAGTTAATAGTACCTGAATCCTATAGGAATCAAGTCCTGACGCTAGCCCACAACCAACCAGGGGGGGGACATTTTGGGAGAGAAAAAACTGAGGAGTATCTCCTCCGACGGTTCTATTGGCCAGGGGTTTTTGCACACATTAGGAGATATTGCTCCCAATGTCCCAGGTGTCAGCTCACAGAACCCGGTAGGCCCAAGAAAGCGCCCCTTATACCCCTTCCCATCATAGACATTCCATTCAGCAGGGTGGGGATGGATTTAATTGGACCCTTAGTGCCTTCCTCTAAAGGTCATACATATATATTGGTTATAGTAGACTATGCTACCCGGTACCCCGAAGCCGTCCCCCTGACAAGTATGACAACAAAAACAGTCGCACAGGCAATGATAACGGTGTTCGCTCGAATAGGGTTTCCCCGAGAGATACTCACTGACCAAGGGACCCCATTCATGTCGAATCTCATGAAACAAGTTTGTAATACATTAGGCATTTCCCAAATAAAGACTTCCGTTTATCATCCACAGACAGACGGATTGGTGGAACGCTACAATCGGACCATCAAATCACTATTAAAGAAAATAGTCAAGGATTCAGGCAGAGATTGGGACCAAAAATTACCCTTAGTTCTGTACGCTATCAGAACCCATGAACAGGCCTCAACGGGACATAGCCCATTCGAACTAGTGTTCGGACGGCAACCCCGTTCCCTTTTAGATATGGCTGTAGAAACATGGGAGGAGGAAGCCGAGGGAGAGGGGAGGCCGTTGTTGGAATATGTCCACAACTTGAAATCCCATTTACAAGGGCTATGGGAAGAGGTACGACAAAATATGGGACAGGCCCAAACGATACAAAAGCATTATTATGACAGAGGGAGTAAGTTGCGGATCTTTCAGCCAGACGACCAGGTTTTAATAATGCGCCCCACGTCGGAACAAAAACTTCTCGCGAAATGTCAGGGTCCTTATCGGGTTGTTCGAGCGGTATCCCCTGTCACTTATCTCATAGAACTAAATGCCAATCCTAAAAAGACCCAAATTTATCATGTGAATCTCTTAAAGAAATGGGAAGTTGCAGCGAACATGGACAATTCAGTAGAAATGGGCCGGTTTTTATATCCCAGTAAAGAACTAAACATAGAGTTCTTCCCTAAGGACCAGCAAGATATTAAAAAAATGCCCGCTGTCAATAGTTTGTTGACAGGTTCAGAGAAAGAGCAGTTATATGCCTTATTGAGTCAATTTCCACAGGTTTTTTCAGAGACACCAGGAAAAACCTCATTAATCTGTCATAAAATACGAACAACCCCAGGTAAAATAGTCAGACTGCGACCCTACCGTATTCCTGAGGCAAGGAAACAGATCATAGAGGACGAGATACAGAAAATGTTAGCCCTCGGAGTGGTGGAACCCTCTAATAGCCCCTGGTGCTCCCCAGTAGTCCTAGTACCGAAACCTGATGGGTCCGTCAGATTTTGTATCGACTTCCGAAAGCTTAATGAAATATCTATGTTTGACACATATCCAATTCCCCGAGTGGACGATGTCCTTGAAAAATTGGGAAAAGCTAAATATATGTCCACATTGGACCTAACTAAGGGGTATTGGCAGATTCCTCTGGCACCACATGATAAAGAAAAAACAGCCTTCTCTACCCAATCCGGTCTTTACCACTTTACAGTGTTACCCTTAGGACTACATGGAGCTCCGGCTACCTTCCAGAGACTAATGGATAGGATACTAAAGCCCTTTCACACATTCTCAGCAGCATATTTGGATGATGTCGTCATTTTTAGTGAGACCTGGGGGGATCATTTATACCATCTGCAACTGATATTCAATACCCTGGCAAAAGCAGGATTAACAGCCAACCCCAAGAAATGCATCTTAGGGAAAACTGACATATCTTACCTCGGATACAATATTAGCCAGGGTACCCTACAACCCCAAACCACAAAAGTGGAAGCCATAAAACACGTCCCTACCCCTAAAACAAAGAAAGACTTGCGCTCTTTCCTTGGATTAGGGGGCTATAACCGAAGGTTCATACCGGGATATTCCACCCTTGCAGCTTCCCTCACAGACCTCCTATCCAAATCCCACCCTAATCGGTTGTTACCTTTTTCAGACCTTCAGACGAATAGTTTTGAGAGATTAAAATCCTATCTGACGAAGGAACCTGTATTAAATTGTCCAGACTTCTCCAAACCGTTTCATCTGTACACAGATGCCTCTGATGTAGGACTAGGGGCGGTTCTGTCTCAACCTGACGAGGAAGGCAGGGATCACCCTATAGTATTTATCAGTAGGAAACTTTTTCCCCGAGAACGCCATTATCCCATCATCGAGAGAGAGTGTTTGGCTATTAAATGGGCGGTGGACAATTTGCAGTATCATCTTTTGGGCCGCACTTTTGTTCTATATACGGATCACGTTCCCCTTACCTGGATGGCCGCTCATAAGGATTCTAACTCCCGGATTTTGCGATGGTTCCTTGAACTGCAGCCTTTTTCCTTTCAGGTTCGCCACATCCCTGGGGCTCAACAGGGTCCTGCGGATTATTTGTCCCGTTTTCCTTGCTCTTCTTCGGTCCTAGAGCAGGACCGTTCTTGGGATGGGGTGTGTGATCGGGCAGTCCCGATCCCTTCCTCGGCGCTGGTGGTCCCTGACGTGTCGGATAGTTCTGACACGTCATTCCCGCGTTCCCGCGTTGCCGAGGGAACGCTCTCTGACGGAGGATCGCGTCGCATGGTTGCCGGGGAAACCCCGGAGGGCTTCCGGGCCGCGGCGGTGAAGAGGGGGTGTGGCCAGAAGATCGGAGAGAGAGAAGGAGAAGGCGTGAGGAGAGAGACGGGAGGAGAAAGAGCCGGACCAGAGGAAGAGAGGACAATCATCGCAACACTGACCGAAGACGAGGCGCTGGAGAAGGAGACTGTCGACAGGGAACCTCAACTGACAGGACACCCAAGAGCCGGCCACGACCCAGGAGGGTCGTGGCTTGCTAAGGTACGGTCTTTTTGGGGACACCAAAGGAAATATACAGATTAAGAGGGCACTGGGGAAGGGACCTGGGAAGGAGTGAAGGGAGGGCTGGGAGGGATCGTGGAGAGCACATATTTAGGCACAATTAAATCACAAAAACGTGCACTTTTAAGGCTGGTATTTCACCTTGCCCTATCTCACTACCAGCACAACCCCACCCTTTCCCCCTTCCCCTTTAGTTATTAAAATCCTAAGTCCAGATTCAAACGCCCCACTTACAGTAGCGTTTTCCTTCTTTTCCGGTACATCCTCGCTGGAGCCAACCGGGTGACAGAGGGAACGCCAAACTAAGGGGCATATTTATACTCCGTTTGTGCCGGAATTGCGTCGTTTTTTTTGACGCAATTTCGACGCAAAACTAACTCCATATTTATACTTTGGCGTTAGACGCGTCTAGCGCCAAAGTCCATGGAGTTTGCGTCATTTTTTAGCGTGGACACCTACTTTGCGTTAATGAGATGCAAGGTAGGCGTTCACGTCTAAAAAATCGACTCCGAGGCATGTGCGTCGGATTTATACTCCCGGGCAAAATTCACGCCCGGGAGTGGGCGGGTCAAAAAAAATGATGTACGTCTGCTTTTGCGCCGTTTTTTAGCGCCTGCAAAAGGCAGGCGTTAAGGGACCTGTGGGCTCTGAAGGAGCCCAGAGGTGCCCTACCATGCCCCCAGGGACACCCCCTGTCACCCTTGCCCACCCCAGGAGGACACCCAAGGCTGGAGGGACCCATCCCAGGAACATTGAGGTAAGTTCAGATAAGTGTTTTTTTTTCTTTCTTTTTTTGTGGCATAGGGGGGCCTGATTTGTGCCCCCCTGCATGCCACTATGCCCAATGACCATGCCCAGGGGACAGAAGTCCCCTGGGCATGGCCATTGGGCAAGGGGGCATGACTCCGGTCTTTGTTAAGACGGGAGTCATTTCTATGGGGGTTGGGAGTGAAAAAAAATGGCGCAAATCGGGTTGAGGCGAAAAAATTGCCTCAACCTGACTTGCCCCATTTCTTGACGCCCAAGCCCCATATCCCCCTACGCCGGCGCTGCCTGGTGTACGTCGTTTTTTTCCACGCACACCAGGCAGCGCCGGCGGCTAACGCCGGCTAACGTCATTGATTAAATACGGCGCCCGCATGGCGCTTCAGAATGGCGTTAGCCGGCGCTAATTTTTTATACGCAAAACTGCATTAGCGCAGTTTTGCGTCAAAAAGTATAAATATGGGCCTCAGAAACAAAGAAGAAAGGAGAGTAAAACCCAATAAGAAGAGTAGAAGACGACGTCTAGAGACTTTAAAACCCTGTGAACATAAGGAAAATAAATAAACAAACCAAACCTCTTAAAATAAAACACTTACCTGATCACCACAATCTCTCTCCGTTGTGTTTATACCGTTCAGCCTGCCACAGAAAGTTTGGTAAAAACTTCTCAAAGTGGCACATTTTGGTGTCATTACTGTCTGTTTTCCTTCATGTTGCAGAGTGACAGTCTCCTGGGAAATTCAGTTTAGACATGAGACACACATTCCAAAAGACAGACCCATTTATAAATACACTTTGAAAGTTTTAGGCAACTTATTTTTGGAAAGTGGATTATTGGTATGGGCACGTAAGTACCTACACCTAGCAATAGACCACTAACCCCCACTAGGTCCAGTTAGGTCAAAACATATTACCCCAGCTCAACCCTTGGTAGCTTGGCTATGAGCAACAAGGCTTAACTTAGAAGACATATGGGACATATTTATAGTCTCCTAGCGCCACCTTGCACCACATTAACGTCATAATTTTTTACATTATTGTGGCCCAACAAGACCAAAATCCTAACTCCATATTCACAGAGTGGTGCACTGCATGCATTGTGCCACTCTGTAACCCTTTGCACTGCATTATGCCTGAGCCAGGCATAATGAATGCAAAGGGCGCTTTCCCCCATTAGAGGGTCTGAAAAAATGGCGCAAGAAAATCTACTGGATTTCCTTGCGCCATTTTTCATGGCAGTTTTAATGACTGCTCAGAGCAGGTGTTAAAAGGGGGCTTCCATTATTTTAAATGGGCCTCTATGTACTCTGCAGGAATAGCACCAATATTTTGGTCCTACTCCTGCAGAGTACATCAATAGGGTCATGTAAAATGTCGCTATTGACCCTAGCCTGAGCCATGGTGCGCCATATTTTAAATACTTCTTTGGATAAGCAGCGCAGGAGACCTCAGTGAAGATTTCTACATTTGGACTTAGGTGATTTTTGGAGATGAAAATCCTTCGACTGGGCCAAACCTCAATCTTGATCTGACGTCCCTGGTGCCCTCTTCGAATACACTGCGTGGGAGGTCCCGGTCAACCTTCTACTTTCAGACGTAGTCATTTTTTCGGAGATTTTCTTTGGGGGGGGCGAATCTGCAAGTCAGGCTGGGTCGTGGTTGAGGCAATCCGGGTAGACTCACTGTGGCAGGTCAGTCCCCCTATGGAGCTTTTTCCAAAAAGTTCACCAATCTTCTCTAAACTTCTGGATCTTCTTCCAGAAGGTCTCTCAAGGTCCTGTAGGAGTCCAGAGCTCACCCCAAGTTCCAGAAGCTCTGAGTTGCTCCTTGAGGGTGCAGACTCCAACTCCCAGAATGCACCAGGCCCAAACTCCAAAATGGCCACTGGACAGTGGTCAGGTGGTCAATTTCTTCAGGATTTAGTGCAGGTGACTCTGGTTAGCTATTATTTCACCTGCAGCAAACAGGGAGTCCCTGTTTGAACCAATTGAAGCCAGGCAAATTCCTTCTTTTGGTGAAGCTGAAGTGTGCAGCTGGTGCAGTTCTTCAGAGTGCAGTGTCCAGGGACAGGTCAGGGGTCCAGCAGGGCAGTACTTCTTTTTCTGATGTTCTTCATAGTAGCGATCTGAGGTGTGGGTGCATCTCTGCCATATTTATCCTTGCTCCTGGGTGAAAAACAAGGGGGTCATGGGTATCATATCACAGGCAGGCTCCTTTTCCCTTGTGATGACCACTTCCTGAGAAGTGTGGCAAACAATCTATCCCAGGGAGAAACATTCCTCAAAAATCTAACATGGCTGGAAGTGATTTTTGGAGTTTAGATCTGGCTGAGTCCACCCACTGGTGTAGATAAAAATCCTGAACACTCCCCTCTCCTGCCCTCTTCTAATCTAATCAAAAGGGCGCCTAATTGTCTGAGGTTGCAGGATCTGAAGGATGTGCGGGGCTTCTCCAAATGTCCTTCCCTGCCTTTGAAGACCTTTTTTGGCCGCCCTTCCTGCTTCCCGAACTGCTGGGGAGGATCTCCTCCTCCAGGCACATCCTTTGTGTTCAGCCCAGGCCATTTCACACCTTTTTAAGTCAGCCTGGCCAGGCTGCCAGAGGCTACAGAGCTGAAGTTGGCAACTTCCAGGTAGAATTTTATGACTCTTAACCTGAACTAGTTATATTAAATCCAACAATTGTAAGTTGTGGAATTTATCATAACAATTACTTTGATACCAAACTCAAGTCATCTGACACTCAAGGGGACTTTATTAATTAAAATACATTCTCCCCATTTTAACCTATGGAGGCCTTTCACTACAGTGAGGGAAACACAAATTTGGCTATTTTACCTCACCAGGACTTATAAAACACTTTTTACAAGGTCCCTGCTTATAGTTACATGTCACCAAACCCTAAGGGCACACCTTAGGGGTGACCTATGTAAAAATAAGGTAGTTTAAGACTTTGGAGGTGCTTTTAATTCCATAGTTGAAATTGCATATAACTTTAGTTTAAAAACAGCCAGCAAGGCAGGCCTGCCTTTAAAATTACACTGGACACCTCAGCAGTGAACCTATGGGGGGCTACCACCCAGAGGAAACCACTCTGCCTGATCACAACTGGGCAAGTGTTCCAGCACCCAGTTTTTTTAGGGTTATGGAACAACTGACTCTATTTTATCAGCAAGTCATTCTGAACCGTAAAAGTACATAAGGTTTTGGTTGCAAATACAGCCTAGGTACCTCCTTCGCTCCACCCTGACATTTCACTTTATCAAGAGGGGCCATTCAATGCTTCCTCCGGCCAGAACTAACATCCCCTTTGTTCCTCTACCTTTGATTCCCCTTTCTTTTACCACCTCTTCAATCGCAAATTTAAATCCGTGAGATAAACCAACCAGAAAAGGGTCTGCAATGCAGAATACCAAGGGGACTCCATACCTGCACATGTATTCCCCATTCCAACTGGTTTAACTCATAATTGTATGGTACTGGTGCCAGTAACAGTACTTACGTTTGCTGAGTTTGTACTCCACCAGTACGATGCAACGCATAATAAATTATGCACAAGAGGGACGTGTATTACACTTTCACTTGTAAAATGCATGCGCCTTAAAGAACGCATATAGTTGGGCCCAATCACTCAGCCACAGTGAGAAAAGAAGTTAAAGAACAGGTCTTCTATGCCAGATTGATAGAATTACTACACAGTAGCTCAATGGGCAGTGAAGCAAATGTGGTTTGTAATCTTTCAACTTTGTTGTTAAGTGAACTATGTGTGTGTGATTATTAGCAGTTTGCAGTCATGTACTGTGAGGCTAGCACAGCAACAGTGGGACTCTGTGCAGTTTAGAACCTTCCATCTTTGACAAACGGCCCATATTAACACTAGAAATGCCTCTCCTTTCACCAAAATGCAAACTGGAAGCAATTAAGCATAACTATTTTGGGCAGCTTTCTATAAAATGCTGTGCCTGTAGTAGATATTCTGACTGAGCATAAAGAGCAATGGTTACTATCATGTCTCTGTTTGAAATTTTATCTGCTTATGCATACAGATTGGGTTGCTGTTCCGAGATCAGCAAATCAATATCATGTTTTTCACCAACTGTATGCATTGTTATTTCAGAAGGTGAAACAGTATCACCCCAATTTGCTATTTCTTCAAGCGTGACTTCCATAGGAATTTAAGTTAACTTGCCAGTGACTTAGTTGCCTTCCTGCAGTGTGCATAATTGTGGTTTTTGGTACAAATTACAAAGTGGTTCTTGTCCATGTGAAGAATAAAACATCACAAACCTGGGCTATGATTCCACTGGTGTTGGTTTAAAAGTGAATAACTTTATTGGCTGTTTTGATCGAGATGTACCAGACTGGGTGCTAGAGATGATTGTAGACACTGTTCTTGCATTTGTATTTCAATTCTGGCCTGTAATCCCAGAACATTGGAATTAACTGTGATGTAAAGCTGCCTTGAGATGTATTCTCCTTTCCTCTGTCTCACTAAAATCCCCTATCTAGTCCTAGAAGGAATGTGCTTATTATCTGGAGTGGTGGCAGGACATTCCTAAAACATTTCCACTATTTCTCATAGTGCTGGAGGGACTATCTTGACCACTGCAATCATCAAATTAAAGGGTAGTTAAAGAAGATGCAGATTATATTCTTGGGGGAACAGAGCTCCTCTCTTCTATGGCAGATGCTTCTAGTACTATTTCCATGTACTTTAAAGCATCATCCCTGACATTCTTCATCACAGCACAAGAAACGAAAGGCGATTCTGGTTTTGTACAAATGATGGTTCATTAGATCCGCACTGCCTATTTGCCACTTAAATTGGGTGCAGAAGGTACACTGACCCTACATCTCCTAGAGAGGTCATGATCCTATCCTGTGACACATGTTTAGTATTCCAGTATGTACTGTTACGGATCACTTTCTTCACAATGCCAGCATTTCAGGATCCATGCTCACTTGAGCAAATATTTTGCTTTTCATGCAAGGACTCACACAGAGGCTACAAGAAGTAATGTACAATGAGGTTGTATTTGGATATTGACTGTAACCCGCAACAGTATTGATGCAACATATTCAAGAATCACTGATAAATCTATATAATCTTAAAAGACTGCCTTATAGATCAACTAATCATCAAACACTAGTGGTAATACCTACAGTTACTCTCAAACAGTAGGCATACTCCAGAAAAGATATACCTGTGACAAGTAGAAAATTTGTATAATATCTAACCACTGTGCTCATATGCCAGTGGTCTGCAATAGACACAGTTAAAACATTGCATGACTCAGAACCCTACAAAGAGCAAACACATGCAGCAAATATTACCAGAATATTAACAGGGCGTAATGGTTATGTCCTCGGCTGCAGCACTGCTGTGCCAAGGACATAACCATTATTTCCTGGGACCCACCTACGGGGAAAACGCTGGTGATCCCCCCATGGGCCATCCACCCACAGGTCCCCACTGGGTATGGCATAGGAATAACTTCTGCCGCCGCCCCTGACACCCCACTTGGCGATCTGATGATGTCAACATGCGCACGGCGCACCGACGTCATCAGAGCAGAGAATGATATGTGGTGTGTTTTACGTGGCTCCCACGAGGTTTACTTACCTAAAAGCACTTGTAAATGGTTGATTTATCAAGGATATTTAGGAATTTTGGCCCATATTTATACTTTATTAGCACCCCATTTGTGGGGTTTTTTTCCGCAAAAGCAGCGCAAACGTACAAAATACAATTGTATTTTGTAAGTTTGCGCCGATTTTGCGTAAAAAAAACTACGCAAATGTGGCGCTAAAAAAGTATAAATATTGGCCTTTATTTCATAAAGTCAATGGTGAATAAAGTTTTTTTTTTAACCATTTACTTACCCTTATTCCAACCAGTATGCCTGAGATGGACTAGTGGGTGGGTGTGCAATAATGTTTTGGTGTTTATCTTTGCTTTTTACCATCCATGCATATTCTTTCCATAGCAAACACCTTGCCATCACATCTTTTTGGAAACTAATCACTAAGGGAATAATATGTGGTGTGTTTTGTGTTAAACCCACAAGGTTTACTTATCTAGAAGCACTTGTAAATGGTTTATTAATATTTGCAGATTGGCAGACTCGAGTGGGGCTTCCACCCACGGCCAGCAGGCAGTCTCAACCGGTGCCCGGTCATGGCTTCCCCACCCAGCCAGGCCCAGTCATAGCTTTCAGACCCAACCATGGCAGACCCAGCCAGAGGCACGGAAGACTCAGAACTGACACTGGGAAGGTTTTTGTGTACCTTTTGGACTACTTGAAGCATGTGTGTGTGGTTTTGTTCTGTTCACCTCCATCCAAGGAAAAAAACGGAAATATTACCATACTCTGAGCTCCATAACCCTAGGTAGAAGGAGTGAATTTGCCCCCTTGAATCTGAAACACTCAAAATGTTGAAAATATCACTTAAACTGGTGCTGGGAGGCTAGAAGGGGCCGGAGGCACTGAAGGCTCGGATTTGACACTGGGAAGGAGTTTGTATACCTTTTCAACCATGTGGAGTGTTTTTTTTTCTGTTCACTTCCATCTAAGGGAAAAACCTGAAATCGTACCCGACTTGGAGCTCAATAGCCCTGTGTAGAAGGAGTGACTTTGCCCCTTGAACCAGAAAAACTCAAAATGACTAAAATATCACTATTACAGGTGCTGAGAGGCTGGAGAGACACTGAAGGCTCAGAACTGACTTTGGGAATGAGTTTTTATACCTTTTGGACCATGTGGCATGTTTTTTTTGTTCAATCAATCAATCAATCAATATATTTATAGAGCGCACTACATACCCGTAAGGGTTTCAAGGCGCTGAGGGGGGTGGGGTTACGCTGCTACTGGTCGAAGAGCCAGGTCTTGAGGAGTCTTCTGAAGGCGAGTAGGTCCCGGGTCCGTCGAAGGTTGGTTGGGAGAGTGTTCCATGTCTTGGCGGCGAGGTAGGAGAAGGATCTGCCGCCGGATGTCTTTCGGTGGATGCAGGGGACGGTGGCGAGTGCGAGGTCTGCGGAGCGGAGTTGTCGGGTGGGGGTGTAGAAGCTGAGTCTGTTGTTGAGGTAAGCAGGTCCGGTGTTGTGGAGTGCTTTGTGTGCATGGGTGAGGAGCTTGAATGTGATCCTCTTGTCAATGGGGAGCCAGTGGAGGTCTCTCAGGAGGGGTGTGATGTGGTTGCGGATGGGTACGTTGAGGATCAGTCGGGCGGAGGCATTTTGGATGCGTTGGAGGCACTGCAGGTGTTTTGTCGGGATGCCTGTGTAGAGTGAGTTGCCGTAGTCTAGCCTGCTGCTGACGAGGGCCTGTGTCACTGTTTTTCTTGTGTCTGTTGGGATCCACTTGTAGATCCTGCGGAGCATGCGGAGAGTGTTGTAGCAGGAGGAGGAGACTTTGTTGACCTGTTTTGACATAGAGAGGGAGGAATCGAGGATGAAGCCCAGATTGCGTGCGTGGTTGGTCAGTGTTGGTGGGGTTCCTAGAGATGTTGGCCACCAGGAGTCATCCCAGGCGGAGGGGTTGGGTCCGAGGATTAGGACCTCCGTCTTGTCTGAGTTCAGTTTCAGGTGGCTGTTTCTCATCCATTCGGCAACGGCCTGCATTCCCTTGTGGAGGTTGGACTTGGCGGTGTGAGGGTCCTTGGTGAGGGAGAGGATGAGCTGGGTGTCGTCGGCGTAGGAGATGATGTTGAGGTTGTATTGTCGGGCTACTTGAGCGAGGGGTGCCATGTAGATGTTGAATAGTGTTGGGCTGAGGGATGAGCCCTGGGGTATGCTGCAGATGATTTGGTGGCTTTGGAGAGGAAGGGAGGGAGGCAGACTCTCTGGGTTCTGTTGGAGAGGAAGGATGTAGTCCACTCAAAGGGCTTTCTCTTGTATTCCGGCTTCGAAGAGGCGGGTTCTCAGAGTGTGATGGCATACCGTATCGAAGGCGGCTGATAGGTCCAGGAGGATGAGGGCTGATGTTTCGCCGTTGTCCATTTGGCCTCTGATGTCGTCTGTGGCGGTGAGGAGCGCGGTCTCGGTGCTGTGGTTTTGTCGGAAACCGGACTGGGAGGGGTCCAGGATGTTGTTGTTTTCGAGGTGGCGAGTCAGTTGTGCGTTGATGATTTTCTCGATGACCTTCGCAGGGAATGGGAGTAGGGAGCTGGGTCGGAAGTTCTTAAGGTCTTGGGGGTCTGCTTTAGGCTTCTTAAGGAGGGCGTTGATTTCGGCGTGTTTCCGGCTTTCCAGGAATGTTGCAGTTTCGAAGGAGATGTTGATAACCTTCCGTAGTTGGGGAGCGATGGTTGCGTCTGCTTTGTTGTACACGTGGTGGGGGCATGGGTCTGACTGTGATCCGGAGTGGATGGAGTTCATGATGTCTCGGTGTCACTGACGTTGGCCCAAGAGGTTAGGCGATCAGAGCGGGTGGTGTTAGCCGGGGTGGTGTCTGGCGTGGTGGGGGCGGCTGTGGTGTTGAAGCTGTCGTGGATGTCGGTGATCTTTTGGTGGAAGAATGTGGCCAGAGAGTCGCAGAGCTCTTGTGAGGGTGGAATGTCGTTGATGTTGGCGCTGGGGTTGGAGAGTTCTTTCACGATGCTGAAGAGCTCCTTGCTGTTGTGTGCGTTGTTATCTAGGCGGTCTTTGAAGGAGGATCTTTTGGCTAGTCTGATTAGTTGGTGGTGTCTGCGGGTGGCGCCTTTGTGGGCCGTGAGGCTGTCAGGTGTGTGTTCGGTGAGCCATTTATTCTTAAATTTCCGGCAAATGCGCTTGGAGGTCTGGAGCTCTTTGGTGAACCAGGTGGCTTTCTTGGTGCCTTGGTTGTTGGAGGTCTTCTTGAGTGGAGCGAGGCAGTTGGCGCAGTCGTTGATCCACTGTCTGAGGTTGTGGGCGGCGGTGTCTGGGTCGGTACGGTCGTTAGGCGGGTTCTGGGCGAGGGCGCTGGACAGCTGCTCTTGGGTGATTTTGCTCCAGTGGTGGCGAGGTGGCTGTAGGGTACGGTGGTGCTTGACCTGTTTCTGGAAGGTGAAGTGGATGCAGTGGTGGTCTGTCCAGTGGAGTTCGGTGGTGTGGTTGAAGGTGATGTGGGCACTTGTGGAGAAGATGGGGTCAAGCGTGTGGCCGGCTGCGTGGGTGGGTGCGGTGACGAGTTGTCTGAGGCCGAGGTTGGTGAGGTTGTCGATCAGTGTGGTGGAGTTGATGTCGTTGTTGTTCTCGAGGTGGAAGTTAAGGTCCCCTAGGAGGATGTAGTCTGTAGAGGCGAGTGCGTGGGCGCTGGCGAGGTCAGAGATGGAATTGCTGAAGGGTGCCTGTGGTCCGGGGGGTCTGTAGACGAGCGTTCCTCTGAGGGTGGTGTTGGGGTAGGTGTGTATTTGGAAGTGCAGATGTTCAGCGGTCTTGAGGGTGTCGTCCGAGTGGGTGTGGACCTTGAGGGTGGCCTTGTGGGCGATGGCTATTCCTCCTCCGATTCCGTTTGTGCGATCCCTGCAGGTGATCTTGTAGCCCTCCGGGATGGCTATGGCGATGTTGGGTGCCGAGGAGTCGTTCCACCAGGTTTCGGTAAGGAAGGCCACGTCTGGGGCTGAGGTGTCGAGTAGGTCTCAAAGCTCAATGGCGTGCTTGCGTGCGGAGCGGGTCTTAAGGAGTATGCAGTGGAGGTGGTTGGTTCTGGTTTTTGGTGGTTTGGTGGTTCTGTTGCCGGTAAATCTGCAGTTGTGGCAGGAGAAGGGTCCGTGGGTGTTTTTTGGAGAGGACTGGAAGCATGTTGTGGAGCGGCCAGGGTTGAGGTCGCTGGTAGTGTAGTGGCGTCTGGGGGTGCGGGGGTTCTGTGGACCAGTGGGGGTGGCGCTGGGCGCGGACCAGGTGCGGACGGGAGCAGACGGGCTTGCCTCTGGTGCGCCTCTGGCGGGTCACCCGGGGCGGTAAAAAAGTAAAAACAGACAGGCTAAGCCAAGGCAAAGCACAAAGCGCTAAGACAAGGCAAAGCACAAAGCGCTAAGACAAGGCAAAACACACAGAGCTGAGACAAGGCAAAAACACGGAGCTAAGACGAGGCAAAAACACAGAGCTAAGACGAGGCAAAAACACGTAGAACAAACAGGCTAAGACGAGTAAAAAACACAGAGCTAAGACGAGGCAAAAACACGGAGAAACAGACAGGCTGAGATAAGGCAAACACACGGAGCAAAGAGACAAGGTAAACACACACAGTGATTGCAGGAAGTCTCTTACCACTAGACACCAGGGATGGCCAGTAGGGAGCAGGGAGGGCGGAGGGGAGGACACGGGGACAGCTGGGTGTCGCTGTACGCGTGGGGAGTGATCCAGTGGCCACAGAGGTCACTTCCATCTAAGGGAAAAACCTGAAATCTTACCCTACTTGGAGCTCCATAGCCATGGGTAGAAGGAGTGACTTTGCCCCCTTGAACCAGAAAAACTCAAAATGATGAAAATATCACTAAAACAAGTGCTGGAAAAGGGCCAGAGGCCTTCATGCAGGGCTAGACACTGGGCTGAACCCAGTAGGGGAGAGCAAGAGTCCTCTCCAGTCTGCAGCCACCCTGCCCTGTGTAGTGACTGCCTTCACCATACCGTGGGCTCAGGGTGATGCCTTTGGGCGGGTGCCTTCCACCTTCCTTGAGCCTCAGTATGGGGAGACAAGGAGGCTTAAGCCCGGAATGCCCCACACCCTCTCCCCACTGGCCTGCCCATTTTCCTCGACCATTAAGCCCCCACAAAGTGGTTGCTTACAGAACCCTGGGTGGAGACAAAAGTCTTGAGATAGCCCGGCGACCCAGTTCGCCGACCATCTGGTCGCCCAGCTGGTGGGCCATCTGACCAGATGGCCCAGGACGACTCGGTGACCATATGACTTGGGATGACCCAGCGACCAGAGTGACCCAGGCACCATGGCAGTCACCACAGCCAAGACAAGAGCGGCCATGTACTCTGAAAGGCTCCTACCCAGGGCAGCTTGCTTCCCTGTGACTTGTGCAGACCACGGATTCACACCCTGAACATCTATTCACCCTATTGACTTGCAAGGGATTGTGGCCCTCATCCCTCCACCTGGTGGCACAGGGCGGGAGAGGGAGTCCCCCTGGTCTGGTGGCACGTGGTGGAGGCAGCCTCCCACAGTCCCGCAGCCCCCTCCCTCCCCACTGGCCTGGCGGCAGAGGGACCGGAGGACACAGGCACCCACAGACAGAGACAAAAGCTTGGCTCAGGATGACTTTCAATAGATCGCAGCAAGGTATCTGCTCTGCTACTTAAGAAACCCTGAACTGGAATCAGCACATTTACAAATGATTTAGAACAGGGTGCCCAACAAACATGCGGTGAAGTAAGGGCGATGTAGGCGGCCCCCTTCTTTCTGCATCTGCTTACATTCAGCAGGTTGTCATGCTTTATCTGAGGTCGTAGTCAGATGCCAAAGCATTGGGGGAAGCCAGGACCACCATCCCCTGGGCTGCAGGGGAAAGGGTGACATGGCAGCACACCCTTTTACCTGGTTTCAAGCCCAAGGCCAGCAGTTGGCCCATCCCCCCAGGGAACCAGCCACAGAGGTGTGCACCCAAGGCTGTGTTCATAGGCAGCCTTGGGACACCACAGACAACCACACGCAGCATGCAACACAGGGAAAGGCCAAAAAATGTGTAGAGATTGAGGGGATATCACAGCACAATTTTTGTATGTTTTTAGGTTGACACTGCTTTGGGCACCCACACAAGGGAGATAGTTTTCTGGGATCCACCATGTTTTCAGACCCATATCTATTGCTAACTGGAAGAAGGTTGAAAGCACAAAAAATAGGAAAAATTGGGTATGTCTCATTAAAATGCCAAAACTGTGCTGAAAAATGTGGTTTTCTGATTCTAGTCTACCTGTTCCTGAAAGCTGGGAAGATGGTGGTTTTAGCACGGCAAACCCTTTGTTGATGCCTTTAACAGGGAAATAACCAGATGCTTTCTTCTGCAGCACTTTTTCAATTGTTTCCCCAAAACTCCAAATTTAAGCTGTATTTTGGCTAATTTATCGGTCCCCATTAGGGGAATCCACACCTTCCAGGTACCTTTAGAATCTCCAGGATGTTTGAAAAAAAGGAGGCAAATTTGGTGTGGATAGCTTATGAGGACAAAAAGTTATGGGGGCCTAAGTACAAACAATCCCAAATATCCAAAAAAGGCTTGGCACAGGAGGGGGAAAATGCCTGGCAACAAAGGGGTTAATGAACAATTGGTGCACCCTCACAATGCTGTATCCCTCAAGAATTATTCCATCACTGATGAAAAATACCGGAAAATAAAGTAAGTATTTAGATCACTGCCCCTACCAGAGCACTATACCAAAAACTCCTGATATCTTCCCACATCCATGCAAAATGAGAGGAAATGTAAAGCATATACTTGCAGATCTGGCACGCATAATAACAAGATAGGCAAAACTGAAGCTAGGCCCATGAAAAATACAAAGAATGTTAGACAAAAATATGCCTGGTTCTGCACACAAGGAATTACTTAGTAGCTTACACGGTTACAACGGCCTACAAATGTACACACATGTGGAAGCTCCAAAACACACAATTACACCCTCACACTTGCACACACACAAACAAGCAGACGCTAACAAAATCTCTATTATCAAATATGCTTGACACACTTCACAAAATGGCTGAAAGGCTCTAAATGGGACCAGGTCTGTGCAATGAGAATGCTTGCCAGAAGAAAGTACCTCATGTAACTACTACCTTTAACCTATTGGGTGCCCCGGGAGAGCTGGTCTCATCCAGGCACAAGGTTGCAGTGTGCCTGGGACGAGACCAGCTCGTCCTGCACCCGGCCCATGGGGGGGAGCACTAGCACTCCCCGTGGGCCTCCCTCCCACACACCCCAGTTGGGGATGGAAGGGGAATCGCTTCCCCTTCCACCCCTGAGCCCTCCACTCGGCAATCTCAAAATGTCAGCGCGCTCACAGCGTGCCGACGTCATAAAATGTTGCAGAGGATGCACTGGAAACCATTTGCTTCCAGTGCGTCGAGAGAAAAGACGTGAACAAGGTGAGTTCTTCTCTTTTGGGGGTTTTGTGGGGGGAAACATACATAGGGGGGAAGGAAAGAGTTTTTCCTTCCCCCTGTGCCTGTTTTCAATGGATTCCTCTACTAGGTACCAGGGATTTTAGTTTAGTTTTTTTGGGGGGAGCGACCCCTTGGGTAAGGGTCGCTCCCTTGGGGGCAATATACCATCTGTGTTTTTCGGCCTCCCCTGGGGGCAGATCGGCAGTTTTTTTGTCCGATCTGCCTCCGGGGGGGGGGGGGGGGCGAAACCCACTAGAAACCAGGGATTATATTGTTTGTAATAATTTCGGGCAGTGACCCCTTAGGCAAGGGTCGCTTCCCTGGGGGCAATAATTTTTCATATGTTTCGGCCCCCCCTGGGGCTAGATTGGCCATGTTTTTGGCTGATCTCGCCTCCGGGGAGGTCAAAACCCACTTGACCCCAGGGGTTTTGTGTGTTGTGTGTGTGTGTTTTGAGTATTGGGGGCACCCCTTTGGCAAGGGTTGCCCCCCCAAAGGGGGAAAATTAGTGTTAGGTATTTCCGCCCCCCTTGGGGGCAGATGGGCCTATTTATTTTAGGCCCATCTGTCCCCAAGGAGTGCAGAAGCCACCAATACACCACAGAGTTTTTTTTTTGTTTCCCTTTGTTGTTTTGTGCTGTGGGCACCCCTTTAGCAAGGGTCGCCCCTTGATCAGTATAGGGAAAGGTGCGGAAGACATTGTGACGCAAAGGGTTAATAAGCTTGAACAGTGTAGATGAGCATGATGCCTGCTGAAGCCAGAGCAACGTAGAAAAATTCACAATGTTCGCTTTCAAGATTTTTTTTAATGACATTCCGTAGATAAACTTATTCGTAGCTGCATGTGTGAGAAACAGGTTGTGGAGGAGATTCAGTCTCAACCTTGAGAACGAGACCACTGTAAAAGATGGAATGAAAACAATGGCCAGGGAATGGCAAGGCAGCCAAGAGACATGTGCTGATAACATAGCTAGAAAATACTGGAAGGGGATAGAATCCAAGCTTCAGGTTACTTAAACACTGAAAGGCGAGTGAGGGAATTGAAGCTCGCAGATGGAGTTGTGAAAACTGTCATCTTCAGACCCAGAGCTGCCTCCCTGTTGTGCTGTTCAGAGACCGTGACGCTCGAGAGAGGTCCATGCGGGCGGTAGAGGGCTTCCCAGCATTTTGTGGACTAAGTTAAGTTCCACCCAGGGATGAAAGGCCTTTGTTGCTCTGCTCTATTATTATGGTAGGTTATTATGCTTGCACTGTGTTTATAATCTGAAGTATTCAGCTTGTTTATATTTTGCATTTTAAACATCGTAGTGTGAGCCTGCTACAGTAATTGAGACATACATTTTGGTATGCAGTTAAGCAAAGCTAACCTGAAGAATTCAGTTCATTTATATTTTGCTTTCTGAACATCGTAGTGTGAGCCTGCTGCAGTAATTGAAACATGCATTTTGGTATGCAGTTAAGCAAAGCTAACCTGAAGTATTCAACTCGTTCATATTTTACTTCCTGAACATCGTAGTGTTACACATTTTGGTATACAGTTATTCCAAGCTTATATCTGTCAATGAACTCTTGGCTCATATGTATACATTGATGCTCTTTCTCATTGTAGTGTACTCATATATATATATATAGATGCTCTTTATTGCTATTTTTATTCTGCCATTGATGAAGTGCTAAATTAATACATTTCCCTGAAATTCTAGTAAAGCTAATTTGTATTCATAATTGGCGTGTGGTCCTTCATTGAGCGTCCTTATTGACTTATACCGAACAGGTGTCAACCAATCACCTGGATAAGACATTTTGGAACCAGAAGTGGGGTATAAGTCAAAAATGCCTCTTTGGGGATGTAAGAAAAGTGAGGCAGAGAGTGGAAGGCAGCATGGGGCAGAAGCCAGATCCATTCCCGGGTGGTTAGCAACTGACCCGTTCTCTGGTGTGGCAGGACTCCTGAACCAGTGGGCAGCGCCAGCGTTATAGGAGGCATTAGATGAGAAAGTGACTCCTCTCTTGGTGGAAGATGCGGTTGAGAGTGTGAAGCTAAGAGGGGCGAAGCTGGAGCTGAAAGCAGCAGGGCAAGTGGGATGGCTTTTCCTGTCTGCGCTCCGTACAGTATACAGGAAAACATTAACACAAGATGCAGAGATAAAAAAACTGCAGGATGAGGTTGCAGCCTTGCAGGAAAGGCAGTTACTTATGAAAGAAACTATAGAAAGTGCAGTGACTAGGGGTGATCAAATGGAGGCAAGGTGCACCGCATTAGCAGTACGAGTAGCAAAACAGAAGAGTAGGCAGAAGCCTAAAATACCCTCTGCTGTGCAAGTGAGGGCATTGGTACGCAAAGAACACTGGGATCCTTAAACTTGGGATGGAACAGTCTCGGATAATGATGATGACTGGATTTGGGAGGATGAGGTGGAAGTACGTGTAGCAGTACTAGGTGGAGTTGAAAGTGGAGAAGGACGTGTAGATGAAATTGAAGGTGAAAGGGGAAGTGCAATGTGCGGAATAAATCAAAGGGAGTGAATGGTGGGTGTGAGAAATGGGGTTTTTGATTGACAGTCAGGTTACCCCCTGTTCAAGCAAGGATCCTCACTCTAGTCAGGGTAAAAGAGGATCACCCTCAGCTAACCCCTGCTTACCCCCTTGGTAGCTTGGCAGAGCAGTAGGCTTAACTTCAGAGTGCTAGGTGTAAAGTATTTGTAACAACACACACAGGGGGTTATTCTAACTTTGGAGGAGTGTTAATCCGTCCCAAAAGTGACGGTAAAGTGACGGATATACCACCAGCCGTATTACGAGTTCCATAGGATATAATGGACTCATAATACAGCTTGTGGTAAATCCGTCACTTTTCCGTCACTTTTGGGACGGATTAACACCTCCTCCAAAGTTAGAATAACCCCCACAGTACCTTAATGAAAACACTACAAAATGACACAACACCAGTTTAGAAAAATAGGAAGTATTTATCTAAACAAAACAAGACCAAAATGACAAAAATCCAACATACACAAGTCAAGTTATGAATTATTAAAGATTAAACTCAAAAATAGCCCTTAGAAACCAAAATGCTTCGATGAGGTGTTAACACGGCGTCGTGACGGAGTCGTCCCCAACAAGCCAACACCAGCGGCACCGGACACGGAGTCGCGTAGACCCCCAAGTACAGTACCTTTGGTGAAGAGTGAAAACAAGCCGATGCACAAAGTCGGGGATCGCGGCGTCTGTGCGAAATGTTGAATCTGCGCACTTCGAGCGGCGTCGGTCACAACGTGGTGCGGTGACTTCCATGGAGTCGCAGACTTCAGCGAGGCTGCAGCGGCATCAGGCCTATGAAGAGCGTCGCGTTCCAGTGAAGGTCACGGCGTCGGGTGCAGGCGGTGTCACCGGATTCAGCAGCGGCGGCGGTCCGAAGTCGACTCCAGGTGCTGGCAGAGAGAAGTCTTTGCTGTCCCTGAGACTTCAAACAACAGGAGGCAAGCTCTAAATGAAGCCCTTGGAGATTTCTTCACAAGATGGAAGGCACACAAAGTCCAGTCTTTGCCCTCTTACTCTGGCAGAAGCAGCACTGCAGGAAAGCTCCACAAAGCACAGTCACAGGCAGGGCAGCACTTCTTCCTCAGCTATTCAGCTCTTCTCCAGGCAGAGGTTCCTCTTGGTTCCAGAAGTGTTTCCTAAAGTCTGTGGTTTGGGTGCCCTTCTTATACCCAATTTCTCCTTTGAAGTAGGCATACTTTAAAGTGAAGTCTCTTCTGAATGTGAAATCCTGCCTTGCCCAGGCCAGGCCCCAGACACTCACCAGGGGGTCGGAGACTGCATTGTGTGAGGACAGGCACAGCCTTTTCAGGTGTAAGTGACCACTCCTCCCCTCCCTCCTAGCACAGATGACTCGTCAGGAAATGCAGACTACACCCCAGCTCCTTTTGTGTCACTGTCTAGTGTGCGGTGCAACCAGCCCAACTGTCAAACTGAACAAGATAGGGAATCCACAAACAGGCAGAGTCACAGAAATGGTGTAAGCAAGAAAATGCTCACTTTCTAAAAGTGGCATTTTCAAACGCACAATCTTAAAATCAACTTTACTAAAAGCTGTATTTTTAAATTGTGAGCTCAGAGACCCCAAACTCCACATGTCCATCTGCTCCCAAAGGGAATCTACACTTTAATCAGATGTAAAGGTAGCCCCCACGTTAACCTATGAGAGGGACAGGCCTTGCAACATTGAAAAACGAATTTAGCAATATTTCACTGTCAGGACATATAAAATACATTACTATATGTCCTACCTTAACCATACACTGCACCCTGCCCTTGGGGCTACCTAGGGCCTACCTTAGGGGTGCCTTACATGTAAGAAAAGGGAAGGTTTAGGCCTGGCAAGTGGGTACACTTGCCAAGTTGAATTTACAGTGCACATTACACACACAGACACTGCAGTGGCAGGTCTGAGACATGATTACAGGGTTACTTGTGTGGGTGGCACAACCAGTGCTGCAGGCCCACTAGTAACATTTGATTTACAGGCCCTTGGCACCTCTAGTGCACTTTACTAGGGACTTAACAGTAAAACAAATATGCCAATCATGGAGAACCAATTCCATACATATTTTAAACAGGAGAACTTGCACTTTAGCACTGGTTAGCAGTGGTAAAGTGCCCAGCAAAATCAGAGTCCAGCACACATCAATAACCTGGGGAACAGAGGCAAAAAGTTAAGGGAGACCACGCCAAGGATGAAAAGTCTAACAGTGGGCAAATACAGAATTCACGTTTGGTAAGAGATTATACACAGAGTGAGTTGTTGGAGATAACTCGTATGTTTAGGCAGATGCCTGCAGAGCCTTTGTTTAAATGGTTGATGAGATTGTGGGACACTGGAGCAGATGGTACATATTTGTCACCAACTGAACTTTTGAAAATGGGATCATTAACTACACATGCTATGTTAGGGCAACGGTTACGAGGTGCACAGGGGCACCAAGCTTTCTCTCTAATGGGTTGGTTGATGGAAGGAGTGAAGCAATTGTACCCGACTGCTATAGATATGGAAGAGAGTTGGGGCCCTTGACATACGATTTCAGAGGCAAATGAACAACTGCGAGAAATGGGGATGCAGAACGCAGTGTATTCCCAACAGTTTTTTAGGACCTGATGTTGAACCCACGACAGCAGGGATCAGGGCACGGTTAATCAGAAATGCCCCTCCGCATGTGAAAGGTGCCTTGTTGGCTCTTCTAGGACCCGCTCAGGGAAGACCAGTGGGAGATGTGATGTTATTAATGGCACAATTGGAAGGGCTTGACAGACAAAAATCAGCAAGAGCAGTGCGGCAGGACAATAAGTATAAGGGAGGAGAATCTACAATAAAAGTGACCAGATGACAAATGTGGATAGATTTGTTGAATGCTGGGGTGAAGAAAGAGGAGATAGATGGAAAGCCTACCCTTTATCTCCTTAATAAATGGAAAGCATTGCAGCGTAGACAGAAAGAAAAGGAGGCATTTGATGAGAAGCAGCCCTCAGCACCACCCACGGAAGAGTCTGAGAAGGAAAAAGCAGAATCAGGGAAAAATAGGAAGGTGCCTGTCTCAACTCTATATTCTGACTTGTCCAGCGATGGCTGGGAAGTCCCAGACCCCTTATTATGAAGGTCAGGCCAAACCCCGTGGGTCAGAGCAGTGCAAGAGGTAAGCCCCGGGACAGGCGGCCATATGTACCTCCCATCATTTATTGGCACAAAGGAACACACCATGTTATGGCACTGCTCGATACAGGTGCGGAAGTAACTTTGATAAATGGAAACCCTAAGAGGCTGCCAGGGAAGGGTGTGATCATTAATGGTTACGGGGGTGCAGAGACGGAGGCCAAACCTGTTAAGCTCAAATTGTCAATTGGTAAAGGACCCCCGTTCACGGCAGAAGTATTGATAGCCGAAGTACCAGAATACATTATTGGCATGGATTTGTTACTAGGCAAAACTATTGATATGCAATGGGGAACATTTACTTTTGGTGTGAGGAGCGTACATATAAAGAAATCTAGGACAGTTCTGGTTGGGCATGCAAAGTGGAGTCCATTACATGTGCCTCCTCCAAAGGAGCCGACGTGCATTAAACAGTACTGCATACCCGGAGGTCATAAAGAGATCTCAGAAACCATTCAGGGGCTGCTAGATGCAGGTGTGTTAAGGCCGGCTGTGAGCCCATTTAACTCTCCCATATGGCCCACGAAGAAACCAGATGATACCTATCGAATGACTGTCGACTATCGACAACTGAATAAAGTGGCAGCCACAGTCCCAGACATCATCACACTGGTGGAACAGTTGAGTAAAGATGTGGGGGAATGGCATGCCGTGATTGATTTAGCAAACGCCTTCTTTTCAATTGATATTGATGAGGCCAGTCAAGACCAATTTGCAATAAGCTGGCAGGACAGACAATTCACATTCAGAAAGTTGCCTCAGGGGTACGTGCATAGTCCCACATTGTGTCATGGGCTAATAACCAGAGATTTAGCCAACTTCTCGGCTGGAAACAGCCGACTTGCACATTACATTGATGACATCATGATCACTGGGGACACTAAAGAGCAAGTCTCAGACACACTAGAAAGGTTAATTGAATACTTACAGCAGAGGGGATGGGCTATTAACCCTAAAAAGGTCCAAGGCCCGGCACAAGAGGTGAAATTCCTGGGCGCTATTTGGTCAGGACCAGTAAAAAGAATACCACAGAAAGTGATTGATACGGTACAGCAGCTAAAGGTTCCTACAACAAAAGCAGAAGCACAACGATTTATTGGTTTGATGGGATTCTGGAGACAACATATCCCTCACTTAGGATTAATACTGAGACCATTATATCAAGTCACACTAAAAAAGCACCCTTTCCAATGGGGACCTGAACAGCAAGAGGCCTTTGAGGGAGCAAAAGATGCATTACAGAATTATTTTGAGTTAGGTCCCATCACAGAAGGAGACCCGTTTGAGCTGGAAATGATAGTACAGGATGATGTAGTGATGTGGAGCTTATGGCAGAGGCAGGGAAAAAAGAGAGTGCCACAAGGATTCTGGTCAAAGAGATTAACTCCATCCATGAGCAATTACACCCCGTTAGAAAAAGAACTAGCAGGAGCATATTGGGCATTAGTAGAAACAGAACGCATAACTGGTGACCGGCCGGTTACCTTAAGAACAAGGATCCCCTTGCTAGGCTGGATAAGAGAAGGACGGGTTGGCACTAAAGTAGGTAGGGCGCAGGAGTCTACCATCGTAAAGTGGAAATGGTATCTGCAGCAGAGGGCAAAACCGGAGCCAACAGGAGTGTCGAAGTTACAAGAAGATATGCTGGGGCAGTGGATTTACAGGCAATGGTCCCCTCACCAGAGCCATCTGAGATGGAGTCCTCACCATTTAAAACAGCCCCACCTTTTGAACAACTCACAGAAGAAGAACAGCAAAATGCATGGTTCACAGATGGTACCGCCCGGTACCATCAAGGAAAAATACAATGGCAAACAGTCGCAGTCCAACCTGCTACAGAAACGCTGTTGCTGCAAGGAGATAATGGATCAAGCCAGCTTGCAGAACTGCAGGGGGTAGCAGCAGTGATCGAACAGGCCCCCATCGGAGAGAAAACGTTTGTGTACACTGACAACTGGGCCACCTACCAAGGACTAGTAAACTGGGCCCGACTTGGCGCAAGGATGGATGGAAAATCAAAGGCACCCTCATTTGGGGAGGCGAGCAGCTCTGGGAAGAGATGTGGGAGAAAGGGCAAAAATGTCAAATCTATGTGGGACATGCCCATTGCCCATCGGACACCTCACTTGCATCTCTATTCAACAACACCGCAGATCAGATGGCCAAAACACGAACAGTGGTCATCAATGAGGAGGCTGAAGCTGGTCTAGCAAACTGGGCCCATGCAACATCTGGACATCTAGGAGAGAATGGCACTTATGCATGGGCACAGCAATGACAGATTCCAGTTACTAAAGATTAGGTGCAACAAGCAGTAAAGGAGTGCCCCACATGCAACCAGATAAGACAAATGCCCCTGCAAAAGAAAACCTAGCGGCCATATCAGAAGAGGAACCGCAGCTGCTACAGTGTGGCAATTGAACTATATCGGGCCGCTACCAAAGGAAGGAGGAAAAAGCTACATATTGACCATGGTGGACACCTACTCTGGGCTTATGTTGGGTATGCCTTGTATGTCTGTAGATCAGAAGACCACTTTGCGAGGGCTAAACTACCTGATAAAACATTATGGGGTACCTGATAAAAATCAAACAGATAGGGGCACACACTTTTCAGGGAAAACAGTGCAGGATTGGGCGCAGGAACAGGGAATTCAGTGGATTTTACACCTTAGTTATTATCCAAAAGCTGCAGGCATGATTGAGAGATATAACGGATTGTTGAAAGAACAGCTAAAAAAGTTAGCAGCACATCAGACTCTAAAAGGATGGAGAAGTAATTTAGACAAAGCCTTGTTCAAATTGAACAATAGACCAGTAGGGCAGCAGACTCCTTTCATTCAGATGACAGGGCATGATAAAGAAATCACCCACACAATGATTGTCTGGAAAACAGACCCTCGAACTCAATTGCCTTTACAGGCTACTTCTGGCAGTATAGGACTGGACCTGTTTGCTCCAGAGGATGGAGAAATACCCATAGGACAGGTGAAGACTGTTCCCCTAGGAATAGGAGTAAGAGTACCACCTGGAACATATGGTAGAATTGCCCTTCGATCCAGCCTAGCTATCAAGGGAGTGTCGGTGCTGGGGGAGTCATAGACCCAGATTTTAGAGGAAAGGTTAAAGTAGTATTACTGAACCAAGGAGATGCTACTGTATCATATCAAGCACATGACAGACTTGCTCAACTGATTTGTGAACAAGCGTATACCCCCCACATTGAAGAAAGATCTGCCCCCCCCCCGAGAACACCCAGAGAGGTGAGGGAGGATTTGGAAGCACAGGAAGAAGAGTATGGGTGCATCATCCAGGGAAAAAGCCAGAGGCAGGAGAGATATTGAGTCAAGGGGTGGGGAGTACGTATATTGTACTTTTAAAGAACTCTAATGTACCTGTATTTTTACCTGCAGTGAGACTTACCCCACGGTCGTAAATGATGACATCTGCATCGATGACGTGGTTCCTGTTTGCGGTCATGATTATAACCGGAAAAAGTGTATGGGTACGACCGAATATAGCAGAGAATGTCGTTACGGACCTTCATGTCACTTGTGCACCTCAAGCCGCTAACGTAACTGATGACCAGGGAAATGTTTCACTTTGCAACATGAAGGTACCTGGAGGCAAGTGGATGGCTGCCAAAGCTGTAACCTGGAAGGTAACTGGACAGCAAATCCGACATGCCAATGGACTGAACGAGTTGCAGGGGATGCCAGCAACAGTACAGGCTTTGAATTATACGCTAAACATGATATGTAAATATTGTGATACCATTGTACCTTTTACACCAGTACAGGCATATCCGTGTAGACCCTATGATTGTTCCAACAAACAAAACATTTTACCAGGACATATGGTGGTTGTTACAATGAACAATGGAACCAAAGGAGTTTGATACTCCAAACCGCCCGCCTTTATGTTTTATGTAGCAGAAAGACGCATGGTTAGCAATTTAGGCTACGTTTCCATAGTTCGATATAGAATAGGATGTAAGCAAGCTTTGCATGCAAGCATAATTAACCATATTGTGTTACAGATAACTATTGCCAAGGGGAATGTTTCTAAGTATGATCCATTATGCACACCATGAACACTACAGTTATGGCCCTTGCCGAAGTTACGTATCAGAAGAGATCTAGGATCCTTGATAGCCGGGGCCACCGGAATTGGGGTAGGGGCCCTGAACGCTTTTAGTATTGAAGCCATTAGGAATAAGATATCTTCTACAGGATATAGTACAGGGGAGGCCATAAAAGTAATTTCACAATGGGGGCCCACACACTCACAAGAAGTATGGAAGGTTCTGCGTGGGTTGTATCGTGATTGGACATGGCATAATTTCACTTCTGAACAATTTGGAAAAAGCTTTCAAAGCACACAAACAGTGTCCAAAGGCATTCAGTGCATACTATGGCAAAGCATTGTTAATCAACAGTATGTAGACTTCAAAGAGGAATGGGGACAGCTTCAGGGTGACTATTGGAGACAACAATTGCATTTGCCTGAGGAAATATGGGTAAAGCCCATACAGTTTCATTGTGAGGGAGAGATGTGTTATGCTCATTTTGATATAGCTAGAAGTGATCTTTCTCCTGAAATATGGTGCCCCTTTATATTGCTCCCTCTAGTGATATATGAAGAATGGTGGATAATTCACACTGGCAAAAAGTGGATTGATCAAACAAATCACACCGTAGATCCCACTAGATGTGCAGATTGGTCTAAGGGGTGGGTATGTACCCACACTGGAGGGGTGCTAGATCCATGCCTTCACCCAATGTCAGGAGAATGTGAATGGTTATCTTATCCTATTAATGGCACAGACTTATATCAGATAGGAACAGAGAGTTTATGTTACGTTACTAATCATCCCTTACTTATTAACGGATTTTTACAAACCACTGGAGAGCAGGTAATGTGTATGTGCAATATTACCAGCATTATTGACATAAGTACTCACAACCTATACCGACCGACTAAGTTCACCAAAACCACATTACAGACGCAAATGCAAGCACAGTTAGAATGGAACATCCCGCTTGTTGTGAAGCTACATAGACTAGAGGCAATCAGGCGCTACGCACAAATCACATTTGCTAAATTCGACATGGCGGCTAAATATACCAAGGATACCGCCATACAGATGACCATAGACGCCAAACAGCTTATGCACACTGCTTCACGCATCCAGCAAGTAACTGAGCACCAAAGGTATGACATCTTCTTAGGTTGGGCACCAGGAGCTATGAAGACGCTAAATATAGTGTTACATCCACTAATTTGGTTATTGATTGTCTGTGTCACGCTAGTGATTATACTATGTAGACTATATGTACACACAAACCAACTTTATACTAAGATGCAGGCACTTAGAATAATGCTAACAAGTATTCTTAGCAACCTAGCTAGCGAAGTGTAAAAATAAATGATTCTTGTTTCTCATGCATCGCGCTCATCTAAGGGGTGGAGTGATCAATATAGGGAAAGGTGCGGAAGACATTGTGATGCAAAGGGTTAATTAGCTTGAACAGTGTAGATGAGCGTGATGCCTGCTGAAGCCAGAGCAACGTGGAAAAATTCACGATGTTCGCTTTCAAGCTTGTTTTTTTTATGGCATTCCGTAGATAAACTTATTCGTAGCTGCATGTGTGAGAAACAGGTTGTGAAGGAGATTCAGTCTCAACCTTGAGAACGAGACCACAGTAAAAGATGGAATGAAAACAATGGCCAGGGAATGGCAAGGCAGCCAAGAGACATGTGCTGATAACATAGCTAGAAAATACTGGAAGGGGATAGAATCCAAGCTTCAGGTTACTTAAACACTGAAAGGCAAGTGAGGGAATTGAAGCTCGCAGATGGAGTTGTGAAAACTGTCATCTTCAGACCCAGAGCTGCCTCCCTGTTGTGCTGTTTAGAGACCATGACGCTCGAGAGAGGTCCAAGCGGGTGGTAGAGGGCTTCCCAGCATTTCGTGGACTAAGTTAAGTTCCACCCAGGGATGAAAGGCCTTTGTTTCTCTGCTCTATTATTATGTAGATTATTATGCTTGCACTGTGTTTATAACCTGAAGTATTCAGCTCGTTTATATTTTGCTTTTTAAACATCGTAGTGTGAGCCTGCTACAGTAATTGAGACATACATTTTGGTATGCAGTTAAGCAAAGCTAACCTGAAGAATTCAGCTCCTTTATATTTTGCTTTCTGAACATCGTAGTGTGAGCCTGCTGCAGAAATTGAAACATGCATTTTGGTATGCAGTTAAGCAAAGCTAACCTGAAATATTCAACTTGTTTATATTTTACTTCCTGAACATCGTAGTGTTACGCATTTTGGTATAGTTATTTCAAGCTTATATCTGTCAATGAACTCTTTGCTCATATGTATACATAGATGCTCTTTCTCATTGTAGTGTACTCATATATATATATATATATATAGAGAGAGAGAGAGAGAGAGAGAGAGATGCTCTTTATTGCTATTTTTATTCTGCCATTGTTGAAGTGCTAAATTAATATATTTCCCTGAAATTCTAGTAAAGCTAATTTGTATTCATAATTGGCGTGTGGCCCTTCATTGAGCGTCCTTATTGACTTATACCGAACAGGTGTCAACCAATCACCTGGATAAGACACCCCTCAAAGGGAGCACAGAGCTGTTGACCATTTCTGCCCCCTTGGGGACAGATCAGCCTATTTTGTTTAGGCCCATCTGCCCCCAAGGGGGGCAGTATCCACTTAGGCACCAGGGATCTTGTATGTGTGTGTTTTGTGTGGGGGGTTGCCCATTTGGCAGGGGTAGCCCCCCAAAGGGGGGCACATCCAGGATGGCCATTTCTGCTCCCCTTGGGGGCAGATCGGCCTATTTGTTTTAGGCCCATCTGCCTCCAAGGGGGGCAGAAGCCACCAAGATGTCAGGTAAATTTTCATTTTTTGGGCTGGGGCGCCCCCTTTCGTCCCCTTTGGCAAGGGTCACCCCCCCAAAGGGGGCACAGAGCTGTTGGCCATTTCTGCCCCCCCTTGGGGGCAGATCTGCCTATTGTTTTAGGCCTATCTGCCCCCAAGACATCAGGGATATTTTTTTGTTCCCTTTGTTGTTTTGTGCTGGGGGTGCCCCCTTTAACAAGGGTTGCCCCCCAAAAGGGGCACAGAGCAGCTGGCCATTTCTGCACCCCATGGGGACAGATCAGCCTATTTTTTTAGGCCCATCAGCCCCCAAGGGGGGCAGAATCCACTTAGGCACCAGGGATCTTGGGTGTGTGTATTATGTGTGTGGGGCGGCCCCTTTGGCAAGAGTCGCACCCCCAAAGGGGGGCACATTATGGATGGCCATCTCTGCTCCCCTTGGGGGCAGATCGGCCTATTTGTTTTAGGCCCATCTGCCCCCAAGGGGGGGCAGAAGCCCCTAAGACATTTTTGTTCCCCTTAGTTTTTTTTTGGTGCTGGGGCCACCCCTTTGGCAAAGGTCGCCCCTCAAAGGGGGCACAGAGCTGTTGTCCATTTCTGGCCCCCTTGGGTAAAATAGGCCTATTTTTTTGGCCCATCTGCCCCCAAGGGGGGCAGAAGCCACCAAGACGTCAGGGAAATTTTCCTTTTTTGGGCTGGGGCACCCCCTTTTGCCCCCTTTGGCAAGTGTCACTCCCCCCCCCCAAAGGGGGAACAGAGCTGTTGGCCATTTCTGCCCCCCTTGGGGGCAGATCGGCCTATTTCTTAGGCCCATCTGCCCCCAAAGGGGGCAGAATCCACTTAGGCACCAGGAATCTTGTGTGTGTGTGAGTGTTTTGTGTGGGGGTGGTGGCCCATTTGAAAAAGGTTACTCCGCAAAGGGGGGCACATTAATGATGCCCATTTATGCCCCCCCTGTTTAGGCCCATCTGCCCCCAAAGGGGGCAGAATCCACTTAGGCACCAGGGATCTTGTGTGTATGTGTATGTTTTGTGTGGGGGTGGCGGCCCATTTGGCAAGGGTCACTCCCCAAACGGGGACACATTACTGATGGCCATTTGGCCTATTTTTGTTAGCCACTTAGGCACCAGTTCTTGGTGGCGGGATGTTTGTCAACTGGTGAAATATTTGTATTTGTGATTATAACAGTTTATTTGTTCTTTTTGTTCTAGTTCAAAGCTTTTGCTTCCTTTGCTGTGGATCCTTGCGGTTTTGGCAGTAGTTGTCCTGTGGTTTTCATAGTTGCATGTTTTAGGTAAGTAAAAGCAATATACTCCAAAGGAGTATTGTTGACATGAATGAATGACATGTTTGTAGGTGGTGTCCTAAATGCAGGATTGTGTGTGAAACTGTCCTTAGATTTGTGCACAATGATATTTGTGTTGTCTTATGTCTGATTTGCTTTTTTCTTTTATCGTTTTAGTGGGATATCATTGGTGATTGTTGTGTCTGTGCAGAGGAGTTGCTGGTGAGTCTAGCTTTGTCAGTCAAGTGAGTGGTATAGTTTTTTAGTACATAACTCTTTGTGATAAAGCTACACTTTGTTTATTACTTATTTTAGACAAGGTTGGTTGTTGTTGGTAATCCATTTGTTGTTAGAAAGGATCATGGCTAGCCGCAGAGGGACTGCTCAGCAGGTTTCTGGCATGCTTTTTGAGTCATCTTCTGACCATGATTATGAGACTGACCCTGCATCTGAGGCAGAGGAGGAAGTGAGAGATTCTGGCAGATTCGTCTGATGAAGAAGCCACTCTCACTGCAGACAAAGGGCCTGTTTTAGAGGAGGACATTGATATGCCAAGAGTGCAGCAGCCTGGGGCTGAAGGGTTTCCCATTAGAAGACCTGACATCTGGATTGCCCCAAACATGGAGCAGCCACAGTTACCTGCATTTACTGGTGTCCCAGGGTGTACAGTCAATACGGAAAACTTTTTGCCTGTCAATTTCTTTCACTCGTTTATGGACGATGTATTTTTTAAAGAGATTGTTGAGCAGACTAATTTGTATGCGGAGCAATATTTGAGGGACAACGCTGCCAGACTTAGGCCTCAGTCTAGAGCTACCCAGTGGGTTCCCACAAAACTGGAAGAGATTAAAAAGTTTTTAGGTTTGACTTTTGTGATGGGGTTGATAAGGAAGCCATCACTGGCTTCTTATTGGTCTACTAGTTCCTTGATGGCAACGGCTATATTTCCTGCAACTATCACTCGTAATCGCTATTTGTTTCTTCTTAGGATGCAGCATTTTGTTGACAATGCTTTAGCCTTACCATGAGATCAACCTGATTGTGACCATTTTTTTAAGATTAGGCCTGTCCTTGATCATTTTGTACATCGGTTTTCAGAGATGTATGTTCCAGGCAAAGAGATAAATGTGGACAAGTCTTTGGTCCTGTTCAAGAGATGTTTGGTTTTTAAGCAGTACATTCCTAGCAAGAGAGCACGGTATGGAATTAAATTGTATATGCTGTCAGAAAGTAGTTTAGGATACGTGTTTAATTTCCAGGTCTACACGGGTAGGGATTCCAGTATTGACCCCCCTGGTTGTCCGCCCACTTTTGGATTTAGTGAGAAAATTGAGGGAACTTTGTAGATGACTGTTTAACAAAGGTCACCATTTGTACGTAGATAATTTCTACACTGGAATGCAGTTGTTCAAGGAGTTGTTTAGAGTGGACACTGTTTCTTGTGACACAATGGGGGTTATTCCAACTTTGGAGGAGGTGGTAATCCGTCCCAAACGTGACAGATTTACCACCAGCCGTATTACGAGTTCCATAGGATATAATGGACTCGTAATACGGCTGGTGGTATATCCGTCACTTTACCGTCACTTTTGGGACGGATTACCACTTCCTCCAAAGTTGGAATAACCCCCAATGTGTTCTAACCGGAAAGGCTATCCAAGGAAGCTTGTCTGTAAAAAACTTGGGAGGGGACAGTGCAGTGCCTTGCCGAATAATGAGCTGCTAGCTCTGAAATTTTCAGACAGGAGGGATGTGTACATGCTATCTACCATCCATGATGAGAGTACTTCCCCTGTGACTGTTTGGGGTCAGGTTGCCAAAGTGCGCAAGCCTGCATGCATTTTGGACTACAATAAGCACATGGATGGTGTTGATAGAGTAGATCAGACGTTGGAACCTTACATTCCTCTCCGTAAGTCTTCCGTGTGGTATAAAAAGTTGGCCATACATTTATTTCATTTGGCAACTTTTGATGCTTTAATTATGTTCAAGAATTGTTCACCTGAGTCAAGGATGAAATGTGTTACATTTCAGGAGTCAGTGATAGAGAGCCTTATTGTGGTGGAACAGGCAAGAGTTCCTAGAGTAGCAGTGGTGAAGGATGTGGCTAGATTGAAAGATCGCCACTTTCCAGATCACATTCGTCCCACTCCCAAAAAAGACTTGCCCACTAAGAAATGTAGAGTATGTGCCCGAAGAGGTATCCGGAGGGAGAACCAGATGTACTGCCCCGATTGCCATTCAAAGCCTGGGCTGTGTGTGGCCGGCTGTTTCAGGAGTTACCATATTATACAAAATTGAACCCAGTAAATCAATCCATGATTTTTATTTTGGAAAAATATCACATCCCATGTAGCTGCACACATGAGTCTTGTATCTTTCCATACTCAAAATATTTAATTACAAGTCCATTATTAAGTCTTGTTCCAAAGAACTAATCCGTTTTGGCCATCCAATCCGTGATTTCTAATCCATCATTAGCATAAAGAACGCACAGCTGTATTGATCTCTTGGTCATCAATTGTTACTACATCATTTTCATAGCGACCTCACAGCCGTATTGGGCTCCTAGTCTTTATTAATTAGTCCATCCATTCCATCAAGACCTCACAGCCAACACGAGTTTTGTCTAATGACTTCATCAGGGCTGAAACATCATAATAATTAATTAGATAATCATTATTCACCATTAATTAATTAAATATTTAAAATTAACAAACCCCACTCCATACACCAACATCCAGTTACAATCCAAACCTACTGTTAGTTGGTTGTTAGTATTTAAATACACCCATTGTGAGCTCATTTTACATGCTTCCATGTGCCACTGAAAATAAAACAACTCAAATCAAAATGTCAAACTTTAACTAATACGACAAAATAAATAACGTGATGAGAAGTTACAAATATTATTAGTATATGGAGCAGACGGCCTCTTTTAATGCCACAGAGTGTAATAATCCACCAAAAATCTAAATCATCATAACACCAAGTACTGGTTAATTTGGACATAAATATCAAATACCTGAAATGTAATCTCTTCGTAAAACGAAAAACCACCTGAACATCAAGTCCATTGCCAATTGAAGGAGTAATGATCCTTTCAAAAGAAGTCCGTATCCACAGCAAACTAATCACTTAAACAACTCCACCCGGTTTCAAATATATCTTTTAAACCCCATTTGTGTTCACAGATTTATCAGAACTCAACTAATATCAAAAGAACCACTAAAGTATGAGTGTGTACAATAAAAGTGCCGTCCACTAAATGATATAAACCACAAAACACATCAATCAAAATTAAGAATAAATACCGGAAATAATGAAAGCAAAGAAAAAAATAATGATTAAGACAGACAAAAAACAAACATGCACTACCGGTGTGTTATATAAACATAGAACATCACACTTGTATATTCATGCGTGATTAACCTAAGATCTTACTAAGAACATACTCCTCTGTTGTTCACAATTAATATGTCATATTAAGGAAAAAGTGTTTTTTGGCCCAATTTTGAGGTTTGCAAAGGATTCTGGGTAACAGAACCTGTGGAGAGCCCCACAAGTCACCCCGTCTTGGATTCTCCTAGGTGTCAAGTTTTAAAAACTGCACAGGTTTGGTAGGTTTCCCTAGGTGCCGGCTGAGCTAGAGGCCAAAATCCACAGCTAGGCCCTTTGCAAAAAACAGCTCTATTTTCTTTGGGAAAATGTGATGTGTCCACGTTGTGTTTTGGGGCATTTTCTGTCGCGGGCACTAGGCCTGCCCACACAAGTGAGGTATAATTTTTATCTGGAGACTTGGGGGAATGCTGGGGGGAAGGAAATTTGTGGCTCCTCTCAGATTCCAGAACTTTCTGTCACCAAAATGTGAGGAAAAAGTATTTTTTTAGCCAAAGCTTGAGGTTTGCAAAAGATTCTGGGTAACAGAACCTGTGGAGAGCCCCACAAGTCACCCCGTCTTGGATTCTCCTAGGTGTCAAGTTTTAAAAACGGCACAGGTTTGGTAGGTTTCCCTAAGTGCCGGCTGAGCTAGAGGCCAAAATCCACAGCTAGGCACTTTGCAAAAAACAGCTCTGTCTTCTTGGGGAAAATGTGATGTGTCCACGTTGTGTTTTGGGGCATTTCTCGTCACGGGCACTAGGCGTACCCACACAAGTGAGGTACCATTTTTATCTGGAGACTTGTGGGAACACTGGAAGGAAGGAAATTTGTGGCTCCTCTCAAATTCCAGAACTTTCTGACACTAAAATGTGAGGAAAAAGTGTTTTTTTTGGCCAAATTATGAGGTTTGCAAAGGATTTTGGGTAACAGAACCAGGTGAGAGCCCCACAAGTCACCCCATATTGGATTCCCCTAGGTGTCTAGTTTTCAAAAACGCACAGGTTTGGTAGGTTTCCCTTGGTGCCGGGTGAGCTAGAGGCCAAAATCTACAGCTAGGCACTTTGCAAAAAACATGTCAGATTTCAATGTAAAAATGTGATGTGTCCATGTTGCGTTTCCTGTCACAAACATTAGGCCTACCCATGCAAGTGAGGTACCATTTTTATCAGGAGACTTGGGGGAACACAGAATAGCAAAACAAGTGTTATTGCCCCTTGTCTTTCTCTACATTTTCTCCTTCCAAATGTAAGACAGTATGTAAAAAAGACGTCCATTTCAGAAATGCCCAGTAATTCACATGCTAGTATGGGCACCCCGGAATTCAGAGATGTGCAAATAACCAATGCTTCTCAACACCTTATCTTGTGCCCATTTTAGAAGTATAAAGGTTTTCTTGATACCTATTTTTCACTCTTTACATTTCAGCAAATGAATTGCTGTATACCCGGTATAGAATAAAAACCCATTGCAAGGTGCAGCTCATTTATTGGCTCTGGGGGCCATATTTATACTTTTTGACGCAAAACTGCGCTAACGCAGTTTTGCGCCCAAAAAAATTGCGCCGGCTAACGCCATTCTGAAGCACCATGCGGGCGCTGTATTTAATCAATGACGTTAGCCGGCGTAAGCCGCCGGCGCTGTCTGGTGTGCGTTAAAAAAAACGACGTACACCAGGCAGCGCCGGCGTAGGGGGAAAATGGCGTATGGGCGTCCACAAATGGTGCAAGTCAGGCTGAGGCAAAAAAATCGCCTCAACCCGATTTGCGCCTTTTTTTTACGACGCCCATCCCCCATTGAAATGACTCCTGTTTTAGCAAAGACAGGAGTCATGCCCCCTTGCCCAATGGCCATGCCCAGGGGACTTCTGTCCCCTGGGCATGGTCATTGGGCATAGTGGCATATAGGGGGGCACAAATCAGGCCCCCCTATGCCACAAAAAAAAATTTAAAAAAATACTTACCTGGACTTACCTTAATGTCCCTGGGGTGGGTCCCTCCATCCTTGGGTGTCCTCCTGGGGTGGGCAAGGGTGACAGGGGGTGTCCCTGGGGTCAGGGGAGGGCACCTCTGGGCTCATTCTGAGCCCACAGGTCCCTTAACGCCTGCCCTGACCCAGGCGCTAAAATCCGGCGCTAATGCGGGTTTTTTAGACCCGCCCACTCCCGGGCGTCATTTTTGCCCGGGAGTATAAATACGACGGATATGCATCGGAGTCATTTTTTAAGACGGGAACGCCTACCTTGCATATCATTAACGCAAGATAGGTGTTCACGCAAAAAAATGACGCTAACTCCATGAACTTTGGCGCTAGACGCGTCTAACGCCAAAGTATAAATATGGAGTTAGTTTTGCGTCGAATTTGCGTCGAATTTGCGTCGAAAAAAACGACGCAAATTCGGCGCAAACGGAGTATAAATATGCCCCTGGGTACCTAGGGTTCTTGATGAACCTGCATGCCCTATATATCCCCACAACCAGAAGAGTCGAGCAGATGTAACGGCATATTGCTTTAAAAAATCTGACTTTGCAGGAAAAAAGTTATGAGTAAACCGTGGAGAAAAATGGCTGTTTTCTTACCTCAATTTCAATATCGTTTCATTTCAGCTGTTATTTTCTGTAGGAAACCCTTGTAGGATCTAAACAAGTTACCCCTTGCTGAATTCAGAATTTTGTCTACTTTTCAGAAATGTTTAGCATTCCGGGATCCAGAATTGGTTTCACACCCATTTCTGCCACTAACTGGAAGGAGGCTGAAAGCACAAAAAATCAGAAAAATGTGGTATATCCCAGTAAAATGCCAAAATTGTGTTGAAAAATTGGGTTTTCTAATTCAAGTCTGCCTGCTCCTGAAAGCTGGGAAGATGGTGATTTTAGCACTGCAAACCCTTTGTTGCTGCCATTTTCAGGGAAAAAATCCACAAGCCTTCTTCTGCAGCTCTTTTTTCCCTTTTTTTTTTTTAAAAAAAGACATTTTTACTGTATTTTGGCTAATTTCTTGGTCTCCTTCAGGGGAACCCACAAACTCTGGGTACCTCCAGAATCCGTTGGATGTTGGAAAAAAAGGACGCAAATTTGGGTAGCTTATGTGGACAAAAAGCTATGAGGGCCTAAGCGCGAACTGCCCCAAATAGCAAAAAAAAGGCCTGGCAGCTGAGGGGGAAAAGCCCTGGCAGCGAAGGGGTTAAAGGCAAAAGATTATTGATATTTCCAAGCCCCTCACCCCCACCGACTCAGACCTTGCGCAGCATAACATGTCCAAAATATAAGTTATATTTGGGAGCATATCTTGCTGTTTCCCACACCCAAAGCAACCAATGAAAAAACATGCCTATAAATCTTAAGGCTATAAAGCCAGAGGTACTAAATAATGTTGCAATCGTTCACAATTCATTGCATGTGCAACAGCAAAATGACAATTACCCTTGTACAAATACTATTTTATGAGTCATATACATTTTTCTGAATTGTAAAATGGGTTTTGCAACATATCCAATCATAATTGGAAGGGGCCTGAAAGGGGCATTCCTTTCAAATTGTGACTCAATATGGCATGGGTCTATGGTTTGCAACTACAATTTCGATTGCAAATCACTGACAAGTAGCCAGCTCCTCAAAGGAGGTGGTAAGTGATTTGCAAAGGGGAATGGGATTGTTTTGGAAGTCTTTGGCGGAGGAGGAATTGATCAATTGCACTGGTGCATCCTCTCCCTAATGTTTTCCCAAACAGGAGTCTTTTTTATTTATATATTTCTCTTGTGGCAGTACCAGTTCCCCTAAGGGAATCGGACTGCTTCAAAAAAATAAAATGTTTTTCATTTGATATTGCAAACACAGGGTTGGTGGTCTGCTGTCCCTTGCAGGTCACAAGCCCTGTGCTTGTGCCCACTGGCAAAAGGGCTGCAAATTGTGATCTGCCTAATTAAAATTCAGTAAGCAGATCATTTTGTGACCCTCCTGCAAATGGTGATTTTGCAAAACTGATCTAATTGTACACAGGTCAGTTCAGAAAATCAGAGCTGATTCACAAAAAGTAGAGCACAATTGGCAACCACTTTTTACAAACAGACACTTATTATATTAAGCCCAGATTTGGAGAGCAGCCTCTGTTTTTTCATGGTTCCGCAGATTCTGTCTACTCACAGTAGTAAATAAACATTAAATCACACTTGAATTTAAGACGAATGTCTTGCCACTGATAGTCCTTCAAAATTACCAGACAGTTGAATTATAAATATTAGAAGGGTGTGCCATGCACTAACCCTGGTTTGAACTTAGGACACTATCATTTCTGTCCCAGAAAATTCAGAAAAAACATGATCAATATGATGTAGAAAAGGAGAAGAAGGTAAAATGCAGATTAGACAAAGTCACAAACGTTGCATCAATTAAATCAGGCAAAGCTTTCTGGACCTTGCACAATTTTGTCAAGGCAAAGGTTCCCCATTTATGCCCCTTACAACTGGTCTATATTTAGGCTGCAGTAACGTCTCCCAAGCCAGCTGGATCATCCTGCTGCTGCTGGCAAATGGTTTCAAAGGGATCCTATTTATGTCGGACCATACGGCAAGTGACAGGGATAAAGACATATGCTCAGGGTAGATCTGTACACCTCTGTACTGTACATAGAGGGGTTAGAGTAGCTTTGAAATTGGAAACTTCTGGCAAGGAAAAGTTAATTAAAGCTTTAGGGGATGGTGTGAGGGGTGGAGCAAAAGGCTCAGCACCTGCCAGGATGGGTGGATCCTCTGTCAGCAGAAGCCTTTGAAACCAATCCACTGATTGCCACACACAGTACCTTGCGGCAGCCAGCATGATATCTCATCACTGTACAGCCAGTTTAAGTGTACACAGTCTAAAAATGGGAAGGTAAAGGTAACTTTAGTGGATTTTGTTTCCACAATAGCAAACTCTTTAAAAAATGTTCACTCTTAACCTGTTTCATTCAGGGGCCTGACACAGACCTTCTGCTTCAAGACCAATGAATGTATGTGAGATAAGAGAACACCCGGGCTTCTCGTCACATTCTGCAATGGAGCTCCATCATTTTAAGTTATGCCTCTGGTTTCATCTGAAAACTTTTTAGCAGGTTTCTGCCAAACCCATTGTCAAGAGGGTGTAATCAGATAAATTGGCACTAATGGAAAACAAGAGATTGGTATAACATTTGCAAAACCTAGTGAATAAATAAATTAGGAACACTCTTAAGAAATGAGTGATATATTCAAGATGAACTGTCAAGATTTATTAATATACTTCTAATCTTTGCATAGGTGGAACACAAAATGCCTAACATCAACATTCTATAACAAGCATTTCTTTGAAAAACATGAATATTGGAGAGGGAATGCCTGTCAACCGATATGTTGCTACTGAGGTCTCTTAGGTCACCACAGAGGTGTATGATATCCTTACCATCTTTTGTGGCTATTATGAGAGGAGTAAGTCATTCAAAACATTTCAATTATTCCGATAACGTTTTGGTTTTCCAGGGAATCTAATTCCCCTTGAAGTGGTTCTACCATGAGAACTGGTACTGGACAGGGTTCAAGTATGACAAGGTCAGCATCAGATGTTAAAATGATTTAGTGAACAAAGGCCCTCATTACAACATTGGTGGTAAATCCCGCTTACTGCCGTGCAGAAGACCGCCAACACACCACCGCGGAATTCCGCTACAGCTATTACGACCCACAGCTCGGAATCCGCCAAAATCCAGACACCCACACAAGTCCGCCACACCAAAGGTCAGTGACAAACTGGCGATGCCAAAACCTCCACCATCACGCCAACAGGAATACGCCCAGACTATCAAGACCCACGAATCCACGAGGCGGTCTTTCAACTGCGGTAAACCATTGGCGGTACACACCGCTGCGCTCAAAATACACCACATTTACAACACACAACCACATTGGACAATTCCAAATACACACACCTGATACACATACACACACCACTCCCACACACCCAATCCAATATAAAACACACACCCACATCACCCACAAACCCTTACAACCAGAATTTCGACAGAAGGCCACAGAGAGACACCACCATCAACAAACTAGCATCCACAGGCACTCAACACCATCACTCACACAACATACACGCACCTCACACAACACACACAAACACATCCCCTCACACATCACAACACACACCATCTCACACATCACCCACACCACCCCATGGCACCGCAAAGACACCCCAGGTTTTCTGAGGAGGAGCTCATGGTCATGGTGGAGGAAATCATCCGGGTAGAGCCATAGCTATTCGGATCACAGGTGCAGCACACCTCCATAGCTAGGAAGATGGAGCTATGGCGCAGAATCGTGGACAGGGTCAATGCAGTGGGACAGCATCCAAGAACACGGGATGACATCAGGAAGAGGTGGAACGACCTACGGGGGAAGGTGCGTTCCGTGGTCTCAAGACACCATATTGCAGTTCAGAGGACTGGCGGCGGACCCCCTCCTCCTCCCCCACAATTAACAACATGGGAATAGCAGGTATTGGCTATACTGCATCCTAAGGGCCTCACAGGAGTAGCAGGAGGAATGGACTCTGGTAAGTCAAATCTTTAACTACCATATCCCCCACTCTACCTGCATGCTATCACATACCCCCACCTGCGACCTCACCCCCATCACTCCAACTTGTCACATATGTCCCATTATCACAAACCACACATCCCAACACCAAGCCCTGCATGCAACAACAAAGCATGGACACCCATCACCAAAGCATGTCCACTACACATACCCACACAGACCCCAAAACAATTATCACACAAGATCCTACACAAGAATGTAAGCACTGGGGTACAGGGTCACCCACCCATTGCACACCTTGGCACACACAGATGCAATAATCATGCCTTTACACCCCTGCAGGACCCCTACCCAACGTCACCGGACAGGAGGTTCCACCCCCCTACAGAAGAGGCCCACAGTGATGACAGCAGCTCTGTCCAACTGGATCTAGATGACCAGCCCGGCCCATCTGGGACCTCGGGACAGTCGGTTCCCCTGACACAGTCACAGGCCACCACAGAGCCTCCCCCCTCAGGAAACACCAGCACAGCACCTACCCAGCGGGCCCATACCTCTGTCCCCAGGACACGTCAAGCAGCAGTGTGTCTACCACTACAGGGAACCCAGGCAAACCCACCACCCCAAGAACAGCAGGGACCTGGGGGCAGTGGCAGAGGGCACACGGTTCAGGGGACAGAGGCACAGGAAAACAGGGTAACTGGGAGGTCTGCTGTGCGATGGGGAGGACAGGCCCAGGGAACCCACTCTCCACGACACCCTCTCCAACATCATGGGTGCGTACCATCATTCCCAGGAGACGATGGCAACGGAGGAACAGTATTTGGGGTTCAGAGAGGAACTCAGGTCCATCAACACCACCCTGGGCACCATTGTAGGGGTGCTGAAGGATCTTGTGAACACCAGGAGGGACACTGTGGCACAACAAGGGGCCCCTGACACTAGCCTGGACGATGAACTGCCCACCACCTCTGCCGGCGCTAGTGGACAGGAGGCACCGCCACAGGACCACGACACCAGCACCCCACCCCCTGCAGATGGAGAACCATCCCGCAAGCGGTCCCTGAGATCCAGGACAAAGACAGAGAACAATGCCAAGACCCCCGCCAAGAAATGAGACCAACCTGAATGTCATCCTTCTGTCTCACTTTGACAACCTGTCCATCCTTAAACTGCCCTAGCTCCACTTCCTATGCCCCTATGGACAATGCACCTGTGAGACTAACCTACACCGTTGAGGTAGGCGGTCAAAGACCGTGGCACAATCCTGCATTGGTTAACATTGGGCCCTATGGGTTCCCGGAGCCAATGACGATGTACGCCGGTGGTGACGGTACGCACCGCCGCGGATGTGACCGCCATTTTCTGTCTGTTTACTCACGTGATACCTGATCTTCAACAGGAGAGGACCTACACTGTAAGTGCTGCTATGACCTCAGTCTGGAAGCGACAATGGCTCATGTGTCTGGGGAAAGGGCCCCTGCCTTCACTTCGGAGGAGTTGGATAAACTAGTGGATGGGGTCCTCCCCCAGTACACGCTACTCTACGGTCCTCCAGACAAACAGGTGAGTACACTGGGAGCATGCTGTATGGGCAATGCCTGTTTGGGGTGGTGTGGATGGAAGATACGGGGGGGAGATGAGGCCTGCATGATCGGACGGTGAGTGTATGTGCGTCAGGGCAAGGGTAGGAACGTGGGACAATGACTGTGACGGTCCGGATGGTTAAAGTTTTACATTTTCCCTTGTACTATTCCTCTAGGTCAGCGCCCACCAGAAGAAGGATATTTGGCGTGCCATCACCAAGGACTTCCGGACCCTGGGGTGTCCATCACAGACGGAGCACCCACTGCCGTAAAAGATGGGAGGACATTTGCCGCTGGAGCAAGAAGACGGCGGAGGCCCAGCTGGGTATGTCCTCCCAACGTGGGAGGGGTGCCCGTCGCACCATGACCCCCCAGATTTTCCAGATCCTGGTGGTGGCGTATCTAGAGATGGATGGGCGCTTGAGGGCATCACAGCAGCCACAAGGGGGTGAGTACCGTCATATCCATCTGACTCCGTGCGCATTGGAGGTGTCTGGGTGGGGGAGCTGGGCAGTGGGTTCCCCTAGGCTAGGGCAAGCTTTGTAGGCAAAGACCCTTTGTGAGGCAGGCTAAGTGGCACTCCATCCCCACCAGTGGTAAGAGCCATCTACACCTAGTCAGGCTCCTGTGACTACCATGTGAGCAGCAATTGGGCTTAGGCCTTGTACCACCTGGGCATGTGAATAATCTAGGAACTATAAGTGCATGGCATAGTGCAGAGGGCTGCTGTGTCTGTAGTGTCCGCCGACGGTAGTGGTATTGTATGCACTCAACATGTCTTTCTTCTTTCTTCCCCCCCTTTTTGTGGTCTCCCTGTTCTTGTGTGCATTAGCATCATCAGGCGGAGGAGCAGTGCCACCAGAGCAGGAGGGAGCTGCATCCCACATGGCCCTGGAGGGCGAGACAACGGAGTCTGAAGTCACCAGTGGGACGGAGGGCAAGGGGGGCTCCACGGCGGGGACAGGAGCTGAGACCAGCGACACAAACTCTTCCTCTGATGGGAGCTCCCTTGCGGTGGCGGGCCCTTCTGTGCCCACTGCATCTACAGGTACAGCCGCCACCCCCCCACCAGCACCGCCCCCCCAGCAGCCCCTCAGCGTGAGTCCCGTGGCCGCTCACCCAGGAAGGTGGGCATCTCCTTCGCCCCAGGCACCTCAGCCCCTGTCCCAGTCAGCCCTGCTGCTCTCAGTGAGGAGGCTGTTGCCCTCCTGAGATCCCTCACTGTTGGGCAGTCTACCATTCTGAAAGCCATCCAGGGTGTAGAGAGGCAGTTGCAACAGACAAATGCATACCTGGAGGGCATTCATTCTGGCCAGGCAGCCCAACAGCGAGCATTTCAGGCTCTGGCCTCAGCACTGATGGCAGCTATTGTCCCTGTGTCCAGCCTCCCCCCTCCAACTTCCTCCACCCAGACCCAATCCCCAGTACCTCAGCCTATCCCAAGCACACCATCAGACCAGCATGCACACACCTCAAAACACAAGGGTGGCTCTGGCAAACATAAGCACCACACATCCCACAAGCACTCACACAAGCATCATACCCATGCACACATACCAACATCCACTGCCTCCAATGCGTCCCCCTCCTCCACGTCTCCCTCCTCCCTCCCTGTCACGTCTCCACTCACACCTGCATGCACTACATCTTCAGCCACTACCTCCATCACCAGCACGCCCATCACCACACACCGCTCATGTTCACTCACCACCCCACTACCATTCTCACATCCCCTGTGTCCTCTCCCAGTGTGTCTGTGAGCCCTCCTCCCAAAGTACATAAATGCAGACACACACCCACTCAACAGCCATCCACCTCACAACATCCTCCAGCCCATGCATATTCACCCAAACTCAGCAGACGTACACCTCCCACAACCACTACCTCTTCCTCCACTCCCAAACCCCCTCCATCTACCCATCCCAGTGTGTCAAAAAAGCTTTTCCTCTCAAATGTTGACCTCTTCCCTACACCTCCCCCCACGTCCTTCCCCTAGGGCCCGCCTTTCCAGGTCCCAACCCAGCACCTCAGCCACCACATCACCGGGCACAGTGGTGCCAGCAATATCCAGATTCTGGAGTGCGCCAAGCAACAGGGCTTCCATTGTCCTAAGGAGCGCGTCCAAGGACATTCCCCCACCTCCAAAATAAAAGAAGTTGCCCACATCCCGGAGGGAGAAGGCCAAAACACCTGCCACCAAGGGCTCAGCCAAGACAATAGTTGTGAGTGGCAAGACAGCTGTGCCACTATCCAAGGTGGGGAAGGGCCTGAAAAAGAAAGGGAAGTCAACGTCGCACCAACCTGCACTGCGGACAAGACCGCCACTGACACCGCCACATGCACCGTCGCCACTGACACCGCCACCAGCACCCCAGATACTGAGCCCTTCACCAGCACCGCAGACACTGTGCCCTTCAGCAGCACCGCAGTCAGTGAGCCCGCCGCCAGCACCGTGGTCAGTGAGCCTGCCACCAGCACCGCCTCTACTCACATCGCAGCCAGCACCGCACTCTGTGAGCCTGCCACCAGCACCGCCGCTACTGACACCTCCGCCAGTACGGCAGTCAGTGAGCCAGACACCAGCACAGCAGTCAGTGAGCCAGCCACCTGCATGGCAGTCAGTGAGGCCGCCACCAGCACCGCCGGCCCAATGACCGCCGCAAGCACCGCCGCCCCAATGACCGCCACAAGCACCGCCAGCACCACACGACATCCTGAGTCTGTGGCACCACCGCAGACATGGCTGCCATCCCCAGTGGTAATTCGGACGAGGCTGGTGGTCAGTTCCAGGGGCCTAGGCAGCTTCGATGTTGCCCCACCGTCAGTGGAGTGTCACATCCACTACCTGAGTCCTTGGCAGGATGAAGCACTCTGGGCACAAAGCCACCTCCAGAACCAGTGGAGATTCACATCCACTACCTGAGTCCTTGGCAGGATGAAGCACTCTGGGCGCAAAGCCCTCTCCAGAACCAGTGGAGAGTTACATCCACTACCTGAGTCCTTGGCAGGATGAAGCACTATGGCCACAAAGCCCCCTCCAGAACCAGTGGAGAAAGGCATCCACTACCTGAGTCCTTGGCAGGATGAAGCACTCTGGGCACTAAGCCCCCTCCAGAACAAGTGGAGAAAGGCATCCACTACCTCAGTTCTTGGCAGGATGAAGCATTCTGGGCACTAAGCCCCCTCCAGGACCAGTGGAGAAAGGCATCCACTACCTTAGTCCTTGGCAGGATGAAGCAGGATACAGCAGTAGGCAAACCACCCACTGGAGAGACTTGAGAGACTGTGGCTTTGCACTCCCCAGGATGCAGCAGTGGGCAACCCACCCACTGGAGAGACTTGAGAGACTGTGGCTTTGCACTCCCCAGGATAAAGCAGTGGGCAAACCACCCACTGGGGAGACTTGAGAGACTGTGGCTTTGCACTCCCCAGGATACATCAATGGGCATGGAGCCCCCTCGTGGAGCTGGCTTTGTGCACTCATCCAGCTGAGGTGCCCCCCCTTCCCTTCCCCCTGAGGTGCCCATTTTATTTCGATCTGATGCCCCTGCAGTGTTCTCTCCATTTCGATTGAGTGTGGGCCTCGCCCATGCATTTTGGGTCCAGTGGTCCACGGACTATATAGGAGCAGTACCTGGACTTCAATTCTTGGTGTACATATTTGTTTATAGTGTATATACATTTTGGACTAATGGATGTTTATTGATTACAATGGTTACAATCAATTCCTTTTGTTCTTGTGTTCTTCCAGGGGGGGTTTGGGGGGTGTAAATTTAATGTTAATGTTTAATGTTTAATGTTGTTGTTTGTGAGGGTGGGGGTGTTGCATGTTGCGTGTGTGTGTCACTCTCTTTTCCCTTCCCTGTGTTGTAGGTGCAGTGCTCACAGTGGTTATCGCCGCTGACGGTCGTGCTCCTGGTAGAGGAGCAGGAAGACTATCGCAGGGAGTATTTGAAGTTCAGGCTCCATGGCGTCCTGGTTTCTCGTGGGGTGTGTAGAGGTGAGTGTTTCCCCTTCCAAGTCCTGTTGCTGCCGTGTTTTTGTTCATGTTGAATCCGCCCCGGAAAAGGTGGCGGATTGGCCTGTCATAATAGTGTGGGCAGTACATTGTCTTCCGTCTGTCTGTTGGCAGTGACCGCCATGCATTTTGTTTGTACCACCGTGGCAGTCGGAGTGTTAAAGTGGCTGTCTATGTTGGCGGTTTCCGCCATGGTCATAGTTCAATTTTTTTTTCCGAAGGCCTGTTGGCGGTTTTACCGCCGCTTTAACACCGACCACCAGGGTTGTAATGAGGGCCAAAGTTTTTCAATAAAACTAATTTGTATGTGAACACTTCTTGAAACTCCTCACATATATCTCCTCCCGCTATGGATCAGTCAACTAACAATACCTGTTCACTACTGGGATAAAGTTTGATAGCCATGTATTTTTTATGATTCCATCCTAATAAGTATGAGGTCCATTTGGACATATATTTTTTTCCTATTGTATGCCAATCTTTAAAGTAACTTTGATCTTACCATCCAACAGAATAGGATCGCTGTGGTACACTTCTTTGTGAAAATCAGGGCTTTCAAATGTATATCCTTTCCCTGCTGGCTTGTCATCAGAATTGTTTCTACCAATGAACATTTATGGAGAACATGAATCAGTGAAAACTTTAAAAGGAATCCCATCCACATTAATGTCACATATTAGGTATGTGCCCTTATTTGTGTTATCAGTCTTATCAATCTTGAACAAAAGTTTACATTTTTCTTCCATGTCTTCTGGTCTGACGTCATGGCTTTCCCTCTTTTCTGGGCTTTTGCAAACTTTGGCGAAGTGACCTCTCTTATTACATTTCTTGCATACAACCACTCTTTAGGACAATTGAGATTACTTGCTGAGTGATTGCTTGCCACATGTGAAATATTTAATTTTAACTGAGGGTAATTGAGGTTTGAATCCATGTACATTTCTTATTTTACAAACTTCATCATACTCAATAACACTATTAATACCATTGGTAACCTTGAGGGACTCACTCTGTGGCTTAATTGCTTTTACGCAAATGGCAGTGTATTCAATGTTTTTGGCAACATTTATAGCTTCCATCAATTCAGGACTAAGGGCTAATAATCTCTCTTACACTTTAGAATTACTGATGCATCTAATTATTTGAGTGATGATGCTCCAGCACACTATTTCATGAAAAAATGTATTCAAATTAGGTGTGTACATTTATTAAAGACTGACTTAAGATCATACCTGTCATTAATAATTGTCAGACAAAAAATACTTGTGAGAAACAAATGTATCACTATGTAAACACAGAAAGTGGTAGAGCAACTAGAAATACTGAGACTTTCAGTGAAGGAGGCTGAATTCACAACCTGAAGCACTGTTCTGAATAGGCAGGGGCAACCCTTGTAGGCATTGTGGGCCCACAATCTTGTACAAGGCTGAATTCACAGAGGGTGGTACAGTCCTCAGTGTAAAATCTGAGAAGGGATGCGGTGTAGAGGGAAAGAAAGTTGCTAGACCATTCAGAATTTAGGAGGGTCAGCCTAACAGTGATAAGATCTCTGATGGAGGTGAGGCTGTTAGTGAGAGGTGGTGCAGTGTCAAAGATGTGTCCCACGTCTGCTGGAGGAAGATCCCACCATCATCAATGTCTGTGAGGGAGGTGTTGCACAGGTGCATAAGACAAAGGCAGGAGACAGGGCAGTGGCCGTGAAAAACATCATGTCTGTTAGAAGGGGGGCCAACAGATGCTAAGATCTCTGAGCCCTGCTTCACCCCATAAGGTGTTGGGGAGGTCCGTTGATGGGAATAACCGCATGGGTAGATACTCTTTATGTTGTGGAATGACTAACAGAGGAACCCAGTGAGCCCACGTCTCTACAATGGCAGACACAACAGAAATACCTATTCATGCAAGACAGATGTAGATACAGATCTCAGTCAGTAGGGCCACATTGCCAATGGGGTAAGGCACCCATGAAGTTTGTGCCGCTCTGACTGGAAAACAACTTACCAAGACCAGTAGACATGGGTGGAAGTGCTGTCTATCCTCCTTGTGAAGATCCCTATCCTTGGGGCCAATATAAAGAAATGAGTGAATCATTCAAGACAAGGAGAGGAGATGTAGTGCTGCACTTCCAATCTCTGCTCAGGTGGAACACAAAATGCCTCACACTAACATTCTGTAAAGATTGTTTCTAAGAATAAACTGTAATAGGAAAACAAAGGTGGGATTGAAGGATGAAAAGAAGGGAACAACATGTCAATAAGTGAAGACCAATAACAGCAGGAAATATTATTTTCCTTGGAACTGATTGAAAAATAGTCTACTTTGTACCTATTGGTAGTGGATGGAGTGAGGTCATATCATTGCAGTAAGGTGTGGGACATCAAAGGTGAGTGGTGCAATGAGTTAAATTGATTTGTGAATAGAAACAAGGCAAGGGTGAACTGATGAGAACTGAACTTAAATATGTGTATTAGCAGTAAACAGCAAAGCCTCCTTACAATCAAAAAAACATAATTTTGCCTGCTGCACTTAATTAACCATGTGGCATAATTAGGAGACACCTGTGCTGCCAGAGCATCACTTTTTTTGGAGCTTCGGTGGCACAAGCCTCTCAACTATATCTATGAGGCCACGCAAACCACTTTACATGACTATGAATGGCCTTATAGATATCGATGAAGGCAAAGCAGCTCGAGTCGCTGCGTTGCCTTACTCTGTGACAGGGAGGCATTCCATTGGCAAGGGTGCATGCATTGGTGCTAGGCAGCCAATTTCCCGATAGCATAGGGGTAAGGACAGGAATGCACCATATTGCTTAAATATAGTGCATTCCTGCCATTTCATATTGGCATAGGGAAGCGCAGCAAAAAGACTTACGGCACTTCCCTACGCTAATTCTCCATAAATAATCAGCCAAATGCTAATTGCAGGGCCCTTCACTAGATAAGCTGGAGCCAGTGCTAACCTACAACCTCTCTTCACTTCCAACTGCATTAGCTTTACGAATGAATACATTGATAGCAAAGGCTTTTAGGAACATCTTATTGCTTTCATCGCATTTGGCTCAGAGGCAGGTCGGGCTCAAGTTTGTTTTTTGTAACTTAATTATGGTAAGGAAAGTGGCCTTCATCAAATGAATGCATGAAATAAAAGCTTCAAAACAAAATATATCAAGTCATTATATCTGGAAGTAAATTTCAGCTAGCTCCCAGGCCAGGGTTAATTATTGGGTACACTTTCTTTCTGATTCAGTATATCACTGGCAGGCCTTGATGAGCCATAAATCTTTTTAAGAAAGTGGCTAATTCCATACTAAACAAAGCTTTGTATCTTGAAGACAAAACTCGTTTAGCGTTTTCACTGTTTCTAAAAAAAACAAAGCGGTTCCCCCTTTACAGTTTTGGGTGTTTGCCTTCAAGTGACTGCGCACGGCCATGGGAACAAGCACTCATAGTGAAGTCATGCTGTTTTTGAGACTACCATCAAGGGTCAACCGGGTACATTTTATAGAGCTGTCTGAAATTTAATGGTAAGAGAATTTGGGGGTTATTCTAAGTTTGGAGGAGTGTTAATCCGTCTCAAAAGTGACGGTAAAGTGACGGATATACCACCAGCCGTATTACGAGTTCCATAGGATATAATGGACTCGTAATACGGCTGGTGGTAAATCCGTCACTTTTCCGTCACTTTTGGGACGGATTAACACCTCCTCCAAAGTTAGAATAACCCCCTTTGTCTGCTAAAATCATCGTTTAATGCTCTGCACATAAAATCCTGCAGGTAGGCCATGTTAAAAAGCATGAACTGTACTAACATTAAACTCACTTGTCGGTTCATTAAATGGCTTAATGATAGTTGAAAAGTGCAAAAACTGATAGAAAGCAGTTAACCTTTTAATCATGCCTTCGGTATTTGATCTATTGTATGGCACAATTGAAGCGTATTGTAAGGTTCAGGGCCCTGGCAGCGCTTGCTCTCGTTCGTTCATTTTTGCACATGCGCTTTTGTTACGAAATTGCAGTTTGCTGACTGGATGTATGCTGTATTTTGTGGCTTGAATATTAACGTGGGAGTCCCAGTTTGGAATTTTTGGTACACATTTCTTAAGGTCATTTTCATCATACTAGTATGTGTTGTACAAGGGAGGCAAATAAGTCTTGCTTTTAATTGACCAACTGCATTTTCTGATCTTATGCTTTTTGCTACGTTCCTAATAGCATGATCTTGAAATTACATGAATAATTTTGCACATATACTTTGGGAATGTAGGGCCTGATTTAGAGTTCGGCGGGCAGGTTACTCCATCACAAACGTGACGGATATCTCGTCCACTGTATTATGATTTCCCCAGGATATAATGGAATCATAATACGGGAAAGGGATATCAGTCACGTTTTGTGACGGAGTAACTCCATCTGCCACATTCTAAATAAGGCCTTTAGCTCTGGAAATATTATATGTTAGCTCAGTTCTATAGACCAATCTACCAAATTTGAAGTAATATACATCATACAACTTTGTAATGCATATTCTTTACCTTAATGTATTCAGTTGACTTACCACTACTGATAATCCATCTTAATCAGTTGTACATATACGTTTTATGAAGTTATTGCTTATTGCATGATTCTTAAGATGTATGCATGCGTTTTGTGATCTCATTGCTTATTGTAGAACTTTTAACGAATCAAACAATAAATAGATGTAATCATTAGTTCGGTAAAGAGGTGAAAGAGAAGCAAATAGAGAATATAAAATCTGATTGGAACTCAGATGGGTGCAATTTAGGAACTGTAAATAGAGCATCAACGAGATAAATCAAAAATAATAACTAGATTGGGGACTTTAGAGGGTGAAGGCAAAGAGGAAGAAGTAAAGGAGAGAGTGTGGAAGAAGGCAGATAAAGGTTTGTGATGCAGGAAAACACAATGCTTATAGCATAGCTGGTATTGTGAATGCCTTAAATTATAGCTTTAGATTTGACAAGATAGGACCAAAGAAGTGATAATAGATAAAAAAGGAGTCATTCGCAAGGAAAAGATAGGAATCAACTAGAGTTAGAATGTATTGTAGAATTCATTGAAATCATTAAAGAAGCATGGACCCACCATAAAGTGCAAACATCACAACCCATAAAAGTTAACAATGTTCCACAATCATTTGGTTAGTGACTATGAACATGCATTTCACTAACATTTGTATGAGGAAAAATGTAAACATACCAGACCTGATGGATATTTGTGTTAATGCCCCAGGGGTAAGCTATAATTGAGCTAGCAGCAATTTAAGAGAGTGAAGTGGTTTAATCCGAAGGTGTTGTTGCTTCACTTGGGATGCATGTTTTAGGTTGCTTTTTGGGGACTGGTGTAGAGAGAGCATGTGAGGTTTACAGTGGTGGCTCGCTGCGCTCTGAAGGGGTGGAGCGGGTGTGGCATGCAAGGAGGGGAGGGGGACATTATTATCTTTCCCTCATCACTACAGGGAGGCAACCTGCCCCTTGGCCAATCCTGACGCTGCTCAGAGCAGCATTAGGATTGGCTGGGGGCAGCCATCCTTGGAGCCTGTGCTTGCTCTATCCAGCCTGGCAACACAGTGCTGGGCTGGAGAGAGCCATAGCGAAGGAGCCGCCATTGGAGGTTTATCAAAGGGGGCCTTGTTATGTTTCAATGGGTTTGTCATGCAGTCGCGTGCTGCAGAATGTTATGTATTTCAGCAATGCAGCCTCGCGCTGAGAATGTTTAGGGGTATTCTAGAAGGAGACCTCAGCAGTTGCGGAGAGTCTCTCTCCCAGTCGGACTCCAAATAAACTATTTCCTACTACCTGAGCTGTGCCTCGAAAATTACCTCACTCGCGACGATCTTTATGACCGGGAGGAGAGATGGTAATTCCTGGTTGACGTGGACGCTGCCAAGGCCGGTTTTCCTACGTTTCCGGCACTTCTTATCCGGTGGCTGTAGCAGTTCCTTGCGCCTATTGAAGAGCCTGCCTTTCGTCTGTCTGTCTGTGTTTTTTTTTTTTTGTTTCTTTTAACCCCTTCGCTGCCAGGCCTTTTCCCCCTCCTGTGCCGAGCCTTTTTTTGGCTATTTGGAGCAGTTCGCGCTTAGGCCCTCATAACTTTTTGTTCACGTAAGCTACCCACGCCAAATTTGCGTCCTTTTTTTCCAACATCCTAGGGATTCTAGAGGTACCCAGACTTTGTGGGTTCCCCAGAAGGAGGCCAAGAAATTAGCCAAAAAACAGTGAAAATTTCATTTTTTTAAAAAAAATTGGAAAAATGGGCTGCAGAAGAAGGCTTGTGGTTTTTTCCCTGAAAAGGGCATCAACAAAGGGTTTGCGGTGATAAAATCACCAGCTTCCCAGCTTTCAGGAACAGGCAGACTTGAATCAGAAAACCCAATTTTTCAACCCAATTTTGGCATTTTACTGGGACATACCCCATTTTTACGATTTTTTGTGCTTTCAGCCTCCTTCCAGTCAGTGACAGAAATGGGCATGAAACCAATGCTGGACCCATAAACCGCAACATTTCTGAAAAGTAGACAAAATTCTGAATTCAGCAAGGGGTAATTTGTGTAGATCCTACAAGGGTTTCCTACAGAAAATAACAACTGAAAAAGAAAAATATTGAAATTGAGGTGAAAAAAACATCAATTTTTCTCTAAGTTTTACTCTGTAACTTTCTCCTGCAATGTCAGATTTTCGAAAGCAATATACCGTTACGTCTGCTGGACTCTTCTGGTTGCGGGGATATATAGGGCTTGTAGGTTCATCAAGAACTCTAGGTACCCAGAGCCAATAAATGACCTGCACCCTGCAGTGGGTTTTCATTCTATGCCGGGTATACAGCAATTCATTTGCTGAAATATAAAGAGTAAAAAATAGCTATCAAGAAAACCTTTGTATTTCCAAAATGGGCACAAGATAAGGTGTTGAGAAGCAGTGGTTATTTGCACATCTCTGAATTCCGGGGTGCCCATACTAGCATGTGAATTACAGGGCATTTCTCAAATAGACGTCTTTTTTACACACTGTCTTACATTTGGAAGGGAAAAATGTAGAGAAAGACAAGGGGCAATAACACTTGTTTTGCTATTCTATGTTCCCCCAAGTCTCCCGATAAAAATGATACCTCACTTGTGTGGGTAGGCCTAGCGCCCGCGACAGGAAACGCCCCAAAGCGCAACGTGGACACATCACAGAAAACAGACCTGTTTTTAGCAAAGTGCCTACCTGTAGATTTTGGCCTCTAGCTCAGCCGCCACCTAGGGAAACCTACCAAACCTGTGCATTTCTGAAAACTAGAGACCTAGGGGAATCCAAGATGGGGTGATTTGTGTGGCTCGGACCAGGTTCTGTTACCCAGAATCCTTTGCAAACCTCAAAATTTGGCTAAAAAAACACATGTTCCCCACATTTCTGTGGCAGAAAGTTCTGGAATCTGAGAGGAGCCACAAATTTCCTTCCACCCAGCGTTCCCCCACGTCTCCCGATAAAAATGATACCTCACTTGTGTGGGTAGGCCTAGCGCCCGCGACAGGAAACGCCCCAAAGCGCAATGTGGACACATCACAGAAAACAGACCTGTTTTTAGCAAAGTGCCTACCTGTAGATTTTGGCCTCTAGCTCAGCCGCCACCTAGGGAAACATACCAAACCTGTGCATTTCTGAAAACTAGAGACCTAGGGGAATCCAAGATGGGGTGATTTGTGTGGCTCGGACCAGGTTCTGTTACCCAGAATCCTTTGCAAACCTCAAAATTTGGCTAAAAAAACACATGTTCCTCACATTTCTGTGGCAGAAAGTTCTGGAATCTGAGAGGAGCCACAAATTTCCTTCCACCCAGCGTTCCCCCACGTCTCCCCATAAAAATGATACCTCACTTGTGTGGGTAGGCCTAGCGCCCGCGAAAGGAAACGCCCCAAAGCACAACGTGGACACATCACAAAAAACAGACCTGATTTTAACAAAGTGCCTACCTGTAGATTTTGGCCTCTAGCTCAGCCGCCACCTAGGGAAACCTACCAAACCTGTGCATTTCTGAAAACTAGAGACCTAGGGGAATCCAAGATGGGGTGATTTGTGTGGCTCGGAAAAGGTTCTGTTACCCAGAATCCTTTGCAAACCTCAAAATTGGCAAAAAAAACACATGTTCCTCACATTTCTGTGGCAGAAAGTTCTGGAATCTGAGAGGAGCCACAAATTTCCTTCCACCCAGCGTTCCCCCACGTCTCCCGATAAAAATGATACCTCACTTGTGTGGGTAGGCCTAGCTCCCGCGACAGGAAACGCCCCAAAGCGCAATGTGGACACATCACAGAAAACAGACCTGTTTTTAGCAAAGTGCCTACCTGTAGATTTTGGCCTCTAGCTCAGCCGCCACCTAGGGAAACCTACCAAACCTGTGCAGTTCTGAAAACTGGAGACCTAGGGGAATCCAAGATGGGGTGATTTGTGTGGCTCGGACCAGGTTCTGTTACCCAGAATCCTTTGCAAACCTCAAAATTTGGCTAAAAAAACACATGTTCCTCACATTTCTGTGGCAGAAAGTTCTGGAATCTGAGAGGAGCCACAAATGTCCTTCCCCCCAGCGTTCCCCCACGTCTCCCGATAAAAATGATACCTCACTTGTGTGTGTAGCCCTAGCGCCCGCGACAGGAAACGCCCCAAAGCGCAACGTGGACACATCACAGAAAACAGACCTGTTTTTAGCAAAGTGCCTACCTGTAGATTTTGGCCTCTAGCTCAGCCGCCACCTAGGGAAACCTACCAAACCTGTGCATTTCTGAAAACTAGAGACCTAGGGGAATCCAAGATGGGGTGATTTGTGTGGCTCGGACCAGGTTATGTTACCCAGAATCCTTTGCAAACCTCAAAATTTGGCTAAAAAAACACATGTTCCTCACATTTCTGTGGCAGAAAGTTCTGGAATCTGAGAGGAGCCACAAATTTCCTTGCACCCAGCGTTCCCCCAAGTTTCCCGATAAAAATGATACCTCACTTGCGTGGGTAGGCCTAGCGCCCGCGACAGGAAACGCCCCAAAGCGCAACGTGGACACCACCAAAATTTTGGAAGAAAACAGAGGTGTTTTTTGCGAAGTGACTACCTGTAGATTTTGGCCTCTAGCTCAGCCGGCACCTAGGGAAACCTACCAAACCTGTACATTTCTGAAAACTAGAGACCTAGGGGAATCCAAGGAGGGGTGACTGGCGGGGCTCGGACCAGGTTCTGTTACCCAGAATCCTTTGCAAAGCTCAAAAATTGGCTTAAAAAAACACATGTTCCTCACATTTCTGTGGCAGAAAGTTCTGGAATCTGGGAGGAGCCACAAATTTCCTTCCACCCAGCGTTCCCCCAAGTCTCCCGATAAAAATGATACCTCACTTGCGTTGGTAGGCCTAGCGCCCGCGACAGGAAACGCCCCAAAGCGCAACATGGAGACCACCAAAATTTTGGAAGAAAACAAAGGTGTTTTTTGCGAAGTGACTACCTGTAGATTTTGGCCTCTAGCTCAGCCGGCACCTAGGGAAACCTACCAAACCTGTACATTTCTGAAAACTAGAGACCTAGGGGAATCCAAGGAGGGGTGACTGGCGGGGCTCGGACCAGGTTCTGTTACCCAGAATCCTTTGCAAAGCTCAAAATTTGGCTAAAAAAACACATGTTCCTCACATTTCTGTGGCAGAAAGTTCTGGAATCTGAGAGGAGCCACAAATTTCCTTCCACCCAGCATTCCCCCACGTCTCCCGATAAAAATGATACCTCACTTGTGTGGGTAGGCCTAGCGCCCGCGACAGGAAACGCCCCAAAGCGCAACGTGGACACATCACAGAAAATAGACCTGTTTTTAGCAAAGTGCCTACCTGTAGATTTTGGCCTCTAGCTCAGCCGCCACCTAGGGAAACCTACCAAACCTGTGCATTTCTGAAAACTAGAGACCTAGGGGAATCCAAGATGGGGTGATTTGTGTGGCTCGGACCAGGTTCTGTTACCCAGAATCCTTTGCAAACCCCAAAATTTGGCTAAAAAAACACATGTTCCTCACATTTCTGTGGCATAAAGTTCTGGAATCTGAGAGGGGCCACAAATTTCCTTCCACCCAGCGTTCCCCCACGTCTCCCGATAAAAATGATACCTCACTTGTGTGGGTAGGCCTAGCGCCCGCGACAGGAAACGCCCCAAAGCGCAGCGTGGACACATCACATTTTTTCATTGAAAACAGTGCCTACCTGTAGTTTTTGGCCTGTAGCTCAGCCAGCACCTAGGGAAACCTACCAAACCTGTGCATTTCTGAAAACTAGAGACCTAGGGGAATCCAAGATGGGGTGACTTGAGGGGCTCTGACCAGGTTCTGTTACCCAGAATCCTTTCCAAACCTCAAATTTTGGCTAAAAAAAACGCATTTTTCACACATTTCGGTGACAGAAAGTTCTGGAATCTGAGTGGAGCCACAAATTTCCTTCCACCCAGCGTTCCCCCAAGTATCCCGATAAAAATGATACCTCACTTGTGTGGGTGGGCCAGGTGCCTCCAACAGAATAAGGCCCAAAACTTGTAGAGATACAGGGGATAGTACTGCAAGTTTATAAGGACATATTCTTTTATACATCATTAGACTGACTCTGCTTTGGGGACCCACATACGTGAGGTGTCATTTTATTTGGGAGACTGAGGGGAACACTGGGGAGTAGGAATTTTGTGCTGGAGTGGTGATCGTACGAAGAAAAGTCAGGAAAATATGCTTTTTTTAAGCACATTTTGAGGTTTGCAGAGGAGTCTGGGTAAGAAAATGTTGGGGGATCCACGCAAGCCACTCCTCCCTGGACTCCTTGGGGTGTCTAGTTTTAAAAAATGTCTGGGTTTGGTAGGTTTCCCTAGATGAAGGCCGCACACAGGACCAAAAACATAGGTGCCCTCTCCCCCCCCAAACACAGGTAGTTTTGTAATATATCGTTTTGATGTGCCCACATACGTCCGTGATGTGCCAAACACTAAAATTTTGAAAAGAAACACACTTAGGTTATGTGAAAAAGACCCCTCACCCACCAACCAAGTTGGTGGCATGCTTCATCATCGGGGTCCCACCTGAGGCACCTAGCGTGTCATAGGTGTGCTGCGACGCCTGATTACAGCGGAGCAGGTTTGGTCATTTTTACCACACATACTGGTTGGATTTGGCACGAGGGTGAGTGATGGTTCAGTGGATCAAATTTTACTAACAAGAGCTTTCACAAAAATGAAAAGCACTGTTAGTAACTGAAAGGCAAAAAACTGAACCAATGACTCACAGCTCGTGAGCTGTAAAGCCGCGACAAGGCACCAACCGCTTTACAGTCCATTCACACAACTTTCATACATGACACACACAAGGCCATTCACACCGCCAGCCACGGGCCCAGCACATTACAACACTCACATCGACAGACAGCGCCACTCAAGGGCCCATCACTTACATACGCCCACATGCCTGATACAACAATCACACCAGCTGATGGGAGTGTGTGGACTGGTGTTTGGCTGGCAGTGTGTTGCAGTAGCCAACATCAAGTCAATATGTACAGTCTCAGCCAAGCCCCACTCCACACACAATGGCATCATATTTTATTTTTATTTTTTAAACAGAGGAACCCCTAACTAAGTAGAAAGAATTACAAAAAAACAAACACAAAAGCTCTAACTAAGAACATGACAGAAATGCTAACCATGAAACTAAACACATGAAAATACAAAACAGACATGAGTTTACACTCATGGTTGTTCCCAGAAATTCTTCTGGGTGTGGTAATTCTTAAAACAAGCACCGACACACAGCCCAGGCTTTGAAGGACAATCTGGGCAGTACATTCGAGACTCCCTCCGGATACCTTTTCGAAAACACACTCTACATTTCTTAGCTGGAAAGTCTTTTTTGGGTGTGGGAGGAATGTGCTCAGCAAAGTGGCGATCTTTCAATCTAGCCACATCCTCCACCACTGCTTCTCTAGGAACTCTGGCCTGTTCCACCACAATAAGGCTCTCTATCACTGACTCCTGAAATTTCACAAATGTCATCTTTGAGTCTGGAGACCTATCCCTAAACACAATAAAAGCATTGAAGGTTGCTAAGTGGAAGAGGTGAAGTGCTAACTTCTTATACCAAACATAAGACTTACGAATAGCAGTATAAGGTTCCAACCTCTGGTCAACTCTATCTACACCTCCCATGTGCTTATTATAATCTAAAATGCACACAGGTTTGCGCACTTCAGCAACCTGGCCCCAAACAGTCACAGGGGAAGTACTCTCATCATGGATGGTACTTAGCATGTAGACATCCCTCTTGTCTGAAAATTTCAAAGCTAGCAGCTCCTCGTTCCGCAAGGCACAGCACTGTCCCCTCTCACGTTTTTTAAAGACAAGCTCCCTTGGATAGCCTTTCCGGTTAGAACGGATTGTGCCACAAGCAACTGTGTCCACTCTAAACAATTCCTTGAACAACTGCACACCAGTGTAGAAGTTATCTACATACAAATGGTGACCTTTGTTGAACAGTCGTCTACCAAGATCCCACACAATTTTCTCAGTAACTCCAAAAGTGGGAGGACAACCAGGGGGGTCAATATTGGAATCCCTACCAGTGTACACACGGAAACTATACACATATCCTGTCCTACTTTCAGACAGCATATACAATTTAATTCCATATCGTGCCCTTTTGCTAGGAATGTACTGCCTAAAAACCAAACGACCCTTGAAGAGGACCAAAGACTCGTCCACACTTATCTCTTTGCCTGGAACATAGACCTCCGAAAACCGATCTACAAAATGATCAAGGACAGGCCTAATCTTAAAAAGACGGTCAGAATCTGGGTGATCTCGTGGCAAGGCTAATGCATTGTCAACAAAATGCAGCATCCTAAGAAGAAGCAAATACCGATTACGACTCATGGTAGCTGGAAATATAGCTGTTGCCATCAAGGGACTAGTAGACCAATAAGAAGCCAGTGACGGCTTCCTTATCAACCCCATCAAAAAAGTCAAACCCAAAAACTTTTTTATCTCCTCCAAATTTGTGGGAATCCACTGGGCAGCTCTAGAGTGTGGCCTAAGTCTAGCAGCGTTGTCCCTCAAATGCTGCTCCGCATACAAATTAGTCTGCTCAACAATCTCTTCCAAAAACACATCATCCATGAATAACTCAAAGAAATTGATAGGCATAAAGTTCTCTGTATTGGTGTTACACCCCGGGAGACCAGTAAAGGCAGGCAACTCTGGCTGCTCCATGTTAGGGGCAACCCAGACATCAGGTCTTCTAACGGGAAACCTTTCAGCCCCAGGTTGCTGCACTATTGGCACATCAATGTCCTCCTCTAAAACAGAACCTTCATCTGCACTGAGTGTGGCTTCATCATCAGAAGATTCCCCTCCAACAGAAACATCACTGCCAGAATCTCTGACTTCCTCCTCTGCCTCAGATGCAGAGTCCGTCTCATAGTCATGATCAGACTGTGACTCAAAAAGCATACCAACCACCTGCTGAGCGGTCATACTGCGGCTAGCCATGATCTCTCCTGCTAAAATTAACTGGACAAATTCACCACCAACAACCAGCACTGTGTAAGACAAGTAACAAAGTGTAGCTTTGTTAGTAAGAGTTACAAACTCAAAAACTATACCGCTCACTTGCCTGAAAAAGCTTGATTCACCAGCAACTACACAGCAATCACCAATGATATCCCACTAAAAAGAAAGAAAGAAAGGCAAATTAGAAATAAGACAAAACAAATATCATTGTGCACAAACCTAAGGACAATTTCACACACAATCCTGCATTTAGTACACCCCCTACAAACATGTCATTCATGCATGGCAACAATACTCCTTTGGAGTAAATTGTTGTTACTTACCTAAAACATGCAACTGTGCAAACTGCAGGTCAACCACCGCCAAAACCGCAAGGAGCCACAGCAAATAAAGCAAAAGCTTTGAACTAGAACAAAAAGGAGGAAAACATTTTTTATCACAAATGCAAAGACTTCTTCAGTTGACAAACACCCCACCATCAAACATTTTAGAAATTGGTGCCTAAGTGGATTCTGCCATAGGGGCAGATGGGCCTACTAAAAAAATAGGCCTGTCTGCCCCAAGGAAGCCAAAAAATACCTTTAGTACTGTGTCCCCATGGAGAGCGACCCTTGCCAAAGGGGACAGCCCTCAAACAAAAAAAAACAAAAAATACACACACAACACTATCCCTGGTGCCTAAGTGGCTTCTGCCCCCTTGGGGGCAGGTGGGCCTAAGAAAATAGGCCCATCTGCCCCCAGGGGGTGTAGAAATGGCCAACAGGTCAATGCCCCCCTTGGGGGGGCGCCCCGTGACCAAGGGGACGCCCCCCCACAAAAATAAACAAATAAAAAAAAATCCCTGGCGTTCTAGTGGTTTCTGCCCCCCTTGGGGGCAGATCAGCCTAAAAATAATAGGCTGATCTGTCTCCAAGGGGTGCAGAAATGGCCTGGGTACATGTGCCCCCAAAGTGGGGGGCGACCCTTGCCCAAGCCCCCCCCATCCACTAACACACACACACACTATCCCAGGTGTCTACGTGGCTTCTGCCCCCCTTGGGGGCAGGTGGGTCTAGAAAAATAGGCCCATCTGCCCCCAGGGGGGGCAGAAATGGCCAACTGGTCAATGCCCCCCTTGGTGGGGCGCCCCGTGCCCAAGGGGACGCCCCCCCACAAAAATAAACACATAAAAAAAAATCCCTGGCGTTCTAGTGGTTTCTGCCCCCCTTGGGGGCAGATCAGCCTAAAAATAATAGGCTGATCTGTCTCCAAGGGGTGCAGAAATGGCCTGGGTACATATGCCCCCAAAGTTGGGGGCGACCCTTGCCCAAGCCCCCCCCCATCCACTAACACACACACACACACACACTATCCCTGGTGTCTACGTGGCTTCTGCCCCCTTGGGGGCAGGTGGGTCTAGAAAAATAGGCCCATCTGCCCCCAGGGGGGGCAGAAATGGCCAACAGGTCAATGCCCCCCTTGGGAGGGCGCCCCGTGCCCAAGGGGACGCCCACCCACAAAAATAAACACATAAAAAAAAATCCCTGGCGTTCTAGTGGTTTCTGCCCCCCTTGGGGGCAGATCAGCCTAAAAATAATAGGCTGATCTGTCTCCAAGGGGTGCAGAAATGGCCTGGGTACATGTGCCCCCAAAGTGGGGGGCGACCCTTGCCCAAGCCCCCCCCCCATCCACTAACACACACACACACACACACTATCCCTGGTGTCTACGTGGCTTCTGCCCCCCTTGGGGGCAGGTGGGTCTAGAAAAATAGGCCCATCTGCCCCCAGGGGGGGCAGAAATGGCCAACAGGTCAATGTCCCCCTTGGGGGGGTGCCCCGTGCCCAAGGGGACGCCCCCCCCACAAAAATAAACACATAAAAAAACATCCCTGGCGTTCTAGTGGTTTCTGCCCCCCTTGGGGGCAGATCAGCCTAAAAATAATAGGCTGATCTGCCCTCAAGGGGGGCAGAAATGGCCCTAAAAGACATGCCCCCCAAAGGGGAGCGACCCTTGCCCAAGGGGGCGCCCCCCCCATCCACTACACACACAATCCCTGGTGCCTAAGTGGCTTCTGCCCCCCTTGGGGGCAGATGGACCTAAAAAAAATAGGCCGATTTGCCCCCAAGGGGGGCAGAAAAGGCCAACAGTTCTCTGCCCCCTTGGGGGGGGCGCCCCTTGCCCAAGGGGGCACCCCCCCACATAAATACACATAAAAATAAAAAACCCTGGTGATCTAGTGTTTTCTGCCCCCCTTGGGGGCAGATCTGGCTAAAAAGAAGCCAATCTGCCCTCAAGGGGGGCAGAAATGGCCCTAAAGGACATGCCCCCCACAGGGGAGCGACCCTTGCCCATGGGGGCACCCCCCCATTCACTACACACACAATCCCTGGTGCCTAAGTGGCTTCTGCCCCCCTGGGGGGCAGATGGACCTAAAAAAAATAGGCCGATCTGCCCCCAAGGGGGGCAGAAAAGGCCAACAGTTCTCTGCCCCCTTGGGGGGGGCGTCCCTTGCCCAAGGGGGCACCCCCCCCAACATAAATGCACAGAAAATACAAATCCCTGGTGATCCAGTGGTTTCTGCCCCCCTTGGGGGCAGATCCGCCTAAAAAGTAGGCCAATCTGCCCCCAAGGGGGGCAGAAATGGCCGTAACTAATTGCCCCCACAAGGGGAGCGACCCTTGCCCAAGGGGCAGCTCCCCGCAAACAAGAAACAGTGAAGAACAAAAAAAAAAAAATCCCTGGTGTCTAGTGGGCATTCCTGCTGCCCGATCGCAATGCGATCGGGCAGCAGGAATGCTCAAAGAGACACCGGGTGAAAGGAAAAGCCTTTCCTTTCCCCCGGTGCCTCTTTAGCCCAAACCCCCCACCCACCGGGAAGAGGAACTCACCTCTTCTCCGTTCGCCGCACAGGAAGCAAATGGCTTCCTGTGCGGCGAAATCCCCATAATGAAGTCAGCGCGCGATCGCGCGCTGACGTCATTATGGGGGGTTGGGGGGGTCAGGGGTGGAAGGGGAAGGGCTTCCCCTTCCATCCCTGACTTTGGGGGGGTGGGGGGAAGCACACAGAGGGAGCGAGAGCGCTCCCTCTGGGCTGTGTGGCGAGGACGTAGTGGTTACGTCCTCGGCACAGCAGCACTGTGCCGCAGGACGTAACCACTACGTCTGCGGCACAGAAGGGGTTAAAGGAAAAGTAAAAATAAAAAGCAGGAAAAAAGGGGAGGTAACCGAAAACGCTGTGATGGATTGACACACAGCGTCATCGCGCTCATGCTAGTTGCTTAGCAATGAGGTACACGGAAGACTTGCAGAGCGCTCTCGCTCTCAAACAAGTTGCCTAGCAACGGCCATACTCAGTGAGCTCTTCCTGAGGAATACAAGCTTGTTATGAGTTTTGGTTGCTTGGCAACGATCGCATACAGCGATCATTTTCAGGAACACTAAGTTACCTCTCTGCTTTCAGTGTAGAACTTTTGTTTGAATTCCTGCAGTTTTCAGCTGATTTCTGCTACACTAAGGCCACAAATCATCTGATATTTTAAAGGTATGCGTGTTAGTCACTTGGCACCACTTTATTAGTGTGATTCTTGCTCTTCGGTTGCTCTGGTTACCTTGCTCATTATTTTGTTTGATTTTTTATTTTCTTAATCTTGGGCATGATAGAAGGTTTTGTAGCGCTGTTTTTTGTTTTTTAACAGTCCTGGTGAACCTATTACGCCCTGGGAAGACTGGAAGGAAGGCTTTAAAGCTTCTGTCCTGGCTGTGGGAGTTGACATCTTTACAGCATCTAGGAAATTAGCCATGCTAAAACATTGTTTTGGAGCAGAGGGAAGGCGCATATTAAAGCATTTGCCAGATCCAGAAGGTAAGGATGATCAGGACAATGACGAGTATGAAATCACGATGGAACAATTGGATGCCAGCTTTGGAAAGAAAACAAATGTAGTAGTGGAACGATTTAAATTTCTTAGGAGAAGCCAATTGCCAGGTGAATCGGTTGAAAGTCATGTGGCCGGTTTAAGAGCGTTAGCATCTACATGTAACTATAAAAGTTTTCAAGACGAAATGCTGAGAGACCAGTTGGTTTTAAAAGTAAATGACAAGAAGATACAGGAGAAGGTATTAGATACAGAGGACTTAACACTACAGAAGGCCATGGACATAATAAAGAGAGTGCAAATAACAAATGAGGGTTTGAAGGAGTTGTCTACTTCTACTGGAACTGTGAATTCTGTCAATGTGGACTGTTCTAAATTTAAGAAGATGGACCAACACAGCACTTCTTCAAAATCGGATGGAAAAAATGACTTGATTTGTTTTAAATGTGAGCTTAAGGGGCACATTGCAACTGATGCATGTTGTCCTGGGATTGGTCAAGTGTGCAGAGGATGTAAATCCATGGGAGATTTTGCTAGGGTATGCAAGGGGAGACAGATGGGTGCAAAGAAGAATAAAAGGATAATCAATTGGGTAGGGAGTGATAACGATGAGGTAGCTGGTCAACACTTTACATTGCAAGTGGTAGATATTAGGGCCCATATTTATACTTTTTGACGCAAAACTGCGCCGGCGCAGTTTTGCGTCAAAAATATTACCGCCGTCTAACGCCATTTTGGTGCGCTGTGCGGGCGTCAAATTTATACTTTGACGCACGGCGGCGCAAACCACAGGTGGGAGTCATTATTTTTGACGCACACCGCAGCGTCAAGTCATAAAGCAAAACGACGTTAACGCGGCAGAAATGACTGTGGGCCGATTTACGACCCCGCAAACTGGATATGTGCCGTTTTTTGACGCAATAGCATAAATAAAAAAACGTGAATACTGCCATTTCACCAGAGGAGAGCCAAAATGGATCCCAGATGCCACAACAGACCCCAGGAAGATGACAACAGACCAGGAACCAGCCAGGAGGACCCACACAAGAACCAGGAAACTTATAAGAAGAAAAGAAAGTGTCGCCTCAGTGCAGAGGAGCAGGAAATTCTCGTTAAAGAGGTGACGGAACACCAGCACCAACTGTTTGTCACCTCAAAGTTGCCAATTAGTAGGAGAGAGGCTATATGGCAACAAATTGTCGACAAGATTAACAGTGTGGCAGAAGTACCAGAACAGTCATCGAGTGCAAGAAACGCTGGCATGACTGCAAGCGAAGGACCAAGGAAAAGCTGGCCAGGAACAGGAAGGCAGCACTGCAGACTGGAGGGGGGAGTCCAGCACACCAGGAGGCCCTGGACCACATGGAGGAGATGGTCGCAGCCGTCATCCCTGAGGAGATCGTCACAGGGATTCAAGGACAGGACAGCGCAGACTACCAGGAGACAACGCACATGCAGGGTAAGTCGCATGGGGAATTAAAATGCAATAATGTCAACGGTGAGCGGGGGGGATACCGACCACAAAATGCATGGAAGTCATCATATACATGGAGTGGCATGGGTAAAGGGGCATGGCATGGGGGCATGGTGTGCACAAACAGAATCTGGGGCACACCATTACACTACACCAACAACAGTCCCATGGGGGCAGGCTGTCATGCCAACAATGGAGCAAATGGAAAGCCACGCCAGGAGGGAAGGGCACAACGTCAAACTGACATCCCGGCACACGTCAGCCACCATACCCCCTACATTAACTAGGGCCCTCTTAACAACCTCTAGCCATACCGACAACTGGAATGTAACTGCGACAACAGTTGCCACTACTACCTCCGCTCTGTGTGCAGCTCAAGTAGCCAATGTCAGTAACCTACCCGTGGATCATACACTCCTAAAATAGGGGGTGAGGATGACAACTTCAACAATCCCCAGAAACAAGACAAAGGCCCCAGTACTGTCAAATGTTAATGCCCATAGTTGTCGCAAACATCAGCCAATGTAAACAACAATAGGAGCTACACAGCACTAAGGACACACCCATGCTGCATATGTCAGGGTCCATCCTGTGCCTGGGTAACAATGCAACATCCCAAATGTCATACTGCTCAGACAACAGCATTGAGGAGGGGACACTTGTAACTGGTCACTGAAATACACCTGCACAGTCAGAGGAAGAAATAGGACACTGATACGAATATCAGGGCAATCCAATGTAACACACATTCCCCAACATCAGCAGTACACATTACCAATGCCAACATCCATATTATGTCATAACATTGCTATGCATAGGATATGCCACATGTCAAATACATTTAAGTGGATGTGAAAGATCAGAGATTGGGGCAGGTCAAGATTGTTCAGTGTGCTGCCATGGCCATCAGAACACCCACAGCCAGTGAAAGGTCTCACCATGAGAATGGATGTAGACGGAGGCTTGAGTAGGACAAGAAGGTGGCAATTCTCTATTTAGCCTAAACCAACACCTAGAGGTGATGATGCTGACAAGTCTAATAACTCAATAGCATACATGTGACATGCAGGTGGGCCATAGGCCTGGAAGAATGCCCATCTGAAGGACTGGAGCAATGAACACAAAACAAGATCACAAAGTGAATTCATCACAAGGCAGGCATGTCACATCAAAATTGCCACAACACAGACACACTAATTGTGCCCTGTTTCATTGCAGAGGAAGATGGATCTCCTGCGGATATGCCTGTCCCAGATTACCCTGATGACATGGATGACGAGCTGATAAACATTCCCCAAGAGACTATCCAAAAGGTCCTTGAAACCCTCCAGACCCCACCTTCAGTCACAAGGAGGAGCAAAGAACAAGCAGCCATCGCAGAGGATCCACCCACCACCCCAATTGTAAGACCTGCCAGCTCTAATACAGCTGAGGACTCAGACGACACTGGCACCAGCTTTGAGAGAACTGTAGTTGGAGTACAGCAGGAGCTGGCCAAGGAGGTGCGGGTGGGGATGCAAACTATGGCAGCCAGCCTAGAGGGGGTGCGTTCGTGCATGATGTCATCTGCAGATCAGGCAGCAGCTATGCAAGCCCTAACATCTATCTTGCAGGAACTGCAGAAAACCCAGAAGGAAATCAGCACAGCTGTAATACAGTTGACCCAACACCTACAACAGCAATCCTGTCAACGCGTGCACGAATGCAACATTGATCCCCTCAGGGCCGACCTGGCTGCCTACCATCGTGATGTGGCTGCTATTCTCAAGAACCAGCAGATACTCCTTGCTGCAGTACTGCCCTTAAGACCTTCACAGGGAGCAGCGACCGGGATGTCTGACTCCACATCTTCTAACACTGAGGTGTGTGTTGCCCCTTGACAACCAACAACAACAAGGACAGAGGAGGCAACACACACATCAGAAGAAGAAGACATGGAACAGATCACATTCACAAGGAAAAGTACCCGGAAGCACTAGTCCCTGCCACATGGCCAACTATTACCAAGGTCCTGTGCTTTGTAACTTGCCAGTCTTGCAACAACTGTACTCAAGCACTGTTCTGCAAACCACTTTATATCTTGTTACCCAGCCCAGTGGTTGTCTCTCTCCTACTCATTGGCAAATTCTGTCCCTCTGCACTGTCTGAAACATCAACCCCAGCATGTCAAAAGCATTTCGGTAAACCCTTGTGTAGGATCACATTGTAAGATGTCACCATAATGGATTCACAATCATGGACAATGTACAGATAGCACTACAGCATTTTTCAATAAATAGCAATTACACAACAAATCTGTCTCTGGGTAATGTGACATATCAACTGTGCAGTAGATAACTGAAATGTGCCTACTGTCAAATTACATAGCTTGTCAATAAAACTGTCCTGATAGTATGTAGTCAGATAAATCAGCACAGTGCCCATGATTGCATCATGTTCTGCCCTTCCTGAGGGTAAGATCTGATGAAGTGAGAAACCGTACACCATCATGCTGTGTTGGACAGAATAATGCTTCCTCAAGGAATATCTAAGTCATCAAATAGTGGCCTCAAAATGTTGTCACCATGCAATAATAGCACATATAACATTACACACTAATCTAAGCAAACACTGCAAAAACTGCATAAATGAAGGTGTCAGGCTGAACTGTGTCACAAATGACGTATGAGAGTCATGAAGACAAGAATACAAGAGTGCCAATGAGAACTTATCTTATAAGGGTGTCCTTGATCAGCACACTGCAGTCAGACCTAAAACTGTTCCCCCAATACCAAGTCTGGAAGCACTGTTTGTGACTTTGAAAACACACTTATCAACAGAAACACATTGTCATCCATATTAACTGTGATTGGTGGTTGCAACGAAGGGTGGACACTTTGCAAGGTAGCTCTGGGCTAGCTGCCAATCGTACACCTCAGGTGGGATTTGTTTGTAGCATAGGACACAAATGTAATAGTACAAAATTTATGGACACTGAATCCAAACCCAGGATCAAGTACCATTTAACACATACTGTTAAGGGTTAACCAAATATTTATTAAATGCTAATCACAGAAGAGGAAACTGAGGGAAAAATCTTACCTACCCTAATCTACCCTGACTACTCATTACCCACAACTGTCCCTAACTAACCTAAGCTACACTCACTTATCACATGTACCAAAACGTTCTAAACATCTATCCCCCTTCCCCCCTTATGAGACGGGACACATGGAGGACAACACATACTAACCTAAACACGTACTATACTATCCTAAACAAATATATATTTTTTTGTATTTTTTTTTTAAACACACAAGAATCCCAACATAGCCCCCCACCCACCCACACACCCACACACTTAATAAGTAAAAATAGAAAGAATCAGGACTCCCCAACCCCCACCCACTAATACTAACTAAACTAACAGCCTATACTAACATAACACTAACCCCCCTAAGCCCACTAACTATAAGAACAAGGAAAGATGAGGGAGGGTAGGGAATCCTTTCCATTTCAAATACAGTCTAGAGGTTGGCCCTGCGACCTCTAGACTGTAGAGGGTCCTCTTGATTGACTTAACACGCCGGTTAATGTGGCGCACATCCCGGCTCAGGTGGCTTAACTTGCGCAGCACACGGTCCATCTTCCGTTCCATGTTGTGGAAGGCTGCAGGGTCAACAGATGGAGCTGTGGCAGTCTGGGTACCGGTGGAGGAGGTCTGTGTGTGTCTGGAGCCAGGCCCAGTGGGCTGTCCTGCACCTGTAGCAATGCTAGGGTCTGGAAGTCTAGCAGATGTCGGCACAACAGTCCCAGCTGTGGGTGGGGCCACCTGGCTTGAAGTGGTGGTTGTGCTGGTGGTGGCTGTGGTGGGCAAAGTGGACCCACCCTGTGGGAAGGCTCTCCATGCCCCGGAGGCCCGTTCATGCCGATATCGCCGGGCCATTCTCCTGAACCCCGACTCCACCAGCAGGATGTTCTGGTATCTCATGGCCCGGCGCTGGAATTCACTGACCTGGTCTGGAGTCATGTTTGCAGCTGTGAAGACAAATGCAAATATTCTACATTAGTAACTGCATTGTGTGAAATGGCACAAGAAGTTAATCAGACAATACATCTACAGTTCTTGTAACAGCTCATATCACAATATAGATCATTGAATGTCCCTGAGGAAGTACATGGCAGGCCAGCCTACAAAGGTCACATCACACATAGCACATCCATAACCTACAAGATGGGTAACAACTGGCTTTGACTTGCCATCTGAGTTCTGCCAGTTATCAGCTAAGAATCATGTTGCATATCCTCTGCCAAGACCTGGGCTACAAATGTCAGTGTACGGAATGCAAGACTAAAGCCACATGGTCTGCAAGTTGTAACTGGACTTGCCAGTATAGCACCGAGTGCCATACCTGAGTGTGTATACTAGGTTCCAACCAAACAGTCACTTATTCACATGTATGTGTAACATACTGGTAGCATCAGTACTAGGTACCCCATTCACAAACCCATGCCCGTGTTTGAGGGTGGGGGGTGGATAAACAACTATCAATTTCCAACAACATGTACACCAAGGAGTGTATAGAAAACTCCACACGTGTTTGGCTCTACACACACACCACAGGTAAGGTCTATCAACAATTAGGAGCCAGCAAACCCTAGACCAATCATAGGGCCACACATGTCAGGAAATGCAGAACTTGGTACACAACATATACTTCCAGTAAGGCCTGACTTACATCAGACACAGAGTTGCAAGAACACCCATGATCATGATTTGCATGCACACCTAGGCCATTGCACTCAAGTTCCACATACTTGTAGCACTACATGTGGAAGTACATGCTGCTAGGAGGTTCTACCTACAGTTTCATAAGTACGTTGGTAAATAGGGAAACAGAAGTCTATTGGAAAGCAATTTGCTGTACCAATCTTGGAGAATGTGGGTCTGACAGGCTGACTAAATCGGAGCTGACTTCCAGTGCGACTCTTGTTGATGCAAGTGTCATCCACATGACTAACCCCAGTACTCACAGTGGGGCCTACAGGAATGGCCTACAATCCCTACATAATACTATTGGATACGCATTGGCCAACTCAAAACATGTGAGAAACTGAAATCCCACTCATGGAACAAGAGAAATGATTGCCCAACGCATCACACCTTGTTTGCGTTCAACACACACGAGTCTATAAACAGCAAACACAACACATAACAGACATATCAACACTTACTGGAGTGGTCGGGGTCCTCAAATGTTGCCACCTCTCCCACAGTGTAGGGGGCCGGTCCACCTGTAAGGCATGGAAGGAAGAAATGTGCTCCAAATCTGTGCACAGAGCAACAATTTCATAAACATATACAATGTGTAGGCTGAATAAGGAAATGGCAGCCATTCAGACATGATGATACTGCATCTGATATATCACGGCCAACTTGTACATAGCATGGATCTCCTGTGGCAGTTACACACATATCTGCACACATACATTGGCCCTCACTATCATGTGGTTGCAAACATGCCCCGTAATTGGTGAGCAGAAAAAAATATGGAGTGTAATTGTCTCATCATGTGCATCCAAGAGAGACATCCAAAGCCTGGTTTCTTGAGGACTGCATTACCAGTCAAACATGCCTTGTGGCCATGACACATTTATTACAATAGGTACAATGTACAGAGGGAGGGGCAGGGACTTTTGTAAGCCCTCCTGTTGTTACATTTGATTCAATTGATGTGGCCCAGCTATGGTGATTTGCACCAACCATGGAGATGTGAAGCCATGTGCATACCTTTGGACTGCCATCCATATTTGGAATGTGGCACAACTAACTCCAACAAACATTCTAAGATGTTAGCTGAGGGCACCTTACATCTTTTCACGATGTTTTCAAATCCAGATCTGACATGTATCCAAAAAGATAAAGGAACACAATAATCCCTAACATTCATAGTACTTCCGTGAATGCTTTCCTTCCACATTCACCAGACTCACATGAGACATATGTCTGAGCCACTTTGCTATTATCAATTGACGTGAAGGCAGCACTCATTTTCTGCATCATGTAGTTATTCAAAAGTCAGTCTAGCTATTGCGTCAACAAAGTTAGCCAATATGTTGGTACATCTTTACTTCTCTGTCAATAGTACCCTATATAGACAGAATTGGCTCCTATTTTGTTTGGTTGTCTGACACAAAGGCCGCACCAATTTACTTCATGGAAAAGTATCCTGTAAGTTTGCTGAGCACGTGCTACCTGACAGCTAGCAACTGTGATCCTTCACATAGTGCATCAATTATCCCTGTATGTTTCCCCAGCATTACACACAGTCAGCAAGTTAGCTGGCAGACATAGTACAAATCCTCTTATGTCACTACAGAGCATTTAATCCTGCACATTTACATGATTAGTACTCACCAACGGTGCCACCAATCACGATTCCCAGGTGGTCCAAGAGATCCTGCTCCCTGGTGATGAGGTCAGCCCACCTGTGCTTCAGCTGGTGGTCACTCCTCTGGCTGGCATACACACGCTGCAGGTGATGCAGCACCTTTCCCCACCGGATTCTGCGCACCTCTGTTGGATACCCCTGTATCACCCTGCCCCCTGCCTCGATCATGAGTGGCAAGAAATGGCACACAAGCCATATGAACCCCCCCAACTCCTCTTCACCCATCCTGCCAAGACGTAGCCTACCAGACATAATGGAAATGTGAAAGGGAATAGGGGTAAAAGAAATAGAAAGGGGAAAAGGGGGAAAGTAGGGGTACAAATACAGATGAAAAGTAAACTTAACCACTAAAAGAGCCCAACTATCCCCAAACTAACACTACCCACAACAGACTCCCACAAACAACAAAAACACTAGGTAAATGGACAAATGTACACAAAACACAGTAGTACAGTATACACCAACAATATTTATTTCACAAATGTACAATACAGATAGCACACAGGACAAAAAAGCACAAACTCTCAGGACACCACTCTCTACACAGCCACACAGTCTAGAAGAATCATAGACTGCAAAGTGAAAGTGAAAGTACACCGACTGTACATGATCTGTAAACATGATATCCTATTACATCACTTCCTATGAAATGTCTGCCCTTTTTCGCATTATGCGTCATTTTTTGCCCACCAATACTGTATTTGCGTCATTTTTTCTGATGCACAGGAGTGAAAATTAGCCCGCATCCAAATAATAGTACATGGCCTGTACAAAAACACGCTCTGCAGCAGTACTCAGGTTGCCAATAGGTGTCATTATCCATGGCTGGATGCCATACCCCTGATCAGCTGCAAGAGAAAATGAATGGGATCATGTTGATGTAGCTGGCCCTATTGAAATGATCTTGCATGGCAGTAGTTGTCTTGTGTTGTCTGTGACTCTTTTGTATTATAGTGTTCCTTCTTAGGCTTGTAGGATGTACCATCTGCACTGTGTTGTTTCCTTGGCTGAACGAGTGTTTGGCTGCTGACCGTTTGTCAGCAGTATGTTTTGGGATTTGCAGTACAGTGTGCCCTCCCTAGCATTGTGACTTCTGATACAGCTGTCCCTGTGTCTTCACTGGGGGTGAGATGATAGTTCCATACACAGGTTAAAATTGACAGTGTTGTTAACACATTCAAATCAATGTACCCTGGACATCCCATACATTTAGACTTATGCAATGGATTCATGTAAACGTCATTGGGACACTTACATTTTGCAAGGTGACATTTAGGCAACCCACTCCACACGTTGTGATCTTTCACGTCTTAACATTAGGCTGTGCAGTAATTTCAGATGTGTGACAGGTTCACTGCAGACCTAAGAAACATGGCTAGCGATGTCACAACATCTGTGTGTTCCTGTTCACATTTTGCTGTTGTGGTGTATGTGTTGTGTGTCCTAGAGGGTTGCTGTGCAGTGTGTATGTAAGTAGGTTTTTGTTCTTACCAACAAGTAGTCCATTGCCATACCATCCATCCTGGAAATGTTAATTGATGGTGCAGTGACGGAAGATGAAGGAGTCATGTACACTCCCAGGATATTTAGCCACGATGTTGGTGATCAATCCCTGGTGATCGACAATGGCCTGCACGTTGATGGAATGTGTGTGCTTCCTGTTGCGGTAGAGGTGTTCAGTTGCAGCAGTTGGCACAAGATGTACATGTGTGCAGTCGATTGCACCAAGGACATGTGGGAAGCCACTGATGAGGTAGAACCCCTGTTTTGTTTCCTGCTGCTTCTGCAGTGTGTTAGGGAAGCAGATGTGGCAGGGTATAAGTCCAATGATGGCATCCAGTACTTTGGGCAAAAAGGCGGAGAATGATGGTTGTGATATTCCGGCAACCAGGGCACCAGCTGTTTGAAAAGAGCCACTTGCCAGCATGTGAAGTACGGCAAGCAGCTTGGTTTCTGTTGGGATGGTGCGGGGTGTCAGCAAAGTGGGTGCCAACTGCGGTTCAATGTTGCGCAGCAGCTGCTGAATGGCCTGCCAGTTCAACCTGTACCTCTGGATGATGTTGTGTTCCCTGAGGCCATGAAGGGTTGTTCTGGGGCGGAATATCCTCTCCTGCGTTCTGCGCTGCCTTTGGGGTCTCTGCTGGTGTTGTTGTAGCTGCTGTTGTTGCTGCTGGGCTCTGCGTCTGCGTGCATGCTGGATAAGAATCACTTCCATGTCTCCCTGTTGCTGCTCTGCTGCTCTGCTGTTGCTTCTGTGTGTTCTGATTAAATACAGGTGTGTTTGCCCCATTTTAAAGCCTGCCCTGACCCAGGCGTTAATTTTTGCCGCAAATCGGGCTGTGCGTCATTTTCCGGCTCCGCCTCCCGGCCGTGCGTTATTTTTGCCCGAAAGCATAAATACGACGCACGGCCATTTCAAAATTTTTGGACGGGAATGCCTACCTTGCATATGATTAACGCAAGGCGGGTTGCCGCATCCAAAAAATGACGCACACAGTGGAATTTTGTCGTCCGCGGGCTCGGGCGTCAAAGTTTCAATACGGGGCAACGTTTGTGCAAAATTTTTGATGCACATTCGGCGCAGACACAGTATGAATATGCCCCTAGGAGTATAAGTGCAGGTGGTCTCCACTGTGGTATTAGTATCGATGGTGTGGAAATATTGGTGATGGCTGATTCAGGGGTGCAGTACACACTGATTGGGAAGGAGAACATGTCAAAATTCCCAAAGCATATAATCAAACCACCGGATGTACGTTTAGTGGCATATGGGAACAAGCCTATAGAACTAGTGGGGTACATGTAGGCCATACTGGAGTTTCAAGGGACTGCCGTATCGTCTAAAGTGTATTTTGTGGAAGTAGGTACCAATCTTTTAGGCTGGCCACAGCAGAAGGATCTTGGTATTAAAAAGGATCCAAACCATCCTGATCAAGTATTAGTAGCAGACACTGACATGAACAAAGTGGAGAATGTCAATTTCGTGGTGGAATTCCCACAAGTGTTTAGGAAGGGTCTAGGCAAACTGAAGGGATTCATGCGTAAAATCATATTGAAGCAAAATGCTGTTCCTAAAGCTCACAAACCACGTTCTGTTCCTGTGGTGTTAAGGGAACAGTTGTGACAAGAATTATCAAGGTCATGTGAGCAGGATGTGATTGAAGAGATTAAGGCATCGGAATGGTTGGCTCCAGTGGTGATTGCAAAGAAGGCTAATGAGGATATACGTTTGTGTGTGGACCTTCGAGATTTCAATGCAGCAATTTGGGTTGACAGACATCCTTTACCAAATATTGGAGAAATGTTGTCTATGGTGAAAGGGGCTAGTGTATTTTCCACATTAGATTTGTCATCTGTTTACCACCAGATAATGTTACATCCAGAGACTTGTTCATTGACGTCTTTCATCACACCAGACAAAGCTTACAGGTTTAGGCGTATGCCTTTCGGTTTGGCATCAGCTGTTTTCCAAAGAGCAAGGCATCACTTGTTGAAAGACATTCCATGTGTCACATATTTTCAGGATGACATTTTAGTGTTTGGGGGTGATCAAGTGGAGCATGATTGTACAATGAGGACGGTCCTTGGAGTTTTGAGGGAGAGTGGTTTAACAATCAGATTGGAGAAGTGTAAAATGAGTGTACCGGGGGTAGAATACCTGGGTTATTGGATAAACAAAGAAGGTATTTCTTCTAAATCTAATTTGGTGGCGTCAATTGAGGATGCTCCTGCTCCTGTCAACAGGGGTCAACTTAGATCCTTTTAGGGTCTAGCGGATTAATTTTCGAAATTCATTCCAATGTTTGTGGATAAAACTAAACGCATGAGGAAGTTATTGTGTCTGAAAGAATGTTTTGTGTGGTGCGATGAATGTGAATCAGAGTTTGGGTTGTTGAAAAGGCAAAAAGCTTCTGCTCTCAAACCTTTTGACACCAGAGATAGCACCATCATTAACACAATGTTAACTCTGTGGTGCTTGGTGCGGTGTTGTTGCAGGTTAGAGAGGGTAAGGAGGTAGCTATAGCTTATGCCTCCAGACCTTTGAGCTTGGCAGAGAAAAATTATTCAACCATTGAAAAAGAAGCCCTGGCTTGTTGGTGGGGCGTGAACTACTTCCGCAAGTATGTGTGGGGCATGGCCTTTGTAATTAGAACAGATCATTGACCATTGATTGAGGTGTTCGTAACTAAGGGTGCAGGTAGGGCTACTCCTAGGGTTACTCGATGGGTGGCAAGAATGTTGGAATACAATTATGTGTTGGAGTGAGTACCAGGAAAGAGCAATGTATTGACAGATTGCTTGTCTAGGCTTCCCGTTGAGACAGAACTGAGGGAAGAGGAAGAACCAGAAGAACTCATTGCGGTTGTTGAAATTGACGTGGGAAGGATTTCTCATGAAGAGTGGGTGAGTGAAGTACAAAAAGATGTTGTTTTACAGGATGTAATGAAATATGTTCAAAACGGTTGGCAATTAAAGGGAGATGTTTCCAGTGATGCAGAGTGTTTTCATCAAGTAAATGTAGAATTATGTGTGGAAGGGGGTGCGGTTTTAAGAGGTGAACTTTTAGTGGTTCCAGTTGTTCTGCATGAACGTGTGTTGAAGCTTGTTCACGAGGGATATTTGGGAATGAGTGCAACTAAAAGACGGATTAGATCAGAATATTGGTGGCCTGGTTTAGATAGAGATGTGGAAAATCATATTCAGGAGTGTGTTTTGTGTGCTTGGAGTGACAAGTCTCAAAAAGTGGTAAAAAAACTCTCTTGTAGAATATGATAAGTCTAATGGTCCTTGGAAGAAAATAGCTATTGACATCATGGGACCGTTTTATGTGTTGTATAAGGTTCCTAAGTACGCCTTGGTTGTTGTGGATTATTTTTCTTGGTGGCCTGTAGTAAGGTTTGTTGAGAATGTCAATGCCACATGTGTGGTGGAATTTCTGATGGATTTGTTTGACTTGGAAGGAGTTCCCAAAACTATTGTCTCTGATAACGTGGTGCAGTTTGTGTCAAACTTTATGATTGATTTTTTCAAACGTTATGACATTGAACACGTAAGAGTGTCTGTTTATTACCCACAAAGCAATGGTTTGGTGGAGAGGTGGAACAGAACTTTTAAGGACGGTCTGCAATTGGCAATGTGTAATGGAATAAATTGGCAAAAAGCAGTAAAAGATCTAATTTGGTCATACCGTACAACTCCTCATGGTGGGAAATTTCCTTTTGAGATTATGAGAAGCAGGAAACATACAGCATTATTCTGCAAAGGTGTGGAAAGGAAGAAATTAGCAAGAGAAGAGATGTTTGGTGATTTCATGGTTGGAGATATGGTTTGTGTGTTGAAAGGTGGAAAAGTCAATAAGTGTGATTCTATGTTTTCGGAGCCTTTGGAGATGGTGAAGGTGTACAAATATTCCTTGTTGTTGAGTGATGGGAATGTGTGGAATCGCGGAAAGGTTGTGAAGTTTCTGGAATGCATTAGACAAGGGAAGGTATCTGATAATGCCACTAAAAATGTCACTAAATCATTGACTATTAAGAAAGTTTACAATAGAGTGAGTGTGCGTGATAAGTCATTGTTAAGGTTTCCAAAGAAATTAGATGACTTTGTCACACAATAGGTAGTGTTTTATATCTACTCAATTTGCGTTGTTATAAGGAAAGGGGATGTGTTATGTTTGAATGGGTTTGTCATGCATCCGTGTGCTGCAGAATGTTATGTATTTTAGCAATGCAGCCTCGCGCTGAGAATGTTGAGGGTGATTCGATAAGGAGACCTCAGCAGCTGCAGAGAGTCTCCCTCCCGGTCGGACTCCAAATAAACTATTTCCTACTACCTGCGCTGTGCCTTGGAGATTACTTCAGGCCTCACTTGAACTGAGGGAGGCTTTATAAGCTGCAGCTAAAACTAAGAGGCAGGTAACTTCCGGGTCAACCAGTTAGTACGCTGCTGAGTGCATTTGTTAAAGTACTTTGAGTTAAAGTGCTTTTTGTGTACGACTTAGAGTGCCCTGTGCAGCTTTCTAAAGTGGTGTGCATGCCCAGATGGGGCCCTCCTGCCAGATTATATGGAAAGCTAGGCTACTAGGGCAATTTTCTTCTAGGGGGCAGAGTATTCAAGTCATGCCAAGGTCAGCTTTGTCCACCATTAGCCTGCTGATGACTTTATTGCTGCAGCTAATTCTAAAGGTACACCACTCCCAGGCCAGCCAAATAATGGACTGCATAGGTATGTTAAAGTGCTTTGTGTTGCGGGGCTCTTTAAAGTGCAGTTTGAAATGCTCAGAACTACCTTTTAAAAAATGGCTGGTACAGACCTAAAATCATTAGTACAAATTAAATAACAGCCAGATTTCCTAGTTGCTATACAGTGCTGTCGGTGACCACACACTGCTTTCCATTAAATAACCAAAATACGAGCTACACTAGGTGTGAGCAGAGCCCGCGGGCTCTGAAGCCACCTGAAGGGCTAAGAGGGCAACTTTTAAAAATGTTTGGAAGCAGGCTGAGAGCTGTGGGGCTTCCCCCTTTTAAACAGAGTTGCATAACTTTGTTGCAGGTCCAAATGTTTAGGGACCTCAGAATAGGTTGACCATCTGTTAAGAGTCACAGTAGTTGATAGCATCACAACATACAGAAATGGTACAGTACTGGTATGTTTTCAAGTGAAAGATTGTATTCTTTTTGTTTCAAGTTCGAGGATGTCCATGTGAGCATTGGAAAATACCATCCATAATAAGAAAAGCCCGGTCTTTACAGCTCATTTAAAACCTTTGTTGTTCTGAATTTTAGAAGATGTGACTAAGTGGTGAGTAGTTGTGCTTTATAAACTCCGATTTGATTTGGATTTTTTTGATGGAGCAGAACTGTATTTTAACCCATGTTCCCATGTATAGCGTTATGATGGCATCATCCAACAGAGATGATGGAATACCCCATTTAGTTAGTTTAGCATATAGTTTGCCTCTTCATACATTATCAAAGGCTGTGGAGAAATCGAGGAATCTGACAAATAACAATCTATTTGTCTTCGCCAGTGTTTAATATATTAAATGGGCAAGGCAGAACAGATTATCCTTGGTGTTGCCTCCCTTCTGAAATCCTGTTTGAAAGGGGAGGGTTAGCCTTTTTCCCCCTGCCTATTTTTCAAGACTGGAATGCTGGGGACAAAACATTTGTCCACTTGTTGGGTACCCACTTGAATACTGTAGCCGGCAGACCATTGGGCCCAGGTGCAGCATTTGAATTTATGAACCTGGCCACCTCCTCCTCCTGTTTCATTGTTACTTCAGGTTTATCTTGCTTTTCAGTACTACCAAGCATGGGTGGAAAAAGTTAGCAAGAGGTCAACAAATAATTTCATAATGTAAATTTCAGGGTGCAGGCCTGGCTAATGTTATCTGCTGCCATACCATTACTCCATACCCAAAAAATCATTTGGCCATTTGATTTGGTCATGGAGCTTGGCCCATCTGACTTCTTCTTTCTTTTTTTTTAAAACTGTATCAGTTTCATGTATCTCCTTTATTGTGACATTGGGAACTGATATTCAATTTCACCTTCAGGTGCCTCTATGAGTAGACCAGACTGCATAGTACTACAATGGGACTTTGCTGATTCTAGGCTCACCTTCTCTGACACCTGAAGGTGGGAAATCAGGTCTGCCCATGGTTGAAGGCTGTTGGATACCATAATTCTTTACTGGGAAAATCTACAAACTAAAAACTGCTCCAATATGGTTGTGAGCCTGTCTTGGTTCTCCATACAGCATCTGATTCACCTGATAGTTTCAAAATCCTCCTGGCAGCAAATGCAATACTGCTTTGGATGGCAAGAGCCTGGGGTGGTCAGGTTACATTTCAGCTTGGGATGTCCATTGTCCAACTGTTTAATGATGGAAAAACCTCAAATGTATTTATTTGCTGGAAGTGTACTAATGGTGTCCAAATATAGTCAACAGTGGTTATCCAACTGGATGAGAAATGAGTATAAGTTGCAGAGAAATCTGATTTAAACCTGCCATTCAGTAGGAAAAGCCCCATAGCATTCAATGCACATCCCACATCTTGTTCATGCTTATCCAGTCTTTTAAGTTGTACATGGAGAGGGATATTCTAACTTTGGTAGTCAGACTCCTGATAAATGTTGTTGGTACCAGTGTTCATTAGATTGGCATTAAAATCCCCCATAATTAACCATAAGGCTTTTGGATAGGTTGTTTTTTACTCAGTGTGGGCAGCAGGTGGGCTGATTTTTTTTTATCTTTTGCGGGGGTGTGCCTGTATATATATATATGTATATATATATATATATATATATATATATATATATATATATATATACTCTCTATCATGAGGGTACAGTGCCACTGTGTTTGGGACAATTGGCCTGGGCTAATGTGATGATAATGTAATTGCTCGTCATTCCCCACGGCAACTGTGGTCACCACAACTGAAAGAACGAATCTCACATATATCGACTCCCCCTGAGGCATGGCCACCTGCCTTTGATCTAGGTGCGGAGATTCATGATCTTGGAAGTTGGGCCAAGGGGTCAAGAATCTGACAGAGTCTTCAGAGAAAGCTATGACAACCAAACCCAATGCCCATCCACTAAGAAGATTGATGGCTACCATTGCCTACCTCCAACAACTGATCGGAAAGCAGAGGATTTTAACATGTTATCAGTGGTTTAGCCAGAACAAGGGCCAAAGGGAATGACGAAAGAACAAAGTACTGAGTATGTGAGTCTCAACGGGCAAACATGTTTTTATCTGCAGCTAGTTTATTCCAAGATTAACTTTTCAGTCAAGTAGCTGATTTAAACAGCAAGACAAATGTATTTTCAGTGGATTTGGATGCCTACCTGAACTGCATGTGTGCATACATTCGAAAATATGAATGCACAATGAGCTCCCAGCATCAATGTAACAGCCAGCCTTCAGTTAAATTTGCACTCTTTGAAAAAGAAAATTAAGTTTTAAAGCCACGTTTGAGTGCTGGCTACGGGTTCACACTCAGTGAGATTAGAGAAATAATGGTAACATTGATGAAACTGTATTTATCCATAATAATTAAACTAATCATTTTCTGCTGAGAATGTACAAGGGAAGAATTAGTTTTTGTCAATGTAACAAAAAGAATGAACCACTTATGGTATTCTCATCTGATTTGACTCTTGAAGTTCTTGCTGCCACAATAAGATCACAGGATGCAGTAAAAACAGCAGGAACCATTTTAAGAAATATCCTGAAAGTTTTACATTTTGGACTTAGTAACAAATTTTGTGATGCCACAGAGCTCTGCAAATCATGGGAATCAACAAGAATGCCTGATGTTGTCTTAATGTTTTTTTTTTTACATCATTGTTTATTATCAGCAAAGCAAAACTGTTACAAACTAAAGACCTTGAGTTTGGAGCAGAAGCCAACTACATTGATGATGGTTTTGAAGATATAAACAAAGAAGTGGAAGACAATCCCATGAACCAACACGCTCATGCTGTGCATTAAAAGACATAATGCAAAGCTAGGCAATGTTCAATACACACACTTCAAAATCAGAAAACCTGAAAAACAGGTTTGGATAGTTTTTCAAAGAATTTGAAGAAAAACAGAACTTTACAAGTACTGGGGAAATGTTTTACACATGATGGCTCTAGTGAAAAACTTGATCAGGAAGGTGAATGGGAGCTGCACATGAAGACCATGGAGCCACTGATTACTGTGTTATGTGAATTTGATTGCAAAAACTATCTGAGATATGGGAACTGGTATTTAGAAAGGTGAAAAAAGCATAACTCAATCACATAAAATTATTCCAAAGTCATTTTGTGGTGAAAGACAGTGAGGGAAGGTTCACTGCTGTGGCTCCAGATATGAAACTGATGATGCAGAGATCACAGAAAAGCTCCAAGAAAATTGTTGGTCAGACAGGTAAAAAGTGAATATGTTGCTAATTGGCAGCTAGTTTGCCATGAAGGCCTTTTCAATTTGAAATGTTTTCAGAGAGGTGACAAATTCAAAATTAGTGGACCATTGTGAACCTGTTCCTCATCACAAACGTGTGGGAAAGAGAGGGAAACATTTTAATAAACATATTGACAGGTTTATTCATTTCATGCAGCAGCAAGGAAACTCCTTTGATATGACTGAGCCTGTGCAATTACACAACTTTGTGAGCAAACAATATGTGGATAGTGATATAAAGACACATTTACTAGATGTTCTGGAACATGGATCGAAACTTTACACAGAACTGAAGCAGGAGAGATTTGTATTGAATGAGAAAAAGCTGTTTCATCCAACCAGCCACTACAAAACAGGTTACAAAAAAACAACTTTCGCAAGCACATATAGAGATGGATGTAGCAAAATAAAGGGGTGAATTTGTTAATTAAATTCTTTCCTATGATCTTCTTCCAACAAACGTATTATTTGATGGAGATGCTGCAACCAAATCAGAGAAGCTCAAACTCGTAAAAAAAACCTTTCACTTGAAAATGTTCAATTTGAAAAGGTGTCCTCATTGAAAACTGCTGTTGTTGTGTATTATATGTCACAATTACGAATGGTCAAGATTTCATCCATGCAAAACTTCGAAGAGGTAGTTCAGACTTTTCCACAGATATCAGAGTCAGTGTTCACCTGGCAAGAACTGCACATTGTCTTTGGCAATTATCTTGAACTATCTGTCAAACAATGTGAGAGAATCAGACAATTTTCTACAAGTGGAACAATTGACCTTGACTGCGTCAAACATTCAACACCTATACCTGTGCAACTTGATAAATTCTGGTCATCAATATCAAATAAGTGAGGCAAATATCTATGAGGAGTTGGTGCCTGGAGAGATATATTAAAAACTTATGGACCATATTGTTAAAAAACTTAGCAGCAAATTAGAGGAATCTGACCTTCGTGTTGTGTCACATGTTGAGGGGCTGTTCAGAATGGTTCCAATTGAGTCATTGTACTGTCAAATGACACAGATGTTGTTATTGTGCTACTTAGGTTTGTTGCAATGTTCATAAGTCAAGGATTGTCAGAGTTAAGGATACGCTATGGAACAGGCAAGAACAAACACTTAATCCTGCTTCACATTCTATACAAGAAACCTGACCGAGAGATGCCCATTGTTCAAGGCACATATTCTTATGGATGATGACACTATGAGCAAAATTGGAACAAAGCTTGGAGCTTCAACTGCTGAACCTGTGAAGTTTCTGAATAGATTTGCTGAGACAGAAGGAGAATGCAACTTCAAAGACGTAGAAACAGACCTTGTGTATGTATGGAAAACGAGTTCTGACTATTACACAATTTGATTATCTTCAGTGCAGTGAGTTCAAGAGATCAGTCCTGCTAAGTGACCTTCCACTGATGTCATATTCTGTGTGTGGACACACTAAAAGAGCATTCTAATTGATCATTAGATGTGTAAATATTTTGGATCATGCATATCTAGAGAAAGGTCCATATGAATTTGTTTGGAAAGATATTGATTGGGTGCTGACACCTACAAAACGTCAAAAAACCTCTACTCACAGAACTTACACATACATGTACTTGTAAAACCTGTGCTACAAAAAGATGTTCCTCTTCTCAAATGTTCAACATTCTGCAAATGTACCACGAGCAAATGCCAAAACAAATAAATAGAATCAACTATAAAATTCTGTGTAAAACAGGAATGATAAACATTTTTTTTCACATTCATATCATAAACATTGTTTGGTGTGCACATAAATGTAATAAAACCAATATTATTTGTTTCATTTCTATACGTGCCTTTTTCTTCCTCTATTATAGATGCCATTTTGGAAAATGGCAGAATGGGTTGCTCTGAAGAATTATTTTCTGTCTCTATAAGACTACTTGACACCCCAAAACTATGTTTTGACACAAAAATTAAGTATAGAGGTCTGAGGGTTCCTGAAATATGACATCATCAAGGCAACAAAAATGTCATCTAGAAAAAAACGCCCCTGATCAGCAATGTCTATCCAAGCTAAATTACTTCTCTAATAATCCAAAACACAAATCCAAAATGAGAATCTCTGGACAACAATTTGTTTTTGGAGGTATATCAGGGGGCCAAGATTAAATGGAAACTATTGGCACCTCACTGTCTATGTCATCCCCTGGAGCATTCTGGGATTGTTTTTCTAGGCATCATACCAGGAAGTATGCTGGGATTGCCCCCAAGAACAAACACTGCTGAATAAACACATGCTTGGCATCATATCAGGCCAGGAAGTGTTTTAATACGTGGAGTGCATACATTTTATGTTTTGCCATTTTTAACTTTAAGAAAATGAGAGTGAGAAGTGGCAATGCCCTTCCTCATCCAGCTTTTGCACATCTAGGAGGCATTTCGTCTTTCTTCATTTGAACTTTGATATTCACAAGGAGAAAGTTGAATCTTAGGCATTTGAGACTGTGTTGGTGTTTCCTTTTAACATGGCAGTCAGTCAAATTATTCAACTAAGTCCATGTTTACAGAGTCCAGGTCAACCAAATGTTAAATGGCAGCAATGGCTTAGGGCTTCAGAGAAATACATTATCGCTAATGATAAAAAGGAGTTTTCAGCTGAAAGGAAGAAAGCACTAATATTCAGCATGTTAAGAGATGCTAGCCAAGAAATATTTGACAATCTTTTAAAAACCGATCCACCTGTAGGGCAATTCATTCCATGGGATGTGTACACTGAAGCTATCAAATACCCTGAAAAATGATTTATTTAACAACCAAGCATAATGCTTGAGAAGTATTGTTTTTTTCTAGAGAAAACAATTTGCGGATGTTGACTTGGAGGAGTACATTTCCAACTATTGCATTTTGGCATCGAAATGTGAATTTGGTGAATGCATGGATACCTACCTCTGGGACCAATTCTAATTCAATTGTTATTACAAAGAAATCCAACATTGATTGTAGTTTTGGATGTCTCCAAAGGAAAACAATGGTCTTCTCTTTCATTTGTGCTATATCTTACCTTAAAAAGAAGAAACACATCATTACATCACAAAGTAGAGTGTTGTTGTGCAACAGTTGTGGGCCAACACTACATCTGGGGAATTATACCAATTGCCCTGCATTGGGGAAGAAATATAATCAGTACATGAAGATAGGACATTTACAAAATGTATGCAGGTCCCCAATGGGGAACCAATATAGTTCAGTTATTCTACTGAATGCAATGGATGATTTGGAGGATGACATAGTCAATAATTTAGTGTTGACCATTAAAAGTGAGAATGTGGTTACTTCTTACAAAGCACCTTTAGGCATAGCACTTATTAGAAATCTCTCTTTGGAGGTTGTGGTAGATACTGATTCACCAATAACTATCTTATCTGATATCACATTCTACAGTGGGAATTTTAGTAAGGAAATCTTTAAAACCATCTTAAGGCCTTCGGAGGGCAGGACATCAATATAATGTGGTATTTTCGGGATACTTTGAATCTATTAGGGCACACCAGCTCCACTGAAATATATGGTGCCATCATGGGATGGGACATCATGTGGAGGCATGATTGCAGAAAGTTGGGAATTATGTTACAACCTGGTAGTCCCATCCCCATTGTTTTGGGTGAAATGCCAGTTGCTTCTTTTGATGTTATAGGTAACAATCAATGTAATTATGTGACAAATATGTTGGACAAATATCCAGATATCTTTGAATCCAGGGATGGGTGCATAAAAGGGATAGAACATGACATTAAATTGAACCTGGGACTTTGCCTGTTAAATACAGGGTCAGGCAAGTACCACTCAGTGTCAAAGATACCCTGGAGAAACTATTGAACAAGATATACAAAGTTGGCATAATCCAGCCTAGAGAAACCTCTGAGTGGCTTGAAGCCATAGTTTTTAGAAAATGAAATCTGGAATATGGTGCTGATGCAAGATTTGTTTTCTCTTTACGAGAACATTATGGTGGATTTCCACCCTTTGCACAGGATAGAAGAAATACTGTTGGCAATTGGGGGATCTAAATTTGTTTCTATCATAAACCTCAATTCTGCTGATCATTGTGTTTCCCTAACTAAAAAATAACAAAAGATTTTACAACATTCGTAACACTTTTTGGAAATTTTAAGGGGCATATTTATACTCTGTTTGCGCCGGAATTGCGTCGTTTTTTTGACGCAATTCCGACGCAAAACAAACTCCATATTTATACTTTGGCGTTAGACGCGTCTAGCGGCAAAGTCCATGGAGTTTGCGTCATTTTTTAGCGTGGACACCTACTTTGCGATAATGATATGCAAGATAGGCGTTCCCGTTTAAAAAATTGACTCCGAGGCATGTGCGCCGTATTTACACTCCCGGGCAAAATTCACGCCCGGGAGTGGGCGGGTCAAAAAAAATGACGCACGGCCACTTTTGCGCCGTTTTTTAGCGCCTGGACAAGGCAGGCGTTAAGGGACCTGTGGGCTCGGAAGGAGCCCAGAGGTGCCCTCCCATGCCCCCAGGGACACCCCCTGTCACCCTTGCCCACCACAGGAGGACACCCAAGGCTGGAGGGACCCATCCCAGGGACATTAAGGTAAGTTCCGGTAAGTATTTTTTTTTTTTTGTGGCATAGGGGGGCCTGATTTGTGCCCCCCTACATGCCACTATGCCCAATGACCATGCCCAGGGGACAGAAGTCCCCTGGGCATGGCCATTGGGCAAGGGGGCATGACTCCTGTCTTTGCTAAGACAGGAGTCATTTCTATGGGGGTTGGGAGTCGAAAAAAATGGCGCAAATCGGGTTGAGGCGAAAAATTTGCCTCAGCCTGACTTGCCCCATTTTTTGGCGCCCAAGCTCCATATCCCCCTGCCTGGTGTACGTCGTTTTTTTCCACGCACACCAGGCAGCGCCGGCAGCTAACGTCATTGATTAAATACGGCGCCTGCATGGCGCTTCAGAATGGCGTTAGCCGGCGCTAATTTTTTTGACGCAAAACTGCGTAAGCGCAGTTTTGCGTCAAAAAGTATAAATATGGCCCTAAGTATCTGAGACTACCTTTCGGTTTGGCATCTGCCACAAGCGTGTTTCAAAAGTTCATAGACATGCTGTTTAAAGGTGTCAAAGGTGTTCAAGTCTTCCAGGATGATATTCTAGTTTACAGGAAGAGTTGGAGGAACACAACAAAAGTCTGGAATGTATCCTTGATGTTCTGAATGAAATAGGTCTGACTGTTTTGAAAGAAAAGTGCAGGTTTTTGGTAAGAGAATTTGAGTACTTGTGTCACACTATCACCATTGATGGTATTAAACCTAAAAAGGATCTCATTGATGCCATTGTCAATGCCCCACCATCCACTGAGAAACATTCATTAAGATCCTTTTTTGGGGTTGAGTACTACACTGGTATTGTGAGTGGTTATGTGTATGACTCTGTATATACTATCTCAAAGTGAGGGATAGGGTGCACAGAGTCCAAGGGTTCCCCTTAGAGGTTGATAGTGGCAAAATTAAATAAGGAACACACACTCAAAGTCTTAACTCCAGGCCAATAGTTTTTATATAGAAAAATATATTTTCTTAATTTATTTTAGAACCACAAGATTCAAGATTTGAGGTAAGTACATGAAATGCAAGGTACTTCACACAGGTAAGTATAGAACTTTGATTCAAAGCAGTAGTACACACAGTTTTAGTTAAAATGGCAATAAGCTATTAAAAAGTGGACATTGTGCAAAAATCAACAGTTCCTGGGGGAGGTTAGTTTGGTTAGGTTTCTCAGATAAATAAAGCACTTACAAAGTCAGTCTCCTGGGCATAGGCAGCCCACTGTTGGGGGTTCAAGGCAACCTCAAAGTCACCACACCAGCAACACAGGGCCGGTCAGGTGCAGAGGTCAAAGGAGGGGCCAAAACACATAGGTTCCTATGGAGAACGGGGGTGCTCCGGTTCCAGTCTGCTGGCAGGTAAGTAACCTGCATCTTCGGGGAGAAGACCAAGGGGGTTTTGTAGAGCACTGGGGGGGACACAAGCAGGCACACAAAACACACTCTCACTGGCACAGGAGCGGCCAGGTGCAGTGTGCAAAGTAGGCGTCGAGTTTGCTATAGAAAGCAATGGAGGGACCCAGTGGTCATTTAGGCGATGCAGGCAGGGCACAGGGGGGCTTCTCGGGCAAGCCACCAACTGGGCTAGAAAGAGGGCTGCATGCTGGTTGCTCCTGCACTGGAAGGTGATTCCTCTTGGTCCTGTGGGGCTGCGGGTGCAGTGCTTGGTCCAGGCGTCGAGTTCTTTGTTACCAGGCAGTCGCACTCAGGGGGAGCCTCTGGATCCTCTCTGCAGGTGTCACTATGGGAGTGCAGGGGGGTCGACTCAGGGTACTCACATCGTCGTAGTCACCTGGGAGTGCTCTCTGCGGTGTTTGCCCTCTAGAGCTCGAGCCGGGGGCGTTGAGTGCATAGTGAGAAGTCTCATGCTTACGGCGGGAAGAGAGAGTTCTTTAAAAGTTGCAAAAAAGTCGCAAAGTTGTTGCTGTTTTTGAACAGTGCCGCTGTTCTCTGGAACTTCTTGGTCACAGGGCAGTCCTCTAAGTCCTCAGAGGTCACTGGTCCCTGTCGGATGCGCCGCTGTGTAGGTTCTTTGAGTCTGGAGACAGGCCGGTAGTCAGTTGGTGTCTCCGTCGTCTCTGCGGGGCTTTCAGGTCAGCAGTCCTTCTTCTTGTTGTAGGTTGAAAGAATCTGATTTCTTGGGTTCAGGATCACCCCTAAATACTAAATTTAGGGGTGTGTTTAGGTCAGGGGGCAGTAGCCAATGGCTACTGTCCTGAAGGGTGGCAACACCCTCTTCGTGCCTATTGGGGGAATCTCCAATCTCAAGATGGAGGATTTCTAAAGGCAGGAGACACCTCAGCTCAGGGAACCTTAGGGGCTGTCCTGACTGGTGGATGGCTCCTCCTTTTTTTCCTCGTTATCTCCTCCAGCCTTGCCGCCAAAGAGGGGGCAGTGGCTGGAGGGGCGGGCATCTCCACTAGGTGGGATGCCCTGGGGTGCTGTAAAAAAAGGCATGGTGTTACAGTTCCTGCAGCGGGAGGTGAAAAGCACCTCTACCCAGTACAGGCTTTGTTTCTGGCCACAGAGTGACAAAGGCACTCACCCCATGTGGCCAGAAACTCATCTCAGTGGCAGGCTGGCACAGACCAGTCAGCCCTGCACTGAAGGATTGAGTAAAATACAGGGGGCATATTTTAAGATGCCCTCTGTGCGCATTTTTTTATAAATCCAGCACTGGTACCAGTGTGGGTTTATTATTCTGAGAAGTTTGATATCAAACTTCCCAGTATTCAGTGTAGCCATTATGGAACTGTGGAGTTCTTTTTGACAGACCATATACTTAATATGGCCACACTGTACTTACAATGTCTAAAAATAGACTTAGAAACTGTAGGGGCATTTTGCTAATGCAGCTATGCCCTCACCTGTGTTATAGTGTAAGGCCTGCTAGAAGGGCGACTTACCTATGCCACAGGCAGTATTTTGTGTGCATGGCATCCTGAGGGGGATGCCATGTCGACTTAGCCTTTTTCTCCCAACCAACACACGCAATGGCAATGTGCATGTGTTAGGTAACGGGTCCCTTAGGGTGGCACAACACATGGTGCAGCCCTTAGAGACCTTTTCTGGTCACATGGCCATTGGTACCACTGGTACCTTTTACAAGGGACTTATCTGTGTGCACTGGGTGTGCCAATTTTGGAAACAATGGTACATTTTTTTGTGAAAGAACACTGGTGCTGGGGCCTGGTTAGCAGGGTCCCAGCACACTTCTCAGTCAAGTCAGCATCAATATCAGGCAAAAGGTGGGGGGTAACTGCAACAGGGATCCATTTTCCTACATTATGCCATTAAAGTGGAACTATTAGGAGATCTTATTGTCTAAAAGGAGAAGTCTGAGTGGTCCAATGAACAAGATGAAGCATTCCAAAAGAGTCACAGTCATGATTAGATGTGCCCTGCCTATCAACATCTCTCTAGTAATGACACATATGCTGTGGTCGTAGATGCCAGCTCAGGTCATCTTGATGCTGTTTGAACACAGTCACACAACAGTTCTAAATACACTATAGCTCTCATTTTATACACTCTATAGCCACAAGGATGTTGCTACAGTACCACAGAAATAGAGACCTTAGCATGTGCCTGAGCTGTAGAGAAATTTCAAACCTGGGTGTTCATTTTGACTTAACTGATCAAAGACCCCTGATTTCTCTTGTATGGAAATGGTACTGGTATGGCACTGGTATGGCATCATCCAGACTAGTAAGGTTACTGTTAAAATTGCAGGAATACAATTTCAAAGCCAATTATAATATGAGAGGGGAAAAATTTGTAGCAGATTGTCTTTCATGGATACCAATAGGAGACATTTGTGTGGGATAACACATGTCAAAAAGATGAAGTACTGTGCGGGGTAAACAAATACGTCACTCAAGGTTGGTCACTTATTAGGAATTTGGAAAAGCACCTCATTTCTTTTCAGCAAGTTTCGGCAAAACTATCATCGGAGAATGGAATGTTAAGCAGACAAGGTTTGTTTGAGCTGCAGAGATTAGTGTGTTTTGGTCAAACTATTAAAAATTAGGTTTCTGGATGGCAGATGTATGCACCCTGACCGAGGAGGAACCACAATCTTAGTCAGGAAAAGCCACAAACACATCCTAATTTAACCTGTGCTCACCGTCTGATAGCTTGGCATAGAGTAGCAGACTTAACTTAAGAGGCAATGTGTAAAGTATTTACACCTCAAACAGTAAAACAGTGAAAACATCACACAAAAAGAAACCACATATGTTTAGAAAAACAGAGCTTCATTTAATAAACAAACAAGACCACAATGACAATAATCCAATAAACAGAACTTAAATTATGAATTTCTAAAGAATAAACTGTAGAAAAGCACTTAGGAGCAAGAAATGCCAATCAAGGATATCTGGTCACGCTGGACTGGGACAAAGGCAACAGTTTAGGCCAACTGCAAAGCAACACGGGCCAGATGCAGGGACCCACTTAGAACCACTGAACAAAGTACCTTGATAATGGTTATGTCGACATCAAGAAAGATGTGAGCTGCAGCAGAAGTGATGCATCGGTACCGATCCCGCAACAGAAGATGTATCGGTTTTCTCCATGCAAAAGTCAGCAAAGCATTGGTTCAGAGACCAATGCACTGGTCCTGAATGCGATGCATCAGTTCTGTTCCTGCAGCAGAGGATCCATTGATTCAAAGGGTGATGCCCTGGTTCTGAAGGTGATGTGCTGGTTCCAATCCATGCAAAGGTGAAGATGCACCAGTTCTGATCCCCTTTAACGAAAAGGATGCACAGTGGAGGAAGCATGTGTTTACTGAAGAAACATCTCAGGCCTCACTTCATAGAGTCAAGGACTAGAGAGGTGCCACTTGGCACGGCAGACTCACAGATTGCAGAGTCTAGGTGCAGATGCAGGAAGCTGAAAGTTTTTTATATCTCAGCAACTTCAGAAAACAGGGCACCAGTCAACTGGCCCTTGGGGACACTCTGGGCTTAGGAGTAGAGGGATACAGGTCCAGTCCTTCTCACTCCCAGACAAGATGCAGCAGGTCAGTAAAGCAAAACAGGGGTCCAGCAAAGTAGCAGTTCAGCAAAGTGACAGTCCTTGTAGCAGCACAGCAGTCCTTTTCCTGACAGATTATCCACAGGCCCAGAAATGTACTGGCCACAGACTCACTACAGGGTAGTATGGAGTTCTTTGTGTGGGGACAGTACAGAGCCCATTTAGGTGTAAGTGTGGGACCGAGCCCAGCTACTCCCTCCCTCCCATCTTGCCCAGGATGGCCAATCATGTGGTGGACAGCCCATCAAGTCACGCCTAAGCTTCTTTTTGTGTGTGGGTGTCTAGAGGAAATGCACACGGCATAGCTGTTGTCCACAGCAGCTGATTATACAGAGACAGGAAGCAGGCCGCAAATGGCTAAAGTAATAAAATGCCAGCATTCTAAAGGTGGCATTTTTAAACTTACAGTATAAAATCCGACTTCACCATAAGCTGTGATTTTAAATTGTGAGTCCAGAGTCATCAAACTTGAAAACCTTATCTCTTCTACAATGGGAATTGCACTTAAAAAATGAAATCAGGTAATCCCAATCTTATCCTAAGGGAGAGATAGGCTGATAAAGTGAAAATTGACTAGTAGTTGAGTTTTTCACTACCAGTACATTTAAAATTTAATAGTACATGTCCTGCATTTTAAATATATTACACCCTGCCCTCTGGGAGTGGTAAACTACCAAATAGGGGTGTTATGTTAGGGTTTAGTGGGAGCTCGGGATCCTTTATCAAACCAGTTGGTGTTCAAAGATGAAAAGGTGCCAACACAGGGGAAACACCCAATCCCTTAAGGTCGAAGACCAAGTACACTAAGAAAGCAAATGTGTGGCAACTCCCTCATCAATGCAAATTATCCACAAGTGTAAAACCATACGTAACCCAAATTACAATAGGGTTTAAAACAGCAAGTTATACATTAAACTAGCCATCGTATCATCAACAAAAACTTCATCATAAACGAAAAAATATAGAATTGAGTAACAATCGAAAATTAGAACAATTTGTATTGAATTTATGTTTAATGTTTTGATACAGTTCTTACAGATTAATGACAAATTCTCTGCCTGAATTTGTATTTAGGTACAATTATTACACATTAGTGAAAAAATCCTCTGTCTTAATGACAAATTCTCTGCCTGAATTTGTATTCAGGTACACCTATTACAGACTGCTGAAAAAATCTTCTGCCAATACGTGTTTCGTCAGGGAAGTCTCCTTTGAAATCCCAAACGACTTCTTCAGGGCTACAATTATTAAACACAAAACAGCAAATGATAAGAACCAAAATGCTCCAAAATGATCATCACTTGAATTGTGATAGGGGAACCCAGAAACAACCAGTGTCTCTGTCAAAGCCAAACCAGAATATTAAGTGCAGAAAAAGAAAAAATGTGATGCATGCACCACGCTATAGTGATTTTTTCATGTACTCTTATAGCAAAAGCCCTTTATAGTGATGTGTTAACTCCTAATCAATTAACATCAAACGTGGCCCCTCAAAGCCTTCAGTCTCCAGAAAAGAATCTTCAGAAAGAAAATCACCCTACACGCTGCCCAGAAATCAAATTTCTTACTGAGATGTAGAAAGAAAGAAAAACGAAACTTAACAAATACCTTTAGTTAAATCAATCTTCGAATTTTATATTTAGCCAGCTGTTATTGCAACAGCGGTCATGGTTAATGCGATCTGGCAACAAGAATAAAAAGGAAGAAAGAAATGGAAAAGGCCAGATGACCTGTTTTAGTTTGTTAGCCTCCACATATACCATAAAAATCCCAATGAATTATCGTCACATTGTGGTAAAAATCAACGCACAAGAAAGGTACCTTATTTCAAAATCAGTGAGGAGAAAAATATAAATCCGTCTGCTTGAATCTGCTGAAACGAGGTCAGAAGAGAAAAAAGTCTAAATAACACGTGCATAACGTGCCATCACTCAATATCTTCATACACAGTCACTCAAAAGAGTCATTATAGCCCATGTTTCAAAAACTTACCTCTAAAGCAAAAACGATGCCCTATATGTGGCCGTATGAATAACGTTGGCGGTACGAAACAGCCTCAACGCGAGTACGCGTCTCCTCGTTAATCCGCGAACAAACCAGGAAGTAAATACACTTCCGGGACCAGCGTCACCACAATGAACACGCGAAATAAGCAAAGGACTAATCTAAAGCCAATGTGAGTGCAATTGTCAACTAAAAAAAGGGAACAGAAGAAAGGGTTAAATGTTCGAAATGCCTGACGAGCCTAATTAGACACTGCGGGACAACGTAAAACGATAGAGTTACATCTAATCACATACATTGACGGTACCAAAATTTAATGCACCACTAGAAAACTGGTAAACACAATCCTTAACTAAGTAACCAGTCAACGTGAGTAAGCGTTTAGTCCAAAAATCAACTGAGGAAGCAAATACGATACCAGGACCCGCGTCCCAGCAAAGAACACGCAAAGTAAAAAAGGGACTAATCCCAAGTCCGTACAAGAGCAATTGTCCACTACATGGAATATAGAAGAATGAGTAAATGCTTAACACGCCTAATGGACATAATTAGGTGCTCTGGAGCAACGTGAAACAAAAAAATTTCTTCAAACCACATAGGTTAACAAACCAGAGAGTAGTACAGCGCTAGAAATTGGTAGACACTATCTCATACTAGATAAGCCGGTGAGGGATCACAATTACACTGAAACATAAGAGAGAGCACCAATCTAACATTATTGAAAAATATTCGACATATTCTTGTGTCGTAAAACAAATCAGGGACAAGTTCACCTATGATGTAGGAGAATGAAGGAGAAGAAAACTGATTTAACTTACAAGTGAACGGGAACTTATTAAACTGAACCCCACAAATCAATTGTCAATGAGAACTAAAGGAAGTTAAATGTCTTAATAAATAATGATAGAAAAATGAAATCAACACCTCCACATAGAGAACTATGTGTATATGAAAGCGGCTTATTGGAGAATTTTGGCTCATAGTTAGCAGAAAAAAGTCTACCCTAGGTGTGGAATGAGGTTACATAACCCAAAAATGTCATCAGACAAAATGCAGATATAACAACACAAGGGTACTGTTGAGCATGTACTAATCGATGTTACATAATTCACAATAGCATCGAATCAGAGCATTTACAGTGAATACTGGAATTACACAACATCAAAAGTTATATCATTGGGTGATAGTATAATTAAGTGAGAGCAAAACATATCAGTCCCCCAAAAATAACTCTAATTCCCTATCCGAATTGAGGCCTAGTTCAACGGCCCTTAGTCTCATGATCCAGAGAGCTTCTTTCTTGCGTAAGGCTAATTCTCTGTTGCCACGCCTAGGATCCTTAGGGATATGTTCTATTCCAAAGAATTCAAAACTTCTATGTGTAGTTTGCGAAACACAATCAGCCACATGTGCTACCAGGGGATACCTCACATCATTATTCTTAAGTGCTCTAACGTGTTCCCCAATTCGAATTTTAACTTGGCGTATTGTGCTTCCTATGTAAATCTTGAGACATTTACAACGTATAATATAAACTACATGAGTGGTATTGCAATTAATCAATGTTTTGATATTGAAATGTTTGCCACCCTCGATAAATTCACTAATGTTGTTACATGCCCAACGGCAGACACCACAGCAACCACACCTGAAAAAACCAATGAGTTTTGTGGAAAGCCATGTTTTGTTCGTGGGGCTAGCAGAGAAACTAGGGCATAAAGAACTCTTCAAGTTCCATTCCCCTTCTGTAAGTAGTTGAAACTCTAACAGGTAGTAAATCTTTTGTAGAGTCATCCTGAAGCAACATGTTCCAGTGTTTCCTCATGAATCTCTCAAGGATCAGGGATGCATCGTTATAATCAGTTATGAATCTTATCTTATTCAAGTCATCTGCAACCAATTGGCGTTCTTTGGTTTTCAAGATGTCGCCTCTTGTGAGATGTAATGCTCTAGACTGCGCTCTCTTAATCAACTTGTTTGAATAACCACGTGCAACAAATCTCTTGCCCATATCATCTATCTGATGCCGAAAATCCTCATCTCGGCTACAATTGCGCCTTGCTCTTACCATTTCGGCAAAAGGGATGGAGGCTATCTTGTGTCTAGGATGTGAGCTGTCGGAATGTAGAATGGAGTTACAGGCCGTTGTCTTACGAAAAAGTTTTCTCTGAATTTTGCCCCCGAGACAAAAATCTCCACATCCAAAAATTCGATGCTGACTGCACTGAACTGATATGTAAATTTGACATTCAAAGTATTGGAGTTTAAAAAGCTATAGAATTCCACTAGTTTTTGTTCTCCACCAGTCCATAGTAGAAAACAATCGTCTATATAGCGTCCCCAGAACAGGATATGAGTTTGCCACTGAGCAGATGAAGGGCCCCATACCCAATTATGTTCGAACCATCCCATGAAAAGATTTGCATAGGAGGGGGAGAACTTCGAACCCATGGCTACACCTTGCTTTTGTAGGAACCACATGTTATTGAATAGGAAATAGTTATTAGTAAGAATAATATTCATCATTTCAAGTAGCATCTCCGTGTGTGCCCAGAGACTAGCTGATCTTTTATTCAGGAAAAACCGCTTCTTGTCCCAACTCATGATTAATACATGTGTACAAGGAGACCACATCCAATGTCACTAATAGCATATTATCTTCCCACTCTACATCATTCAAAAGACTCAGAATATGTGTAGTATATTTTATAAATGAAGGTAAATTATAAACTATGGGTTGCAAAAAGCAGTCCACAAACTCTGAAAGTCTTTCTGTAGGACCCAGAATACCTGAGACAATTGGTCTACCAGGTGGGAAAGGTAGGCCTTTATGTACCTTAGGTAAAGTATACAGGCATGGATATCTAGGTTGATCTACTTTGAAATACAAATATTCATCCCTACTCAGTAATCCCTTATCCATCCATCCTAGACGCATTCAAAGTACTAAAACAAGAAAAGAATATTATTATCAGACAGGCAGATAAAGGAGGTAAAGTGGTTCTTATGAATAGGAGTGATTATGATAATGAGATTTTTTCACAGTTGCAGGACACAACATGTTACGAGGCAATTCAGGGCAATCCAATTGACAGGCTAGCTTACGAAATCAACATTAAGGTACGTGCCTGGATGGATAAGGGATTACTGAGTAGGGATGAATATTTGTAGTTAAAAGTAGATCAACCTAGATATCCATGCCTGTATACTTTACCTAAGGTACATAGAGGCCTACCTTTTCCACCTGGTAGACCAATTGTCTCAGGTATTCTGGGTCCTACAGAAAGACTTTCAGAGTTTGTGGACTGCTTTTTGCAACCCATAGTTTATAATTTACCTTCATTTATAAAAGATACTACACATATTCTGAGTCTTTTGAATGATGTTGAGTGGGAAGATAATATGCTATTAGTGACATTGGATGTGGTCTCCTTGTACACATGTATTAATCATGAGTTGGGACAAGAAGCCGTTAGGTTTTTCCTGAATAAAAGATCAGCTAGTCTCTGGGCAGACACAGAGATGCTACTTGAAATGATGAATATTATTCTTACTAATAACTATTTCCTATTCAATAACATGTGGTTCCTACAAAAGCAAGGTGTAGCCATGGGTTCGTAGTTCTCCCCCTCCTATGCAAATCTTTTCATGGCGAAGGTTCGAACATAATTGGGTATGGGGCCCTTCATCTGCTCAGTGGCAAACTCATATCCTGTTCTGGGGACGCTATATAGACGATTGTTTTCTACTATGGACTGGTGGAGAACAAAAACTAGTGGAATTCTGTAGCTTTTTAAACTCCAATACTTTGAATGTCAAATTTACATATCAGTTCAGTGCAGTCAGCATCGAATTTTTGGATGTGGAGATTTTTGTCTCGGGGGGCAAAATTCAGAGCAAACTTTTTTGTAAGACAACGGCCTGTAACTCCATTCTACATGCCGACAGCTCACATCCTAGACACCAGATAGCCTCCATCCCTTTTGCCGAAATGGTAAGAGCAAGGCGCAATTGTAGCCGAGATGAGGATTTTCGGCATCAGATAGATGATATGGGCAAGAGATTTGTTGCACGTGGTTATTCGAACAAGTTGATTAAGAGAGCGCAGTCTAGAGCATTACATCTCACAAGAGGCGACATCTTGAAAACCAAAGAACGCCAATTGGTTGCAGATGACTCGAAAAAGATAAGATTCATAACTGATTATAACGATGCATCCCTGATCCTTGAGAGATTCATGAGGAAACACTGGAACATGTTGCTTCAGGATGAGTCTACAAAAGATTTACTACCTGTTAGAGTTTCAACTACTTACAGAAGGGGCAGGAACTTGAAGAGTTTTTTATGCCCTAGTTTCTCTACTAGCCCCACGAACAAAACATGGCTTTCCACAAAACTCATTGGTTTTTTCAGGTGTGGTTGCTGTGGGGTCTGCCATTGGGCATGTAACAACATTAGTGAATTTATCGAGGGTGGCAAACATTTCAATATCAAAACATTGATTAATTGCAATACCACTCATGTAGTTTATATTATACGTTGTAAATGTCTCAAGATTTACGTAGCAAGCACAACACGCCAACTTAAAATTTGAATCGGGGAACACGTTAGAGCACTTAAGAATAATGATGTGAGGTATCCCCTGGTAGCACATGTGGCTGATTGTGTTTCGCAAACTAAACATAGAAGTTTTGAATTCTTTGGAATAGAACATATCCCTAAGGATCCTAGGGGTGGCAACAGAGAATTAGCCTTACGCAAGAAAGAAGCTCTCTGGATCATGAGACTAAGGGCCGTTGAACTAGGCCTCAATTTGGATAGGGAGTTAGAGTTCTTTTTGGGGGACTGATATGTTTTGCTCTCACTTAATTATACTATCACCCAATGATATAACTTTTGATGTTGTGTAATTCCAGTATTCACTGTAAATGCTCTGATTTGATACTATTGTGAATTATGTAACATCGATTAGTACATGCTCAACAGTACCCTTGTGTTGTTATATCTGTATTTTGTCTGCTGAAATTTTTGGGTTATGTAAACTCATTCCACACCTAGGGTAGACTTTTTTCTGCCTACTATGAGCCAAAATTCTCCAATCAGCCGCTTTCATATACACATAGTTCTCTATGTGGAGGTGTTGATTTCATTTTTCTATAATTATTTATTAAGACATTTAACTTCCTTTAGTTCTCATTGACAATTGATTACAGTTTAATAAGTTCCCGTTCACTTGTAAGTTAAATCAGTTTTCTTCTCCTTCATTCTCCTACATCATAGGTGAACTTGTCCCTGATTTGTTTTACGACACAAGAATGTGTCGAATATTTTTCAATAATGTTAGATTGGTGCTCTCTCTTATGTTTCAGTGTAATTGTGATCCCTCACCGGCTTATCTAGTATGAGATCGTGTCTGCCAATTTCTAGCGCTGTACTACTCTCTGGTTTGTTAACCTATGTGGTTTGAAGAAATGTTTTTGTTTCACGTTGCTCCAGAGCACCTAATTATGTCCATTAGGCGTGTTAAGCATTTACTCATTCTTCTATATTCCATGTAGTGGACAATTGCTCTTGTACGGATTTGGGATTAGTCCCTTTTTTACTTTGCGTGTTCTTTGCTGGGACGCAGGTCCCGGAAGCGTATTTGCTTCCTCTGTTGATTTTTGGACTAAACGCTTACTCACGTTGACTGGTTACTTAGTTAAGGATTGTGTTTACCAGTTTTCTAGTGGTGCATTCAATTTTGGTACCGTCAATGTATGTGATTAGATGAAACTCTACCGTTTTACGTTGTCCCGCAGTGTCTAATTAGGCTCGTCAGGCATTTCGAACATTTAACCCTTTCTTCTGTTCCCTTTTTTTAGTTGACAATTGCACTCACATTGGCTTTAGATTAGTCCTTTGCTTATTTCGTGTGTTCATTGTGGAGACGCTGGTCCCGGAAGTGTATTTACTTCCTGGTTTGTTCGCGGATTAACGAGGAGACGTGTACTCGCGTTGAGGCTGTTTCGTACCGTCAACGTTATTCATACGGCCACATATAGGGCATCGTTTTTGCTTTAGAGGTAAGTTTTTGAAACATGGGCTATAATGACTCTTTTGAGTGACTGTGTATGAAGATATTGAGTGATGGCACGTTATGCACGTGTTATTTAGACTTTTTTCTCTTCTGACTTCGTTTCAGCAGATTCTAGCAGACGGATTTATATATTTTTCTCCTCACTGATTTTGAAATAAGGTATCTTTCTTGTGCGTTGATTTTTACCACAATGTGACGATAATCCATTTGGATTTTTATGGTATATGTGGAGGCTAACAAACTAAAACAGGTCATCTGGCCTTTTCCATTTCTTTCTTCCTTTTTATTCTTGTTGCCAGATCGCATTAACCATGACCGCTGTTGCAATAACAGCTGGCTAAATATAAAATTCGAAGATTGATTTAACTAAAGGTATTTGTTAAGTTTCGTTTTTCTTTCTTTCTACATCTCAGTAAGAAATTTGATTTCTGGGCAGCGTGTAGGGTGATTTTCTTTCTGAAGATTCTTTTCTGGAGACTGAAGGCTTTGAGGGGCCACGTTTGATGTTAATTGATTAGGAGTTAACACATCACTATAAAGGGCTTTTGCTATAAGAGTACATGAAAAAATCACTATAGCGTGGTGCATGCATCACATTTTTTCTTTTTCTGCACTTCATATTCTGGTTTGGCTTTGACAGAGACACTGGTTGTTTCTGGGTTCCCCTATCACAATTCAAGTGATCATTTTGGAGCATTTTGGTTCTTATCATTTGCTGTTTTGTGTTTAATAATTGTAGCCCTGAAGAAGTTGTTTGGGATTTCAAAGGAGACTTCCCTGACGAAACACGTGTTGGCAGAAGATTTTTTCAGCAATCTGTAATAGGTGTACCTGAATACAAATTCAGGCAGAGAATTTGTCATTAAGACAGAGGATTTTTTCACCAATGTGTAATAATTGTACCTAAATACAAATTCAGGCAGAGAATTTGTCATTAATCTGCAAGAACTGTATCAAAACATTAAACATAAATTCAATACAAATTGTTCTAATTTTCGATTGTTACTCAATTCTATATTTTTTCGTGTATGATGAAGTTTTTGTTGATGATATGATGGCTAGCTTAATGTATAACTTGCTGTTTCAAACCCTCTGGGAGGGGTATATGAAGAAAGAAGGTTTGGGCCTGAAGGAAGGGTTCTTTTGCGAGGTCGACATGGCAATGTAAAACTTCACACAGAGGCCCTGCTTTGGTAGTCCTGAGGCATAGTCAGAAGCCTACATAAAAGGGTGCTGCAGGCCCACAAGTAGCATTTCGTTTACAGGCCCTGGGCACTTGTAGTGCACTTTAGTAGGGGCTTAGAAGTAAAGCAAATATGCCAACTGGGTTTCAGTGAATCTTGCCTATTAGAAATGGGGTCTTTGGTTGACAGTCAGGTTACCTCCTGTTCAAGCAAGGACCCTCACTCTAGTCAGGGTAAAAGATAATCACCCTCACCTAACCCCTGCTTACCCCCTTAGTAGCTTGGCAGAGCAGTATGCTTCACTTTAGAGTGCTAGGTGTAAAGTATTTGTACCAACACACACATTAACTTAATGAAATCACTACAAAATTACCCAACACAGGTTTAGAAAAATAGGAAATATTTATCTAAACAAAACAAGACCAAAATGACAAATATCCACAATACACATGTTAAGTTATCAATTAAAAAGCGAAAAGAGTCTTCATGTAGTTTTAAACACACACTAACACTGTTAGCGTGAAAAGGTACCTTGAGTGGGTCAAAAATAAGCCTGCACAGGCGAGTGTGCATCAAAAAGGGCTTGCAATGCATCGATTTCACTCACAAGTGAGACCTTGCGTTGTTTCTCCTTTTATCGGGTTGGGGCGTGTTGTTTCTTCTCTCCACAGGAGAGCGATGCGTCAATCCGGTCAGCACTCTCGGGTCCGGGCAGGTGTTGCGTTGTTTTTACACACCCAGTGGTACTTGCATCAGAAATCCAGACGCACGATGATCCGCAAACCACGCAGCGCAGGCTGCGATCTCCCAGCCTCCGTCAGCGATGGTGGGTGTCGTTTCTCCAGCTCCATGCGCCGATTCTTCGGTCTCGCTACAGGCGAGTGTCAATTTTCAGCCGCGAAGCCGGCGGCATATTGATTTCCCAGCCGCAGATCAGAGTTGTGTTGATCTTTTCCCCGCACAGCGCTCTGTGCGTGGATTTCTCCCTCTAAGGCTGCCAGCTTCTCCTTTCAGGGTCCCAGGAACTGGATGGCCACCACAGGACAGAGTAGGAGTGTCTCCAGAGACTCCAGGTGCTGCCAGAGAGAACTCCTTGCTATCCCTGAGACTTCAAACAACAGGAGACAAGCTCTAAATCAAGCCCTTGGAGATCTTCCACAACATGGAAGGCACACAAAGTCCAGTCTTTGCCCTCTTACAGCAACTGCAGGATAGCTCCACAAAGCACAGTCACAGGCAGGGCAGCTCTTCTTCCTCAGCTCTTCTCCAGGCAGAGGTTCCTCTTGGTTTCCAGAAGTGTTCTAAAGTCTGTGGTTTTGGGTGCCCATCTTACACCCATTTTCTCCTTTGAAGTAGGCCTACTTCAAAGTAAAGTCTCTTTTGAATGTGAAATCCTGCCTTTCCCAGGCCAGGCCCCAGACAATCACCAGGGGGTTGGACTGCATTGTGTGAGGGCAGGCACAGCCCTTTGAGGTGTGAGTGATTACTCCTCCCCTCCCTCCTAGCACAGATGGCCCATCAGGAAATGCAGACTACACCCCAGCTCCCTTTTTGTCACTATCTAGTGTGAGGTGCAACCAGCCCAACTGGCAAAATGACCCAGACAGGAAATCCACAAACAGGCAGAGTCACAGAAATGGTATAAGCAAGAAAATGCTCACTTTCTAAAAGTGGCATTTTCAAACACACAATCTTAAAATCAACTTTACCAAAAGATGTATTTTTAAATTGTGAGCTCAGAGACCCCAAACTCCACATGTCTATCCACTCCCAAAGGGAATCTAACACTTTAATCATATTTAAAGGTAGCCCACATGTTAACCTATGAGAGGGACAGGCCTTGCAACAGTGAAAAACAAATTTAGCAATATTTCACTGTCAGGACATTTAAAACACATTACCATATGTCCTACCTTAACCATACACTGCACCCTGCCCTTGGGGCTACCTAGGGCCTACCTGAGGGGTGTCTTACATGTAAGACAAGGGAAGGTTTAGGCCTGGCAAGTGGGTACACTTGTCAAGCTGAATTTACAGTTAAAAACTGCACTCACAGACACTGCAGTGGCAGGTCTGAGTCATGATTACAGGGCTACTTATGTGCGTGGCACAACCAGTGCTGCAGGCCCACTAGTAACATTTGATGTGCAGGCCCTAGCACCTCTAGTGCACTTTACTAGGGACTTACTAGTAAATCAAATATGCCAATCATGGATAAACCAATTACATACAATTTACACAGAGAGCATATGCACTTTAGCGCTGGTTAGCAGTGGTAATGTGTTCAGAGTTCAAAAGCCAACAGCAACAGGTCAGAAAAAATATGAGGCAGGAGGCAAAAAGATTGAGGATGACCCTGCATAAGCGAAAAACTCCAACACTTCCATGTTTAGGGGAGAAGGTACAAGCATGTTAGCATTGGTTAGCAGTGGTAAAGTGCACAGAGTCCTAGTGCCAGCAATATTGAAGTCAGAAAAGCGGAGTAGGTAGTCACAAATTTGGGGGAAAGACAACCCTAAGGCTGTACTGTCTAACACAAACCTAGCGATAATCCTTTGCCTTCCCAAACATGGTTGAAGTTGGCCATTGAATTTTCAGGACCTTTCAAAGTTTTGCAAGTCGTCAAGAGATTTTTGATTTTTCTCAGAGTCTAGTACTCAAAGTGGGTCTGTTATGACTTTGTTCCTATGCTTAATACTGACAATGTGATAGATTTTTTGGAGATCGTGTTTACTAGTTAGGGAGTTCCCCAAGTGCCTGTCTGTGACAATGGTACTCATTTTACTTCAAGGAACATGCAGTTTTTTTATAGCAAATTGGATATTAAGCAAGAAAGGACACTGTTTTACCTTATGTCAGTCAATGATCTGTAGCTTTCAAATTAATTTCTCAAGGAGAGAATTCAAACTGCTTTGGCATCTAACATTGATGTACATAAACATTTGAGGGAGAAGGTTTGATGGTATTTACCTACACCACATTCAGTCACAGGTGCTTCAAATTTCTTTCTTCTTAAAGGTGGAGAGGCCCTAATTTCTCTTATATCAGAGTGAGGTGATGATGAATTTTGTGATGGTTTGATGGAGAATTTTGTGAATGGTCACTTTTGTGTGATGGACATGCAAGGAAGCATTGCTCAGTCAAAAAAATAAACAATTTGAAGTGGGTGGATGAGTGTTAATTTGAAACCCCAAATCGGTTTTATAGAGGGGACCAGAACCGGTTAAGACTGTACAGTTTTATGGAGAGGTGGAGGTCGGTGGAAAAAAGGAGCTGTTGTGTTAGTGAAACCTTTTTAAAAGGAATGAATTGACAAAAATCTTAAACTTAGCAAAGACAATCATTATTTGACTTGGAATTTGAGTGCTTATGATTATTTGCTTTGTGGAAAAAGTATTTGTTGTTTATTTGTCATTGTTGTGATGTTATTGCTTTATCTGCCACAGCTGTGGGATATTATTGTATGTAGTTACTGTATGGGTATGTTATTTTGTTTTATTTTGAGTAAGAGAGGAGCGGTATTGTGAAAGCATGCGTGTCTGCACGCCCTACCACCTTGGTGTTGTACTGTTGCCCAGTACACATTCTGACTTGGACTACGACCGGGACAACAGAACCTCCTTGTCTCTCTTTGCTGCTTCTTCGTGGGCTCCTTTTATCAGCTTTCTTCTTGCATTTGGATTATGATAATAAACCTTCCTGGAATTTTCCAATCTCCTTTTACATTAGAGATAGCAAAGGGTCGGTGATAAACTTTAGGTAAGAAAGTTGTTTGGTTTATAGTAGAGCTAGATAAGCAGAGACGTTTTCAGTTATTCGTGAATAGATAATGAATTTTCTTCTTGCTTCTCCCTGCCTTGTGAAGAGTGTTAGGAGCCAGTAAACATGCACGAGTAATCTAGGAATGTGGAAACAGCAGCAATTGGAAAATCTGGCTGCCGATGGAATGTGCATATGGAAACATACGTGCAACGAAGATGACTCAGAAAAAAACATTGTTTCGAAAAGATGTATTGATAAAATGTATACTGAAGGAAAAAACTCTCAGTATGTCTATTATCTCCACAAACGTCAAAGCACTTCTAAAATACCGTATGGAAATTATGTGAAACCCAAACCTTCCTTTACACTCTTCCTCCTCTCCTCTCTCTATTGAAGATGTGGCTGCTCAAAACTAGGTTGTCTGAATCCACAAGAAAACAGCGTGATGAAATGAAGTTCTTTCAACATTTTAACTATAAAATACAGAACTGAAAATGGCTCAGAATGCCTGCTCGGGGAACTTGTTGAATCATTATTTTCGGCTGAGTTTTGGATCATTATTTTCTGCTGGGTTGGAATCATATTTTTAGAATTGAGTGAAAAACTCAAGCCGTTGGCAAAGGTTCACATCCAAAAGCAAAACTCAACAAAAGAAGTAACATTTATCTTTCACTGCAGCTCTGCGAGCTAAAGTTGACCGACTGCTGCTACTATGAAATGTCAAACAAAAAGTTAAAATGTACAAGTAGCAAAGGTATTGCAGAACAGAAGCTACGACTTAAAACAGTCACAATAATGGCAAACACAGGAACTATGTGGCGGGGAGGACCAAATTATGTGGGAGGGTTGACTAAATTATGAAGCAAGAAAAAAACATTATGCTGCATAATACTTTGATTACTTACCAGTAATCTTCATTACACAGATGTATCCTTCGTCATCTTAATACTTATTAGTGAGAGATTACCCCATGAAATGCAATTATTCACCCCCCTCTCATTTTTTTTTACTATTTCTATCTGGTTGGTTTAGGACCACTCCTTTATATTATCCACCTATCCTTAACCTCTTCCTCAACTACTTCTAAAGCATGAATCTTGCAGGAAGGGTGGGAGGAATGTAACTACCAGGATGAGGAATGAAGAATCGTAGAAATCAAAATCACCTACAAGTATTCGGAGCATTCACTCCTTCCTCCTTCTATTCCTTACTTAGTGAGGATATTCCTAAACCCAGTGCCCTCATAATGGACTGAATACCCAAATAAAGAAGAAAAAAAGACAAAAAAAACTCCTGGGTGCAGTCAACCAAACCCTTGTTTAGAGCACCTGAAAACAGTGCTAAAACACTGGTCCCAAAATTTAGTTCACCACTGCCGCAGCACCACGGAATCCTATCTATTGCTTAAACTGAATAGTGGATTCTGTGCAAGAGGTCAATGGATCGAAGCAACATAGGATTGAAGGGATGTCTTCAATGAGGAATGTAATCATCAGAAATAATCAATATAATCAAAGATCTTGAACCTCAAACAATAACTACACCAGTTAATTAAGAAGAATTATACATTTATTCCCCTAGATTAACAATGCTAATGTCACGAAAATTAACTCTCAAACACAAATGATAAGCATATAGAATTAATAATGGCTGATTAGAACGTCTAATATATCTGAGTTTAATTAAAACAATCAAGCAAACAATCTCCATAAAAAATAACACTGATTAGCAACACCAGAATCGGTAGTAATGGCAATGTATGCATTAGTACAAACAACCAAAGAATGTCAATATGAATCTTGAGCAGACGAAGTTAATACCCTCACTATACTACAAATTAGCATCAACATGTTGGGCTTCATGTAGAAAGAATTTAGAAACACAAATTTAGGTAAATCACTCTAACTCAGGTTATTGTTAAAAACATTTTTAGTATGCAGCAATCAAATTATAAGTTGCAGCTGGTACCTGCAAGGCAAAAGAGACACATATAACATTACAATATTATACATTACCCCAGTAACAACAAAATGCAGTCTACTTCAGCAAGGGGACATCATCAGGTAAGTCTTCAGAGAAACAGGCCTAATGACAGCTAAACCCACACTGCTAGTATGACTCGGACCATCATGAATTCTGTCATCAAAATCTCAGGTCTCTATCAATCTCTCTTCAGACAAACGAAAATCCCACTCAAGTTGTTATACTAATCTTCAAAAAGCTTATGATTGGTCAGTACATGGGATGGTTACAATTCAGCCAATAATAATTCTAATTGATAACCTAAAATGCAACGATGTCACATTAACCAGGACATATTTTCAACAGTAACTTTTCCTCTTCCGTCTCATCTATAGCTCCGTTGTTCCATCCTATCTAAACTTCTCTTCTCAGGAAGAAACTTTCTCCCTCGCTACATCCATTTCCATCCTCGAGAAAGAAACCACGTATTAGTAACATTTTCAGACAATAGAACATTCACCTTATGCAAGAACTTTGTTTTACATGGCCTTGTAAGGCATAATGCAGCAACCCACTAGGGGTAGCTGTGTTCACATCTATTAAACCATTTAGTACACTTTTATATAAGCATTAAACTATGGAAAATAACCACAACGTTTAGTTGGAATTTTCCTCAGTTAGGAACAGAAATGAACTGTGGCGACCAATTTCAAAATTCTCCAGTTATTGCATGTTAATTTCCATATCGTTAATATACCAAAATCATTAATAAAACATGTTTGAAAATTCACAATCTCACACCACCTTGTGACACAATTACCTTGCACTGAGAAATAAACCTTGAAGGACACAGTCCACTAACAACCTTACATAAGAACAATGGAAGATCCACCCCATTATGTCCAAGAAGCAGGCAGGCATGCTCCTGTCAGAAAGCGCAAATACAAAATCTGGGAAGTGTTTTCTAGTATCTTTATAAAAATGACTTTGTGGACTGCTTTAGATGGCTTACATCCTGTTCAAGCCGAAATTAACAAACACGCTTTCCATAGGTAAATCATAGGAGCACTCACAACATTTAAGAGAAGGATAGATTAGCTCGAAAGATAGGATAGCGATTTCCTAATCCCATTAGGCAGAAAATTAGGGCCAGATGTAGGTAGGAAACATTTAGCGAGTCGGAAATTGCGAGTCGTTGCGACTCGCAATTTCCGACTCGCTAAATGCTATCCAAGAAGAAAACGCGACTTCAATTTGCGACTCGCAAATGAAGTCGCACCGCAGATTGCGAGTCCACTGTTTGCGAGGTCGCTTTTTGCGACCGCTCTAAAAACAAACACGCAATTTGCGAGTGGGTGTCGCAAATTGCGACTGTGCTGCAAATTGAATGCAGGTGCTGCAGAACACTCTGGAAAACACTTCCTGGCTCATGATGATGACATCACAGCCAGGAAGTTTACAAATACACCTGGGAGGAGGGAGGACCACACCCATTTTAACAGCAGAACTGCAAACAGAGGGAACAGCAGCTACCACGGCTGAGACACCAACGAAGCGCAAACTCAGATTTGCTGAGAAAGAGCTTGAGGTGCTGACAGAGGAGTGCTGCCAGTACCATGACAAACTATTTGGGAGGGCAGCCCTCACCGTGCCAAAGTTGGAAAAGAGAAAAATATGGATGGACATCCAAGACAAAGTGAACTCCCTGGGTGTCAGCCACCGGAGCATCGAAGAACTGAAAAAAAGGTGGTATGACCTGCGCTCACGGACCAAGGAGAGGGTGGCAGAGCGGCTCCGGGAGATGAGGGGCACTGGAGGGGGACCGTCCACAATACCACCACCCACACCCCTGGAGGAAAGAGTAGAGGAGACCCTTGAGCCTGAGGCAGTGTGCGGGATGGGAGAGCTGGATACATCAGAGCCAGGACCATCAACCGGTGAGTACCATGAGACATGCATATACCCTCAATACTGCCATACCCCCACCCACCTTGTACACAGTAGCATGCACAACCAAAATAGCTCCATTTCAGAGTTGCAACCACCAGAATGGTGCTTTATGGGCAATGTAGTCAAGTAGGCAGTTGATAGGCAACAGTTTATTAGGGAGTTGATAATAGATAGTAGATACTGGCAGTGTGTTCCCTATGTCCCACAGGTCTCCCACAAGACACCCCCACCAGCCAAAGCATCCAGGGGCCAATGGTCAGCCAGCAGCCAACAGATGACTCAGGACCAGCCACCACTGAGACCTGCACCACCAACACTCAGTCCCCTCATGATACACCAGTTGCCATACTGGTGTCTGATCCAGCACCTGGTCCCAGCCACAGTGCCACCGTAGAAGACACAGAGCCTCCACTGAGTCGCAGGCAACTTGTACATGTACCATCACAGCGGCAGGCAGAGTCAGGGGACGCCTCCATGTTGCGTGCTGAGGCCGCACTCCTACGGGGTCAGCGCCTGCAAACACAGGAAATTAGGAGAATTACAGGGGCATTGCGGCGCATGGAGCGAAACCAAGGCAGTAGCATGTAGCTTGTGCACACGGAGTTGCAACAAATGAACACACACATGGGCGACCTTGCACTCTCCATGCGAGAACTTGTGGCTGGACTCCTAACTCAGACAGAGGGTGCAAGACGTCGTGACAGGCAGCTACTTAACCGGCTGGACCGCATGTCTGCCTCCATAGTCAGGCTGGCTGTGAACACTACTGGCCTTTCTAGGTGCACAGTCAGCCTCCAAGTTGACACGGGCCACTTTGCCAGTGATGTGGCACGTGGACTGGGCCGTCTCAGCCACGCTGTTGACATAATGGAGGCACGGCAGGTGGCCAGGGGCGCAGCCGACACGCCGCAAGACAGTGAGGAGGGCTCCACCATCAGCAGTGCACTGCTGACACCCCTAGCACCAGCCATGCTGGCCGAGGCCGGCGTAGGATCTGAGCTCCACACTGTCCTGGGGTTGGGGCACATGAGGTTAATGTGTCCTCATGCCAGGAGGACTGTTACAGCCCCTGAACTGTTGACAATGTATATAGTTTTTTTTGTTGCACAAATTAAATCACTTGTTAGTTCCACTTAACACCTGGACTCTTTGTGTGTGACATTAGTGAGTGTGGTGACAGTTAGCACGTACCTTCCAAAGTATTGGTTTGTAATGTGTTCCCATCTCAGTCTGCCTTGATTTGCGATGCTTCTATCCCCATGATGGCGATGTGGTAGCTCTTGCTCTTCATCCTCCAAATCTGGGTCTTCAGGGGTGAGAGGTAGCCCACGTCTGGTGGCAATGTTGTGCAGTATAGCGCATGCGACAACAATTTTGAAAGCTGTTACTGGGGTATACTGGAGGGCACCTCCACTTCTGTGGAGGCATCTGAATCTTGCTTTCAGCAGTCCAAAGGTCCGTTCAATGATATTTCTGGTCCTCTTATGTGCACTGTTGTATCGCCTCTCTGTCTCATTGCTGGGTGTTAAGTACGGGGTATGTATCCATGGTCGAAGTGCATATGCACTGTCACCTGTTTGGCACAAAATGCACAATGTTAGCAGGGCATAGATGGGTTCCACATTGACCTGTGTGTATGTCTGCAAGGTGTATTCAGCTGTACCTAGGAGGTATCTGTCTCCAAACTCCCCACGTTCTAGGCGTTGGTGTATCCCACTGTGTCTGAAAATGTAGGAGTCATGTGTACTCCCAGGAAATTTGGCAACCATGTCAGTGATAACATAATGTGCGTCACATACCACCTGGATGTTGAGTGAGTGGGTACACTTCCTATTGCGGAACAGATATTCCAGATTTGCAGTAGGGCATATTTGTATATGTGTCCCGTCTACACACCCTATGACATGGGGGAAGTTGGCAATCCTGTAGAATTCCAACTTGGTGCTGTTGATTTCTGCCTCATTCCTGGGTAGGTATATGTATCTGGATATGTGTGTGAGTAAGGCATCTAGGAATGATCTGAAGAATCGTGAGAGTGAACTTTGGGATACCCCACCTGCCACAGCAATGACCCCCTGATAGCTACCCGAGGCCAAGAGGTGCAGTGAGCAAAGCACTTGCACATGCGTAGGGATGGCGCAGCCGCGCACAGTCTGGCGTTCTGCTGTGGTTTGAGTAATTCTATTAAATCTAGTATTGCTGCACTGCTGAGTCTATATTTATCATAAATCTCCTCCTCTGTTGTTGGAAAAGTGTCTGCCTGGTTCTGTATATCTTCTCCTGTCTCTCGCTCCTCCTTCTCCTCTGCTGTGTGGCGTGGGCTCTCCTACTCATTCCTATCACATATATCTCCGCCATCTTGAGTCACCCAGATGCCTTCTGTGTCTCCTTTTATACTTTGGTAATGGTTACCACCTGCTCTGAGTTAGTGGTAAATTGGAAGTGCAAAATGGGCTTTTTGCGACTAGTCGCAAATTGCGACTTCCTATTTGCGGGTCGCAAAATGGGGTCGCTATTTTTGCGAGTCGGTAATGGCTCGCGTCGCATTTTGAGAGTCGGAAATGGGATTTCTGCATCCCATTTCCGATTTTCCGGAGTCCCAAATTTCGATTCGGGCCATTTGCGACTCACAAAAGTTTCCTACATCTGGCCCTTAGATCCCAAAAATAAAACAACCATTTTCTACAACATTTTCAAACAAGAAGTGTCACTGCAAAGAGTCTAATTCACCAAACATTTCAGATTCCATAACTGCTACAAGAAAAAATACCTTGTAATACCTTGCAAGTCGAACAATTGTTGAAAGGCTGCAATGTGCGATCTGGCAAAAAAAAGTAAAACTAACACTAACGGACAGTCCCAAAGGGGGGGAAATGATTTACCTTTAGTCTAAGTAAATCAAACCCTTTAGAGAGACTAGAAACCAAATTGTCTACTGATGCAGTCCCAACCCAACAAGCCCTGAAATTTTTGATAGCTGACCATTGGAGTTTTAGAGTTACAATTGATAAAGTCTTGTTAAACTTATCCTGTGAGAAATGAAGCACTTGCTCACTAGAACAATTTACAGAATGCACATTTAAGATGTACACTAGCTATGAAAGGATGCCCAGTGATGATTATATGACGTTTTATGATTTAGTGGACTCTGGAAGGAAGCTAGATGACCCATCGGCCTAGTCAGGGATATGACTTCTCTTTCCCTTTCCCCCTAGAAGACTGCAGACTGTGGAGAGGTATCATTCCCCTGGTTTGCTTTAGGCTGGAAATGAACTCTGTTGAAACAAAACCAAACCTTTTGTGTTTGCTGCTTTCAAAACCACTTTTGGTCTTATCAAAGTTCTTGTGTATGAAACAGGAGAGTTGCGTATGCTTAGGGTTTCTAGGTAACTTAAGCAGGACTTTCTTGCGTTCTTCATCAAATAATCCATTACTTGAAAATGGCATTCAGAACAAACAGTTATTGTGCAATGCCTCCTCCTTCCAGCCTCTCAGGTCTTTGTAATATCTGACAGCCACAACTCCAGCATAAGCCATAGCAGAGGCTCTCAGGCTATCATTTCAGCATCAAAAAGGAATTTAGTCTGGGCCTCCATAAGTGCTAACAATTGAGAACAGTCCTCCTCTTCCTGAATGCTTGCTGTCAGGTATGGAGGATCCTTCCCATGGTCTGGGATACAAAACTAAGATAATTTCTGATCTAATTGATCAACTGACCCCTGCTCATAATCTCTTAAGTGCCCCCTTTGCTTTATTTATGATAAGGATCTGATACAATAATGTACTCTGTTAGAAGGGAAGGCTGTCCCACTATATTAGCCAAAGGTGTCTCAATAGGGATAGACTGAGAAAGTTTCAAGTCCCATTTAGCACAGGATAACGTCTCTCTATAAACCCTAGAAAGCAGACATTATTAGCCTCTTTCCATTCTCTTGGCAGCAACTTCTGGATGGCTGGGATGACAAGAATCTTTGAATCTGACCTCTGGAACTGACATAACCATTCTTACTAGTAGATGGTTGTTCAGCATCATCTGACAATTGTGAAAGGGATGAAGGAAAAGAAATCAAAGGTTTCATCTTCTTTTTCTTGATATACTTTCCCCAGGGACCACAGAGTCAAAAGGAAAACCCAACTTCTTCTCATCATAGAACAGAGAGACCAAAGAGAAACCAAAGGATAGGGAAGAGATTGCCAGCTGAGAGGTATCTGAGGAATCTGGAGACTGATGTGGAGAAATGTATCTGCCTCTGTGATGGTCTGACAGTGAATTAAACATCTCCTATAGTTTCTTCTCTGGCATAAGTGAAAAACAGGCTAGTCCTGAAGTTTTACCTCTAACACCTTGCAGATCTCTTTTCCGTAGGAAACATTAAGAAGTGTGGCATCTCTATAGTGAATGCTTGCGCATAATGCAGCATGGAATGCAAGAAGTGACATCAAAGGCACTAACAGGCAATTAGTTTGACAATGGAATATATCTGTCTTGTGGTGAGAATCCTTTTCCTTTCCCGTTCCTTTCTTAAGAAGTCTGCACGTCTGACAAATCAAGTACACATCTTCCCATCTAGGTCAATGCACTACAATTGATATTATTCAGCATGAGCCTCATTCACCATGCTGGATTGGAGGGAAAGAAGAAAGACACCCATGATACTTGTCTATGTGCTTTGATTAGAGACAACACTCTCAGTAGGCAACATGTTAAAAACAAGTCCAGTTCATGCCTTCAACACTGTACTGGAAACATAGTCATTTGAAGGCACACTTGCCTACATTTCAAGAGAAAAATGCAGAGCTGGCTTTCTGCACTGTTGCTTGCATGAAATGTGCCTAACTAGAACTGTGTGTTTAAAAACAAGGAACCAAGCTTGTGTCTTCGCACAACAGAGACTCACTTTGTACAATTTACAATTTAGAAAAAAAGGAGAGCCATAGCATCAGTAACTTGAGAGGTTTGAGAAAGTGGGTTGTTGGTTGAGGGTTTTTGTGAGTTCTTCTCAAACAACAGCCACAATCCTAGTCAGGGTGAGCCGCACAAAGTCACTTTATTAACCTGTGCTTAGCCCTCTGGCAACTTGGCGCAAAAGCAGTCATGTTTAATTTAGAGGCAATATGTAAAGTATTTCACTAGCACTTAAATAATATTTAAGTGAAAGCGCAGCCCAAGAAAAATCCCACACTAATTTAGGCAAATAGATTAAAATATAATAAATGATTGGATACTGTAAAACAAAAAATGCAACCCGTAGAACCAGAGATATACAATTGTAAAGATTTAAGGTAAGTATAGCATGTAAAAATACAAAATGTCACTGCTGGTCATGCTAGATGGGGACAAAGTCACAAGTTCAGACAGACCACGATAGAGCACAGAGTTGACAGAGGGGCCAGGTTAGTCACGCTGAAAAAGTTACTATCTCAAAGTCTGGTGCGAAGTGTCCTGTTCACTGTGGAAGAGGTCGTGAGGAGCAGGGAGCGCACTGCTGCTGGTCATCGCTATAGAGCAAAGAAGAACAGGCATTCTGGACATTCTGGGTGATCCTCGCTGTAGTGCAAAGATCTAGTCAGGTGTCGCTGATGGTCGTTGCTGTTGCTTCACGTTGGTGGTCACCATGTGCTGCTGTCAATGCTGTAGCACTTACTGTAGAATTTGCACTGGGAGTTGTTGTAGCACATAGAGATGGATCCACCTAAGCCTCTTGTTGGAAGTAATTGTGGATGGCAAGATCTCAATGCAAACGGGCCAGCTTGCACTTGTAAAGAGACCAAAACTAAAAAAAAAAAATATTTCAGAGGACTACTTCAGAAATGTTTTTTTCAGAGGTTTGCACTGTGGGGAGGTGATTCTTGGGGATCAGAGACTCACTTTTGCACAGGCCAGTATGGCTCAGGCAGGTCCAGTTGCAGGTCCAGACAGATCCTGTTGCGGCTGGGAGGTTGCAGAGAAGCCTGTGGAGCTTGTTATGTCCCTGTAACTCTATAAAGGAGGTCAGTCTGCAGACCCTAGGAATCACTTCAGGTGGCCTAGGAAGAAGGGAGCCAGTTCAGTCTTCCTCCTCAGACACCAGGTCAGACCTCAGGCAGCAGGGCAGTCCTTTGGCAACAGGGTAGTCCTTCTTCTATAATATCCACAGGTCCAGTATTATACTGCTTAGTGGGCCTGAGGGTCTTAATCTTATATCTTTTGCCTGCATTGAAGTCGAAGAAACTTGTAAAGTTACCCCCACAGATGGTGATGGAATTTACTTTCTCCTGCCCTTGTCCCAGGATGGCTGGGCATAACAAAAGGATTGTGTGAAGTTCTTTGTGTTTGGGCTCATGCAGCTTCTTTGAAGTGAAAGTGCAGCTACATCTGTCCCATCCTGTCAAGATGGCTAAACCTGCTAGGACACAGTCCCTCTTGTGTGTGACTGTCTGGGAGGAATACTCCAAGGCCACCTGCCAACTACACCTAGTCAGGTGACCCCGGAAACAGGATGCAGTCATCAAATGGTTAGGACAAGAAAATGCTAATGCCATGTTTTTTGGAATGTTCTGTCTTTGTTCTATTACACACATCACATAGTTGTAAATATACCATTGCATCTTTTTTTCCAACTTGACTACCAGAAATTTAGATTGACTAGTTCCAGTGTTCCTGGGCATCCAGGGTGGACTGCCAATGGTTGATTGTGACAACACTGGAGTACCTGTTGTTGCAGTTTTCTGATAGGTATGTATAAAGCTTGCCTTGGAAAGGAAGACAATCAAGTAAGAAATGTGCTTTTTACCAGTGTTGCCTTGAAAGGAGTTCTTGCATAGACACATGCGTTCTGATGTTCTCCAAAATTTGATCAGTTATTGTAGCTCCCAGTAATTGGGTAATTTGAATTATAGGTGAAAGTGTTACGTTCTCTAGTGGTGATGGAGTATTGTAATGGGACAAGGTATCTGCTTTATTATTTGGAAGTCCTGGTCTGAGACAATGATGAAATTGCAAAGAATAGTGTCCACCTTAATTGTCTTGGTGTTAAAGCACAGGTTCATCATAAATATTTCAGATACCGGTGACCTGTGTACTCTGTTATGGGATGTTTTGTGCCTAATAGGTAACATCGCCATTATTTAAATGCTAACTGAATGGCTAGTTGTTCCTTTTCTGCAGTGTCCTAATTCAGTGCAACTGGTACAAACATTTATGATAGATAAGCCACAGGATGTAATTGATTTGATGTTTTGTCTTTTAACAAAGGTATTGCCCCAAATGGCTGTGTATAAAGCATCTGCTTCCACGATGATGGGCTGTTCCATATCCGGGTGCTGATCTAAAATTATGTTTCAGTTTGTTTAATGGTGCATCCACATTGTATGTCCATTCAAAGACAACCCCTTTCCATAGGAGGTTTGTCAAGGGGACTTCTGCGGTTGAAAAATGACTAATAAAACATCTATAGAAATTTACGAACCCTAAGAATAGTTGAATAGCTTTGATGCTTTTTTGGTCTAGGCCATTCTTGAATAGCTCACAGTTTTTTGTTGAGCATGGTAATTCCTTGTGGGGTGATAATGAATCCTAGAAATTCTACTTTAGTGGTATGGAACTCACACTTTAGCAACTTGCAAAATAGACCATATTTTGTCAATGTGTGTAAAACTGTGTTTGCATGTTCTTCATGTTCAATTTGGGAGTGAGAATATATCAGTATATTGTCGATACAGATGATTACAAATCTATCCAAGAACTCTTGTAAAACGGAATTCACAAAAAACTGGAATACACTAATGCATTAGACGAACTGAATGGCATAATGGAGTATTTGTACAGACTCTATTGAGTGTGGAACTCTGTCTTCCACTCATCCCCAGTGTCAATCTGTACAAGATGGTAGGCTCCTCTAAGATTTAACTTAGTGTAAATTGTTGCACTTCACACTTCATGGGGATGACAGGTAGTGAGTACCTGTTTTTTGACTGTGATATTGTTTAACGCCCTGTAATCAATACAGTCAGGTAGTTCACTAATACTTTGAAGTACAAACAAGAGCTGGGAAGCAGCTGGTAATTATAATACCTAATCAGGCCATTTTTAAGACAGTTGTCCAGGTCCTCCCTCAGGTATTGAGTCTCTTTTTTGGTTAGTGAGCAAATCCTTCCACAGGGGATCATAGGTCCGGGTACTAGATCAATCTGACAATTGTACAGTTGGAGGTAAGGTTTCTGCACTAACTTCACTGTGCACATCGTGATAATACTCATACACTGTGGCAAGTTCCTGCTCAGCAGCAGTAGCTATCAGATTAGTTTTTTCATGACATTTGTTGTGGACCTGATCTGATACCAGACATTGCTTTGTGCACCATTGTGAGTCAAAAGTAATGCTTCAATATGCTCAGGCTGTGGTAGGGTGTTATGATCAGTTAACCAGGGCATACCAGAAATTACCACAAACTGCAGAGCATTGATCAAATCAAGCTGAAGATGTTCTTTATGAACAAGATCTTTCTGTGGACAGACCATTGTTTCTATGAATGTGGTATGTGTGATTAGCCCAGATGTCAGCAGAGTGCCTTCAACTGACTGCACTATTTCAGGTGTTACTTTTCATTGCATAGGTATGTGCAATTTGGAAAAGAATGAGGACTCTTTAAAATGTCCTGTGGTCCCTGAGTCAATCTTTACTGTCACTAGTTCTTGGACGAAATCTACTGTTAAGTTAATAGTCAATGAGAGATGAGGGGCTGATGTTCATAGAGTATTGATTAGTTTCCCTGTAATTCTCCTGTTTGTTCCCAGAGTTGATTAGTTTCCCTGTTTCTTGGTCATGTCTGTAATGTGAGATACTGGTCCAAAACCCGTTGGGCAAAATGAACCGTCCTTAACAAAATGCCCTTTTTTACCACAATAAAGGCATTGCCCATTTTTTCTCCATTAAACCTTCTATTCTTGTGTAAGTGGTCTTCAGATTCCAATTAATGATTTTGGTCTCATTTTTTTACCTAATTGGTCTTTCTTTAACCTAACATATGTCCAAAGTCCATACATTTCCTCTCACCCTTTGTTTCTGAAAGGCGATGATCAGGTCTTAATGCTAATGCAATTAACTCCTCACATGTTTTAGAGTGAGGATGTATTGTGGCAATCAAGTCCTTAATCTCATCTCTTAGTCCTTAAGAATACAAAGTAGTTCTCTTTTCTTCAGCAAATGCATTTCTGCAATTAACCCGTTAAAGCGGGTCAGGTAATGCACCAAGTCCTTATTCCCTTTGCCTAGTTGCAACAATTCACTGTCTTCTGACCCAGTAGTTGATCTTTGATAAATATTCCCTCAAATTAATTTTTAAATTGTCTCCAAATGTACAAAGAAAGATTGACTGCATTGACTAGGGGCACAGCCCACATGGCAGCATCTCCACTGAGATTTGAAATGAGAAATGCAATGTATGACTGCACATCCAGGAAATCTCTGAGTCACACCATGAAATGCAACTAAACTTGTGTCAAAAATTACTGGACCTTTGTGGGATCCCCAGCAAAGCGCTCAGGAGGTGCAAAAGGCACTGTCAGCAGAACTGTCACTGATAAGGTAGTCATAGTTTGTGTTGTAGGGTTGGTAGTTACTGGTGTGGATGGTAATGCTGGCACATGCTGACCTCATAACTGGGTTACTTCAGCAGCTAAGGTTGCAGTCTAAACCTGCACCCACCAACTCTTGTTGCATGTTTCTGATCATTTAGTATAAACCCTCAAGGCTGGACATCTTGTCGGTGGGCAGGTTACTCTGTCACAGTACATATGTTCTTCAGGAGCAGTACCCTCAGTATGCCCACCTTCCGGCAGCACAGAATCTGCACAAGCTATTCAACAGTTGGTCAGAGTTGACAGACAAAGGGAGAGGATTTAGGGAGAGTGCTGAGAGGAAGGAGACCTGGAGAAAGATAATCCACATGGTTAGCAGATGTTTATGACTTCTCAGAGAATTATCATACCACTTGATCAAGAATAACAGTACCAAAGTTGTAGAGTATGTCCTCAAACTTGTTATAAGGCAGTAAGACAATTTCCACGAATACAAAGTCTTTATTTGTATCCAAAATATTACATATTTTGGACTAAATAATCCCCGTAAGAGGAAGAAAACTGCAAATGACCTGAGGATACTGAAAGCGGATATTTATTGCTTGCAAGAGACGCGCATAGAAAAGGCAGATAGGTAATTGTTTGAGACTTTGGGTCTGCGTCTCTTAGGGTGTACTGAACAGATGTCTAAAACAAAGGGGGTTGCTATCTTGACAGGTAATACTAGCTGCACCGTTACTCGGAGGAAGGCAGATGTAATTGGAAGATGGGTATTAATGGAGTGTTCATTCGGCAATGTCAGATTCAGGTTATGTTCATTATATGGCTCAGTGGATGATGACCCCTCCTTATTGATTTCATATCTGCAGAATTAGTGCTTTAGTCCACTCCGTATATCGTATGTGGTGATTTGAACTTTAACAGGTCATGGGACGGAGTACAGAATTTAAGAGATGTTAGGAAGGAAAGATACCCGGGCGGAAGCCTAGAGTTTTTCAGGCCCTTAAGAATATGCAAAGGGAAATTGGGCTGATAGATGTATGGCCAGTTTTGGAAAGGCCAAATCTGGGGTATACCTATTTTTCTGCACCTCACAGGAAATTTGCTCGACTAGATTACTTTCTTGTTTCACCTATATTTCTAGACGAATTGGAGATTAAGCGATACCCTCGTTTTATGGCAGATCAGAATCCATTAGTATTAGAGGTCAGGGTTAGAGACTGGCAGAGATTCAGGAAGAGCTGGACTTTTGAGAGAGCTTTGCTGAATGACCTCCTGTATATACAGCATATAAATATGCGGTTGAAGGAATTTTGGGATTTTAATGTGGGAACTGCCCCAAAAGAGATTGTGTGCGACACATTAAAGGCAGTTATAAGGGGGGGGGACTCTGGGCTTTAGCGTAAGGCAAGAAAAAAAAGCAGCAGCCCAGTTTCACATACTCATGGGGGAATTACAAGCAGCAGAAGAGCAGATTATTTAGGGCGATCAAGAATGATGTATGGGTTGAGGACGCCCTTCACCAGGTATCAATAGCTAAAATGCTAATAGGAAAACATTCAACCGAGAGGACAGCCAAATTTGTTTTAACAAGACAAAGGGAATGCTATGAATTCAGTGAGAAAGCAGGGCATATTCTGGCAATGCGGACTCATCAAAGGGCTTCTTTAGGCTCAGTTTTGAAAGTGCAGAACAAAGCAGGGCTGATAGTTACGGGACCCGATGCCATCAGGGAAGCTTTCCGAGAGTACTATATAGAATTATATAGCGCTGTCAACACTGGACAGGAGCATATCGATAGTCACTGGCTGAGGCTGACTCGGGGTGGTCGGATTACCTCAGAGGATCAAATAACACTGGGGCAGGAGGTGACAATGGAAGAATTGTCAGATGCGCTAGAAGCGCTTCCAAATGGGAAGGCTGTAGGGCTGGATGGCATTCCTTTAGAGCTATATAAGTGCTTTAAGAATATGCTCTTACCAGTGCTGTTGAAACTGGTGATCCATGTACAGCAAGGGGGTAACCCCCCTCCGTCCTGGGGTTCTGCTAATATTGTAGTGTTTTTAAAGAAAGGCATGAACCCGACCAGTCTAAGCTCGTACCAACCGATCACCCTTATCAATAGTCATGAGAAAGTCTACTCTAAAATATTTGCGACTCGATTGTCTGTGTGTATTAGTAAACTGGTCAGTTGTAACGAACATGGGTTTGTCCCTGGTAGGGACACAACCGATCATATTAGAAGGGTGATAGCGTTGTTTGATGCTATGGATATAGCAGCAGAGCTCATGGCTATGATTCTGCTGGATTCTGAGAAAGCATTCGACAGAGTCAACTGGGAGTATCTGTGGGACACTTTGAAGGGATATGGTCTAGGAGGAAGATTTATTACAGCTGTCAAAGCTTTATATAAGAAACAAAGTGCTAGAATACAGATCGGGGGAGACTATTCACATCCCTTTAGGATCGAACGGGGTACACGGCAAGGATGTCCATGTTCACCCCTATTATTTGCATTATATTTAGATCCCTTTCTGTGATTCTTGGAAATGAATGTTAATGTTCAACCAGTCATTCGCTATGGGTGGGCAACAAAAATTCTGGCTTACGCAGACGATGTTGCAGTTATAACTGCCAACCCGGATCTTCCCTTAAAGAAATCAAGGGCGCTGCACAACATTTTGGGGCAGTCTCCGGCTATCTTCTTAATAAAGATAAGACTCAGATAGTTTTGAATGAACACTGTAGTTTGTCAGATACATGAAAAGTCAAACATGTGGTCTATTTAAGGATTGATATTCGACTCCAGGTAGAGGAGATTGTCCGGACTAACCTCCAGCCTATTATAGATAATGCCAGCTATAATCTTAGCAGATGGAATAATTTGCATATGACAATTATGGGGCGGTGCAATATGATAAAAATGATGTTCCTTCCTAAAGTGTTGTATCTATTTTGGGCTATTCCATTGGGATTTGAGAAATCTTGGTTTAGGAAATTGGTACAGCGGATAATGCGGTTTGTTTGGTCATATGGTAAGATACTTAGAGCCAGTAAATATATGGAATTACGAAGGGAAAAGGGCGGATGGTCGCTTCACAACTTTAAATTGTATCAGACTGCAGCTGCAATGCAGTATATGCAACCGCTGTTTAAAAACGGATGCCTGGTAAGCAATGGGGAATATGTCCCGAGTATTTATAAGGTATTAATCAGCCCTGCTGAAAATGTGGGATTGCTCACACTCTTGGAGCCCAGCTATTTTAGGAAGGTTTGGTTTAAAGTCCTAAATGCCGCTTTCAAAGTCTGGAGTCCTTGGCGAAAGAAATGTGGGCTTGGAAGGTATAATTACTATACTCTGATTAAGAATAATACTTTTCTTCCCGAGATCTTCCGAGATAATATCATGGAAAGGTGGAATCAACAGGGAATACAAAGATTAGGTCATTTTATTGAGGGTTCTACAATCACCACATTTGAAAATCTTCATGGGAAATTTGGAATAGCCCAAAGGGGCTTTTTTAAATATCTACAAGTAAGGAATTTTATCCTCCGGAAAACCGGCGGGGCAGCGGGTTTTGTAAAGAATCCTTTATTAGAGATGATGATCTCCTCTGATAAGATTACGATACAATCAATATATTCTAGACTGACTGACGATTTACCTGAGGATCTGGCTAAGTATAGCAAAAAAGTTGTGCGACAAGTTGAATGTGGAAGAGGAGTTTTTTTATGAATCTCTCGAGTTAGGCCAGACCTCCCTGATCTCAGCATCCCTTCAGGCACAACATTATAAAACTATTTTTGATCTGTATACTATGCCTGGGAAACTAGCGCAATGGGCCGGGTACAAGGGGTGCACTGCCCAAGATGTCAGCTACATGGAGTGGATGTAATACATATGTTCGCCACCTGCACGAAGCTGGCGAACTTGCGCATTAAAGTGGGGCAGTTCATTAAAGACGTTGCCAAATTAGGAATTGAATTAACCCCAGGGGTTGTCATATTCGGGGTTTTGGAGTTAAGTGAGTCATTCGCCAGTAAGTTTCTCTTTATAGCTATGTCAGTGTTTCAATTGTGTATTTCTTCTGCATGGCTGGATCAAACGCCCCCTACATATCAAAATTGGCTAAATCGCCTCCTTGCAATATACCAGTTGGAACAAGCCCTGTATGCTCGAAAAGGGAAAAGAGGGAGACGTAAAGGGCAAGATAAATGGGGGTATTGGGCTAATGGTTAGCTAACAGGAAATGACTGTATAGCGGTATTGTATACTTAGGTAAATGTTTTTCCGTTCTCCTTTTTTTTTTCTGCTGAATTATATATGTATTTTCTTGGTTACTGAATACAAATTAAATAAAAAAAAAAATATTACACATGTCACTCAGATATCTTTAGGTGTGGTAATGTCTATAGATCTATCTTACAGATAATAATGTTCCAGAAAACGACCATAGGAATGTTCCAGGTAGTGGTGTGTTCTTATGAACCTGGGTCTTTATTCTATTCAGCAATAGTTACTATGGTGTTTTTCAAGATGCTGTGTGAGGAGCACGCTTCCCAATTTCACAACAATTCCTGGCAAAGATATACACTTGCAGGCTCCTGGAAAATTTCAAGATGTGAATCAGGACACTTTGCAATAATGTGCAATATATGAGCTTGTTTTGACATTTGGCAATACTTAGCAAGATTGTGCGCTCTTTAGGGAACAAGAGAGCACATGTCAAAACAAAGAAGCTTCCTACTTGATTGTCGATCAAAGGACAAGCCTACCAGTCCAAGAGGTGCAGCACAAACAAAGCGCGCTGCCAGGAGCGTCAGCTGTGTGATCATTATCAGCTGTCCTGCTCGATCTGAGCAACATGCTCTTTGGTCAGCTGCTGTGGGTGCAGGAAGCAAGCTGCACTTTCCTGCAATGTACTCCTAGCTCCAGGCACGGTCTGCAGATTGTACTCGGGCTCCAGATGCTCAGTAATCCACATGAGGGGATATGCATGGCCACTTATATGCGGTTGAGGGAATCGTGGCAGCCAAGATTTCTAATTCTTCTCGTGAGAAAGGAGAAACAAAAAGGAATAAAATAGAAACTGAAAGGGCACAATAAGGAAATAACAATATGAATAGTTATCCACTACGGTATGGCCATTGCACATTAGTAAAGCACTTTACACTGTTTAGGGAATCTTGTATATGTATGATAAAGTAAACAAACTGTTGCAATTTCAAATCCATCTCACCAAGTGTCCGCAAGCAATGTCAGTGCTGCCATTTAACCAAGTGTTTGCAAATAAAAGGTAGTGAGGGACTTTTAGTGGTAATATCACACTCATTAGCATCAGCATCATGCTCATAGTTGTACAGCTTTATCACCACACTGAATAGTGTACAGACACGACGAGGCAGGATGGATCATGACAGCCACTTTCTAAAACTGGCATTTTCAGAAGTGCTACTTAAAATCCAACTTTACAATCTAAAGAGCATTTTAAATTACAATTATTTTGACACTAAACAAGACATTTCCACCTTTTCCTAATCCAAAGTTATCACTTATTAGGTGTAATGAGGTGACCCATTGTTATCCTATGAGAGAGGTAGGCCTCACATTAGTGAAAATGAATTTGTGAGTTTGACATAGGACATGTGAAACATAAAAGTACATGTGCAACTATTTAAATACAATGCACCCTTCTCGTTAGGCTGTTTAGGGCCTACCTCTGTGGTAACTTATATGTAAACAAAAGGGTGTTTTAGACTTAGCAAAAGGTTTATTTTGCCAAGTCAAATTAGACCTGTAACCCTGCTCACAGGCTGCATTGGCAGAGCTGAGACATGTTTTAAATGGCTACTTAGGTGGGTGGTGCAGTAAGTGCTGAATGCTATATATGAACAATGAATTTATAAGCCTTGGTACATGTTGTACTTTACTATAGAATTAGAGTTAAATTATATATCAGGTACAGGCTAATTTTGCCTTGTTTCAAAGTGTGAGCACAAGGCCTTTAGCACTGTTTAGCTCTAGTAAAGTACACTGAGGCCAATAAAAACTAATTGAGCAAACAGGAGTAGAGAAGGCAAAAAAGGTCGAATAAATCATAGAAATATATTAAAATAATGGTGCACCCCATCCACCCCAAAAGCCTAGAAGGCTTTCACAGGAAAAACATGAAACAGTGGGAATGGATTGTAATTTTATAGGGCTTGGCCTGAACCAGTCAGATAAAAATAGTAAAGATCTTGAGTAGTGGTGAAAAATTGAATTGCATAAGATAAACCCTCAATTTGTAAGGCATAAGATGAGAAAGGATATGAATAGGTAAAGCAGCACATTCTGTGGCAATATTACTTCATTATATTGTCCTTTCTACATAGTTTAACACTGTCTGGGCAAAGTGTTATCCTCATTAGTATCAATGAACACCACAATACAGCAAACAGCAAGGCGAAAGGTGGACAGTTATCCTTTGGAATTAAACCGCCACGGTTCAGGAAAATATTTACCACTGTTTTAGTAACCTTGGTCCTGTATGAGCTAGAAACTAAATTGTTTGCTAAAATTTGCAAATTATTCTGCAGATGATTAATTTTGTGTCCAGTGCGGCAGATCCATAACTATGCAGCAAACTCTGTGGCAGCAGAATTGCATAATTCCAGTGGTCCTGCATATGGTTTATGGTATATCTATTGCCATGGTAGTGCCTATCTACATGGCCACTGCTCTGCCCTGCTTACTAAATCGCTCATGAATCACTTGGGAGAAGTATGTTCAATTCTTAGCTTCAAAATAGACGCAAATCTGCACAATCTAAACTTTTTGGCATTTATTGCACAAAAAATTAGCTTTATTTATTTTTTAAAGCACTGTTTTGATAGCCTGATATTTCAGGCACTAAATTAATTGGTCAGATGAAAAAAGACTTCCTTCTAATAAATTCAAAGATTTTCAGGTTTGTTTTCTTTCTGAGTGACTGTTAGGGCCCATAGGGTTAATTTATACTATACATTTTAAGCAATGTTTTTTCTGAACAGCGTTTTGTAGATATTCTTTATGATGTAATTCCATCAGATCCCTGATCATGCAACAGTAGAGTACATTTCAGATTTCAAAAGCTTCTGTAAGTGTGTTAACTTGGTTTCATTGTTTATTTGCTGTCACTGTTTACAGGCATTTTGTAGCTAAAACGCTGGCCATTGTCCATCTAAATTGTAGCAGCCCTGCGTTATCTCTTTTGTATGGTCCTAAAATGTACATTCTGGTCCACCACATACTTTGACCACCTTCTAAACACAAAGGGGCACATTTATACTCTGTTTGCGCCGGATTTGCATCATTTTTTTTTACACAAACTCTGCACAAACTTAACTCCATATTTATACTTTGTTGGTAGACCCGTCTAGCGCCAAATATATGGAGTGAAAGTCATTTTTTTATCGTGGAAACCTATCTTGCGTTAATGACAAGCAAGGTAGGCGATCCCGGGCAAAAAATTACCAAAAGGCATTTCCGCCTTATTTATACTTTTGTGCAAAAATGACGCATGGGAGGGGAAGGGCCTTAAAAAATGACTCTAAACCGGTTTAGAGTAATTTTTAATGCCTGGGTCAGGGCAGGCGTTAAGGGACCTGTGGGCTCATTTGCATGGTCTCCAACCATGGAAGCAGTCCACAGGTGCCCTTCCCTGACCCCAGGGACACCCCCTGCCACCCTCGCCCACCCTTGGAGGACACCCATGGATGTCGAGGTAAGTAGAGGTAAGTATTTTTTTTTACGTAGAAGTGGCATGGGGGGCCTAACTTGGGCCCCCCTACATGCCACTGTGCCCAATGGCCATGCCCAGGGGACAGACATCCCCTGGGCTTGGCCATTGAGCAGGGGTGCATGACTCCTGTCTTTCCTAAGACAGGAGTCATTTCCATGGGGGTTGTGCGTCAAAAAATTGCACTAGCCAGGTTAGAGTCAATATTTTGGACTCTAACCTGACTTTCTCCATTCTTTGGCACACAACCCCCATTCTTCCCTATGCCTCCGCTGCCTGGTTAGAGTAATTTATTTTGATGCTAACCAGGCCGCAGCGCCGGCTAACGTCATTCCACAAATAAGGCGCCCGGCAGGTGCGTTGGAATGATGTTAGCCGGCGATAAACTTTTTGATACATATCTGCGCTATCGCTAAGCTTCAAAAAGTATAAATATGGGCCCAAGTCCTTGTATAGAGCCCCGCTGGTTACATTGCTCAGTTCATTTTCATCTATAACAGGTACCCTGCAAAAAGGGTAGTACACTGTAATATTGGCTGGCTTCTCACTGCCCTCTACCTGCTTGTGTGCATCACAAGCTCAAAGCATCCTTGGTCATATAACTCTCCATTCTGCATACCCATCTAGGCCGGTTTGATGTCTTCCTTGACACATTTTTTGGCTGCCCTCCTTCCCTCACTCTTGTACTCCGTGTGCCTACCAAGCTTTTTATTGTGATCATTGGGAAATTGCCAAACAGCCCTCTACCCAGCCACAGCTATTGCAAAGCACGTATGAAAAATGTAAAACAATACAAGTAAGGTAATGGCTCCAAAATAAAAAAGACATCATGTTGTCCTCCACGATGTCGCCTTCAAAGGTGAACACTCTGCACCACAAGTAAGAACAACCAGAAAGTATCCTTTGATCACCTAAGTATTCAAAACATCCTTCGCCTTCCAAATGACACCACAAAGGATTGCATTGGTGGAGGTAGTTCCCTGTTCATTCTTGACCACTGTCATGGTATTTTGCCATTCTCCCTCAACAGTTTGCAGCAGGTCCCAAGCTCTTCAGTGTGCATGATGCATAGCCTGAAGAAGATGTATCCTAAATCCCAAGCTATGAAATCCTTACATTAGCAGCATACCAAACACCTTTTTTATTTTGCTACCCTTTGCTTAACCTTGACAATCTGAAGTCTACCAATCTAGTTTGCTCATGTGCTATAAAACAAACCGTGGTTGACCTACCAAACCCCACTAACTGTACACCTTACATTAAAGGCCCATTTTAGGGTCAGTCCTACAATACTAAGACTATTGAATCTGGAATTCTCTTTTGCATGCATCTCTGTTTCACACGAAAACATTGGAAGTTTTAAACTGCACAGAAAACCCAGATACTTTTTTTGAACAAACATCTAATGGCATAGTTACTAAAGACCTGCTTTGCCATTGTGTGATTCAAGTCAATGCAAGGCGCCACAAAACCTTGATTGGTTCTGTGTGATTTAGTAAATCCAAAATAACACAGGCAATTCATATTACTGCTTTGTGCCACCTTGTGGCTATGAGGTGTTTCATGGGTGGAGTGTGGGTGTTCCTACGACTCCTCCTGTGATTTTAGAGACAATCCCAGATTTACTGAAGCCAGTAAATGTGAGATTGCACCACAATTTTTTGCCTCCCTGACAGAGGCATAACAAAGAGAAATATCTTTATTTGTCCTGCTTACTTTATCTTTTAATGCTAGAAAAAAGGAAAATTATCTAAAGAATTGTTTTTGGGCCTTACAGCACAAAAACAATCCTCCTCATCTGAAGAAATGCTCCATATCTTAGTAGATATGGCACATATCTGCATTGTCCTTTTCTCATAACACATGTTGTCTTGCTGTACTGCTTTGCATTGTCTTGTGTGAAATATTGGTACATAGTTCTGTTAGATATTCTATCAGTCTTTATTCTTTGTCCTTCAAAAATGAACCACCGTCCTACTGGACCTCATTACTTTACACCCTCTACTATAGCTGATGATTGTGGTATAATGGGCTTATTCAGAAATGGAAGTGATGTTTAAAAGAATGCAAAGCAAACTTAAGATAAATAATTGTTTGTGAATTCATGTATGTTTTCCCCTCCTGTAACAGATTTAGGCCCTCATTATAACATTGGCGGTAAAAGCCGCTTACCGCCGTGCAGAAGACCGCCAACACACCGCCACGGCTGCGGAATTCCGCCACAGCTATTATGACCCACAGTTCGGAATCCGCCAAAATCTAGACACCCACACAAGTCCGCCACACCAAAGGTCAGTGATAAACTGGCGAAAACAAAACCTCCACCGTCACGCCAACAGAAATACGCCCACACTTTCACGACCCACGAATCCACGTGGCGGTCTTTCAACCGCAGTATTACATTGGCGGTACACACCGCCGCGCTCAAAATACACACACATTTACAAAACACAGCCACATTGGACAAATCGAAATACACACACCTGATACACATACACACCACACCCACACACCCACAACACTATAAAACACACACCCACATCACCCAGAAACCCTTACGACAACAAATCACGAACGAAAGCCAGAGAGAGACAGCACCAGCAAGAACAACAGCATCCACAGACACACAACACCATCACCCACAGAACTTCCATGCACCTCACACAACACCCCACTACATATCAGCATACTTATCACCCCACACACCACCCCACACATCACCTACACCACCCCATGGCACGCAAAGACACCCCAGGTTCTTGGAGGAGGAGCTCAGGGTCATGGTGGAGGAAATCGTCCGGGTAGAGCCACAGCTATTCGGATCACAGGTGCAGCACACCTCAATTGCAAGGAAGATGGAGCTATGGCGGAGAATAGTGGACAGGGTCAACACAGTGGGACAGCACCCAAGAAATCGGGAGGACATCAGGAAGAGGTGGAACGACCTACGGTGGAAGGTGCATTCCGTGGACTCAAGACACCACCTGGCGGTTCAGCGGACTGGCGGCGGACCCCCACCTCCTCACCCACAACTAACAACATGGGAGGAGCAGGTCTTGGCGATTCTGCATCCTGAGGGCCTCGCAGGAGTAGGTGGAGGAATGGACTCTGGTAAGACAAATCTTAACTATTACATCCCCCACCCTACCTGCATGCCAGCACATACCCCCACCCTCACCCCAGCACTCCAACTCCTCACATATGTCCCAACATCACAAACCACCCATCCCACCACCAGGCCCTGCATGCAACAACAAAGCATGGACACCCATCACTAAAGCATGGCCACTGCACATACCCATACAACCCCCTAAACCATCATCACACAAGGTCCCACACAGGAATGCAAGCACTGGGGTACACACTCACTCACCCATTGCACACCATGCCACACACAGATGTAATAAACATCCTTTTATGCCCCTGCAGGACCCCTACCCAACGTCACCGGACAGGAGGGTCCACACATGTCCACACCACCAACAGAAGAGGCCCACAGCGACAACAGCAGCTCTGTCCAACTGGATCTAGATGACCAGCCCGGCCCATCGGGGACCTCTGGACAGTCGGTTCCCATCACACAGTCACAGGCCAGTACAGAGCTTCCCCCCTCTGGAAACACCAGCACAGCACCCACCCAGCGGGCCCATACCTCTGTCCCAAGGACACGTCAGCTGTGTGTCCACCACTACAGGGAACCCAGGCTAACCCACCACCCCAACAACAACAGGGACCTGGGGGCAGTGGCAGTGGGCACACGGTCCAGGGGACGGAGGCCCCGGAACACAGGGGAACTGGGAGGGCTGCTGTGCAACAGGGGTAGGACAGGCCAAGGGAACCCACTCTCCACGAGGCCCTCTCCTACATCATGGGAGCCTACCACCACTCCCAGGAGACGATGGCAACAGTACTGGCCAAGTTTCAGGAGACCCAGCGCCTGCAGGAGGAACAGTATATGGGTTTCAGGGAGGAACCATCAGCTCCACCCTGGGCACCATCGTAGGGGTGCTGAAGGAAGTACTCAACACCAGGAGGGACACTGTGGCACTACAAGGGGCCCATGACACTAGAATGGACGATGAACTGCCCACCACCTCCGCCGGCGCTAGTGGACAGGACGCCCGCCACAGGACCACCACACCAGCACCCCAGCCCCTGCAGAGGGAGAACCACCCCGCAAACAGTCCCTGAGATCCAGGAACAAGACAGAGCATGATGCCAAGACCCCCGCCAGGAAATGAAACCACCCTGATTGTCATCCTACTGTCCCACTTTGTCACCCTGTCCATACTTAAACTGTCCCAGCTCCACTTCCTATGCCCATATGGGCAATGCACCTGTGAGACTAATAGACTGGACTCTGCCATGGACATTCCTCCGCCATCACCCCTCACCATTTTACTACCCCCTCCAATATTGAGCACATAAATAAACACACTTAAAGCACAAAACAATCTGGAGTCTGTCTGTCATTTCGAAATAGTGTATTAGCAATTACAGTGACAAAATGTTCGTTCAATTGTAATGTCAACATACCTATGTTACACAGCTCTAGTCCATGAAGAATCTAAGCAGATGTCACACAGTGGGACCCACATCTGTGAAATCGTAAGGGAAAGTGACAACTCAGTGACCATACACTGGGTGAAAACGACAGACAGCAGAGAGGCAGTAGTGTAGAAGTACATGTAGTAGGCAGGTCTGTACTCTTACCTGTGTCTCACTGGAAATATTGCTGGATCACTGAGTCCCTGTTGTTCATGTCTTCTTCCTCTGCTTCCTCGTCTTCACTGTCCACAGGCTCCACAGCTGCCACAACACCGCCATCTGGACCATCATCCTGCAGAAAAGGCACCTGTCATCGCAAGCCAAGTTGTGAAGCATACAGCAGGCCACAATGATCTGGCCCACCTTCTTTGGTGAGTAGAATAGGGATCCACCTGTCATATGGAGGCACCGAAACCTGGCATTCAGGAGGCTGAAGGTCCGCTCGATCACCCTCCAAGTTCGCCCATGGGCCTCATTGTAGCATTCCTCTGCCCTTGTCCTGGGATTCCTCACTGGGGTCAGTAGCCATGACAGGTTGGGGTAACCAGAGTCACCTGCAAATGGCGAGGGACAACTGTTAGACACGCACTAACCTGTAGGGATATCCCCAGACCCAGACAACCATTCCCACTGTCTTGCTTCCAGGTGCTCACCTAATAGCCACACATGGTGCCTCTGGAGTTGACCCATCACATAAGGGATGCTGCTATTCCGCAGGATGTAGGCGTCATCCACTATGCCAGGGAACATGGCATTCACATGGGAGATGTACTGGTCTGTTCACTCCTGAACATCAATGGCACCTATGATGTTGGGGATATGTCCCAGGGCATAGAAATCACCTTTCACTGTAGGCAAATCCTCCACCTGAGGGAAAACGATGTAGCTCTGCATGTGTTTCAGAAGGGCAGACAACACTCTGGACAACACGTTGGAAAACATAGGCTGGGACATCCCTGATGCTATGGCCACTGTTGTTTGAAATTACCCACTTGCAAGGAAATGGAGCACTGACAGCACCTGCACTTGAGGGGGGATTCCTGTGGGATGGCGGATTGCTGACATCAGGTCTGGCTCCAACTGGGTACACAGTTCCTGGATTGTGGCACGGTCAAGCCTGTATGTGATAATCACATGTCTTTCCTCCATTGTCGACAGGTCCACCAACGGTCGGTACACCGGATGATGCCGCCATTTCCTCACATGTCCCAGCGGACGGTGCCTATGAAGGACAACAGCGAGCACAGAGTCAAACAACTCAGAGGTACGTACCCACAATTTACACAGAACACCATTCATACACAAAAGGTGGCCTGTATGTGTGTTGAGTCTTTGCCTAGGTATGTGTGACACAGTTGAAAATGAAGCCATGTGGGCCCCTGAAATGGCGGATGCCTGACCTGTAAATTGGGACAATGGGATGTGAGGTAACTGCGCTGGCATTGTACACCGGCGCGGTAGGCGGTCGAAGACCGCAGCGCAATGCTGCATTGGTTAACATTGGACCCTATGGGTCCCAGGAGCCAATGACGATGTACGCCGGCGGTGACGGTTCGCACCGCCATGGACGTGACCGCCATTTTCTATCTGTTGAATCACTCAATACCTGATCTTCGACAGGAGAGGACCTACACTGCAAGTGCTGCTGTGCCCTCGGTCTGGAAGAGACAATGGCTCGAGTGTATGGGGAAAGGGCCCCTGCCTTCACATCAGAGGAGTTGGAGAAACTCGTGGACGGGGTCCTCCCCCAGTACACGCTACTCTACGGACCTGCAAGAAGGAAGGGGGGAGAGTGTGGCGTGCATGAAACAACGGTGAATGCATGTGCCACATGGCAAGGGAAGGAATGGGGGCCAATCACTTTGATGGTGCAGTTGGTAATATCTTACTCTTCCCTCTGTACATTTCATGTAAGTCAGCGCCCACCAGAAAAAACATATTTGGCGTGCCATTGCCAAGGACGTCTGGACCCTGGGGGTCTACCACAGATGGAGCACCCACTGCCGGAAAAGATGGGAGGACATTCGCCGCCGGAGCAAGAAGACGGCGGAGGCTCAGCTGGGGATGGCCTCCCAACGTGGGAGGGGGGCCCGTCGCACCATGACCCCCCTGATGTTCAAGATCCTTGCGGTGGCCTACCCGGAGTTGGATGGGCGCTTGAGGGCATCACAGCAGCAACAAGGGGGTGAGTACACTCTCATTCTGCTGACTTAGCGCGCAGTGGAGGGGTCTGGGTGGGGGAGGTGGGCTGTTAGTTTCCCTAAGCCAGGGCGAGTTCCGTAGGCAAGGTCCCTCCATAAGGCAGGCCATGTGGCACCCCACCCCACCTCTGTAGAGTGCCAAGTACACCTAGTCATGCCCCTGTGTCATATATGTGTGCACATGTCGTCCATAGCCTTGTAGGCCATTTCCCAGGAATTGAACAGTGGAGCCCAAGAGCGCTGTGTAGTGGTAGCCGTAATGCATGCACTCAACATGTCTTTCTTCTGTCGTCCCCCCTTTTTGTGGTCTCCCTGTTCTTGTGTGCATTAGCATCATCAGGTGGAGGAGCAGTGGCACTGGAGCACCAGGGGGCTGCATCCCACATGGCCACGGAGGGCCACACTACGGACTCGGACTTCACCAGTGGGATGGAGGGCGAGGGGAGCTCCACGGCTCGGACAGGAGCTGAGACCAGTGACACGGACTCGTCCTCTGATGGGAGCTCCCTTGTGGTGGTGGAAACATCTGTGCCACCCCCATCTACGGGCACAGCTGCCACCCCCCCTTCCAGCACTGCCCTCCCAGCAGCCCCTCAGCCTTTGCCCCGTGCCCCGTCACCCGGGAAGGTGGGCATCACCTTCGCCCCAGGCACCTCAGGCTCTGCCCCAGTCACCCCTGCTGCCCTCAGTGAGGAGGCCATTGACCTCCTCAGGTCCCTCACTGTTGGGCAGTCTACCATTTTGAATGTCATCCAGGGTGTAGAAAGGCAGTTGCAACAAACAAATGCATTCCTGGAGGGCATTCATTCTGGTCAGGCAGCCCTTCAGTGAGCTTTTCAGACTCTGGCCTCAGCACTGATGGCAGCCATTGTCCCTGTGTCTAGCCTCCCCCCTCCAACTTCCTCCTCCCGACCCAATCCCCTGTACATCAGCCTATCCCAAGCACACCTACAGACCAGCATTCACACACGTCAACACACAAGGGAAGCTCTGGCAAACATAAGCACCACACATCCCACAGGCACTCACGCAAGCATCACACACATGCAGACACACCAACATCCACTGTCTCCACTGTGTCCCCCTCCTCCTCGTCTCCTTCTTCCCTCCCAGTCTCGTCTACAATCACACCTGCATGCACTACCTCTACAGCCACTACGTCCCTCTCCAGCACACCCTCCACCACACCCATCTCACGTGCAGTCACCACCCCCACTACCATTCACACGTCCCCTGTGTCCTCTCCCAGTGTGTCTGTGACGCCACCTCCCAAGATATACAAATGCAGGCACACACCCACCCAACAGCCATCCACCTCACGACAGCCTCCAGCGCATGCACCTTCACTCAAAGTCAGCAAACAAACACCTCCTACAACCACAACCTCTTCCTCCACTCCCAAACCCCCTCCAGCTACCCGTCCCAGTGTGTCAAAAAAACTTTTCCTGTCCAACCTTGACCTCTTTCCCACACCTCCCCCACCCTGTCCGTCTCATAGGTCCCGAACTAGCACCTCAGCCACAACATCTCCGGGACCTGTGGTGTCTGTAGTCACCGGAATCTGGAGTGCACCGGCCACTAGGGCAGCCAGTGTGGCATGGAGCCACAGCACAGACAGTCCCCCACCTGTGAAGCATCAGAAGTTGGCCAGTGCCCGGCGGGAGAGGGGGAAGACTCCAGCCACCAAAGCCGCTCCCAGGGGTCCCGGTGGGAGTGTGGAGTCAGCTGTGACACCTTCCAAGGTGGGGAAGGGCCACAAGAAACCTAGCAAGTCTGGGAAGAGCAGCACAGTGGAGAAGACCGCCATCATCCCCGCTGCCCAGGAGGCCACCTCCACCACCAGCCCAGCTGCCCAGGACAAGCCCGCCAGCACAAGCCCAGCTGCCCAGGAGAGGACCGCCAGCACATGCCCAGCTGCCCAGGACAGGACCGCCAGCACAAGCGCAGCTGCCCAGGAGGGACCTCAAGCACCATCCCAGCTGCCCAGGACAGGCCCGCCAGCACAAGCCCAGCTGCCCAGGACAGGAACGCCAGCACAAGCCCAGCTGCCCAGGACAGGACCGCCAGCACAAGCCCACCTGCCCAGGCGAGGACCGCCAGCACAAGCCCACCTGCCCAGGACAGGACCGCCAGCACAAGCCCAGGAGGCCATTGCCAGCACAAGCCCACCTGCCCAGGAGGGGCCCGCCAGCACAAGCCCAGCTGCCCAGGACAGGACCGCCAGCACAAGCCCACCTGCCCACCTGCCCAGGAGACCACCGCCAGCACAAGCCCACCTGCCCAGGAGGGGCCCGCCAGCACAAGCCCAGCTGCCCAGGACAGGACCGCCAGCACACACAAGCCCACCTGCCCAGGAGGCCACCGCCAGCAGAAGCCCCGCTGGGCCATGAAGGACCACCAGCAAAAGCCCAGCTGGGCCATGAAGGACCACCAGCAAAAGCCCCGCTAGGCCATGAACGACCGCCAGCAGCTGAGTCCCTGCAATGGAGACCGCCGCCTCAAGCACCGCTGCACAGGGCAAAGCCGTCTCAAGCACCACTGAACAGGGCACCGCCGTCTCAAGCACTGCTGAACAGGGCACCGCCATCTCAAGCACCGCTGAACAGGGCACTGCCGTCTCAAGCACCGCTGCACAGGGGACCGCCGTCTCAAGCACCGCTGAACAGGGCACCGCCGTCTCAAGCACCGCTGAACAGGGCACCGCCGTCTCAAGCACCGCTGAACAGGGCACCGCTGTCTCAAGCCCCGCTGGCCCATGAGCGGCAAGGGCACTGACGCAACTGAGTCCGTCACGGGGTGAATGATGCACTCTGGGCACAAAGCCCTCTCCAGAACCAGTGGTGACTGTCATCCACTACCTCTGTCCTTGGCAGGATGAAGCACTCTGGGCACAAAGCCCCCTCCAGAACCAGTGGAGGCTGTCATCCACTACCTCTGTCCTTGGCAGGATGAAGCACTCTGGGCACAAAGCCCCCTCCAGAACCAGTGGAGGCTGTCATCCACTACCTCTGTCCTTGGCAGGATGAAGCACTCTGGGCACAAAGCCCCCTCCAGAACCAGTGGAGACTGTCATCCACTACCTCTGTCCTTGGCAGAATGAAGCACTCTGGGCACACAGCCCCCTCCAGAACCAGTGGAGACTGTCATCCACTTGAGAGACTGTGACTTTGCACTCCCCAGGATTGAACAGTGGGCAACCCACCCACTGTAGAGACTTGTGAGACTGTGGCTTTGCACTCCCCAGGATTGAACAGTGGGCAAACCACCCACTGTAGAGACTTGAGAGACTGTGCCTTTGCACTCCCCAGGATTGAACAGTGGGCAAACCACCCACTGTAGAGACTTGAGACACTGTGGCTTTGCACTCTCCAGGATTGAACAGTGGGCAACCCACCCACTGTAGAGACTTGAGAGACTATGGCTTTGCACTCCCCAGGATTGAACAGTGGGCAACCCACCCACTGTAGAGACTTGTGAGACTGTGGCTTTGCACTCCCCAGGATTGAACAGTGGGCAAACCACTCTCTGTAGAGACTTGAGAGACTGTGGCTTTGCACTCTCGAGGATGGAACAGTGGGCATGTGGCCCCCTCGTGGATTTGGTGTTGTGCACTCAAGCGGCTGAGGTGCCCCCCCTTTCCCTCCCCCTGAGGTGCCTGTTTAGTTGCTCTCTGATGCCCCTGCAGTGCTCTCTCCGTCATGGTTGGTGATCTTGTGTGGGCCTCGCCCAAACCGTGTGGTCCCAGTGTTCTACGGACTTTATTAGGGCACTACCTGGACTACTATGCTTGGTATATATTTTGTACATGGTGTATATATGTATTTTTGCCTACTTGCTTTTAATATATTACATTGGTTACACTCATTTTCTATTGTCTTTGCATTCTTCCGGGGGGGTTGGGGGGTGTAACTGTGATGTATTGATATGCATTAGTGTGTGTGTTGTAGTGGGTGAGGGTGGGGGTGTTGCATGTGTATGTCCCTGTTTTTTCCCTCTTCCCTCCCCTGTGTCGTACTCACCGCGGACTTCGCCGCCGGCGTTTGTGCTCCTGGTAGAGGAGCAGGAAGACTATTGCAGGTAGAATTTGGAGTTCCAGATCCATGGCATCCTCGTTCCTCGTGGGGTGTGTAGAGGTGAGCATTTTTCCTTCGGTATTCCTGTTTCCGCTGTGTTTTTATCTGCGGTGAATCCGCCCCGGAAAAGGTGGCGGATTGGCCTGGTGTGATACTGTGGTCGGTACATTGTCCTCCGCCTGTCTGTTGGCGGTGACCGCCGCTGTGTTTGCACCGCCGTTGCGGTCCGAGTGTTAAAGTGGCTGTCTTTGTTGGCGGTTTCCTCCACGGTCGTAATTCCATTTTTTTTACCGCCGGCCTGTTGGCGGCCCTACCGCCACTTTAACACCGACCGCCAGGGTTGTAATGACCACCTTAATGATTATGCAATACTGTTTAGTGGTGGGCTTTTAGCTGCCCAACCACACTGCCAGTACCATTGCAACTATTTATTATACTTTCCATCCATCATCTATGGTTTTACAAATGAAATTGTGCAATTGGTGTTATAAATCAGAACATATTCAGTTGTTCAAATAACTTACAATAACAGTAGATATATTTGTTGCAATGGATGCACAAAAATCGACAATTATTATCAAAGTCAAAATGTCTTGCGTTTGGAAGAAGTTAGCCCATCATTTGGTGCCAATGTTAACACCACTGATAGAAAGAAATAAAGCCAAATTGCACCCCCAAAGTGATGATGTGTGCGTGCATGTGTGTCACCAAGCAAGTATGCCCACGTCATGAGCAACTGGTCATTTTGGCTTTTGACCACAGCTCAGTGATAAATGTGAGTCAAGTGCCACCACACATTGAGAATGAAATTGAAAAATTATTTAAAGAGCACACCTTCTGCCCACAGCAGAGTGCTAACCTCACAAAAAAAACAGACGGGGAGGATATAACGAAGAGAAATAGCACAGATCAGTTTTCCGAAAACCGAGCACACGTTCTTGTGTATACATCCATGACTAAGCAGCTGTTTTGGCTTTTTTTTTTTTTTTTATTACTATTCCAAGATAGTAAGTTAGAAAAATAAATGACAGATGTGCAGAACTACATTTAGAGGGGAAACACCCTTAACCATTCATTGTAAACAACACAGACGTTTCACACGCAAGCATATCCACACTTGCCAGAATAGCAATTGTCTTTTTCTGTGCCTTAACCACGCATGTGTCAAACTACGCATATGCATGGTTAAGGGACAGAAAAAGTCAGAGAGCAGAAGAGGAGGCAGTGAGGTAAGTGGGACTGGGGCAGGGTTGGAGGGTAGTTTTTAGATGTGGAGGGTGGATTAAGGGCTTTTGGAGGTTGGGCTATTTTCTTTTATAGAGGTGCAAGTGGGTGAGTTTAGGGAAGTTTATTTTTTAAGGCTTATGGTAGGTGGCTGGAGACTTAGAAGTTTATTTTTTAAGGGTGGGGTGGGAGTCGGGGTAGTTTTTTAGGGCTTAGGGTGGGGGCGGGGTAGTTTATTTTTTAGGGGCAGTGTGGGGGGTCGGAGTAGTTTTATTTTTTATAGCTTATGTGTGTAGTTTAGCTCTTGTGGAGGGGGTTGTTTTTAGAGCTCAGGGTGGGTAAGAGGTGTTGGGCAATTTTTTTTAGGGCTTTGGGTGGGTGCGAGGTTGGGGTAGTTTATTTTTTTTAAGGGGTTTTATAAGGGGAGAGGGTCGGGTAGTTTTTTTAGGCTTATGGTGGGTGGGTCGGTGTAGTTAAATTTTTATTCAGTGGGGGTCGGGATAGTTTATTTTTTAGGGCTTAAGGTGGGTGGGGTGGTCGGGGTAGTTTAGCTATTAGGGGTCAGGGTAGTTTTAGGCCTCAGAGTGAGTAGGGGTGTTGGGGTAGTTTAGTTTTTAGGGGTGGGGTGGGGGGTTGGGATAGTTTTTCTATGGCTTAGGGTGGGTGGGGAGGTCAGGGTGTTTCACTATTAGGGGTGGGGTAGTTTTGGGCCTCAGAGTGGGTGGGGGTTGGATGACAGAACAACAATGTTGTTTCCACATATGCCTTTACTACGCATGCTTTTACAATGAAATTCATTATAAAGGCATGCGTGGCAAAGGCATGCATGGAAATGATGCGGTCATGGTTCCAGCATGCATGGTTCTGCCATACAACCGATTTAGAGAAATGAGCAATCTAGTAGAAAATTGCAGCTGCTACCACCACCTAAAAAGTTATATAAAAGCATGGCAGGATGAGAGGTGCGGTGGAACCATGGTCTATCTGGGGGAGGTAAAATACCACACAGACAACAGAGGGCAGCCATGTGTAGGGGGAAACCGCACACAGGGGAAAGCCGGAGAGATCAAGTAAACACAGTGGCCCCAAGCTGGGTCCAGTTGCTTAGTGGACTAATGCATTCACTCCATAAGTATGTTTTGACCTCATGGTCAAAGGCTCAAATCTTGGTAAGTCCTCTGAGCATTTCATAATTCAGAGGTTGATAAAATGAGTAATGCTAGAAATTGGGGTCCATGGGCTTTTGATGCAGGGCAGCACAGCAAGTTCACTATTATTACTATGGGTGGTTTAGGAGGAAACATGGTGCTTCCTATCATATGTGTTTTCAAATTGTATCTCAATATAGAGTGTATTATCAAATGGTGCACTTGACAGGGAAAAACACCCCAAACCCCTAAACATCAGGGCATGAATTAATTAGAGGTCCCCACTTGCATCACAAGGGAGTGATTTATTATTTATGAGAATACCAATACTGTAGAGTAGAAAATATATAATATTATGCATTTGTGTAATTACAGCCCTGATGAAGTTAGTGGGTTATTTCCCAGATGAAACATGTGTCCGATCTGAAGCTGAAGTTGTGATTTGAAGATGCTTTTGGAAATAAACCAGGAAGATTACTACATTGGACAATTTGACGTGTGCCTTATTTTGTATAATCAGCACAGCAAGACACCTTGCTGTACTGCCCTACATCAAAGGGAAAGGGCAGGAATGCACCATATTTAAGCAATAAGGCACATTCATGTCCTTTTCCACTGCCCTGGTACCGTTTTGGCAGCCTAGCACCTATGTAGGCACCATTGCACCATTCAAGTGGTTTTGATTGGTGTCATAGGTATGGTTTCAAGGTTTGCAATGCCATTGCATCACAAAAAAGTGAAGAAATGGAGGTGCAAGGGGCTCATAAATATGCCCCTAAGCCCCCTAGTTGGCACCTTGTCCAAGTAAGGAACACAATACTAGTCAGAGTAAGTCAGTTGCAGACCATAAATTAATCTGTGAACACCCTCTGGTAGCTTGTCACAGATCAGGCATGCTAACCTTAACAGGCAATGTTTATTGTATTTTTGAAACACTTAAAACAATAACACACAAAAATAATCCACACCAGGTTAGAAAAATAGAGCTTAATTTATTTTAACCTTTATCATTTTTGTCATGTCATAAACAAAACAATAACCCCAAAGTATGGGAAACATTACAGAGTATGTTGCATGATAGTGTATTGTAGAAAACATTGGTAACAGTAGGTGGTGTGTTGAAAGAGGTGAATCCTAGTACATGGATGGGAAGTGCAAGTAGCAGGTGGTCTAATGAGGCTGATAGAAAATGGCACTGCAAGTGTTCATGAGCTCGGGTCCATGAGGCATGCTCAGCACACATAAAAACAATACTCAAATTCAGGAATCCAACTCCTTGAACCCTGCAGGTAGTCTTGCAGAGGTTGCCAAATGTCCTCTGGCCTGGAGGTTGAAGGCTAAAGTGTGGTTTACAGTTCACTTAAAGTGTCTCAGTATATTAGACTCTTTAACCAGACCTTGACAGTGGGCAAGCCTCATCCCCCCCCAGTGGAGAGCAATCTCACACGTGCAGTTTAACTTTGCATATCTTTACTTATACCTTGAACATATCCCACTAATGCTAGCAGGGGATCTGGTTCAAGAGTGGTGTCAAACATCTCGCTAGAAAGATTCAACAGGACTACACATCCACGTCATCGAGGCAGCCCCAGCAATGTGACACTTGGAGCAGATTGAGGACCTCACTGTGTCCAGTCATGCCAGTATGCTGGGTGGACGTAGGCTCTGCATAAGAATTTATAATGTATGAGGTTCTGGTGGTGATTGGGTGAGATGGATGTGTTTGGGTGCAGCAGGCATAGAAAATCTTGTCAATCAGGGGCACTCTAAAACTACTTCTCAAATGCCCCTAAGTTTCGTATTCGTGCATCGGCAGGAGAGCCACGCAGGTATGGTACAGTTTGGAAATTAGCCTTCCCCATCTCTATCTGTGAGAGAATTCTTCAGAGGCCAGTTGATATGATGGGATCAGGGCTCGCAAGGCACTGTGAAGGTGTTGCATCACAGAGTGGTCCATGTGAGTGGTGTTAGCAAATCTAACATCGTCTGCTTGTGAGGAAACATGACCATCCGGGAAGAGATCAAAAAAGTGTGCAACACATGCTGTGCCAATGTGCACTGAGTCATTTTCTTCTGTGTCATAGAAATCGCTATTAAAGAAATGCAAATTTCTCGGTACAGAGATACTAATTTCCTAATAGTCATTCCTACAAATTGCTATTAGGAAATCAGTATTAAGAAATCCTATTGCATTTTAGTCAATGGTCTGGTTTTGCATTTCCTAAATAGCGATTTCTTATTAAGAAAACGCTATTTAGGGAATGCAGATGCAGGCATGGCAAAGGGCAAAAGGTCCTCCTTGTTGCAACCCAAAATTAGGGATGCAGCTGTACAGCATACATATCCCTAAGGGGCAAGTGTGTGCTGTATTGCAATTAAAAAAAGAAAAAACACCTCGGGGTGCTTTTCATAACATTGCACAAATTTGCGATTTCTTAAAGGCCTTTGTACATAAGAAAAGGCCATTTTGCATTTCTTAATAGCCGAAAGAACAAGTTACTTACCTTTGATAACAATTTCTCTGGTAGACACATAGGGGCATATCTATACTCTGTGTGCACTGAATTAGCGTCATTTTTTTAAACTCTAATTCGGTGCAAAACTAACTCCATCTTTTCTAAGACAGTATGGATGGTTTTGTGTCAGAAAATGACTCTAGGAAGGTTAGAGTTTTGTTTTTTTGTTTTTTTTAGAACCTGCCCAACTTTTTTGGTGCAAAACCCCCTTCTTCCATATCGCCAGCCCCTCCTGACTAACATCATTTTTTTTTACTCTAGCCCACCCTTTGCACCGGCTTATACCATTCCATAAATATGGTGCATGGCTGGTGCACAGAAATGGTGCAATCTGGTGCTAAACTTTTTGGTGCAAAACTGGGTTGGTGCAGTTTTGCACTAAAAAGTATAAAACAGGGACATATTCTAGTTGCAGGTTCCTTACCTTAGATTTTCCACAGGCGTCAGACTAGATTTGGAGATTTTTCTTCGAGCAGTACCGTTGCACACTGTCAGGTGGCATTGGTTGACTCCGCCTTCGTCGTATGCGCCGTGGTCGCTGTAATGACATCACAGTCATACTTAAATGCCATCCGGGCATGCTGATGTCAGTTTCTTTTCACAACTTTCCACGCCAGTAGCGCGGAGCCATGAAGAAAACTGAAACTGGTACTCCAAAGCCTGGACCTAGAAAGGGAAAACCCTCTCCTTAGAAATTAGTTTGCAAGCAGGAAGGATGGGTGGGTCAGTAAGGAATCTACAACTAGAATATGTCTCAACCAGATAAATTGTTACCGAAGGTAAGTGTGGGAGGCTGGCCTGGTTTGTAGTGGGTACCTTGGGTACTTACACAATGTCCAGTTATCCCTTATTAGTGAAATGTAGTAGTGTTCTAGCAGCTTAGGCTGATAGAGGTAGGTATTGCAGAGCAGCTTAAGCTGAACTAGGAGACAAGCAAAGCTCCTGCAATACCACTTATAGTTACACAGTAATTATACACAAGTAAAGACAATACTCAATGTTACCAAAAATAAAGGTAGTTTATTTGGGTGACACAAGGCCAAAAATATCTTAGAGGCAATACTCCTTCTGGAGGTAAGTATTATACACAATATATACACTAGACACCAAAATAAGGTAAGTAATTAGACATAGGATAATGCAAACAATAGAAAATGCTATAGAATGCAATAGAAGAAAATAGGTTGAGGGTCAACACAAACCATATACTAAGAAAGTGGAATGAGAATCACAAATTCCCCCCTAGATAAGTGTAGAGTGTAGAGAATTGCAGGGAGAGTAAGAATACAGCAAAGGTATGTAAAATACCCAACCTCAGGGCCCAGGAAAGCAGGAGTAAAGTACTGCAAGTTTCCTTAGGACACACTACAAGTCGTGATTAGAGTTATTGCAGGAATCAAGCAAGACTGCAAACAACAAATGGTGGATTCCTGGACCTGAAGTCGAAAGAAGTTCCAGGAAGGACAGGAGCCCTTGTCAACCCAGAAGAGGGTGCAAAAGTAGAGTCCCCGGTTGGACGAAGACTGCAGAAATGCACCCAAGGAAGATGTCAGCGGGTTCCTATGTGACGCACTGGATGTCCCACAAAGAGAAATTGGTTGCATGCGAGTTTTGGCGCTGGATTCCTCCAACAAGCCTTGTATCCGGCAAAGTTGCGTTTTGCATCAAAGTGGCACTGTCTAGACCCAGGAGGGACCTGGGGGCCTCAACCCTGTGTGAGGAGAAAGAGGGGGCTCCCAGCACTTCATAGAGCCCTCGGAAGATCAGACAGCACCCACGAGAGTCCCAGGACATGGGGACAAAGGAGGTGCAAAATTGAAGGTTTGTGCAGAACTATAAAGGAGGGTACCACACTGCCGAAGGCCAACTCAGTGAGTTGAGCATCACAGGATAGAGTGCTGGGGAACTTGGCTAGGCTGTGCATGAAGGAATTTTGCAAATAGTGCACAGAGGCCTCTGAGAAGGAGTCATGTGTGACTTCGGCACATTTATAGTGAACCTCAGCAAATGCAGACAGTTCGCCGTATCTGAAGGTGGGAGATGACTTTCTGGGGGGTGTTCTGACTGAAACCCCTAAACTGCACAGATGAGCTGCAACTACCAGGATCACTTTCATGAAAACCCGAGGGGCGCTTGTAAGGCAGAAGGGGAGCAAGGTAAATTGAAAGTGCTCTTGACCTACCACGAATGGCAAGATGGGCCATGCAAGATGGGTACATGGAAGTAAGCTTCCTGAAAGTCCAACGCTACCATCCAGTCTACCGGTTCCAAGGCAGACAGAACCTGAGCCAGAGTGAGCATTTTTAACTTCTCCTTCTTGGGGAAGAGATTGAGGTCCCAAAGCTCTAGGATAGGACGTGGGCCCTTGTCCTGTTTGGGCAACAGAAAGTAGCGGGTATAACAACCACTACCTACTTCTGGCACAGGAATCCTCTCTATGGCTCCCTTGGCCAAGAGAGCCATGACTCCCTCATGGAGAAGTGCCAGATGATTCTCCGTTAAGCAGCCATAGGATGGAGGCATGGCCAGAGGGGCAATCTTGAAGGGGAGGGAGTAGACCCTTCCAACAAATTGCAAATCCCACCTGTCTGTTGTGATGGATTCCCAGTGGGGCAGGTGATGGCGAGTCCTGCTTCCAACTGGTCTAAGATGGGGGGATAGACAAGGAAGGCTTGGAGGCTGCTGCAGGGATGGGAATGGACTGGGCAGACAACTGGTTCCCTGTCCCACAAGCCCATTGGATTCCGCACCCATGGCTGCATATTAGCTGGGAAGCATGTGAGACTCTGTGGCTGGCAGAGTAAGGATGTAAAAGGGAGCCCCTTTCGTGGCTGGGGAAGGGGCAAAAAGCAATTTGTGGCAGGTGAGGAGCAATGGCTAGGCTAAGGGACCGAGCCGTAGCCCGGGACTCTTTGAACCTCTCGAGGGTCGAGTCGGCTTTGTCTCCGAAGAGATGGGTGCCATCGAAGCTCATTTCCATGAGAGACTGTAGGACATCCAGTCAGAAACCAGACATCCTCAACCAGGTGTGGCGCCTCAAGGCCACTGTCATGTCCAGACCTCAACGAATCATGAACTTAGCTGCATCCCTCCCATGAGCAATGGCTTGGTAGTTGACGGCCCAGGACTTCTCAAGGACCTTCGGCAATACCTGTGTGACTGTATCCCACAGTGAATGGGTGTAGCGGCCCAAAAGGCATGTGGTGTTCGTGGACCACAATGCCAGACAGGACAGGAGGAAGAAAATTTCTTCTTCCCAAGATGGTCCAGTCTCCTTTATTCCCTATCCGGGGAAGCAGATGGGAATGCACCAGATGATGAGGAAGCTGGATGACAAGGATCTCAGGCGTAGGGTTTTGGGAGAGGAATTTAGGGTTGTTTGGGACGAGCTGATGGCGACTGGCAATCATCCTATTCACAGGAGCCCCTGTGCTGGCTCTGGACAAAGTGACCAGAAGGACATCAGTGAGGGCTTTGTTAAATGGAAGTAGAGGCTTGAAGTAGAAGCCCCTGGATGAAGTACCTCAGTAAGAAGGTTATTCCTGACTGCCACTGTGGTACAGTGGGAAGCTCAAGGACCTTAGCCGTCCTACTAACCACTATGAAGTAAGATGCTCCCTCCGACGTGGCCACAGTAGGAGGAGAAAGCATGCCGGCATCTGAAAAAGTATCCAGACCACTAGTGTTACCCAATTCCTGTGCCCAGTTCAAGTTAGGGATTTCTAGATGGTATTCTAAAGGGTATAGCGACCCCTCCAATCCCTCCTCATATTTGTACGCATATTAATAATGGTACAAATCCAACCTGGGGTGAGTAAGCCCTGTGGAAGTTGGAAGCGGTGTTGATCGATGCCGTTGCGGCTCATCAAGATTGGTTCAAGGTTGATTATGGCCCTAACTGTCGTCGGAAGCGTCGATGAATAAGCCGGCACCGGGGAAGGTTGCAATGGTATATGACCTGCTTCGGTACGGATCCAAGAACAGATCTGGAGGGGCACTCAGAAACCGGGGCCTGAGCCACCAACGTGAAACCCGAAGGGCCCCCATCCAAAGCTCGAGACCATAAAGGCACTGCAGGGGGAGGTCTGCCCAAAAATGAGGTGCAAAGCCTCATAAAACTCCTTAAGCTTGGCAGGAGTAGCTCCTGCTCCCGGAAACTCTGGGAGTCGTGGAACTAACCCAGAAATAGGCTCTGCAGACGGAGGCCGCAAGTGTCAGCATTCATCCTTCATCACATTGGCTGAGTGAAGTCGAATAACATTGAGCCTTCTTCGAGTTCTTCTTCTCATAACCCAAATGTCCAGGTGATTTTGGATGGGACGAGGAGGGGTGGTGATGACTCTGCGAGCAGTCTCAAGACCTTTCTCTTGAGCGAGACCGGGAGCAACATGGAGTTGAGCACCTGGCTGCCATAAGCTTTAGGGACCGCTCTCTCAAAGTCTTCGGGTTCATGGCCCAGCACTCAGAGCATGACTTCGGGTTGTGGTCGCGCTCCTAACATCACAAACAGACAAGGTGTGGTTCCGTCACCAACATCATGTAGTGACAGGTGTCTCACGGCTTGAAGCTGGTTTTACAAGACATCCCTCGAAGCACCAAAAAGCTGACAAAAAGGTGAAAAATACCAGGGTTGCTCTTCTCTGTGAGTGGTGCAGAAAGAAACGTCAGTGTACCGGGGTGGCACTTTATTGCGACTGTGATGTCATCATGGGGACCATGATGCCTACGACAAACGCAGAGTCAACCAACGCCACCCGACAGCGTGCAACGGTACTGATTGAAGAAAAATCTCCAGATCCAGTCAGATGCCTGGGGAAATTCTAAGGTAAGGAATCTGCAACTAAAAGCCTCTATCATAAATACCGATTCAGACCATTTAGAAATGCAAAAGGGCTTTGTACATCTGGCCCACATTACCTACATGGTGAATTTGATTGAAGTTATGCCTTTTAATGCTGACACTGATTGGTTAGTTACATTAGATATTGCTTCCCTGTACACCAACATCTCACAGGAGCACAGTATTACCATCATTGAGAATATATTGAACCAAAGTCCATAAACCGCTCAGGTTATTATTTCTCTTTTAAGCATTGCACTACAGAGCAATTATTTCAAATATAAACACCAGTATTTTCAACAGTGTTCAGACACTTTAATGGGTGCGATATTCTTCCCAAATCTGGCAAATATTAATGCAACTGATTTTGAACACAATACATATCATCTCATGTCTTGTCATGTTAAAAGGATCTTAATATAGCTCAATATGACTCACCCCTGAAGGGGCATCTTAGCGTTGAAGAGGACAGAGCAAGTCAGTAGTAGCTATTTAAAACAGCCAGCTCTTTCATTTCTTGAAGCTAGAGAAGTCTGTGCAAGTACAAATGAATGGAGGGTGCCTGTTCCAGTGATAGGGGGTAAGGTAGGAGAATGCTCAGCCTCCAAATTTTGATGTACGGGTGCATCAAGGACAGAGAAGAAATTGATTTTTGGACTTTAATTTTATACCAGACTGATAGAGGGTGAGTCTGTTCTGCAGGTATTTAGGGCTTTAAACAGTGCTCTTTTCCTAATCAGGAGCCAATGCAGGTCTCTAAGAATAGGTACTGACAGGGTACGAGGAGGCAGTTTATTGACCAGGTATGCTGCAGTGTGCTGAGCCACCTGCATTTTTGATAGTCGAGCTTCATTAGAAGCTAAGATTAAAGCATTGCCATTATCAGATGGCTAATTATTAATGCATGAGTTATCATCTTGTGAGAGCTCAGAGGAAGCCACTGACGTTTCTGAGAGTCAAAAGGTCTAAAAACAAGTGCCACAGGTAAACCTAATTTGCTCATTCATTGACAACTTGTCATCCTGAAGTATGCCTACTTTTCCCGCTGTTTTGCTGGGAAATGGAGAAAAGCCAAGCTCTGCTGGCCACCAGTTCTCCATTCAGAGAAGCTGAGCTTTGCCAAAAAGGAGAATCTCTTTCTTGTCTCCACTTAAAATGAAGGAAATTGAGAAACATCTGTGTGGCAATTTTCCTCATGCAGACTACAAATCAATGTTTGACATTCTCAGTGTTCTGCCCAAAGGAAATGACTAAGTATTTGTCATCTGCTTAAGATAGAATCTTAGAACTAAATGAATTACCTATCTGGCCGACATAGTTTGAAGAGCGTGGGACTTAAAGGGGATTCTTGAGGAACCCTGTTGCCCATGGAGAGGGATTTGGAATGCTAAGTGCCCATGGTGACCCTGGTACTTATGAAGTCCTTTAACCAGTCAAGGGTGGTGCCCTGAATACATATCTCAGAAAGACACTGGATCAAGATTGAATGGTAATTGGTATCAAACACCATTGACAGGTCAAAGAGAACTAGCATAGCTGGATTTCCAGCATCCAAAGATAGTCTGATTGTATCTACCACTGCCAATAAAGCCATTTCAGTACTGTGGAATGGTCTGAAGCCCAACTGAGAAGTATTGAGGAGGCTGTGTTTCTCCAAACAGGAGGAGAGCTTCAGGTTGACATATGAATCCAGGACCTTACCCACCAGAGGAAGGACAGATATGGGTAATAGTTGGCTCGTTCCATAGGATTAGCATTAGCCTTTGTTACAATAGGTGAAATGTGTCCTGCTTTCTATGCCCGCTGAACGGTGGCAGAGGTTAGAGGTAGGTTGCACAATGATGTAATAGTGGCCCCCAATAGAGTGGCTAAATTAGTGATCACATGTTGCAGACAGATATAAGAGAGGCAGCTGGATTTTGTTTTTGTTAGCAGGTCAAATATCTGTGTTTGGGAGATGGGCTCAAATCCTTTTTCAACCCGTCCTGACTCCCACTAATAGATATCAGAACATAAAGGGGGTCATTAAAAACCCTGGCGGTCGGTGTTAAAGCGGCGGCCAACAGGCAGGCGGTAAAAAAATGGAATTCTGACCCTGGCGGGAACCGCCAACACAGCCCACCACTTTAACACTCCGACCGCCACGGCGGGACAAACAAACAGCGCAGCGGTCACCGCCAACAGACAGGCGGCAGACAATCACTATCACGACCCACCAATCCGCCACCTTTTCTGGGGCGGGAGCCCCGCCGATAAAAAAACGGCGGAAACAGACTACGAACCTCTATACACTCCACGAGGAATCTGGACAGCATGGAACCCGAATTAAACATCCTACCAGCTATTGTCTACCTGCTCCTCTACCAGGAGCACGAACGCCGGCGCAGACGACAGCGGTGAGTACTGCACCTACGACACAGGGGAGGGGGGAGGAGAAAAGGTTACGGGCACACACATACGCGACACACCCAAACCCCCCCCCCCCAAATCCCTACACACCAATGCAGAGCAACAAGTCAGAGTGACACCCCCAAACCCCCCGGAATAATGCAAAGACAAACTAAATTGATCATTAAAATTGAAGTATATTATAGCATATTTGAAGTTAAGTGAAATATGAAATATCTAAATAAAATATATTACAACATGAACAATATATACATAGACCGAAAGTCCGGCACATATTGGCTACCTTCCATTGTTCGTGGGCCAATGTGCATAAACACATGGGCAAAGCCCACACACGAGACCCGATTCCATTGGAGAGAACACTGCTGGGGCATCAGATATTAAAACTACAGGCACCTCAGGGGGAAGGGAAGGGGAGGCACCTCAGCCACATGAGTCCACGACGCCAGATCCACGAGGGGCCTCCACGCCCACTGTACCATCCTGGGGAGTGCAAAGCCACAGTCTCTCAAGTCTCTACAGTGGGTGGATTGCCCACTGTACAATCCTAGGGAGTGCAAAGCCACAGTCTCTCAAGTCTCTACAGTGGGTGGGTTGACCACTGTCACATCCTGGGAAGTGCAAAGCCACAGTCCATCAGGTGGATTACAGACTCCACTGGTTATGGAGGAGGCATGTTGGTCAGAGTGCTTCGTGAAGCCCTGCCCGACTCAGATCCGGCCCTGCCAATGGGCCAACGGTGCTTGAGATGAAGGGCCCAGCGGAGCGGTGCTTGACAGGAAGGGCCCAGCGGAGCAGTGCTTGACAGGAAGGACCCAGCGGAGCGGTGCTTGACAGGAAGGGCCCAGCGGAGCGGTGCTTGACAGGAAGGGCCCAGCGGAGCAGTTCAGAGACGGCGGTGCCCAGCGGAGCGGTGCTTGAGATGAAGGGCCCAGCGGAGCGGTGCTTGACAGGAAGGGCCCAGCGGAGCGGTGCTTGACAGGAAGGGCCCAGCGGAGCAGTTCAGAGACGGCGGTGCCCAGCGGAGCGGTGCTTGAGATGAAGGGCCCAGCGGAGCGGTGCTTGACAGGAAAGGCCCAGCGGAGCAGTTCAGAGACGGCGGTGCCCAGCAGAGCGGTGCTTGAGATGAAGGGCCCAGCGGAGCAGTGCTTGAGATGAAGGGCCCTGTTCAGCGGTGCTTGTCACGGCTGGGCCCTGTTCAGCGGTGCTTGTCACGGCGGGGCCCTGTTCAGTGGTGCTTGTCACGGCGGGGCCCTGTTCAGCGGTGCTTGTCACGGCGGGCCCTGTTCAGCGGTGCTTGTCTTGGCGGGGCCCTGTTCAGCAGTGCTTGTCTTGGCGGGGCCCTGTTCAGCGGTGCTTGTCACGGCGGGACCCTGTTCAGCGGTGCTTGTCACGGCGGGGCCCTGTTCAGCGGTGCTTGTCACAGCGGGCCCTGTTCAGCGGTGCTTGTCACGGCGGGCCCTGTTCAGCGGTGCATGTCACGGCGGGGCCCTGTTCAGCTGTGCTTGTCTTGTGTTCCTAGGGAACCAGTTCTGGCCAATAATTCCCGCTCAGTCGCCATCCGACCTTTCGCTAGCGGGGCCCTCCTGTGCGGGAGTCCTGGGTCTGTGGGTGTCCTCTGTCACACCCGAAATGGGGCTGGTGGGGCCCTCCTGGGCAGCTCGCCTGCTGCCGGACTTGTCCGCCCTGCTGCCCTTGCCCTCCTTCGCCGAATCTCTGGGGCCCTTGCCTCCCTTTGTGGATGTGCCAGGTGACGGTGCAAGGGTAGTGTCCTTGGGGGCAGCCGTCTCAGGCCTGTCGCGCCAGCCCTTCCCTTTATTGGTTCTTTTCCCAGGGGGTGGGCTGGCTGTCCCCTTGCTGCTGGCCGATGTTCCGGCCCTAGGAGCTGGTGGACTCCAATAGCCCTGAACTATGGTCCTAGTAGGTGCAGGGCTTGTGGTGGCTGAGGTGCTGTTTGGACTCTTACGAGATGGAGGGGGTGGGTCAGGTGATGCAAAGAGGTTAATTTTGGAGAGGAAAAACTTTTTAGGAGCAATGGGAAGGGTAGGTGCAGTGGGTATGGGAGTGGAGGAAGAGGATGTGGTTGTAGGAGAGTCAAGTGTGCTGTCTTTGGGTGCAGGTGCTTGTGAAAGAGGCTGTCGTGAGGTGGATGGCTGTTGGGTGGGTGGCTGCCTGCGTTTGTGTGGTTTGGAAGAGGGGGTGACAGACACACTGGGAGAGGACACAGGGGACGTGTAAATGGCAGAAGGGGGTGTGACTGCACGTGTGCGGAGTGCTCTGGTGGTTGTGCTGGTGATGGACGTACTGACTGATGGTGGTGTGCATGCAGGTGTGAGTGGAGATGTCACAGGGAGGGAGGAGGGAGACGAGGAGGAGGGGGACACAGAGGAGGCAGTGGCTGTTGGCATGTCTGCATGTGGATGTTGCTTGTGTGAATGCTTGTGTGATCTGTGGTGCTTATGTCTGGATGAGCTGCCCTTGGGTGTTGATGTGTGTGCAGGCTGGTCTGTAGGTGTGTCTGGGATAGGCAGAGGAACAGGGGAGTGGGACTGGGTGGAGGGAGTTGGAGGAGGGAGGCTGGAGACAGGGACAATGGCTGCTGTCAGTGCTGAGGCCAGAGCGTTGAACGATCGCTGATGGGCAGCCTGACCCGAATGAATGCCCTCCAGGTATGCATTGCTCCGATGCACCTCCCTTTCCGCCCCCTGGATGGCATTCAAAAGGGTAGACTGCCCAACAATGAGCTTCTGGAGGAGGTCAATGATCTCCGCACTGAGGGCAGCAGGGGTGACTGGGGCAGGGCCTGAGGTGCCTGGGGCGAAGGAGATGCCCGGCTTCCTGGCCGAGCGGGCACGGGGCAAACGCTGAGGGGCTGCTGGGAGGGCGGAGCTGGTGCGCTGGGTGGCTGCTGTACCTGTTGTTGCGTTGGGCACGGATGTTGCCGCCACCACAAGGGAGCTCCCTTCCGAGGACGTGTCGGTGTCGCTGACGTCTCCACTGGTCCCCGTTGTGGAGCTCCCCTCGCCCTCCGTCTCACTGGTGAACTTGGAGTCGGTTGCAGGGCCCTCCGGGGCCATGTGAGATGCAGCTCCCTCGTGCGCCGATGCCACTTCTCCTCCGCCTGATGATGCTAATGCACACATGAACAGGAAAACCAAAAAAAGGGGGGGAGAAGAAAGAAAGACATGTTGAGTGCATGCATTGGCGGCACCGTTGGCGGAGAGGACAGACACAGAAGCCCCCTGCACTACGCCGCGCACTCGGGGTACACTACTCAATTATTGTGACTTGGCCTACAAGTCTATGGACGACAACTGCACACATAGGTGAGCCCGGGCCATGGATAGCTGTACTTAGCACCCTACAGAGGTGGGGGGCGGGGGCACAGGGCCATGCCTAATGGAGGGGCCTAGCCTACAGAAACCGCCCTGGCCTAGAGATAGCCACAGCCCTCCTCCCCCACCCAGACACCTCCACTGTGCGCTAATATAGCAGAATGTGCTGAGACTCACCCCCTTGTGTCTGCTGTGATGTCCTCACGCCCATCCAAATCGGGGTAGGCCACCGTCAGGATCCGGGACATCAGGGGGGTCAATTGCCGTGTGGCACCCCTCCTAGGTTGGGAGGCCATCCCCAGCAGAGCCTCGGCGGTCTTTCTGCTCCCGCGGCGGATGTCCTCCCACCTCTTGCGGCAGTGGGTGCCCCGTCTGTTGTGGACCCCCAGGGCCCGGACGTCCTTGGCGATGGCACGCCAAATGTCGATCTTCTGATGGGCGCTGACCTATGTGACATGTACAGGGTGGGAAAAGAAATATCACCACTTTTCTGCATGGTCGATGTGAGTGGCCCCCCCTCCCCAACCTTGCCATGTGGCACATGCTCTCATCTGTTGTGCGTTGCATTCCTCATTCCTCATTCGCTCCCCTCCCCACCATCTTACATCCACCCCACTCAACACAGGCATAGCCCATACAACGTGCTCCCTGTGTACTTACCTGTTGGTCTGGAGGACCGTAGAGTAGCGCATACTGGGGGAGGACCCCATCAACAAGTTTCTCCAATTCCTCAGATGTGAAGGCAGGGGCCCTTTCCCCAGTCGCAGCAGCCATTGTCTCTTCCAGACCGAGGTCACAGCAGCACTTGCAGTATAGGTCCTCTCCTGTGGATGATCAGGTCTCGAGTGATTAAGCAGATAGAAAATGGCGGTCACGCCCGCGGCGGTGCGTACCGCGGCGGTGCGTACCGCGACCACCGGCGCACATCGTCATTGGCTCCTGGGACCCATAGGGTTCAATGTGCCACGCCAGCGCATTGACCTCACATCCCATTGTCACACTTCACAGGTCAGGCAGCCGCCATTTCAAGGGCCCACATGGCTTAATTTCTACAGCGTCACACAGGCCTAGGCCTTGCATTGCCAATCATACAAGCCATTCAATGCATAGCGAATCGTGTACTGTGCAAGCTGTGGTTACGTACCTGTGGGTTGCTTGACTCTGTGCTCCATGTTGTCCTTCCTAGGCACCGTCCGCTGGGACTTGCGAGGAGATGGAGGAATCCTCCCGTGTACAGACCGCTGGTGGACCTGTCGACAATGGAAGAAAGACATGTCATACTGACATACAGACTTGACCGAGCCACTATACAGGTCCCCCATTCGCCAACCCACAGGGATTCCCCCTCTGGTGCAGGTTCTGTCAGTACTCCATTTTTTGGCAAGTGGATCATTCCAAACAACAGTGGCCATATCATCAGGGATGTCTCAGCCTATGTTTTCTAAGGTTTTGTCCAGAGTGTTGTCTGCCCTGATGAAATACATGCAGAGCTACATTGTTTTCCCTGAGGTGGGCGATTTGGCTACAGTGAAGGGTGATTTCTATGCCCTTGGACATATCCCCAACATCATTGGTGCCATTGATGGGACTCATGTGGCTTTGGTTCCCCCCAGTGAAAGTGAGCAGGTGCACAGGAACAGAAAAAGTTATCATTCGATGAATGTCCAGGTGGTCTGTTTGGCTGACCAGTACATCTCCCATGTAAATGCCAAGTTCCCTGGGTCAGTGCATGACGCGTACATCATGCGAAATAGCAGCATCCTTTATGTGATGGAACAGCTACAGAGACACCGTGTGTGGCTAATAGGTGACTCTGGTTACCCAAACCTGTCGTGGCTACTTACCCCAGTGAGGAATCCCAGGACAAGGGCAGAAGAACGCTACAATGAGGCCCATGGGCGAACTAGGAGGATTATAGAAAGAACCTTCGGCCTCCTGAAGGCCAGGTTTAGGTGCCTGCATATGACAGGTGGATCCCTAATGTACTCACCAAAGAAGGTGTGCCATATCATCGTGGCCTGCTGTATGCGTCACAACCTGGCTTTGCGACGCTAGGTGCCTTTCCTGCAGGAGGATGGTCCAGATGGTGGTGTTGTAGCAGCTGTGGAGCCTGTGGAGAGTGAAGAGGAGGAAGACGACGGGGACGACACAGACAACAGGGACACAGTGATACAACAGTATTTTCAGTAGCACACAGGTACGAATCAACCACGCCATTTTACATTTACTTAAAGTCTCCTGCCTCTCTACTGTCTGAGTTTCCCCCCAGTTCCTGTTAACTGAGTTGTGACTTTCCCTTCCGTTTTCAGAGCTGTGGGCCCCACTGCGTGACCTCTGCTTTGTTTGCCCATGGACTACAGCTGTGTGACAGTGGTATGTTGTCATCACAATGTAACTGAACATTTTTGCACCATTATGTCTAATACATTTGTTCAAAATACAAACAGACTCCAGATTTTTTAAGTGCAATAAGTGATTTTATTAAAGTGCTACATTTAGGAACAGGATTGTAAAACGGTGATGGGTGATGGTGGAGTAATGTCCATGGCAGAGTCCAGTTTTCAGTTTCACAGGTGCATTGTCCATATGCCTGTGGAAGGATGGAGCAGGGGCAGTTCAAGGTTGGACCGGGTGACAATGTGGGACAGTGGGATGACATCAGGGGGTATCCTTTGCTGGCGGGGGTCTTGGCATCCTACTCTGTCTTCTTGTGAGATCTCAGGTACCGCTTGCGGGGTGGTTCTTCTTCTGCAGGAGGTGGGGTTCTGGTGGCCTGTCGTTGTGTGGGGGCCTCCTGTCCACTAGCGCCGGCGGAGGTGGTAGGCTGTTCCTGGTCCAGGCTAGTGACAGGGGCCCTTTGTGGTGCCACATGGTCCCGCAATGTGGTGACTATCTGGTTAAGGGCCACGACGATGGTCCCCATTGCGGAACTAATGTTCTTCAGTTCCTCTCTGAACCCCATGTACTGTTCCTCCTGCAGTACCTGGATCTCCTGGAACCTGGCCAGTACCGTAGCCATCGTCTCCTGGGAGTGGTGGTATGCTCCCATGATGGAGGAGAGGGCCTCTTGGAGAGTCGGTTCCCTGGGCCTGATCCCCCCCCCCCCTGTCGCACAGCAGCCCTCCCAGTTCCCCTGTTTCCCTGGGCCTCTGTCCCCTGGACGGTGTGCCCACTACCACTGCCCCCAGGTCCCTGTTGTTGTTGGGGTGGTGGGTCAACCTGGGTGCCCTGTAGTGGTGGACACACCGCTGATTGACGTGTCCTGGAGACAGAGGCATGGGCCCGCTGGGTGGGAGCTGTGCTGGTGTTCCCAGAGGGGGTTAGGTCTGGTGTAGCCTGTGGCTGTCTGTGGGGAACCAACTGTCCCGAGGTCCCCGATGGGCCGGGCTGGTCATCTGGGTCCAGGGAGACAGAGCTGCTTTCATCACTGGGGGCCTCTTCTGGGGGTGGGATGGACATCTCTGGACCCTCCGTGGCGGTGTGGTGGCGTTCAAGTCCTGCAGGGGTATAAGAGTATGGTTATTGCTTCTGTGTGTGGCATTTCGTGTAATGGGTGGGTGGCCGTGGACCCCAGTGCTGGCATTCCCTTCTGGGGGCTTTTGTGACGGTGGCTTGTGGGGGTGATGGGTGTGTGCAGTGGGAATGCTTTGGTGATGGGTGTCCATGCTTTGGGGACGCATGCAGGGCTAGGTTTTGGGATGGGTGGGTTGTGATGGTGAGCCATTTGCAAGGAGTTGGTGTGATGGGGTGGGGGTGAGGGTGGGGCTATGATTTGGCATGCAGGTGGGGTGGGGGGTATGAAGTAGTGGAGATTTGACTTACCAAAATCCATTCCTCTGCCTACTCCTGCGAGGCCCTCAGGATGCAGGATGTGCAAGACTTCCTCCTCCCATGCTGTGAATTCTGGGGGAGTAGGTGGGGGTCCGCCGCCAGTCCGCTGTACCGCGATGTTGTGCCTTGATACCATGGAACGCACCTTCCCCGTAGGTCGTTCCACCGCTTCCTGATGTCGTCCCGATTTCGTGGATGCTGTCCCACAGCGTTGACCCTGTCCACTATTCTGCTCCATAGCTCCATCTTCCTGGCAATGGTGGTGTGCTGCACCTGTGCCCCGAAGAGCTGGGGCTCTACACAAACTATTTCCTCCACCATGACCCTGAGTTCTGCGTCAGAGAACCTGGGGTGTCTTTGGGGTGCCATGGGGTGGTGTGGATGAGGTGAGGGGTGGTGTATGTGTTGTAGAGTGTGGTGAGTGTGGTGGTGTATGGTGTTTTGTGCATGGAAATTGTGTGGGTGATGTTGTGATTTGACTCTGTGTGATGGTCTACTCTATGCTGTGCTGTCTCTCTCTGTCCTTCAGTCGCAATTGTGGTCTTAAGGGTTTGTGGGTGATGTGGGTGTGTGTTTTATATTTAATTGGGTGTGTGGGAGTGGTGTGTGTATGTGTCTCAGGTGTGTGTATTTTGATTTGTCCAATGTGGTAGTGTTTTGTAAAGGTGTGTGTATTTTGAGCGTGGCGGTGTGTACCGCCAATGGAATACCGCGGTTGAAAGACCGCTGCGGGGATTTGAGGGTCGGAATGGCATGGGCGTATTTCTGTTGGCGTGACGGTGGAGGTTTGGTCATCGCCAGTTTTGCACTGGCTGTTGGTGTGGCGGACTTTTGTTGATGTCGGGTTTTTGGCTGTTTGCCAGTTGCGGGTCAGAATGACTGTGGCGGTTTACCGCGACCGCGGCGGTGTTATGGCAGTCTTCTGACCGGCGGTAAGCGCCTTTTACCGCCGAGGTCAGAATGACCCCCAAAGTGTTGGACACACTATATTGATGATATTTTATTTTTATCTGGTCATGTCCTCAAAAATGACTGCAGAATTTTGTAACTTATTGGCACCAAGTTCAGGAACATCTCATCTTCACCTTCTCCACCAATAAATCTGAAATTGCCTTTCTGGTTCTCATGATCAAACATGGAGAAGGAAGGTTGTTCACTAGTCTATATTGTAAACTTACAGACAGGAATACATTGCTTTCTTACAGCAGTTATCATCACAGGGCATTGCTCTGATGGTATCGCAATTTTATGAAAGGAATCATTGAGTAGATGACTTGAGATGAAAAGTAATTGAGATTGTCTCAACTCCGATAAGAGGTGGCGAACCTGTGGTAATCCTCATAAAAATAGAGGTGTGCTGGATTGATCATTGCAATTCCTTTAACTGAGGATTGAATACAGCAGAAGAGTGGCATAGATATACAACAGAGTTGGTTGATTAAACACACAGCTGTTCAGTGCACTGACCTCCAGCACTCATGGACTCCCTTAAAACAATGTTTATGGATATTGGGCACTATGGTCAATATTGCACAAATATGTAACGTTGGCCTGTGATACATATCCTGATCATCTAGTACAGACCACTGAATGCAAGATTTTTCTCCTTCAGTGTGGAGGATCGCCAGTCTAAATGCATTCCACCTTTTTTATTACCTATTTTTTCGATTTTGCAAGGTTCGCGCTTTCTATTACTTTAATGTCAGATGAATTAATCATATCTACAGAGGGTTATTATTGTTTTATTTTAGCGGTTTGATTATTATTAAGAGTGGATTGTTCTATCCTCGCAATACTATGGTTTTCCTGTTCTCTATTATAAACAGCAGTCTATATGCATGCCTCTTTTATAACATCTCTTCCTCTATCATCCCACATTGTTGTGTTATTCATTACATTAGTGCCTTGTGAGAAGACCAAATTTTAGCAGGATGGTTAATATTGAGACTGGACTGTGCATGCAATGCTATGGTTTTTCACTGTGGGCTTAACTGTTCTCTATCACATACTCCCTCACTGTGCTTTATCATATATGCAGGACTGTATCATTATCAATTTGTTCCCCACTTTCAACACCACACACCTACAGAATTTACGGCTCTGGTTCATTTTTAGGTGGAGCGTGTGTTGGCATGTATCTGGGCTTTTGACCACGTCCACCACATGCCCATCACTACCACTTGTTCATGGGCTTGCCTTTAAAAAATCCTTTGTTTTCATTGGTAACTGTTTTACGTTAGGGCGGTTTTGTAACCGTCTTGGCCATCAACCCCGTTCCATGGTTAATTGGATTTTTGCCAATAACTTTGACTGCGAGCAAACTTCTTTTTTTTTTTTGTCTCTCTCTCTCTCCTCGTGCTCACGGCGTAGCTTTGAATCGGCTCGCTTATGTCAACTGTTTTACTTTTTAATTTCAGTTTGTGTGGCAAGAAAACAGTTAGGAATTTACAATGCTAATAGCTCTACCTCAAGCAAACGTGAAACCCATTGCATTGCAAATGCTTGTTATATTTATGCAATTCCCATTCGTGTGGAACTTCTATAATTAATTAAGGGGCTCTTACTAGCATTATCCTTTTTCCTCTGTCGAGCGTACCAGCCCCTGCATGCAGGATTTGTACTAAAGCCTCGCTTTGAGCGTCCATGCTTATCTTGATCTGTGAGATGCTGTGCATCAAGGCTCTTTCCATTTTGATGTGGTGAGGCTAGATACTGCAGACCACTGCACTTATCCTGCCATTGTGCGCTTACAGACACCGAGCAGACCGTCTCTAGTTGTACGGTAGAAGAGATTGGGCTACATGTTCTTCCTGAGACAAACAAACTTAGATTCCTGAAGTGATTATGCCAAGCTGAGCCGCATTTTACATCCCCGACATGTAGGAACATTAATTATGTATTAATTGACTATCTACCCTTATCCCTTTTCCACCTGTAGATACAGTGGACCGTGGAAATTTACATAGCCACTAGGATCAGATACGGTTCTCCTGATTACGCTATTGTGGAGTCGTTTTGCTTGGGGGAAAGCCTGTTCCTCCTAAATCAGATATGGGTTATATCATTAGGGACTAAGTATAACCACTAATTATTCTTTCTGTTTCTGTGTTTATATTAAGTGCAAAGGTCCCCTTGTAAGTAGGTTCAATTTATCTGCACTAGTGGTGTTGAGCACTTAGGTGGTCATTCCGACCTAGGCGGGCGGCGGTTGCCGCCCGCCCGTCGGAAGCCGCCTGAATACCGCCCCGCGGTCAATAGACCGCGAGGGGTATTCTGACTTTCCCGCTGGGCCGGCGGGCGATCTGATTCAGATCGCCCGCCGGCCCAGCGGGAAAGCGCCTTCCACAAGGAAGCCGGCTCGGAATCGAGCCGGCGGAGTGGAAGGCGTGCGACGGGTGCAGCAGCACCCGTCGCGCTTTTCAGTGTCTGCATCGCAGACACTGAAAAGCCTAGTTGGGCCCTGTTAGGGGGCCCCAAGACGCCCGTTCCCGCCGGCCAGGTTCTGGTGGTAAGAACCGCCAGAGCCAGGCCGGCGGGAAGGGGGGTCGGAATCCCCATGGCGGCGCAGCATGCTGCGCCGCCATGGAGGATTCCCCAGGGCAGCGGGAAACTGGCGGGAGACCGCCAGTTTTCCCTGTCTGACCGCGGCGTTAGCGCCGCGGTCAGAATGCCCTTAGGGGCACCGCCGGCCTGTCGGCGGTGCTCCCGCGCCCGTTGGCCCTGGCGGATTGTATCCGCCAGGGTCAGAATGAGGGCCTTAGTTGCTAGTTTTGTTCTTAATTTCAGCTGAATGTGTTGTCACCTTTTTCTACACTTGGATCTACCTGTGTCATCCTCTAATTGGCCGGTTGGTCCCTAACTAAATATTTCTGTTCTTTTTTAGGTGTCCCTTTCATTTGCTAGTCCTGATGAGACCCCATATTGGTTAAAGGGTTCGAATTTTTTTAATTTTAACTGTGCTGAAATGAACCTAATAATGTAACCCTTGAATTTAACTGGATCGGAAATTTAATATCTGCCATGGACTTCCCTATGTCTTCTGCCATCACCATCTAATAGTGTGTCCTGAGCACACTGGCACTGTGTACATAAAGGCTCTCATTATGACATTGGCAGTATTCTTAGAATACTGCTGATGCCAAGGGCGCCAAAAGACTGCCAGTGCTGGCAGTATTCCGCCCGCTATATAATGGACATGGCAGGATTTCTGCCACAACAAGGGCGGAAATCCTGCAGTAGCCATGCTGGCGGACAGTGGCACCCTGAGGCTGCTACCACCAGCACCGCCCCACCAGTAGGATGAATTAACTAATGAATTTTAATCATTTTGTATGTGTGAAATGTAAGCCAATCTATAAAGTCCCTGTAAACTTTGTTTTTTTCAGTCAATTTCCTATGTTTTTAAAATTCTATTTCCTATTACATTCCTGTAACCTTTGGATTTCTCAGTGAATTTCAACGATTTTTTATATTTTAATTCCTAACTGTATTATACCAGTAAGCTTTGTTTTTTTTCAGTGAATTTTAATGAATTTTTAAATCCTAGCTATACAATCCCTGTAAGCTTTTTTTTAGTGAAGGTTTCATATTTTTTAGGGTGGTTGCAAGGTGTCTCAATTTATATAAATATATATATATCACCTTAATGCATGAGTGGATATATAAGTAAGTGACTGCATGAATCCGGTATGGGGGAATTTACTGACTTGGTATCATACCACTCTGTACAGAGCTGTTGTGTGGATTTATGTATGAATGTATGAACCTATAAATTTGTATCTTTGTGTCATGTGATCTATAAGTGGTCTATTTGTTTATAAAGGTTGCAGTATAGATAGTACAGTTCATATAAACTGGGTATACTAATCTAGAAGTGGAAAGATGTGTCAAGTAACCTCAGTAGGCCAATTATTACCTTTTAATCCCTGGGTATTGAGCTATATATCTATGTATAGTATTCATCATGGGTATTAAAATAGAAATATACCTGTTATTAATAAGGTTAAGTAATTAAGAAGTTCAGGTGAGAGTAAAGATGCACATTGATGCTCACAACTAATAGGCTCAAAGTATGTTTAAATGTTTTAATCAGTAAGTAGGTAATAACAGGTCTTGACTACATATGTATTATTAATTTCAATCCAAGTATATTTTCTTTATTCATATGTTTTAATTTTACTATTTTATATATATGTTTACCAAAACTTTACTATTTTAAAATGAGGGAGCTTTTAAGCAACTAAGAAGAGGGGTGGTAGGCTAAAACATTTAAAATCGTTTGTTGCCAGTGGAACTGTAAATACAACAGCATGGTAACATACTTTGTAACATTTTCTTGCAGCAGTAGGTCACAAGTTCATAACATTTTCTGAAAGCACAATGCTCATTTTTAAATGAAAAAAGTAGGTGTGGTTGACTTTGTCAAATAACAAACATATCACATATTTCAAACAGCTTTCTCAAAAGCTAATCCCACATCTATTTTCTTTTCTCACTGTATCACTACCTACCTTTATGTACCAACATAGAGAGAACAACCAATAAAAACTATTGTTTCAAGTTTTAAATTATTGCCAACTGCATTTCTGCATTTTATTTCAACATTGGCTCATTCAGCTGTGGCTCTGTCTTCTGTGGTACTCCAGCTTCCCTCCAAAATGCTCAGAGTATGGATTGTGGGACACAGCTATGTGTCTTGGGCTAGAGAGAGTGCAAGAAAAAGTGTAATTGAGGGAGATCTGGGCTTACCTAAAGTAGATACAACTTGGATTGGCCAGTGAGGGCTAAAATGGCATCAATTCCTCCCTTTGGTTGAGAGCATTATAGATTGCCAAAATCCAGAACTTATGATTGTCCACTTTGGTTGTGTGAAAATACAGGGCTGATTGCAGAAGCACCCTCACTTTTTGCCCCCATTTTTGGCTGCAATTGGTGCTTTCTGCCTCTTACTGTGGCCTGGGCACTGCTAACCAGTCCTAGGGCCACTGCTCTGTTTTCTAAAATGGGATATGCAAATTAGGCTTAATTATAATTGACTCTGACAACCTACCTGTGAGTCCCTAGTATGTGGTAGGACATGTAGGTTTAGGGACCACAGTATATATAGTGCACCCATAGGTACACTGCTGTGGTGTCTAGTGTCATTTTAAAGACAGGCCTGCCTTGCTGGCTGCTTTTAAGTTAAAGTTAACCCCAAATTCGACTTTGGAATTAAAAGAACTTTCAAAGTCCTAAATTACCCTATTTTTATATAAACATCACCTCTAAGAACTGCCCTATATGCCCCCATGGTTGGGTGCAATGTACATATAAGTAGGGACTTTATAAAAGATGTTTTATAAGCCCTGGTGAGGGAAAAACAGCCAAACTTGTTTCCCCGATTGCAGTCAACGGGCCTCATAGGCTAACATGGAGACTTAATTTCAAGATAATACAATCCTATTTTCAATGGAGATGAGCCTAATATAGCAGGTTTGGTACCAAATTAAATGTTATAATAAATCCAACAACTTGCCATTGTTGAATTTAATATAACTAGCACAGGGAAAGAGTTTTAGAACTTTTTCTGAAAGTTACCAAGTTCAACCCTGCAGTGCCCTTTCCTGATTGGTCAACCTCTGGCAGCCTGACCCAGGCTGCCTTAATGAGGTGTGAAGTGGCCTGGGCTGACACAAAGGAAGCATATGGGGGTGGAGAACTGCTACAGCAGATGGCAGAGCAGGATGGGGATAGAGTAGCCAAACTGGTCTTAGAAGGAGAAAAAGCCTCTTGGAACAGAAACACGACCTCCCCCATTCCCAGCACCCCCAGACAGCTAGAAACGCCACTGATTAGATTAAGAGAGGGGCTGCAAGAAGTGTGGTAGGGAAACCTGACCACACCAGTGGGTGGGCACAGTCAGATGTAACCTTCAAGGAGAGATTTCTTCCATGTTGGATTTTTAAAGAATGTTGCTTTCAGGGATTCATTTTTGCCACACTTGAAGTGGTCACCACAGTGAGTGTTGGCCCATACCCCAATGTACAGCAGCAACCCCTGCTTTCCATCCCAGGAGCAAGAATAAATATTGCAGAGCTGCCCCACAATTCAGATCCCTGCTGAAAGAAGATACCGGAGAAGAAGCAATTCCCTGCTGAACCCCTAGTCTGCACATGAAGGACTACATCCACAAGGATTGCAGCAGCTGCACACTTTGGGCTTCACCAAGAAAATGACTTTTCCTTGCTTCTACAACTTCAGGAGTGGACCCTGTATGCTACAGGTACAAAGAATCTAACCAGAAGCTAACCAGAGTCCCCTGCATCAAGTCTAGCAAGAAGAGCCCAGCTGACAAGCGTCTAGTGCCTGGTTGAGGATTCTGACCAGATGCATTCTGGGAATTGTAGTCCCAGCTCCCATGGAGACATTGCTCACTACTGGCAAAATTGCTGCTGGTCTCTCCTACATTCTTCGTTTCCTCATAGCAGACTTCTAAGTGCAATGTCCCTATCCAGCTACTAACTAGCCCCAAGAGATCATCATGGCCTCCTTCAGAAGGTAGTCTCTTTCTGCCTTTTGCCTCCATGTAGCAGAAACAGGAGGAAAACCCCTTTGCCTATGGGGACCAGTTGCATAGGAGGAGGGTGCCAGATCTGGTCCTAGGGTGCCCGTAAGAATAAGGAGTTCTTCAGTGTCTAGCAGTCTAGCTTAACTGGCTACAGCCAGTCATTGCAACATTCTGCATCTGTTTTCAGCAGTTCCTTTGCTGGAAAATAACTTTTAATCATTTCCCTACCATTTTCCTAAGCTGAGATGTAAGCTTCCAGTTTTATTCACAGCTAGCCATGAGAAGAAATATGCAATGGTATTTGAGCATAGGCATATATTATTGTCAGTCAAATAAAGTTGAAGAAAGGTTTTCTCCAGAAGCAAAGTTAAGATTTGTGATGTGGACTGGTTGGATAAAAGACAATAATTTGCCTGAGAAAATATCAGATATCAGTGTAATTATTCTTTTTGAGGCAACCACGAGCATATCATTCTATATAAACTCAAATTCTGCCAAGATTAAAAAATTCATCTATTATAGCACACTTGGCATCAGAATTGTATGGAAGTAGCAGCTGAGAGTCACAATTCTAAAACAGTTTATTTGAGGACATCGTACTTAAAAAAATGTATTTAGCAATAAGCATTTTTGAAGTATAAACAGCCCTGCGAATGATTACTACTTTATTTTTAAAGAAATATATTTAAGATGTCTGTAGTTTTTGTTTTGCTAAGACTTGTGATTTGGTGGATTTCCGACCAGTTCATGACCTTGATATGTTGTGAAAGATTGATTTTATTGATCTTTTCCTGGTCTTAATGTGAGCACAGGGAGTAGTAAAGAAAATGTTGATGTCTGCATGCTCCTATGACAAGAATTGCACTAGAAGCAGCACAGAGATTTCCACTTCTTTAAGGAACACAAATAAAAAATACATATTTTGAATTTGAAATTAAAACATCTAACATTTAGCATACAGTTATTTTCCAGGAAGTCAACTCAAACAGACTAAGGCATCCTCCGTGAGTGCCAAAACTTCTAGGATCACTGCTTTCTTCTTTTGGAGATATTCATAAATATTCCAAATTATCCCTAAGTTCAATAAATAAAAAACATTTCTATGATGTATTTATCTGAGAGACGGATCAACATCTGTAAATCCTATCCTCAACAGGACCATCAGTCAGTGTATGTCATAAGGTCTGCCTACTTTAAGGGAGATCATCAAACATACATTTTTCCTGCTCAGATGTGTTAAGAAAAGCAGATCAGTCCTCATCAGGAAACAATATAAATGACCCCAAACACGCTGACAGAAAGGCCCCAGAGTGCCAATGCCATTTGTTGTTTGTCATAAATACACATTGCTTCAGCAGAAAAACAGAATTGTGTCTACTTGGCAAACTGATCTGCCTTCAAAGTAACATCTCAATTAATTAGCAGTTGCTCTGAAGACATAGTGATGCCTAACAAGCAGGCAGGACGGGACATCTCCCTATGCCAGGTACTTCTCCACCAGGAGAGTGGAGGCCATACCTTCACTAGCCAGGTGAGCTTGAAAGTATTTTAAGCTAGGGACTGCTTTTGGAAGAGAGATAAACAGCCACTGCTAAATTTCATGGTTCACAGATAATCAGCCAGCATGAAGCAACTGATGCTGCATGACTAATCTCCCACACAGGGTCAATTGGGAGATTGAGACAGAGGCCCATAGTTATACTTTTTGACGCAAAACTGCGCTAACGCAGTTTTGCGTCAAAAAAATTATCGCCGGCTAACGCCATTCTGAAGCACCATGCGGGCGCCGTATTTAATCAATGACGTTAGCCGGCATTAGCCGCCGGCGCTGCCTGGTGTGCGTGGAAAAAAACGACGTACACCAGGCAGCGCCGGCGTAGGGGGATATGGGGCTTGGGCGTTAAAAAATGGGGCAAGTCAGGTTGAGGCAAATTTTTCGCCTCAACCCGATTTGCGCCATTTTTTTCGACTCCCAACCCCCATAGAAATGACTCCTGTCTTAGCAAAGACAGGAGTCATGCCCCCTTGCCCAATGGCCATGCCCAGGGGACTTATGTCCCCTGGGCATGGTCATTGGGCATAGTGGCATGTAGGGGGGCACAAATCAGGCCCCCCTATGCCACAATTTTTTTTTTTTTAAACACTTACCTGAACTTACCTTAATGTCCCTGGGATGGGTCCCTCCAGCCTTGGGTGTCCTCCTGGGGTGGGCAAGGGTGACAGGGGGTGTCCCTGGGGGCATGAGAGGGCACCTCTGGTCTCCTTCAGAGCCCACAGGTCCCTTAACGCCTGCCTTTTGCAGGCGCTAAAAAACGGCGCAAAAGCGGCCCTACGTCATTTTTTTGGACCCGCCCACTCCCGGGCGTATAAATATGACGCACATGCCTCGGAGTCAATTTTTTAGACGTGAACGCCTACCTTGCATCTCATTAACGCAAAGTAGGTGTCCACTCTAAAAAATGACGCAAACTTCATGGACTTTGGCGCTAGACGCGTCTAACGCCAAAGTATAAATATGGAGTTAGTTTTGCGTCGGAATTGCGTAAAAAAAAACGACGCAATTCCGGCGCAAACGGAGTATAAATATGCCCCAGAATCTTTTGGTGTCATTAGAAGTGATTGTTACAGCTTCTGATGCCCATAATGCTCCTGTGCTATGTAGATGTGGGGCCTCGGGTGGTCTGTTAGCCTGGACTATCCAGGTAGGCCACATGATCTAGAGACTACATGTGTCCTAATGGAATAGGGAGTACGCCCTTATGGTTTCTTTTCACTCTTTTGGTTCCATGTTTTTCTTGCCATTCTAGTCTTTCCATTTCAATGGACAAGTCCTAAAATGCATGGGGATAGTTTGGCACTTTCATTAGCCTGTAGTGTTTAATCACGGTTCTCCAGCCACCCACCTTGTGACAGATGGGGATAAATATTTGTGAGGAAGGGGGACATTGGGTGGCCCATAATATCCTCCATTGTATAGGAGTTTTCTCCCAGCATGTGGGAAATGGTTGGACCTTTTCATTTCTTGAGCTTTGTGGTGGACATGACAAGCCTGAAAACAAAAAATGTCAGTGCAAAGAGTATGGCAATGGCACACTGATAACATACCTGGGAGTGTTAGGTCACGTGCATGAGTTTCTTAACTACAGAGACAGTGGTTGTCTGACTTTAGGAAAAGTAGGTTCCCCCTACTCTAACTATGGCTGGGGAAGTCATAAAGTCATAGAAGGGTGAATGGGATAACCACTAAAACATGGCATACATCTCAATACCACTTAACTCTAAATGAGATGCCATTAATACCTCCCAGATGCTTAGAGAATCTCATAGTGTATTGGGAACTTAGGGCCAGATGTAGGTTCATGGCAAATTGCGACTTGCAATTTGCGAGTCAGAGCGACTCGCAAATTGCAACTCGCAATTCGCGATGCACAAAGGTGTCTCAGACACATTCTGCGACTCGCTAAGGGGTCGCAAAGACCGCAGTTTGACCGCAGTTTGCGACCCCATAGCGAGTCTAGGCACTCATGGGGATGGTGGCCTGCTGGAGACAGAAGACCACCATGTCCGTGACTGCTTTTAAATAAAGCAGTTTTTTTTTTCTATTTGCAGCCCGTTTTCCTTAAAGGAAAACGAGCTGCAAATAGAAAAAATACCGAAACCTTTTTGTTTAGGTTTTTTTCAGAGTAGGCAGTGGTCCATGGGACCACTGCCTGCTCTGAAAAAATAATCTTGTGAGCATTCACAAAGGAAAAGGGGTCCCATGGGGACCCCTTCCCATTTGCGAATGAGTTACCATCCACTTCCAGTGGATGGTAACTGCGAGTTGATTTGCGACCGCTTTCGCAGTCACAAATCAACTCTACATCGCGGTGCGACTCGCAAATAGGAAGGGCACACCCTTTCCTATTTGCGAGTCTGAAACACATTTTGCGAGTCGGTACCGATATGTGTTTCTGCATCGTGTGAGGGCATTTGCGAGGCGCAAATGCCTTCCTACATCTGGCCCCAAGTTATGTAAATACTGACTATAGGACCCCATTTAAAAATAATATAAATTATAAACTTCCCACCATTCTCCCATTCCATGGAAGACCTGTGGACATATTTTTATATACCCTGAGGCAGCTTCCATTCTGGACAAGGGAGAAGAGTTTAGAGGAAAGATGCATGGAACTAGTGGATATCTTTGAGTCCATAACTTTGTGAGTCCATAACTTTGTCTGCGCTGCCTCCACTACAACGCTGTACAACAGAGAGCCTCCCATATTGTAAACTAATCTCAAAATAATCAACAAGTGCAGGAAGTCTGAAATATAAGAAAACACATTTCCTATTTGAGGAAAATAACAAAATTCACAAAACAACTGACTACTGACCTGAGAACACTGAACATAACTTTAACGTTGGCAATTTCTAGAAACTGGTTGATAGTACATCTATCATTACCTGATTGTTATTCCCTCAGTGTGTATAATGTATTATTTATAATACATAATAGCGTACAGTCAGTGGGCATCAGCGTTCCCATGATGTTGTTTCTTGTGCTGGCCCCTCTGTGACCATTATGCTTTATTTCCATTATTCATGTGCTATGCTCTCTTAGTTGAAAATATCCCTTTAGTTTTAAAATTGAATTAAGGAGGTTACGATTCATTTTACGTTTTTTGCAATGTCTGTCTCATTAAACCCCTGTTTTCGTCAGTTGTATAGGCTCAATGTTTTCAATATTCTGTTTTGTGTTGTTTGCCCACACTAGCAGCATTTATCTAGGGATGTCAAAGTTGCAGTTTTTAACACCTCCCAACTTTGGATTTTTTTTTTCTTGTAAAGCTGCTGAGGACTAAAATAAATCTGGGTAAGAACGTTCATGTTGTCGCTCATGCAGCACATATATTACCAAAGCGGAAATCTCAGTTTGTCTTTCTAAGGGTATTTTGACGTTAGGTAGATCAAACACTTAAAGGCTTTCAGTATAGCATGGAGTGTCCACCGTTGGTTCGATAAACAATGCCAAATGATGAGAGTTTAAATGTAACGAGCTTGAAATCTACTCATTCATAAATATTTATTTATCACTAAAAAGTATAGCTCAGATTTACAAAGAGTATGCATCAGGTTTAAGATCTGGGAATTACAAACTAACGCAAATCACAATTTGTATTGGTTTGCAACCCAAAATAATGCAACTAACTTATTTTGTATCAAGGGCGTTCAATGGGTGGTATATGTGAGTTTCAATGCAAATTGTTATCCACAAAGAACTATAGACAGAGTTCCTGCCGAAATTCCCTGCCTTCTCGAGGCGGGCATAATGAGATTTCTTTTTTTTCTCTCTACACGTTTTTAGCTCAGTGGCAAGTGTGCTGCATTTCGCAGCACACATAGAAAGACACAAATGATTTAAAGCATAGTTTTTGTGCAGGAAGTGGCCTCTTCCTGCATACAAAGTATATTGACTACAATGCAGACGCCCTTCCACTACAGGGCAGGGGTGCCTTCCTAGGCGAACCACATCCACAAGTGCGCCAGCACAGGGAACGAGGAAAACTGCGCCTTTTCTGAGTAAATATGAAGCAGATTTGCTGTCTTCCATTCAGGCAACATGGCCCAGCAAGTTTACTTACTGCACTGTGTGAATTCTTTGTAAATATGGCCTTGTATCTAATCCATGAATCAAGAATGTGCAGTTCTATCTTGACTAAATTAGGTAATTTCAATCAACCATAAAAAGAATGTATAATAAAATTATCTCTATGGATTATACAGAACTGTCAATGTTGCCCTAATGTTCCAGTTAATGAGACACCTGTATGGCTCATTGCTTTTCTGAACGCCACATATGGTAAAAAATGGAGTATTCTGTCGTTTAAACATTGCAGGTAAAATATATTTTTATGTGCTTGATTAGTAGTTATATGGTGTGCATAATTTTAAACATCCATGGGTTTAATTTGCAGATATGCCTAATTTACATTTTTAAGTGCCAAAATGTACACATACACGTTTTGTATCTTGGAATCGCCTAATTCAATTGTATGCTTTGCGACAAACGTGTATTTTTGCAAAGGGGGCATTCCCACAGGATTATCTGTCTGTTTGCCAATGCAACTCTGACTCATGTAGGCATGTGCTGCCACTGTGTTTTCTCATGGGCCAATTCCTGAATGATATCCCGACCTTGTACAAGTGAAAGTGTAAGGCTCAGAGGAGACATTGCTGACCCCTCTATGTCTTTTCAACCCCACACACAGTGGAGGTCATACCAAATATCCTGGGTTGGGAGTACAGATTTCACTTTTTGCAGTTTTATACGATAAACTAAATTTGTAGAATAAAGATGAATCTGGAACCAGTTCCGCACAAGGACATATTTAAGGGGCTATTTGGTAACTGGAGCAAAACCACACATTTCGATTTTTTAAATGTTTTCAGTTATCAGATAAAAATATGACATCTTTCATAAAATATATTTTAGACAATATGACTGTAGTCCGATACTGCCTCCTTAGCCCACAGCCTGGCTTAACAAATTATATTCATCACAGTTTCAATAAAAATAATTTTACATTTTTGAAAACCAAAGTATTGGTCAACTTTTGCCTAAAAAGTGAAAGATTGAAAGTAATGTTTAAAATGACTTCGAATCAATTTTAATGATATTTTTTTATATTTTTTTAATCAAAAACAATGCCAGTGGGGTAGCTACATCAAAACGACTTCTTTAAAAATTTAACAGATTTGTTTTCTTTCATTGACATTTTTAACTACTTAGTGAGCCACATTATTCTAGGTATTCTCCGCATTAAAACAACCAACTGCCTTCTGGAATCTCTTTGAGTGAGTGCCATTTGTGCAAGTTTTTAGAAGCACTGTAAGTAATTATTAAGTCGTTATAAAAATATCACTTCTTTCATAGGGTGGATTGATTATCGAATATCCACCATTAAACCATAATCTGCAATTCTGGTAGCATTTCTGTCATGTTTAGGGTTAAGCAATTCAGTTGTAATACCACTGTGGTTAAGCTAAGGGGTCCGCCACTGTCTCTGCCATTTATTTGGCCAAATGACCATACCATGGTAGATTCTCAGTCATTAAATTCCACCATCTAGAATATGGCAGAACATCTGCCACACTATGCATGGAGGAAATGGAATATATAGGATACTAGAAATTTTGACAACTTCTAAATTTTTAAAACGTCCTGCTGATGCCAGGTAAATTCTTGTACAAATCTCTACAAATTCAGGTGAAAAAGCAGCTGACAATGAGAACCCAGCACATAAGTGGCACATAGACACATCATGTGTGTCCCTAATAATACTAGGGGGTGATTAGGAGTTTGGCGGATGGAAACACCCATCTGCCAAACTCCTGATGGGGTGGTCACTGCTGTGCTGGTGACCTCTTCACCGGCCCCATTATGACTTCACCACTGGGATGACCAGCAGAAAACAAGACTTCCGCAGGTGAGCCCAGTGAGAAAAGTGCAATAGCATTGCCGCCGGCTCATAATAGAGCCGGTGACAATGCTGCCGCACACAGGTTGCACTAGCAGCCTTGAAATGTGCACTGTCTTCACAGCAAACAGCACATATTTCCAGGATACTGGTCAGGGAGTCCTCTGCACTGCCATGGGCATGGGCAGAGCAGGGGCCCGGTGCACTTACTCTGTTAGCCTTTTCATGATGGTGGAACCACCATGAATAGGGTGGTGGAGAACAACGTTGTAATGAAGCAGGGCGGTGCTGAGTTTGCTGTAAGCCCTTTGGGATCTGAGATCCTGTCAGGGACTGCAATAGGTTGGTGGGTCTGCACGCCTACCTAGTAATGTGGCGGTCGGACCGCTATAGCTGTGGTGGTCCGACAGCCACTGCAAGACTGACGGTCTTTGGATGGCCAGACTCATAATCAGGCTCTTAATGTGTGCCCATTGAATGATGGTCATTAAAGTGAGTATGAGCATGGAATGTAATGTTTGCAAAAATTCTTTATTACAATGGGGAAGAGAACAACAAGAGTGCAGGAGAAAGGTTCAGACTAATACCGGTGTTACACAGAACATAAGAGTCACACAATACAGGATAGTCACACTCAATACAATTCTCTAATTGGTGTATCACAGAACTCAAATTAGAAAACATCAAAATATGATTTGGCCCTAAATGGAGAGCAGGAGGAAGGAGAAGAGAGAAGTGTACATAGATGGTAGTATCAATGTAAAATAGAAAAGAGAAGAGAAGAGAAGAGTTCTCAGGGTGAAGCATACCCGCCACATAGATCTGAATAGCATGCTGCATGATTGAGTGACATATAGTAATATATGCCTTACATCGTTCCAGGGTCTGTCTGGTTCTGGAAGCTGTTGACATTGCCAGAAGGCCAAAAAGGCAGAAAATCTGAAAATAAATATTTTACATACAATAGCCATATGAAATAGACAAACAAGCCAGGAGTCAATGCATAGTGACAACAGAAGAAGGCGCTGGGTGCCAGGTTTCAATGACCAGTTAAACATACTATGCACCTTATAACTCATGCGGTTCCAGAACTCAACTATTCACAACTCAGCCAACCAGAGTCCTACTGTATGGACAGTAGACTTCCTCCATTGGTGTAACACTCTGATTTTGGAAACAACCAAGGGACTTGATAGTCATCTTTTTCTATGATTGGGCATGCCAATCATTCAAAATGTATTGTTGAGTACGCCCAGGTGGATCATCAGGGAGATATAAAAAACACTGGTGGTCAACAAAACACAAACTATTAGAACAATTCCATAAGATGTGAATAAGATCACATCCAGTTTGTTTGCAACTCTTGCAGTTCAAATGATGTAGAAGCCCAACTCTATAAATAATAATAAGGGCCAATACCAGTCACAGTGAATCTGATGACTTTTAAAGTGTTTTCTTGAGGGATTCATCACTGGGTGAACATAAAGATGATCAGTCCTCAAAGATGTTAAGTTGTCTCACTTACTTCCAAAATGTCGTCAAGGCAGACTCAACTGGTTTTGAAAAAAGATCAACTATAAGTTGTATTGTTGTCATTCTTAAATATAGTATAGCACACAGGGGTCTGGAAGTGTGAAAGGGGCCAGACCCAGGCAACTCCCTGGATATATAATAATCACATTACCTCTCCTTCAGAACAAAGGGTCCAGATGTATCTGAGCATCACTTCTGAGAGTGATTGGCCTATCCACATGATCCTTTCAGATACAAAGCTCTCCCAATAGAAGGCAAAGATGCTGACTGTCAACTTCACATTCCACCATAGTGTGGCTGACCTGTGAAGCCACTGGTCCTTTTTAGTTTCTTGTTGACCACTTTTCAATTGGTAAAACAAAATTCAGTAAAGGATCATTTATTGTGGACAGCAATGCTTTTTGCCTATAGAGTATTGACTGCTATGGTCATAGTATAATATTGCTCTCTTTATACCATTCCATAAAGGAGAATGTGCAGTTTTGTTCATAAAGCTGGTCAGTTGTGGAAATAATGAATCAATCAGAAGATGGCATCTTTGGTGGATAACGTCCTTCATATTTAGTATGCACATGCAATTTACATCATTTCAATCTCAGCTGCAGTGCTCCCATGTAATCAGCTTCGATTAGGGATCACATGGACTTATGGGCCAGGAATGGGAGCATTCCAAATGCATACTTATACCCGGGGCCAAATGCATTTTGCTCACCTGGACTTGGTCCCATAAGCAGAGGTGAAGGTGAGACCATCTAGTAAATCCATTTTGCATCTTATTCGGTTGTATGTCAGAAAATCGAAACAAGAATGTAGCACTACATAAATTTCATAGCAAAATAAATAATTGTTGGCAAAAATATAAATAAGGTTACTTTATATGGGTAAGTATAGATGCTGTATTCTTAATTCAACATGTTTTATATATATATATATATATATATATATATATATATATATATATATATATATATATCAGCAAGGTTCATAACAATGGAGTTAAGTACAGTAATCCTCTACATACCTATAGATGCTAATCTTGATAGTCTCTATTTTTATCCCATAATATTTATAGCATGTACTCAATATTATGGTACAATATTGCCTTAGCCATGAGAGTACAAATTGCCCTTGACCGTCCTTTTACAGTCCTCTATTAACTAATACATCTGTCCTTTCCACTCCTATTTTATGCTAAACACAGATATACTGGCTCTCATAGTTGTTAAAGATATGGACTTTACTTCAAACCATCTCCAATTCACCCTAAACCCTATAACTAGAAAGCTTCTAACACAGGGCATAAGGATCAGTGAAGCAACATCCAGTGAGATATTATCAGCAAAAAGAAAAATACTTTGATTGACCACAGACATGGTATCTGCGGATGCCTAGGTCACTGCAGATAGGATCTCAAGCACAAGAAAGGAGAGGAAAGGCAACAAGAGCAACAGTGTTTCATATTTCTGACTCCTTTTAGTCAGGAGAAAAAACCTCTCTTTTTCACTTGACATTGGGGATGAAGTCCCGACCTATGCCCAACCTGTCATGCATTCAAAGTAGAGGTGTGCAGCATATGACTAACTGGCTTTCAGGTAAATACACAAAATGTTGGCAAAATTATGTGAAACTATGCATAGTTATCGAAAGTGTAAATCTGTCACTTTGTGGTGTATTTTAGCATGAAATGCATTCACACCCCAATGTTTTGAATGAGGATACATTTAAAAAAGCACTGCAAACTAGAGCCACTCACATTTTGTTTTTCACATGCAATCTCAATAAACTTTAGAGGATATTGTGATAAATGTTTAAGGCAAATGGTGCAGAATTACGTAACGTAGTTCCCCAAATTACACAAATTGCACCAACATAATTTAAATTTCTCCCAAGCTAAATTCAAAGACAATAGCCCCACAGTTCATATCTGTATACTTTCTGTGCATAAAGAGAAACAGCTACAAAGGACTGGCTAACCTTCTCTAATGGTTCCTAGGAAATTGCTCCATTATGAATACCCTCTGGGAAGCTAGAGAGGAAACACATTGTGTAATGTGGATGCTAATACCTTGGCCAAAATCCTAATGTTGACATAAAGTAAAAATAAGTCTATAACTAATACAATAGAGTGGGTTCTTCACCTTCTTGGGTGTAACAAAAAGGCCTGTTCTGTTAGACATAGGAGCCAGTGAGGCAGAGAACTAGGGTCTCATGTATACTAACAGTTTTAGTTGATTATAATTAAAAACATATTAATGATCAGTACAAATAAAGCAAAATGCAAGTTATATTCCAGTTAGTTTCTAATAGCTCTACAAGACTAATTGATACATAAAACTAGGATGGACCAGAGTGGTGAAAGCAAAGAGTGAGGGATCTGTATATCTGTTTGAGGAGGCAACCGACATGTCAGACCCCAATATGCTCAGTTTCATAGATACTTAAATATCAAGATTATTAGAACACCCCTCTTTGTTGAGTGGGGGCCAGACATCCCCAGTACGGTAAAAGTTTGCTAAAATAGAAAGGTTATATTATATAAGAACACAACTTCAAGCACCAGTACAACTAGAACACCTCAAAAATTGCACAATCCCACTTGGGTTACAGGTTAATAACATACCTGTGATTTTTATTTTTGATACAACATGTTTGCCACAATTCAGCAGGGTTGGCATAAAGCATTTTCAAGATTGGATTGCACTATCTACAGAAACTGCTTTACACCTTAGCGAAACAGAATTAAAAGAGATCAAAGCATTAGAAAGGGAGATAGCCAGCAACACAACCATTCAAGACACAAAGCAATTACTGCAGCTGTTGAAAGAATCATTGACGACTTTAAAATCCACACAGTTTTATCAAAAAACGACTAAAGTCTCCAGGAACATTAAAAACTTTAAAATTGAAAATGTTAATGTTTATCTAAAAGAGGGGTTTTATAAATATAACAACCAAAGTAGTTTGAATCTACAATTTCAAACTAGATCACATATAAAGTTTATAACATTTTTAACACTTCATCACATTCCAAACATGACACATCAGGTCCCCTTGCCTCTAATTTCCAACACACAGGGTCCCAACCTTTTCTGGCAGAGATAGCCGCAGAGGGAGAGGTGGGGGAGGGAGAGGTCAGTATCAGGAACAGGGCGAACTGCACAGCAGGAGAAGAACAGACAGGCACTAGATTGACCTATGACCAGCTCTAAAGATCTCATTCGTATTTACAATTTGTCTTCTTACCCCCTAACTGCAGTGGAGAACCAAGTACAAAGTAAATGTCTATCTTTTCTACCTCTCAAAGTTCAGGACCCTGTAGAGACTAAAACAGAAGTATTACAATTTCTACACAAAATCAGATCGAAAGTATTTTTCTCAGGGAACGCCAACACAACAGAGGAGAATAGCAGTGTGTAAGAGAACAGGGATGATTGCAGAGGCCCCCTAACTTTTTGCCCCCATTTTCCACTTTTTGCTGGTGTTTTCCTAACTCTGATGGTGCCCTGGGTGCTGCTAACCAGTCCCATGGTCTGTGCTCTGTGTAAAAACTGTATGCAAATGAGCCTAATCATAATTGGCTAAGTCAGCCTACCTATCAGTCCCTAGTATATGGTAGGGCATGTAGGTTTAGGGACCCTAGCATAGGTAGTGAACCCATAGGTGCACTGCTGAGGTGCCCAGTGTCATTTTAAAGGCAGGCCTGCCTTGCTGGCTGCTTTTAAACTAAAGTTGCATGCAAATTCAACTTTGGAATTAAAAGCAGTTCCAAAGTCTTAAACTACCTTATTTTTACATATAGGTCACCCCTAGGGTGTGCCCCATGTGTCTCTAGGGCTAGGTGCCATGTAACCATAAGCTGGGACCTTATAAAATAGTTTTATAAGCCCTGGTGAGGTAAAACAGCCAAATACGTTTCCCCCTCATTGTAGTGAATGGCCTCCATAGGCTAGAATGGGGAGACTTTATTTTAATTTTAAAAATCTCCTTAAGTAAGAGATACCAGACGTTTGGTATCAAATTCATTGTTATAATAAATCCCACAACCTCCAGTTGTTGGATTTAATATAACGTGTTCAGGTAAAGAGTTTTAAACTTTACCTGAAAAGTTGCAGTGTTTTTGCTGCTGTTCTCTGATTTGCCCACCTCTGGCAGCCTGGCCAGGCTGCCTTGATGAGGTGTGAAGTGGCCTGGCTCAGCACAAAGAGATGTGCCTGGGGGAGGAGATGTCCCCTCAGCAGATGGTAAAGCAGGAAGGGGGAGGGCTGCCAAACTGGTCTTCAAAGGCAGAGAAGGACATTTGGAGTACCTAGCAACACCCTCACATCCTGCAAACCCAGACAATTAGGTGCCCCCCTGATTAGATTAGGAGAGGGCAGGAGAGAGGTGTGTTTAGGATTTTTAGCCACACCAGTGGGTGGGCTCAGCCAGATGTAACCTCCAAAAATCACTTTCAGCCATTAGGATTGATTTTTGCAACAGTTCCCAGGAAGTGGTCATCACAGGGGGAAGGACCTTGCCCCTGATTGGAGAACAAGGATCCCCCTGTTTTTCACCCAGGAGCAGGGATAAAACTGGCAGACCTGCACCCACACCTCAGATCCCTATCAGATTCCAATAAGTAAGAACTACAGGAGAAGAAGGACTGCCCTGCTGGAGCCCTGACCTGTACCTGGACACTGCACTCTGGAGGACTGCATCAGCTGCACACTTGGGCTTCACCACTAAAAGGACTTTACCTGTCTTCTACTGCTTCAAGAAGGCACTCCGTGTTTGCTACAGGTACAAAGGAGCTGCCCAGTGTCCCCTGCATCAAGTCCTGCAAGCAGAGCCCAGTTGACCAGCGTCCAGTGGCCATTTGAGGATTCTGACCAGGTGCATTCTGGGAATTGTAGTTCCAACTCCCAAGGAGCAACTCAGAGCTTCTGGAACCTTGGATCAAGTTGTGGATACTTCAAGGATCCAAAAAGGACCTCTGGAAGAAGATCCAGAAGTTTGGAGATGTGTGGAGCAACGCCATACGTTGAAGAGGTGCATTGTGGGAGTTGTAGTCCCAGCCCCAAGGAGACAAACCAGAGCCTCTGAACCCTTGGCTGGTGCTGTGGATCACTTTCCTGAATCAAGAAACACTTCTGAAAGTAAGTGTGAGAGTGTTATCTTGTGGGTGGCCTGAACTCTGGACTTTGTTCCTTTCCAGTGTGATCTTTTTTTTAACTCTTTGAGCGCTAGTTGCTTCTTTTCGCTAGAAAGCATTAATTCTTTAAAAATTCATATCTCTGGTTCCCCTTATCCAATTTTATTTGTTTTGGTGTCATTTTAAAGATAAAAGTATGATCTATTGTTATAAAATGATTCTGGATTTTTAGACTGTTTCCTGTTATCTATTTAATTACTGTTTTATGATACTTGAATGCTTTACGCTTTGTCTTCTAAGTTAAGCCTTGTCGGTCGTTGCCAAGCTACCAAGGGTTGAGCCAGGTTTATTTTACTGAGACCTAACTGGACCTAAGTAGAGGTTGGTGGCATTTTGCTAAGTGTAGGTACTTACCTGCCCTTACCAATAATCCATTTTCCAACACAGTGGTTTGAGGCATAAGCCTACTTTTTGCCCAGAAAAGAACAGCATTGCCCCATACGTACTAATCTTTTAAGATTCTGTGCTACGGGAAATAGATCAGCCTAATAACAAAAGACCAATTTTTTCTGACAAAATTGTACCAAAGCAGAAATCAGAGCTCTACTAATCAAGAGGGTGTAATAGTGGCATGGGGCAAAATCAAATATCAACAAGACGTTATGTGCAAATTCAATAACAAGCCCACTAACGGCTGACTAAGGAGAACCACACCGTGTATCTCCACAGGAAAAACAAAGAGCTCACTATGGAGGCATTTGAAAAAGGGTGGATTTCTAAGAAAGAATTTGAATTTCTAAACAACTGTGAGTGCAGAATGCTCTCATATATGTACTCCCTAAAGCTCACAAAGTCCTGGTTAAGCTCCCTGGGAGACCGATTATTTCTGCATGCGGATCCATATTAGAACCACTTGCGCAATGTGTAGATGCTTTCCACAACCTCTCTGTGATTAATACAGAAGCATATGTTTGGGATTTTATGAATGTCATCAATAAAGTAAAAGGGTCACCCTTCAATGAACAGAAGCAATATTTGGTAGGATACGATATAGAAGCCAATACCCCACAGGATGAGGCAATGAAAATGATTAGTGCAACCATGGAGACTAGGCTCCCACCAAATAACATTCCAACTGACTTTTTTGTAGCTCTAGCAAAGCTTTGTCTCAAAAACAAGTTCTTTATTTGTAAGGAAAATGTATACTTGCAGATCAAAGGAGTGGCAATGGGGTGCAGATTCACACCAGAAGCAGCGAATCTGGTCACACATTATTTTAAAAAGAAATATAACAACACAAAACCTTTTAGAACAAACATTATACGGTGCTTTCAAGATATCGACAATACATTCATGATAAGGAAAGGCAAAAAATCCAGACTGATAGCTTTCCCTGAGTGACTCAATCAGTGAACACCCAATTTAAAGTTTAATATGACCTACAACACCAAGAAAAACAATTTCCTAGATTTGTGGATAATGGGAAATGAAGTATAGACGTTAGCCTATTAACAAAGCCTACTGACCAAGCCTACTGACCGGAAGACCTTGCTGCATTTTTCAGCACTGGACTCTGAAAGAAATGACATTACTGGCAATTCCTTCACATTCGGAGAAATGTCACCAACAGGGATGAGTACTTTGAAAATGTGGCAGACTGTTTAGCTGAGGATACCGAAAAAGCTTGCAAAAGCAGCACCTAAGTGGGCATTGTTACACTGAGTGAAACACTGTTTGTGCCCAAAACTTTTCAAAAGGATACCACCCCGACATGCGTCATCACATCTCACAAGTTTAGAGGTATAATTGAAAGGAACTGAAACTCTTGACTCTGCTAGAGATCCTGAAACCATTGTTTTCATTTTAAAAGAGCAGTAATCTGTGTGACCATTTATTCAAAGCAGCTTTTCCAACTGAAAAAAAAGCAAAGCCTTAAAGAAATGCTTGAATTGCCTCCATTCAGTGGAAATTACAAGTGCAAGAACTGTACAGCATGTCAATTCACCAGTGAAACTAAGATGATTGCCTTACATGGGAAAGCACACCAGCAACTGAAATTCTCGAACTGCAACACTAAAAATGTGGAGTATTGTGTCAGATGCCCATGCACACTAGCATATATAAGACAAACAACGCAGTCAGTGAAGTCATGCATACTACAAAATAGATCAAGATATAGATGCAGAGTGTGCGGTGCTCCACTGGTAGAACATGTCACAGAGTACAATCACATAGCAGATGATATATGGTGGTCAGTTCTTTTTATAGAACAGATAAATAACAGAGCTGCCAATCCCCACTGTCTTAAATAGGATGGAGGTCAGGTTGATTGAACTATATGGCCCAGCTTGTGACAGGCCTAATTATTTGGAAGAAATGTGGTCCAAGATTTGAGGTAAGCAGATTCCTGTGTACACAGGTAATAACACAGAGGATATCCCATTACCTGACTTAAAATTATATATCTTTCAGTTTTGCACTGTGCTCATAGACAAGGGTACATATGTATTGATTTGCTGTGACTTTTACTTGAATCCGATGTGGTATTCAAATGCATATTTGTGTCTATAATCTGAACCATATAGGTGTTGGGAAATGGGTTATTGGTAAGGGCAGGTAAGTACCTACACTTAGCAATAGGCCACTAACCTCCACTTAGGTCCAGTTAGGTCTCAGTAAATTAAACCCAGCTCAACCCTTGGTAGCTTGGCAAAGAGCGACAAGGCTTAATTTAGGAGACAAAGCATAAAGCATTCAAATATCACAAAACAGTAATTAAATAAAAGACAGGAAACAGTTTAAAAATCCAAAATCAATTTTATAAATATAGGAAATGATTTTAGCTTTAAAATGACACTAAAACGAATAAAATCGGATAAGGGGAACCAGAGATATTAATTTTTACAGAATTATTGCTTTCTAGCGCATAGAAACAAAAAGCGCCAATCTGGTAATCTGGTCGCACCTTGACTGGGGCAAAGTCAAAGTTTAAGGCGACCGCGATTGAGCCCGGCTCGGCTACAGCACGCGGGTGGCCTCGGTCAAAAGTTCACCTTAGGACTTAGTCATTTTTCTGAAGATTGTCTTCAGCAGGACGAACCTGCCAGTCCAATCCGACCTCCAGGAACTCTTCCTCGGATACGCGTCGCAGGAGCCCTCAGTGGAGATTTTTACCTCCGGACTTAATTGTTTTTTCGAGGTGAAAATCCTTCAACCGGGGCGAACATGGATCTTGATCTGACGTCCTTGGAGCCCTACTCGGATACGCTAGCTAGGAGGTCCCGGTCAACTTTCAACGTTCAGACATAGTCTTTTTTTTGCAGATTTTCTTCACCGGGACGAACCTGCAAGTCAGGCCGGGTCACGGTTGAGGCAAGCCGGCTAGAGTTGCCGCGGCGGATCGGTCCCTCTATAGAGCTTTTTTCCTAAAGTTATCCAAAGTTCTCCAAACTTCTGGATCTTCTTCCAGATGTTCTTTTAAGGTTCGTTTGGGGTCCATAGCTCACCCCAAGGTTCCAGAAGCTCTGAGATGCTCCTTGGGGGTGTGGACTACAACCCCCAGAATGCACCTGGCGCAACCTCCTTTTTGGCCACTGGACAGTGGTCAGCTGGTTAGTTTCTGCAGGAGTTGGTGCAGGGGACTCTGGTTAGCAAGTTTCCACCTGTAGCAAACAGGGAGTCCCTCCTTGAAACAGTTGAAGCCAGGCAAGGTCCTTCTTGTGGTGAAGCCCAAGTGTGCAGCTGGTGCAGTCATTCAGAGTGCAGGCCAGGGGTCCAGCAGGGCAGTCCTTCTTCTCCTGTACTTCTTCCTTGTTGGAATCTGATGGGGATCTGAGGTGTGGATGCAGGTCTGCCAGTGTTATCCTTGTGCCTGGGTGAAAAACAAAGGGGTCCTGGTTCTCCAATCAGGGGCAAGGTCCTTCCCCCTGTGATGACCACTTCCTGGGAAGTGTGGCAAAAATCAGTCCCAGGGAGCAACATTCCTCAAAAATCCATCATGGCTGGAAGTGATTTTTGGAGGTTACATCTGGGTGAGCCCACCCACTGGTGTGGCTAAAAATCCTAAACACAGCCTTCTCCTGCCCTCTCCTTATCTAATCAAGGGGGCACCTAATTGTCTTGGTTTGCAGGATGTGAGGTTGTTGCTGGGTTGCTCCAAATGTCCTTCTCTGCCTTTGAAGACCAGTTTGGCAGCCCTCCCCCTTCCTGCTTCACCATCTGCTGAGGGGAGATCTCCTCCCCCAGGCACATCTCTTTGTGCTGAGCCAGGCCATTTCACACCTCATTAAGGCAGCCTGGCCAGGCTGCCAGAGGCTGGCCAATCAGAGGACAGCAGCAAAAACATTGCAGGGCTGAAGTTGGCAACTTTTCAGGTAAAGTTTAAAACTCTTTACCTGAACAAGTTATATTAAAACCAACAACTGGAAGTTGTGGGATTTATTAAAACAATTAATTTGATACCAAACTTCTGGTATCTGTTACTTAAGGAGATCTTTAAAATTAAAATAAAGTCTCCCCATTCTAGCCTATGGAGGCCATTCACTACAATGAGGGAAAAACAAATTTGTCTGTATTTCCTCACCAGGGCTTATAAAACTATTTTTATAAGGTCCCTGCTTATATTTACATGGCACCCAGCCCTAGGGGCACATAGGGTGCATCTTAGGGTGACTTATATGTAACAATAAGGTAGTTTAAGACTTTGGAACTACTTTTAATTCCAAAGTTGAATTTGCATGTAACTTTAATTTAAAAGCAGCCAGCAAGGCAGGCCTGCTTTTAAAATGGCACTGGGCACCTCAGCAGTGCACCTATGAGGGCACTACCTATGCTGGGGTCCCTAAACCTCCGTGCCCTACCATATACTAGGGACTTATAGATAGGTTAATTTTGCCAATTATAATTAGCCTAATTTGCATATCCACTTTACACAGAGCACTGGCCCTGGGACTGGTAAGCAGTACCCAGGGCAGAGCACAAGTCAGTAACCACCAATACCTGTCCAAAAAGTTTGGGGGTGACCAGGGCAAAAAGGAGAACTTTCCTACAATAGGGAACTCACAACAATGTATAATTTCTATTTCAGATGAGCTTTTGTACTGTTTTGATCAGTAAGTTGTACTATCAAGTTGATAAAATGTTACATTGTACGTATCTGAACAATTGTTTTATTTTTTGACATTGATTTGTGCTTGTATTTTCCTTGTAACTTGGAGTGATTCTCTGTTTCTTGTAATTGTCTGACTGGAAACTTTCTTTTTCCTATAGGGTTTGTACATTCATTTTCTTAACTGTTTTCTGTCTTCACCCAACCCCAGCCTTGTCTTGGTTGTTGTGCACCAAGTGCTAATCTGCACAGCCTTACATTCATTCAGGCATCACTTAGCTTGCATTAATCTGGGTTCCACATTTATCTAAAGTTAATGCATATCTGTGTGCTTCAAGATGTATGCCAGCCCACTTGTATCTGTATTTACAGAGACCACAGAGTAAGCAAGAAAGGACCAACTGTGTTATTACTGGCAACTTGGGGTCACCCCCTACTTTTGAGGAATTTAGTCACTCTCATTCGAAGTACACCAGCCCCAGTATTTCATTCATTACAAGCCTGCATCTCAGAAGATGGTCAACACTTTCCCCATTGTCCTAGTTCTAACCCAGGGGTCACATTATGGATGTGCATTTTTGTACCCACCCCCTAGCCCATGCATTCACCCATCACTTTGTCACAGGAGAGAGCCCTACAAAACAGTAGCAAGTCGGAAACAGTAGAAAGTCCGGCTCAGCTTGGAAACTGTTTTCAACACAGTACACTGTTTTTTCCTGCCCCGCGCGATGTAAGTTGCTCCTTGGCTGAAATGTCAGCATCCTTTTATCTTCTGCAAGGTGAATCTGTTTTATTATAATCCAGGTTAAGCGTATGTTTTGCTGGTTCTTTTCAGGCTTTGATGGCTGCTGCACAGACCCTTGTGTTTTTCTGATTAGCAATGCTCCTGCGCCAGCAGGATAATTCATTTAGGTTTGCATAAAGTGGACACAAGTTTGTGTTGCTTCTGTGTCCCATGCCAGCGTGACTACTTGAAGCACAATGAAGAGCTTTTGTCACGCCTGCCAGAGTGTATGCTATTCTGTTTCTTCCCAAAACTCCCTTTGAATTGAGTTAGGTAATACATGGTCTACCACCTCTTCAGTTTACTTGATTTTTTTTTTTGTCACCATACACACAAGCAAGAGTAGATATGCACTTCTCCATGCTCCCACCCGTCGTTGGATGAGAACCACAAGCACAATTTTTACTTGGACTTACACAGTTTACAAGTTACATGTAACTACATGCTATTGAGATGAAAGCACTCATTACGAGTACCGCCATCTGCCCGCCAGTGTGGCCAGAACACCAGCGACCCTATAACAAGTTTCCAGCTGGGCCGGCAGGCTGAAACAGTTTTTTGCCCACCAGCCTAGCAGGAAACAGGGCCTTTACATTGACGCCGATTCCTAATCGAGCTGGTGGAAATGTGGCAGTGCGGCGGGTGAGCAGCACCCGCCTCGCTTTCCACTGCCCGTAATTCGGGCAGTGTAAAGCATGATGGGGCTGCACTGCCCATGCCAATGGCATTGGCAGTGCAGGGACCCCGAGGGGGCCCTAACACCCCATTCCACCAGCCTTTCTATGGCATCCCAACCCCCATGAAAAGGCTGGCAGATTAGGGAGTCGTAATTCCCAGGGAGGTGGTGCATGCAGTGCCACCCTGGCAGACTACAACCGCCGAAACCGCCAGGCTGTCGACTAGCGGCAACCTGGCGGTGTCGGCGGTCAGACCGTGGCAGCTCCGCCACAGTCATAATGTGGCAGTTGGACATCCATGACCGCGGTGGTTCGACCACACCGCGAGTTTGGCGTCTTAGGACCACCAGACTCGTAATGAGGGCCATAATGTTTTTTGCCTTGCATTTTGATTTCCCAGAGTAACATGACTAGTTTGGTGAAAATGATACAAGACAGGCGTGTTACACCTTGGCTGTTTTTTCAAAACTTTTTTTGTACTTCACTTTAAGTCTGTCTGGCCTGGTTCCTTCCCACACTCGGGGGCATATTTATAATTTTCTTGTGCCTTTCACCGCCCCACCTACTGATACCATGTGTGCGCCGTATTTAAAATACAGAGCACCCTGGTGTAGGGTAGGGGGCAATAGCATAATTTTTTATGACGCTACTGATGTACTCTGCAGTAGTAGTGCCAACATTTTGGCGCTACTCCTGCAGAGTACATAGGGGCTCATTGTGAACAATGGTGTGCCCCCTTTTAATGTCTGCTCTGAGCAGGCATTTAAAGTGCCAAAAAAAATGACGCAAGGAAATAAGTTAGATTTTCTTGCACCATTTTTTCAGCCCCCTCCCCCAGAAGGGGAATGCCCCCTTTGCATACATTATGCTTGGCGCAGGCATATGTCACGCAAAGGGTACAAAATCGCGCAATGCACGCATTGCGCCACTTCGTAAATATGGCACTGGGAGTTTGGCCTCATTGTGCCATATCAAGGTCAAAATAAATGACGCTAATGTGGTGCCAGGAGGCGCTAGGGGCTCTTAAATATGCCCCTTGATTTGGTGTTAAGTAACAAGGTGCTATAGTGTTTAGCACCCTAATTTTAATTACATTATTTTTGTGTATAATCATTGTTTGCGTGTTAGGTACATCACTCTTTCATGGTCTTGAGGAGGCCTGTACTGGAGAGGGGCTAAAACACGTCAACATAACACAAACAGGAAAAACCCCAATCCATTGCTCAGATAGTCAGTGACATCACTATGGCCCTAGGAGATTGGCCCCCAATAAAACACATTTGGCCAGAGAGGTGCGCATTCCTAAAACACCAGAAACGTTAGATGCCACACGTAGTTATCGACACTCAGCCAATCACAAGACAACAGGTACATAACATGCAGTGATCACATACTCCCTACGCTGGACATCTGGACAAGTTTCCTACTGGCCTGCATTATGTCCACCCAAGGTCAAAACTCACCTGCGCATTTTATCAGATGGTCTGATTTATGGCTCTGTGACCAGACCCAGATTCAGTTCTCCAAAGAATACAGAGAATTGTTCTATGGCACTTTGAGAAATGTATATAAGGGCGGTCGGAACCAATGTACTCTGAGACAGTCATCATTAACCAACTCTGTATTGCTCTCCTGGCTGCTGTGTTTAATTAAACCAACTATTGCCAAACTCCTCTTGTTTTTCATATTTCTAAGGTAAATCCACATTTGAGCAACATTTGTTTGATAAAGACTTTGGCCCTCATTACAACCCTGGCGGTCAAAGATCGCCAGGGCTGTTTCGACGGAAGCACTGCCAACAGGCTGGAGGTGCTCCCCACGGGATTACGACCATGGCGGAAGAGCCGCGGTCTCACCCCTGGGACCTGCGGTTTCCCGCCACATTGGTCCCGGCGGTTGTAATCCCCCAGGGCAGCGCTGGGATTACGAGTCCCCCTCCCGCCAGCCTTTTCATGGCGGTATGAACCACCATGAAAAGGCTGACGGAAAGGGAAGTTGCGGGGCCCCCTGCCACGGCCCCATAGAACTTTTCACTGTCTGCATAGCAACTGCACCCGTCGCACTGCTGCAACACCGCCGGCTCCATTTGGAGCCGGCTCCCGTGTTGTGGCCGAGATCCCCGCTGGGCCGGCGGGCGGAAACCCCGGCCCAGCGGGGATCTCCAAATGGCCACGGTGGGAGTGCGGCCGCATTGGCGGCCGCACGGCGGATTCAACTTGACGGGCAGCAAGCAGTTGAAACGAGGGGCTTTGTTTTCACCTGTGATCTCCAGAGACAGAAAGAGCACTTTGATACAGAAATTAGGTAAATACTATGAATGTGATGAGAAGCCCTGGGGAACTCAAGGCTATGACGCCTGATGAAGGCCATCTTGGTTAGAGCTGTTGCTTTGAAGAGAAAAATCCAGAAAACAAATCTGAACAAATTAAACAGAAATATGTTGCTCTTTTGGAGTAAGTTTAAAAGAACTGTGAATATTAAACTGGGACTTTTCCTGAGCCTTGGGAGCATTTTTATGGCTTTTCTCACCTCTTATTCAAGCACTCATGAAAAAGATTGTGATTAATTCATGGTTACTATGTGAGTGAGTATGCTCTGATGCCACTCTAGCCACCCAGTCCTTTGTTACATTGAGCTGCATAGTCATCACATTGCTTACTCATCAGTAAGCCCCAAGTTCTCTTGTAACCTGCCTCATCTGGAGGGCAGGTAGAGTATGGCCTTCCAAACCTATTTCAGTTTGTGAGTGCACCTGTTCACCAGGCACTCCAACATGCCCATTTGCCACAAAATTTAAACTCAGGCATATGAGTGCACAACACCACCTTCAGAGATGAGTGTTGCCAGCTAGGATCACCGGAATTATTTCTTGTTAGATATGGGGTCATCATCCATTTGCAATCGGTCATTCATCACAAGTCTACCACTGTCACATAACTGCATCACAGCTGGCAGGGGATAGGCCTTTCTTTTGTTTTGACAATGCTGGACGCTCAAACAGTCAGGACTAACCAGCCTGGCTCTGTGCAGCTCGGCTTTACTTAACACCCATCACCCTCTGGCTTTGTACATACCTCTTGACTTTCGATGGAAGGGCCTCGGAACACATAGCCTGGCAAAGTGTTTTACCGAGCAGCCATAATGGATATGGATATGAGCTACTTTCCACATAGAAAGTCTCTCATTTTTATCTGTGTGATAAAGGGACATTTCAAAAAGAAATGGGTGTCCCAATTATCCACCTCTTAGTTCTCCTGCCATTTGTGGGAAACCCACATAGTTCTTTCAACAGCAGGGTCACTAGGAACCATTGTTAGGACCAAATGCAGGTGACAATAGAATCAGCTGAGTCTCCCAATGGGGGGTCAAGATGTGTGGTGTAAATCATGGTTTCATAGACCAAAATGTTCACTGTGAGTTGGGAAATAGCTCCCAGTGAGAGGGGGTCATTAATGATCTATTTTTTTCTGAAGATATGCCCCGCTTTTGGGGTCTGACTTTGAAAAAGGCAGTACACGCTGGTCTGCTCGGGTTGATTTCATCTATCGGACATTCAAACTTAAAAGTTAACATCTGCCGAAAAACGGAAATGTTTCATCATGCTAATCTTCTTGAGCTCTTCTTTTCTAGGATAGGCATCTGCGATGCTGGGCAGTGGAATTGATGATCCAGGAACAAGCTCGGAGGAGCAGAGAATCCCATTCTGCATTTGAAGAACTCTGACAGCAAGCAATCACCTCAAAACTGGTGTGGCTTTAAATACCTGCTGCACTTGGCCACACCAAGTCTGACTCAACTGGCCACACCCAGTCTGAGTCATGAGGCTGCTGTACCTGGCCACAACCAGTCATGAGGATGCCACAAGCTCAGGCAACAAGTTGACATGTGCCCCATATTCCTACTTAAGTTCTAAACAAACACTGGCTCAAGTAAACAACAATCATTGGCCCAATGCAAGGGCGGGTGATTTGCTTAGGACCACACTTTACTAATCGCCAGATGTGGGTTCTGGAGCATACTCAGGTTTGCAGGCCTGACACAAATATATCCTCCCATTACATCCTACTTCTAGGACAACTTGCAAACCTATGCATGTTATCAACAGAATGCTCAAGGTGTGGGGAGCAGAGTCGGGTGTTTATTTTGTGTTATAAAATAAAGAAATTGAATAAGTTACCATAATTTAAATAAATGTAACTGTATTTGACAGTGCTAGTTGTCACTACCCTCAAGTTAATGTTGTAATTATATGAGTGAATGCTATTTTTACTACTAGCCATCTGGTCCATTTCTCTGTCCAGTGCTCTAACCTGTCCTTTGCATTCTTAATTAACTCACGGTAATATCATTATTCGGAGATGGAGTAGACTTCATCAGCATGGAACATACTAGGTAATAACTCAGGAACTAGATTTAGATTTCTATCAGTGAGGCTAGTTGTGATTTGGAGACACATTCCACGTGATGTTAATTTCTTTGGTGATTTCATTAAAGCGTTTGAGGGTGTCTTGTGAGTATAACTGGTGTAAAAATTGAAGACTTGAAGTAGCCAATGAGGAAGCTGATTGTGCCATATAGGGTGATATCAATGTTTTATAAGAAACTTGTAATGTCTACAGATCTGTTTCTATGCTGTTGTATATAGATGAATGGCTTTGAACTTCAAAGGTTTGGGGTGCCTTTTGGTGCTCACAAAATGAAAGATAGAAATCTGGGAGGGTTGGAAAGTATAATTAGATGTCTGATAACTTGTTTGAAATGTTGACAATTAATGGTGAACAACAACAACAACAATAATAATAATATTAATAATAATAATAATAATAAAAGAAGTTAGGGAGTCCACTGCACAGTAAAGGTGGTTGTTGAATATCGATCAGCTCTTTTCCGTCCCAAGATTCAAGCTAAAATCTGAGCTTCAATCTTTGAAACTAATGTTTGGGGACATAGAATGATAGTGTTTGGAATATATACAACATATTAGATTTTAATGTCATTTTATTAAGATTTATTCTTGCTATTAATGATATGGGGAGACTTTCCTATTTACTCAATCAATAATTTCCTTCAAAAATGGGGTATGGCTAGCCAGTTTGATACCATTATAAGTTGTTGGCAGCCAGATTCCAAAATATTTCCTTTTTGTGACTGTACATTTAGAGTATAAAGGGCATTCTAGATGTTGTGTGGAAAATCCTATCAGGTGTAGTTGAGCTATCCCCCATGAAGTTTATAGCCAAACACCTGATTTCTTCCACTCTTGTTATAGAATGCTGCAGAAGTTGAAACTTTTAATATGATTAATGCCTTCGGTTATTGATATATCTGTTGATTCAACCTGATGAAGGCAGAAGGGGATTTATATTTCTTCAGAACTTCCCAAGGGAATGGCCTCTCTATGCAGTCAAAAGCCTTTTCTGTATCATTATGACTTTCTTACTGGGCTAACCGGCGGAAGGTTTTCGCCGGTCAGCCCTATGGGAAAGGTGCAGCAGTATGTAATAGTGTGCACCTGGCACTTTTAATATGATTACTATATGGGGGTCTTGATATATCTGTTAATTCAACCTGATGAAGGCAGAAGGGGATTTACATTTCTTCAGACAGAATTTCCCAAGGGAATGGCCACTCTATTCGGTCAAAAGCCTTTTCTGTATCTAATGGTATAATTTAAAGTTGAGTTTTTGTGGCGTGTAAACAGTCAATCATTTTAGCCATTATTTTGGTAAATATCTTGTAATCTGAACATAATGATATTGGTCGATATGAGTTTGGAAGCTTATGGGGTTTGTCGGTTTTGAGCCAAACTATGATTCATGCTAGCTTCAAAGATGGTGGTGGTGGGGCTGCTGTGTCAGTTGCTTATATATCTCTCTGGGAGGACTGTTGACTCCTACTGACTTGCCCCTTGGGGCAGAGTTTATTTCTTGTTATTCCTTCCCAGAGATTGGTGTTAGTAAGGGACACATTTCTGCAGGCTGGAGTGAGCACTGTGAGACTTGCTCAATATAATTGTCTGCCCCTTTGACTGTTGTCTCTTGAGCTATCTGTGATAGGCGCAGAATCATATAATGTAGGAAATGCCTTGCAGGAATTTCCAAGCTTCAAATATGTAATCAAGTAGATGTAGAAATCTTCACCGTGCAAAGGCGCCAAAAGTACCTGGCCTGCTAGGGACCTTTAATGGGGATGAAGTTAGAATTTTTCCCACTCATAGCTTTGCCAACCACTGGAACAGTAACATCATCCAGTGAAAAAATAATGGTGGTAGGACTTAACATACAACCCCTTAGGTAATAATGTTAAGTTAAATTAAATTATATAAAATAGTTAAAGGTAAAAAGAAACATAAAGTAATGCTAAAAAATAAATAACAATAATACATATTTATTATTTAATCATAAAATCCTAGAAAATCATATGTTATTAAACAAGTTCACTTTGCGAATACTGAAAAGTAGCAAATTTGCTCAAATGAGTAAACTTAGTCAAAAGGGTGAGTTACTTTTGTGAAATAGGGCCATTATATTCACAGTAGACCGCTATTATCTGTGGGGGTAGTAGAGTGTATGAGCTCTTCCTCATGAAGATGTATTTTGGCTGAATCATTGTAGGCCTGAATGGTGAGTAATGACTCCACTTTAACTCCATTTTTGTAAAAATAATGCCCAGAGGTGATAAGTTGTTGGCTAACTTTGACATATATAGTACTTTAGTTAGAGCTTTTCTGTGTGATAACTCCGCCCATATTTCACTGTGTGATGAATCATGACCTGAATTAATGAAGACATGCTGTGAATCCAATGGTACTAGACAAACCACCAGTGCTGTCTTTTGAGTATTTTTGTCTCTTGTTGGCTGGTGGTGTATTGTGTTGCAAACCCCCTAATAGTAGCTTACATTGTGTCTAGACTACTTGATCTAGTGCTAATTTATATTTTTAAGTACAAATATCTGAGGGCCGTATTTAGATCTTTCCAGAATTGTGGTCCCACCATTATTTCTCCACTGATAATCTGTCCCCAGACTAGGTGGTCAGCCTGCTTTATTTAGATGCTTGGGGGCCCATAGAAGATAGTCCATTGGTGACCCGCCGTCACCATCAGAATTTTACACCTGCATCAATGGTGCCAAAAGCAAAAACAGCTGTCAGCAGGATCACAGCCAGTTTTACCCCTGGGCCAAGCAAGAGGTGCCTTCCCGCTGACATACCTGTGGCTGTGAAACCTTCACACCTGAGTAACCTGGGAAATTAAAAGGCATATAAGATCGAAACATACATTTTTTTTCTTTTCACTTTCCTTTCCACCATGAACCTGATCGTACAAGTCCTTTCTTCGCTGCTGCTTCTTGACCATGATGCAAATTAACACCATAATTGCCGGAATCTAAGGTAAGTGTGTTTTTTTCAACTGTTACTACCTGAATTGTCTCTTTACTTTAGCTTTGGACTTGTGCATTTTTAATTCACACTAACAAGCAATAGTATAATAATGTGCAATGCCTACATGTGTAATGTGGTAGTTTAAGAAATGTAAATAAACACACATGTATAGTTATTTAAATATACAAATTTGGTCCAAGCTACCTTCATGCTAATGGACACATACACAAAAAGTCACATCAATCCCAAATAAAAAATGTGGCCATGCATGTATGTTTAATCATTTCTCCTCTGTTGCCCTAAGTGGGAAGGGTATGCCCAGACGTGGGTCCTGTGCTCACGGTGCCACTGGATTCAAGCTAGCCTGGCTGATGAAGAGTGATATCCTGAAATCAGTCCCAGGATGCTTGTTTCTGGTCCAGGGAGGACCTGGCCTGGCAGTTCGGGCTTGACTGTTCCCATGAGGAACAGGGTCAAGACTGATTTGTATATGGCTGGGTCCAAATTGGAGTGGCATGGTGAACAAAAGAAAAATGGATTAAACCCAGATCTTTGACTGAGGGTGAGTGTTTGCATTGTTCAGCACTCTGTCCATCATCCTTTTGTGTTGTTAATCATTTCTCCTATACTATCAAATCATATACATATGCATTACAAATCACTGGAACAACATACATGTAATAAAATGTAGAAATTGCAGTAGACAAAGCAAAAAGGTGGTTTACAAAAAATGTAAAATCAATGGTACTTGTCAACGAAAAACATCTCATAAATATATGAAAGTCACATTTCCCCTTGTCTAATGCATTTACTGCTTGTTAATAAAATGTCCTCATCACAAGTCTGGTGGTAACTTGACCGCCAGACTAGCGGGTGGCATTCGGACTGCCGCCAACGCGTCGGTCTGAGCGCCATATTTTGACCATGGTGGTCATGTCGCTGTGGAACAACCAGCATCGCCAGGATCAGAGATACAGGCGGTCGGGCGGTTATGGCAGCCCTTAACCTATCAGGGAAATGCTACAAGCAGCACTGCCCTGGGGATTACAGCCTTGTTCTCCACCAGCCATTTCATGACAGTAGCACCGCCATGAAAAAGCTGGTGGTTAACAGGTGCAGGGGGGGCAAGAGGGGGCCCTACACTGCCCATGAACTTAGCATGGGCAGTGCTGGGGTCCCTCTGGCCAGGACTCTCCTCTCTGTGCAGACAGAACATTGCAAGGGTGCTGGTTCACTCTGTATCCTACAGCATTGCCACTAGCTTGATCACGAGGCGGAGACAATGCTGTAGTCTCTTTACCGCTAGGCCAGATGGCGGAAACTGGGTTTACCACCCGCTGACCTAGTGGAAAACTTTTAATGGGCCCGGCAGGGAGGTAGCCACTATAGCAGCGACTTCACTGTTGAAAGTTCGGCGGATGGTCTAAACTGCCCGCCGAACTCGTAATGATGCCCTTAATGTCTTTAAATGTGTATTGCATATGTGCTTATTTTTAACTATTATACTTGAAAAGAAACACACCTCTATTAACAAGCCAAAAAAATTAACCATGTTTACTGTCATTCTAAGTGTCCATTATCATGATGAATGTGTGCACCAAACTTACATGTCCATTGCAAATGTTAGTTACTAATATATTCACTAGACAAATAGGTAATTAAAAACCTTTTTTTGTTCACTAGCATAAATGAAATTACATTTATGTTAACAATATTTTCATTATTAACATGTTATCAAATAATGACTTGTAAAGAAAAAATGTCAGGACAAACTATGTGAAAAGAAAGTTATTTTAATTTGAAATGAGATACTTCCCCCAAATAACTTTATTATTTTACAATTAATAAATGTCCAAGAAGGTATGCACACCATAAAGTGGTGGGTGTCTGGCACAGCACTTGCCTCCTAATTACAATGCAAAGGGATAACCCCATCATGGAGGGGCATTTAGTGGGCACAGAGAAAGTACCTGAAGGATCCTCTATGGGAGGGATGGGTTTCGGCTTCATAGGATTTAGGGACAGGTAAGAAGTGAAGTTGGGTGGAGGAGAAGGGGTAGGAGGGGTTTTGCATGTGCATGAGGGTCTGCTGTATGTTTGGATGTGTGTTTCTTTGAAGGAATTTGGTATTCAGGTGAGTGTGTGCGTTTGATTGATGTTGTTGTGTGTGTGCTTCTGTATCAGTGTGTCTGTTTGGATGAGTGTGCTCTTGATATGGTTGCTGTGGTTATGGTGCATGTATCTGTATATTTTGCAGATGCATGTGAGTCAGGTGTATGATTGGATGTGTGTGGTTTAGCAGGTGTTTGGTGTTTATGTGGGTGAGTGTGGTGGGTTTGGTAGATATTTTGTATGTGTGCGTTTATTTGAGTCTGTTTGGATGAGTTTGCTGTTGAGGTGGATGTTATGGTTGTGGTGCATGTGGGTGTGGTGGTAGTTGTTGGTGTGCTGGTCATTGTGGTGATTGCGGGTTTGCTGGTGTTTGTTTGAGTGGTGGTGGTTGTGGTGCTTGTGTCTGTGTTAGTGCTTGTTTGTGTGGTAGTGGGTGTGGTGGTAGTTGTGGTGTTTGTGGGTATAGTGTCAGTAGTTGTTTATGTTGGAAGGGTATTTATTTGTGTTTCTTTGTGTGTTTGTGTTTATGTGTGTGTGTGCTGCTTGTGTTTGTTGGAGTAGATGCCTGCACAGAAATGAGTGTGCTTGAGATAGTGGTGGGAGTTGGGATTTGGGATGAGGAATTTACTGGAGTTAGGGCACAAGGTTGGGATGGGTTGGGGGCTGTGGTCAGTGCATAGGCTATTATCGCAAGCTTTCTCTGCATGTCAGACATTGAACTATGAATGGCATTCGGAAATGCAACAAAGTTTTGCATTTGGCAACTACGTCCCTGAATGCCATTCATGATTGCAGTCTGGCCTACAGAGAAGCTGTGTAACAGGTCAATAACCTTTTCATTGAGTGCAGCTAGGGGTACAAGGGCAAGGGGGGAGGTGCCTGTGACGAAGGAGACCACAGCCCTTTTAGGAGGACAGGTTTGGCCAACTTGCGAGGGAGCAAGCGGAAGGGTGCGGATGAGAATCTGAGTGGCGTACAAGGATGCAGATGGTAAAGGTCCTATAGCTTCCACCACCACTTGGGACTAGTCACTTGTGGAGTCCTCCAAAGAAGATGATCAGCTGGTGGCCTTCATTCTAGGCCCAACACCTGCCATGCCACTGTGTCCATTGGTGTCTGAGTTTTTTTACAACGTGACACACAGTGACCAACTGTCCCCTTGGCCTGCTCCGGAAGATGCTGAAAAGACAGATTTTTAAAATTTTTATGGTCATAAATCTTTTTAACAAAACATTACCTATATTTCATATTTCACCTGCTTAAAGGCTTTGAGAATTTGGTATACTTAGATATACTTTACCAGTACCCTATGCATGTAGGGAAAATCTTAAGAGCCAATTTGCTCACAGTTTTGTAATTTCCCATCATTACTTCAATTTCTCCTGAAATTGTTTACACATCTGAATGGTAGAGATTGGTTCTCTGTAATAGTGAACTCATGTCACAAAAATCGATATGTAGCAAGAAACCTTTGTTCCATGTACATTGTTCATCTGCAAAAGTCATTTCACTAATCTCTTTATCGTCAATATTGATTTATCATCTGGACAAAAAAAAGGATATGAAAATGTTATTTTTGGGTATGTGTTACTCTGTCACTAATGTGTACACATTCCAGTCTTTTTCATTCAAAAATGTTTACCTATCAAATTCATGGTCATAAAAACAGACTGGCTTACAGACATATTTTGAAGAAGTAGGGCTTCATGCCAATCTGCAACTGTTAAAATGTTTTGACTTTAATTTTTAAGTGAAAACATATTTTTGATATGTTGTTGCTAAAAAAATGCTGCCATTGTTCTCATGTTTCTAGTCACTTTGGATCACATACACACTATTGTTTGTTTATAATATCAACTCACCAATGTGAAGTTTGGAACATCCACTGTATCATAGGTACACCTCTTCATAATTGTGATGGAGCATCATACCTGACCCAAACATAAAGTTTGGCCCGTTTGGTATAAATGTCCCTCATAACATGGATAGAATTCAGATAACTCTTTTTTCTTAGGCACACATGTGCCTGCTAAATACAGTCCTGTGGTAGTAATCTGGAATATTGTGGTAACATTTTTCACAAATTAGTAAACAAAACACATCATACACCTTGTGTGAAACTTACACCTTCCAGAACTCTTCTTGTGCATTGGATGTATGTTGACCTTTATGTTGGTGCCATCATTTGTTGCTGTAACAAAAAAAGTTATCTAACAATAAGAATCAAAGAAGAACTTCCCTGATGCTGCTGTTAGATGCTTAACTGCGACAGGCCACCAGAAGTATTTGGGTCATTCTGGGCATCAGTGTGCAGTGCACCTGCTTTACATGTTGGGAGGACTGGCCGAGCTGGACTTCTGCTGACTTCTTGGTCCAGCATTGTAGGTCCCCGCACCTCTTGTGACAGCAAATGTTGTGCCACTTGTGGACCCCCAAGATCCCCACCTTCTTTGAAGATGGTCTTTTTTCGATGGGAATTGACTTGTGTGGATATGAAAAAAGAAAGTAGAAAACATTTTTATAAGGTTTTGTTTGTTTGTATTGCTGTTAGAAATGCATATTTTTCTAATATGTATTTAATAATTTGGAGTGACCTGTTCAGTACCCTTATCCTTTGCATGTCCCCATTTTACAAATTCAGGCCAGTTACATCATAAAAAGCCAAGGGTCTGAAATATATTCTGATCAGTGAAAATAATTGAAGGCTAAACAACTTGTGCATTGTTACCAGATACCACAATGCTCAGCTTCATTTGCTTAATACCTAATGCCCATAGAGCCAGGTCCTATGGTTTGAACCACATACCATGACTAGGGGTACTATGAAAAGTCTGCCATGTGTGTGAATGAAAGCGGGGTCTTTGGTGATGTGCATAGGAATGGGATATATTTGTATGGGTGACTGAGAGCCTCTGTTATTTGTACCTGTAGCACATGACATACCTTTTGCCAAATGTGGTACCATTACATGCACAACACAAAATATACTAATTAACTAGAAAATGTAAGACATTTAAATTGCAGATAATTAGTCTGCAGACCAGATCATATTATAAAAACAAATCTGCACTTTCTCATTTGAACTAATGTCTCTATTGTAACTGATACTTATGGTGCAATGTCAATTGGCCACTGGGAGTAAGGGGCCTGCAGTTCCTAAATGCAACACTTTTATATGTGAGTTGCCTTAATCTTCAAGGTAACTTTTCAATTCAATTCTCTGACATTTAAAAGCAGTCAGAAACATTATTTTGTTTGCGGCTCCAATACTGAGTTGACTTCACTACAATCACTGCACTTCACTCTGGAAATAAAAGTGACATTCTAACCTGTGTTTCAATAAAAACAAGTGAATGGGATTTACATTTTCATTTTAAACATGCACCTGTTCCTCCAATGAGCCATATAGCTGGCAGTACAGGGACAGGAACTCAATGACCAGCAAATACAGCTCCTCAGCTGAAAAGTAAAGGGCCCTGTCACCTGCTCTTCTTGACAATATGAATCCCAGAGTCTGGAAACAGCAGCGAAAATGAAGGAGGTGTTTTTGGCTGCAGTATTATGAGACAAGTGCGCTTTTTTACAAACACAGCATACATGCACACAACTTACGCTATTGTCAAAAGAGACAGACACATCCATTGCCTCTCATAAATTGTCACACGTTAGCCTATGGGTCTGTCCTTCGTGGAGTTTACAACCACTATGCGGTCAACTTCCGCTGAATGCCGTATGTTTGCAAATGTCCTAAAAAGTAGGTCAGGCAGTCACCATTTGAAATACTGAAACCGTGTATTTTTTAATGTTGAGGGCATCACCACCACTCAAAATCAGGGATAGTTTGTTTACATATACAAAATGTACAACGTTACTCATGTTTGTTCAAATAAAACAATATTATGTAGTGCATTACTGACGGAATGATTGAGAAAAATAAATACAAAAATTATGTGTAAATAATACATTTAAAATATAAGGGCATATTTATACTTGTTTTGCACCGAATTTGCGTCATTTTTCTTACGTAAATTCGGTGTAAAACTAACTCCATCTAAAGCCACATTTATGGAGTTAAAGTCTTTTTTTGGACATGGAAACCTACTTTGCATCAATGAGATGCAAAGTAGGCATTCTCGTGCAACAAATGACTCTATGGCCATAGCGCCATATTTATCCCCCGTGCTATAATCACACACGGGGAGGAGGGGTTAAATAATTGTGCAAAGCTTACTTTGCACCATCACTTAAGGCCTGGGTCAGGGCAGGCATGAGGGGACCTGTGGGCCTATTTTCATGGTGGAACACCATGGAATAAGCCCACAGGTGCCCTCCCCAGACCCAAGGAACATCCCCACCCACACCAGAGGGACAGCGGTGGATGGGGGACCCATCCTAGGTAAGTATAGGTAAGTATTTTATTTTTTTAAAGTGCCATTGGTGGCCCTGAAGTGGGGCCCCTTACATGACACTGGGTGCAATGGCCATGCCCAGGGGACCCTGGCCTCCTGTGCTGGCCATTTGGTTGGTGGGCATGACTCCTGTCTTTTCTAAGACACGAGTCATGTGGTATGGATAGTTTTCCATCAGAAAATTACCCTAGGCTGGTTAGAGTCATTTTTTTACTCTAACCTGCCTAATGTAATTTTTTGGTACAAAACCCCCTTCTTCCATACCGCCAGCCCCACCCGGCTAACGTCATTTTATTTTTTATACGGTAGCCTACCTTTTACACCGGCTTGCACCATTCCTAAAATATGGTGCCTAGCTGGTGCTCTGAAATGGTGCAAGCCAGTGCTAAACTTTTGGTGCAAAACTGCGTTGGTGCAGTTTTACATCAAAAAGTATAAATCAGGGCCTAATTGTTTACATTTTTTTTTACAAATTATCAGATATGCTAAAATATTTTTTTTCTATTTACAATAACACCCAAAATGTTTGTTTACAGATATGTTACAATAACATATAGATTTTTACAAAGACATGAGATTTGTGTTAAATATCAGAGAAAAGTTTGTACATTGAAATAAATATTTTTCTTTTTTCTTAAATGCAGATATATGAACCCAGGGAGAGGTTGAAGAGTTTTTCAACCATTTCCAGACCTTGCCACCATGAAAGAACAGGATATTACCAAAACATTCAGATTGAATAGGCAAACTATATCATCAGCTGGAAACAGATCTTTTGCCACACAATAGGAATTCCACATCAATAACACCAATAGTCAAAATCATGGCAGTACTCCATTGTGTGGCCACAGGATCATTCTAATACACTGTGGTACTATCTGGTGGCATGTCACAACCAACTCTCAGTAGTGTGCTGCAAGTTCTTTCTTCATTGATGAGACACATAAACAGCTTCACAAAAGGAGGTTTTTGCCAATGTGAAGGGGGATTGGTATGCTTTGAGTGGCCTACCACATTTGGTTGGAGTAATTGATGGCACACATACTGCCTTAGTGCCACCACACGACAGAGAACAGGCCTACCGCAGTCAGAAGAACTTCCATTCAATCAATGGGCAAGTAGTCTGCTTACCTGATTTGTATACCACAAGCATATGTGCACGTTTTGTAGGATCAACACATGATTCCTTTGTACTGTGGAACAGCAGCATACCCCTGTAAATTCACAACTTGGACCTGAGAGGGTCTGACTTGTTTGTAAGTACAATCCGTCAATACAATTATTTGGTCAATTTCTAGTTTTAAGGATCTACAATGGGATTATGTAATTATCCTAACTGCCTATGGTAGCACTGGTGAGGAATCCAACAATGCCAGTGGAAGTCCGCTTCAATGAAGCCCATGCAAGAACACAGAGGCCAGTGGAGCAAGCTTTTGGGGCCCTAAAGGCCACATTTATATGACTAGTGGAGTCCTCCTCTACTTACCCAATAAGGTGTCCAAAACCACTGTGGGATGCTGTATTTTGAACAGCATGGCTCTGCGACGGATAATCCCATATATTGCAGAGGATGGAGATCATGGTGAGCCACCGGGTGAGGATGTTTAAATGCCAAATGAAGATGATAGTGATGAAGAGGAAGGAACTGACCTAAGGCAAGTTGTTATTGACAACTTTTTCACATGAGTCTAAGTATATATTTAGATAATGCTACATTAAATGCACAAACAGCTTTTAATATTATGAGTATATGTCAGTGCTGGACATTTATTAGGAAGGGGAAGTTAAGGATATTCCAGGGCAAAGAAGTTTTGGATCAAAGTTTTGTCACATTGACTACAGTGTTAATTTACATAGTTTATCTTTGATTGTTCTTATTAAATGTGTCCTCATAATTTACATTTGTAATGTGTCTATTTTGTTATGTAATTTGAATAATTTTATGTTATTCCGCTTTAGGTTCCTTCACCATGTCATCTTCATTTGGACATTTCAAAGTTGTGACATTTGCAGTTATATGCTGCTGTTGTAAAGTGCAAAGGAAACTTGGTTTGATCCTGTGAAAGATACACACACTTTGGATGCACATTTCCTGTAGAAAGACAACTTGCATAATGATTGAATAAAATATTTTGAGGTTGCATTAGACTTGTTTTCTGTTGAATGTTTCCACCAAGCCATTATGTGTTGCTTAAATTGTTCAAACCACATGTGTAAATCGACCCAAAGAATAGTCACCTCCCTTCACATTGGCAAAATCCTCATTTTGTGTTGTGTATGGAGATGTTGAGGTGTCTCATCATTGTAGAAAGCCTTTTGTAGCACACCACTTAAAATTGGTAGTGACATGCCACCAGATACCACCACAGTGTATTGGAATGATTCTGTGGCCACAAATTGTAGTACTGCAATGATTTTGGCTATTAATGTTATTGATGTCACAGTTATATTGTGGGGCAGGAGGTCGGGCTCAAGCTGAGGGCATGAACTCATATTAGTTTGCCTACTGAATCTGTTTTATAGAATTATGTCTTGTTCTTGCATTGTGTTGAGGTGTGGAATTATAAATATAAAAATGGCATAGAGTATTTGGGTGGTACACTTTTTTGGAAAGTTTGACAAACAATTCTTTATTACGATTGGATAAAAATATGGCTTTTAGATTTGTTGCGTTTGTTATATTATTTTACATTTTTGTAAATGTGGGACATTACCTACATGGAATATAAAAAAAAATATTTTGTATTTTTTGCATTTAAAATTAGAAAACAATTAAAAATTAGTACAAGAAGTAGAACACCAGTTTTGAATTTAATTGAAACAGTCAATTGTGTTGAACAAAACTATTATTTTAGAGCCAAAATGTTTTTAATTCAAGCCACAAAATACAACTAGCATCAAAAAGGTAAGTGTGTCCAGAAAATAGTCACACACTGGAGGAAAGTAGGTTCTGCATCTCTTGCTGGTGGTTGTGGAGGGAGGTCATGCCATCCTCTCCTGGTGGTCTGGATGAGCCTCCCCTCATGAGGGTAGGTGACACACAGTTGCAGTGATTGAGGTGGTTGCAGGTGTTTCATCTTATGGCAGGGCCTTCCTTTCTGTGGCTGAGGCAGGGGTAGTGGGCCCCGATGTTGTAAGGCCATAGAAAGGGGTAGATGTTGCTGGGAAAACCCTGCACATATAATGGTAAATGTCAAACAACACCCCAGTCAGGGAGCTCAAATTAGAGTTTAGATTCTGCATCTCTACATTGTGCTCCCTCTGCCCCTGCTCTGTAAGAACATGTGCATCATGTCTTGGGACTGATGTAGGGATCCCATGACTTGGTCAATGGGGTACTGGGTGACAGTGAACAAAGTGGCCTCACTTTGGTGGTTCACATATTCTCCCCCATGAACCCTACAACCACTACCCTGTGCTTTGGACCCAGTGTGTTCCATCCCACTGGGTCCTGGCTGAACTGGAGGTGGTTTTGTTGGCACAATAGCAGCCAGGATTGGAGTAGGGCAAAATATTGGGGTGATGTTCCTTTGGACACAGGAAGGAGAGATATTCATAGGCTGAGGTGTGGTAACAGCTGGGGTGGGAGGTGTAGGTGTGGGCTGAGTTAGACTCACTGGAACTGTCTGCCAGACAGACCACATGGACCAGGTAGCTCAACATCACCTGGACCTAAAGGAGTAGAGTTTTCGCTCCTGGTCTTGGAGTGAAGATATCCTTAGTGGTAGATCAGATTGTTATGCACATACTCTGGGTGTTGGACCTAAATGGATTACATGAAAACCAAAATGTGAAAGTGTGGATCATACATCATATGAGGTTTGAGCTGCATATGAAACAACCTAGGAGTAACAAGATAATTAATAGTATGAACAAAAACCTTTCAGTGGTTTTCTGGTAATGGCAGAAACAGTTTAAATACACATACACAAACTTCAAAAAAGCAGGTGAAGAGATGTCCTGAAAAGAAAAAGATTATTTGTGTACATAAAATTTACCACACATTCAACCTAACGCAGTGGAGAGGAGATATGAGAAATACACCATTCCAAGCCCTAGCAGGCTAAAATTCAGAATATTATACACCTTGGTAGGATTTATAGCATTAGTCATCATGTAAACATTAAAAGGACATTTGTAATCATTATAACATATATCCAGCATACAACATAACATAGAAAGAATTCTGTAAGACAACGGACTTTGAGAAGTTATATTAATTCAATGAAATAAGAAGAAAATGACAACATACACAATAAAATAATTATATTTTAATACATAACATAAAATGGAGATTGACAAGTGAATAACACGTTTGCACATGTGCATATATGTAAGAAATAAGAGAATAACCAACATCACAATGTAAAATTATTTTCTAGTTACCAAAACAAGGCATCATGGTAGTTGTAGTCATTTCAATTTAAGATTAGCAACACTTGTAAAAATGTAAATTGAACATTCCTAGCACAATATGTGCAGTGAATATTTACACAAATTTAAATAAATTTAAATAATTACTTATATGAAGTGTTTTAATAGGTGAAAAAACACAAGCACATAACTTCATGGTATAATAAATGTTATGTACCTGTTATCTTAACTACAACAAAATACATTCAAACAAAGAGACAAACAAGCAAATGCAAGAAATGATCAATCAACAACAACACTCATATTGACCACACGTATTGCTCAGTAGTAATACCCGAGATAGTACGATATTGCTACTAATTTGATAACAATAGATTTGAAAAGTTTAAAGCTTAGAATTGTGGTTATATGTTTTACAATGGTGCCAACACAATATCAACAGCTAACCTAAGAGCAAAAGCTAAACTACATTTATGTTTAATGAGACATTCAAAAGTCTAACTTACCAGTCTCCACTCCACCAGGGATTCTTGACAAGCCTTCAGGATGTAGAATCTGCAAGACCTTCTTCTACCAGGGAAAAAGTTGAAAGAAGGGGCTGGGAGAACCACCACCAGTCCTCTGGGCCTCCAGGTGGTTCTGGAAGGCAATGAAACACAAACTAAGCCAAAAGCCATCAAGTGTATGCTGCTAGCATCCTCTAATATCCACAGAAATAGTAATGTTGAACTAGTCCCACGACAGACAATGAAATCTAAATACGCTTGGTGCAATCCTGCCACCCTGATGGTGATGGAGTGATGTTAGCCAGGATAGGAGTCCACCACGTCTAAAGTGGGAAACCGCTTTCACGACGGACTGTGCTCTGCTGACGAAGACAGGGGTTAAGCCACCATTTATCTAAATACTGTGGTCTAAGTATTTAAAACCACAACCACGGAGGGATGACAGAAGTCCCATCAAGATCTAAATCAAGCCCTTAATCTGTGCTCTTGAATGCATGACTAACTTCTTGTCTTGTAGTAATGCCCAGATACATTTAAATGTCCAGAGTAGTCCCTTTTTTTTTAGAATATCCAATGAGTATGGATAGTGATCTGATACCCACATTGGATGATATTTAGCTGATGAGCTAGGTAATAAAATATAGCTTATAAGGAAATAGTACATTCTGAATAATGATTAGAATAGTATGAAAAGACCTTACCCTATGCTTCCATCTCAAGGAATCTCTGATATCTAGAACATTTATAATTGATGTGATGGCTTGCCTGACTTAGGATAAATGGGGATGTCATTGGAGATTAGTAGTATCATGCTCGGTGGATGTAATAAAATTAAAATCTCCCACATTTATGAAATACCCTTTTCAAAGATTAATGTCACCAGTATCTGTAAAATAAAAGGTAGTGGTATATCATTATTTGGACTATACAGAGAGCAAATACGGAAATGCCTTTTGACTTGTCTAATGGTGACTATAACACAATGCTCTTGGGGAATATAAAATGTATGTTTCTACTATTAAAGATCCATCATATAGTAAGATGGACACCACCCTAAGGGCCAGATGTGGCAAACTTTTGCGAGTCGCAAATGGCCCGAATCGCAATTTGTGACCCTGCAAAATCGGAAATGGGATGCAAAAATCCCATTTCCGACTCGCAAAATGCGACGCGAGCCATTACCGACTCGCAAAAATACCGACCCCATTTTGCGAGTCGCAAATAGGAAGTTGCAATTTGCGAGTTCCAAACCAAATGCAATAGCCACTCGCAAATTGCGACTAGTCGCAAAAAGCCCATTTTGCACTTCCAAATTACCACTGACTCAGAGCAGGTGGTAACCAGAATCAAAGTATAAAAGGAGACCCAGAAGGCACCTGGGTTACTCAAGATGGCGGAGATATATGTGATGGCAATGAGGAGGAGAGCCCACGCCGCACAGCAGAGGAGGAGGAGGAGCCAGAGACAGGAGAAGATATACAGAACCAGGCAGACACTTTTCCAACAAACTGAGGAGGAGATTCATGATAAATACAGACTTAGCAGTGCAGCAATACTAGATTTAATAGAGTTACTCAATCCGCAGCTTCAACGCCAGACTGTGGGCGGCTGCGCCATTCCTACACATGTGCAAGTGCTATGCTCACTGTACCTCTTGGCCTCGGGTAGCTATCAGAGGGTCATTGCCGTGGCAGGTGGGGTATCCCAAAGTGCACTCTCACGGTTCTTCAGAGCATTCCTAGATGCCTTACTCACACACATGTCCAGATACATATACCTACCCAGGAATGAGGCAGAAATCAACAGCACAAAGTTGGAATTCTACAGGATTGCCAACTTCCGCCATGTCATAGGGTGTGTAGATGGGACACATATACAAATATGCCCTACTGCAAATCTGGAATATCTGTTCCGCAACAGGAAGTGTACCCACTCACTGAACATACATGTGGTATGTGACGCCCATTATGTTATCACTGACATGGTAGCCAAACTTCCAGGGAGTACACATGACTCGTACATTTTCAGGCACAGTGGGATACACCAACGCCTAGAACGTGGGGAGTTTGGAGATGGATACCTCCTAGGTATAGCTGAATACACCTTGCAGACATACACACAGGTCAATGTGGAACCCTTCTATGCCCAGCTAACATTGTACATTTTGTGCCAAACAGGTGACAGTGCATATGCACTATGACCATGGATACTTACCCCGTACTTAACACCCAGCAATGAGACAGAGAGGCGATACAACAGTGCACATAGGAGGACCCAAAATATCATAGAAAGGACCTTTAGACTGCTGAAGGCAAGATTCAGATGCCTCCACAGAAGTGGAGGTGCCCTCCAGCATACCCCAATAACAGCTTTCAAGATCGTTGGCACATGCGCTATCCTGCACAACATTGCCACCAGACGTGGGCTACCTCTCACCCCAGAAGACCCAGATTCGGAGGATGACGAGCAAGAGCTACCACATCGCCATCATGGGGATAGAAGCATTGCAAATCAAGGCAGATTGAGACGGGACCACATTGCAAACCAATACTTTGGAAGGTACGTGCTAACTGTCACCACACTCACTAATGTCACACACAAAGAGTCCAGGTGTGAAGTGGAACAAACAAGGAATTTAATAATGTGCACCAAAAAACTATATACATAAACTACAGTTCAGGGGCTGTAAAAGTCAACCTGGCATGCGGACACATTAATCTCATGTGCCTCTACTCCAGGACAGTGCGGAGCTCACACTCTACGCCGGCCTCGCCCAGCATGGCTGGTTCCTGGTGTGTCAGCAGTGCCCTGCCTTGCGCTACCACTGCGCAACACCCTGGAGTCACTGGCTGAGACACTGCTAACGGTGGAGCCCTCCTCGCTGTCCTGCGGCGTGTCTGCCGTGCCCCTAGCCACCTGTCGTGCCTCCATGAGATCTACGGCGAGGCTGAGACGTCCCAGTCCACTTGCCACATCACTGGCAAAGTGGCCCATGTCTACCTGGAGGCTGACCGTGCGCCGTGACAGGTCAGTGGTGTTCACTGCCAGCCTGACGATGGAGGCAGACATGCGGTCCAGCCTGTGCATTAGCTGCCTGTCACTGCGCCTTGCACCCTCTCTGTGATGAGTTCTGGCACCAGTTGTCTCATTGAGAGTGCAAGGTCGCCAACATGTGTATTGAGTTGTTCAGCTCTGTGTGTACCAGTTGCAGCCCACTGTTCTGGTTCTGTTCCATGCGCCACATTGGCTGCCTGTCACGGCGCCTTGCACCCTCTCTGTGATGAGTTCTGCCACCAGTTGTCTCATTGAGAGTGCAAGGTCGCCAACATGTGTATTGAGTTGTTGCAGCTCTGTGTGTACCAGTTGCAGCCCACTGTTCTGGTTCTGTTCCATGCGCTGCATGGCCCCTGATATTTTCCTTATCTCCCGTGTCTGCAGGCGCTGACCATGTAGGAGTGCAGTATCGGCGGCCGACATGGAGGTGTCCCCTGACTCAGCCTGTGACACTGGAGGGACATTTAGACGTCGCCTGCGACGCAGTGGAGGCTCCGTGTCCTCTACACCGGCACTGTGGCTGGGACCAGGTGCTGGCTCACTCAACAGTATGGCAGCTGGTGCATCATGAGGGGACTGGGTTTGGGTGGTGCAGGTCCCTGTGGTGGGTGGTCCTGAGTCCTCTGCAGGCTGGTGGCTGACCTGTGGCCCCTGGACGCTTTGGCTGGAGGTGGTGTTGTGTGGGAGACCTGTGGGACATAGGGAACACACTGTCAGTATCTATCATCTGTTATCAACTTCCTAATAAACTGTTGCCTCTCAACTGCCTACTTGACTACATTGCCCATAATGCACCATGCAGGTGGTTACTACTCTGAAATGGAGCTATTTTGGTTGTGCATGCTGCTGTGTAAAAGGTGGGTGGGGGTATGGCATATATGGTTGTACATGCATGTCTCATGGTACTCACCGGTTGATGGTCCTGGCTCTGAAGTGTCCAGCTCTCCCATCCCGCACACTGCCTCTGGCTCCAAGGTCTCATCCACTCTTCCCTCCAGGGGTGTGTGTGGTGGTATAGTGGATGGTCCCCCTCCAGTGCCCCTCATCTCCCGGAGCCACTCTGCCACCCTCTCCTTGGTCAGGGAGCGCAGGTCATACCACTGTTTTTTCAATTCTTCTATACTCCAGTGGCTCACACCCAGGGAGTTCACCTTGTCCTGTATTTTGGTCCAGATTCTTTTCTTTTCCACCTCTGGCACACTGAGGGCTGTCCTCCCAAAAGGTTGTTCATGGTGCTGGCAGCATTCCTCAGTCAGCACCTCCAGCTCTTTTTCTGCAAATTTCAATTTGCGCTTTCTAGGTGTCTCAGCCATGGTAGCTGCTGTTCCTCCTGTTTGCAGTTCTGCAGTTTAAAATGGGTGTGGTCCTCCCTCCTCCCAGGTGTATTAGTAAACTTCCTGGCTGTGATGTCATCATCAGGAGCCAGGAAGTGTTTTCCAGTGTGTTCTGCTGCACCTGCATTCAATTTGCAGCACAGTCGCAATTTGCGACACCCACTCGCAATTTGCGTGTTCGTTTTTAGCGTGGTCGCAAAAAGCGACCACGCAAACAGCGGACTCGCAATCTGCGGTGCGACTTCATTTGCGAGTCGCAAATTGAAGTCGCTTTTTCTTCTTGGATACCATTTAGCGAGTCGGAAATTGCGAGTCGCACCGACTCGCAAATTTTTTCCTACCTACATCTGGCCCTCAGTGAGGTGTTTTGGGGATTAGTTTAGAAAGTTTTCACTACCAAACATGTAAATATATATTGATGTCCATGTAGGAAACCCTTGACTCATTATCACATTTATTAGACTTGACAACCTTTGGGTGGTCTTCCCCCACATTTTCTCCTCCACTGCTCTGACCACACTTTTGGTGGCTTTACAACTCTAAGCACTGTACCACCCCAACAAGTGCTAAAGTGCTTGTGCTCTCTCCCTTATGCATGGTAACATTGGTTTAACCCCAATTGGCATATTCAATTTACTCATTAGTAAACCGCACTACAGGTGCTCACGGCCACTAAATGAGTTTGTGCCACCCACTTAAGTAGCCCACTACTCATGTCTGAGGCCTGCCATTGCAGAGCCTGTGTGTACTATTGTACACTGCCATTTCAACCTGTCAAAAGAAACCTTTGCCAGGTCCCAAACCTTTCTTTTTTGTAAACATCACTCACTCCTTAGGTAGGCCCTGGACAACCCAAAGGGAAAGGTGCATTGTCTTTAAAAGGCAGGGCATGGATTTTAAGTTTTACATGTCCTGGTAGTGATAAACTCCCAAAGTAATTTTTTTACTAAAGCATGGTATATCTCCCCAATTAGATAACATTGGGATTATCCTCTTACATTTGATAAGTGTAATTCACAATTTGGAAGAGATATGTTTTTCACATTTGGACGTTTCACGTGTATCTGGGCTCAAGATTTAACATCACAATTTATGGTGAAGTTGGATTTTAAATTGCAGTTCTTAAAATGGCACTTTCAGAACTTTTGTGTATTCTTACACTAGCCATTTGGTGCCTGGTGCCTGCCTCTAAATACACGTCTTGGGTGGGTAACAGCTGTGCTCAGTGCATTCCCTTTAGAAAGCCACACAAAAAGGAGCTCAGGTGTAATTTGTAAGGCCCATCCACCTCCTTATCGGCCATCCTGGGCAGGATGGGAAGGAGGAGCTGGGCAGAGCCTCATACTTACACCCAAATATACTGTGGACTGTCCCCATAGAAAGGGCTGCAAAACCCCCTGTAGTGAGTCTAGAGCCAGGGCAGGCATGGAGGACCTTTGTGCTCTTAAAAATACATTTCTCTGTAGTCTACTTCCCTTCAAAGGCACAACTGTGTGTAAGTACTGGATGTCTGACACTACCAACTCAGGACACTCCTGGACCAGTGGATACTCTGCCAGGAAGAAGGACTGCTGTGCTGGTAGAAGGGCTGCCATGCTGCTGGACTGTTACTCAGCTGGTCTCCTGCTTTGCTGCTGTAAACTTCTGGCATCTCACTTCAATGACAAAGTCATCAAGATATACTCTGGGTTTCCTTCTTCTCCTCCCCCAGGTACAGTAGAGTACCAAACGATGGATCCCTCCCTCTCTGGAAGCACATTAACCGCTTTTGTACCTCTCACTGACACCGCTACTACCAACCTTCTTCTTCAAATTAAATCGGGCTCCCCCCTAGACCCCGCCCCTCCTTCCATCCTCTCGCGAGTTTCAGATATTATTGTACCTCCCCTTACAAAAATACTGAATCATTCCCTATCCTTAGGTTTCCTCCCCCCTCTTTTTAAGCATGCCATCATTAAGCCTCTTTTAAAAAAAACGAAATTGAACCCATCTCTGTTAGAGAATTATAGACCCATTGCTCTCCTTCCCATTTCAACAAAAATTCTGGAGAAACATGTTAACCACCAATTAACCAGCTACTTAAAGAGCCATGAACTCCTTCACCCCACTCAAATGGGTTTCAGAGCCCATCATAGCACGGAGTCAGCCCTCCTTACAGTGACGGAGTCAGCCCGGCAACTTCTGGACCAGGGGTCTCATGTAGCCGTGATTCTACTTGATCTCAGCGCAGCTTTTGATACGGTGGATCACAACCTTCTCTGCTGTAGGCTCTCTGAATTAGGGATAGGAGGCCTAGCACTGTCCTGGCTGTCCGCTTTCGTCAAAGGTAGATCTTTTCAAGTCCTGGACCGAGCCTACTTCTCTGATATCTTTCCATTGACTTGTGGAGTTCCTCAGGGCTCCTCCCTGAGTCCAACTCTTTTTAATGTTTATCTATCCCCGCTGGCTAAAGTGATCACTCCCTACAATCTGTCTTTGGTCACCTATGCCGACGATACTCAACTTGTGGTGTCACTATCTAGTTCTGGGGATTCGTCGGCGGCCAACCTTTCGTGTTCTATGAAAGACATTGGAGTTTGGATGATCCAGTCTAAGCTTAAATTTAATGATGGAAAGTCAGAAGTCATTGTACTAGGCAATGCCCCCCCAGCCCCTCCCCTTTCACTATACTCTGAGGCCTTCAACAATCTTCCTCCTCCCAAGGACCAGGTAAAAAGGCTTGGTTTTTGGGTGGATTCTCGCCTGACCATGGATTATCAAGCAAAAAGAGTTTCCTCTACATGCTTTGGCATTTTAAGAGTCCTTAGGAAAATCTTTAATCTTCTTCCCCCTATGGCCAGAAGAATCCTTGTTCAAACTCTGATCCTTTCCCGTCTGGACTATGGGAACTCACTTTTTCTCAGCGCCCCGGCTTATGTCATAAAAAGACTGCAAACAGTCCAGAACGCAGCTGCCAGGCTTCTTGTCAATCTTCCCAGACATTTATCCGCTAAGCCTGCTTTTTCCATACTTCACTGGCTCCCTATTAAGCAGCGTATTTATTTCAAGACCCTATGCATTGTTCACAGAGCCCTGCAAGATAAGGGTCCAATGTTCTTTAGAAAGCGGCTATATCTTTATGTCCCCTCTCGAAGTCTAAGGTCCTCCTCCTCTCGACTTGTGACCATCTTGCGGTCTAAGAGAGCCTGGGGGGCCAACTCCTTCTCCACCAAGGCCACTCGTCTCTGGAATGATCTTCCCTCTGAACTCCGTCATGAACACTCAGAACTGCTTTTTAGAAAAAAACTTAAGACCATTCTTTTCTGTAGGTAGCTCTCTGAATTCTCCTATTGCTAGCACTGGTCAGGTTAGGTTTAGCGCTGGGATGCCTTCGGGTCACTATGCGCTTTATAAATCCTTAAAACTAAAACTAAACTAAACTGGTGCCTGCTGCCACTTGCCTTGGAGTGAGAAGGACTGGACCTGCATCTCTCTAAGGGCCAGCTGACCTTTTTCCTCTTTTCTGAGGTCTCAGGGACATAAGAGACTTGCAACTTACCTGCATACCCACCTGGAAATGGCCATAAGTGAGTCTGCCCTGCCACCTTAGGCCTCACTACCCTTGGAAGTTAGGCCTAAGGTGTTCTTTAGTAGACCCATGCACCTTCATCTGAACCACCGCATCTTCACCTTTAAGTGGAATGGAACCAGGGCATCCTCGACATCAGGTGCAGAGGATCTGGCACATCGCCTTTTGGAGCCAGCAAATCACTCTCAGAATCATTATCCACTGTTACAGGAGCAGAACTAACACATAACATTCAGGACCAGCGCAAAGCCCTCAGATCCAATGCTTCACCAACTTTGCATACAGAAAAGAAAGGCATCTCCTGTTGTGGGATCAGAATTGAAACATCGCCTCGGCTGCACACTGCATCTTCCTTGATGTCAACGCAACCAGAATTGAGGTACTTTTGTTCAACTGGACTAACTGGGTCCCTGTATCTGGCACATGCTATATACTGGTCTGCCTGAACTGTTGACTTTCACCTGGTTCGGCATGACAAGGTATCCCCAATTTCGGCTTCTTGCTTCTAATCACTTTTCTACAGTTGATTTTTTGAAAAGTTGTAACTCAAGTTCTGGTTATTAGCTTTTTGTTGTTTTAATATTGTTTTATTTATTAAATGTAGTTCCATTTTGATAACATTTTGTGGCATCTTTTTTTTTGGTGTTTTCACTGTTTTAACATTTGAAGTGTTGCACAAATACTTTACACATTGCCACTTAAGATAAGCCTTACTGCTCTGTGCCAAGCCAGCTACCAAAGGGTGAGCACAGATTAACCTATGATGTGTTTTCGACTTACCTTGACTAGGATTGTGGTTCCTGCTTGGATAGGGTAGACTTACCACTATTGCTCGTGCTGATGAGAATCTAAGTGTTTGTCCTTTTCTGTTTTCTTTTGATCTGCTGAAATACAAGCACTGCAGAGCTACTTCCTTCAGTTTTGAATATCATGCCTCACTGTACTGTATTGTAGTCTTTGCCTAAATGACTGCCCCCCCTGCTCTTGGATGCCACATGGGGTTATATTTAACAATTTTTCACACAGCACAGTGCAGCAAGGGTAGGAATCCACTGTATTTAACATTATTCAGTGCATTCCTGCATTTTGGCTATTAGCACCAAGGCAGGCACCCTTGCACAAGGCTACCTGCATTGTAGGCAGGATTGTTTTTGTTCAGGAAAGGGGCACTGTCATGTACAAAAACAATTCTTAGAGGCATTTCCTGTTTCATGTGTGCTGCAGAATGCAGCACAGTTAGAAAGAGGAGACAAAGAGGAGAAATAAAGATACTTCTCCCTATTGCCCCTCTAGTCGGGAGGTGCACAGTTCTGACAGAATCCCAGGTCTACTAATGTTGGTAAATCTTGGACTGTGTCAGAATCCATGGATGGATCCATAGAAATACCCACGTTCTAACCATGGAACACCTCCCTGCTGCAGAGTATTGCAAGGCAGTGATTTGTGTTACCTTGCATTACTTTGGATTTTCATGACTCAAGATTTATCAAGCCATACACGGCCACATAAGATGGCCTTCAGTGACTTGATAAGTTTCATTTAGATTTTGCATTATCCTTGCTACCCCATGCATGGCACAAGAACAATACAAAACATTGTTAAAGTTTGCACCAAATGTCATTGCCAGTCAGACTATCCTTACATGCCCTATCCAGCCCTAGCCCTATGGAAGGAAACAATCAAGGAGTCTTTCAAAAAGATGGATACCCTATTGGATGATTAGTCATGCTTTATAAATCCTGACTGATTGATTGAAAAGCAACAAAAGTTAGAAAAGAACAGGACTATAACCTTAAAAATTGGACTGTTTCAGTATCAACCTTACTCTATCAAGGGCTTACTCAATTGGGGGTGAGTGGGGGAGATGACAAAGGTGGAATCTACTTGCCAGTCACAGTACACTTTATTATTAATAAACTGCTGTTAAACTGCCAGAGGGACAGTAGAGGTCTCATTATAGACAGTGTGGATCTAATATTGACAGCTTAACACAAACGAAGAAGTGCAAGTGGTCTGCCCAAGAACAGATTCAGCTCCCTTTAGAAGTATGCATGCAGAGGGGAAGGATTACATTCTAGACACTCAGTCCTAACCAATCCTGATGAACTTAGAAAAAAGTCTCATTTACTTAAAGTGGCCAAACCATTGCTGTGGAACTGTGATTAGAAGTGGTGGAAAGGCAAAAAAAGCTAAGGAGGCAGATCTTTTGGGGATATTACTGATCCTACCAGCTATAGTACCCACCCATTGAGCAAAACATATGGTCACTCGGTTGAAAGAACTAGGTAGACTCTGGTTGTTATTAGTAGCAAAGCCAGCAAAGCTGACCAAGTGACTCATATGAGAAAAGAAAAAGACCTAGTAATCGTATATCCAAATCCCAATAATGACTCCTCTGTGGAAACACCATTCAATTCGATCTCCACTGCCTTAGCCAATGGAGCCTCTAAACTTCTCGGAACAAGGAACCCATCTGAGAATAGTCAGCAAATGCCTTCACAGGTTACAGAAATAAATCTAACTCAGACAGCAACTCAGAAACATACACAACTAATACAAAAGGCTCAAACTATACAATCTGACACGAATGAAACTACCCTCAAATCCAACCCCAAGGGAATAAAATTGTTCTTGAGAATCTGTAGTTGATCCTACTATGCGTTCTTCTTTAAGTCTTTAAAATAGGATACGGCTATGAAGGAGAACCAAAATATGGAAGATCTAGACTAAGGGCCTGTTTTAGAGTTTGTCAGACGGGTTACTCCATTACAAACATGACACATATTTCATCCACCATATTACAAGTCCTATAAACTATGATGGAATTGTAACGTGGCATGCAGGATATGCGTCATGTTTGTGATGGAGTAAGCACCTCTGCCAAACTCTAAGGAAGGCCCTAAGTTACTTATGAACTGCAGCAGGAATCTAGGTACAAGCTCTATACTGATCCACAGATTTCATTTGTACTAGATACCTGAGACACAATTTACCACCTCAAGAACCTAACAACATAAACAACAGGCACTTGGAAGATCAAAGAGAAACTAACCTCTGCAAAGACCGGCAAGCACCATCAGACAGATGCTTCAGTGAAAGATCTGCTTTGATGTAGCTTACAAAAAATACCAAAAGCAAAATAAACCACAAGTAGTATATAGACAATTTTAAATGTCTGAACAATAAAGATGATGCTCTATCAGAGAAAGTAAGTTCATAGCCAAATATGTTACTTTAACAGACAAATTAAGTTTGATAAACATTGTAGGCAACTCGGATTACCAACACTGAGCACAAGAGTGAGGACATCGAAAATCAATCTTTCTGTAACAACATAAGGATTGTTGGTATCCCTGAGGTCTCAGAAAAAACAGAGGCAGAATTGGAGTTAATCAAATGGATCACATATCTACTAAAGCAAGAATTTCTTAAACATGAATCACCTGGACTCTTGCAATTCTGCTCAATTTCAAGGGCATATACAATACCAAACACTACACCTAAACAAGGGCTCCGCCACATGCAATAAAGGTCTACTTCCAAAGTTTTTCTGATTAGGAAAAAAAAATACTGAACATAGCTAGATTCAAGAGATGAATCCAATCTATGGAAAGATATGAATTTTTCATTTTTCCAGACAATTCATTCCAGACAGTTAGAAGTCTGAGAGAAATGCCCACACTCCATTTCAAGCTTAAAAAAATATGAATTCCATCATCCACCATTAACCTGTCTAAAGATCCTAAAGATCAACAGGCAGGGGGAAATCTGGATGTTTCACGAACCAGAAATCTGTATCTTCATATCCAAGATACCACATGACAAGCAGTAAGATATACAAGTGAATGCTTGGGTTCAACGAACTATGGAAACAATAAGACAGCCTAGTATCCTAAATAGCAATAAAAGGAGCTGGCCTGCTCGAGGTCCAGCAATGGTCGGGTCTGCGTCTGTACAAAAAGTGGGTGCAGGCAGAATGCAAGAAAGGTTGAGGCTAAATAAATGTTAAAAGTAATTAACCTTTTTTAGTTAAACTATTAAGTAACCCTCTCAAAACTACTACCTCCCTAAAAAGGTCATCACATTATTTTCTGTTATTCACCTCACCTCACCTTACCATACTTCATCTACATAGGCAATCTTTTAACTTAATAGCACATGTTTAACAATTAAGCCTAATTTTATGCCTTGTGCTCTAGACTACAGTGCTAGACGTTTGAAATGCTGCACCATAACACTATAACAGTACAAGCATTGTAAGAATTTACATCTACAAACCAGTGTTTACTGTAATAACCCATGAATAAGAACCTCTCAAATCTCTTATCCTCTATCAGTTCACTTTATTCACAATTCTGACCCTCATTATTCCCTTTTCTTCTCTTCCTGTTATGAGCAGTACCTTGCAAACCTAGGCCACTTCGCCTATACATTGGAATAAATTGACAGTGCCAGATTAGCACACTACCCCAGTACATAGGCAACACAAACAATTGCAGAATTACTGTTTTTTTCTTACCAAACATTATGCTGTTGACTCAGCCACCAGCCTCCAATATGGTAGTTATTTTATCAGGTAGTTATTATCACCATTACAAAGATTGTTGAATGTATGCTAGTCATAGCCAGAAATGCATTATACCCACCACAGTGGTGAATGTTATGGATGATACCTAGTTACTACTTGTCTTCAATCATTTTAGAACACCTTAACTGAATGACAGGGGGCATACCATGGATGAAATGCAAGTACAGGTTCACATGAGGCATAAAAAAGAAGGAGTGCAGCCTCATTTCTGGCAGAGGATTGGTCATAGACTCTGCAGTCTGTGCATTCTCACAAACCTACTTTGTTGAAGCCTACAGTCAATAAGACAAATATGCAGGAATGTTCAAATGAAAACGTTTATTTACAGCTGTGTGAAGTTCTAGACTGCCCAACCAACATTTTACTTGGGGTCTATACATTTCAATACACCTTGCTTAAGATACACAACAAATTAGGACATTGAGTGCTATAACAGATACCTTAATATTTATCAAGTCAGTTATCAGCTTGATCACTTGTCTATTTATTTATAGAGGCATATGAAGCCAAATTGCTAAGCAAAGCAGCAGTTCATCACTTACTACACTTATTTGCTAATTTCTGAAACTTTTGTGGTCAATATATGTTCAGTACAGACCTTTAGATCTTTTGGTTATTGTGAAAGCTCATATTAGACGGCAAAAATGAAGCCTGAATTGAAATGTATTCTACACTTTCATCCTAATATGAATGCACTAAAATAGATGTGTAAACCCTTTAATGGTGTAAAACAATCCTTTTGCATGAAAGAGGTGTTGTTATATTTTCACAAGCATAAATAATGATAAATCAATTAGTTTAAGTATGCTTAATCAAAGAAAACAAAATACAGTGACTTACTGCATGAAACAGAAATATAGGGTTATAGTATAAAAAAGAAAAATATGCAATAGGTACATAAGGTTTTCAATAAACAAGATAAACATGAGACGAAGCATGAAAGAAAGAAAACAGGGAGAAGGGAAGAGAAAGGAGTGTCTAAGGTTGAATCAGGAACACAGGGAGGGTGATAGAATCTTTGGAATAATGCATATGTACTTGAGCAACAATAAGAACATTACACAACCTGTAGGCATGGAACATTATCACAAACTGAGTTAGAAATATACCACAAGTAAATCACCCAAAAGGACATATTTAGGGAGGTTTAGAAACTTCTTTAGCAACAATATCACAGGGTTTATTCTGAAAGCTTGATTTGTTAAGGAATGTTGTTTAATGATGAACCTAGGTGTTCTCTCTGACATGCCAGTGAACGTTGATGAACATATGCTCTATCCACTCTATGATGGAAGCAAACAGCATACCACCATGCTTTGTAAATTACAGTTGAAGCATTTTTACAATAAATAGTAATTTGATGAAATGCTACAAAGAGCAAGAGACCTAGCAACTTGGGTGTATAGGTTAAGACTTCCTAATTAGGAAAGATACTCCCAAAGTAGATCAGGTATTGAATATGGGACTGTAACATTAAAAAGCAGTGATTTGTTTCCATACTTTTAACCAAACAGTATGAATGTGTAGACATTAAAATAATATATGCTTCAGATCACCATGTAATGTCTGACAGTTATCCTGTGTCACAAAATTCAATTTTTGCATTGTGTTAGGGAGTCATAAATAGTCTGCTATATATGAAATATAATATTTGTGATATCCTGGATGCTTTATGTAACTTCATCCAAATTCTATCCCAAAGAAAGACAGACCAATTAACCTGTTAAGTTCTGTTCCCATTGCAGTTCAATAGCAGACTCATGAAAGAAGCTTCAGAGTGAGTGTGTAATAAAGAAAGCAGGTTAGCCTCATGAGCACAAGGTGTATTATCATTGTGTATCATCAGCATGGAACTGTAGATTTCTTGAGTTAATAGTGTATATTTATGCTCAAAAGAATTATGCAACTTAAATAAGGACTGGGCAATATTAAAAGGGATATTATTATTATTTAATAACTCTTTTAGAGTACCTTTGAGCCCTTTAGTAAGCCAAGATTTCCAGAATAGATTTCTATTATTTATTTTGAGGAATTATTATACCTCAAAGATGAGGCTAAGAAATGTGTTTATGTAGGGATGTGGGGAAAAGGTGTGGTTATAGAAAGGCATATGAGAATGCAATAAGCAGGATAGTAAGAGAGAATAATTTAATTGTCATGGAGAGAAACTCCTTAAATGAAGAAGGTAAAGTGAATGATTTTTTAATGTAAAGCATATGGCGTTCGGGAGGGAGTATCATCTTAAACCAATGAGTCTATTGTTTAAGACAGAAGTGCACTGTGGAATGTTTAAAATCTGACACATCTTAACAATTCCAAGCTGTTTGGGTGCTTTCAAATGGGATAAAGCCAAACTAGATAGTTTAATATTCCATTAAACACATGGCAGAATGGAGTTTTTTTCTTTTAAAGAAGATATTTTGAATTTGAGTAGGAGTCATGGAAATCAGATACACTGAAGGAGAGAGCATCATTTTTATCGAACTTAATCTACCTCACCAAGATAAAAATAGAGGCTTCTATGAGGAAGAAAAATATTCTAGTTTCTATAAAGTGACATCAAACTTTATTGTAATTGTATCTTTAACAGAACTGTTGAACCACAATCCCATATATTTGATTTTAGTTGGTTTCCATATAAGGCCTGGATCTTTAAAATCATCAGAATTTATTGAGTGGTAATAGCTCATACTTGTCTGAATTTAATTTATATCTTGGAACTTTAGTGACATTTTGAACTTTTTTTAAATGCTGGAGTAGATGGATTGTAGAGGTATAGTGGCAAAGAGGAGAGGAGGACAACCTGCCCCTTGCTTCTCTGTCTTTTGGCTGCTGAGAACAAAGCCTGTTAAAAACTTGAGACAATGTGTTGCAGGGATTATTCTCCAGATCGTAAATCTACCTATAAAATTGCCTTTAGAGCTTAACATGCCTCTATTAAGCAGGCAAAGTTTTCAAATTTTGAGGATAAAACCAATGCTGCTCCTCTCCATTCCCACGCCATCTTTCAGATTGCTAAATCTTTCCTCTCTCAAATCCTGCCATAGGGTGATCATGCCCTCCCAAGAATTGTCTAATAGGCGGGTGACGTACTTTAAAACTAAGATCATCAACAACCCACCAGACTCTCTCTGCTCTTAGGGAGTGCCTGTTGCCTATCAGATTGAATGATGCAGTTAGTAAGCTTGTCCAGTTTAAGCCATTCTCCCTTGTACAATCAAATGAGGCCATTTAAAGTGTAAATCCCAGAAGCTTTCCCCCATCCGCATTGCTGACAGCAAGGTTGACATTACTAATCCAGTAATCAATAGGATTTTTAATTTTTCTCTATCTTTCGGCATCATGCCAGCCGCTTGGAAACTTGCCAGAGTGATCCCTCTTCTAGAAAATAAACATCTCTTCATCCTAACTATAGCCTATTTCTCTGCTGTTGACCTTTGCTAAAATATTGGAAAAACTAGTTAATGATCAGCATTCCAACCATTTGGAGCAGGGCAAGTTGCTGCATGTTAGACACGGAATTGGTGGTATGGTCTCCTCCTGTATTTGTGACAGTGTGCTGGACTTCGTTTTTGCTGGTTTTGGTACTCTGGGCACTTTACCACTGCTGACCAGTGCCAAAGTGCAAGTGCTGTCTGTGTACACTATGGGCCTCATTACAACCCTGGCGGTCGGTGATAATGTGGCGGTAAGACCGCCAACAGGCCGGTGGTAAAAAAAATCTAATTATGACCACAGCGGAAACCACTCAGACAGACAGCCACTTTAACACACCGACCACCACAGCAGTAGCAATAAGCACCACGGTGGTAACCGCCAACAGCCAGACGGAAGACAATGTACCGCCCACTGTATTAAGACAGGCCTATCTGCCACCTTTTCCGGGGTGGTACCAATGACATCAAAAGAATGGCGGAAACAGAACACAGAAGTCAAAGGACTCACCTCTGGAGACTCAGGGAACAACCATGACGCCATGGAGCCCAAGTTGCATGTGTTCCCCATGCTTGTCTACCTTTTCCTGCATTACGAACATCAAAGCCGGCGAAGACGACCACGGTGAGTACTGCTGCCTAGCACACAAAGGAGGGGGGAAGAGAGTGACACACACACGCAGCACCCCACCCCTAACACCATACACACATCCAGATGCAGTCACATTACATATACACCCCGTACCCCTCAGGAATAATGCAAGGACAAAAGGAATTGATTAAAGTGAGTGTAATAAGATAAAATAGTATAAATACGTGCTTCAAAATAAAAAATTAGATACATATTTACAAATGGAGGGACACTTCCCATTCCTCAATCTCCGTGGGCCACAGGGCCACGACACAATGGCCAAGGCCCCACATCACTCCTGCAACAACACGGAGAGAACACTGCAGGGGCATCAGGTCAAAAATACACAGGCACCTCAGGGTGATGGGGAATGGGGGGGCACCTCAGCCGGAAGATGGTACAACACCACTGGTCCTGGAGGGGGATACATGCTCTGTGCAATGTCCTGGGGAGTGCAAAGCCACAGTCTCTCTAGTGGGTGGCTTGTCAACTGCTTGGTCCTGGGGAGTGCAAGGCCACAAGCTCTCAAGTGGGTGGTTTACCCACTGCTTGGTCCTGGGGAGTGCAAGTGCTACAGTCTCTCAAGTGGGTGACTTGCCCAAATGCTCTGGAGGCGGCAGCATGCCCTGTGCTTGATCCTGGGGAGTGCAAGGCCACAGTCTCTCAAGTGGGTGGTTTGCCCACTGCTTGGTCCTGGGGAGTGCAAGGACGCAGTCTCTCAAGTGGGTGGTCTGCCCACTGCTTGGTCCTGGGGAGTGCAAGGCCACAGGCTCTGAAGTGGGTGACTTGCCCACATGCTCTGGAGGGGGAAACATGCCCTGTGCTTGATCCTGGGTAATGCAAGGACACAGTCTCTCAATGGGTGGTTTGCCCACTGCTTGGTCCTGGGGAGTGCAAGGGGAGTGCTTGGTCCTGGGGAGTCTCAAGTGGGTGGTTTGCCCACTGCTTGGTCCTGGGGCGTGCAAGGCCACAGTATCTCAAGTGGATGGCTTCTCCACTGGTTCTTGAGGGGGCCTTGTGCCCTGTGTGCTTCATCCTGGCAAGGATGGGGTGAGTGGATGGCTTCTTCCACTGGTTCTGAGGGGGCCTTGTGCCCAATGTGCTTCATCCTGGCAAGGATGGGGTGACTGGATGGCTTCTTCCACTGGTTCTGGTGGGGTATTGTGCCCTGTGATGTAGATCTTGGGGCGTGCAAGGTCACAGTCTCTCACCTGGGTGTCACACCTACAGGATTTTCAGGATCCAGGACGCACTACAGCCCATGGAGACAGGATTACACACTGCCCGCCGGCGGTGAGGGCTGCTCAGTGGTGGCAGGGGCGAGCTGGTGTCGGGGCTCGCAGTGGTGGGGGGAGGCTCCAGCCCATCCCCTGCAACCTCGGATGGCTGCCCACTGGGGCTGCTGCTCCTGGCAGTGGTGCTGGTGGCAGTGCTGGGAGTGGTGGGGGGAGGCTCCAGCCCATCACCTGCTGCCTCAGACGGCTGCACACTGGGCCTGCTGCTGGTGGCAGTGGTGCTGGTGGCGGTGCTGGCAGTGGTGGGGGGAAGCTCCAGCCCATCGCCTGCAGCCTCGGAGAGCTGCCCACTGGGGATGCGCTGCCCACTGGGGCTGTTGCTGCTGGCAGTGGTGATGCTGGCGGGGCTGGCAGTGGTGGGGGGAGGCTCCAGCCCATCCCCTGCAGCCTCCGATGGCTGAACCGTCATGGTTGGTGGTGGGTGCTCCGAATTAGTCCCAGCAGCAGGCCTCCTGTCCTTCCTGCCTGCTGATGCAAGCCCCTTGCCCTTCCCTTTGGCAGCTGGTGGTGCCTCCATGCCCTTCCCTTTGGCAGCTGGTGGTGCCTCCTTGCCTTTCCCTTTGGCAGCTGGGGGTGCCTCCTTGCCCTTTCCTTTTGCAGCTGGTGCAGGCACACTTTCAGTGTGGCTGCCTAGTTCCCTGGAATGTCTCCCACCTGCAGTGGCGGTCGACATTACTGTGGCTGTGGACTGAATGGCTGAGGTGCTCGCCTGGGTTCTGACCACCTTGGCCCGACGTGAAGGACAGGGCAGAGGGGTAGGGAAGAGATCAACTTTGGACAGGAAAAGCTTCTTATGGACGTTGGGGAGGGAAGAGGGTGAATGTTAGGGAATGGAGGAAGAGGAAGTGGTTGTAGGAGGTGTCTGTCTGCTGTGTTTGGTTGCAGGTGCATGGGCTGGATGCTGTTGTGAGGTGGATGGCTGTTGGGTGTCTGAGTGCTTGTGTTTGTGTACTGTGGGAGGTGGGGGCACAGACACAGTGGGAGAGGACACAGGGAATGTGTGCAAGGATGTGGAGCTGGTGACTGCCAGTGAGGGGTGTGTAGTGATAGGTCTGCTGGCGATGGAGGTAGTGGATGAGGATGTAGTGCATGCAGGTGTGAGTGGAGACGCAACTGGGAGGGAGGTGGAGGACGAGGAGGAGGGGGCCACAGTGGAGGCAGTGGATGTTGATATGTCTGCATCTGGATGGTGTTTGTGTGAGTGCCTGTGGGATGATGTGTGGTGCTTGTGTTTGCCTGAGCCACTCCTGTGTGTGCTTGGGATAGGATGGGGTTGAGGGGAATGGAACTGGGAAGAGGAAGTTGGAGGGGGAGGCTAGTAACAGGGACATTGGCTGCCATCAGAGAGGAGGCCAGAGCCTGGACTGATCTCTGTTGGGCCACCATGCAAGTGTAAAAGCTCTCCAGGAATGCATTTGTTTGTTGCAAATGGGCTGCCAGCCCCTGGATGGCATTCACAATGGTTGACTGCCCAACAGAGATGGGTCGCAAGATGTCAATAGCCTCCTCACTCAGGGCAGCAGGGCTAACTGGGGCAGGGCCTGAGGTGCCTAGGGTGAAGGAGATGCCCACCTTCATGGGTGAGCTTTCATGGGAAACACTCTGAGGGGCTGCTGGGAGGGGGGTGCTGGTACGGGGTGGCGGCTCTACCTGTAGTTGGGGTTGGCCCAGTGGTGTCCGCCACCACCAGGGAGCTTCCATCGGAGGACGTATCAATGCCCCCCTGGCAGACCCATAATTTCTGGCATCAATTCACCTACTGAAAAACGTTCCGAATTCATTGATCTCTATTTACAACCTTTTGTATGCAACCTACCCTCATACATTAAAGACACAACACATCTTCTCAGTCTCATTGCAGATTACGAGTGGACGGAAGGTCACATTCTAGCCACACTGGATGTTACTTCCCTGTACACTTGCATACCTAAGAAAGAAGGTATGGCCGTTATCCAGCATTTCTTGGATAAAAGAGAAGCAACATTTCTGGAACACTCCAACATGCCGATGGATCTGATCAATTTAGTTATGGACAACAATGTCTTTTTGCACGAGGGGGTTTGGTACAGACAGAAACAGGGGGTCGCCATAGGGGCTAAATTCTCACCTTCTTTTGCCAACCTTTATATGGGACACTATGAATATCATCACTTGTGGACCAAGGGCCCGCCAGAGCTCACGCAGCATATCCTGTATTGGGGACGGTACATCGACGATGTCCTCCTTTTTTGGTCAGGTGATCACATTTCTTTAGAGTTGTTTATCAAGTATCTAAATGTTAATCAATATAACATACACTTCACCAGCTGTTCTAGTTCAGTGAGAGTTGACTTTTTAGACTTGACACTGTACACCGAAGGAAATCACATTTGTTCTAAGTAATTTAGAAAGTCAACAGCCTCAAATTCAATCTTACATGACAGCAGTGCACACCCACATTCCCAAATCAAAGCTATCCCCTTTGGTGAAGCTGTGAGGATCAGACGCAACTGCCAAGAAGACCTAGAATTTTCCAAACCGCTGGAATCACTAGAGCATCGTTTTCTTAAGAGAGGCTACTCCAAGAAACTGCTGAGTAACACACGTGAAAGGATTTCAAAGATCAACAGAGCATCTCTTTTTCATAAGAAACCACGTAAACAGGTTGACAAAAAGAAGGCCCCAGCATTCTTAACAACATACACTTGTGCCAGTGCAGAAGTATTCAAGATTCTTAAGAATAACTCGCATATTTTACTATCTGATGAGACCCTAAAGAAAGGTCTCAAAAACAGACCGGACATGATCCATCGCAGAGGCCGCACCTTGAGGGATAAATTGTGTCACAGCTTTCTACCAATGGTCATGAACGATAGTTGGTTACCCTCCCCACCATTGGGTTTTTATAAATGTGGTCACTGCAATGTGTGCGAATATGCCTTATACAAAACGAAGAATTTTTGTTATAACACAAAAATGACACATACCATCAAGCAATTCATGAATTGCAACACTAAGTTCACTGTATACTGTATCATATGATTATGTAAAAAAGTCTATGTCGGTAGCACAATCAGACCGTTTAAAGAAAGACTGCAAGAACATATCTGGGCGATCAAAAACAATAACAGTGACTACCCATTTGCAGTTCATTACAACTCAGAACACCCATTACAAGAAAGACTAGGCATACAAACACATGGCATTGCTACTTTGGGCAAGTGTCCAAGGGGTGGCAACAAAACTCTCCTTTTGAGACAACTTGAGAGCAGATGGATAATTAGACTATGTACAGTGGAGGAGGGGCTTAATTCTGACAAAGACCTACATGTCTTTCTGTAGTCCATCGACCTTGTAACAATATACTGGGTTTGGAAGTGTCACCTCTATAATGTAATCTGTTACATGCTTAATCTGTGATTTTTCTCAATACAATGTGCCACGTGCCATACTTGGTGGTATCACACTACTGCTATGCATGTCTTAGCTCTACTTGCCTCGAGGGATGTGACTATGCATGTGCATCATTCCAGTAATTATGAAATGAGTTTGTCCAACATGTATGTCCTATGTAACCTCGTCCGAATATTTAAACGTGATTATTCTTGTCTTTCAAAATAATTTTGACAACAAGTTTGCATTTCATATATGTCCACCTGTGCTAGTGCACTTCCTTTTAGGCATATGCTCTCTCTTTTCTTCACAAATTGCTTTATTACACACTTGCATGGCGTGGTTTTAAACCCATTTTTGCTCACATGCACCATCTTCTCTTACATTTTCTCATACTTTGGTTTTTTTCCCCTCTTTCAAGATGGCGGACTTCACATTCTTAGTGTGTTAGTCCGTTTTCATTCTCATTCTTTTCTCAATTTAAATAACAGCTGTGTGCCGGTGCACGCTTCAGATGCGACGCCGCTCACAGACTGAATAGATGCCAGGCCGGTTGCAGGTAAGAGGGTCTTTGTCCACACCTCTTATAGACCCCTTTATGGTGACACGCGTTTACAATGACAGCGGTCGCCGTCTATTTTGGTTAGTTAACACTCGGCCGGACAAGCGGCTGGGCACTTGTTTTCCCTGTGTTCTTTACCTGTCGTATGCGGTATCGGTTATTCTTTGTGCATCTATAAAAAAGAACAGTTTGGAACATTTAAATGGCAAACCACAGCATGCTAATGCTTTTGGGCAAACAGCATTTCTGATAAGTGCTTATGCTTCACAGAGGCAGCCGATTCTCTCTTTTTGTTTACATTTGCCTTAATTTACTTTACAGCTTCTTATTATTGGTTAAAACACACTTATGATATACGGCTTCCTTGCCCTTAGGACTTATATCAGCTAGATGGCTGAAACTGGTAGTGCCATGGCACGTTATTGGTTATCCATGGCCAGCTGCATCATGTATGACAGGGTAACAAAATGTATTTACAAGGGAGAAGGCTAACACCCTTTTCTCCTGCCATTAATAAGCAGAATAATTCATTTTATTAAGAAATTTCTGGATTTTGACACATTACTTGTAGAGCGATGTTTATTAATTATTCTGTATTACCATCCTACCATGGCCCTTTCTCCTCTTTCCCTTTTCCTTGTTGGCTTATTTTCTTCTTTTACATTTCAGACTTACCATGGTCTTTTGACTCTCCTATCATTCATGCCAAAATTTGCATATTTTTTAACATCCTTGAGAATTGAATCCTGTTAATACATCTATAACTTCAATATCTTAGGAGGTATGTCCGTTTTCCCTCCTTTTCCCCACATTTTTTTAGGCACACGCGATTATATCTCCACACATGGTGACAGTTACTATTCTTTGGGCACCAAATATAATATCTCTTCTTTGGTTGTATGTAATTTGTATGGCTTTCTATCTAGTGACATTCTTAGTTTTACACCTTGTTAGACTTTTCATCCTTGGCGTGGTCTCCCTTAACTTTTTGCCTCTGTTCCCCAGGTTGTTGATGTGTGCTGGACTCTGATTTTATTGTGTTTGTTACTCTGGGCACTTTACCACTGCTAACCAGTGCTAAAGTGCAAGTGCTCCTGTTTAAAATGTGTACGTAATTGGTTCTCCATGATTGGCATATTTGTTTTACTGTTAAGTCCCTAGTAAAGTGCACTAGAGGTGCCCAGGGCCTGTAAATCGAATACTACTAGTGGGCCTGCAGCACTGGTTGTTCCACCCACATAAGTAGCTCTGTAATCATGTCTCAGACCTGCCACTGCAGTGTCTGTGTGTGTATTTTTACACTGTAAATTCGACATGGCAAGTGTACCCACTTGCCAGGCCTAAACCTTCCCTTTTCTTACATGTAAGGCACCCCTAAGGTAGGCCCTAGGTAGCCCCAAGGGCAGGGTGCAGTGTGTGGATAAGGTAGGACATATAGTAATGTGGTTTATATGTCCTGACAGTGAAATACTGCTAAATTCGTTTTTTCACTGTTGCAAGGACTGTCTCTCTCATAGGATAATATGGGGGCTACCTTTAAATATGATTAAAGCGTAGATTCCCCTAGAGAGTAGATGGACATGTGGAGTTTGGGGTCCCTGAACTCACAATTTAAAAATACATCTTTTAGTAAAGTTGATTTTAAGATTGTGCGTTTGAAAATGCCACTTTTAGAAAGTGAGCATTTTCTTGCTTAAACCATTCTGTGACTCTGCCTTGTTTGTGGATTCCCTGTCTGGGTCAGTTTGACAGTTGGGTTGTTTTTCACCTCACACCAGACAGTGACACAAAGGCGGCTGGGGTGTACCCTGCATTTCCTGATTAGCCATCTCTGCTAGGAGGGAGGGGTGGAGTGGTCACTCTCATCTGAAAGGACTGTGCCTGCCTCTGACAATGCCGGCTCCAACCCCCTGCTGTGTGTCTGATGACTTGCCTGGGCAAGGCAGGATTTCACAAGTAGGTGTGAGTCCCCTTTGAAGAAAGGTGACTTCAAAGACTAAAATGGGTATAAGAAGGGCACCCAAATCTACAGACTTCAGAAACACTTCTGGAACCAAGAGGAACCTCTGCCTGGAGAAGAGCTGATAGCTGAGGAAGACGTGCTGCCCTGCCTGTGACTGTGCTTTGTGGAGCTTTCCTGCAGTGCTGCTTCTGCCAGAGTAAGAGGGCAAAGACTGGACTTTGTGTGCCTTCCATCTTGTGAAGAAATCTCCAAGGGCTTGAGTTAGAGCTTGCCTCCTGTTGTTTGAAGTCTCAGGGACAGCAAAGACTTCTCTCTGCCAGCACCTGGAGTCTCTGGAGAGACTCCTGCTCTGACAAGTGGTGCCCTGTCCAGTCCCTGGGCCCTTGAAGGGAAAGCTGGTGGAAATCCAAAGAAATCGACTTCGGACGACTCCGGACCAACGCCGCTGCTGAATCCGGTAACGCCGCCTGCACCTGACGCCGTGACCTTCGCTGGAACACGACGTTCTTCGCATGCCAGATGCCGCAGCAGCCCCGCTGAAGTCCGCGACTCCGTGGAAGTCGCCGCACCACGTCGTGACCGACGCCGCTTGAAGTGCACGGATTCAACGTTTCGCACAGACGCCGCGATTCCTGACTTCGCGCATCGGCTTGTTTTCACTCTTCACCAAAGGTACTGTACTTGGGGGTCTACACGACTCCGTGTCCGGCGCCGCTGGTGTTGGCTTGTTGGGAACGACTCCGTCACGATGCCGTGTTAACATCTCATTGAAGCATTTTTGTTTCTAAGCGCTATTTTTGAGTTTAATCTTTAAAAATTCATAACTTGACTTGTGTATGTTGGATTTTTGTAGTTTTGGTCTTGTTTTGTTTAGATAAATATTTCCTATTTTTCTAAACCGGTGTTGTGTCATTTTGTAGTGTTTTCATTAAGTTACTGTGTGTTTTGGTACAAATACTTTACACCTAGCACTCTGAAGTTAAGCCTACTGCTCTGCCAAGCTACCAAGGGGGTAAGCAGGGGTTAGCTGAGGGTGATTCTCTTTTACCCTGCCTAGAGTGAGGGTCCTTGCTTGAACAGGGGGTAACCTGACTGTCAACCAAAGACCCCATTTCTAACACACCTGTACTGGCATTCTTCTTTTTTGCCAACACAAAATGTTCTCTATATCACTGGTTTTTTTCACCATATACGGGTAGTAGAATGAGGCATTTTCCTTTTCCTTTCGTGGTATATCTATGGCATACTACCAACCTGCGGCAATGGGCTTCTCATCCTAACTCACTAATCTTGGGTATATTCACAGCTCACACTAGAATTCAATCTGTAATCAATTTATCAATAATTTTTGTGATTGACACATCCCATTTGTATATGTCCACAGCCTTGAAAAAGTCAATGTTGACGAAACACGTGTCGGCTGTTTCCTTACAGTCATGAAAACTGTATTGGCTTTCAAACAACTTACCTAGTGTGTTTTATTGGATCAGGGGACTTGTTTCCTGAGACATCACAGAGGAATAAACGGATTTCACTACGATCCTGCGATGTGCCGTGGTTTTTCTTCTTTTCATACATGGACTGTGACCTTTTGTAGGTGACAGCTTACACACCCTGTGGCTGGGTGTATAACCACTCAAGCACTCCCTTCTTCAAATAAGACTTTCTCATCATGAACTTTGTACATTGAAGGTAGCAGAAATTTTGGAAGTGCGCACCACTCATACACAGCCACAATTGCCGATGCCACTGTTGTATATGCCCTCAAACACCCATCCAGCTCTGGATATGCCTCCGCCAGTATGCGGCCATCGGGGGGTCAGGGGTTGACAGGCACGCCATCCCCAGCTGGGCCTCCGCCATCTTCCTTGCCCAGCGTCTCAGGTCCTCCCACCGTTTGTGACAGTGGGTGCTCTGCCTGCCATAGATCCCCAGGGTCTGCACGTCCTTGTCATGACCACACAAACTTGCCAAGTCAAATCAAAGAAGTGCATGAGAAAAGCAAAGAGATATCCTCAGTGGAGACAGCAAAGCCCAAACTGGAAGAAGGTTTGCAGAGTAATCTTGCGCTTATTTCAAAGGAAGAATCAAGAAGAGAAGATCCAAGATGGCCGCTGTGAGTCCTGAAGTTTAGTTACAGTTCTAGTCTTGCAATCGGTTGGTTGCTAGGTTACGAGCTCTCCAGCTGGAAGCCTTGCACTTCAACTGAGGTCTGACAGGAATCAGCTGTGTGGAGAGAGAGCGCGCTTCAGAACAGAAACTCCTGTGAGGTAAAATTACATTTGAAGATTATATTACAGAAAACGGATAAATATTGTCAAGGTTTATTCGAAGAGTTTGATAGTAGACCATTCCCGTGGAAGCGGGCAAGGCTGCAGAGTTAATATATGAATTAACCTTATGTTTACAAGGTTCTTGTTTAAGATATTAAAGTCAAAGAAAAAACGAACTTTAAAAGAGCAAGTATCTACAAATGTCAAGGTTATAAACAAAGGCCAAGTTCAAAGGAGAAACGAACTGTTAACAAATAAGCATTTACAAATTCAATGGTAATAAACCAAAATAGAGTTTAAAAGAGAAACAAACTTAAATAAACAAGCATTTACAACTACAAGTTATCGACAGATGTCGAAGTAAGGAAGGAGAAACTAACTGTAATAAACAAGCATTTACAAATACAAGTTATCAACAAATGTCGAAGTAAGAAAGGAGAAACGAACTTTAATAAACAAGCATTTACAAATACAAGTATTGACAGAAGTCACAATAAGACAGAAGAAATTAAATAACATCAGCTGATTTGAAGAACGCATTATCACCAACTATATATATATATATATATAGCAACATAAAACCAATCTCTAACAAAGGTTGAGAAGTTCTTCCAGAATCAGTAATAAGCATTTTTTTAAGAAGAGCTATCATTTATAGAGAGAAGCAAGGCTACAGAGAACTCAGGGTGAGTGAAGAATTAAAGAGAATTAAGTGTTGAGAGTAGAAAGTGAAAAACAGATGTTGTATGTCCCTAGTAATTGCGACTGTGACTCTTGCAGGTGCTGTATCCAATCTTAGATGTGAAGAGGCAGACTGAGTACTGGCGTTCATCATCTCTGTGGCAGTCTCTCTACCATCCCATTCCCCTTTCCCCCTCCGGGGTACTCAGCACGAAGGATTAATATTCGTTGTGAGTAGCTCGGGTCAGGACTGAGGAGTTATCTTCTGCTTCTGAGGAAATCGAATTGAAGTATCCTGACAGATTGAAGTGCCATCACCCTAATTTTAGGGAAAAAACTGATTTCCTCCTGAGCAGAATGGAAGAAGGAATTGATATAAAAGCATTAGCCACCGTTTTGGAAGGGTTACAGAAACAATTAAATAACACCATAGAAGAAACAGTCCAAATAAAACAGCGAATAAATGAGTTAGGGAACACCGCTAAATCAAATGAATCTGTGTTTTCACAAATCCCTAGCCCTTCACAGTCTGCAGGTATATCCACTCAAGTAATTCATGCGGTTTCCCCTATTATTCCTTTGGCTCAACCCGACCGCTTCTATCCAAATAAGGCGCAGATTTTTCTGACCCAATGCTCATTGCATTTTTTATGTAGACCAGTCATTTTTTCCGAAGACCAGTCCAAAGTGGCATTTATATTGTCTTATCTGACAGGAGATGCGGCCGCATGGTCCATGCCAATAATTTCCAGAAATGATCCTGTTTTATATAATTTCCAAAATTTCAAGGAAGAGTTCTTAAGAATATTTGATCTGCGAACTGCAGCTCAAGCCACTGACAATGAACTCCTGGAAATCAGGCAAGGTAATAAAGATCTAGTAGCCTATCTGGCTCATTTCAATAAACTCATTGTAGAGACTGCCTGGCGTCAAAAAGAGCCGCCATATTTTATCATGGACTGAGAGATGAATTGAAAGATGCCTTAGCACAAGTTCCAAATAGACCCACCGAAATTTCAGAGTTAATTGATCTTGTGTTACAGATTGACCACTGGTTAACTGAACGAAGAGCAGAAAAGAGAAGAGAGTATCGACCATTTCCCCTGAGAATTGATCATGTAAGAAATGATCATACGAGAGCCGGAGAAGGGATAACGATAGAAGAACCAAGGCAAATTGGTTCCATCCGAGGTCCTTTATCTAAGGAAGAAAAAGAGAAAAGAAGAGTGAATCAACTATGTTTATATTGCGGTGCATCTGGGCATTTTGTTAAAAACTGTCCCAAGAAACCCAAAGCTCTTCAGTCGGGAAAAGGCCAGCTTCATCAGTAGAGGGAGTTGCCCTGATGAAAGCAGAACCCAAGACAACTCCTTTAGATCAACGAGTGGCGAATACCTTACAAACCGCAGCGCCACATTTGGTACAATCAGTATCAGTTAAGACCCTTGAGAAGGAAATTCAAGGGATCTCAGTTATGATAGACTCTGGAGCTACGGGCAACTTCTGTGATATCAAATACGCTTGTAAAATGGGTATTCGATTTATCAAGAAATCTACTTTGGAAGTAGTAAGAGCTGTGGATTGAACCAATCTTTCTTCAGGACCCATTTCCCATGAGACCGAACCAATTCAGATGCAAGGTTTTGGTGGACATCAGGAGCAGATAATCTTTAATTTGATAGATGCTCCACAATTTCAACTCATTTTGGGTCTGCCCTGGCTTACAGAACATAATCCACAAATTGATTGGAGCAAAAGAACGATCAAGATGAATTCCTCTTACTGCAAAGAGAATTGCTTTCATGATGGAGTGGAAGAGTCCACCAAGTCCCAAGCGGCCTGTTTATCATCACACTCTTCAATGATCTGTGCACTAAAGACAGCAGAAATCCCAAAAGAATATGAGGATTTAGTCGCCGTTTTTTGATGAAAAGGAGGCTGAGAAATTGCCACCACATCGACCCTACGACTGCAAAATTGAACTGGAGCCAGGTGCGATATTGCCATGTAGCAGAATATACGCATTGACCGAAGCAGAGAATCAACATTTAAAGGAGTATTTGGATCAATATCTTGCTAATGGTTTTATGCGTCCTTCTGAATCTCCAGTGTCATCCCCTCTATTTTTCATACCAAAGAAGGATGGGAGTCTTCGAACTTGCATTGATTATCGAGCCCTCAATCAGGTTACCTTCAAGAATCGATACCCACTGCCTTTAGTGTCAGTTTTATTAAATCAAGTAAAGAATGCTAGAATCTACACCAAATTGGACCTGCGAGGAGCATATCATTTGATTCGAGTGGCTTCAGGGGATGAATGGAAAACCGCTTTTCGGACTCGATACGGATTATTTGAATATCAAGTGATGCCTTATGGGTTATGCAATGCTCCCGCTGACTTCCAGCATTTCGTTAATTATATGTTACGAGAATTCCTCGACCGGATTGCCGTGGTTTATATAGATTACATTTTAATCTCTTCCGACAATCTACAGGAGCACATTTCCCATGTTCGATCCATCCTCACAAGGTTGCAAGAAAACCATCTCTATGTAAAATTGGAGAAGTGTGCATTTCATGTGGAACGAGTTGAGTTCTTAGGATTCATTTTGTCACCAGAAGGAGTTAGTATGGATCCTGCCAAGATAAAGACAGTGCAAAATTGGCCTTCTCCTTGCAATGTCAAAGAGATCCAGAGTTTCTTGGGGTTTGCTAATTTTTTCGAAGATTCATATCCAATTTTTCTCAAACAGTTACACCCATTACTCGATTGTTGAAGAAAGGAGTGAAGTTTGAGTGGACAAAAGAAGCTGAAAATGCTTTTAATTTTTTGAAGAATTCCTTCGTCTCAGCTCCAATCTTGCTCCACCCTAATCCAGATGAGCCATATTATGTGGAGGCAGATGCTTCAGATGTTGCCATAGGAGGTATCCTTTCCCAGCGTCATAAAGATACAGGTCAATTACATCCAGTGGCCTATTTCTCTCGAAAATTAACACCACCAGAGATAAATTATTCAATTGCGGATAAGGAGCTATTGGCAGTCAAAGAAACTTTTCGTGAGTGGAGGCATTACATTTTGGGAGCTAAGCATAAAGTGACCGTTTACACGGACCACCGAAATTTACAGTTTTTAAAATCAGCTCTAACTCTAACAGCTAGACAACTGCGTTGGTCCCTATATTTTGCAGACTTCGATTTTGTTATCACTTTCAGACCAGGAAAAGTAAATGGGAAGGCAGATGCTCTATCTCGAATTGATACCAGTGCAGTTAAAGAGCCTCCAGAAAAAGAATTGATTATTCCACAAGAGAAGTTCATATCTGCCATATTGTATGAAAATTTAACCAAAGAAATTCAAGAAAACTTAACATTCGAAGGAATGCTGAAGTGGTCCAAAGAAGGCCAAGGAAGAGAAATCAAAAAAGGTTTGCCATTCTTTAAAGGTGCACTGTATGTTCCGACTGTGGAGCTGCAAGAAAAAATTCTTCAGGCTTATCATGACGATCAATTGGCTGGACACAAAGGAATTCAAAAGACTCAAAATCCAATACAACGAGAATTTTGGTGGCCAAAAATGAAAACTCAGGTAAGACAATATGTGTCAACTTGTGACAAATGTCAAAGAGGGAAATCAAATAGAACAGCTTCACAAGGTCTGTTAAGACCTTTGCCCACTGCACCCCATGCCTGGCATACTGTTACTATGGATCTTATAGTGGACCTCCCTAGTAGCCAAGGTTTTATCCTAGTTTTTGAAGACACTTTCACTAAAATGGCGCATTTCGTCCTTTGAAAGAAATCCTTCGAGCCCCACAGGTTGCACAGTTGTTTACACAACACATAGTACGCGCCCATGGTATCCCAAAAATTCTAGTTTCAGACAGGGAGTCCCAATTTGTTTGTCGCTTTTGGAAGGCCTTTAGTAAAAGATTAGGAATTGATTCTCATTACTCTACCAGTTACCATCCTGAAACCGATGGGCAAACAGAGAGAGTGAATCAAGAGTTAGAACAGTATTTAAGACTCAATTTATTCGATAAAGAGAAAGAATGGCCCGAGTTGATGTGGGCAGCTGAATTTGCTTACAATAATGCTGTTCATTCCACCACTGGGTTCACCCCCTTTTATCTGAACCATGGTAGACATCCTAATGTAATGTTGGGTAAAGAAGATGATTCAGTGCCTGCAGTAGAAGAGATGGTGAGGGATTTGCAGACCACGTTAGTTAGGGCTAGAAAAAACAGCATTCAAGCAAAAGACTCATATAAGACTCAGGCTGATAGAAAAAGAAGAGAGAGCCCCATTTATTCGAAAGGAGACAAAGTTTGGTTATCCACTCGTCATTTACGTCTCAAAGGAAATCGCAAATTTCAGCCACGATTTATAGGCCCATTCAAAGTTGACAAGATGATCAATCCAGTGGCAGTTAAATTGCAGTTGCCAGCTCATCTAAAGATACATCCTGTTTTCCATGTCTCCTTGTTAAAGAACAGTCCTCCAAATTTACGTCAAAACTCCCCTCCAATTCCTATCCAGATTAGCTCTGCAGAAGAGTATGAGGTCAATCAAATCTTAGATTCCAAAATCCGTAATGGCCAGCTATATTATCTAATTGATTGGAAAGGTTATGGTCCAGAGGAACGATCCTGGGAGGCGCACGAGTATGTACATGCTTCAAGATTAGTGAGAAACATTCATAGAACCTACCCAAGCAAACCTAAATTGGAGAACTGTTCCTTGAGGGGGAGTACTGTCATGACCACACAAACTTGCCAAGTCAAATCAAAGAAGTGCATGAGAAAAGCAAAGAGATATCCTCAGTGGAGACAGCAAAGCCCAAACTGGAAGAAGGTTTGCAGAGTAATCTTGCGCTTATTTCAAAGGAAGAATCAAGAAGAGAAGATCCAAGATGGCCGCTGTGAGTCCTGAAGGTTAGTTACAGTTCTAGTCTTGCAATCGGTTGGTTTCTAGGTTATGAGCTCTCCAGCTGGAAACCTTGCACTTCAACTGAGGTCTGACAGGAATCAGCTGTGTGGAGAGAGAGCGCGCTTCAGAATAGAAACTCCTGTGAGGTAAAATTACATTTGAAGATTATATTACAGAAAACGGATAAATATTGTCAAGGTTTATTCGAAGAGTTTGATAGTAGACCGTTCCCGTGGAAGTCGGCAAGGCTACAGAGTTAATGTATGAATTAACCTTATGTTTACAAGGTTCTTGTTTAAGATATTAAAGTCAAAGAAAAAACGAACTTTAAAAGAGCAAGTATCTACAAATGTCAAGGTTATAAACAAAGGCCAAGTTCAAAGGAGAAACGAACTGTTAACAAATAAGCATTTACAAATTCAATGGTAATAAACCAATATAGAGTTTAAAAGAGAAACAAACTTAAGTAAACAAGCATTTACAACTACAAGTTATCGACAGATGTCGAAGTAAGGAAGGAGAAACTAACTGTAATAAACAAGCATTTACAAATACAAGTTATCAACAAATGTCGAAGTAAGAAAGGAGAAACGAACTTTAATAAACAAGCATTTACAAATACAAGTATTGACAGAAGTCACAATAAGACAGGAGAAATCAAATAACATCAGCTGATTTGAAGAACGCATTATCACCAACTATATATATATATATAGCAACATAAAACCAATCTCTAACAAAGGTTGAGAAGTTCTTCCAGAATCATTAATAAGCATTTTTTTAAGAAGAGCTATCATTTATAGAGAGAAGCAAGGCTACAGAGAACTCAGGGTGAGTGAAGAAATAATAGAATTAAAGAGAATTAAGTGTTGAGAGTAGAAAGTGAAAAACTGATGTTGTATGTCCCTAGTAATTGCGACTGTGACTCTTGCAGGTGCTGTATCCAATCTTAGATGTGAAGAGGCAGACTGAGTACTGGCGTTCATCATCTCTGTGGCAGTCTCTCTACCATCCCATTCCCCTTTCCCCCTCCGGGGTACTCAGCACGAAGGATTAATATTCGTTGTGAGTAGCTCGGGTCGGGACTGAGGAGTTATCTTCTGCTTCTGAGGAAATTGAATTGAAGTATCCTGACAGTCCTTGACGATGGCACACCACATACCCTTTTTCTGATGGGCCCTGACCTGCAGAAAAATACACATAGAAAAAGGTATCAGTCCGACCGTCTGGCCTTTTACACTTATGTCCCACCATAGCCCTCACATCCCCTTACGCAGAGACATTGCCCACCATACATGCAGCACCCTGCCCAGGACCCTTCCACCAACACTCCACCTACACGTGGCCCTCACACACATGCATTCATGCCCCATGCATCGTGCTCACAGTATACTCACCTGTTGGTCTGGAGTCCCATACAGCATTCGGTACTGGGGTAGGACCCCATCCACCAGTCTCTCCAACTCCGCAGCGGTGAAGGCAGGGGCCCTTTCCCCAGTGACACCAGCCATGGTCGGGCCCAGACACAGGTCACAGCAGCAATTGCAATGTAGGTCCTCTCGTGTTGAAGGCAAGGTAGCAAGTGAGTGAACAGATAGAAAATGGCGGTCACGTCCACAGCAGTGCGTGTCATCACCGCCGGCGTACATCACTATTGGCCACTGTAACCCATAGGGCCCAATGACAACCAATGAGGAGTTGCAGAGCGGTACTCGACCGCCTCGCACAACGGCGCACAATGTCAGCGGAATTACTTCATTTCCCCACTTTTCCATTCCCACAGGACAGGCAGATGCCATTTCAGGCGGGGACAGGCCATGGCACCTAACTGTGTCACAGTACACATATGCACCATTTGGGTCTATCAAACAATATTGTGTTACAGTCACAACATGCAATGCAGTGCAGTGTTTGGAAATGTGAAATACTGACCAGCTGCTCCCCGTTTTGCCCCCTAGATTGCATCCGCTGTGGATGAATAGGAGATGGAGACATCCCCCCAGTGTACAGACCCCTGGGGGACTTGGCAACAATGGAGGACCGGCACATTATCCTCACCTATAGGCTGGACAGGGTCACAGTCACAGAGCTGTGTGCCCAACTGGAGCCTGACCTGATATCTACTATCTGGCAACCCACCGAGATCCCCCCTCTTGTGCAAGTCCTATCTGTGCTCCATTTCTTGACAGCGGGCTCCTTCCAAGTGACAGTTGGCTTGGCAGCAGGAATGTCACAGCCAATGTTCTCAATAGTGCTGACCAGAGTGCTGGCTATTGATGGTACACATATTGCATTTGTCCCCCCCTGGAGAAATAAACAGGTGTTCAGAAATCGAAAGAGCTTTCACTCCATGAATGTGCAGATAGTGTGTCTGGCAGATCAGTACATCTCCCATATCAATGCAAAGCATCCTGGGTCTGTGCATGATGCCTTTATCCTGCGGAATAGCAGCATCCCAAATGTGATGGCTCAACTCCAGAGGCACTGGGAGTGGCTAATAGGTGAGCCCTGGTTCCCACCCAGTGGATGTTGGTGTATGGATATGGTGTTGGCCATAAGGGTTAGTGTGAACAGGTGTCCCTCAATATTTGTAGGTGACTCTGGTTCCCCCAACCTCTCATGGCTACTGACCAAAGTGAGGAATACCAGGACAAGGGCAGAGGAACGTTACAATGAGGCACATGGGCGGACAAGAAGAATTATCGAGAGTACCTTTGGCCTCCTGAAAGTCAGGTTTTGTTGCCTCCATCTAACTGGATCCCTGTACTACTCACCCAAGAAGGTCTGCCAGATAATTGTGGCATGCTGCATAACCTTGCTTTGAGACACCAGGTGCCTTTTCTGCAGGAGGATGAGGCTGGAGATGGGCGTGTGGCAGCAGTGGACCCTGTGGACAGTGAAGATGAAGAGGCAGAGGATGAGGATGAGGACAACAGAACAGCAATAATACAACAGTACTTCCAGTGACACACAGGTAAGACACTGTAACTTCACTTTACATTGACAGTTTTGTGTTTGACATTGTACATGGCAGCCAGATTCTCCCAATTCTTTGGCCACTTATGGTACCCTTTGGCATCTCTATTTCAGGTATCTGTGCCCCACTCTGGCACCTGGTGTGTTGATTGCAGCCTACTACAGGTCATTCCTATGTATACATTCCTGTACAATTGTACTGCAGTGTTTAAAGCTTGTTAAATGAATACATAGTTCAATCATTTGTCAGAATAGTGTTTATTTATTTGCCAATAAGTAGAGGGGTATGCGCAATGGGCTGAGGTGATGGTGGAGGAAAGTCCAGAATAGAGTCCAGTCTATTTGTATCACAGGTGCATTGTCCAAGGGGGCATAGGAAGTGGAGCAATGGCAGTTCAAGGTGGGCAGGGTGAGAGAGTGGGACACAAGGGTGACAATCAGGGGAGTCCTATTTCCTGGTGTGGGTCTTGGCAATGTTCCCTGGCTTCTGCCTGGATCGTAGGGACCGTTTGCGGGGTGGTTCTCCTTCTGCAGGGGGAGGGGTGTTGGTGGCATGTTGTTCCTGTGGCGGGCTTCCTATCCACTAGTGGCAGCTGAGGTGGAGGGCTGTTCATCGGTGTGGTTAGTGTCAGGGGCCCGGTGGTGTGCCACTGCCTTCCTCATGGTGTTGGCCATGTCTGCTAGCCACCCCTGCAATGGTGACCAGGGTGGTGTTGATGTCCTTCTGGTCCTCCCTGATCCCCAGGTACTGTCCCTTCTGAAGCCGGTGGGTCTCCTGCAACTTGTACGGTATCTGGCCCATCGTCTCCTGGGAATGGTGGTATGCTCCCAGAATGTTGGTGAATGCCTCCTGGAGAGTCGGCTCCCTGGGCCTGTCCTCCCCCTGTTGTACAGCAGTCCTCCCAGCTTCTCTGTTGTCCTGTGCCTCTGTCCCCTGAACCGTGTGTCCACTGCCACTGACCCCAGGTCCCTGATTGTCCTGCGTTTGTGGGGTGTCCTGGGGTCCCTGTAGTGGTGGACACACTGCTGAACGTTTTCTGGGGACAGAAGTATGGGCTCGCTGGGTGTGTGCTGTGGTGGTGTTTCCTGAGGCTGGAGGCTCTGTGGTGGTATGGGACTGTGCCTGAGTAACCGACTGTCCGGAGATCCCCGATGGGCCAGGTTGGTCATCCAGATCCAGGCGTCCAGAGCTGCTGTCATCACTGTGGGCCTCTTCTGTGGAGGGACTGGATGTTGCTGGCACCTCCTCTCCGGTGAGGTTGGATGGTTGACCTGTGGGGATGTAAATGCTGTGTTATTGCTTCTGCGTGTGACATCTTATGCATGGGTGTGTTGCCCTCTATGGTTGTGATTGCCCTGTCAGCTTTGACTTGTGTGAGTAGTTATTTTGTGGGCTAGGTGATTGTCTCTAGTGTGCATGCTTTAGTGATGGGTGTCCATGCAGGTCTGTGATGGGTGTCTGTGTATTGGTGTTACGTGCAGGGCTTGGTATTGGGATGGGTGGGTTATGATGGTGGGGTGTATGTGAGGTGGTGGAGTGATGGGGTGAGGATAGGGGTAAGGGTATGTGATGGCACGCAGGTGGGGGGGTGAAAGTAGTAAAGGGCTGACTTACCAGAGTCCAATCCTCCTGCTACTCCTGCCAGGCCCTCAGGATGCATGATTGTGAAGACTTGCTCCTACCATGTTGTTAGTTGTGGGGAGGAGGTGGGCGTCCACTGCCTGTCCTCTGTACTGCTATCTGGTGTCCTGCTACCACGGAATGTACCTTCCCCCGTATGTCGTTCCACCTCTTCATGATGTCACCTCTTGTTCTTGGGTGCTGTCGCATAGAGTTGACCCTGTTTATGATTCTCCGCCATAGCTCCATCTTCCTAGCAATTGATGTCTGCTCACCTGTGATCCGAAAAGCTGTGGCTCTACCAGGATGATTTCCTCCACCATGACCCTTAGCTCCTCCTCTGAGAACCTAGGGTGTCTTTGTGGATGTAGTGTGAGTGGTGTGTGTGAGGGTGTGTGGGGTGATGTGTTGGGGTGTGTGCTGTAAGGTCCATGGATGGTGTATGGGTGATGTGTTATGTGGCTCTGGCTCAGTGGGTGCTCTTGGTGTCTCTCTCTCTCAATTGGCAATTCTTTTCAGTTGTAAGGGGTTGTGGGTAGTGTGTGTGTGTTTTATAGTGGTGTGGGTGTGTGGGTGTATGTGTGTCAGGTGTGTGTAGTTTCAATTGTCCAATGTAGTGTTGTTTTGTTTGAGTGTGTGTATTTTGAGCGCGGCGGTATGTACCGCCAATGGTTTAGCACCACTGAATGTCTGCCACGGTGATTCGTGGGTCATAATGCTGTGGGCATAGTTCTGTTGGCGTAACAATGTGGGTTTTGCTACTGCCAGTTTATCACTGACCTTTGGGCTGGTGGACTAGTGTGTGTGGCTGTATAGTGATGGATTGCTATGTGTGTGACATAATATGGGTAGTGCGGTTATCCGCCGCACCAGCGGTATGTTGGCGGCAGTCAGCATGGTGGTAAGCGGGATTTACCGCCAATGTCATAATGAGGTCCAATATGTGTAATTGGCTTTCTCATTATTGCATACTCGATTTATTAGTAAGTCCCTAGTAAAGTGCACTGGAAGGGCCTAGGGCCAGTAAATCAAATTATGTAAGTAGGCTTGTAGCACTGATTGTGCCTCCCACATGAGTATCCCTGTACATGTGGCTCAAACCTGCCACTGCAGTGTCTGTGTGTGCAGTCCTGCACTGCCAATTCGACCTGGCAAGTGTACCCACTTGCCAGGCCGAAACCTTCCCTCTTACAACATGTGTATCACCCATCAGGTAGGCCCTAGGTAGCCCCATGGGCAGGGTGCAGTGTATTTAAAAGGAAAGGCATGTACTGACGTGTTTTACATGTCCTGATAATGAAATACTGCCAAATCTTGTTTTCACTATTGCAAGGCCTATCTCTCCCATAGGTTACCATGGGGACAGCATTTCATTATCTTTTAGGGCAGTTTCCCAATGGGAGCAGATGGAGATATGGAGTTTGGGGTCTCTGAACTCACAATTTAAAAATAAATCTTGTGGAAGAGTTGATTTTTAGATTGTTTGTTTGAAAATGCCACTTTTAGAAAGTGGGCACTTTCTTGCTTAACCATTCTGTGCCTCTGCTTGCTTGTGTATTCCATGTCTGGGTCAGACTGACAGTTGGGCTGTTGTGAATTCCCACTAGACAGTGACACAAACGGAACTAGGGTGTAGCCTGCATAGCCTGTTGAGTCTCCTGGGCTAGAGTGAGGAAGGAGGAGATGACAATTACACCTAAAGGTCTGTGCCTGTTCTCACACAATGCAGTCTTCAACCCGATGGTGTGTGCCTAGGCCGAACAGAGACTTTCCTTTGAAGTTTGCTTAGCCCATTTCAAAGGCAGAACTGGGTATAAGTAGTGGACCAAAAACCTCTGACTTTTGAATTGCTTCTGGACCAAGACGAACCTCTGCCAAGGAGAAGAGCTGAAGAGCTGGAGGAGGAGTACAGTCACTTCGCCTGCTGGGTTGGCCTGCAGTCAAAACCACAGTGAATCACAGTGAACCTGCGTGGACCGAAGGTTACCCAGACGGAAATTGACGCATCGCTCTTCTGCGTGAGAGATAAAAGATGCATTGCCTACCCGACCAGAGAAGAAACAATGCATTGCTGACTTTTCCGATGTATGCTCGCCTATGTGGCTTTTTTTGTTACACAAACCAGGTACTTTGTGTAAAAACAACACATCCATTGATTTCTATGGATTAAGACTCCTTTTAAGAAACTTCATAGCTTTGCTTGTGTATGTTGGATTTTTGTCGTTTTTGTCTTGTTTGATTTAGATAAATATTGGCTATTTTTCTAAACTGGTGTTGTGTCACTTTTGTGGTGTTTTCACTGTATAACTGTGTATCTGTGTTGGTACAAATACTTTACACATTGCATCTGAGGTAACCCTGACTGCTTGTGCCAAGCTACCAAGGGGGTGAGCAGGGGTTATCTGAGCTGTGTATCTTCCATAATCTAACTAGAGTGAGGGTTCCTGCTTGAACAGAGTGCAAACTGACTGCCAACCTGAGACCCCATTTCTAACACAGCACTGAGTTAATCTCATTTCTATCCCAATCATAGTATGGAGATTCAGTACTGGGGGGTCTCTGATCACATTAAATTGTCATTAGAGTAGGGCAAAGATGCACCACTTCTACTTCTTGAGTTGTCTGTTACATTCAATACTGTCCACAAAGCCATCCTTTTACAGTCTTGCAAAACTGGGTGTAGTCAGTACAGCATGGGAAGTCCTTTTTTAGAATACAGAGGTCAGTTGATCTGGAGAGCTCCTCAAAGTCACCTCACCGAGTCCCACCCCTTTTAATGTATTCATGTCACCTTTGGCCTCAATAGTGGAGTAATTGAATTGTAAAATTATTTTGTATGTTCTTGACACCTAACTGCTTTTTGCTTTTGAGGGACTAATGGCCTTAATTGAATCTACCTTCAAGAACTAGATGTTTGTGATCATTGAGTGGATGGAGAGCCACCAGCTTAAACGGAACTCTGACAAAACAGATTCTTCTGTTTGGGTCCTATGCATCAAATAGATGGGAAGGCATCAGGCCCTCTGCCTTGCTTCCCCCCCATGGTGAAATATCTGGGGGTTAAGCTGGGCAATCATCTGCCCTTGTAATCTCAGATCTCCACGGTAGTGGATCAATGCTTCACGATGCTCTGTATTCTTACAAAATGTCTTTTCCTCCTGGCCTTACACTGCAGGAGGACAGTATTTAATGCGCTGATTACATTACGCCTGGATTATGCTAATGCTCTCTATCTCAGGGTATAAGAAGCATTGTTAGGTCACCTTCAAGTGGTTCAAAACGCCATGGCTCTGCTCATTTTGCGCTTGCCCAGCCATACTTCAATCTCCCCTGTTCTCAATTCCTTATACTGGTTGCCTGTAAGGAAGCAGATGGTATTTAAATCCCTTGTCTTGGTTGATAGGGCAGTGTTTCAAGCCAGTCCAGGCTACCTTGGAAGGAGCTGTGTGTCCTATTCTGCCTCTAGAGTGTGCGTTCTGCATCACCCGCGTTACTTGTTGTTCCCTGTATTAGGTGCATGAGGAAGGCTGGCAGAGCATTTTCATTTCTTGCAGCAAATACATAGAACAATCGTCCATGCGATCTTCGGAGGATTTGTCTTGAGGCCGCCTTTAGAATGCGGCTAAAATCTTGTCTCTTCCCCTCTACGGATTAGGGTTTCTGTGCCTGGACTGCAAACCTTTTTGCTTTTAGCTCCATTACACTTCCGTGTGCTCTATAAATCCCCTTATTCAGTCATTCATAGGAAGATGTCATCAGTGTACACTGATAATTTTAATTGGCCTGTATTATATGATAAATCAACGACGTCCTTATTTTTAAGACTAAAAAAGCTCCATGGTAACTGTTGGACTTTTGCTTATGCAGGGTCATCCCCAGTCTTTTTGCCTCCTGCCTCCTATTTTTTCTGACCTGTTGCTGTTGGCTTTTCAACTCTGAGCACTTTACCACTGCTAACCAGTGCTAAAGTGCCTATGCTCTCCGTGTAAAATGTGTACGTAATTGGTTCTCCATGATTGGCATATTTATTTTACTGTTAAGTCCCTAGTAAAGTGCACTAGAGGCGCCCAGGGCCTGTAAATCAAATGTTACTAGTGGGCCTGCAGCACTGGTTGTGCCACCCACACAAGTAACCCTGTAATCATGTCTCAGACCTGCCACTGCAGTGTCTGTAAGTGTATTTTTACACTGTAAATTCGACTTGGCAAGTGTGCCCACTTGCCAGGCCTAAACCTTCCCTTTTCTTACATGTCAGACACACCTAAGATAGGCCCTAGGTAGCCCCAAGGGCAGGGTGCAGTGTATGGATAAGGTGGGACATATAGTAATGTAGTTTATATGTCCTGACAGTGAAATACTGCCAATTTCGTTTTTCACTGTTGCAAGGCCTGTCTCTCTCATAGGATAACATGGGGGCTACCTTTAAATATGATTAAAGTGTAGATTCCCCTAGAGAGTAGATGGACATGTGGAGTTTGGGGTCCCTGAACTCACAATTTAAAAATACATCTTTTAGTAAAGTTGATTTTAAGATTGTGCGTTTGAAAATGCCACTTTTAGAAAGTGAGCATTTTCTTGCTTAAACCATCCTGTGACTCTGCCTTGTTTGTGGATTCCCTGTCTGGGTCAGTTTGACAGTTGGGTTGTTTTTCACCTCGCACTAGACAGTGACACAAAGGGGGCTGGGGTGTAACCTGCATTTCCTGATTAGCCATCTCTGCTAGGAGGGAGGGGTGGAGTGGTCACTCTCATCTGAAAGGACTGTCCCTGCCTCTGACAATGCCGGCTCCAACCCCCTGCTGTGTGTCTGATGCCTTGCCTGGGCAAGGCAGGATTTCACAAGTAGGTGTGAGTCCCCTTTGAAGAAAGGTGACTTCAAAGACTAAAATGGGTATAAGAAGGGCACCCAAATCTACAGACTTTAGAAAAACTTCTGGAACCAAGAGGAACCTCTGCCTGGAGAAGAGCTGATAGCTGAGGAAGAAGTGCTGCCCTGCCTGTGACTGTGCTTTGTGGAGCTTTCCTGCAGTGCTGCTTCTGCCAGAGTAAGAGGGCAAAGACTGGATTTTGTGTGCCTTCCATCTTGTGAAGAAATCTCTAAGGGCTTGATGTAGAACTTGCCTCCTGTTGTTTGAAGTCTCAGGGACAGCAAAGACTTCTCTCTGCCAGCACCTGGAGTCTCTGGAGAGACTCCTGCTCTGACAAGTGGTGCCCGATCCAGTCCCTGGGCCCTTGAAAGAAAAGCTGTTGGAAATCCAAGAAAATTGACTTCGGACGACTCCGGACCAACGCCGCTGCCGAATCCGGTAACGCCGCCTGCACCTGACGCCGTGACCTTCGCTGGAAGGCGACGCTCTTTGCAGGCCCGATGCCGCAGCAGCCCCGCTGAAGTCCGCGACTCCGTGGAAGTCGTCGCACCACGTCGTGACCGACGCCGCTCGAAGTGCGCGGATTCAACGTTTCGCACAGACGCCGCGATCCCCGACTTCGCGCATCGGCTTGTTTTCACTCTTCACCAAAGGTACTGTACTTTGGGGTCTACACGACTCCGTGTCCGGCGCCGCTGGTGTTGGCTTGTTGGGAACGACTCCGTCATGACGCCGTGTTAACATCTCATCGAAGCATTTTTGTTTCTAAGCGCTATTTTTGAGTTTAATCTCTAAAAATTCATAACTTGACTTGTGTATGTCGGATGTTTGTCGTTTTGGTCTTGTTTTGTTTAGATAAAGATTTCCTATTTTTCTAAACTGGTGTTGTGTCATTTTGTAGTGTTTTCACTAATTTACTGTGTGTGTTGATACAAATACTTTACACCTAGCACTCTGAGGTTAAGCCTACTGCTCTGCCAAGCTACCAAGGGGGTAAACAGGGGTTAGCTGAGGGTGATTCTCTTTTACCCTGACTAGAGTGAGGGTCCTTGCTTGAACAGGGGGTAACCTGACTGTCAACCAAAGACCCCATTTCTAACAGTTACGATAAACAGTAATGGTGACAAGGAGCATCCTTATCATTCACATCTTTGTAGCAAAAAATAATCCCACAAAATATAATTTGCAAAAATAGCTACTTAAGGGCGGGGAATATAATAATGCCATATATAGGAATCGAGATGTGTAGATTAAGCAAAACCATGTTAGAGTCTCAAACATAAAATGCCAGTTATAAAATTGTCAAATGTTTATTTAGCATTCAGGGTGAAAACTGTGAAGTGTGATTTAGCTTGGGTGACTTACTGAGTACATTAAAGAAACATCTGATGTTACCAGAAGAGAAGCAACCTTTAATAAATCCCTCTTGCTCTAGGCCAATAACGCTGGGTAGCATTATATCAATGTGCAAGGCTAGGATATTAGTGAAATGTTATACTTAATAGTAACTAAAGATATAGGTCTATAATTACTGCACCGTTGTGAATCACGGTATTCCTTAAGAATGAGACAAATTATTGCTTCTTGGAAAGTCCCAGTTGCATTATTGGAAGTAGTAAAGTGTGAAAGAGTATAAAAAGCCTAGGAAATAAAAGACCTGAGAAATGGGAATAAAATAATGAAGTATTTGCACCAGGAACTGGTGTTTTGACAGATTTTAACTTAGAAGTTGCACCTGTAATTTCTTTTAGAGATAGTGTTTTCTAAATGCGAAAAGTCAACATTGCCCACTTTAGGGTGTAGAGCGGATTTTCAGTATTAAGTAATGTAAGAGATGAAGTAAACTTGTTCAGGAATATATATTTATAGAAAACAACAAAGTCATTTGATTTATCCTCATCCTTAGAAACCACTTGACTATTCAATATTGAAATAAAATCTATTCTCTTCCATTCCTTCGTAATTATTACGTATTTCGCTGAGTTTACCTGTATTATTTTGACAACCTTAATATTGAGCATTTTGGCAGAGCATGGAAGACAAGGCAAGCTCCATAGATATTTTCGCGAAACTGAATTTCTCTTTGATAAGATCATTAAAAGAGTTCTGAGAATGCAAGTTTTAGTATTTATACTCCAATGTTTTAATCTCTTGTAGCAAAAAGGTAGCTTTTTTTTTTTTATCAAAGTGTTTTTTAAAATATTTTTACACATTCCAGTATAAACCATGGAGCGCCTGCTTTAAAAGCATTCCATATGTTTGGAAGAGTAATGTCCTGCCTGGTATTAAAAGCAAACACTCCTGCAATAAAAAGTTTAAATTCCTCTGTACATATATTGGCTAAAAGAAGAAAACGAAGAGAATTACTCCATCTCCATCTCCGTGGTTGAAGTTGAAATGGCAGACGTGCACACTCTGAAATAACATGTGCGTGATCAAAAAATAATATAATTTTGGAACATGGTCTCTGTCGTGTCCATACAGCAGAGTACCAGGCTACGCATCTGTGCTGCAAGTCCTGAGGGTACCTGCAGCTGTGATTAGAAGGACTATACACTTTCTAGAGGAATAACATGATAGCATCATTGTTGACAGATTTGAGAGGATGCACCCGGGGACTTTGGCCTAATCCCGTAATATGCATGTGCTGGGCCTGATGGTAGCAAAGACTTCACTTTATAGTGTGGATTAGATTGTTGGTAAGAAGGAGGATGCTGGTGGGTGAAGGGGTAAAAGAACATCTCAGAAAGGAGAGCTGCACAGTTAGTGTGAACTCTGCTCCTTAACCCCAACTCTTTTGGCCCATCATTGCCCATGCAGTATCATGTGCCTATATTTGTCGCACCTCTTCAAGCTTTGCCTATAGCCATTGACTGAATCTTACCCGAGTGTACAGGTATCCCCTGTTTTGCATACTTCGGTCCTCACACTAGTGCTTTGAACTTGCTGTTATTGGCCACCCAATGTACATGATCAAGGGCTTCCATTTCTTGGGTAAATTACTTTTCCCATCAATGTTTCATCATCAGTACATTATTTGAGCATCCCGTGACCTTCATGACTCATTTAAAACACGTTTCAGAATTGCCTCACCAAGTCATTGATTTTTCCTCTCATTTAGTTTCCTTCTCTGCTCCTACGTAAAAACATCAGCTTTGTGATGTCATCACCTACAGAGGCCTGTCGCTGAGATGTGGTGTCACTACCTATGTTGGCTTGTCTCTGGGCCATAATGTCATTGTCTGTGGTGACTTGCACATCGGCCTTGATGTCATCAACTTAAGTTGTGTGTCTCAGTGCTGTGATGCCTTCTTAAAGAAGTAAGGAGGATGGCTCAAAGTCTCCTCAAAGAATGCAAAGGAATTTCATTGGCAGTGAAATGCAGGAGATATAAGATATTTTGGTACCCTATGTTGTGTGTATGACTTCCTTCATTGCACCCTTACCCCTTGACTTGAATGCCCGCTGTCACCATTTTCCTTCCCACCTTGTGATGGGATGTGTGTCTCTTTCAGTCATCTGGCAAGGAGCTAAGGCACTACAGCAAGGACAACCTGGAAGCGACGTGGGAAGACAAGAGGGCGTCACACATGCAGGGATCTGCTGCCTAGTGATACAAAGACTGGACCTTCCAAGAGATGGCTGAGGTCCCACTATCACCCCTGGGTATTTTATTGGGCTCTGGACCTCACATCTGGTTCCTTACCACTGTGGTCTGCATGATTGGGGCACTCACCTGAAATTCCATTGCTGATGCTTTGCCTTCCTTGCTAAGGCCAAGGTGTTTATTCCAATCACTATGTTTTATCAGTAAATGGCCATGTCCTTAAATCAGTAGCTCATCATACCCCTGAGTACAGACATTGCCTCCATAAAACCATCCTTTTCTGTCACCAGCAGCTAGTCCTCCAACCTTCCTTGTGACACTGATTTGTCATTGTCAAACCAACCACTTCTTCCATTCAAACTTAACTTAGAATCAACAAGCAGCACAACACATTCTTGAGCAAGTTAAAGGCAGTTGGACCTTTTGGACTCTATACTATCTTGTCAGGTAACTCACAGAATGGCAACACAACATAGTTTGCCTACTATGTTGAACTTGTCCTACCTTTGACTGCCCTCATTTAATGTGTTAGAAATGGGGTTCCTGGCGTTCACTCATGGAACCTTCAGGGGCCTGGGACGGTATCTTGGGCACCTTGGGCCTCAGCCCAGCCCCATTCCCTCTCATCTGAGACGGGACATGGGGTCCCTCACCCATCCCAGTCCACTGGGACCGACCTGGGACACTCCATTACTTTCCCACCACACCTTGTTGGGAAACACCTAGACCACTCTCATTAGGAACACCCCCTAATGCCACACCAGACCCTCTGGTACGCAACCAGAAGTCTGCCTCCTTTGCGAGCTCCCTGGGGTCAGAGAGCTCACACACTGACAAGTGTTGGCGTAACTCTGAAAAACAACAACGAAACAGGTGCTCTCTGAGAATCAGATTAAACAGCCCTTCAAAATTGTTTACTGTGCTACCCTTCCCCCATCCATCTAGTGCAATGCAGCCATCCTCCACAAACTCCTCCCAAGACTGGTGGGACAGTTTCTTACCACCCCTAAACCTTTTTCTGTATTCCTAAGGGGAAAAACCATACTTCACAATCAGTGCGTTCTTCACAGCGGAGTACCCCTCCCTGTCACTCTCTTCTAGAGTCAGTAGGGCATCCCTCCCCTCCTCAGGAATAAAACTCCCTAGGCCAGTTCCCCAATCCTTCTCAGGGATCCTGCGCTCTACCAGAGCCCTCTCATATTCCTTTAACCACTGACGTATGTCACCCCCCTCTTGGAACCTAGGTACCAGATCTATGGGTATGTGAGGAACATCTTTGCTACAGCACTGTACATTGCTGCCACCACTGGACTCCACCTGTAGCGCTGGTGAGTCCAGAACCTTCAGACTGCGCTCTAGAGCGAGTCTTTCTCTGGCAAAGGCCCTCTCTGCCTCTGCCATTCTCTCCTGTACTAAGGCCTTCTCTACCTCAGCCCTTCTCTCCTCAACAGCTAGGCGCGCTAACTGCAACTTCAGGTCCCTCTCTTCCCGCCTATCTCTTAGCTCATCAGGCGTCAAGGAATGAGAGGTAGCCCTGCTTCTTACACTGGACCCAGCAAGGGACTCCCTATCACTGGGGCCTTCCCTGTCAACTGGCGTCCCCAACCGGTCATTCTCACCCTCCTGATCAGTCTCTCTACCACTCTCTAGGGATGAGGTCTAGGAGCCCTCCCATTGGGAACCCTCGCTACACTCAGGATCCTCTGGGTGCCCCCTAAGCACACTCCCTCCCTGGGTAAATGTCACAAACCTTTCAAAGAAATTCAGAGATCTCCTGAGGTCCCCTTCTACAGGCAGCCCTCTCTCTCTACAGAACCCCTCTAATTCCCCCTGCGTGTAAAACGGCAGGTCCTCTAAATCAAAGGTAAGCCCCATCTTGAAAAGATACAAATAACTCAACTGTGACAACCACAATACCCAAGCGTGAGAACTGAAAACAGGAAAAATGACCAAAGAGAGAAAGTTAAGAGAAGCCAAACATGTGATGGTCTAAACGCAATCCCTGTAGTGAAATAATGAGTCACAATGGTATTGTGCAAGCGCAAGTCCTATCCTCACCGCTGACTTCCAATGTTAGAAATGGGGTTTCTGGTTGGCTAGGGTATGCACCTCAGCCAGGCAGAACTTACCCACTCTAGTCAGGGCAAGGGAGTTACACGTCCAAGATAATCCCTGCTCACCCCCTTGGTAGCTTGGCACAAGCAGTCAGGCTTAACCCGGAGGCAATGTGTAAAGCGTTTGCACAACACACACACGCATGTGACGCAATATCCCCACCACAAAGGAAACACAACACCAGATTATATGAAAATATACTGTATTGTACACAATGTAATTATCAGACCAACATCAAATAACAGTACTATCCTGCTACCTTAGCAGTTGTCAGAACGTTACACATTAGTTACTCTGCAAACTAGCAGTAGTCACACATAACACACAGGTTACTTAGTATTCTGCAACATAAGCAGTAGTCAGGAAACACGTTATCACATTAGAACACTTGTCATAAGCATATCATAAAACGCCCATAGTAGGAACATTAGAAAACCTATGGCAAGTTAGGGAAACATATTAGCAAGTCATGCCCATAAAAGGAACATGTGCACACATATGTAAAAGCATCATATTACAGGCAGGTAATATAACCCAATTAAGAAAGTCTGTAGACAGAACTTTAAATCATAATTATATTTGTCCATTTAAAAGTACCTGTTCTGATGCAGAGGCACTTCTAGTGCCTAAAACGAATAAATGGGGCCCCCGGCGCTCTTCTGCGCAAAACGGGGGCCTCCCTGATTTCTTGTGGTCAGGGGAGGGCGGCACGCACCTCCTTGATACCAGAAATGGGCCCCTCCGGGGACCGTAAATATTGGGGGCGCCCCTAGGGCTCCACCGGCCCTCTCGAGGGGGGCCCAGGCCAGAGAAATCTCTAACGGGGGAGGGGGGCGCCACGCACCCCCTCCGGGTTGCAAAACAGGCCCCTCTGGGGGCCCGCTAACTCCTGGGGTCTCCCTCGGCCTCCGTGGCCCGTCCTCGAAGGGAGACCCCTTCCCAATTGCTTTCGGCCCACGAGGGGGCCCACCAGAGTGCCTGCGGCACGGGGAGCCTCCGATGAGGCTGCTGCCCCACCCGCGCGCACAGGGAGAGCCCTTCAGGGCTGGAGCAGGTGAGGGAGAGGTGTCCTCCTCTCCCTCCTGCTTGAAAACAACGCCGGCACCAGGTCGGGCCGGCCGGTGCCCCGGGGGCGCTCCTCGGAGCGATCCCTACCCCAGGGGCACCGCTAGGAGCAGGCTTGCTCCTCGGCACTTTGGAAGGGGTTTCCTTGCGCCCCAGGGCACGGAGCTAAGCGCGATCCTCGCGCTGCACAGAATTTACATCCCCGGGCTGCGGCAGTGATTTTCGTCAAGAAGCGCTTTTCACAGCGCTTAGGGAAATTATGCAGCCTGGGCTGCGGCGGTGATTTTCTTTTAACAGGGACGCCTTCCAGGAAGCACAAGGGCATAATTTAAAGCCCGGGCTGCGGCGGTGATTTCCTTTAAGAAAAGAAAAGCGCTTTCAAAGCGCTATGTCACATCAACAGCCCAGCAATTGAAGAAATGCCTGGGTCCTGGTTACAGCGTTCTGCGCCAAGGTTTAAAAAGAGCGTTGCAGGGGTCAGGGGCCACAGCACCCTGCCCCTGGGAACAACTAAACAAGAAAGAGCACAGGGCTCGTGGGCCCAGCTACAGGCCAGCACAAGGGGTGCAGATGGTGGCAGTTCCTCCTAGTGACCAGGCAGGTCACAGGTCAGCACAGCAGCAGCAGTCCATGGCGGTTTCCTGGTGAGTCCATTCATCAGCGTTCTGTGTCCAGTTTCAAGTTCCAAGAATGTTCAAATTGTGGGGAAAATTCCCCTGTACTTATAGTCCATTTTTACAGTGTTTTACAATGACAGGGAGAGGAGGTTCCAACCAGTTACAACTGGTTCTGGGAGTGCCCCCTCTCTCCTTTCAGCACAGGCTCCAAACATCAGTGGGGGGTTAACGACCCTATTGTGTGAGGCCAGGGCACAGTCTTTACAAATGCAGGTGTGCCCCGCCTCTCCCTTCTCTCAGCCCAGGAAGACTATTCAGTATGCAGATGCACCTCGGTGACACCTCCACCCTCCCTGTGTACAGGCTGTCTGAAAAGTATGCACAAAGCCCCAACTGTCACTCTACCCAGACGTGGATTGGAGTCAAGCTGCAAAACACCAGAATCATAAGCACAGATAAATGCGCACTTTCTAGAAGTGGCATTTCTGTGATAGTAATAAAAAATACACCCACACCAGTAAGCAGTATTTATTATCACCATCACAACCATACCAAACACGCCTACGCTACCCCTCATAAATCAGACAATACCCCTTACACATAAGGCAGGGCATTTCTAATGCAATCCTATGAGAAGGCAGCACTCACAGCAGTGAGAAACCAAGTTAGGCTGTTTGTCACTACTAGGACAGGCCATGCAATATGGCACATGTCCTGCCTTTCTACATACATGGCACCCTGCCCATAGGGCTAGCTACGGCGTACTTTAGGGGTGACTTACATGTAGTAAAAGGGGAGTTCTGGGCCTGGCAAGTAAATTTAGATGCCAGGTCCCTGTGGCAGAAAACTGCGCACACAGGCCCTGCGCTAGCAGGTCTGAGACAGGTTTGAAAGTCTACTTCAGTGGGTGGCGCAAGCAGCGCTGCAGGCCCACTAGTAGTATTTAATTTACAGGCCCTGGGTATAGAGATACCACTGTACAAGGGACTTATAGGTAAATTAAATATGCCAATTAGGTATAAGCCAATCATACCAACTTTAGATGGGAGAGCACCTGCACTTTAGCACTGGTCAGCAGTGATAAAGTGCTCAGAGTCCTAGAGCCAACAGCGAGAGGTCAGAAAAACCAGGAGGAAGGAGGCAAAAAGACTAGGGATGACCATGCGTAAGGCCAAAAGTCCAACATAATGCATCTTTTCAGAACCTTTCTGTTCATTCACAAAACCTCAGTGATGAATCTTGACTCCCTTCCAGGTACTCATGAGTCTTTGACTCTCTTAACACAATGCACATTACTGATCTCAGCCTAAAGAAGAAATTCAGATCCTTAAATACTTCCCCTCACACACAATGAAATGCAGTCACTGTTTCCCCAGACAAAATGTTGTTGTGTACACTGACATGGTCCATGAGGTGAGACATTGTACATGCTTCTCAGTTGGCTAAAACCTGAGAACATATCTTATAGCAAAGACAGGAGTCGATCTTGGTTTGCTTTGATGGGCTAAAAAGCCACTGCCTAGGTGTAGGTTTTGAAACTGTTCACACTTGCCCCAGCCCCAAAGATGACCCTACATATCTACCAAATGATTTTCAACTCACCTCCTTGGAACACATTGATGCAAGTGTGATCAGTTGGGACCCTCTACCTTTGTTCAGGGAAGTGCCTATGTGGATGTCACAATGCTGTTTCTCTGCATTATCAACCTGCTGGTTCAGTCCAACTCTGCTAAGGATCTCTAGTGCTATTTTCTGACCCGGGCAGGTGCTATTCGACTTTTAATAGACTTCCAGCTTTTCTGCTCAGATTTCTATTACTAAGGTCTCCCTTCCGAGGAACTTAACAACCATTAAAGCTATGGATTTATAGCTATGGATTGATCCTTATCTGTGGCTTTGTCCATAACTTGGTATGATACAAAGTTGTAGATGGGTTCTAAACTGACATACAGCCATGGATGGATTCTAGTCCTTAACTGCCAATGGAGTCTGCCCTTTCACTGTGGATGCGAGATGATCCATGGCCTCTAACAGACCTGAACCATTGCTTTGGGAAGACCTTTAGATGTAGCTTTTGGTGGTTTCCCAGCTATCTGTTTGGCTGTGCCACTTTTGTAGTTCTGGAGTGTACCAGAGTGATATGCAATGTGTATCCATTAAATCCTCTGGCATAGGAAGGCTAAATTAGTGGTTGGGCCAGAGTGGTGAACAAGAGGGCACTGAAACCCTTCCTGTGCAATGTGGAGGGTCCCAGAGATTCTTTCTCAGTTCCTTCGTTATATTTATGTCCAACCATGCCCCTAGATCATGTTGAATTTTAAATTATGTGAATTGTTTCATCTGTCATGTAACTCATATTCTGAGTACATGAGGGTTGAAATGAGTGCAAGATAGGTTTCAAGGAGGCTAAAAATAGGGCTAAAACCTATGGGCTTTATGGGTCTGGGTAGCTCAGCAAGTTACCTTGTTGTGCTGCCCTGCATCAGAGGCAAAGGGCAGGAACGCACTGTATGTGTCTAATATTGGCACATTCTTTTATTTCCCCCCTATACTGGTGCCATTTTGGCAGCCTAGCGCCAACACAGGCACCCTTGCCCCATGGTGCAAGTGTGCCTGCACTCCACGCAGGATTGTTTTTGTTTAGGAAGGGATACCTTACTGCACAAAAACAATCCTGAGAGGTTTTTCCTTTTTTCTATATTTGCTGCAGAATGCACACATAGAAAGAGTGAAAAACGAGGAGAAATAAACATATTTATCTTTGTCATGTCTCTCCTGGGAGGCTTATCTTTTTGCTGTATTCCCAGGTTTACACATTCTTGTAAATCTGGGAATCTGTAATAATCTATGGATGTTATGTGGGAACACCCACACAACACCCATGGAAATGCCTCTGTGGAGCATAGTAATGTAACAGAGCGATTTGTGCTGCGTAACATTACTTGAGATTTATAAGGCCACGCAGGGCCACACAAAGTGGTCTTGCATGGCTTCGTTAAATCGCTCTTGCCCTGAGTGTTTACTCATTGGTACAAGTTAAAGAGGCCTAGCTCCAATTACTGCTCATTCAAGGTTGGACAAATTAATGTTTTTAAAATTGTATTTAAAAAAATTTGAGATGAATAATAAGCTGCTGTTAAAGTCAACGGTAAATTAATGCATTCATCGCCATCCTAAGCTGGAGTGAAATCAAATAGAGAAGCGAGTTTACCTCCTCAGCGGTCAAACATAAAATAGTGTTTTACAAATGTAAGGCGATAGCAATATTCCGGAATCAAACATGTAAGTGCCATGTTTTTAGGGTATAGAAGCTATATGAAGTAGAATGCTTCCCTTTCTGCTAGCCTTCCTTATGAGCCATGTCAATTTAGTGGGCCATAAAGGTATCTGCTTAGGAAAGACTGCTTTGCACCATCTTTTCCATTCCGAGAATGTCAATCTATAAAACGGGTTCTTTGAAACTGAACGTCAGTAGAAGAGTGTAACAGAACATCTCAAAGATCCCGAAATACGGAAGCTGTGGTTGTCCAAAAGGATTGCAGAGGCTCCTGGCTTAACGTGAACCTGTCATCCGGTTTTTGGGGACTGCCCTGCAATTACAGGAGACTGAACTTGGATCTCCAGACACATTACTATCGCTTTAAATAGTTTCTCGACATTATGCTGCTGCAACAAACTTGCTTTGTATTTTGTGAAATATCTCCTGTCAAGGCCCAAGCACTAAAATCTTTTGGATACTACAGGTACGATGTTAAATTCACCATACTCCTCGCTTGTGGATGAAATCCAGACAGTACGATAGGAAGGATCATAAATAGATGGTTTCAGATTGGAGACTGGTAACTGACCCAGCTGTCCCCATCAGGGCCACACCCAACTATCTGTTGTGGGGAGCAAGCTGAATGCTGACATCTGGGCTGTGCATGAAGCATATTACAAGAAGTTAACAAGTGGCTACTCATCCCAAATGGCGGCCGCATCACAATAAAAGCGGAATGTTGGGAGAAACTATGACCATTCTTAACTAAGGGTACATGTGAGATTATTCCATTTGAACATAGTCAAGGGCAATATGTGGTTAGAAGTCGATTGTGTCTGGAATGACAATGACAACAATGAATACAATAAAGACGAGGCAAAGATATATGCAGCATTTGCATTGCTTTAAAAAAATCAGCCTACAACGCCCAAATGTGATTTATTGCACAGACTTAATGCCACCTCTAAGGAATATCACATTCTCTTCATGACGTTAGTTATAATGACTCACTTCCCTTTTTTTGCCTTTTTTGAATTGAAGAATACATGATGCTTTGCTGTGATACCAGCATCAGTGCTGTGCTAACCACAGTTGGTTCAGCATATGCCTGACTGAGAAGCCTTTGCCAAGCCCGATAGTTCGGGTTGCCCTAATAGTCATAGCGTTTATTATATTTCTGAGAGCCAGTGTGTTAATGTCGAGGCACCGACACCGATTCACTGATTCCTCTAGTGCAAATAAAAAAAACATCAACTTTCCGTTGAGACCTTTTTCTTTTCTCGTTTGCAGCGTTTTCATTTTTTTGTAGGCGTAGGAGGAGCACGGTGCTTCGAGCCTCCTTTATATTCAGCAAAGCCCACACTGACTGCTGTTCTATGGGCCAGATGTATCAAGCTCCCGGTCCGCATTTCTTAAATAGCGAATTTGAAGAAATCGCTGTTTAAGAAATGCAAAATGGGATGAAGAAAATTGCTAGTCGGTAATAGTGATTTCTTAATATTTACAATCGCTATTACCGAATCGCAATTAGTAAATGGGACTCCTTTCATCCCTATGCGCCTGTAGGCCTATAGGTGCGAATGGTTTTGCATTACCTATTTTGCGAATTCCAGTTAGGAATTCACAAATTAGGTAATGCAAACCCAAGGATGCTGGGGGCCTAAGGCCCCCTTTGATGCACCCCAGAAAAATATTTGCGGACATGTGTAGCGCACACATGCCCTATGGACATGTGTGCGCTACATGTCATTTTTAAAAATGCATTTTTAAAAATTGCACATGCTTACCACCAACTTGGATTTGGAAGTAATTGCATTTCCTAAATGCCCAATTCGCATTTAGGAAATGCTTGATACATGTGCTTTGGAAATCACAAATAGGTATTTCCTATTTGCGATTTCCTATTTAGAGAATCGCAATTGGCGATTCTCTAAATGGAGTTGCAATTTCAGGGAATCACTATTTTAGCGATTCCTTCAAATTGCACTGCGAATGCCTTTCCTATAACCTGAAAGGCATTTTTGTATTCGCAAACAGTTGAATTTTGCGATTCGCACCGTTTGCGAAAGCAAAATTGTTTGATACATCTGGCCCTATGAGTCCTCCCTATTCGCTAGAGTTATTTGGAGACTTGGAGGTTCCCTCAAGTTCTGATGAGGTCTGTTTTTCTTTCTAGGACACAGGTTTTTGTTGGAAATTTATATTTTTTAGGGAAATGGTTGTTTTGGACTTTGCTGAATTTAAAGGGGGATCGCACCACATTGTTTAGCAAAGTATTCTAAATGGACTTTCAACAAACGTGTCATGGAGATGAAACGTCAGGCAGAAAAGTCCATTCAATATTTTGGTGTGAACCCCATCTGTAGTTTTGAGATACTTATATTACAAAAATTTGCCAGCAGGAGTTAGCCTTTCCTAGGCCTTGACAGATGCGTTTGGGAACGTATAGATGGTGACTCAGTTAAAGAACCTTATTGTTAGACCTGACAGCCTTAGAGTGGTCACCCCTCACTTTTTGCCTGCCTCCCTCCACTTTTTAGAAACTGTTTTTGTTGGTTTTAAGACTCTGCGCACTTTACCACTGCTAACCAGTGATAAAGTGGTAACCATTCCTCTTCTAGATTTGGGAAGAAACCAGTGTTCTTTGACAGAAAGCTGGGGAAGTTCATCCTCAAATGCTTAGAGTGCTTCCAGCATGGACACTCTAAGGGTGACACCCAGTGTTCCAAGAGACCACAGTCCACCATTGGACAGACACCTGGGTTGGCTAGTGTAGCGCTCAGGGTAGATAGCCCCAGTTAGCTTTGGGGAGCAGACACAGGTATCCCTAGTGTCCCTGGGAGATAGAGAGATGGTGCCTAAAGCTCACATGCTTGCAAATACTTCAAAATATAGATAGTGGGTCACCATTGATGGGTAAAGGATGGAGGCTCTGCGTGACACAGGAGCCATTATGACTACTGTCAAGAGTCAGCTGGTGTCAGCAGAGAAGATAGTCCCTAATACATTCCACTAGGTCTTAGTCACTGACAATCGTGAGAGTCGCCTACAGGTGGCTCTGGTTCCCTTTGAGTGGGGGGGGGGGCGCTCTGGTACTCTGAAAGTAGCTGTGAGTCCTGCCATGCCTGTAGATTGTCTGTTAGGCAATGATCTTGAGCATACTGCCTGGAAGGAGGTAGAGCTCAGATCCCACCTGTAGATGTTAGGTTTGCCTGAGTGGGTCTGCATGACCACAAGGTCCATGGCTGCCAGAGAAGGGAGTCAACTAGGGCAGAATTCTGCAAGGTGCAGAAAGAATGCTCCCCCTTTGAGGGTCTGAGGCAACAGGCCACAGCCCAAGCAGCAGGTAAAGCCTCTGGCAATCACCATATCTGCTGGGAGAATGATCTCCTTTACAGTGAGCCTAAGGTTCCAGGCCCTGGGGAAGCACATATACTGGTGGTCCCCCAGTGTTACCGGGCCTTCCTTCTGGGTCTGGCTCACGACATTCCCCTGGCAGGACATCTGGGCCAAGACAAGACCTTTGACAGGCTTGTCACCCACTTCCATTGGCCTAGAATGAGGGTAGCCTCAGATAATTTCTGCAGAGCCTGCCCCACCTGCCAGGCTAGTGGGAAGACAGGAAAAAAGCTTAAAGCCCCCATGATCCCACTCCCCGTCGTTGGCACCCCCTTTGAAAGGGTGGGCATTGACATCGTTGGTCCCTTGGACCCCAAAACTGCCTTGGGCAACAGGTTTATCCTGGTTTTGGTGGACCATGCCACCCGCTATCCAGAGGCAATCCCTCTGAGAGCATTGACTGCACCCTGGGTGACCAGAGCCCTGCTGGGAATAATTACCCGTTTGGGATTCCCTAACGAAGAGGCACTGACAGAGGCACAAACTTCATGTCTGCATACATGAAGTCCATGTGGGATGAGTGTGGAGTGACCTACTGGATTACCACCCCTTATTATCCTCAATCCATTGGGCTTGTTGAGAGATTCAAAACGACCCTTAAAGGCATGATCAATTGCCTGACTAAAGCCATGAGGCGTAAGTGGGACGTCCTCTTGCCATGCCTGCTTTTTTGCTTATAGGGAGGTGACCCAGAAAAGGGTGGGGTTCAGCCTCTTTGAACTTCTCTATGGTCACCCTCCTGTCAGGGGACCACTAAGCATAGTTAAAGAGGGCTGGGAGAAAGCTCCCAAGATACCTCCCCAGGATGTGGTCAGCTACATGCTGGCCCTCCACAATCAATTCCAATGCTTCTGGAAGCAGGCCAAGAGTAACCTTGAGGCCAGTCAAGAGGTGATGAATGAGTGGTATGACTGTAAGGCCACTCTGGTTAAGTTCTCACCTGGAGACAAGGTTTGGGTGATGGAGCCACTAGAGCTTAGGGCTGTCAAGGACCGCTGGTCTGGCCCATTTGAGATTAAGAAGCAGAAGGGGAGGCCACTTACCTAGTGAACCTCAAGACCCCTAGGCACCCCCTCAGGGCTCTCCATCATAACAGACTCAAACCTCAGTTTGAGAGCTCTGAGGTCAGTATCCTCCTAGTCATAGATGAGGGCATGGAAGAGGAGATTGAACTTCTCCCCCACCTCCTCTCTGCCAAAGAAGGTGATGGGTCAGTGGAGGGTGTCATTCTCTCTTACTCCCTGACTCCAGATCAGAGAGGAGACTGCTATGAGTTGTTAGAGCAGTTCTCTTCTCTGTTTTCCCTTACTTGTGGACTTACCCATCCGTGTGTCCATGACATTGACATGGGAGACAGTCCCCCTGTGAAGAACAAAATGTACAGGTTGTCGGATATGGTGAAGGCAAGCATCAAGGAGGAGGTCTCCAAGATGTTGAACCCAGGGGTTATTGAGAAGTCCAGCAGTCCCTGGGCCAGCCATGTGGTGCCTAAGGCTGCCTCCCCCAGTGCAAAGCCAGTACTCCAGTTCTATGTGGACTACTGGGATCTCTACTCAGTCACACCGACTGACGCTCACCCCTTCCCCTGAGCTGATGAGCTTGTTGACAGGCTAGGCGCTGCCAGGTTCCTGAGTACTTTTGATCTTACTTCATGGTACTAGCAGATCGCCTTGACTGAGAGTGCTAAAGAGAGATCTGCATTTTCCACACATGATGGACATTACTAGTTCCAGGTGATGCCCTTTGGGTTGAAAAATGCCCCAGCTAGCTTCCAACGGTTGGTTAACGGGGTCCTATTCAGCAAGGATGCCTACTGCGTAGCCTACCTAGATGTCATAGCTGTCTATACTTCCAGCTGGGAGCAACACCTGCTCCACCTCAAGGTGCTGCTTCATGCTCTGCAACAGGCAGGCCTGACCATCAAGGCTAGTAAGTGCCAGATTCGGCAGGGTTCCGTGGTGTACTTGGGACACCTAGTAGGTGGTGGCAAGGTGCAGCCACTCCAGGCCAAGATTGAAACTATCAAGGCCTGGCAACCACCTAGAACACAGACCGAAGAGAGAGCCTTCTTAGGCGTCACTGGATACTACTGAAGGTTTGTCAAGGGCTATGGTACCATTGTGTCACCCTTGACAGAACTTACCTCCAAAAAGCAACCTTGGTCGGTGAATTGGACAGAGGCTTGTCAGAAAGCCTTTGATTCTCTGAAGGAAAGCCATGTGCGCGCCCCCCATGCTTAAGGCCCCTGACTACTCCCAGGAATTTATTGGGCAGACAGATGCTTCAGAGCAGGGCATAGGGGCTGTTCCATCACAGCTAAATGAGGAGGGCTCAGGCTAACCAGTAGTCTTTATTAGCAGAAGCCTATTACCACTGGGACAGAGGTGGAGTGCTATTGAGAGAGAACCTTTTGCTCTGGTCTGGGCACTGAAGTAGCTGAGCCCATACCTGTCTGGGACTCACTTCCGGGTTCAGACAGACCACAGGGCCGTCAGATGGCTCATGCAGATAAGAGGTGAGAATCCTAAACTCTTGCGGTGGTCCATTTCCCTACAGGGGATGGACTTTACGGTGGAGCATCGCCCGGGGATTGACCACGCCAGCGCTGATGGTCTCTCCAGATACTTCCGCCTTAGCAATGATAGCTCCCAGGAGGTTAGGTAGCTCTCCCCACTTTCAGCTGGGGGGGACACATGTTAGACCGAAAAGCCTTAGAGTGGTCACCCCTAACGTTTTGCCTGCCTCCCTCCACTTTTTAGATACTGTTTTTGCTGGTTTTAAGACTCTGTGCACTTTACCACTGCTAACCAGTGTTAAAGTGCATATGCTCTCTCCCTTTAAACATGGTAACATTGGATCATACCCAATTGGACTATTTAATTTACTTATAAGTCCCTAGTAAAGTGCAATATATGTGCCCAGGGCCTGTAGATTAAATGCTACTAGTGGGCCTGCAGCACTGCTAGTGCCACCTACTTCAGTAGCTCCTAAACCTTGTCATAGGCCTGTCATCGAAAGGTCTGTGTGTGCAGTTTCACTGCCAATTTAACTTGGCATTTAAAAGTACTTGCCAAGCCTAAAACTCCCCTTTTTCTACATATGACACCCCTAAGGTATGCCCTAGGCAACTCATAGGGCAGGGTGCTGTGTAAGCAACAGGCAGGGCATGTACCTATGTAGTTTACATGTCCTGGTAGTGTAAAACTCCTAGATTTGTTTTTACACTGCTGTGAGGCCTGCTCCCTTCATAGGCTAACATTGGGGGCTACCCTCATACAATGTTTGAGTGGTAGCTGCTGATCTGAAAGGAGTAGGAAGGTCATATTTAGTATGGCCAGAATGGTGCTATACAATCCTGCTGACTGGGGAAGTTGGGTTTAATATTACTATTTTAGACATTGCCACTTTTAGAAAGTGAGCATTTCTTTGCACTTAAAACTTTCTGCGCCTTACAATCCACGTCTGGCTGGGTTTAGTTGACAGCCCCCTTGTGCATTTACTCAGAAGCACCCCAAACACAGGATACTCAGCCTCACTTGCATACATCTGCATTTTGAATGGGTCTTCCTGGGCTGGGAGGGTGGAGGGCCTGACACTTGCATGTCAAAGGACAGTAGCCTGCCCTTACACAAAGTACTGCCACAACTCCTAGTGGGACCCTGGCAGACAGGATTAAACTGAAAGGGGACCTTGTGCACCTCTAAGCCACTCTTTGAAGTCTCCCCCACTTCAAAGGCACATTTGGGTATTTAAACAGGGCCTCTGCCCCTACCAACTCAGAAACTTGAACCAGAACCTGCATCTTGCCAAGAAGAACTGACTGGCTGCCCACAGGACTCACCTGTCTGTTTTCTGTGAAGGACTGCTGCCTTGCTGTTTCCCTGCTGCCTTGCTGCTATTTGGCTGTGGTGAAGAAGTGCTCTTTAAGGGCTTGGATAGAGCTTGCCTCCTGTCCCTGAAGTCTCAGGACCAAAAAGACTTCATGTCTTCAAGAACGACTCCTTGGGCTGTGAAATCTGACGCACAACCTACACAGCGGATAAAATTTCACTGCACGTCGAACCGGAATGATGCAGCCCGACTTTGCAAGAATATCGATGCAGCGCCAGTGCAGCAATGGGAAATTCGACTCATGGCCCACCAGATCGACACACATCACAGCCAAGCCGGAACGACGCAGTCCGACTTCCAGAGAGGAATCGACACAGCGCCTGCCGTGCAGTATAAAATTAGATGCAACGCCCACCGGATCAACGCAGCTCCTGTGACTTCGTCCAGCCAGTGCAGGAAATCCACGCACTGTCCCCGGGCTGTCTGAAAACCCCGCAACCCGAAGAGGATCCACGACCGAGTAACGGTAATCGACGCACAGCCATCCCTGCGTGAAAATGAAATGACGCATCGTCGTGTGTGGCCTGAGAAATCGACGCACACCCCTTTGTTTCACGCTTCTCCTCCTCTGCCGTTCTTTGCGGAGATTTTTCATGCAAACGAGGTACTTTGTGCTTGAAAGAGACTTTGTTTGCTCTTAAACGACTTAAGACACTTTGTATCACTTTTCAGTGATATCTCAACATTTACTTATTGCATTTTAATCATTTTGACCTGCATTTACCCAGATAAATGATATACTGTATATATTTTTCTAAACACTGTGTGGTGTATTTTTGTGGTGCTATATGGTGGTATTGTATGATGTATTGCACAAATACTTTACACATTGCCTTCTAAGTTAAGCCTGACTGCTCAGTGCCAAGCTACCAGATGGTGGGAACAGGATAATTTTGATTGTGTGTGACTTACCCTGACTAGAGTGAGGGTCCATGCTTGGACAGGGGGTAATCTGACTGCCAACCAAAGACCCAATTTCTAACACATTTGTAACTGAATTTCATTTTCTAAGGAAGCAGATTGCATGTTTGATTATGCAGTTTTCATGAGCAAATCAATTCTTAAACGGAAGGAATCTGAAAGGTGGGCGTAGACTGAATATGTTGCTTGACCCTTGTTAGGTAATGCATATATTTTACCGCTTCCAATCTATGAAAAATCATTTCTGAGTCAATGTGGGGGTGTAAATGATGCACATTCCAAACGATTTTGAATAAGTGAAAAAATACCCCTTTTTTCATATTCATATCAAAAACTTAAATTGGTTCCATATTTTCTCAAACCAATCACGTAAATCTTGAAGTAGTAGTGTTGTCCAACAAAATAATACAAATTGAAAACTGAACAAATATCGTCACGCTCGTGGTCACCATCTTCGGAGGCCACAGTGAAACAGCAGAGAAAGGCTGTTGGCTGTGCTTGAACCAAGCGTGGCCAGGAAATTCTGACGACAGAGACTTCTGTAACATTAGGATTTCACAATAAGGGGGGGAAGTTCTTAACCTTTAGTGGGAAAGCAGAGGCATTATCTTCCAATGAACTGGTGTACTGGTGAACGTTTACCTAACTCTAAGTGAGCCTCATACATGTCTTGCATTGGGTTGTCTCTTTGAATAAGATCCAACTTAAAGCCCTCAGGACAGGTGTGATATGGTTAACTGCCTCGAAATTATTCTGTTAATATGGTTTTGGGTTTACTAAAGCTTTCCAATCTCAAATTCTGACATTGCATTGTATAGTACAGTGAGCATTAAGGCAACTTAGTAGGTGAGATCCAGCAAAGGGAGCAGTGGCAGAATATGATGAGTGGCCCCTGGGTATCCCCCTCACAAATTGTTGAGTCCCCCGGGAAGGTATTGGACCCCTCTTTTTCACAGGGCGTGCTGGGGGCTCTGTTACATCCTGGAGAGGGAGAAGTCTTCAGAGTAGGTGCACATGTAAAATGTAGTCTGAGTCGTTGTGTATATTTGAGAGATGAATTACAATTCACTATAAAAGGTAATATCAAGATAAATGCTGTGCATGATTACTCAGAGGCGCAAGTGAAGAAGGAGGTCAGGGGAGTGGAATTAGTGAGGAGCCAACAGTGATGAAAAATTGTATCGTTTTCTACTGAGACATGATTTCGTCCACCGACCCAACAGCTGAGCAAGTTTCAGTTTTTTTTGTCACTATTTCCAAACCCTCATTCAACTTGAGGTACTTCTAGATGTCATCTAGACATAAGTAACGGCCAGTGTGGTTGGATGCCAGAACAACTATCAACTATATTTCAGAGGTAGGGGTAAGCAAGTGGGACGTGACCTGATTTTACACCAAAGTAAACGTTGGAGGTGTATGAGAAGTGACCAATGTTCACTAATGTGCCCTATTGACGAGTAAAGAAGTAAAACAGTCAAGACCAGTCCCACCGACTTTGGTGATTGTTGCCAAGCTGTCGAGCAGCAGTCAAGGCTCGATGTATTTGAACGTTTAATGGATGTCAAACAATGTAAGAGCACATGACTGTTTCCAAGGAACCTCCTTCCTATTTTTCAGAAGTCTGTTGTAGCCCTGCACTCGGTAATAAACCCTGACTGTAAGTCAGTTCAAATGTAACTGACTTCACAGTATGCGCACATTTAGGCAATTAACCACTCTTTCCAACACCATTTCATGGGAAGCCTGAGAGTGATCTGTAGTTGTAACAAATGTCTAACTCCCTGCTTATGCTTTTTTAAGGAGAGACCTGGCAATCGCATATTTAAGATTTAAGTTGCTTGTCTAAGTTTTGGGGAATTACTTCATTTGCCTCTGAACCGCTGATGCTGTTGTTGATGGAAATCGGCACAGGGAGCTAGGGCAGGCAGTTGTTAGTGGGGCTGATTTATGCCACCTTGATAATGAAGCGGCGTGGATTCCTACAGCAGAGAGGTGAGCCAAGGGGAAGAGGAGTCCAGTTCTGGGACGTGAGTTGCAGAACAGAAAGACAGGCTAACGGACTCACCTGAGCCCTTTGAATACAATGATATTTGAACACCATGGAGATATTAGGCTGTTTTTCAAGATCGCCTCTGAATTATGGCTCCAGCTCACACTGTGCATCTTTTTTGAAGGAGGAAACACTAATAGACGTATTGTCTTCACCTGTAAGCTAATAATGGTTGTTAATTCTTTCATACATGTGGAGAGGGTACTTACACTAGAACAACTACAAGACAGTGGCTAGGCTCAGGGCCAAATATAGCTGAGACCGACCTTCCACAGCATGTGAGACATTATTGGTTTTCTGTTCATCTTTTTTCAGATTCTATCCTTACCGGGTGCGATGTTCAAGTAGAATTGTAGGCTTTTTGCTTCAGGTGACACCGGTTGTTAAAGGGCCTCTCCCCTTTTATAGCCACCTTCTTGTGGCTCAGGTGAATTACTTGGGCTCCTGGCCATTTACAACCGGTATGGCGCTTGGCTGTGGGCTACAGTGCTATATTATATTGTCCTACATTTCTCATGAGGCAGCCTTTATTCCTTTCTCCTCACCAAAGTAGATAACAATATTCAAAAGTGTTAGAAAAAGCTCAGCGCACAAAGGTTTGACAGTGACATGGCTCTGTCAGTGTGAGTTTTAACAAGCATGTTGTTTGAACCATTTCTGTCATGGATCGTGCTTATGATTCATCACTTGTCTCCTCTATGATACACTGTCGTCTGTGTGTTAACTTTCTCTTCCTTTTAGATTGATCACCTTTCTCTACTTCTGCTGAATATGAACACACCATAGATTGAATGGAAGATTTATCATCCATATTAAAGTTAAGTGCGAGGGAAAGCCTCACACTGTTAACATTTCTGACTTCAGCAGCAAAAATATTGTCAATTATTCATTTTGCCTCCTTCCAGTTTCAGTTTTCAAGCAGGTTCATTTGTTGCATTCTTTGTCTGAAGTTTATTCACTATCAGAAGGATGTTTTTTTAAACAATGTATTGAGGGCTAGCTTTAGTGCTGGTAACGCCCGGTGTAGCAATCTTTTTTGGCCTGCCACCACCCATGACTTTCTGTTTGGATTGCCACACTATCAGCAGTGGCTGCCGCAGATATCAAAGGGAGGACAGGGGGACGACGGGAGGGGGTACAATACATTTAAAAAAACAACTTACAGTTCGTCGCCTCCACCTTCCTCTCCTGCTGCCTCGCTCGCCCTCCTTTCCTGTTCTGGTGTCCCAGTCTTCGCTGGGACACAAGAAGAGGCTCCCAAGCAATCCTGGTGCTGCATACATGCTAAACATAGCATGTAAGCAGTGTCAGAATTGGTTTGAGCAGCAGCGACTGCCGCCTAGACACAACCCTGGGGCCTGTGCAGTTTTTCCACTAGACAAAAATCTGATCTGTCGCCTTAGCAGGAACATTAATCATAAGAGTTATCTTGACATTTTTATTGTTAAAAGAAACCTGAACAAAAGGAACTCTGCAGCAGGTGCTTTTAAATTGTAAGTTACTGCTAAGCATAGCGCCCTCACACCACAGGTCAGTGACCTCCCTCCAGGTAAGCGCCCAGTGTGCCGCAACAGTCTCACCTCCTTTATGCCGTCCCTGAATGTGGTCATACAGGGTTCAAACATTGCTCTCTATCCATGACGAAACACAGGTAGACTATAGAACAGTACACACCATCCCTATGTATGTTTTAGTTGACCCAATTAGATCTACATAATGCACTTTAACTAGATGTGTTGATACATTTCACCCTAGAGATAAATATTTAGCCAGAGTGTACAGGTAGAGTGCAGTCTGGATGAATCAATGCATGCGTCAACAAATTGTATCTATTAATACTAGTATGGGTTGGTTTGGCACTGGTGTAGGTGAAGCCCAGCTGCCTCTGCCTGCTAATTCAAATTACATGTGTGCAAACCTCTTTGGAAGGGTTTTGCATGGTTGTAAAACAGCTTATAGTATACATGGCACCACAGTCAGGGTCGTAGCTTTGGGGGGGGGAATTTGGGGTGTTACAACCCCTCAAAAATGTGTTCAATAGTAAATAGTTGGGTATAAGGGCTTTCAGTTGGGTATGGTGACGTACCTGTCAAAGTTCACCTGGAATTTTTACATGCCCACAATGACAAACACACACACACACACACTCTCTCACTCTCACACACTCTCACTTTTCTCCATTTTGAAGGCCTTAAAGAATTTTGATTTGTTTGAAAAAATGTGTGTTTTAAATGCCCCTAACAATCAGCCTTCCTTTCTCTTTCCACTGCCCCTTAAGCCCCGCCGAAAATGACCTGCATTTCATATAATGTGTTTTACCAATAGCTCACACCCCACACAATCTTGCATAAGTCTTCAGCCACACCTTACTCTGTCCGCCAGTTGTATACGGGTGATATTGGATAATGTGCTGTCATAGGCGAGAGCTAAATTTGTGCAGAGGGCATAGTTAGGACAAGGAGGTGCATACATGTGTGGAGTTTGGCATATTACAAATTCAATAGTTTAGAATTGTGGAAGTTGTGGATGAGTGGGCAAGTTTAGAAAGTGTAGTCAAGTACATTTCTCTTTATATTAAGATATAACAAATGTATGTACTGTCCAGTCATTGCACTGAATCAATCATTCACATTCTTGAACTTTGCATTTGATGGTGTATGTGAAAAAAATGCAATGGGGAGAGGTGTGACCTGTGTGGGTTTTTAGTGTGTGTAAAGGTGGCACAAGCATCAAGCATCAAGCATGTTTTCGAAGAATAGTTGACCATTGACAGAGTGTGTTCACTAGTGAAGAGTTTCTGAGAAATGAAAGATTGACTAGAATAGAAGGTCTTACGGGGGAAGTTCTTCAAGGAGAAATGTTTGAATGAGAAATGTCAAATGAAAGTTCAGAAATGAATACTTTTATAAGGGAATTCATTGAGATACTTTTCTGTCATGAGAATAGTCAGGATGTGAAAGGGTGTGTGCTTTGGTGGCCTAGAAAGTGCTGACTACTGACCTGATTCACAAAGGTAAGCTTTGGTCTACATTTAGTATTCACAAGGCTAAGTTATGAGTAGTATCCTTACGTCCGCATTCAGTGTGGAATCTCCACACTCAGAGCGACGATCTACCCTGAGTGCAGATTCCACTCTGTGGGGCCAATTGACAAGGTAAACTTTGACCAAAATCTAAGTTTAGACCAAACGTCTAAATTTAGATCAAAAGTCTAAATTTACTCACAGTGAAGTTAGACTTTTAGTTTAAATTTAGATGTTTGGTCTAAGTTTAGACCAAAAGTCTAAACTTAGACCAAAAGACTAACTTTACTATGAGTAATGTTAGACTTTTTGGTCTACATCTGGACTTTTGGTCTAAACCTAGACCAAAAGTTTAAACTTAGACCAAAAACCTAACTTTACTGTAAGTAAAGTTAGACTTTAGGTCTAAGCTTAGAGTGATTCAGGCCCTATGTGCAGGGAGTACACTCCGGGTGCGGAGATTACACCTTGAGTGTGGACATAAAGATACTACTCGTAACTTACCTTTGTGAATACCAAAAAAGAGTAAACTTAGACTTTTGGTCAAACTTAAACCAAAAGTCGAAGTTTATCTTTGTCAATTGGGCCCCAGGTTTCTTTATTGCTGCAATATGTTGATTACTTTGCATACTTTAACAAACAAACATGTAAATGCAACTAGTTGTCTGATTCATTTGTGACAGGTATAAATGTAGAGGGAAGATTGACTTGAAGAGTGTGAGTTTTTTTTTTTTTTGCAGTGTCATATAGTGCAAACTTCACATAAAGGTATTTAAACACTTTACATTAGCACCAGTTACCTTGCTGGATGTAGAGCCAACACCAAGGTTTTAACCTGGTTTAGCAGTTCAAAAGTCAGCAGCTCTGATCGTACTAGCTCTTTCTCTCCTCTTCTTCAGATTGAAGAAGATTATGTATGAAGGCCAGCAGGATAGCTGTGCAAAGGCTCAGTGTATTTTTATTACAACACTTTTATTGAGGTAAATGTCCCCAAAAGATACTATCTCTTAGAACTGATACAACATATATTAGCATATGATTACGTAAAACCGAGAAAGAGCGCTAATGCACTTGTCAGAGCAGCTTCAGCAATTAAGGACAAAACAAAAGGAGTTTTAATCGGCACCACAAAGCATTATTCAAAATGCGTGGGCTGCTTCTCTCAGCTCTGCTGCTGCACTGGTATGAATCTGAGCTACAGACTGAAAAAGCATTGTACAGAAATACTATTTAGGTTGTAGTATTTTACAAGCACAAATCACTATACTATGCAGCAGTTATACTAGAAAAGGTGATGAGCCATTGAAAATGATGCTGACCAGCTCTGCAGGCTGCTTTAATTTGTGATTAATTCCTATGAGGCTTAGAGGACTGTTCCAAAAGCTTAATCGTGAATGCTCTAGCCCCAGGTGTAATTTTTTTAACACTGTCATAATTTGGTGTAATCACTGCAATTTTATGTACCAAAATGTACATATAGTGCCCGAGATTAAGCCATTACACCACATCACATAAGATTTCTATTCAGAGAAAACTCCTAATGTGAACATAATGACATTTGAGAAGATTGTCTAAGACTATGTTGATAACCCAAGAGACCCATTGATCTATTGGCATAGGCAGAAGGAAAAATGACCAGAATTCAGCAGACTGGCAATAAATTCTCTACCATGTCTGGGTGGCACTGTACTATCAGAACGTGTGTTCTTTGCAGCTCGGGCAGTTGTCACAATCAGTAGGACTCAAAGAAGGAGAGTCTGACAATGATTAAACAGAATAAACATGTAATTCCCCAAAATGTTCAGGTTCCAGAAGACACATCCATGGTTGAGGATAATTGATTGGTCATCACAAGTGTGGGTAGTGATCATTCTTCAGATAACCCCACTGACTTTGAGGATGAACTCTGCTTTCCTCATTAAATAACTCTCCAATGGGCACAACTGATTGTAAGTACTCAAATGGACCAGTGTGCATGGTACAGATAGTCAATCAAGGAGGACAAATCAATTTTTTGCAGGGAATGACTGAGCTGTGAGAGATGCCAAAGAGTAATTCAATCTTTAGTTCAAAAGTAGACTTTGAAATGGGCAGTGTTATCAATCTCCATGGAAGCCTCCATTTAAGAAAATAAAAAGAAGATGCCTCCCACCTGTCTCCTTTGTTTCATTTGCCTGCTGGACCACAAGTGAAGATTTAAAAGTCTGCACTGCTTATATGTATTGTGTGTTGCTTCCATGGGAAAGTAAGACATATCAGTAAATGAACACCACACTTGGAACAGGTAACTTGCACCAATGAACATTGAATGATGATCATTTATATGATGTGTTAGAACTGGCATCCTTGCTGTAGTTTCCCATAACCTTTGCCTTCAGACCTCCTGTTTTTGCTGGCATTAGTATTCTGCACACTTGACCACTGCTGACCAATGCTGAAGCGCTAGCTCTCTTGCCCTAAAACATGGTAACACTGGCGTATCCCCAATTGGCATGTTTAATTTGCGCCTAATTTCCTAGTAAAAAGCAAGTGTAAAGGGCTTGTAAATTAAGTGCAACTAGTGGGCCTGTAGCACTGATTGTGGTGCCCACTTTAGTTGGCATTTAGAAATGTTTCAGGCCTGCATTGCAGAGCTCGTGTGTGCAGTTTTAAAATGCCATGCCAGACAACGTAGACCTTTTACATGGCCCAAACCTTCCTTTTTAATACTGATACGTCTCCCCTATTTTAGGCCCTAGACAGCTTTAAGCTTTATATGTCCTGGTAGAGAAAACTTTTTAAGTTTGTTTTTCACTACTGCAAGGCCTAGCTCTCCCGTAGGATATCATTGGAGTTGCCTTGTAAACTTCTAGAAGTGTATCTTCCAATTGGGAAGATATAGATTTTCCAAGTTTGGTGTCTTTTGAATCACAGTTTAAAATCACAACGTATGATGAAGTTGGATTTTAAACTGCTAATAAGTCTGAAAATGCGACAATTGGAAATGTGACATTTTCTTACTTTATTAAGACAAAGCAAAGGAGGGTCATGGGAGTGATAAAGACCAGCAAGTGTTGGCTCCCCAATGTAATCACTGTAACACACAAACACCTATGGTCTTTAAGTGGAAAAAGAAAAAAAAGTACCCTAACTGGGATGGGATATACCTTTTTAAGGACAGTTTCCCTCACCCACCATAGGTGGCATGCTTCTTTAGTGAGATTGTGCTTACACAATGTTATCTAGCCATGGTGAGGGGTACAACTTCTTCATTAGGAAGGAGGAGCTCAAATGATGTTTCCAGGGATATGGTAGAGGTCCTACAATGAGCTAAAGACTGGTGAGGTAATCAAAACATGCAACAAGTGATGTAGTGGTGAAAACTGGCTACAGGGTATGCATAAATCTTTATTCGTATGCCCCTGGGTCAGGATTAAAACAAGGGACACTGCAGGAATAGATTAGACCTGCCGAAGTGTGTCAAAATGGAAGGTCTGACTCAATATGTTTCTGCCATTATACCCTCAGACTAGGTGTTTTTGGCATTTTTCATGTCCTAGAATAAAAGTGTTTCTGTTCCAATGTGCTCAAAATGAAATAATAAAATACAAAACCGTGCAGTGGTCCACTGGCAAATTCAAGAGGGAGAATCCACTATAGATCAACCTGCAGGACAAAGTAAACAGCTTGGTTATAGTTCCAAAGAATGGTGGCTAATACGTTGTGCAACCAGATGCCCAAACAAGGCGGTAAGTACAATTGAGCTGAATATTAGCGCATGTTACACCTAGATTAACAGAGAATTGAAAAGCCTGCTGCAGTGTGTGCATAATATAACACAATCCAGATGTGCATGCTAAACAAACCTAAACAAGGCTTAACCACAATCGTCAGTGTGGTGCCTCAACTCGGGGGCCCTGGCATAGGGCTCAGGGTACTCTCTATCCTAAAGAAAGATATAGGTGAGAGTAGGAAATGGAGAGTAAGGCTTGGTGGTACTTGGACATTAGAAAAGTAAAAAAAGAAGAAAGAGCTGTCTTGCAGGCAAGCAGCATGTACAGTATGTCAAAGTAAAAGTCAGAGTGACAGGCAGAATAAAATTATGCTTTTGAATATCACTCACTGTATATAAAAGGACATTATAGTTATTAGAGGTTAAAAGGCCCATTGTGAGCGTGATAATGAAGTCACAGACTGTGAGCAATTAATGTAGCTTGTAAAAGTATTAGCCAGTTCATGCTGTTTGTATTCATCCCAAATTACATTGGAGGTAACATATTGCATAAATGGTATTTTAAAACAAGTTACAAACACCACCACGTACTGGGAGCTTAAGAACAAAAATAGGGGTTATCTAACTATATAGCAAACACGCATTTGCAATGGAATGGGTCTAACATTTGCTCTAGTTAGGGCTATTGAGAATGTAAATTCCTATCTAAACTTTTCTTGCCAGATAAATTGAAAGTGAAAAGTCAAACATTAGTTGACATAAGTGAGCTGATTCAAAGCGCCATGGCAAAGGAGAGAAACAAAATGAAAAAGAAGTTCGCTCACAGTCAAACATATCAGCAATCGTGCAATTATCCATGTAACAGGGTCAGCCTGCAAGTCTTGCTCCTTCCACCTAAAATATAGATTGTGATCAACTGTTGAGAGGTATAGGCTCCTAAAATGTGGTATCTCTCTGTCAGTGAAAGTAGATTTCCAGAACTAGTCATCTACTATTTGTGACTCTGAATTTGGAGTCCAGGTGGGCACAGCAACTAGTATCCTACTGAACCATGCCAAGTTCTCTGTTAGTCACTAGCCAACTAAGCTCAGTAGTCCCATTACTGGGACATTGGAACTCTTATTCTGCACCATAAAGCCATTATTATTTAGCAGATGAGAATCCCAAATCACATTTGAGTGGTAGGCTCGTGTGTGTGCAGGCTTATTTGTGACATGTTTGTCAGATTCTCAGTTGCATGGGCTAAAACCAACTGTGATGTCCATCATTCCACTCAGTCACTGAGAAACGAGGACAAAGGCCAGACGTATCATAGCAAACATACTACGGTATAGCACTCTGGCACCTTTGGTCCTGGAAACTCTAAAATTCCAATAGTAAGATATGTGAAACCTTAGACGCCAATGTTATGTTGAGCATAGCACCTTACAACCTAAGTGCTGTAAATGAATCTGGTGTCATAATGCGACCGAAGATGGTGACCGCTTGGTTGTTCATCATTGCAACTGCCCCACACTCCCTGTGTGTAAATTCAAATAATTTGTAAAAAGATAAACAGATCTAGCTCTCAATGGCAATTCAGTTTAGTGTGTGAGGATTGTGCCATACTTTATCCAAGCCAATTCCTCGAGCGAGGCTTAATTGTGCAACAAATATACCAATTGAGTCAACTGTATATTCGAGTAACTTGGTAATCCGATTGGAGAATAATAGGAACTGAGGCTCTGGGAGACCAGAAATTGCCCAGTTCTCTCTGACTGCTCCAAGAACCAGAAAAGAGATCTCACAGAAAAGTAAAAAATCATCTTTTAAATTATAAAATGAATATTAAATTATTCTGGGAAAATTTCGTATATCTCCCGTACCTAAATAATGAATGTAACCTTGTGTAATGTGGCAGATGCTGATGTAAACCACTCCAATAGCTTTTGGTTGAATTTGCTCCACATAAAACAGCAAAGAAAGGACATACAACATTAAAGTTCCTTGAAGTGCCCAAATTTTTTCCAGTTACTAAACTAGCAAATTGAAAAAACTATATACTAATGTGTTTTGAGAATTTTAAATACTGACCAGGTTTGTTAGAAGGTAACAACTGTTTTTAAATGCTAACCGGAATGGCAAACCAGTTTTGAGACCTTAAAAGAATACATTTATTTAGCTGATTTTCACTAGAAGCACATCTTCGACAAGGGTTTATGATGTTCGTGGCATATAATGGTTCAGCATGGAGCAGTATGTTGACTCAGGACCATTTACATTGGAAACTTCAAAAATTAAAAGTAAAGCAGTTGACATAAACATTTTGATTCAGGACCGCCATGATCGAGTGCATGAAGAAGACACACAAAAGGAAAAAGAAGTTTGCTCTCAGTCAAACATATCAGCAATCATGCAATTATCCATGTATCAGGGTCGGTCCCCAAAGCGTTAACAAAACCGGCAGAGGAGGGACAAACATAAAGCATTTACCAATGATAAAAAAGGATTTTTGAAAGTCCAGGAACAAGTGAAAGTGATGGGCGTGAGGTAGGCATGCGTGCTGGTATGCTCGACCTAAAAAGGGAGACCAAGCATTTCACTGAACTAAGTGTAAAGTAAACACATAAAATACAAAAATAGAGTTTAAAAGCATTAAGAGTTGAGGCCACCACTCAGAGGAGGTGTGTTGGCAAAACAGGGCAAAACGCCACAAAGTGCTTATCTACAGAAAGACCTCTCCCAACCACATCCATTGCCAGTTTTGAGGACACTGACAGTTGGAGAGAGGCTCACTTAAATGTTGGTATGGGGCACCGGCTGGCGCATATGTGTGACACCTACACAGGACGCTGGGAAATGTACTTAAGAGCCCAACATGAATGAAAAACAAAGCCATAAATACAGCTTAAAACACCATGACGACTACATAAGGACACTGGGAAATGTAGTTAAGAGCCCAACATGAATGAATACCGAAGCCATAACTATGACTTAAAACAATATGGTACACCGAATAATGCAGCCCCAGTAAGCTTCGTGCAAAGCCTATTCTGTTGTCTGGTAACCTCAAATCAGCAATTATGAGAGATTGAGTTTACCGCTAAGGGGAAACAAGCGGAAAAATGTTTTTTAAATAACAAGCGCAATGATGAAAGAACCATTGGGCGTCATGTGAAAGAGACAAAAAATTTAGATAACAGCTAAGGAGCACTAGCGCGCTTGTTGATTTCATGTAGGTGCTGTAATAGTATGTGTCAAGATGCTCAAAATTGTGTATGGTAGGTGTAAAACTATTCTGTGTTAGACCTATCAGTTTTAGGTTGGCCTTCCCACAAACTTTTGCCTGCTTGCCTCGATTTTGTCTGGATTTTTGCTCTGTTGGTCTTAGGACTTCGTGCACTTTACCACTGCTAACCAGTGCTAAAGTAAATGTGGTCACTCCCCTAAACATGTTGTGATTTGCATATACCTGATTAGCATATTTAATTTACATGTAAGTCCATTGTAGAGCGGTATACCATGTACCCAGGGTCTGTAAATTAAATGTTACCAGTGGCCTGGAGCCCTCATTGTGCCACCCACTTAAATGCCGCCTTAAACCGTGCCCTAGGCCTGCAATTGCAGCCTGAAGGAATTTTCCTACTGCCATGTTGACTTGACATTTAAACCCTTTGCTGCCAGGTCTTTTCCCCCTCCTGTGCTAAGCCCTTTTTGGCTATTTAGGGTAGTTTGCACTTAGGCCACCATAACGTTTTGTCCACATAAGCTATTCAAACCAAATGTATGACCTTTTTTCCAGCATCCTGGGGATTTTAAAGGTACCCAGAGTTTATGGGTTCCTCTGGAGGAGACCGAGAAATTAGCCAAAATACAGCTAACATTTGGGATTTTTGGGAAAAATGGGAAGAAAGTGCTGCAGAAGAAAACGTCTGTTTTTTTTCACCTGCAAATGGCATCAACAAACTACTAAAATCGCCATCTTCACAGCTATCAGGAACAGGCAGACTTGAATCATAAAATGAAATTTTTCAACACAGCTTTGGCATTTTACCTGTACATACCCCATTATTGCTTTTTTTGTGCTTTCAGTCTCCTTACAGTTAGTGGTAGAAATGGGTGTGAAATAAATAGCGGATTGCAGACAGCTAAACATTTCTGAAAAGAAGACAAACTCCTGAATTTATCCACGGGTCATTTGTGTAGATCTTTCAAGGTATTGCTTCAGAAAATATTAGTTGAAATAAAAAAAATATTGAAATTGAGTTAAAAAAACATCCATTTCTGTCTATGTTTTCTTCTGTAACTTTCTGCATCCAGGGCATATTTTTGAAAGAAATAACCCAATACATATGCTGGACCCTTGTGGTAGCAAGGATATGTAGTGCTTGTACTTTCATCAGCAAGCCAAGGTACCAAGAGCCAATACATGAGCTGCATCTTGCAATGGGTTTTATTTGAATATCTGGTAAACAGCAATTCATTTGGCAAAATATAAAGGGCCATATTTATACTTTTTGAAGCAAAACTGCGCTAACGCAGTTTTGCGTCAAAAAATTTAATGCAGGCTAATGGCATTTCTTAGCGCCACCCGTGTGTCAATTTTATACTTTGACGCACAGTGACGCTAAGAACTGGTTAGAGTCATTTTTTTTTACACTGACCATTGCGCCGCATTGTAAAGCAAAATGACGTTAACGCAGGGAAAATTACTCTAATCCTGTTTGCGACACGGAAAATGTTGCAAACCGGATATGCGTCATTTTCCACCACAATAGTGTCAAAAAGCGGCGCAAGCGCAGCAGACTGCTAAGTAGCCCTAAAATGGATCCCAGAAGCCAGAAGAGACCCTAGGGAGACCTCAATCTACCAGGAACCAGCCAGGAGGGCACAGACAAGAACCAGGGGAGAGACAAGAAGAAAAGGAAGTGTTATTTCAGTGCAGAGGAGCATGAAATACTGGTCAGAGAGGTGATGGAGCACCAGCATCAACTTTTCATTACCTCTAAATTGCCAATTGGGAGGAAAGAGGCAATTTGGCAACAAATTGTCGACAAGATAAACAATGTGGCAAAAGTCAGGAGAACTGTCACTGAGTGCATGAAACGCTGGCATGACTGCAAGCATAGGACAAAGGAGAAAATGGCAAGGAACAGGAAGGCAGCACTGCAGACTGGAGGTGGGAGTCCAGCCCCGCAGGAGGCCCTGGACGAGATGGAGGAAATGGTTGCAGCCGTCATCCCGGAGGAGATCGTCACAGGAACTTCAGGTCAGGACAGCGTAGACTACCAGGAAACAACACATATGCAGGGTAAGTTGCATGGGGGACCAAAATGCCTAAATGTTAATTGCAAGCAGGGGGAGGTACATACCTACTAAACAATTCATGTCAGCCATGGAAAGCTGGCAATGGAAAGGGCAAAGGTGCACAGCACGGGTGCATGGGCTATGCAGGTGCATCCAGGGGCACAGCACAACACAACACCAACAACCTTTGCATGGGGGTACACAGACATGCCAAGGCTGCTGGAAAGGCAAAGCCAGTCCAGGAGGGTAGTCTAGAATGCAAAACTGGGCTGCTGTCACAGGATAGCTGGTATTGTCAGAATGTGAACTGGGGGACAGCGCCCAGTCTCAGGCAATTGCCTCAAGTGGCATTTACCATTGACAACATTTGCCTCTACTACCTGTGCTGTGTGTGCTGGTCAATTAGAAAATGGCAGTTTGGTGCCCATGGAACAAACACACTCAAAATTAGGGTTCAGGATGATTATGTGATCAATCCCCTTCAATTCCTAACCAAGTGTAACTCATGTAACTCCTGTCAAATGCTTGTGTCTCTAGGCTCAATAAACATCAGATATTGTCACTTACATTATGAAGTACACAGCAGTAATGTCATACCCATGCTGCCCTTTCCAGGGTCTACCCTGTGCCTGTGTTACATTAGCTGCAATGACACCTTGCAACATCTCAACTGTCATACTGCTAAGACAACAGCATTGAGGGGCTAGTGAAACACACCTGCACAGTCAGGAAATGGAAGTGGAACTCTGCCGGGCCCATCAGTGCAATGCAATGTAGCACACATTCGCAAACATCAACATGACACACTACCAATGCGGACACCTGTATTGTGTCATGGCAATGCAATGCATGGTATGTGCTAGGTTTCAGCAACGCATAGGTGTATGTGAAATATCATAGACTGGGTCAGGCTGATATTGTTATGTGTGGTGCAAGTGGCATCAGAACACCAACAGGCTTTACAAGGCCTCACCATGCTAATGCTAGTAGAGGGAGGGTTGAGTAGCACAAGAAGGTGGAAAAACACAATTTGGACAGAACCTACACCTATAGGATGTGACGCAGACAATTCCCCAAACTGCCCACACTACATGTGACATGCAGGTAGGGCATAGGCCTGTGAGAATGCTAACATTAATGACAGGAACAATAAACAGGAACCTAGATTACAATGTTACACTAATAGGAAGACAGTGACGTCACATTCCAACTGCAACAACACAGACACACTAATTGTACAACATCTCATTGCAGAGGACAATGGCTCTCCTGTGGATATGCCTGTCCTGGACTACCCTGATGACATGGATGACGAGCTGACAACCATTAGCCCGGACACCCTCCAAGATGTCCTGGGAACCCTCCAGACCCCACCTTCAGTCGCAAGGAGGAGCACAGATGTAGCAGCCATCCCAGAGGAACCACCCCAATTGTACGACCTGCCAGCTCAAACACAGCTGAGGACTCTGATGACACTGGGATCACCTTTGAGAGGACAGTTGTGGGAGTACAGCAGGAGCTAGCCAAGGAGGTGCGGGTGGGGATGCAAATTATGGCAGCCAGCCTTGAGGGGATGCGCATGTGCATGATGACATCCGCAGAAAGGTCAGCGGCCATGCAAGTCCAACAATTACTACTGCAAGGACTAAAACAGTGTGTGAGGGACTTCACCACTGCAGTAAGGGAGTTGCCACAACACATGGACTCCCAAACTTTTCACTGCATGCATGACAACAGTCAGGATTCCTTCAGGGCCAACCTCGCTGCCTACCACAGGGATGTTGCTGCTATACTCAATAACCAGCAGCTCCTCCTTGCTGCAGTAATGCCCTTAATAGTTCCCCAGTTGGCAGAAACCGGGAATTCAGAGCCACTTCTCCAATCAATCAATCAATCAAAGATTTATAGAGCGCACTAGTCACCTGTTAGGGTCTCAATGCGCTGGGGGGGGGGAGCTACTGGTCGTAGAGCAATGTCTTGAGGTGTTTCCTGAAAGTCAAGAGGTCTGGGTCTGGCGAAGGTGGAGTGGTAGGGAGTTCCAGGTCCTGGCGGCTAGGTGAGAGAAGGATCTTCAGTGGTGCGGCGGATGCGGGGGACGGAGGCGAGGGCGAGTCTGGCGGAGCGAAGATCTCGGTTGGGGATGTGGAAGGTGGATGAGGAGTTTGAAGGTGATCCTTTTGATACTGGTAGCCAGTGTAGGTCTCTGAGGTGGGGGGAAATGTGGTCGCGGCGTGGGACATCCAGGATGAGGCGGGCAGATGCGTTCTGAATTCTTTGCAGCTTTGTTAGGCGTTTGGTAGATATTCCTGCATATAGGGCGTTCCCGTAGTCCAATCAGCTGCTGACCAGGGCGTGGGTGACAGTTTTCCTGGTTTCGACGGGAATCCATTTGAAGATTTTGCAGAGCATAAGGAGAGTGTTGTAGCAGGAAGAGGAGATGGCATTGACCTGCTTAGTCATGCTAAGTGTGGAGTCCAGGATGAAGCCCAGGTTTCGGATCCTAGGGTAGGTAGGGTGCGGATCCTAGGGAGGTGGGCCACCAGGAGTCATTCCAAGCTGAGGGGTTGGAGCCAAAGATGAGGATTTCTGTCTTGTCTGTGTTTAGCCGGAGGGGCTTGATTCCATCCAGCTGACGATGGCGTGAAGTCTGTTGTGGAGGTTGTCCTTTGCAGTTGTCGGGTCTTTCGTGAGGGAGAAAATTAGCTGAGTCTCATCTGCGTAGGAAACTATGTTGATGTGGTGGGTTTGTGCGATGTTTGCGAGGGGGGCCACGTAACCGTTGAAGAGCGTGAGGCTGCGCGAAGATCCTTGGGGGATGCCACAGATGATTCTGGAGGCTTCTCACAGGAACGGTGGGAGGCGGACTCTCTGGGTTCTGTCTGAGAGAAATGACTTGAGTGCCTTGTCGCGGATTCCAGCGTTGTGGAGGCGTGCGTGGAGAGTATTGTGACATACTGTGTCGAATGCTGCGGAGAGGTCCAGGAGGATGAGTGCTGCTGTTTCTCCTTCGTCAAGCATGGTCCTAATGTCATCTGTGGCAGCAATGAGTGCGGTCTCGTGCTGTGGTTTCTGCGGAATCCGGATTGGGAGATGTCGAGTGCCTTGCTGTCTTCCAGGAGCCGGGATAGTTGGCTGTTCACGATTTTTTCGGTGACCTTGGCTGGGAAGGGTAGGAGGGAGATCGGCCGGTACTTCTTGGGGTCTGCTGGGTCTGCCTTTGGTTTCTTCAGTAGGGCATTGATTTCTGCATGTTTCCATCTTTCTGGGAAGGCGGCTGATTCGAAGGAGCTGTTGATGGTTTTGCAGAGCTGGGGGGCGATGATGATATTTGTCTTGCTGAAGATGTGGTGTGGCCAGGGGTCCGATGGTGATCCAGAGTGGATGGAGGCCATGGTGGTGGTGGTGTCCTCTATGTTGATGGGGTTCCAGGTGTGGAGGAGGAGGGTGTTGCTTGGAGCGTTGTGTTCTTGGGTGTTTGTAGTCAGCTGGTGGGTCTGGGGTTTGAAGTTATTATGGATTTCTTCTATCTTTCGACAGAAGTGGTTTGCCAGTGAGTTGCAGAATTCTTGTGATGGTGGGGGTTCGTTGGAGCAGGTCCTGGGGGTGGAGAGTTCATTGATGATACACCAAGGGCAGAGGAGATGACACACACAGCAGAAGATGAAAAAGTGGAACAGATCACTTTTACCCGTAGAAGTACCCGTTAGCACCAGCCCATCCCACATGGGCACTGATTTTCCTATGTCCTTGCTTGACAACATGCCAGTCTTGCTACAGTTGGTAACATGCACTGTTCTCCAACACACTGTTTACCTTACCACTATGGACTGCAATTGTCTCTCACTACCCAATTGGCAATTCATGCTCCTCTGCACTGAATGACACTCCATCGCAGCATGTCCAATGACATGTTCCTCAACATTGCACGTGTGTTGCGTTACAATAGAATGCGTCACACCAATGGACTTACAAACCAGGACTATGTAAATATTGCACTAGAGCACTTTAAAATAAACAGCACCTACACAACCACTTTTGTCTCTGTGTAATGTGACACATCTACTGTGCAGGAGTTTTGTGATGCATGTAACATGTCAATGTCCACAGAATGTCAATGCAATAACGTGGAAAGAATGTGGGCTGATATCTATGCACAAGAGTCTGGATTTTACAATCATCTGTGCTGCTTGTGGCTCATTTCTGAAGTTAAAGCACCACAAACAGTATAATGCTGTGTAAAAATTGTATATGTCAGGCCCAAGGTATCTATAAGATGAAACTCAATGCTGCACACATCCCCTGCAAGACAATCATTGTGTATGTGACATATGACTCTAAACTTAAATCCCACAACCACACCATACAGCAGTAATGGATATGTAAGAGTGTTTGGACATAACGTCACCTGGGAGTACCATGAGAAAACTCGTAGGTGGGATTTATGTATACTGAACTTCATAAGATTATGACACCACTCAGTTTATCAGGGTTCACATGAACATTAGGCTGCAGGCAGACATTCCACAGTGCTCAAGATTCCAACACAGGACCCAAATGATGACAGCTTTAACATCACACCTACCTTTCCAATACATGGGAACCATAGTCACCTTGAGTGGTGGGTTCAATGGATGGCAGATGCATAGACATGTAGCTTTGTTGTAGCTGCCAATGTGACAGCTCATTTGCAAGCGGGAAGAAACATGTCAAGAATGGGATGTGGATGCAGGATGGAATACACAGGCAAACACAAATTTGCCATTGTACACTCATGCAAATGCCCAGATACCCAAGCATATGAAACATACCGTAAAGGAGTACCTAAAACTTTATTACATATGTATGAAAGAAACCATAAACTATGTCACACCCCTATCTAACCTATCCTAACTATACATTACCCACAACTGGCCCTAACTAGCCTATGCTAAACATACTTACCACATGTAACTAAACACTCTAAACATCAACCTCACACACCCCTTATATGATGGGGCATGTGTAGGACAACATATACTAACCTAAACAGATACTAACTAATTCTAAACAAAAATATATATTTATATTTTATTTTTTCTGAAATACACATAAACCCCAACATCAACATCCACCCACACACCCATAAACTAACAGGAAGTATCCTGAACGAGTCCTGAACAACGAAGTAGTGGAAAACAAAAGCGGAACTACGCTTCAGTTTTCCACGACTTCCTTGTTCAGGGCCTTAACCATGCATGTGCTGAACCAGGTACATGCGTGGTTAAGGCACAGAAGAAGGGAGTCGGCTGAGGAGGACAACGCGATCAAGGAGGAGGTAAGTTGGCCTGGGACTGGGGCTGTTTTAAGGGCAGGGGGGTCGGGGTATTTTTAGTTTTAGGGGTGGGGGTTCGGGGTGATCAAGGTTTAGGGGCGGGGAGGGGGGTCAGGGTTTAGGTTTTTGGGGTGGGGGTTGGGGTTGGGGTGCTTTAGGTTTTAGGGGCGGGGTGGGGAGTCAGGGTATTTTAAATTTTTGGGGGTGGGGTGGGGGGCTCGGGTGATTAAGGTTTAGGGGCGGGGGTCAGGGTTTAGGTTTTAGGGGTTGGGTGGGGGGGTTGGGGTGTTTTAGGTTTTAGGGGAGGGGGTTGGGGTGGTTGTGTTGGGGGTCACGGTAATATTTAGGGGTGGGGTCCAGGGGGGACGCATGCTGGAACCATGCATGCCGTTCACTAATGCCTTTACCAGGAATGCCTTTACAACAAAAAATCATTAAGGCATTTGTGGTAAAGGCACTAGTGGTAACAACGAGGTCGTTGTTCTGACCTCGTTGTTCAGGCATGGGTGGTTCGAGCATTCGTTCTTCCGACATATAACCCAAATTAACATGTAATATTATAACTCTCCCCACCCCCAACCCACTTATTCTATCTGAACTAACAGCCTACTCTAGCCTATCACTAAACCCCCTAAACCCACTAAAAAACAGTATAAGGAAAGAGGAGGGAGGGGACGGAATTAGGGGTGAGGCAAAACTGGACTCAGAAATTTGCCCTCCTCTGAGTTTTTTTAATATACTTCAGTCTTCTGCTGTTGCGGGCCACCTCTTGCTGGAGACTATCCATTCGCCTAATGACCCTTCGCATGTCCTGTTGTCAAGACCAGTGATTGGTATATGGAACTGGCAGGATGGAATGCAGTTGCTAATCATAAGGGGTCAGTGTAGTTTGGCACACATGTATGCTTGAATTACATGTCTGTCATCTACACTGTGACCATCACCTAGCTACATATATTTTCTCCCCCCACCCTGTGCCTCAGGGGGGATGGGCATGCAATACATGTTTTCAACCGTCAAGGACAACCACAAAGCTTTGTCCAGCTGTACATGGATTTAGTGATTGGAACACAGGTAAGGAGGCCTGCCAACTAGCAGATGAGTCAACCACTGGCCAATCACATCTACATTCATGTTTCCATTTGTCGACAACCATCAACATCAGATCTCACTGACACATTTCCTAAATCAACCACATTGATGCAAGCACACATCTGCCCTTCACCTGGATGCACGCCTATAGCATACCACTTAAGTGGCACGTAAAAGGAGTACAACATGTGGGGCTAGATGCTGGGGGACAGTCATCCATACAGTCCTACATGTTCATTACATTACATGGATGCACAAGTTTGTGTGTAAAACCGATGCACCACTGGTTTGTGTGAATTAGGGTATGACTTGCAGACTAAATTATGACACTAGACGACCTCCAAATCAATTGTGGGCATACATGTGGCTACAAATCACCTTGTTCAACTGCCTAAACCTATTGCTCCGCACTACACTCCCAATATATGACTCTCTGCTAGTGAATGTCTAACTCTTACATGGAACACTATGTCAACCTCCAGTCAAGTCACATGTCAGATCACGTGCCAACTCATCATACCTTGCAATGAGTCCAACACACAAGAGCCAATCACACAACAGCTGCAATCAAAACACAGTACAAACATTGTCACACTTACTGGATATGCCTGGGTCCTTGAATCAAGACACTTCACCAATGGTGTAGGGGGCTGGCCCACCTGTAAAACATGGAAGGGAGATATATGCTCAATGTCTGATCACTGTGCAAATGTGGGAACAACAAGTCACAGTGTGTGACGTTTTATATGATAGAGCTGCACATCAGGCACGTAGACACTCCATCAGACATATCACTGCAAACTTTCATTGACACTGTCACTCCAGTGAGTAATTCACACAGATATGCACACATGCACTGGCCCTAACAGTCATGTGGGGCCAGCCTGACTGCATACTTTTGTGGCTAATCCATTCCAGATGGTACTCCATTTCATCATTTGTTATTGGGTGACAATTGCACTGCATCGTTCCTGGTGCACTGCTATACCAGTGACTCAGGTATTGTGGCTTGTGCATCAAGGGACAATGAGTAACTGTGTGATGGACATGTGGGTTGATTTGCTTTCAGGAATTATTGTGCTTCCAGTGATCCATAATAGTTGTGCCAGTGTTGTATGTAGGTTACAGTTGCCTCATTGGCAGTATCCCCTAAGCCGTATATGCCCCCTATGACAACATGGTGGCAGGGATCCTGTGTGTGAAATGATGACAATCTAGAGCTAATTATGGATTTTCCACTTTGCTGTTCCAAAACTGCAAAATAATGTATGCTGACAGTGTCTTAGTCTATCATTGTTGACAGAATGCATGGGCACAGGTGTAGTCATTGCACCTGAAATGTGTAAATCAGTGCCATGTGTACCTATATCCGGTATTGTGAATCATACATTGCAAGATTTAGCAACAAGCAATTAGCAAGTTGGATGATCAGAGGTAGCACACCCGAAATGACACTGTTTGCTGAAGAAAAATGGGTTAGCAAATGACCTACCTCTTCAATCATGATGAGGTAGGTCTCATATTGAAAACCCATTGGGAATGGCAGCACTCACAGGAATGATGGCCTGCTAAGCTCAACAGACCACCATGTCTGTGACTGCCTTCATATTGAGATGTTTACATTTGTTGAAATGCAACAATATTTCAGCAGGGGTATGCAGAAAGCAATGTAACAACTTATTTAATCACTAAAATAGAATTATGGAAGCAGTCAGTGGTCCCTTGCACAACTTCATGCTCATAAATATTTTGTGGCCATGCATTCATAAAGAGGAGGGATCCCATGCTGACCCTTTCCCTTTTGAAAATGGGTTGGCATCAATGTGACACAGATGGTAACTGCAATAGCTCAGTCCCGGCAATTGTGCCTAATAACAAAATGTTGTAGCGGCCTCCGACCCAATGATAGGATTTCAACTCTTAATCCTAAATGCCACTAGAAGACCCTGTTTTGTGATTGTGCAATCTGGTATCATAATGGGCCATTTGGGTTTGTCCATGTGAATGATTATTTGTCCTGACGTAAACACAAGAATTCAGTGAACTTAGGCCAAGATGTATACTTTTTTTAGCGCCGCATTTGCATAATTTCTTTACACAAAAGTGGCACACATTTGCAAAATATATTTGTATTTTGCAAATTTGCAAAGTTATTGTGTCATAAAATGACACAAATGCAGCGCTAAAAAAGTATAAATATGGGCCTAAAATATTAGTGAAGGTTATGAAGAGCTTGGTACATATGGCCATGAATACTGTTCGGACATGGCTCAACGAAACTATGGACTGCATTGTTACCATGTATTATAAGTGTAATACATCACATTCCTGGTACAGTTACAGTTTGTTCAACTTGCATTCCACATGCCCACAAACATTGCATGCAGCATGTCAGGACATCTCCTACTGTCACTCCGGAGCACTGAACTGTACACATTTGTCAATGTGATACTCACCAACAGGGCCACCAATCACCACACCCAGGTGGTCCAGCAGGTCCTGTTCTCGGGCCACCAGGTCAGCCCAGCGATGCCTCAGCTGGTGATCATTCCGTGTGGTGTTAAAGATCCTCCTCAGGTGGAACAGCACCTTTGCCCACCGTAGCCGTCTTGCGCCGTGTGATACCCATGTATCACACCACCCCCAGCCTTCAACATCATGGCAGGAAGTGGCTCACCAGCCACACAAATGCCCCAAGCTCCTCCTCACCCATGCACCCCAGCCGTGCCCTTCCCGACATAATACAAAACGCAATTTCCTACAGTAAATAGGGAAAAAAACAAGGAAAGGAGGTAGAAAAAAGGAAACATATAACCCAATTACAGACCCAAACTACCCCAACTAATCCTACCCACAAACAGACCCCAACAGTACAAATACAAATCTAACAACTATAAAAGACACAAAAACACTTACACAGGTACAAAATACAGTTACTAAACACCAAAAGATGAAATATAGGCCACACAGGAGAAAAAATGACAAAATCCACAGAAGAGCAAACCAACACACAGCCACACAGTCTAGAAAAATCACAGACTGCAAAGTGAAAGTGAAAGTACACCCACTGTACAATTTCTGTAAACAGGATATCCTATTACATCACTTTGAGTCTCATTTGTGGCCCTTTTTCTGGCTTGCATGTAATTTTTTGATGCTTCCGTAGTTTGTGTCAAAAATGTTTACGCATATGCGTCAATATCCCATGCATTCATGGATCAATACATTTTCAATGGATAGCTGCATGCCTGGGATGCGCTGGTGGAATTAACCCTAGGGACCCATTGATGTTATTTAAGCATTTCCGTCATTTTCTGACTCAAACTGTGTTTGCGTCATTTTACATATTTTAACGTGCATGCAGCCTATAACTAGACAAAGATAGGGTAGTATGACCTGCAGTGTGTGTTCTAGTGTTTGGCCACATGTGGTAGACCATGCTACTGCTACTGCGGACCATATTACTAATATCGTTGTGCAGGATTAGCGTTCTTAACTGACGTAATAGCAGCTCAAAATGTGGAAATTAAAATGGAATTTTGTAGTTTGCACAGGTGTTGCATCAAAAGAGGACAGCAAGGCTATGCTGAAAAAATATGAATCATGGCCTGTGTGTTTTGTGTGTGAATTGACTGTTAAAAATCTTTGTGTGCTTCTGTTGGAACGGCGTGCAATACATTTGGCGTAATGTACATGTATGAAAGTGATACAAAAGGGTATCACCATCAGATGCCAATCAATGAGGTACAACAATCATGATATGTGTTTGTAATATGTGTTGACTCTTTTGCTGTGTGTAGTTGCTTGACTTTGGAAACAATACATTTCCCACGACAAACAATACACAGGGAAGATCGAGGATGGCTGATGAGCGCTATGTCAGATATGTTACCCCTCATATGTCATGAATTGTTGTCCATCAATTCAGGGTCACTTGTCTGTATACTACCCATGAGTCAGGCATTTGAACATGTTTGGTAGGTACAGTGTTTGTGACACAGAGCCTCAATTCCAATCATAATATTGTTATGTACACCACAGTTTGACTAATGTAATTGACCTATGTTCCTCCTGTGGCTGTGGTGGACCAGCAGCCCAGGCTGCATGTGTTCACATATTTTCAGAGGTTCATTGCACAACCGTGTCCAGTTCAAGTGTGTGGCCATGTGTACCCTGTGTCAGAATGTTCCTCCATGGTATAATGGTTACATGCAGGTCTAGTCAGGAGTCTGTGCAGCCAACCCTTGAGTTCACAGATTATTTTTCAAAGCAGATCTTACCTAAAGCCGAAGATCAGCTAAAGGCATACAAGGGGATAGGGCAGCTATGGAACAGCAGAAAATACAGAAGAGTGAACATAGAGCAACCTTGGTGTGGACAAATATGTTACGGATCAATAATGGACAAACACGCAGGGTTCATCACTACATTTGTACACAGGGTAGGGCTCTGAACTTCCCACAGCAACAGGGAACATCAGTGCCTCTGTGTAGATTAATCTCACAGCTAGTCACCACGCAACCCCCATCGAAAGGTGGCGGCAGAAGTGAATCTGTGTATGGACCTTCAGGGCACAAACATGGATTGTCCTTACATACACATTACCAGCCCTTGTTTGTTGGGCTGGAGACACAGTACCAAATCCAAATACTTTGGACAAACACACTGTCACTGTTAGGCACTAATGAATAAATGCAAAACCAAACAATGGATGGGTGTTGGATTCGCCCCCTGGAAAATATGTGCGAGAACAAAAAAAATTATTTAAACTATTCTATACAGTTGAGGACTGATCGTAGAATTACTAGACACAATACCCCAAGAGGAAACGGAGGTCATGGAAACCAACTATGAGGCAATGTAGGCCCAGGGAATGGCTCAGGTTAAAGCAAAGTGTGGCTAACAGGAAGTAGGCTCTGTCAGGAACAAACATGAACAAGGCAGAACAATAGGGAGCAGATTCTGACTGTAACAAACAGGAACAACACTGTGGATACAAAGAGCAGTTTCAGGGGTACTCAGCACAATCCAACAAGGGCTCTGGTACACAAATGAATTGTACTCCAATGCACAAAAAGGAGCATCAGGGAATGGCAGCTTCTAAGCAGTTCCAGGCAGCAGCAAGGCCATGGCAGATTCAAATGGATGGGCTGTATGAGAGAGCTCACAGGTGTGTGCAGCTTCAGTCTCTCACAAATCCTGGAGGAGAGAATCCAGTATAAGGGGCCAACCAGACTTTTTCCATGGGAAACAATGGACAGAAGATTACAGGTCTTACCGACTACCAGGCAGTGCATTATGGGACATGAAGTCCATGCAGCCTGATGAAGTTAAACTATGGCATGCCATACTGAAAACGGAAGCACATAGGAGTCAGAATGGGAGTCTGGGTGAGTGTAGATGATGATTCCCGGGTTACAGATAGCCCACTTACAGCGCCCCCTAGAGAAGGGAGGGCAAAGACTTAAAACATGGCAGTGGCAGGACTGATTCCCTGGGATGGACTTCGCAGGGCATGTGTTGTGAGCATTGCTTGTTATACCTGGGACACTCGTGCTATCCATTTTCAGGATTGATGCACCACTTGTCACCCAGGCTCTCTCACAGGTGTGTGCAGCTTCAGTCTCTCACAAGTCCTGGAGGTGAGAATGCAGTATAAGGGGCCAACCAGACTTTTCCCTTGGGAAGCAATGGACAGAAGATTACAGGTCTTACCGACTACCAGGCAGTGTATTATGGGACATGAAGTCCATGCAGCCTGATGAAGTTAAACTATGGCATGCCATACTGAAAAGGGAAGCACACAGGAGTCAGAAGGGGAGTCTGGGTGAGTGTAGATGATGATTACCAGGGTACAGATAGTCCATTTACAGCATCCCCTAGAGAAGGGAGGGGATGGACTGTGCAGGGCATGTCTTGTGAGCATTGCTTGTTACACCTGGGACACTCGTGCTATCCATTTTCAGGATTGATGCACTTCTTGTCACACATGCTCCTTGCAGAGATAGCTGATGTCACACCTACTGATGTCAAGGGTCTGGTCATACATTCCATTTACCAATGCTATTTCACATCCAATGCCTCATGTATGATGCACCTTTTTACCTTATGATTGTTGATGTCATAGTTGGGTGTCATATGCTGCAATAGACCATGTTAGCAAAATGGATGTCTCTCATAGCTGTGGCCCTATGAATGTGCCCTTCAAATGTGAACAAGAAAATATGTTTTTCATACAAACTGTGTGTGATGTTTGCTGTACAATAATACCCATCAAATGTGATGTGGCATCAGAAGTAGTCAAATTTGTATTTCTGAAATGCTCCCTGAGGTAATACTCTGATTCCTAGAGAACATGGGATGCATAAATAATTACCCAGAGCATGATTGAGTGATAAAGTGAGGTGTAATTCCATATCGTAACAATATGTTGATAGTGACTATTGTTGAAAAAAGGTTTTAACTATCTGTTGTCTGCAACGCATTCCTGCAGCTGTGTTAGGATGTTCCCGTCATTTTCCTGGACAGCATCCACCTCCTCTTCTTCTTCAGGCAGTTCTTGTTCAGGTTAATTTAGGGGGATGTTCCTCCTAACACAAATATTGTGCAGGATGGCAGAGGTCAAAATTATCTTGAAGACCATTTCTGGCGAATATAGGAGGCTGCCTCCGGTGATGTCCAGGCAGCAGAATCTGGACTTCAGGATGCCAAAAGTCCGTTCAACTCTGGCGCTTGCCTCCAATGTACCTCATTGTAGGCATGCTCTGCTGCTGTGCTTGGGTTGGCAAATGGGTTCATGATCCATGGCTGGATCCCGTTACCCTGATCAGCTGAAAGATAAAATAGGGGTAAGTATTTTGTTGTTGCTTGCACCACGAATGTCATTTTGCATGGCAGTTGTTATCTTGTGTCGTCTGAGGCTCATATGTGATTGTGGTATTGTTTGGGATCCTGGGCTTCTGTGAGGTTCTTTCTGCATTGGGTTGTTTGACTTGAAAAACTTGTGTTTGGCTAATTGAACTGATATCTCTGAAATATTTTCAAACTTGCAGTTCAGTGTGTATCTCCCATGCGTTATGTAGTGAGCAAGATGTTTTGGTGTGCGTTCACTGGAGGTGACATGATACTTCCACACACACAATAGATTCCACTGTGGTGGTAACATGGTTGCACTAAATGGCCTGGACATCTCATACAATTAGACAGATGTCACTGCAGATGAAATGCAACAGCGAGGCCCTTTGATTAGGCTGGGTAACAATGCACAACACATGTCCATACGTTGGCAGCACTGAGGTGTTCAGTATTGACAATGCACAATTTTCCCATGTGTGACTAGTTCTATGCAAACATTTTTTGTTCCCTCTGCCAGTGGCTCATGTGCAACCGTGCACTACACTACTGAACATGCTCCAGGTGAGCTGGCTAACTTGGTTGTGGAGGTGGATGTATTTGTGTAGGAAGGTCCATCTCCCTGTCCATCTGTTATGTAGGTGGGGAATTGTCTCTTTAAGTATGTGCAGTGGTGTGCACTTTGCATTAGTGTCACATCAATATATTTTCATAGCACAGTCCACTTCCTTACTGCTAGCTGGCAATGTCACCCCAGGAGTGATGTGAAATGTTGGTACTGCCTCAGTAATTCCATGTTACCTTCAGCTGAGTCAGCGTCATCAAGCTATGTGTCTCATGGTGTTTGACCTGCAGCAACACACATTCCACACCCCTTACACAGTACATGTTGTTTGGAAGGGTGCATGATTGAATATGTGGCCTTATGTGACATTGAATGGTTAATCTTACAAGTTGTACTGCCAATGCAGGCCATGTCATTGTCACTGTGTGGTTTTAAATTGGTCCCTTGTGGCTTTAGAGTGGCATCTATTGGCATTGGCAGCCGTCATTTGTCCATAGGTGTGAATCCCATTGGGTCAGAATTTCAAACATAACTACCAGTCTCACACCTCAGTGTCTTCCTGCCCACGTGTCAATGTAGTGGTATATGTCTTGTGTGTCCAACAGGGTTGCTGTGCTGTGTGTATATTACTAGGTTTCTGGACTTACCGACCAGAAGGCCATTGCCACATCGTCCATCCTGGAAGTGCCGATTGATGGTGCTGCGGCAGAAGATGAAGGAATCATGTACACTTCCAGGATACTTTGCCATGATATTGGTGAACAATCAGTGGTGATCAACAATGTCCTGCACATTGATGAAGTGGGTGTGCTTTCTGTTGCGGTATAGGTGCTCGGTTGCAGCAGGTGTTACAATCCGGACATGTGTGCAGTCATTGGCACCAAGCACATGCGGGAAGCCATGTATTTGGTAAAACCATGTTTGGTCTCATGCTGCTTCTACTGTGTGTTGGGAAGCTGATGTGGTGGGGTGTGAGGGAGATGATGGCATCAAGAGCCTTGGGAAGGAAGGCAGAGAATGAGGGCTGTGAGACCTCAGCAACAAGGGCACTTGTAGTTTGGAATGGGCCACTTGCCAACATGTGCAGGACATCTAGCAGCTTGGTCTCCTGGTGGAATAATGTGGGGTGTCTGCAGGCTGGCTGTTAACTGTGGCTCAATTTGGCACAGCAGCTGCTGTATGGCTTGCCAATTGAGTCTGTACCTCTGGATGATATCCTGTTCCCTGAGGCCCAGGAGGGTTGTCCTGGTCCTGAATAGCCTCTCCTGCCTTCTGCATTGCCTTTGTGGTCCACATTGGTGTGGTGGTAGCTGCTGCTGATGGTCCTGTGCTCCGCGTCGTCTGGCATGCTGCATGAGTATCACCTCCATGTCGTCCTTCTTGAGCAATGGTGATACTTGTGTGAGTTTTCCTTAAGTAGTGGTGTGTTTGCCCCATTTTAATGCCTGCCCTGACTCAGGTGTTAAAATTTGACGCACATCAGGATTTGCGTCATATTTCGGGTCCACTTCCAAGCCGTGCGTCATTTTTGCCTGGTTGGTTAAATATGGCACACAGGTGTTTAAGTTATCTCATTGATGCAAGACAGTTTCACGCATCCAGAAAATTACGCAAACTCTGAAATGTTTACGCTAGACGGGTTTAGCGTCAAAATATAAATATGGTGTTAAGTTTGCTCCGGATTAGCGTAAAAGAAAAATGATGCTTATCCGGCACAAAGGGAGTGTAATTATGGGCCAAAGAGTGAAAAATAGGTATTAGGGAAACCTATGGGGCAAATTTATACTCCGTTTGCGCCGGAATTGCGTTGTTTTTTCTGACGCAATTCCGACGCAAAACTAACTCCATATTTATACTTTGGCGTTAGACGCGTCTAGCGCCAAAGTCCATGGAGTTTGCATAATTTTTTAGCGTGGGCACCTACTTTGCGTTAATGATATGCAAGGTAGGCGTTCCCGTCGAAAAAATTTACTCCGAAGCATGTGCGCCGTATTTACACTCCCGGGCAAAATTCACGCCCGGGAGTGGGCGGGTCAAAAAAAATTACGTCCGGCCGCTTTTGCGCCGTTTTTTAGCGCCTGGTCAGGGCAGGCGTTAAGGGACCTGTGGGCTCGGAAGGAGCCCAGAGGTGCCCTCGCAAGCCCCCAGGGACACCCCCTGCCACCCTTGCCCACCCCAGGAGGACACCCAAGGCTGGAGGGTCCCATCCCAGGGACATTAAGGTAAGTTCAGGTAAGTTTTTATTTTTTATTTTTTTGTGGAATAGGGAGGCCTGATTTGTGCCCTCCTACATGCCACTATGCCCAATGACCATGCCCAGGGGACATAAGTCCCCTGGGCATGTCCATTGGGCAAGGGGGCATGACTCCTGTCTTTGCTAAGACAGGAGTAATTTCAATGGGGGTTGGGAGTCGAAAAAAATGGCACAAATCGGGTTGAGGTGAAAAATTTGCCTCAGTCTGACTTGCCCCATTTTTTGGCGCCCAAGCTCCATATCCCCCTACGCCGGCGCTGCCTGATGTACGTCGTTTTTTTTCACGCACACCAGGCAGTGCCGCCGGCTAACGCCTGCTAACGTCATTGAATAAATACGGTGCCCGCATGGTGCTTCAGAATGGCGTTAGCCGGCGCTAATTTTTTTGACGCAAAACTGCGTTAGCGAAGTTTTGCGTCAAAAAGTATAAATATGGCCCTATGTATTTCCAGAATGGGCACAGGATGAAGAGTTTAGAAGCAGTTGTTACTTGCCCATCTCTGAATTTAGGGGTATCCATGCTAGCATGTGAATTACAGGGCATTTCCCAAAATTACTTCTTTCTTTCACATCGTTTAAATTTAGAAGGCACAAATGTAGAGTGAGACAATTGGCAATAAAACTTGTTCTTACATTCTGTATTTCCTTAAGACTCCTGATAAAAATGGTACCTCATTTCTGTGGGTAGGCCTAGTCCCCGCAACAGGAAACACCCCAAAACCCAACATGGACACATCACATTTTTCCAATGAAAACTGATGTGTTTTTTGCAAAGTGCCTAGCTGTGGATTTTGGGCTCTAGCTTAGCCGCCATTTAGGGAAACTTACCAGATCATAGACACCTAGGGGAATCTAGAATGGGGTGACTTGTGGGGCTCTCACTAGATTCTGTCATCCGGAATCCTTTGCAAATCTGACAATTTGGAAAAAAAACACTTTTTCCTCACATTTCAGTGATGGAAACTTCTGGAATCTGAGGGAAGCCACAAACTTCCATGTACTTAGCATTCCCCCAAGTCTCCCGATGAAAATAGTACCTCACTTGTGTGGGTAGGCCTAGTGCCTGCTATAGGAAACACCTCGAAACGCAACAAGGACACAGCACATTTTTTCACTGAAAACTCAAGCGTTTTTTTTTTGTGAAGCACCTAGCTGTGAATTTTGGCCTCTAGCTCAGCTGCTACTTAGGAAAACCTACAAAACCCATACATTTTCCAAAACTAGACACCTGGGGTATCCATGATGGCGCGGCGTGTGTGGCTCTCACCAGATTCTGTAAACCAGAATCCTTTGCTAACCTCAAAATTTGTTTTAAAAAATCACCTTTTCCTCACATTTTGGTGATGGAAACTTCTGAAATCTGAAGGGAACCACAAACTTCTTACCACCCAGCATTTCCCTAAGTCTCCTGATAACAATGGTACCTCACTTGTGTGGGTAGGCCTAGTGCCTGTGACAGAAAACACCCTAAACATAACGTAGATACATGACAATTTCACACTGAGAACTCATGAGTTTTTTTGTAAAGTGCCTTGCTGTGGATTCTGGCCTCTAGTTCAGTCGCCTCTTAAGAAGATGTAGGAAAGTACCATCTTGCCTGGCATGTTACCCCCATTTTTACATGTATGTAAGTTTGCTTTTGCCTGTCTTACAGGTATCCTTATAGCCAGGCCCCAGTGCTCATAGTTTGTGGCCTGAATGTGTGTAACTGTGCAGTGACTAACTGTGTCACTGAGGCTCTGCTAACCAGAACCTCAGTGCTTATGCTCCCTCTTCCTTTAAAATGTTCACTATAGGCTAGTGACCATTTTCACCAATTCTAATTGGCACACTGGAACACCTTTATAATTCCCTAGTATATGGTACCTAGGTACCCAGGGTATTGGGGTTCCAGGAGATCCCTATGGGCTGCAGCATTTCTTTTGCCACCCATAGGGAGCTCAAACAAATCTTACGCAGAAGTGCCGCTGCAGCCTGAGTGAAATAATGCACACGTTATTTCACAGCCATTTTGAACTGCACTTAAGTAACTTATAAGTCACCTATATGTCTAACCCTCACTTAGTGAAGGTTAGGGGCAAAGTTACTAAGTGTGAGGGCACCCTTGCACTAGCAAAGGTGCCCCCACATAGTTCATGGCAATTTCCCTGGATCTTGTGAGTGCGGGGACACCATTACATGCGTGCACTACATATAGGTCAATACCTATATGTAGCTTCACAATGGTAACTCTGAATATGGCCATGTAACATGTCTAAGAGCTTGGAATTGTCCCCCCATGAAAAATCAGGTATTGGCGTACCAATCCCATGCATCACCGGGGTACAACTATGGACCCCGGGTACTGCCAAACCAGCTCTCTGGGGTTTTCTCTGCATCTACCGCTGCTGCCACACAACAGACAGGGTTCTGCCCTCCTGGGGTTTGGGCAGCCCAGTCCCAGGAAGGCAGAACAAAGAATTTCCTCTGAGAGAGGGTGTTACACCCCCTCCCATTGGAAATAGGTGTTAAGGGTTGGGGAGGAGTAGCCTCCCCAGCCTCTGGAAATGCTTTGAGGGGCACAGATGGTGCCCCCTTGCATAAGCCAGTCTACACCGGTTCAGTGAACCCCCCCAGTCCCTGCTCTGGCATGAAACTGGACAACTGGACAAATGAAAGAGGAGTGACCACTCCCCTGTCCATCACCACCCCAGGGGTGGTGCCCAGAGCTCCTCCAGTGTGTCTCAGACCTCTGCCATCTAGAATCCAGAGGTGTGAGGGCACACTGGAGGCCTCTGAGTGGCCAGTGCCAGCAGGTGACATCAGAGACCCCTCCTGATAGGTGCTTACCTGACTAGGTGGCCAATCCTCCTCTGAGGGCTATTTAGGGTCCCTCCCGTGGGCTTTTCCTCAGATAACAACTTGCAAGAATTCACCAGAGTTCCTCTGCACCTCTCTCTTTGACTTCTGCCAAGGATCGACCGCTGACTGCTCCAGGACACCTGTAAAACTGCAACAAAGTAGCAAGAAGACTACCAGTGACATTGTAGCGCCTAATCCTGCCGGCTTTCTTGACTGTTTCCTGGTGGTGCATGCTTTGGGGGCTGCCTGCCTTCATCCTGCACTGGAAGCCACAAAGAAATCTCCTGTGGGTTGACGGAATCTTCTACCTGCTCCAGCAAGCACCAAATTTCAGCATCACCAGTACTCTGGGACCCCTCTCATCTTGACGAGCATGGCCCTTGGAACACAGGTGGTGGACCCAAGAGACCCAGGCTGCTTAGTGGTCCAACTGTCCAAATTTGGATGAGGTAAGTCCTTGACTCCCCTCTCCAGACAGTTATCCTGTGCACTGAGTGAACTGCAGTTGCTAGGGCTTCTGTGTACTTTTACAAGGAATCCTTTGTGCACAGCGTAGCCCAGGTACCCAGCACTCCATCCTGCATTGCTCAGCTCCCTGAGTTGTCCTCCAGCTTCGTGGGACCCTCTTTTGTAGTGTTGAGATGACCACCATGCTCAGTCTTTTTGAACCTGTGTTCAAGGACTTCTGCGGCTGCAGCCTTCTTGTGCATGGGCTCTCTGTGTTGCAGAGGGCCCCCTCTGTCTCCTCTCCCAAGTGGCGACATCCTGGTCCTTCCTGGGCCCAGGCAGCACCCTTGTTCTTCAACTGCAACCTTTGCTGCTAGCAAGTCTTGTTTGCGGTCTTTCTCCAAAGAAACAACGCTGCATCCCCCAGCACTCCGTGGGACATCTTCTGCATGAAGGAAAGGTTCCTAGCACCTTTCATGGTTGCAGAATCTTCAGCTTCTTTAGTTAGTTTAGTGGGTTCCTGTCCCCCCTGGACACTTTCACGACTCTTGGACTTGGTCCTCTTCCTTTGCAGGTCTTCAGGTCCAGGAATCCATCTTCAGTGCTGTGCAGTCTGTTGTCATCTTTTCAGAATCCTCTATCACGAGTTTAGTGTGTTTCTGGGGAAGTAGCAGCACTTTACTCCTACTTCTCAGGGTCTTGGGGTGGGGTAACTTGGACACCCTTAGGCCCATATTTATACTTTTGTAGCACTGCATTTGTGCCGCTTTTTGATGCAAAAACAGCGCAAACTTACAAAATACAATTGTATTTTGCAAGTTTGCACCGCTTTTGAGTCAAAAAATGACGCAAATGCGGCGCTAAAAAAAGTATAAATATGGGCCTTAGTGTTTTCTTACACTCCCAGCAACCCTCTGCACACTACACTAGCCTAGGGGTCCATTTGTGGTTCACATTCCACTTTCTTAGTATATGGTTTGTGTTGCCCTTATGCCTATTGCATCCTATTGTATTCTACAGTGTTTGCACTACTTTCTGACTGTTTTACTTACCTGATTTTGGTTTTTGTGTATATTTTATGTTACTTACCTCCTAAGGGAATATATCCTCTGTGATATTTTTGGCACATTGTCACTAAAATAAAGTACCTTTATTTTTAGTAAGCCTGAGTATTGTGTTTCTTATGATATAGTACCTATCTGATATAAGTGGAATAGTAGGAGCTTTGCATGTTTCCTAGTTCAGCCTAAGCTGCTCTGCTATAGGTACCTCTATCAGCCTAAGCTGCTAGAACACTACTAATCTACTAATAAGAGATAACTGGACCTGGCACAAGGTGTAAGTACAATCAGGTACCCACTATAAGCCAGGCCAGCCTCCTACAGGAGACCTACCAAACCCATACATTTTTTCAAAACTAGACACCCAGGGGTATCTAGAATGGGGTTACATGAGGTGCTCTCACCAGATTCTGTCACCCAGATTACTTTGCAAACCTCAAAACATAATCACTTCCTCCTTATTTTGGTGCTGGAAAGTGCTTGAATCTTCCTTCCACCCAGTGTTTCCCCTAGTCTCCCAATAAAGATGGTACCTCACTTGTGTGGGTAGGCCTAGTTCCCGTGACAGAAAACACGCCAAAATGCATCATGGACACATCACCTTTTCACACTGAAAACTTCTGCTGCCACCTAGGGAAACCTACCAAACCCATGCATTTTTCAAAACTAGACACCTAGGGGAATATAGATTGGGTGATTTGTGGGGCTCTCACCAGATTCTGTCAGCTAGAATCCTTTGTAAACCTCAGACTTTGGCAAAAACAAACACTTTTTCCTCACATTCCATTAATGGAAACTTCTGGAATCTGAAGGGAACCACAAACCTCCTTCCACTCAGCATTCCCCCAAGTCTCTCAATAAAATTAGTACCTCACTTGTGTGGGTAGGCCAAGTGCATGCGAAAGGAAAAGCCCCAAAATGCAACATGGACACATCACATTTTTACACTGAAAACTCAATTGTTTTTTGCAAAGCGCCTAGCAGTGGAGTTTGGCCTCTGAGTCAGCCGCCACCTAGGGGAACATACCAAACCCACAGATTTTTGACATGTGGGGCTCTCACCAATTTCTGTCGCCCAGAATCCTTTGCAAATCTCAGAATTTGGCAAAAAAGAATACTTTTTCCTCACATTTTGGTGAGGAAAACCTCTAAAAATTTGAGGAGACCCACAAACATCCTTCCACCCAGAATTTGCCTAATTCACCCAATAAAGATGGTACCTCACTTGTGTGGGTATGCATAGTGCCTGTGACAACATCCCAAAAAACAACATGGACATATCACATTCTACACTGAAAACTCCAGCGTTTTTTGCAAAGCGTTTAGCAGTGGATTTGGGCCTCTGGCTCAGTCGTCAGCTAGGGAAACCTACCAAATCCACACATTTTTTAAAACTAGACACCTAGGGGAATATAGGATGGGGTGACTTGTGGGGCTCTCGTCATATTCTGTCACCCAGAATCCTTTGCAAACCTCAAAATTTGGCAAAAAAAGTTTTTCCTCACATGGCGGTGATGGGAACTTCTGGAATCTGAGGGGAGACACAAACTTCCTTCCACTAAGCATTCCCCTAAGTCTCCCAATAGAAATGGTACCTCCCTTGTGTGAGTAGGCCTAGTACCCGCGACAGGAAACGCCCCAAAACAGAACATTGATACATCACATTTTTACAGTGAAAACTTGTGCGTTTTTTGCAAAGTACCTTGCTGTGGATTTTGTCCTCCATCTCAGCTGCCACCCAGAATCCTTTGCAAACCTCACAATTTAGAGAAATAAACCCTTTTTTCTCACATTTGGGTAGCAGAATCTTCTGGATTCTGAGGGGAGAAACAAGCTTCCTTCCACACAACATTCCCCGAAGTCTTCTGATATGAATGGTATCTCACTTGTGTGGGTGGGCCAACTGGCAGCAACAGGGAAGGGCCCAAACCACAACATGGAGGCATCAAAATTATCTATTACAAAACAACCTGTTTTTGCAAGGGGGAAACCTGCATTTTTTGTCCCGGGCACGGCGGTCATCTAGGGAAACCTACCAAACCCAAACAATTTTGAAAGCTAGACACCTGGTGGAGTTCAGGAAGGTGATGGTTGTGTGGCTCCCCCAAGGTTTTCTTACTCAGTATCCTCTGCAAATCCTAACATTGCGCTAAAAATAGCACATTTTTCGAACATTTCTGCACACATTTCTTACCGCCCAGATTTACCGTTGGTCTCCTGAAAAAAAAGATACAACACTTGTGTGGGTGGCGCAAGTGCCTACGACATGGAAGGGCCAAAAATGTGTTGAGATTGAGCGGATATCACAGAGAGTTGAGAAGCACATTTTTTTTATATGATTTTAGGCTGGCTCTGCTTTCGGCATCCACACAAGTGAGGTATAACTTTACTTGGGAACTTCAGAGAACCCTTCTGGAAATTTCTTCCAACTTTTAGGAGCAGGTCACTAGGGTATAAAAGATCCCTCACAAACCTGCTGCTCACTACTAGACCTGTGAATCGACTCTCAGAGGACTGCCTGCTGTGACCTGCTGTGCACTCTGCCAGACTGCTACTGTACCTGGAAGGACTGTTTTGCTGCCTGGAGCCTACTTGGGACTTTCAAAGACCAGCCCTGCTGTCGAACTCTGCATCACCACTAGGCCTGGGCAGAGTTCACAGAGATTCTGGAGTTCTACTCCACGGAATTCCATTGAGTTAGTTAAAAACTCTGTGGAGTTCTGCGGAGTTCAGCGTGCAGCATAGCACCGCTTGGCTACCATCCTGGCTTATGCGCCTGATCTCGGAAGAGCTTATCACGTAGGCTCTCATTATCCTAATGAGACGACTGGATTTGGGTGGCAGAATCACTTGTACTGTGGGGGACTGAGTCTGAACCCACACCAGGTGACACCTGTCAGCCTAATCCGGGTTTTGTTCCGGCTAACTAGCAGTGCCTCATCTCCACCCGAGAGCAGGAATGATTGGGCAACCGAGCGTATGACACAAATGACTCCTCAGGGAAATCGTGGTTACTCAGATCCTATCCATTTCTCTCAGTTACATTAGTCTTGTATATGCAAGCACAATCAGATGCAGAGTATAGTTCAATAAGGTTTTATTGAAGTAACTGCATCTTAGATAGTAAAGCATGTATTGCAATAACCAGGAAGATGAATCATGACAGGATTAAAATTGTGACATGGAGAGTTATACACAAAAATAGTGCTACCATGTTGTCACTACAGTTGTTTAGAACAGTTCCTACCTAGAAGATGTTAGAGCACAGCATGCTAAGCTCTAATTCTTCCCCTTCAGGTTCCTCTGGGAAGATATCATCCCTCATACCTGAGCAAGAGGCATGTAGTCTGCATACACTGCTGCAGTGAAGCACTCAGCAATCAGCATACAGTTGTGGTCATCTGACTGGAATTTCCCTCCAACGTACATGGGTCAAAGTAGTGTTTTTACAATAAAACAGCTGATGTTCCAAGAAAGGATCCCCACATAGGAGTGTGTATGTTTCTGTTAACATTAGAGACAAAGCGTACCATTTTTGCCGGCAACCTACCTTACTGCTGTGACGCTGCACTCTACTGCGGCGTCCCTTCTTTGAGCCATGGTCTGGCCGCCGATCCGAGTATCGGAGAGCCGGCATCACCGTGGCCCGCATTTTTGCATGTCTTCTCTTGCGGCGCAGCCCAGACAGCACATTTCGTGCTCCCGGTTGCGCCGCTTTCCCAGCTTGTCCTGTCCTCCTGATATATTCCCTTCCTTACCTGGGGGGGAATCCTCTTCTTTTCTTCCTTTTTTCTTCTTCTTTTCCTTCCACTTACTTCTTTTTCTTGCTCTGGTGTCCATATTGTCATCTTGGTGTTCTTTTTCCCAGCATGCTTTTTTTCTTCTTTTTCCTTTTATACTACTTCTTTTTTCCCTATTCTTTCCTATGTGGCTTTCCCAATCCAAGATGGTGTCTCTCTTTCTTCCTGTTTGTCACTTCCTGTCTTCTGGTAGATAAGCCTTTCAGTTCTGGTGTTCCTTGCATTGCAAACACTTCCGCTTGGTGGTGATCATCGCTCCTGTTCCTTTATGTTTTTATCTAGTTCCTGTTGCTCTTGATAGAGATTATTCAATTTTTTTCTTTTTTTTAATTATTTTATTTTTTCCTCTTTTTCAGTAGTTCCTGTATTGAGGTTTTTTCTCACATTTTTGTTTTTTTTTCCTCTGGGACTCTTTCTGGGGGGTACGGTCTGCTTAGGCATTTCTAGTGAAGCAGCATCGTAGCTACTAGAAAGGGTCACCCTTATCTTGGTCATTCCAGAGCCAGCAGAAGACCAGGTGCTCCTTCAAGTTCTTCAGTCAACGGTGGGAAGCGACGTGCAGACCGTGACAACTGCAGCTTTGAGAAAAGCACAGAGTGAAAGAAATGTCTTGTTTAAGAATGCAGTGCTGGTGTAGGCAAAGACAATCTAGATAGAGAAAATAAAACAAGACCGAAAATGTGGCTATTGTTAAAATAATAAAAACAAAGCTGAATAAAATCTATATAGGTTAAAGTGCACAGCGGCAGGCCTAGTTTGCTAAAACAACATGTATAAAACTATAGCTAAAATGGCTACACGACGCCCTCCCCTTGCTGGTTCAAAGGTGGCTGAAGAAGCATTATGTGATAAACAGCAAGGCAATCAGGATGTCTTACAATATATAACCCGCTTCAAACAGTTAGCAGCTGAAACCACTTGGGTGGAACGCACTTTTGTAATCGTGCTCCGCTGTGGACTTCGAGAAGAAATAAAAGATGAACTGGTATATTCCACCCCAATTAGATCTCTGAAAGAACTGATGGACCATGCAATGAATATAGAATATAGGGCCAGATGTAGCAAACTTTTGCGAGTCCCAAATGGCCCGAATCGCAATTTGTGACCCCGCAAAATAGGAAATGGGATGCAAAAATCCAATTTCCGAATCGCAAATTGCGGCGCGAGCCATTACCGACTTGCAAAAATAGCGACCCCATTTTGCGACCCACAAATAGGAAGTCGCAATTTGCGAGTCGAAAACCATATGAAATAGCCACTCGCAAATTGCGACTAGTCGCAAAAAGCCCATTTTGCACTTCCAATTTATCACTAACTCAGAGCAGGTGGTAACCATAACCAAAGTATAAAAGGGGACCCAGAAGGCACCTGGGCCACTCAAGATGGTGGAGATATATGTGATAGCAAGGAGGAGGAGAGCCCACGCCGCACAGCAGATGAGGAGGAGGAGCCAGAGACAGGAGAAGATATACAGAACCAGACAGACACTTTTCCAACAAACTGAGGAGGAGATATATGATAAATACAGACTTAGCAGTGCAGCAATACTAGATTTAATAGATTTACTCAATCCGCTGCTTCAACTCCAGACTGTGTGCGGCAGCGCCATCCCCACACATGTGCAAGTGCTATGCTGACTGCACCTCTTGGCCTCGGGTAGCTATCAGGGGGTCATTGCCGTGGCAGGTGGGGTATCCCAAAGTGCACTCTAACGGTTCTTCAGATCATTCCTAGATGCCATACTCACACACATGTCCAGATACATATACCTATCCAGGAATGAGGCAGAAATCAACAGCACCAAGTTGGAATTCTACAGGATTGCCAACTTTCTGCATGTAATAGGGTGTGTAGATGGGACACATATACAAATATGCCCTCCTACAAATCTGGAATATCTGTTCCGCAACCGGAAGTGTACACACTCACTGAACATCCAGGTGGTATGTGACGCCCATTATGTTATAACTGACATGGTTGCCAAATTTCCAGGGAGTACACATGACTCCTACATTTTCAGGCACAGTGGGATACTCCAACTCCTAGAACGTGGGGAGATTGGAGACGGATACCTCCAAGGTATAGCTGAATACACAGGTCAATGTGGTACCAATCTATGCCCAGCTAACATTGTACATTTTGTGCCAAACAGGTGACAATGCATATGCACTACGACCATGGATACTTACCCCGTACTTAACACCCAGCAATGAGACAGAGAGGCGATACAACAGTGCACATAGGCGGACCCGAAATATTATAGAGAGGACCTTTGGACTGTTGAAGGCAAGATTCCCCATTAACAGCATTCAAGATTGTTGGCGCATGCGCTATACTGCACAACATTGCCACCAGACGTGGGCTACCTCTCACCCCAGAAGACCCAGATTTGGAGGATGAAGAGCAAGAGCTACCACAACGCCATCATGGGGATAGAAGCATTGCAAATCAAGGCAGACAGAGACAGGACCACATTGCAAACCAATACTTTGGAAGGTACGTGCTAACTGTCACCACACACACGAATGGCACACACAAAGAGTCCAGTTGTGAAGTGGAACAAACAAGAACTTTAATGATGTGAACCAATAAACTATTTACATAAACTACTGATCAGGGGCTGTAAAAGTCCACCTGCTATGAGGACACATTAACCTCGTGTGCCTCCAGTCTATGTCAGTGCGTAGCTCACACCCTATGCCGTATTTGCCCAGCATGGCTAGTTCCTGGAGTGTCTGCAGTGCCCTGCCATGCACTCCCACTACGCAACACGCTGGTGTCTGTGGCTCATGCACTACTTATGGTAGAGCCCTCCTCACTGTCTTGCGGCGTGTCTGCCGCGCCCCTAGCCACCTGACGTGCCTCCATCATGTCGACTGCGTGGCTAATGCGTCCCAGCCCAGGTGCCACATCGCTGGCAAAGTGGCCCATGTGGCGTGACAGCCCAGTGGTGTTTATAGCCAGCCGGACGATGGAGGCAGCCACGCGGTCCAGGCGGTGGATGAGCTGCCGGTCACGGCGCCTTGCACCCTCTCTCTCCGTGACAAGTTCAGCCACCAGTTGTCTGATTGAGAGTGCAAGGTCACCTACATTGCTGTTTAGATGTTGCAGCTCAGTGTGGACCTGTTGCAGCCCTGTGGTTTGGTTTCGTTCCATGCTCCGCATGGCCCCTAAAATAATTCTAATTTCCCTTGTCTGCAGGCGCTGACCATGGATGAGTGCAGCCTCGGCGGCAGACATGGAGGATTCCCCTACTTCACCCTGTGGCACTGGAGGGACATTGAGACGTCGCCTGCGACGCGTTGGTGGTTCTGTGTCCTGTACGCTGGCACTGTGGCTGGGATCGGGTGCTGCCTCAGTCTCCAGTGTGTCCACTGGTGCATCTGGAGGGGACTGTGGTTGGGTGGTGCAGGTCCCTGTGGTGGCTGCTCCTGGGTCCTGTACTGGCTGGTGGCTGACCTGTGGCCCCTGGATGGTGTGGCTGGAGGTGGTGTCATGTGGGAGACCTGTGGGACATAGAGAACACACTGTCAGTATCTACCATCTGTTATATGCTTCCTAATAAACTGTTGCCTATCAGCTACCTACTTGACTACATTGCCCATAATGCACCATTCAGGTGGTTGCTACTCTGAAATGGAGCTATTTTGGTTGTGCATGCTGCTGTGTACTAGGTGGGTGGGGGTATGGCAGATATGGGTGTACATGCATGTCTCATGGTACTCACCGGTTGATGGTCCTGGCGCTGACGTGTCCAGCTCTCCTATCCCAGACACTGCCTCTGGCTCCAGGGTCTCCTCCACTCTTTCCTCCAAGGGTGTGGGTGGTGGTATGGTAGATGGTCCTCCTCCAGTGCCCCTCATCTCCCGGAGGCGCTCTGCCACCCTCTCCTTGGTCCGGGAGCGCAGGTCATACCACCTTTTTTTGAGTTCGTCAATACTCCTGTGGCTCACACCCATTGAATTAACTTTGTCTTGGATTTCACTCCAAATCCTCCTTTTTTCCTGCTCTGGCACACTGAGGGCTGCTCTCCCAAAGAGTTGATCATGGTGCTGGCAACATTCCTCCGTCAGAACCTCCAGTTCTTTTTCTGCAAATGTTAGCTTTCTCTTCCTGGGTGTTTCTTCCATTGTAGCTGCTGTTCCTCCTGTTGGCTGTTTAGCAGATGAAAATGGGTGTGGTCCTCCCTCCTCCCAGGTGTATTAGTAAACTTCCTGGCTGTGATGTCATCATCAAGAGCCAGGAAGTGTTTTCCAGAGTGTTCTGCTGCACCTGCATTCAATTTGCGGCACAGTCGCAATTTGCGACACCGACTCGCAATTTGCGTACACATGAAGTGATCGCACACGTGAACAAATTATACTCAGTTTTTCTTAATGTGAAAAATATATTCAAATCTTATTAAATCCAATTCGTTAACATTCCTTACAGCAAAAAATAGCATACGCATTCAAAATTATAGCAAAGTTAAATGTTCTTAATGTCCATGATCCAAATCAAAAGTCAGAAACTTCATATAGGATCCAGATGAAGATCAGAGCTTATCTCAAGAGTTCCGTTCATGTTTCAGCACTTCCAAGATTATCCACTATATTGTTCATCCGTCCGTCAACACGTGTTTCATCCGGGGAGTACCCCTGGATTTCATCAGGACCCCCTACAATAGTATATCCATACGTAATGTTAATATTATATCACATAACATTGTACCAATCTTGGTATTTAGTCTTTTACTGCTCCGAATTGTGCTTTTTACATGGTGGGAACCTCACCAAACCACATGACTAGGTGAAAGTCAATAGTATAAACATCCTTACAGAATATCCAATATATAATCCAGGTGAGCATGGCAAAATAATAATGGAATGATTACATATTTGTGAAATCTTAGCAACACACCAGTGAGCAAACATATTATGAGACATAACATCACATTGGTGACCACACCCCCACTAGCTATCGAACATACTTCACACAGAACATAAATATGGATACAAATATACATGATATATCCTACCTTTCAAAATGCTCCAATTGTCTATAATGTTGCTGTAATCCCCTATTCTTTCTCATCAATTGATTAATTCTGCTAACATGAAATTAAATTACATATTCAGATAGCACATTACCCAGACACTTGATGATAAATATAATACACCGATGTCCTTATCTTGTGACTCACCACTTGTTCAGTCCTTTTAAATTGTAATAGAATCAATTTTCCGTTTTTTATTTTCTCCTATGATAAACATATGAAAATATCTAATTAGCCCTTCTAACGTCAGAAGCATGCGCCACAAAATTTAAACGTATCGTTAAATACGAGCATTTCGAATATAAGATTTGCCACCCGACTCACCTGCCACTAATACAGCTTATTGCGAGCGAGTACGCTCCCGAATGTCAAAGCCGAGGCTCTACAGCTTCCACATATTTAAACTGCAGTCTCAACACTTCAATAGACGACGGACTACGCTCACTAGCGTCCGTGATCCCAAAGAGCAAAAAAGATGGACTTCAAGTGATCCGAGTTCTTGTATCTTCCGAAGCTCCACATCGCCATCTTGTGTAAGAGCCTAAACCAAGGTCCTATATTCTGAGAAGTTATTGTAACTTAGCGAAACTCTCAGAAATAGCAATATATATAGTACTTATGGCACTAGATATTTTTGATTCATATAGAGGGAATCCATATTTCCTCTAAACTAACTGTGTAATCTCATTATTATAACCACAAGTAATAGTGACTTATTTGTAGTAGTGCAATATCTATAGAACATCCAAGGTAACTTTATGTCCTTAATGTCATAGTCTACCATATATCTCCAGATTAATTTATACAGAATCGGCCATCTCTATAGATAGACATAGATTTATTTTACTTACTATTTATCCCCTAAGAAATACTCCATTTCATAATCAGTATTTAGACCCTGCTCTACAGCACCTAACCTCAAAATCCATTGTGATTCCCTTCTCCTTAGGGTTAATTCTCTATTTCCACACCGAGGCTTCATTTCACAATAGTCAAACCCAAAAAATCTGAATATCTTACGATCACCCTGTGCATTGCAAACCCTCATATGGGAAGCTATTGGATAACGATCATCTTCTTGGCTAATTGTCCTCAAATGTTCTGAGATTCTCACCTTCAACGGACGTATTGTGCTGCCTACATATATTTTACCGCAATTACAGACAATCATATACACTACATACTTGGTATTGCAATCTATGTGTGATTTTATAAGCATTTTATTACCTCTTGTATCCTCAAATTCCTTTTTAGGCTGCCAAGCCCATTTACATACAGAACAGGAGCCACATTTGTAGAAACCTAGATTACGCCTACTGAGCCAATCTAATTTATTTCTCTCCGTTGGATAGCTGGGACTTAGAATACTACTAAGGGTTTTGCCCCTCCTGAATACTACCTGGGGTCTATTACCAATATATCTCCTTATTGTTTCATCCCGAGTTAGTACAGACCAATGCTTGTTCATGATCCTGATAAGTTTTTTAGATTCGTCCATATAGTCTAGAACAATTCTAATCTTATGATCACTGTGCCTTCCAAATGTATCACCCTTACATACACCTACGCCTAATGTCTGTCTGCGTGATATATTCCTCACTTTTGGTAGAGATTTTTGTATGGTACTCTCTGAGCAACCCCTATCTAGGAATCTTCGTCCCATGTTATTAATCTCTTCATAAAAATCACAATTCTTGCTGCAGTTTCTCCTTGCCCTAATCATTTCACCAAGTGGTATCGCCTCAATCTGATGCGGTGGATGAGCTCTAGTTGCATGCAATATATTATTGCATGCAGTAGGTTTACGATACAATCTGTTCTCTATATTATTGTTCTCCACAAATAGTTTCACATCCAGAAATTCTAAACATATTTCACGATACTTGTATGTGAATTTAATGTTCCCATCATTTTCATTGAGATAAATACAAAATTCTTCCAGTGTACATTCATCTCCTGTCCATAACATAAAACAATCATCGATGTATCGTCCCCAGTAAAGAATATGGGTGTGCCACTTAGCTGCGCCCGAGCCCCAAATCCAGATTTCCTCAAACCACCCCATAAACAAGTTCGCGTATGAGGGGGAACATTTCGAGCCCATTGCCACACCCTGTTTTTGTTTGTACCAGTCACTTCTAAATAGAAAATAGTTGTTATTAAGTATAAAATCTATCATATTGATTATCATCTGTGTGTGTTCATATAGACTGGCTGATCTTTTATTCAAAATGTGTTTGATCGCTTTAATTCCACAGTCATGCCGTATACTGGTGTATAGTGCCACCACATCCAGAGTAACCATTCTCATGCCTGCTTCCCACTGTATATCAGATAACACACTCAGTATGTGTTTCGTATCTTTTATGTAAGAAGGCAAATTGTAAACAAACGGTTGCAAGAATGTATCAACGAATTACGATAGCCTCTCTGTGGGACCTCCCATACCTGAGACAATAGGTCTTCCAGGTGGGAATGTGGACTGTTTATGTATCTTTGGCAGCGTATACAAACAGGGAAATTTAGGGCGATATACCTGAAGATAAAAATATTCATCCTCATCCAGCAGCTCCCTATCCCTCCAGTTCTTCAACATATTGTTAATCTCCCTAATCAGAATATTCATCAGATTATATGTCAACCTCTCATAACAATTAATGCCATCTAATTGTGTAAGTATCTCCTGCTCGTAATCTTTACGATTCATGATCACTATATTTCCTCCTTTGTCTGCTCTTTTATTAATCAGATCATCATCTGATTTTAGATCTTTCAATGCTGCATATTCCTTATTCTTCAAGTTTGGTTTTCTAAAATATGTCCTTTTCATCCCCTCTTTGTTCTGGTCACTCCATACCATTTTTAAAAAAAGTCTCTATATTACTGTCCCCTGTTAATCTGGGCGTCCAGGTTGATCTCTGTTTCAAACCACTAGTAACATGTATGTTAGATGATAAATTCAATTCTTGTAAAACAGTTGAGATAGTTCTCGGATGTTCCTCATAATCTGTGATAGTCATCAGAGCTACTGTGTCATATAGGTCTTGAATAGATGAACTACTAAGTGTTGGTTTGATTTTCAAAGCTACCTCCGTATCCTTCTTATGTGAATCAAAGTAGCTCTTTAATTTCAATTTCCTAATAAATTTGTATAAATCTATCCTTGATTTACAAATGTCACCAACTGATGATGGACAGAAACCAAGACCTTTATTCAAAAGACAGATCATATCTGTAGATAGTAACTTATCTGATAAATTAACCACATTATTTTCAAAATCCCTGTGTGGTTCTATGTCTTTTTGTCCGGTGACCTCATTCTCATACCTGAATATGCTTCGCTTTTTCCCTCCTCTCTTCCCTCTTCTTGTCTTCCTGTCCAATTTTTCTTTTGATTTGACTCCCAATTGCCCTGCTTTATTCTCTTTAGCTCCTGTAAAAAACCCACACCCAATGTATCCGATCTCATGTGTGCTTCATTACCTTCAGTATCACTCAAATTGGTAACTAAACTACTCCTGGATGTGGATGCTGACTCTGCTGAGGTATTGGATTCTACAGTCACCATGGTACTCTTGACCAAATGATCATACTTTCGTGAGAAGGTAATGACTCTCCCATTGGCATAATCTAGATCATCCCTTTTAAACTTCCTAGCTTTTCTCTGTTTGATCTCATCTTGATATCCCATAATCACTTCATTTAAGATAAGATAAATCTTTTCAGTGGCTTCTTTCAAATCTAATTCCATAATTTTTTTTTCTTATGCATCTATATCAGATTGTAATCTTCCCACTTTCCTTTCCGCGTTTTCTATCAGAATATCCATCAATTTAATTGAATTTAATTGTAACTCCTCTTCCCATTGTTTCAGTAGATCCGCATCTAAATCATCATATGTAGGGAATATATGTGAGCGTAAACCTCGCGGTATTCTATCTAACTTTTTATATTGTTTAAGTGTGACTGCATCCCACCATCTAGACATCTAATTCTTCTTAAGTTTTTCCAACCTGATAAATTTATCTCTTAGTCCTTCTTTTCTTTTATAGTTCCCACCACCCATAGCCTGTCGTACTGTTACACCTTTATCCAGACTCCTAAATAGATCCTCCGCTGCCTTCATTCTATCCTCCATTTTTTCAAATGAATATATATTAGAAGTATGAGTACGGAGCTGCCCACTCTACTTCAGGGTTCAGAAGAGAAAGGGGAGGTGATTGCTGAGTGTGAGGCGCTTCCACCCTCATAAATAGCTATGTGTTATATCACGTGGTATACGGTGCAATTACTGGGGTTACACCTTCCAATAACCCTAACCTAGTAACATAATGTTACCCCAAAGTACACATGAAGTAATCGCACACATGAACAAATTATACTCAGTTTTTCTCAATGTGAAAAATATGTTCAAATCTTATTAAATCCAATTCGTTAACATTCCTTACAGCAAACAATATCATACGCATTCAAAATTATAGCAAAGTTAAATGTTCTTAATGTCCATGATCCAAATCAAAAGTCATAACTTCATATAGAATCCAGATGAAGATACGAGCTTATCTCAAGAGTTCCTTTCACGTTTCAGTCCTTCCAAAATTATCCACTATATTGTTTGTCCGTCCGTCAACACGTGTTTCATCCGGGGAGTACCCCTGGATTTCATCAGGACCCCCCACAATAGTATATCCATACGTACTGTTAATATTATATCACATAACACTGTACCAATCTTGGTATTTAGTCTTATACTACTCCGAATTGTGCTTTTTACATGGTGGGAACCTCACCAAACCACATGACTAGGTGAAAGTCAATAGTATAAACATCCTTACAGAATATCCAATATATAATCCAGGTGAGCATGGCAAAATAGTAATGGAATGATTACATATTTGTGAAATCTGAGCAACACACCAGTGAGCAAACATATTATGAGACATAACATCACATTGGTGACCACACCCCCACTAGCTATCGAACATACTTCACACAGAACCTAAATATGGATACAAATATGCATGATATATCCTACCTTTCAAAATGCTCCAATTGTCTATAATGTTGCTGTAATCCCCTATTCTTTCTCATCAATCGATGAATTCTGCTAACATGAAATTAAATGACATATTCAGATAGCACGTTACCCAGCCACTTGATGATATATATAATACACAATGTCCTTATCTTGTGACTCACCACTTGTTCAGTCCTTTTAAATTGTAATAGAATCAATTTTCCATTTATTATTTTCTCCTATGATAAACATATGAAAATATCTAAATAGCCCTTCTAAAGTCAGTAGCATGCTCCACAAAATTTAAATGTATCGTTAAATATGAGCATTTTGAAAATAAGATTTGCCACCCGACTCACCTGCCACTAATATAGCTTATTGCGAGCGAGTACGCTCCCGAATGTCGAAGCTGATGCTCTACGGCTTCCACATATTTAAACTGCAGTCTCAACACTGCAATAGACAATAGACTAAGCTCACTAGCGTCCGTGATCCCAAAGAGCAAAATAAAATAAAAAACGGACTTCAAGTGATCCGAGTTCTTGTATCTTCCGAAGCTCCACATCGCCATCTTGTGTAAGAGCCTAAACCAAGGTCCTATATTCTGAGAAGTTATCGTAACTTAGCGAAACTCTCAGAAATAGCAATATATATAGTATTTATGGCACTAGATATTTTTTATTCTTATAGAGGCAATCTAATTATTATAAGCACAAGTAATAGTGACTTATTTGTAGTAGTGCAATATCTATAGAACATCCAAGGTAACTTTATATCCTTAATGTCATAGTCTACCATATATCTCCAGATTAATTTATACAGAATCGGCCATCTCTATAGATAGACATAGATTTATTTTACTTACTATTTATCCCCTCAGAAATACGCCATTTCATAATCAGTATTTAGACCCTGCTCTACAGCTCATAACATCAAAATCCATTGTGATTCCCTTCTCCTTAGGGTTAATTCTCTATTTCAACCCCGAGGCTTCATTTCACAATAGTCAAACCCCAAAAATCTGAATATCTTACGATCACCCTCTGCATTGCAAACCCTCATATGGGAAGCTATCGGATAACGATCATCTTCTTGGCTAATTGCCCTCAAATGTTCTGAGATTCTCACCTTCAACTGACGTATTGTGCTGCCTACATATATTTTACCGCAATTACAGACAATCATATACACTACATACTTGGTATTGCAATCTATGTGTGATTTTATAAGCATTTTATTACCTCTCGTATCCTCAAATTCCTAATGAAGGTAATGAAGCACACATGAGATCGGATACATTGGTTGTGGGTTTTTTACAGGAACTAAAGAGAATAAAGCAGGGCAACTGGGAGTCAAATCAAAAGAAAAATTGGACAGGAAGACAAGAAGAGGGAAGAGAGGAGGGAAAAAGCGAAGCATATTCGGGTATGAGAACGAGGTTACGGGACAAAAAGACATTGAACTACACAGGGAATTTGAAAATAATGTGGTTAATTTATCAGATAAGTTACTGTCTACAGATATGATCTGTCTTTTGAATAAAGGTCTTGGTTTCTGTCCATCATCAGTTGGTGACATTTGTAAATCAAAGATAGATTTATACAAATTTATTAGGAAATTGAAATTAAAGAGGTACTTTGATTCACATAAGAAGGATACGGAGGTAGCTTTGAAAATCAAACCAACACTTAGTAGTTTATCTATTCAAGACCTATATGACACAGTAGCTTTGATGACTATCACAGATTACGAGGGACATCCGACAACTATCTCAACTGTTTTACAAGAATTGAACTTATCATCTAACATACATGTTACTAGTGGTTTGAGAGATCAACCTGGACGCCCAGATCAACAGGGGACAGTAATATAGAGACTTTTTTAAAAATGGTATGGAGTGACCAGAACAAAGAGGGGATGAAAAGGACATATTTTAGAAAACCAAACCTGAAGAATAAGGAATATGCAGCATTGAAAGATCTAAAATCAGATGATGATCTGATTATTAAAAGAGCAGACAAAGGAGGAAATATAGTGATAATGAATCGTAAAGATTACGAGCAGGAGATACTTACATAATTAGATGACATTAATTGTTATGAGTGGTTGACATATAATCCGATGAATATTCTGATTAGGGAGATTAACAATATGTTGAAGAACTGGAGGGATAGGGAGCTGCTGGATGAGGATGAATATTTGTATCTTCAGGTATATCGCCCTAAATTTCCCTGTTTGTATACGCTGCCAAAGATACATAAACAGTCCACATTCCCAACGGGAAGACCTATTGTATCAGGTATGGGAGGTCCCACAGAGAGACTATCGTAATTCGTTGATACATTCTTGCAACCGTTTGTTTGCAATTTGCCTTCTTACGTAAAAGATACGAAACACATACTGAGTGTGTTATCTGATATACAGTGGGAAGCAGGCATGAGAATGGTTACTCTGGATGTGGTGGCACTGTACACCAGTATACGGCATGACTGTGGAATTAAAGCGATCGAACACATTTTGAATAAAAGATCAGCCAGTCTATATGAACACACACGGATGATAATCAGTATGATAGATTTTATACTTAATAACAACTATTTTCTATTTAGAAGTGACTGGTAAAAACAAAAACAGGGTGTGGCAATGGGCTCAAAATGTCCCCCCTCATACGCGAACTTGTTTATGGGGTGGTTTGAGGAAATCTGGATTTGGGGCTCGGGCTCAGCTAAGTGGCACACCCATATTCTTTACTGGGGACGATACATTGATGATTGTTTTATGTTATGGACAGGAGATGCATGTACACTGGAAGAATTTTGTATATATCTCAAGGAAAATGATGTGAACATTAAATTCACATACAAGTATAGTGAAATATGTTTAGAATTTCTGGATGTGGAACTATTTGTGGAGAACAATAAAATAGAGAGCAGATTGTATCGTAAACCAACTGCATGCAATAATATATTGCATGCAACTAGTGCTCATCCACCGCATCAGATTGAGGCGATACCACTTGGTGAAATGATTGGGGCAAGGAGAAACTGCAGCAAGAATTGTGATTTTTATGAAGAGATTAATAACATGTGACGAAGATTCCTAGATAGGGGTTACTCAGAGAGTACCATACAAAAATCTCTACGAAAAGTGAGGAATATATCACGCAGACAGACATTAGGCGTAGGTGTATGTAAGGGTGATACATTTGGAAGGCACAGTGATCATAAGATTAGAATTGTTCTAGACTATACGGACGAATCTTAAAAATTTATCAGGATCATGAACAAGCATTGGTATGTACTAACTTGGGATGAAACAATAAGGAGATATATTGGTAATAGACCCCAGGTAGTATTCAGGAGGGGCAATACCCTTAGTAGTATTCTAAGTCCCAGCTATCCAACGGAGAGAAATAAATTAGATTGGCTCAGTAGGCGTAGTCTAGGTTTCTATAAATGTGGCTCCTGTTCTGTATGCAATTGGGCATGGCAGTCTAAAAAGGAATTTGAGGATACGAGAGGTAATAAAATGCTTATAAAATCACACATAGATTGCAATACCAAGTATGTAGTATATATGATTGTCTGTAATTGCGGTAAAATATATGTAGGCAGCACAATACGTCCGTTGAAGGTGAGAATCTCAGAACATTTGAGGGCAATTAGCCAAGAAGATGATCGTTATCCGATAGCTTCCCATATGAGGGTTTGCAATGCACAGGGTGATCGTAAGATATTCAGATTTTTTAGGTTTGACTATTGTGAAATGAAGCCTCGGGGTGGAAATAGAGAATTAACCCTAAGGAGAAGGGAATCACAATGGATTTTGAGGTTAGGAGCTGTAGAGTAGGGTCTAAATACTGATTATGAAATGGAGTATTTCTTAGGGGATAAATAGTAAGTAAAATAAATCTATGTCTATCTATAGAGATGGCCGATTCTGTATAAATTAACCTGGAGATATATGGTAGACTATGACATTAAGGATATAAAGTTACCTTGGATGTTCTATAGATATTGCACTACTACAAATAAGTCACTATTACTTGTGGTTATAATAATTAGATTACACAGTTAGGTTAGAGTAAATATAGATTGCCTCTATATGAATTAAAAATATCTAGTGCCATAAATACTATATATATAGCTATTTCTGAGAGTTTCGCTAAGTTACGATAACTTCTCAGAATATAGGACCTTGGTTTAGGCTCTTACACAAGATGGTGATGTAGAGGTTCGGAAGATACAAGAACTCAGATCACTTGAAGACAGTTTTTTTTTTTTTTTGCTCTTTGGGATCACGGACGCTAGTGAGCGTAGTCCGTCGTCTATTGCAGTGTTAAGACTGCAGTTTAAATATGTGGAAGCCGTAGAGCCTCGGCTTCGACATTTGGGAGCGTACTCGCTCGCAATAAGCTATATTAGTGGCAGGTGAGTCGGGTGGCAAATCTTATATTCGAAATGCTCGTATTTAACGATACGTTTAAATTTTGTGTAGCGCGCTTCTTACGTTAGAAGGGCTAATTAGATATTTTCATATGTTTATCATAGGAGAAAATAATAAATGGAAAATGTATTCTATTACAATTTAAAAGGACTGAACAAGTGGTGAGTCACAAGATAAGGACATCAGTGTATTATATTTATCATCAAGTGGCTGAGTAACGTGCTATCTGAACATGTAATTTAATTTCATGTTAGCAGAATTAATCGATTGATGAGAAAGAATAGGGGATTACAGCAACATTATAGACAATTGGAGCATTTTGAAAGGTAGGATATATCATATATATTTCTATCCATATTTAGGTTCTGTGTGAAGTATGTTCGATAGCTAGTGGGGGTGTGGTCACCAATGTGATGTTATGTCTCATAATATGTTTGCTCACTGGTGTGTTGCTAAGATTTCACAAATATGTAATCATTCCATTACTATTTTGCCATGCTCACCTGGATTATATATTGGATATTCTGTAAGGATGTTTATACTATTGACTTTCACCTAGTCATGTGGTTTGGTGAGGTTCCGACCATGTAGAAAGCACAATTCGGAGTAGTATAAGACTAAATACCAAGATTGGTACAATGTTATGTGATATAATATTAATAGTACGTATGGATATACTATTGTAGGGGGTCCTGATGAAATCCAGTGGTACTCCCCGGATGAAACACGTGTTGACGGATGGATGAACAATATAGTGGATAATTTTGGAAGGACTGAAACGTGAAAGGAACTCTTGAGATAAGCTCGGATCTTCATCTGGATTCTATATGAAGTTATGACTTTTGATTTGGACCATGGACATTAAGAACATTTAACTTTGCTATAATTTTGAATGCGTATGATATTTTTTGCTGTAAGGAATGTTAACGAATTGGATTTAATAAGATTTGAATACATTTTTCACATTAAGAAAAACTGAGTATAATTTGTTCATGTGTGTGATTACTTCATGTGTACTTTGGGGTAACATTATGTTACTAGGTTAGGGTTATTGGAAGGTGTAACCCCAGTAATTGCACCGTATACCACGTGATATAACACATAGCTATTTATGAGGGTGGAAGCACCTCACACTCAGTGATCACATCCCCTTTCTCTTCTGAACCACTCGCAATTTGCGTGTTCGTTTTTAGCGCAGTCGGAAAAAGTGACCACGCAAACAGCGGACTCGCTATCTGCGGTGCAACTTCATTTGCTAGTCGCAAAATGAAGTCGCTTTTTCTTGTGGGATACCATTTTGCGAGTCGGAAATTGCGAGAAACAACAACTCGCAATTTCCGACTCGCAATTATTTTGCTACCTACATCTGGCCCATAGTCTGCAAGAACGTTAAATGGAAATACGAAGAACTCGATTACCGTACCAGCCTGGAGTACACCGTACCACAAGCCGACGGACTGACGAAGTCCATTTTGAAGCACCTCACTCTACCTAGGAAGAACCCATGCAGATTGGTCTAGTCTGTGGTTCTTTATCCGACTCAGAAAAGGAGGACAAACGGCAAAAGGGTCTTTGTCTATATTGTGGCAAGGCTGGTCATCTGATCCGTAGTTGTCAGGTTCGTCTCTCCAGGCCTTTGCGAAATGCAAACTCCCGCCCCCTTTGAAGAGAAAGGGGACGGAAGGAGCAGAAGTACCTTCAATATGTTCCTCCTGAGATAATTTTTCCACCTTGTTTATATTATCCGTTATGTTACAATGTTCACAAGGTCAGGAGGATACGCTTTTTGCTCTATTGGACTGTGGAGCCAGTGGTATCTATTTGGACGGGAAAGAGGTATTCCACGTGTTCCTAAAGAAACCTCGGAACAAGTACACACTGTAGATGGTTCTCCTTTAACCTCAGGACCAGTGGTGGAATCTACACCTACTCTCTGTCTGCATTTTGGCAGGCACCAGGAAAATATTACTCTTGATCTTATATCCACACCAAACCATATGATGATTTTAGGAATACCCCTGTTCACTCTGCAAAACCCATATATCAATTTGGAAACAAAAAAACATATCTTTGACATCTAGGTTTTGTCAACAGAATTGCTACTCCACAAACTCTTGTTGGTCTCCCAAAGGGTTAAGTCTTTCTCCCAGGAATAATGACAGCTCTATTAACACGATACAGGGCATACCTAGTTGCTATCACAAATACTCTTATGTTTTCCAGAAGCTCAGCAAGCCCATCCTACCTCCTCATCATGTCTATGACTGTGCTATTCCATTGGTTCCAGACGAAGTGGTTCCATTTGGTTGGATGTATTCCTTGACAGAACAAGAAAAGAAGGTACTCAAAGAATACTTAGATGACAAATAGGTAAAGACACTTGAGCATGTGTTAAAAGGACAATTTAAAATATTAATTGTGGCATCAAAGAAAGGCTGAATCTCAAAAGTCAGATTCATTTTTAGAATTGCCAATTGAATCCAGTGCAATTGAAGACAGGAAATCTTCCACTTTGGCAGGTGGTAAAGTAAGAAGTTCATCAACAAGGAAAATCAAGGAGCATTCGTGTTCCAAAGCCTGAGCTCCAGCCAGGGCAGCAGGATTCTGTGGTGTGCCCAATAATGAGTTTAAAGCTGCATAATCCACAAAAGGCAACTCATATACAGCTTCCAGTAGCAAACACACCCTCAACGTGCATATCTGGTAATGAGCCCTAAGCGAGAACATCAACAGATCATCGTCCAATGAAAGCTAGCTCTGCGTAGAAAGACAAACTTTCAGTGCATGTTCAAATGTGCACCAGAGGCACTGAAACACATGCTGCACACAATGTAAAACCTGTCTGAATGACAGAGACCAGTCACACTCCAATTGCTCCAGGAGTGATGCTCCAAAGTACTGCATCATGCGTTCATGACTCAGCTGTGCTGGTGGAAGCACTTTCAGTCCTCTTTGTTGTGACGGGACAGCCATTGCGGAGAAAAGGTAGCAATAGCAAAATGCCACCTAATATAGCCAAAGTTATCGGAAATCCCCTGAAAATACTGAAGAATATTGAGTGGATGGCTGAAGGTATTACGCCGAATATAGAGGAAAAGGAGAGAAGAAAACCAGAACCAACAGCCTTAAAGAAATTTGCAATTCCAGTAGTACTGGGCGCATTAAATATTCATCCCACGATCTCAGCAAAGTGTCTAGGAAAGTTAGTACTTAAAAGGGACTGTATCTCTGCTGATGAGGTCGCAACCTGAAGAGCATAGGTCTCGCGTGCATATGTGAGCGCCACTTGTTTTTGAAACAATAAAACCTTGAGTCTGCTCAACGTGTCAAAATTCACATTTGAAGTAGCGATATGGGGCCAAATGTCAGCTACTTCCCTCTGTTTTGTAATGGGAAAAAGTACGTTCCAGCAGCATGTAGCAATCTTAGAGACTGAAACGACATAAACTATTCCAGCTCACATCCCACAATAGTTCTCACTAATGAGGAGGATGTAGCTGCCATTCGAGAGCACCTGGAACGCAGGTCTAATCAAGAAGACTTAGACTCCCTTCACATAACAAGCCAAGTTCGCCGCCAAAGCGTTTCACGCCCCATGCAAGGACAGCTGTTTACAAAACATTGAATGGCTGACAGACGTCTTGCATTCACTACCGCTAAAAAAGATCTCTTTCATGCCACTGATACATTTGTACGAGAAGGGTAGCTCCCACACCCGTTCATATCTGCCCACTGGAATGTGTATTAAGCAGGACGTGAATTGAAGTGTTGAAATAGGCAGATTAATGATCCCGTGTATTAAACACTCAGCAGATGGTATTTCAGCCACAGTAAAAGGCATCTTTTCTAATTTTTCATTATTTATTATGGCAGAAGTCACTTCTTTCTTAGCCATTAGTCATTTGTTGCGTTAAATTAAAAGTGGAAAATATGTCCCTTGCCCTAACTTGTTGCCAGGGAACGTGACCTGTGCTAACTTGTTGCGAGGAAACGCGACCTGCCTTCAGTGTTTGTAGTGTCCAACCCAACTGCATAATGGACCTTAGCTGATTCTGTCCATGGTGTAAAGACATGTCACTATGTATTATGTATATTGCAGAAGAAACAATGTTGTTTAAGGTGTATATCCAGTCGGACAGGGTATTAATCCCATTATCTACAAAGGCTAATGCTTTCTGTAACTTTTTCTGATCTTTTTGCTTTAACCGGGCAGCAGCTTCTAGCTGAGAAGGCTTCCAAATTTCATTAGAGACTGCATATAGGAAGCACTTTCTGTGTTGTTTTCTATGGCCTAACAGGACAGCCTGTAAGTCAGTGTTATTAGACAAGCGACTGAGGTGTTCTCTAACAGTATGTAGTGAGGAACTCTTCACCCATTGCTGGCATAGTTTCCAAACACTGTATCTTGTTACTATACCCGCATGTTCAGATGACACATAGCGAGGGTCAGGCATATTTGTTCTAAATACCCCCGTGGAGCTCATAAAAAGTTTATGACACCCATTGGTATCTATTGGCCACAATAACCACCCACCAGGATATGAAATTGAAGCATTAAACGTGCCATTTTGGACCCATTTGTCGAGCTGATCTTCAGTTGCATTTATATACATTTGCTATTTGTAAAATTTTGCAGGGGCAGGATTATTAGGTGAATTTAAATCCTTCATTTTTGCCAAGCCTAAATAGCTTGTCTGTTGTACAGTTTCATTTAAAGTATCATTTGAACAGGTATCAGGCATGCTCTAAACAAAGCTTCCTTTCCCTTATTTGTCAATTTTTTGTCCCGCATGCGCTTTTTAAGTCATTTGACTTCAACCAATATTGATAGCCATCTATAGCCTACTGGGAAACAAAGGAATCTGAAAAAATACATTTTGTATCTGTCAGTAATATATGTTCATTTTCCATAAATGGCAATTTGAAATATTATGACTCAGCATTTTTAACATTGTGGCCAGAAAAATTTGTAAATTTTCTAGAATTTGTTTGAGAACTCCCTTGTGGTGGAATTGGAAAATGTTCCCATTGTGTGTAATTAAAAATAGTCTTTGGGGTACTTGCTCTGTGAGTGAAATGGTGTCCATAAGAATGATAGCAAAACATGTCACCACAATTCTCTTTGGAATTATAAACATACAGTAAAATACTGCAATTCAGCCATGATAGAATCAACTGTTTTCACATCCCAGTCATCAGAAACACCTCTGGGTATTATTACATCATTCATAAAAAGTTTAAATAAATATGGTATTTGAATGACCTCCATCCGGCCGTATATATCAAATGTGACTTTATTCCAAACAATCCCATCAGGAATTGGTATAGGAGAAATGTTCACGAGAGACCATTCTCTGTGGACCTTGTGAGAAGAAAAATGGGGTTTTAGGACCTCATCCACCAGTTCAACTGTTAATCTTTCCAGAAGGTAATGGCCATGTATTAATTGAAAGAAAGTAATATCAAAGCCAATCCAAAGGAGGAAAGCTTATATAATCAAGGAAAGCCACAGATAATTCCATGGGAAAACAAAGTAATTTGTTTTAAGCCAATTTATCAGCTTACGTGCTTTTGGCAGTTCGGGTGTAATGAGTCCAAAAAGGTGTCATTGATGTCAGCAAAGTATCCAGAATCAGTTTGTGCAAAAGCAGGAGCTGTATTTGAGGGAAGAGAACTGGTGGGGGTCTCCCGCGGTGGTTCACTGTAAATGACGCCATCCGGTTGTGTAGAAGTTGAATCAAATTGTTCAGCAATTTCTGTGTTGCTTGTTGTACTAGGTGTCAGTGGAACTGATGCAAGATTATTTTCCACCCTTTCAAGCTTGGAGAGGTGTCAGCATTGCTGCTCAAAACTTGTAGAGGGACATCATGACCAGTAGTGAGAGGGATTTGGTTACTACTGGTTGTTCCTCTTGGTTTGCTGTGTAGGATCGGCCACATTTTGTAACTTGACATGGTTGATGGAGACAAAGCCGTTTTCTTTAGAACCAGGCAGCGGTGGTAGTATGACAGTTCTGGTACCATGTATTCCCAGGACTGAGACTGTTGCACGATAGGAACCAAACTCTTTTTTCACAGCAGCTTTTTCACATACTAGATCCCCAACCTTTGGAATCCAGCCAAGCCAGTAGGTGTTATTGGTACATCCTTAATTCCTATGGAGGAAGCACTGGCAGAAGCGTTGTCCTCACGGAACTGTTGTGATTCCTGCAAGACAGTGACACGTTAATTTATGATAAAAGGTGTTCCTGGCACCACCACGCCAGGACCATCAAGATCTGGAACATACATTAGACTTCCAAACAGGCACTCGTATGAAGTATGACCCCTCCAGGGACCTTCTAGACAAATTATTAAGTGCTCTCTGGACTCCATACAGGTGATTAAGCCAACTACGACCCGTACCTAATACTCTGGCTGATGAGGATTGCTTTAAATCACGGTTTTGTCGCTCCACAACACTATTCCCCTCAGGATGAAATGGTGATGGGTAATGGAGTTGGACTGCTAACAAAGCCATGGCGTCTCTGAATGACCTTGAGGTGAAAGCAGTGCCCTGGTCCGAGTGGAAAGCCGCAACTGCATATGTGCTGATAAAGACTTCCAAACCTTTATTAACAGTCTGAGTGTCAGCCAAGCATTGTGGCCACACCCATAGAAATCTGGAGCAGGAGTCAACAGTGACTTAGATGTATTTGTATGCACTGTCCTGTGTTAGGGGACCACAATGGTCCAAGTACACACATTGTAATGGTTTGTTAGAAATTAGGAGGGTTGTCTGCGGTGGGCACTCAACACCGGATCCCTTAATTTGTTGGCAGATAACAACAAGGAACATACTGCTTGGTCTGTTTGTATAGCCCTGGTCACCAATAACATGCTTGCAATAATGATATTGTAGCTGCCACACCAGCATGGGCATAGGCAACCCCCTCATGCGCTGCTTTAATCTACTCTGGTCTTTATTGGGAATTACTCAAACTCCTACACCTGGTATTTTTATGTCTGCGTCAAGGAAACCTCCCATTCGGTAGGAATACTTAGCAGGAAAATGCTTTTGGTAAAGGTGTGCCTTCAGCCACGGCTTTCATGGAAGCTCATATGGCATCATCCAGTTTCGTTCTAGAACGAGTTAATGCCGCAACAGAAGCCGTAGCTACTACTGTTTTGGCTGCTTCATCAGCCAGTGTATTTCCAGCAATATGTATTCTAACATGCTGGTGTTCAAGTGTATGTACAACATGAACATTTGGTAGTGTTTCCTTCAGATCTGATATTTCCCACATAGAAGTCTGTGTTTGATGGTGTTACCTTTGGAATCTCTGAACCCATTCTGGTGCCAGTAATACAGATATTCATTGAAGGACTGGACACAAAAGTAGTATTAAAGACAATCAGCGTTAGCTGTGCGGGATCCGTATGTTACACTGCCATCACCACAACCTTAAGCTCTGCTAGTTGTGCAGTGCAATTCCCTAGGTTTGTGTGAAGGTATGTTGTGGAAAAAAACTATATTTACCTCTATGTAGCCTTTTACGACTGTGCAAGCAGCAGAGAATTAATGCTTTGTGCCTATTGCAGGTTGTTCTGAGCCATCGGTGTTCATGACTCTTTGATATTGATCAATAGGCAAAGTATTTGCTGGAACTGGGTATTCTAGTTCACACTGCAAAAGTTCTTGTGCTTGTAAATTTGGGTTAAAAATTAGTCGACATCAGTGGCTGTCAGAGATGTTGCCCATTGGATCCAACGTGGATGCAGTACTTTAGTGTTTGGAACAAAGCTTTGGTAACAGCCTCAAGGGCTGGATTTGGATATATGACAATAATGCGTTTCCCCTGGGCTAGTGGTCTTTCTTTAATGACAGCCATCTGACAGCAGTGAGAATTTTCTCAGTGGGAGCAAAACATTGTTCTGCTGTTGAATATAGATGTGATTTGTATGCAATCGGGACTGTCTCACGCTCATTGAATGTTACATAGGTGAATCCAATGGCACCGACAATTGCTCAGATGACCAGATGTTTTTTGATTGTCCCTTGTGTGTAGATGTTGTGCTGCAAGCATGTCTTGTTGCAATGCTCTGGGGATGCGTGTGTGTTCGACTGTCCAGAATTTACCAGAAAAGTCAGGATGTATTAAGTCATATAAAGGTTTTATGTGTAATGCGTAATCTGGAATGTAAGTTCTGCTAAAATGTAGGAAACCCAATAGGGATTTGAGTTTTTTAATGGTATTTGGAGGTTGTAACTGAACACATTTTTCCAAGAATTGTGGTGCTTGGCTCTTTCCTTCACTTGATAACTCATATCCCAGAAACAGGGTGCTGAGGAGGGCTATTTTTGTGGGCAACCGTCTTAAATGTTGCAGAAATTCATCATCCGTAAGGTAGATGTCACAAACATAGGACAATGCTTCAGGGTCAATGTCGTGCAATATTGAAGTTACACGAGCCATGAACAGTCCTGGTCTGTTCTTATTCCCTTGCGGTAAAGTACAGAATGTTTTCTGGGAGCCTAGTGCACTGAAAATTGTTCAGTCTTTACTCTTAGGCACTACATTTTGGCAGAAAAAAACATTGGAAATGTCCAGTGTCGTTTTGTATTTTTTGCTGACTATGTTGTTCATTAGTACTGTGCTGTGAGAGTTTTGTATAGCGTATGTGAGTGTATGACTGTTTAAGTGTCTGTAGTCTAAGACTATTCTGTACGAATGGTCCGGTTTAGCTACTGGGAATAAAGGGTTTTTTATTGGTGAGACACAGGATTTGATTACGCCCTGGTATTGTCGGTGTCTGAGGATTTCCCTCACTGGTGCTTTAGCATCATGTTTTATTGGGTATTGGGGTTGAGGTTCTTTTTTAATCCGAATTATACGATGGGGGAATCTTTATCCCACTCTACGTGGTTGCGATGTAACACGGGTTCCTGCGGCAATGCCCTATCAATGGCGTGGGATTCTGCTAGCTCATCGAGAACGAGGGGCAAAAAAGAAGGTTTGATAACCTCTTCCCCATATGGGCAGGAATGGATAAATTCAGGTGGCCAATCCTTTTCGGCCAGTAGAATATCATATATATTTACGAGGTGGTCCCAAAAGTTTGCGTCAATTATGCATTCAATGTTTCCTTCTAACTGTAACGTTACTTTGTGCACCCTATCAGGCATGGAGACACACATGTCCGCAGTTTCAAATTTACAAGAAATCATCAGTTGCTCAGATGCTCCTGAAGATTCTGGTGAACTATTGTGACCTCTGCCGCGCTGTCTTGCAGAGCTAGTGCCCACTTGTTATTCAATAGAGCCCTTTTCGTGAGTGGCATGATGAATCACAACTGCTGCCACTTTTTTCTTTTTAAATTGGGGTTATTGTTGGGAAACTTTCTCTTCTTTTTTAACAGAAACTTTTGTAGAGCGTTGTCTCAGGTTCACGTTCTCAGTTCTTCGCTCTGACCGCTCACCTCTCTCACTGTGTTTTTCTGGTCAGTTTTGAAAGGAACGAGATTGGCATGTATCAGTATATTGATATCTGTCAGGCATTTTAATATTATCTCTATTTCTAAGATTATGGCCCTCATTACAACACTGGTGGTAAAAGCCGCTTACCACCGTGCAGAAGACCGCCAACACACCGCTGCGGCCGCGGAAATCCGCCACAGCTATTATGACCCACAGCACGGAATCCACCCAAAATCCAAACACACACACAAGTCCGCCACACCAAAGGTCAGTGATAATCTGGCGAAAACAAAACCTCCACCGTCACAGAAATACACCCACACTATCACGACACACGAATCCACGCAGCGGTCTTTCAACCGCAGTATTCCATTGGCGGTACACACTGCCGCGCTCAAAATACACACACTTTTACAAAACACAGCCACATTGGACAATTCGAAATACACACACCTGATACACATACACACACCACTCCCACACACTCAATACAATGTAAAACACACACTCACATCACCCACAAACCCCTACGACAAAAACACAGAAAGAAGGCCATTGAGAGACACTACAAACTGCTACCAAGCATCCACAGGCACACCAGACCATCACCCACATAACTTCCACGCACCTCACACAACACACCACTAAATATCAGCACACTTATCACCACACACACCACCCCACACATCACCCACACCACCCCATGGCACGGCAAACACACCCCAGGTTCTCGGAGGAGGAGCTCAGGGTCATGGTGGAGGAAATCGTCCTGGTAGAGCCACAGCTATTCGGATCACAGGTGCAGCACACCTCCATTGCAAGGAAGATGGAGCTATGGCGAAGAATAGTGGACAGGGTCGACGCAGTGGGACAACACCCAAGAAATCGGGATGACATCAGGGAGAGGTGGAACGACCTAAGGGGGGAGGTGCTTTCTGTGGTCTCAAGACACCACCTTGCGCTTCAGTGAACGCTTTATTATCCGCCGTGTTCGCCCATGGGCCTCATTGTAGCATTCCTCTGCCCTTGTCCTGGGATTCCTCACTGGGGTCAGTAGCCATGACAGGTTGGGGTAACGAGAGTCACCTGCAAATGTCGAGGGACAACTGTTACACAAACACTAACCTATAGGGATAACCCCAGACGCAGACAACCATTCCCCCTGTCTTGCTTCCAGGTGCTCACCTAATAGACACACACAGTGCCTCTGGAGTTGACCCATCACATAAGGGATGCTGCTATTCTGCAGGATGTAGGCGTCATGCACTGAGCCAGGGAAGTTGGCATTCACATGGGAGATGTACTGGTCTGCCAAACACACCATCTTCACATTCATGGAATGATAACTCTTCCGGTTTCTGTACACCTGTTCACTCCTGGGGGGCGGGTACCAAAGCCACATGTGTCCCATCAATGGCACCTATGATGTTGGGGATATGTCCCAGGGCATAGAAATCACCTTTCACTGTAGGCAAATTCTCCACCTGAGGGAAAATGATGTAGCTCCGCATGTGTTTCAGCAGGGCAGACAACACTCTGGACAACACGTTGGAAAACATAGGCTGGGACATCCCTGATGCTATGGCCATTGTTTTTTTAAATGACCCACTTGCAAGAAATTGGAGCACTGACAGCACCTGCACTTGAGGGGGGATTCCTGTGGGATGGCGGATAGCTGACATCAGGTCTGGCTCCCGCTGGGTACACAGTTCATGGATTGTGGCACGATCAAGTCTGTAGGTGATAATAATGTGTCTGTCTTCCATTGTCGACAGGTCCACCAGGGGTCTGTACACCAGCGGATGATGCCATCTCATCATCTGCCCCAGCGGATGTGCCCTATGGAGGAGAAGGGTGAGCAGAGGGTCATATACCACATAGGTTGCACAAGGGTGTTTTACACTATTGTAATTTAATCAGTGTGTGGCGCTGTCTGTCCGTATTCCTGCCCAAAAGTGATGTGACACAGTTAGGTGCCCTGCCATGTGGCCCCCTGAAATGGCGGATGCCTGACCTGTAAGGAGGGACAAGGGGAAATGAGGTAACTGCGCTGGCGTGGTGCTGTGTCTTGGTAGGCGGACGAAGACCACTGTGCAATTCAGCATTGCTTATTTTGGGCCCTATGGGTTTCAGGAGCCAATGACGATGTACGCCGGCAGTGACGGTACTCTCTGCCGCGGACATGACTGCCATTTTCTATGTGTTGACTCACTTGATACCTGATCTTCAACAGGAGAGGACCTACACTTCAAGTGCTGCTGTGACCTGAGTCTGGAAGCGACAATGGCTACAGTGTCTGGGGAAAGGGCCCTTGCCTTCACTTCGGAGGAGTTGGACAACCTGGTGGATGGGGTCCTCCCCCAGTACACGCTACTCTACGGTCCTCCAGACAAACAGGTGAGTACACTGTGTGCATGGTGGATGGGACCTCAATGTATTGAGTGGCATTGATGGAAGATACATGGGGGGGGACTGTGGCTAGCATGTGAGGATGGTCAGTGTATGTGTATCAAGGCATGTTTGGTAAGTTGTGGTCAATGAGTAATAATAAACAGGTGGGGAAGGAAAAGCCATTCTTACTTTTCCTTTCCTCTAGGTCAACACCCACCAGAAGAAGGGGATGCCATCACCAAGGAAGTGCGGATCCTGGGTGTAGGAAAGTACCATCTTGCCTGGCATGTTACCCCCATATTTCACTGTATATATGTTGTTTTAGTTGTATGTGTCACTGGGACCCTGCCAGCCAGGGCCCCAATGCTCATGAGTGTGCCCTGTATGTGTTACCTGTGTTATGACTAACTGTCTCACTGAGGCTCTGCTAATCAGAACCTCAGTGGTTATGCTCTCTCATTTCTTTCCAAATTGTCACTAACAGGCTAGTGACCAATTTTACAAATTTACATTGGCATACTGGAACACCCTTATAATTCCCTAGTATATGGTACTGAGGTACCCAGGGTATTGGGGTTCCAGGAGATCCCTATGGGCTGCAGCAATTCTTTTGCCACCCATAGGGAGCTCTGACAATTCTTACACAGGCCTGCCACTGCAGCCTGAGTGAAATAACGTCCACGTTATTTCACAGCCATTTTACACTGCACTTAAGTAACTTATAAGTCATCTATATGTCTAACCTTTACCTGGTAAAGGTTGGGTGCTAAGTTACTTAGTGTGTGGGCACCCTGGCACTAGCCAAGGTGCCCCCACATTGTTCAGGGCCAATTCCCCGGACTTTGTGAGTGCGGGGACACCATTACACGTGTGCACTATACATAGGTCACTACCTATGTATAGCTTCACAATGGTAACTCCGAATATGGCCATGTAACATGTCTAAGATTATGGAATTGCCCCACCAATGCCATCCTGGTATTGGGGAGACAATCCCATGATTCCCCGGGTCTCTAGCACAGACCCGGGTACTGCCAAACTGCCTTTCCCGGGGTTTCACTGCAGCTGCTGCTGCTGCCAACCCCTCAGACAGGTTTCTGCCCTCCTGGGGTCCAGCCAGGCTTGGCCCAGGAAGTCAGAACAAAGGACTTCCTCAGAGAGAGGGTGTTACACCCTCTCCCTTTGGAATAAGGTGTCAGGGCTGGGGGGGAGTAGCCTCCCCCAGCCTCTGGAAATGCTTTGATGGGCACAGATGGTGCCCATCTCTGCATAAGCCAGTCTACACCGGTTCAGGGATCCCTCAGCCCTGCTCTGGCGCGAAACTGGACAAAGGAAAGGGGAGTGACCACTCCCCTGACCTGCACCTCCCCTGGGAGGTGCCCAGAGCTCCTCCAGTGTGCTCCAGACCTCTGCCATCTTGGAAACAGAGGTGCTGCTGGCACACTGGACTGCTCTGAGTGGCTAGGGCCAGCAGGTGACGTCAGAGACTCCTTCTGATAGGCTCATTCAGGTGTTGCTAGCCTATCCTCTCTCCTAGGTAGCCAAACCTCCTTTTATGGCTATTTAGGGTCTCTGCTTTGGGGAATTCCTTAGATAACGAATGCAAAGGCTCATCAGAGTTCCTCTGCATCTCTCTCTTCACCTTCTGCCAAGGAATCGACTGCTGACCACGCTGGAAGCCTGCAAAACTACAACAAAGTAGCAAAGATGACTACTGCGACCTTGTAACACTGATCCTGCCGCCTTCTCAACTGTTTTCCTCATGGTGCATGCTGTGGGGGTAGTCTGCCACCTCTCTGCACTAGAAGCTCTGAAGAAATCTCCCGTGGGTTGACGGAATCTTCCCCCTGCAACCGCAGGCACCAAAGAACTGCATCACCGGTCCTCTGGGTCTCCTCTCAGCACGACAAGCGAGGTCCCTTGAACTCAGCAACTCTGTCCAAGTGACTCCCACAGTCCAGTGACTCTTCAGCCCAAGTTTGGTGGAGGTAAGTCCTTGCCTCCCCACGCTAGACTGCATTGCTGGGAACCGCGTGTTTTGCAGCTACTCCGGCTCCTGTGCACTCACCGAGGATTTCCTTTGTGCACAGCCAAGCCTGGGTCCCCGGCACTCTTACCTGCATTGCACGACCTCCTGAGTTGTCTTCCCGCTTCGTGGTACCCTCTTGTGCAACTTTGGGTGAGCTATGGTTCACTCCACTTGGTAGTGCCTGTTCCGGCATGTCTGCGGGTGCTGCTTGCTTCTGAGTGGGCTCTTTGTCTTGCTGGACGCCCCCTCTGTCCCCTCACGTAATTGGTGACATCCTGGTCCCTCCTGGGCCACAGCAGCATCCAAAAACCCTAACCGCGACCTTTGCAGCTAGCAAGGCTTGTTGGTGGTCTTTCTGCACAGAAACACTTCTGCACGACTCTTCACGACATGGGAAACCATCCTCCAAAGGGAAAGTTTCTAGCCCTTGTCGTTCTTGCAGAATCCACAGCTTCCTCCATCCAGTGACAGGTTCTTTGCACCCACAGCTGGCATTTCCTGGCATCTGCCCACTCCCGACTTGAACGTGACTCTTGGACTTGGTCCCCTTGTTCCACAGGTACTCTTGTCAGGAAATCCATTGTTGTTGCATTGCTGGTGTTTTTGTTTCTGGCAGAATTCCCCTATCACGTAACCTGTGCTCTTTGGGGAACTTAGGTGCACTTTGCACCCACTTTTCAGGGTCTTGGGGTGGGCTATTTTTCTAACCCTCACTGTTTTCTTACAGTCCCAGCGACCCTCTACAAGTTCACATAGGTTTGGGGTCCATTCGTGGTTGCCATTCCACTTCTAGAGTATATGGTTTGTGTTGCCCCTATCCCTATGTGCCCCCATTGCATTCTATTGTGACTATACATTGTTTGCACTGTTTTCTATTGCTATTACTGCATATTTTGGTATTGTGTACATATATTTTGTGTATATTTGCTATCCTCATACTGAGGGTACTCACTGAGATACTTTTGGCATATTGTCATAAAAATAAAGTACCTTTATTTTTAGTATATCTGTGTATTGTGTTTTCTTATGATATAGTGCATATGACACTAGTGGTACTGTAGGAGCTTCACTCGTCTCCTAGTTCAGCCTAAGCTGCTCTGCTAAGCTACCTTTTCTATCAGCCTAAGCTGCTAGACACCCCTCTACACTAATAAGGGATACTTGGGCCTGGTGCAAGGTGTAAGTACCCATTGGTACTCACTACAAGCCAGCCCAGCCTCCTACACTGGGGGTCTATCATAGACGGAGCACCCACTGCCGCAAGACATGGGAGGACCTGCGCCGCTGGAGCAAGAAGACAGCGGAGGCCCAGCTGGAGATGGCCTCCCAACGTTGAAGGCGTGCCCGTCGCACCATGACCCCCCTAATGTACCAGATCCTGGTGGTGGCATATCCGGAGTTGGATGGGCGCTTGAGGGCATCACAGCAGCCACAAGGGGGTGAGTACAGTGTCATTCAGCTGACTCTGCGCGCTTTACGAGGTGTCTGGGTGGGGGAAGTGGGCTGTGGGTTCCCCTAGGCCAGGGTGAACTTGGTAGGGTCGGTCCCTTGTTAAGCAGGGTCTGTGGCTCTCCAACCCCAGTAGTGGTAGTGGCCATCTACACCAAGTCAGGTTCCTGTGGGTTCCAAGTGTACAGCAAATGGGCTTCGGCATAGTCCCCCATGGCCAGGTGATTTTCCTAAGAACTGTTAGTGCATGGCCTAGTGCATAGGGCTGCTCTCTGTGTGTTGTGTCCGCCAACGGTAGTGGTGTTGCTGGCATTGACCATGTGTCTCCCCTGTCTGTCCCCCCCTTTTTGTTTTGTCACCCTGTCCTTGTGTGTATTAGCATCATCTGGCGGAGGAGCAGTGGCACCAGAGCAGGAGGGAGCTGCAACCCACATGGCCCAGTAGGGTGAATGTACGGAGTCTGAAGGCACCAGTGGGACGGAGGACGAGGGGAGCTCCACGACGGGGACATGAAGGGACACCAGCAACAGCAATTCCTCCTCTGATGGGAGCTCCCTTGCGGCGGCGGGCACCTCTGTGCCCACCGCAACAACAGGTACAGCCGCCAGCCCCCCACCAGCACCACCCTTCCAGCAGCCCCTCAGCGTGTTTCATGAGCTCGCTCACCCAGGATGGTGGGCATCTCCTTCGCCCCAGGCACCTCAGGCCCTGCCCCAGTCAGCCTGCTGCCCTCAGTGAGAAGGCTATTGACTTCCTGAGATCCCTCACTGTTGGGCAGTCAACTATTCTGAATGCCATCCAGGGTGTCGAGAGGCATTTGCAACAAACAAATGCATACCTGGAGGGCATTCATTCTGGCGTAGCAGCCCAACAGAGAGCATTTCAGGCTCTGTCCTCAGAACTGATGGCAGCCATTGTCCCTGTGTCCAGCCTACCCCCCTCCAACCTCCACTACCCCAACCCAATCCCCTCTACCTCAGCCTATCCCAAGCACACTATCAGACAAGCATGCACACACATCAACACACAAAAGTGGCTCAGGCAAACATAAGCACCACACATCCCACAGGCACTCACACAAGCACCATACCCATGCAGACACACCAACATCCACTGCCTCCACTGTCTCCCCTCCTCCACATCGTCCAGCTCCCTCCCAGTCTCATCTCCACTCACACTTGAATGCACTACATCCACAGCCACTACCTCTATTACCAGCACGCCCATCAGCACACACCGCTCATGTGCAATCACCACCCCCACTACCATGCACACGTCCCCTGTGTCCTCTCCCAGTGTGTCTGTGAGCCCTCCTCCCAAATTACACAAATGCAGGCACACACCCACTCAACAGCCATCCACCTCACAACAGCCTCCAGCTCATGCACCTTCACCCAAACTCAGCAGACGTACACCTCCTCCAACCACTACCTCTTCCTCCACTCCCTCCATCTTCCCATCCAAGTGTGTCTAAAAAGCATTTCCTAGCTAACATTAACCTCTTCCATTCACCTCCCCCTCGTCCTTCCCCTAGGGCCAGGAAGTCCAGATCCCAGCCCAGCACCTCAGCCACAAAATCCTCGACCACTGTGGTCCCTACGAGTCTGGGAAAATCGGAGGCGGTACCCATCAGGGCTACCAGTGTGCCACCTAGTGAGGCCAAGGACCACATTATTCCGTCACCTGCCAAGGTAAAGAAGGGGCCCGCATGCCAAAGGGAAAAGCCGCATCAGCCACCCAGCAGGGCCTCTTCCAGAACTAAAGAGGACAGTGCCAAGGACCCAGCAGAGACTTCCAAGGTGGGGAAGGGACACAAGGGCAAAGGGAAGACAGCTCAGGGCATGGAGCCTCCGAGTGAGGGACTGGTGTCACCCCTTCTGCAAGACAGAACAGCAACCTGTACAGCGGTGGCCACCACCGCAATGACCGCCCCCTGCACCGCCACCTGCACTGCCACCTGACGTCTGCTGCCTCTAATACAGTCCCAACCATCATCCCCAGTGGGCACCCTTCCGAGACTGCAGGAGACGGCCTGGTGTCTCCCTCCACAAGTGCAGACACCTGCACCACTGGCAGCATCTCTGCAACAGACACCACCACAGCCACGGCCACCTGCCCCACGACGTGCCAAGCCAGTGCCACTACAGCGGACATCAGCAGCATCCCCAGTGGGCAGCTGTCCGAGGCTGCAGGAGATGTCCTGGACCCTGCATACACTACATGAGGCACCACAACCAGCACTGGCACTACCAGCAGTTGGCAGGCTAAGGCGCCGCAGGGTGGAGTGTGGCTCTGCCTCCATGGAGTATCATGTTACCTGTTTGCTGAAGATCTCATGGCTCAGACACCCAGGTGAGGGAATGGGAACTGCCACACCGCAGGTGCAGCATCACTGGGCACCATGCCCCCTCCAGAACCAGTGTAGAACAGCATCCACTCACCTTATCCTTGTCAGGATAAAGCACTCTGGGCTCCATGCCCCCTCCAGAATCAGTGGAGAACAGCATCCACTCACCTTATCCTTGGCAGGATGAAGCACTTTGGGCACCATGCCCCCTCCAGAACCAGTGGAGAACAGCATCCGCTGAAGAGACTGTGGCTTTGCACTCCCCTGGATAAAGCAGTGGGCAACCCACCCACTTGAGAGACTGTGGCTTTGCACCCCCCAGGATAAAGCAGTGGGCAACCCATCCACTTCAGAGACTTGAGAGACTGTGGCTTTACACTCCCAAGGATAAAGCAGTAGGCAACCCACCCAGTTGAGAGGCTTGAGCAACTGTGGCTTTGCACTCCTCAGGATAAAGCAGTGGGCAACCCACCCACTTGAGAGACTTGAGAGACTGTGGCTTTGCACTCCCAGGATAAAGCATTGGGCAAACCACCCACTTGAGAAACTTGAGAGACTGTGGCAGGATACAGCAGTGGGTATGGAGCCCCCTTGAGGAGCAGTGGCATCGTCCTATCATCCGACTGAGATGCCACCCCTCCCCTTCCCCCTGAGGTGCCTGTGTTTTTTTCGACCTGATGCCCCTGCAGTGTTCTCTCCGTTTTGAGGCAGGTGTCATGTGTGGGCTTCGCCCATGCTTTTTGGGACCACTGGTCCACGGACATTTCATGGAACAGTATACAGACTTGTGTACTTGCTGTAAATATTTGTATATACTGATCATTTAAAGTTATCTTGGCCTATCTGAATATTAGATGATTACACTTGTTACAATCATTTCATTTGGTCCTTGCATTCTTCAAGGAGGTGACAGGGTGTATCTGTAATGTATTTGGATGTGTTTGTGTGTATGGAGTTGTGGATGAGGGTGGGAGTGTTGCGTACTGCGTGTGTGTGTCACTCTCTTTTCCTCTCCCCTCCCCTATGTGCTAGGTGCAGTACTCACCGTGGTCGTTGCCGCCGTCTTTGATGTTCCTGGTAGATGAGGAGGTAAACCAACATTGGTAACACCTGTAACTCGGGCTCCATGGCATCCTGGTTCCTCATTGGGTGTCGAGAGGTGAGTGGTTTCCGTTCCAAAGGCTGTTTCCGCTGTGCTTTTGATGGGGTTGGTACCACCCCGGAAAAGCTGGCGGATTGGTGCCTTGTAATAGTGTGGGCGGTACATTGTCTTCCGTCTGTCTGTTGGCGGTTACCGCCGCGGTGTTTGTTGCTACCGCCGCGGTGGCCGGAATGTTAAAGTGGCTGTCTGTGTTGGCGGTTTCCGCCATGGTCGTGATTCCAATTTTTTTACCGCCGTCCTGTTGGCGGTATTACTGCCGCTTTATCACTGACAGCCAGGGTTGTAATGAGGGCCTAAATGTTCAACAAATATTTTATTCCTGGGCTATGGAGCAAGTGAGTGTTCGATATGATATGGTCTGATAATACTTCATGGCTTGTGCTAGGATTATGTTTGCGTATGGACAGGTTGGGTCATATCATATGCAGTAGGTTTAATCACATGATTAAAGGAAGGCGGAAGCCGAAACAGAGTAATGGGAGCCATGGTAGAAAGACACATAGGCAGAAACTGTGGGATAAATGAAGTACAAGGACTCCCTTTGTCCCATGTTGGATCAGGTCCTGTCATCGGCACTAGGACCACCGATGCAAGTGGAGTAGCATTTTTTTGCTAGACAAGTGGGGAATGCTGGGAGGTAGGAATGATTGTAGGCAAAGTTTGAAGATTTTTGGGCATGGTGGTTAAGAAAACATCATTGGATCCTAGCAAGGCACAGCAATATGAACACCCTTAGATTTCTAGATTTAAAAATGTAGTAGTTTTCTAGGTTTTGAGGAGTGGCTGGTGAGCTGTGGCCCAAGAACCGCAGCTACTTTACTGTCAAATCAGGTTTTATTTAACAGTAAATGATGATGACACTATATTGCATTATGTGTGTAATAGGTGCTCGGTCAAGCAACTAAAGTGTGGAAGTTTTTTTAATTAGGAGATATGAGTGAACACTGGGTGGTAGGAAACCTGTAGATCCCTGCAAATTCCTGATCTTTCCCTCACTAAAATGTGGGGAAAATATTTTTTAGCCAAAGTTCAAGTTTTCAAAGGCTTCTGGGTAGGAAACCGTTTAGGATTCCTGCAAGTTAAACCACCTTGAACTCTGTTGGGTGCTTGGTTTTCAGAAATGTGTGGGTTTGTTGGTTTTTCCTGGGTAGGGACAGGACCCATGTCAAAATTCTACAGCTACCCACATTGCAATAAAGGTGTCAATTTTGAGTGCAAAAATTTCATTTGTTCATGTTATGTTTAGGGCCCTTAACTGTTGTTAGCATACCAGCCCACCGGCAGAAATTAAGTACTAAGGGACAGATTTATTAAAAGTGGTGCTGCTCCTCATGCAGCACCACTTTTCTTGTGCCCTTTACCACCCTCTATCGCCACCATGTGTGCACTGTATTTATTATATGGCGCACCATGACAGGGGGCAATAGCTGAATTTTTCATGACGCTATTGAGGTACTCTGCAGGAGTAGTGCCGCAATGTTGCCACTACTCCTGCAGAGTAGATAGGGGCCCATTGAAAACAATGTTGTGCTCCCTTTTCATGCCTGCTCAGGCATTAAAAGTGCAGAAAAAAATGACACAAGGAAATCTGTTAGATTTCCTTGGGCCATTTTTTCAGCCTCCCTAATGAGGTAATGCCCCCTTTGCGTACATTATGCCTGGTGCAGGCATAATATAGCGCAAAGGGTTACAAAGGGGAGCAATGCAAACATTGCAACACTTTGCAAATATGGCGTGGGGATTTTGGCCTCGTTAGGCCATATTCAAGTAAAAAAAACTAAGTGATGTTAATGTGGTGCAAGGAGGCATTAGATGCTCTTAAATATGCCTCTAATTTTATTAAGAGATGTGTGGGAATGCTGCATGGTAGTAAATTTGTGGATCCCCGCGGGTTCTGAAACAGTCCCTCATACAAATTTGAGGAAGGAAAATATGTGCTTCAGATTAACAAAAGAGATAGAAGTTATACCACACTAGAATCCCCTGGCTGTCTAGTTCTCAGAAGTACTGGGTTTGGTAGAATTCCCTAGGTGGAATACCACAGAATCTCCATTGCTAAATCACGTAATTTTTCAGCAGGAAATGTGATGTCTCCACATTGAATTTTAGGCCTGTCATGTCACGGACATTAGATCTAGCCTCTCAAACAGTGTATTGCTTTTATTAGAAGATGTGAGAATGCTGGGTGGTAGCAAATTTGTAGATCCATGCAAATGCTGGTACTTTCCCTCACTGAAATGTGACAAAAATGTATGTTTTAGCAAATGTTTCAGGACTGCTTCTGGGTAATATAAACCCTTATGAGATCCATGAAACTCACACCACACTGGAATCCCCTCGGGTGTAGTTTAAAAAAATATCTGTATTTGGTATGTTTCCCAGTATGGTGGCTGTGTCCAGGCCCAAATATCACAGCTACCCCATGGCTATTTCAGGTCATTTGTGACATGAAATGTTAATGTCTCCACATTGCATTCGGGTGCCTGCTCTGTTGTGGGCACTAGGTGCCACCCACTTAAGTAGGATGCTGCTTTCATCAAGAGATGTGCGGGGTCACAGGGTGGTAGAGAACTTGTGGATCTCTGCATATACTGGAACGTTCCATCACTGAAGTGTGGGGATAATTTGCAAGTTTGAGATTTGCAAGGGTTTCTGAGTAGGAAACAATTGTGGGATCCTTGCATGTCAGATTATCCTGGACACTCACAGGTGTCTAGATTTCAGAAATGTCTGCTGATATATTTTAAAGGTGAGGGGGCCATGCTGCCCCTCCCTTTTAAAATACTTAAAGCCCTGCAGGATGGGATCCCCAGGGTCTAATGAGGCTCAGGAGGGCAGACCAGATTCTTCCTCCCCTCTAAAATACATAAGACCTTGTGGAATCCCCAGAGGCTCAATACAGAGATTTATAACATGTACAATACCTCTGCACACATATGAGGCTTTAGAAGCACATAGCTGAGTCCAGGCCAAAAATCCATATCGACCCACGTTGCAAAAAAGTGTCTGTTTTGGATGGAAAGATTTAATCTATCCCTGTTTTGGTTTGGGCCCCTTTATTGTCATGGGTGCTAGGCCTACCCACGCCATGGGGTACAGTTTTTTTTATCTGGAGATGAATGGGAAAGCTGGGTCACAGGAAATGAGAGGGAAAAATGTGTTGTTTCCAAAGTTAGAGGTTTCCAAGTGCTTCTGGTTAAGAAAAAAAATAATAATGAGATCCATGCAAGTCATACCACACTAGAATCCTTTTGGTCTCCAGTTTTCAGAAATATCTGTGTTTAATAGGTTTCCCAGGGTGGTGAGCTGAACCACAGTCTGAATAGTGCAGCTACCCCTATTGCCAAATCAGATAATTTTTTGACAGGAAATGATGATGTCTCCAAATTGCATTTGGGGCTTTCTGTGGCATGGAACTAGGTCCAGCCACTCAAGTGGGATACTTTTTCATCAGGAGGCTTTTGGGAATGTTAGATCATAAGATATTTGTGGATCCCTGCAGATTCAGGAACATTCTCACTGAGATGTGAGGAAAATGTACATTTCATAGCCAAAGGTTGAGGTTTGCAAAGGTTTCTGGGTGAAAAACTATAGTGGGATCTGCACAAGTCAGACCCAGAATGCCCCGGTTATCTAGTTTTCATAACTGTCCCAGTTTAGTAGGCTTCCCACAGTGGCGGCCAAACCCATACACTAAAAGAGACAGCTGCCTACATTTTGTAAAAAATTGTTGGTTTTGAGTGCAAACATGTGTTGTGTCCCTTTTGGATTTTGGGCCCTTTCCTGTCACAGTCTCTATGCCCACTCAGTCAAAGGGATACCATTTTTATTGACAGAAGTATGGAAATTATGGGTGGTAAAATATATAACTTGATCCCTGTCGGATCTGGAAATATTTTCTCACAGAAATGTGAGGAACATGTGTGTTTTCAAACAATGTTTGAAGTTTGTGAGGGCTTCTGGCTGAAAAATAAATGTGAGATCAATGCACGTCACATCACCCTGGACTTTCCTGGGTGTTTAATTATTTAAATGTATGTATTTGGTATGTTTTCCTTGGTTAAGACTGAGCTAGAACCTACATTTGGCAGCTACTCACATTGTAAAGAAAAGTGTTGATTTTCTGGGTGAAAAGCAATGTCTCCAGGTCACCTTTTGTGTCACAAATGCTAGGCACATCCCCTTAAGTGGGGCACAGTTTTTTCCGAAGACGTGTGGGTCTGTTGAATAGTACAAGATTTGGTATTACTAATGAAATTTCTCTAAATATGTAGCTTCTAAATGTAATTGTATTTCTCACAAAAATCCACTCAAGTGAAATTATGTTATACTATAGTTTTGCAACAATTTGGTATTGCATGATTACCAGCCTATCCCTAAACACACATACAGTGTTTGAAAGGATACCCTCACACACCTTTTATGCTTCATAGGCTATACCCATGCACTTTGAAAACTTTTGTTTAATGGAGAGCAGGTCTACACCCCGGGATCAGAGGGGTACTTGACCCTGGCATAGTATCTGTGAAATAAATTAAAAACCAATCTGATAACCTAGTATGGTTTTAACTATGTGTGATATCATTTGGTATTAAAAAGTAGGTGTGGAGTATCTGGGAATAACTACCCCGATGCTCCACACTTGTGCAAACTAGCTTGCCATTCAAAACTGTGACTCAATGTAGAAGGCTGGCCCGGTGTGTAGTGGGTACCTATGGTACTTACACCTTATACCAGATCCAGTCATCCCTTATTAGTGTAGTGTAGGCAGCGTCTAGAAGCCAGCCTCTCTAGAGGTAGCTATGGATGAGCAGCCAATGCTTATCTAGGAGATATGCAAAGCTCATGCAATATCACTGTAGTTACACAGTACTCACACACATGAAAGAAAATACTCAGTGTTACAAAAAGAAAGGTACTTTATTTTGGCGACACAAATACCAAAAATAACATAGAGACTATGCTCCCTTAAGAGGTAAGTAATGCCAAATTATGTACATCAGTATGCAGAAATAGGCATAACAATGTTAAAAAACAGTGCAATTAGTGAAAATCATAATAGTTAGAAATTGGCCTGGGGGAGCACAAACCATATACTAAGAAAGTGGAACGCGAAAGTCAGTCTCCCACTCAGACAAGTGTAGTGTCTGGAGGGGAGCTGGGAGTACTAGAAACCTCCAAAGGTAAGTACCACAACCCACCACAGTGACCAGTAAAGCAGGAGTAAATCACAGTAATTTTCCCAGAACACACACAGAAACGAGAAGAAGAATTATGCAAAACATAGAAGAGACTGCAAGACACCAACAGTGGATTCCTGGACAAGAAGACTTATTGAAGAAGAGGGCGACCAAGTCCAAGAAGCACAGAAGAGTCCAGGAAGAACAGGAGCCCTTGCTAACCTGGATGGAGGAGCAAAAGGAGAACCACTGGTGAAGAAGAAAAGTCAGCACTGCTCCCAAGAAGATGAAGTCAGGTTCCTGGAGGGTGCAAGTGAGGTCCTACACCGGATGGAGAATTGCAGTCAGGTTTGCATTGTCAGTGTCCCCCAACAAGCCTTGGCACATACAAAGTTTGTGTTAGCATAAAATGAAGCTGCCCGGGACCAGGAAGGACTTGGGGGACCCTGTCCAGGAGGGGGAATTGGAAGGGGCCCTCAGCAACACAGAGAGCCCACAGAAAAGCCAGACAGCACACACAGGAGTCCCACAGCATGGGAACAAGGAAGTTGTAAAAGAGGCCCATGCAGCCCTACTACACCTCCCTGCAGAAAAACAATCTCATGAGGCTTTTTTCTCTTTCTGGTGTGCTGCACATTGAAAGAGGAACAACAAGGAGAAATAAAGGTATTTGAGGGAATTTAGCTCTGTTGTTTTACCCAAACTGTCAGCTTATCTTTCTAACCTTTCACACATTCTTTGGTCTCACTACTGCCAGTGCAATCTTACTTCCACATTCCAGTGTTAAATGTAAGTTGCTCCAAATATTTCTCTTGCTATTACCAAGAATTTGTAAGTTTGCCAATCAAGATATGTTTTTTGATCTGGTCTTTGGGCTAAAATGCCTAGTTATCTCAACTAGAAGAGCAATGCTAATGCTCTGGTGAATCTGTTGCAAAAGCCTGGGAAGTGGCTCAGTAGGAAACATGCTTAATGTTTTCAAAGAGCCTTGTTTTCTGTAAAAGGTGTGGGTAAAGACAAGGTCTTCTTATCTTGCAGTGATTTAGGCACAGCACGAGAAAACAGGACAATAAAACAAGTCAGGGAAAAGCAAAAAGAAAATGGCCCAATGTACAACACAAAAACAAAAATAATCAAAAATTATACATGCATAAACCAATTTAATACCATGTTGTAATGCTAATGTAGACGTTAGTAAGCAACTGGCTTGGAAATAAGAGAGCAGGACATGCTTTTTCACTACAGGTGGTATTTATGACAGTCAGCATCAGAATCTAAAGTATATCAGAACAGTGAATTGAACAGTCAACAATGTGGTGGCCTACAAAAGAACCTCTTTGATAATGTGGAAGTTCAGAAAGCGAAGGCAAGATGTAAAATGGATGTGCGATGAAAGTCTCAAATATCAGTTAATTAGGAAATCGACAATATAGAACTGAAAGGAATTATACTATTTTCTACCGACTCCTGTATTTTTTTACATTAAAACTCTTTGTATTATGATATTACCATTCAGCATTTTGATATGTTTGATATGTTGCCTTTCCCTAACAATTTGTTGTCATACATGGAGTAATTGTTGATTTACATCACCCACACAGACCACAAAAGTGTATGGTGCACAGAACATCACTGCTGGTATCACTCTTGATCATAATTGGATTTTACATCTATTCACTGGGACCTTGTTCAATGACCTGTCACACAACATTATGATCTTCCTCTTCTGGATGATTCCTCCACTATTCCTCACAATTGTGAGAGAAGAGCAGGTGTTTGAGAGGGGCAGTAAGTAAATAAATGTATAGAAATTCTGTTTAGTGTTAGAAGATTACTAATGACTCTTATGCTTCTTTACACTGTTAGATCACTGAAATTAAATCAATACTCTCCATCCCCATTAGACTTCCTATCACCTTTCATCCCCTGAGTGATAACCCAAATGTAGGACATTTTCATTTTTTGCATGATTACACCTCAAATATTTGTCCAAACTGCTTTGCTGGCTTTGCAATTCTGTGCCCTTTTCCCTTGCTAACTAGTGGTAAAATGTGGAGAACTGGCACTTTGTTGCAGAATCCCCCCACTTTTTGCCTGGTGTCTGGATGCAACTTGGATTGGAGTGCACTGGGATCATGCTAACCTGGTTCCCAGTGCCAGTGTTCTTTTCCTAATATTGCAAAGGCAATTGGTAACACCTTTAGCTGCCATTATATGTCCCTAGTAAGTAGTACTTAGGTAACCAGGGCATGGGGTACTGAGGGTAAGCCCCTGAGGGCAGAATCACTGATTGTGCCATCCCCTAGGGCCATGCATCCATATGCACCCAGCACTGCCATATGCTGAGTGCCCTGGTGCAATCCTAGCATACAAACTCGACATGCATACCATATAGGTAAGTCACCCCACTGGTAGGCCTTTCAGCCCTAATGTAGGATGCAGTATATTGTATGTGAGGGCCTAGCTACATGAGCAATATGCCCCCACTGTGTCCTTGCCAAACCTGGGACACAGTGAGTAAACAGAGCAGACATTTTAAATGCATGTGCTGGACACTGGTCAGTATAGTTTCACAGCTACATGATGGCTACTCGGAACCCTAGGTTGTTTGGTATCAAACAACTCAGCATTATAAATCCAAACTGGTAGGATTACTGGATTTCTTATAAAATGTACCCAGAGGTCACCTTAGAGGTGCCCCCTACACAAGCTAGCTACCCTGGCATGGTTGCTGGCTGGTCCCAAACAGCCTGCCACCTCCAGACAAAAGTCTTAACACCTGGGGTGAGAGTTCTTGCTCTCTGGGATTCAGAACAATGCCCTTCCTGAGTGGAGGTGCTAACACCCTCTCCCTCAAGAATGTGCACTGTCCTGGCGGTGAGCTTCAAAGTGCTAGCCGCCTTTGAAACTCAACCCCCAGGCCTGCTGCTAGCCACAGATGGGTACCCCCTTTGCAAATACCCACTTTTGGTGGGAGCAAAGGCGGGAAACTACACAAAGAGGAGGAAAAGTGACTCCACCTGGCATGCACAACCCCTAAGGTGTTGACTGTGAGGTGGGCATTCCATTTCAATTTCCTCCATCTTGGAGGTAAGGAAAATAGCCAATCAGGAATAGGGAAGTGACTGTTCTCACAGGAATTGGACACTACCAGGTTCCCCTAAAATAGCCACTAAATCCAGTATTTAGTGGACATCCCTAGACCGGATAATCAGATTCAAAGGACACAAAGAAGACCAGCACCAAAAAGATCCAAGGCACAAGAACTGTGGACCTACTGCACAAAGAAAAGGCGCCAAACCCTGCCTGCTGCACCCTGGACCCGACAATTCCCGCTGAGAAGAAGCTGACCAACTGGACTAACCTCAAGAACCCCAGAGGACATCCAGGCTTCACCAATCACCCAAGAACTCCCTCCAGAGTGGAGGTACTACGTTGCAAAAAGCAGAAACCAACAACCTATTGAGGGTCACTTCACTGACCGGCCACTAACTCCCAAACTGGAAATTCAGCCAGAACCACCAACACACCAACAACTGTGAGTACAAACCCTGTAAGTGTGCCAAGTTTGGTTGCACTGTGCCCTCTTGTGGTCGAACCGTACCAATACGTTGGGTACAGGTCAGCTGACATGAGACCCAAGGAAAACCAGCCTGCCCAGGGCTGAAAAAGGACCAGGAGAAAGCCCCAGTCAGGGGACTTCAGGAACACCCCAGACATCCTGCCAGAGTGCCCCTGTTGTCCTGCAATCAACCCTTGAAGCAACTTACCTCCAGATCCAAAGAGCATCTTTGTGCTCAGCTCCTGGCTCACCGATTTGCTCTTCACCTGGCTATCCTTGCCCTGCCACAAAGAACCTGCTGTGCCCTAAGGGTTCCTCACCCCTTGCGACCTCAACACTCCAAGGGGACCCCAAGGAACCACCTCTAAACCTTCCAGCAAAGACCTTTTCCAAGTTGGCCCCAGCAGTGGCCCTGCACAAGCTCTAGAGACTTTTCCACACTGCTCCTGCTGGAACAGGGAGCCGCCCGAACTTCTCCAGCTGGCACAGTGTGCCCACCAATGACCTCAACCAACCTGCAAAGGAAGAACTTGGTAAAGCAACTGTGTGATTTAAATGTCTTTTTAAAGGTGACTTTCCTTTGATTCCTATGGTGCGTAATTACATACTAAAAGACTATGGGCCTGATTCTAACTTTGGAGGACGGTGTTAAACCGTCCCAAAAGTGGCGGATATACCACCTACCGTATTACGAGTTCCATAGGATATAATGGACTCGTAATACGGTAGGTGGTATATCCGCCACTTTTGGGACGGTTTAACACCGTCCTCCAAAGTTAGAATCAGGCCCCATTTTTCTTAAGCTTCAAAAATCCATATCTCAAAATGTACTTAACCAATTTTGATAATCTTGTTCTTAAAAATTACATACATTTCTGAAGTATTTTTTTTAATTGGTCTTGAGGTATTCCTTCGAATGTGTGAGTTGCATGATTGATACCATGAGTACAACAAATGCTTTGCACTTCTACAAGACTGGCCAAGACTGGCCTAACTGCTCGACCAAGCTACCTTAAAAATTAAAACATTAGGTGATCTAATTTTTACCCCTGTAAATCAATGTGTGGTTGTCTGGACCCCCTGCACAGTGTGCCTAGCTTAGCACAGTACATAGTGAGCCTGCCTCCTACATAAATTACCTGATTTTCTGTTTAAACATGGCTGAATTGGCTTATTAGTGACTGGCACATTTAACTTACCTAAAAGTCCCTAGTATATTGTGTAGGAAGTGCATCTATGACCTGGAATTTAAATGCCACTGTGGACTGCAGCACCTATTTTGCTATATATTTCAGTGGCAGGGCAAACATGACTTCAGGCCTACCATGTATAACCTGATGTAGCAGGCTGGCCTGGCTTACAGTGGTTACCTTGTGGTACTTACACCTTGTGCCAGGTCCAGTTATCCCTTATTAGTAGATAAGTAGTGTTTTAGCAGCTTAGGCTGATAGAGGTAGCTATAGCAGAGCAGCTTACGCTGACCTAGGAGACATGCAAAGCTCCTACTATACCACTTATATCACGTAGCACTACATCATAGGAAACACAATACTCAGAGTTACTAAGAATAAAGGTACTTTATTTTAGTGACAATATGCCAAAAGTATCTCAGAGGATATACTCCCTTAAGAGGTAAGTAATATACACAAAATATACACACAAACCAAAATCAGGTAAGTAAACAGTTAGAAAAGCAGTGCGAACACTGTAGAACACAATAGAATGCAATAGGAGGCAATAGGCCTAGGGGCAACATAAACCATATACTCCAAAAGTAGAATGCTAACCACGAATGGACCCCAGGCCTAGTGTAGTGTGTAGAGGGTCACTGGGAGTGTAAGAAAACACTAAGGATGTCCAAGATACCCCAACCCAAGACCCTGAAAAGTAGGAGTAAAGTTACCCAACTACCCCAGAAAGACAGTAAAGTCGAGATAGGGGATTCTGCAAAGACAACAACTGACTGCAAAGCACTGAAGATGGATTCCTGGGCCTGAGGACCTGCAAAGAAAGCGGACCAAGTCCAAGAGTCACACAAGTGTCCGGGGGGGCAGCAGCCCACTAAACCCCGGCTGAAGGTGCAAAAGGGCTGCCTCTGGGTGGAAGAAGCCAAAGATTCTGCAACAACTGAAGGTGCCAGGAACTTCTCCTTTGGTCAGAAGATGTCCCATGGAGTGTTGGAGGAAGCAGAGTTGTTTCCATGCAGAAGGACCACAAACAAACCTTGCTACCTGCAAGAGTCCTGGCTAAGGGTTTTGGGTGCTGCCAGGGCCCAGGAAGGACCAGGAGGTTGCCTCTTGGAGGAGGAGACAGAGAGGGTGCTCAGCAATACAGAGAGGCCATGCAGAAGCAGGCAACACCCACAGCAGCACCTGAATAGGCATTCAGAAGATCTGAGCATGGCGGTCATCTCAGCACAACAAAAGAGGGTCCCAAGAAGTCAGAGTCCAACTCAGCGAGTTGAGCAATGCAGGACAGAGTTCTGGGGACCTGGGCTATGCTGTGCACGAAGGAAGTCTTGCAAAAGTGCACAGAAACCCTAGCAGCTGCAGTTCACGCAGTACACAGGATTACTGTCTGGCGTGGGGAGGCAAGGACTTACCTGCACCAAATTTGAACAGAAGGGCCACTGGACTGTCGGGGACACTTGGATCCAGCTCCTGTGTTCCAGGGACCACGCTCGTCAAGATGAGAGGAGACCCAGAGGATCGGTGATGCAGAAGTTTGGTGCCTGTGCTGGCAGGGGGAAGATTCTGTCGACCACGGGAGATTTCTTCTTGGCTTCCAGTGCAGGGTGAAGGCAGACAGCCCTCAGAGCATGCACCACCAGGAAACAGTTGAGAAAGCTGGCAGGATGAGGCGCTACAATGTTGCTAGTAGTCTTCTTGCTACTTTGTTGCAGTTTTGCAGGCGTCTTGGAGCAGTCAGCTGTCGATCCTTGGAAGAAGTCAAAGAGAGCAGTGCTGAGGAACTCTGGTGAGGTCTTGCAATCATTATCTGACAAGAAACCCACAGGAGAGACCCTAAATAGCCCTCAGAGGAGGATTGGCTATAGAGAGAGGTAAGCACCTATCAGGAGGGGTCTCTGACGTCACCTGCTGGCACTGGCCACTCAGAGGTCTCCATTGTGCCCTCACACCTCTGCATCCAAGATAACATAGGTCTGGGACACACTGGAGGAGCTCTGGGCACCTCCCCTTGGGAGGTGCTGGTCAGGGGAGTGGTCACTCCACTTTCCTTTGTCCAATTTCGCGCCAGAGCAGGGCTGGGGGGGGTCCTTGAACCGGTGTAGACTGGATTATGCAAGGAGGGCACCATCTGTGCCCTTCAAAGCATTTCCAGAGGCCAGGAGAGGCTACTCCTCTCAGGCCCTTAGCACTATTTCCAAAGGGAGAGGGTGTAACACCCTCTATCAGAGGAAATCCTTTGTTCTGCCTTCCTGGGACTGGGCTACCTAGGCCCCAGGGGGGCAGAAACCTGTCTGAGGGTTGGCAGTAGCGGTAGCTGCAGAGAAATCCCCAGAGAGTTAGTTTGGCAGTACCCGGGCTCTATGCTGGAGCCCCGGGGATGCATGGAATTGTCACCCCAATACCAGAAAGGTATTGGGGTGACAATTCCATGATCCTAGACATGTTACATGGCCATGTTCAGAGTTACCATTGTGAAGCTACACATAGGTATTGACCTATATGTTGTTCATGCGTGTAATGGTGTCCCCGCACTCACAAAGTCCGGGGAAATTGCCCTGAACAATGTGGGGAAACCTTGGCTAGTGCCAGGGTGCCCTCACACTTAGTAACTTTGCACCTAACCTTCACTAAGTGAGGGTTAGACATATAGGTGACTTATAAGTTACTTAAGTGCAGTGTAAAATGGCTGTGAAATAACGTGGGCGTTATTTCACTCAAGCTGCAGTGGCAGTCCTGTGTAAGAATTGTCTGAGCTCCCTATGGGTGGCAAAAGAAATGCTGCAGCCTATCAGGATCTCCTGGAACCCCAACACCCTGGGTACTTAGGTACCATACACTAGGGATGTATAAGGGTGTTCCAGTGTGCCAATCAGAATCGGTAAAATTAGTCACTAGCGTGCAGTGACAATTTTAAAAGCAGAGAGAGCATAAACACTGAGGCTCTGGTTAGCAGAGCCTCAGTGATACAGTTAGGCACCACACAGGGAACACATATAGGCCACAAACATGTGAGCACTGGGGTCCTGGCTAGCAGGGTCCCAGTGGCACATATGAAACACACTGACTAATAGGGTTTCCACTATGAGCATTGGTGTACTGACTATCAGGATCCCAGTGAGACAGTAAAAACACCCTGACATATACCCACAAACAGGCCCAAAGTTGGGGTAACAAGGCTAGAAAGAGGCTACCTTCCTACACAACCTCCCCCCAAACGAAGGACAATAAGGCTAACCTTGGCCAGTTGAGTGTTTATTGTCTACGTTGTAATAAGTGGAGAGTAAATCTGCAATAGATTGGTTACTCCTTTTATCATCCACTATATGGTTACTTCCCTGTGGGGATGTGAACCACCCTGTTTGAAGTTTTTTGGCTAGCCAGCAATGTGAAGTTATATTGTGAGAGTTCCTATTAGTATGTTTAAGTTTAGAGCAGTGGGAATTGTCCACTTGACCTATATAAAATGATAAAAATGCCAGACAGGGATGCTGTCTCAGTAAAGCCATAGCTGTGCAAAAACGTTGTTCATATGGCTGTAAGAGAAGAAAAGGTTGCTGTTTCTCTTGAGTTGGAGCAGGGCAGGGATGGTGTCCTGTGAGATCCACACTAAGGCAGGGCTGCTGTCCCAAGTGTTGTGAGGCAGTGCAGGGTTGCTGCACTAAAGTTTCTCTGGGAGTGTTCGAGGGATGCTCCATGTTAACTAAAATGGTGCACTTTTTCTCACCAATGTTAGTTATCCCACAGAGAGGTACTTCTACTTCAGGGAGTACAGCTGTGTTAGCTGATGAATCCCTTGGTACAGATGCCACCCTAGGAGAGGTTTCTCCCACCACAGGAATGGTATCCTGAATGGCAGGGTGGGCAGGGGATACCTTGATGCCCTTTTTACCTGTTGTTGGAGAAGGATCCTGAGATTTCAGGCCTTTTTCTCTCCTTTGCTTTTTCATTTCAGCTGAAATGAGAGAAAGCAATTCCTCAGGAATACCCAGCATGGCTGCATGGGTATTAAACTCTACCTCAGTCCAACCTGAGGCCTCTAGGTCATTACCTATGAGACAGTCTACAGGTAAGCTAGGTGATACTACCACCTGCTTAGGGCCAGTAACTCCACCCCAACTAAATTGAATTATAGCTAAGGGAAGGAATTTAGTGGAATTATGGACATCAATAATCTTGTATTGCTGTCCAATGATGTGTTGTGCAAGAGACACTAGGTTTTCAGTCACCAAAGTGATACTGGCATCTGTGTCCCTGTAGGCCTGAGCCTCAACACCATTTATTGAAACTGTCTGCCTGTACTTATCCATTGTAAGGGGACAAGCAGCCAGTGTGGCTAGGCCAATGCCACCAGGTGTGACAGAATCTGTCTTGTGACTGACTACCCCAGTTTCTATGATGGATCCAAAAGTGAACCCAACTACACCCTTATTTTGACTTTTGCCAGCAGTCCCACCACTATTACCACTACTGCTAGGGGCACTAGGGTTTGATGTATTAGTGGTACTAGGCTCAGGGGGTTTACCTGGGCAGGACTTATCCCCTGGCATATGGCCTTTGTTTTTACACACATAGCACCAAGGTTTTTTAATGTATGTGGGTTGTGAAGAAGAGGAAGAATATGATTTATCCCCACCCCCTGAAGGGTGTTTAGGATTTGAAGAAGGATCTTTAGTTTTAACTTTTTTCCCATGCTTATCCTGAGATTTCTCACAATCTTTCTTCTTGCCATCCTTGTCACCCCCTGTATGAACTTTTCTGTTCACTCTTGTTCTGACCCATTTGTCTGCCTTCTTTCCCAATTCTTGGGGAGAGGTCAGATCCGAGTCTACCAAGTACTGGTGCAACAAATCAGACACGCCATTGTTCAACATATGCTCTCTCAGGATTAGATTAAACAGGCTTTCATAGTCAGTCACCTTACTGCCATGTAACCAACCCTCCAAGGCCTTCATAGAACAGTCTACAAAGTCTGTCCAGTCTTGAGAGGACTCTTTTCTGGTGTCTCTGAACTTAATCCTGTATTGTTCAGTGGTTAAGCCAAATCCATCCAAGAGTGCATCCTTCAAAAATGTGTAGTTATTAGCATCACTTTCTCTGACAGTAAGGAGCCTATCCCTACCCTTACCAGTGAAAGATAGCCACAAGATAGCAGCCCACTGCCTTTGAGGGACCAACTGTACCGAACAGGCCTTCTCAAGTGCAGCAAACCACTTGTTAATGTCATCCCCCTCCTTGTAAGGGGGGACTATCTTATGCAGGTTTCTGGAATCTTGCTCTCTAACAGGATTACTATCAAAAACACTGCTGCTGCCACCACGGGGAACTAACCCCAACCTCTGCCTTTCCCTTTTCACATCCGGAGATTCCCTGTCTAAGGTCAGCTGCTGCTGTTTAAGCTTCAGCCTGGCCTCTTCCAAACTCAGCTTTCTGAGTTCCCTTTTCATTAAGTTATCCTCAGAGTGGGAGGCTTGGGAGTTGTGAGATACAGAAGAAATGTGGGAATTGGCAGAGTTGGACCTGTCCCTAACAGACTGGACTCTAGTAACCTGGCCTTTAGGAGTGAAAGGTGCCCTACAAATGTGTGACCCGCTCCCACTACCAGTGTCACTAGATGGCCTGTTAGCTGACAGGTCCTTGGAAGAACCCTCCAGAGCATCCTCGGGGGACTCCTCTGAGTCTGGCTGGGTACCCCCTCCTCTACCTCTTGATCCTAGGATGGGCCAGACTGGTTCTGGTCAATTTCTATGAGAAGGCTATGGAGAAGATCTTTTGTTGGATTCTTACCAATTGCTAAACCTCTTTCAATGCAGAGACCCCTCAAACATTTAAAGTTTAGATTCCCACATGTTGCCTGGACAACTGTGGGAGTAAGCTTACTGCAGACATGACAGAAAAGGTTTAGGACAGAGAGAGTAAAACGTTTTTGGAACTTTTTAAAGAACAGAGAAAAACTTTTTCAAACTTTGGAAAACTTTTGAAAGTTTTCAGAAACTTTTCAGAAACGTTTTAGAAAGTTTAGGAGAAGGAAAGTTAAACTGTTTAGGTTACTGTCTATATTCTGAAGTATTTGGTATATGTTTTTCTTATGAAAAGCACCAACGACAAAGTGGTAAAGCAGTTACAAGTACTTATCCCACCGCTGCACCACCAATGTAGGAGGCTGGCCTGGCTTATAGTGGGTACCTTGTGGTACTCACACCTTGTGCCAGGTCAAGTTATCCCTTATTAGTATATTAGTAGTGTTCTAACAGCTTAGGCTGATAGAGGTAGCTATAGCAGAGCAGCTTAGGCTGAACTAGAAGACATGCATAGTTCCTACTATACCACTTATATAATATAGCACTATATCATAAGAAACATAATACTCCGAGTTACTAAAAATTAACGTACTTTATTTTAGTGACAATATGCCAAAATTTTCTCAGAGGATATACTCCCTTAGGAGGTAAGTAATAAACACAAAATATACACACAAACCAAAATCAGGTAAGTAAACAGTTAGAAAAGTAGTGCAAACACTGTAGAACACAATAGAATGCAATAGGAGACAATAGGCCTAGGGGCAAAACAAACCATATACTCCAAAAGTGGAATGCGAACCAGGAATGGACCCCAGGCCTAGTGTAGTGTGTAGAGGGTCACTGGGAGTGTAAGAAAACACTAAGGGTGTCCATGATACCCTGCCCCAAGACCCTGAAAAGAAGGAGTAAAGTTACCCTACTACCCCAGAAAGACAGTAAAGTCGAGATAGGGGATTCTGCAAAGACAACAACTGACTGCAAAGCACTGAAGACGGATTCCTGGACCTGAGGACCTGCAAAGGAAGGGGACCAAGTCCAAGAGTCACGCAAGTGTCCGGGGGGGCGGGATCCCACTAAACCCCGGATGAAGCCTTACTAGCTGCAAGAGTTGCAGTTGAGGATTTTTAGGTCAGCCAGGGCCCAAGAATGACCAGGAGGTCGCCCCTTATAGGAGGAGACAGAGGGGGCACTCAGCAATACAGAGAGCCCACGCGGAAGCAGGCAGCACCCACAGAAGCACCTGAACAGGCATTGAGAGGATCTGAGCATGGCAGTCGTCTCAGCACAACAAAAGAGGGTCCCACGAAGTCAGAGTCCAACTCAGAGAGTTGGGCAATGCAGGACGGAGTGCTGGGGACCTGGGCTATGCTTTGCTTGAAGGTAGTCTTGCAAAAGTGTACAGAAGCCCTAGCAGCTGCAGTTCTAGTAGATCACAGGATTACTGTCTGGCGTGGGGAGGCAAGGACTTACCTCCACCAAATTAGGACAGAAGGGCCATTGGACTGTTGGGGACACTTGGATCCAGCTCCTGTGTTCCAGGGACCACGCTCATCAAGATGAGAGGGGACCCAGAGGACCGGTGATGCAGAAGTGTGGTGCCTGCGTTGGCAGGGGGAAGATTCAGTCGACCCACAGGATATTTCTTCTTGGCTTCCAGTGCAGGTTGAAGGCAGACAGCCCTCAGAGCATGCACCACCAGGAAACAGTTGAGAAAGCTGGCAGGATGAGGCGCTACAATGTTGCTGGTAATCTTCTTGCTATTTTGTTGTGGTTTTGCAGGTGTCCTGGAGCAGTCAGCGGTCGATCCTTGGCAGAAGTCAAAGAGAGAGGTGCAGAGGAACTCTGGTGAGCTCTTGCATTCGTTATCTGCTGAGGAACCCACAGGAGAGACCCTATATAGCCCTCAGAGGAGGATTGGCTACAGAGAGAGGTAAGCACCTATCAGGAGGGGTCTCTGACGTCACCTGCTGGCACTGGCCACTCAGAGGTCTCCATTGTGCCCTCACACCTCTGCATCTATGATGGCAGAGTTCTGGGACACACTGGAGGAACTCTGGGCACCTCCCCTTGGGATGTGCTGGTCAGGGGAGTAGTCACTCCCCTTTCCTTTGTCCAGTTTCACGCCAGAGCAGGGCTGGGGGGATCCCTGAACCGGTGTAGACTGGCTTATGCAAGGAGGGCACCATCTGTGCCCTTCAAAGCATTTCCAGAGGCCAGGAGAGGCTACTCCTCTCAGGCCCTTAAGACCTATTTCCAAAGGGAGAGGGTATAACACCCTCTCTCAGAGGAAATCCTTTTTTCTGCCTTTCTGGGACTGGGCCGCCCAGGCCCCAGGGGGGCAGAAACCTGTCTGAGGGTTGGCAGCAGCAGTAGCTGCAGAGAAAACCCCAGAGAATTAGTTTGGCAGTACCCGGGCTCTATGCTGGAGCCCCGGGGATGCATGGAATTGTCACCCCAATACCAGAATGGTATTGGGGTGACAATTCCATGATCCTAGACATGTTACATGGCCATGTTTGGAGTTACCATTGTGAAGCTACACATAGGTATTGACCTATATGTTGTTCACACGAATAATGTGTCCCCGCACTTACAAAGTCTGGGGAAATTGCCCTGAACAATGTGGGGGCACCTTGGCTAGTGCCAGGGTGCCCTCACACTTAGTAACTTTGCACCTAACCTTCATTAAGTGAGGGTTAGACAGATAGGTGACTTATAAGTTACTTAAGTGCAGTGTAAAATGGCTGTGAAATAACATGGACGTTATTTCACTCAGGCTGCAGTGGCAGTCCTGTGTAAGAATTGTCTGAGCTCCCTATGGGTGGCAAAAGAAATGCTGCAGCCTATAGGGATCTCCTGGAACCCCAATACCCTGGGTACCTAAGTACCATATGCTAGGGATTTATAAGGGTGTTCCAGTGTGCCAATCATAATTAGTAACATTAGTCACTAGCCTGCAGTGACAATATTAAAAGCAGAGAGAGCATAAACACTGAGGCTCTGGTTAGCAGAGCCTCAGTGATACAGTTAGGCACCACACAGGGAACACATATAGGCCACAAACTTATGAGCACTGGGGTCCTGGCTAGCAGGGTCCCAGTGACACATATGAAACACACTGACAAATAGGGTTTCCACTATGAGCACTGGGGTCCTGGCTAGCAGGGTCCTAGTGAGACAGTAAAAACACCCTGACATATACTCAGAAACAGGCCAAAAGTGGGGGTAACAAGGCTAGAAAGAGGCTACCTTCCTACACCTGACATCTCAGCGTAAACCTGCAGTGCAACCTGTCAAAATAACCTTTATTACCTTGAGAAGCCCTTTTTTTTAAATATTAAAAAGGGACCCCTGTGTAGATCTTGTTGCCCACAAGGCAGAGTGCATGGTATTTGAAATTAGGAAATGTAGAAACTTCTAATTAACAAGTCCTTATCATGACTAGCAACCAAAATGTATTTACACTGTACAAAAGCTCTGGCTTGTTCATAAAAAACAAATGGGAAGTCGGATTAAATATTAATTTAGCTATCACTGGATTCAATCTGAAATTTAGTTCTTGGAATATCCAAGGCCTAACAGACTGTTAAACCAAGCCGGCAGCCTTAAGTGAAATCAAGAAATGCAATCTTGTAGCCCTGCACGAAACTTGGGCTCTCCAGTCGGCCCTCTGGCCAGACTTCACAGCCTATGAATCGCCAGCATTAGCAGAACAGTCAAGGGGTCATGCCTCTGGATGAGTGTCAATTTATGTAAAGAATGATCTGGCGGTAACTGTAGCAACACTATGTAAAGGAAATGGGGACTACCTCTTTGTTAAACTTTCTGCAGCAAGGACAGATAATGTAAAAACTAAGCACACAACCATCTTTTTTAGAGCATTTATTCTAACCCGGCAAAAGTAAGAAGAGGTAAAACATTGGCTACATTACCCCCACCTTGAATAATCTGCCACTCAACTGGATGACGTGGGTGGTGATGGGCAATTTCAATGCGAACCTCGTGCCTATTACAGCAAATGCCTGGGATTCAATGGCTGACTGCTTGAGGAAAAACTTAAACCACTCAATGGCAAGAGAAAAGGGCAAGTCATCAGCACATTTCAGTCAGGCAGCAGATAGAAAGCACCACATAAGGTCAATCTAAACAAATCCTTTCCGGAGCTGAGCAAAGACAAAGGGAAAAATAAAAGAACTCCGCCTAGAATATAGAAAATCCCTCTATGCTTGAAGGAGGGATGAGGGAGCCAAGAGGCGGGTCAACGCATTCAAGGTTATAAAATCCAGGACCCCAAGGAAATTTAAGCTATGAGTCAATAAATGCTCCAAGCCGATTCATCAGGCAATCATCACCAACATTGCACCTGGGAGAGTGGAAACCTACCTAAAGCTTTTCTATGTGGACCCCATAACACCCCATAGCATGTCAGAGTCATCAAATAACAACCCAGTTGGTCACACAAGGCAATCTGAGCCAAACCATGAAGACTTCGGACAAAAGGCTTGGGAGACCACGCCCGATAACTTCAACCCATGCAGCGCTCGGCATCGAACCACTGCAAGCAGGAGGCACGCCATGTCTAAGTAGCATCCCTGCCGCCATATACAAGTGGGCCCCTTTTCGATGGGCTGCAGTGATGGTGCCGTTATTTCAGGAGTGCTGACTTGTGGCAGCATTCTAGAGACATGGAGGGGTGCATTCTTGGTCCCAATCCATAAAAAAGGATCTTTAGCATGCCTGGTCACTATTGACTGATTGCACTTGATGGCAGTATACTAAACAGAGAACTTCAAGTCTGGGTGGAAGAAAAGAAATTGATACCCCTATCCCATATGGGATTTCAAAAAGGCTGCTGTAATGAAGATAATTTAATTTATATTGCCCACTTGATAGAAGACACAATGACCAAGGGGAGGGCCCCATATGCGGGGGTCATTGATTTCCAGACTGCATTTGACAGTGTGTCTCGGGGAAATCTTTGGGTGAAACTCAGCAACTTGAGCATCCCTCAGAACCTGATCAAATCAATTATTACCTTCTATTCAGACACCTCGGTAAAGATAAGGATTAGTAATGGATGGGCCACAATAAGCAAAATCTGGACAAACAAGGGCTTGAAGCAAGGTTGCACATTGGCACAACTTCTATTCATTCTATATCTGGCAGATCTTCGATACCACCTGGTGTCAGTAAGAGCATTTCCATCCACATTCACCGGCCTCGAAATTCAATCACTCCAGTATACGAATGACACAGTCCTGCCAGACCAAACTCCGATTGGCCTCCAGAGATTCTTTAAAGCGCTAACAGGCTACTATAAGCCCAACTGCTTGACAGTGAATGTAACCAAAACAAAGGTGATGAGAATCTCATGGAAACTGACAAAAAAGGGGGAATGGTCAATCAATGGAAAGGATGTTGAGGTGGTGACTTTCTATAAATAAATGGAAGTCTGGCTGGGCCACAGGGGCTGCCTGGCAGGTCAGACCACTGCTCAGCCGGCGGTTGCCAGCTCCCTAGAAAAGGACTTCTGCAAAGTAAAAAATCAATGAATACCCCTGACCTATGCCTACTGTTGAGGGCAATAGCATGCAAATTCCTCCCCACAGTGGCATTTGGAGCTCTGACCTTTAGAAATAAAATGGACAAGTGGTTAGATAGAGCACATTCGTCATGCTATTGAAGAGTTTTTTGGCTCCCAAATTGCACTTCACATGCTCAAATCTGTCTAGAGTTGGCTGTTAAAAAACATGTTTTAGTTTACAGTTTGAAAGCCAAGCAGGCGAGGGAGTGCACGCTCAAAAGCTCCATTTGAAAACTAATAAGCAAGCCAATTTAGACAAGTGGGCTTCCGGCAACAGTGGCAGCCAAATTGTTGATCAAACAAGCAATATTAATCTCAGCAGAGTAAGATGCAAATGCAGTAAAAAAACTGGGCCATGGAAGACTGGCTTTGATGTTGTATGAGCCAGGGTCTCTGCCGCTCTACTTATCCTTGTCCATTAATCCAACCATAAAACAACAATTAATGGGCTGGTGCTTTGGGCTACGTCCCTTGAAGGCATATTGACATGGTGGTGAAACTCAGAGGAAGAGGACAAGCAATGTCGACTTTGTGCCAAGAGTGAAGAGTCTTTGACCCATGTACTACGCATCTGTGAGAAATAGATACCATTAAGAAAGTTCTGGCTTTAGCTGCTTTGGCAAATTCTAAAGGTCGGGACTTGCCAAGAAGCGCAAGAGATCTGACTGAGAGGGGAATCAGTGCAAGTAGCAGCTCACATTGTAAAGTTCATGAAAGCAGCAGCAGCAGCATTACTGAGCCCCCAGCAAGCATTAAGGGATTGCTTGAGGACAGAACTTTCACAATGACTGCCCACTAAGCTGTGACTTCACTCTTGCAATATCAGGTTTTTAAGCTGAAATGAACTCCATGTCTGCTTATATTGAATGATTTATCATGTTGGTGTTGTTGTTTTTACTACAGTGTTTTTTATCAACATATAAAGGTTGTTTGTATTGTAATGATTTTAAGTAATTGTACAATAAATAAACAATCTGAATCTGGGACGAGCTAGAAACATGATTAACTCCTTGTGTGCCTTGGACGAGGTGATCTCGTCCAAGGCACCGGTTCCCCGGTGCCTTGGATGAGATCACCACGTCCTGCACCCAGCCCACGGCGCTCCCCCAGTGGGCCCCCCCACCCACACCCCCCGGTTGTGGATGGAAGGGGAAACCCTTCCCCTTCCACCCCAACCCCCCCCTCGGCAATCTGATGACGTCAGTGCGCTCACAGCGCGCCGACATCATCAAGTATTGCCGAGGACGCACTGGAAGCCATTTGCTTCCAGCGCGTTGAGGGAGAGGACCCAAAACGGGTGAGTCCTTCCCTTTTTGTGAGTTTTGGGGGGGAAAACAGACACGGGGGAAAGGAAAGGGGTTTTCCTTTCCCCCTGTGCCTGTTTTCAGTGGATTCCTGCTCCACGATCGCGGGCGGGGCCTGCAATCGTGGAGCAAGAATCCCCACTAGGCACCAGGGATTCTTTTTTAATGTGATTTAGGGGAGCGACCCCTTGGGCAAGGGTCGATCCCATTGGGGCTATTTGTTTCCCATTACGGTCCCCCCTGGGGGCAGATCACCCGATTTGGGGGGGCGACCCTTGCCAAAGGGGGCACCCCCAGCACAAAACAAAAAAAGGGAAACAAAAAAAAAATCCCCGGCAAATTGGCCATCTCTGCCCCCCTTGGGGGCAGATGGGTCTATTTTTGTAGGCCCATCTGCCCCCAAGGAGGGTAGAAACCACCAATACGCCAGGGATTTTTTTTTTTGTTTCCCTTTTTTTGTTTTGTGCTGGGGGTGCCCCCTTTTGCCCCCTTTGGCAAGGGTCGCCCCCTTCAGGGGGCACAGAGCGGTTGGCCATTTCTTCCCCCAATTTTGTGTGTGTGTGTTTTGTGTGGGGGGGCAGCACCTTTGGCAAGGGTCACCCCCCAAAGGGGGCACATTAGTGATGGCCATTTCTGCCCGCCTTGGAGGCAGATCAGCCTATTTGTTTTAGACCCATCTGCCCGGGGTAGAAGGCACCAAGATGTCAGAGATTTTTTTTTTGGTTCCCTTTGATTTGTTTGTGCTGGGGGCACCCCCATTCACCCCTTTTGGCAAGGGCCGCCTCCCCCAGGCAGGGTACAGAGCTGTTGGCCATTTCTGCCTATTGTTTTTTAGGCCCATCTGCCTCCTAGTGGGGCAGAAGCCACTTAGGCACCGGGGACAATTTCTACGTTCTTGGTGGCGGGGTGTTTGTCAACTGGCGAAGTATTTGTGATTATAACAGTTTATTTCTTCTTTTTGTTCCAGTGCAAAGCTTTTGCTTCCTTTGCTGTGGATCCTTGTGGTTTTGGCAGTAGTTGTCCTGCAGTTTGCATAGTTGCATGTTTTAGGTAAGTGTAAGCAATTCACTCCAAAGGAGTATTGTTGACATGCATGAATGACATGTTTGTAGGTGGTGTACTAAATGCAGTATTGTGAAATTGTCCTTAGATTTGAGCACGATTATATTTGTGTTGTCATATGTCTAATTTGCTTTTTTCGTTTTTTCTTTTTAGTGGGATATCACTGGTTATTGCTGTGTCTGTGCAGAGTAGTTGCTGGTGAGTAGCTTTTTCAGGCAAGTGAGTGGTATAGTTTTTTAGTACATAACTCTTTGTGATAAAGCTACACTTTGTTTATTACTTATTTTAGTGCTAGTTGTTGTTGGCAATCCATTTGTTGTTAGTGAGGATCATGGCTAGCTGCAGAGTAACCGCTCAGCAGGTTGTTGGCATGCTCTTTGAGTCGTCTGAGGCAGAGGAAGTGAGAGATTCTGGCAGTGAGTTTTCTGTCCGAGAGTGTTCTTCTGATGAGGAAGCTACTCTCAGTGCAGATGAAGGGCCTGTTTTAGAGGAGGACATTGATGTGCCAAGAGTGCAGCAGCCTGGGGCTGAAGGGTTTCCCATTAGAAGACCTGACACCTGGATTGCACCAAACATGGAGCAGCCACAGTTACCTGAATGTACTGGTCTCCCAGGGTGTAGAGTCAATACGGAAAACTTTTTGCCTGTTCATTTCTTTCACTTGTTTATGGACAATGTATTTTTGGAAGAGAGTGTGGAGCAGACTAATTTGTATGCAGAGCAATATTTGAGGGGCAACGCTGCCAGACTTAGGCCTCAGTCTAGAGCTACTAAGTGGGTTCCCACACATTTGAAAGAGATGAAAAAGTTTTTAGGTTTGACTTTTTTGATGGGGTTGATCAGGAAGCCATCACTGGCTTCTTATTAGTCAACTAGTCCCTTGATAGCAACGGCTATATTTCCTGTGGTGGAACAGGCAAGAGTTTCTAGAGTAGAAGTGGTGGAGAATGTGGCTAGATTGAAAGATCGACACTTTCCAGATCACATTCCTCCCACTCCCAAAAAAGACTTGCCCACAAAGAAATGTAGAGTATGTGCCCGGAGAGCAATCCGGAGGGAGAGCCGGATGTACTGCCCCGATTGCCCTTTAAAGCCTGGGCTGTGTGTGCCCGGCTGTTTTAGAAGTTACCACACCAGGAAAAACTTTTGGGAAATACTGTGAGCGTAAACTGCCTATTTTATATTTTCATATGTTCAGTTTCACGGTTGGCATTACTGTCATGTATTTAGTTAGAGCTTTTGTGTTTGTAGTTTTGTACTTATTTTATAATTAGTTAGTGGTTTCTTTGTTGTTTATAAACAGAAAAAAGTGATGGCGGTGTGCTTGGGGTGGCGCTTGGCTCACGGTGTGCGTGGGGTGGCGCTTGGCTGGCGATGTGCTTGGGGTGGCACTTGGCTGGCGGTGTGCGGGGGTGGCGCTTGGCTGGCGGTGTGCGGGGGTGGCGCTTGGCTGGCGGTGTGCGTGGGGTGGAGCTTGGCTGGCGGTGTGCTTAGGGTGGCGCTTGGCTGGCGGTGTGCGTGAGGTGGCGCTTGGCTGACGGTGTGCGTGGGGTGGCGCTTGGCTGGCGGTGTGCGTGGGGTGGCACTTGGCTAGCGGTGCCAGTCAAACGCCAGTCCACACACTCATCAGCGGGTGTGATTGCTGTATCAGGCATGTGGGCGTATAAAAGTGATGGGCTCTTGACTGGTGCTGCCTGTTGATGCAAGTGTTGTAATGTGCTGGGCCCGTGGCTGGCGTTGTGAATCGTCTTGTGCATGTCATGTATGAAAGGTGTGTGAATGGACTGTAAAAACGGTTGCACCTTGCTGTGGCTTTACAGCTCACGAGCTGTGAGTCATTGGTTCAGTTTTTTGGCCTTTCAGTTATTAACAGTGCATTTCACTTTTGTGAAATCTCTTGTTAGTAAAATTTGATCTACTGAACCATCACTCACCCTCGTGCCAAATCCAACCAGTATGTGTGGTAAAAATTAAAAAACCTGCTCCGCTGTAATCAGACGTTGCAGCACACTTGTGACACGCTAGGTGTCTCAGGTGGGACACCAATGATGAAGCATGCCACCAACTTGGTTGGTGGGTGAGGGGTCTTTTTCACATAACCTAAGTGTGTTTCTTTTCACAATTTTAGTGTTTGGCACATCACAGACGTATGTGGGCATATCAAAATGATATATTACAAAACTACCTGTGTTTGGGGGGAGGGGGTACCTATGTTTTTGGTCCTGGGTGCGGCCTTCATCTAGGGGAACCTACCAAACCCAGACATTTGTTAAAACTAGACACCCCAAGGAGTCCAGGGAGGTGTGGCTTGCATGGATCCCCCAACATTTTCTTACCCAGACTCCTCTGCAAACCTCAAAATGTGCTTGAAAAAGTATATTTTCCTGATTTTTCTTTATGGGATCACCGATCCAGCACAAAATTCATACTCCCCAGCGTTCAACTCAGTCTCCAAAGCAAAATGACACCTCACTAGTGTGGGTCCCAAAAGCAGAGTCAGCCTAAAGATGTATAAAAGAAGAATATGTGCTTATTAACTCGCTGTGCTATCTCCATAATCTCTACAAGTTTGTGGCCTTTTTCTGTTGCAGGCACCTGGCCCTCAGACACAAGGGAGGTATCATTTTTATCGGGAGACTTGTGGGAACGCTGGGTGGAAGGAAATTTATGGCTCCTCTCAGATTCCAGAACTTTCTGTCATTGAAATGTGAGGAAAAAGTGTTTTTTGTAGCCAAATTTTGAGGTTTGCAAAGGATTCTGGGTAACAGAACCTGGTGAGAGCCTCACAAGTCACCCCATCTTGGATTCCCCTAAGTCTCTAGTTTTCAAAAATGCACAGGTTTGGTAGGTTTCCCTAGGTGCCGGCTGAGCTAGAGGGCAAAATCTACAGGTAGGCACTTTGCAAAAAATACCTCTGTTTTCTGTAGAAAAATGTGATGTGTACACGTTGTGTTTTGGGGCATTTCCTGTCGAGGGCGCTAGGCCTACCCACACAAGTGAGGTATCATCTTATCGGGAGACTTGGGGGACTGCTGGGTGGAAGGAAATTTGTGGCTCCTCTCAGATTCCAAAACTTTCTGTCACCGAAATGTGAGAAAAAAGTGTTTTTTTAGCCACATTTTGAGGTTTGCAAAGGATTCTGGGTAACAGAACTTGGTGAGAGCCCCACAAGTCACCCCATCTTGGATTACCCTAGGTCTCTAGTTTTAAAAAATGCACAGGTTTGATAGGTTTCCCTAGGTGCCGGCTGAGCTACAGGGCCAAAATCTACAGTTAGGCACTTTGCGAAAAACACCTCTGTTTTCTGTAGAAAAATGTGATATGTCCCCATTGTGTTTTGGGCCATTTCCTATCGCGGGGGCTAGGCCTACCCACACAAGTGAGGTATAATTTTTATCAGGAGATTTGGAGAATGCTGGGTGGAAGGAAATTTGTGGCTCCTCTCAGATTCCAGAACTTTCTGTCACCGAAATGTGAGGAAAAAGAGGTTTTTTACGCCAAATTTTGAGTTTTGCAAAGGATTCTTGGTAACAGAACCTCGTGAGAGCCCCACAAGTCACCCCACCTTGGATTCCCCTCGGTCTCTAGTTTTTAAAAATGCACAGGTTTGGTAGGTTTCCCTAGGTGCCGGCTGAGCTAGAGGCCAAAATCTACAGGTAGGCACTTTGCAAAAAAAACCTCTATTTTCTGTAGAAAAATGTGATGTGTACACGTTGTGTTTTGGGGCATTTTTGACGCGGGCGCTAGGCCTACCCACACAAGTGAGGTATCATTTTTATCGGGAGACTTGGGGGAATGCTGGGTGGAAGGAAATTGTGGCTCCTCTCAGATTCCAGAACTTTCTGTCACCAAAATGTGAGGAAAACGTGTTTTTTTAGCCACATTTTGACATTTGGAAAGGATTCTGGGTAACAGAACCTGGTGAGAGCCCCACAAGTCACCCTATCTTAGATTCCCCTAGGTCTCTAGTTTTCAAAAATGCACAGGTTTGGTAGGTTTCCCTAGGTGCCGGCTCAGCTAGAGGCCAAAATAGACAGGTAGGCACTTTGCAAAAAAACACCTCTGTTTTCTGTAGAAAAATGTGATGTGTCCACGTTGTGTTTTGGGGGATTTCCTGTTGCAGGCACTAGGCCTACCCACACAAGTGAGGTATAATTTTTATTGGGAGACTAGGGGGAATGCTGGGTGGAAGGAAATTTGTGGCTCCTCTCAGATTTCAGAACTTTCTGTCACCGAAATGTGAGGAAAACATGTTTTTTTAGCCAAATTTTGAGGTTTGCAAAGGATTCTGGGTAACAGTACCTGGTGAGAGCCTCACAAGTCACCCCATCTTGGATTCCCCTAGGTCTCTAGTTTTCAAAAATGCACAGGTTTGGTAGGTTTCCCTAGCTAGACCTGAGCTGAGCTGAGCTAGAGCTGAGCTTGAGGCCAAAATCTCCAGGTAGGCACTTTGCAAAAAACACCTCTGTTTTCTGTAGAAAAATGTGATGTGTCCACGTTGTGTTTTGGGGCATTTCCTGTTGCGGGCGCTAGGCCTACCCACAAAAGTGAGGTATCATTTTTATCTGGAGTCTTGGGGGAATGCTGGGTAAAAGGAAATTTGTGGCTCCTCTCAGATTTCAGAACTTTCTGTCACCGAAATGTGAGGAAAAGTGTTTTTTTAGCCAAAAATTGAGGTTTCCAAAGGATTCTGGGTAACAGAACCTGATGACAGCCCCACAAGTCACCCAATCTTGGATTCCCCTAGGTCTCTAGTTTTGAAAAATGCACAGGTTTGATAGGTTTCCCTAGGTGCCGGCTGAGCTACAGGGCCAAAATCTACAGTTAGGCACTTTGCAAAAAACACCTCTGTTTTCTGTAGAATAATGTGATATGTCCCCATTGTGTTTTGGGCCATTTCCTATCGCGGGCGCTGGGCCTACCAACACAAGTGAGGTATAATTTTTATCGGGAGATTTGGGGAATGCTGGGTGGAAGGAAATTTGTGGCTCCTCTCAGATTCCAGAACTTTCTGTCACCGAAATGTGAGGAAAAATAGTTTTTTTAGGCCAAATTTTGAGTTTTGCAAAGGATTCTGGGTAACAGAACCTCGTGAGAGCCCCACAAGTCACCCCATCTTGGATTCCCCTAGGTCTCTAGTTTTAAAAAATGCACAGGTTTGGTAGGTTTCCCTAGGTGCCGGCTGAGCTAGAGGCCAAAATCTACAGGTAGGCACTTTGCAAAAAAACACCTCTGTTTTCTGTACAAAAATGTGTTGTGTACACATTGTGTTTTGGGGCATTTTCTGTCGCGGGCGCTAGGCCTACCCACACAAGTGAGGTATCATTTTTATCAGGAGACTTGGGGGAATGCTGAGTGGAAGGAAATTGTGGCTCCTCTCAGATTCCAGAACTTTCTGTCACCAAAATGTGAGGAAAATGATTTTTTTTAGCCACATTTTGAGGTTTGTAAAGGATTCTGGGTAACAGAACCTGGTGAGAGCCCAACAAGTCACCCCATCTTAGATTCCCCTCGGTCTCTAGTTTTCAAAAATGCACAGGTTTGGTAGGATTCCCTAGGTGCCGGCTGAGCTAGAGGCCAAAATCTCCAGGTAGGCACTTTGCAAAAAACACCTATGTTTTCTGTAGAAAAATGTGATGTGTCCACGTTGTGTTTTGGGGGAATTCCTGTTGCAGGCACTAGGCCTACCCACACAAGTGAGGTATAATTTTTATTGGGAGACTAGGGGGAATGCTGGGTGGAAGGAAATTTGTGGCTCCTCTCAGATTTCAGAACTTTCTGTCACCGAAATGTGAGGAAAACATGTTTTTTTAGCCAAATTTTGAGGTTTGCAAAGGATTCTGGATAACAGTACCTGGTGAGAGCCTCACAAGTCACCCCATCTTGGATTCCCCTAGGTCTCTAGTTTTCAAAAATGCACAGGTTTGGTAGGTTTCCCTAGCTAGACCTGAGCTGAGCTGAGCTAGAGCTGAGCTTGAGGCCAAAATCTCCAGGTAGGCACTTTGCAAAAAACACCTCTGTTTTCTGTAGAAAAATGTGATGTGTCCACGTTGTGTTTTGGGGCATTTCCTGTTGCGGGCGCTAGGCCTACCCACAAAAGTGAGGTTTCATTTTTATCTGGAGTCTTGGGGGAATGCTGGGTAAAAGGAAATTTGTGGCTCCTCTCAGATTTCAGAACTTTCTGTCACCGAAATGTGAGGAAAAGTGTTTTTTTAGCCAAATATTGAGGTTTCCAAAGGATTCTGGGGAACAGAACCTGATGACAGCCCCACAAGTCACCCAATCTTGGATTCCCCTAGGTCTCTAGTTTAGAAAAATGCACAGGTTTGATAGGTTTCCCTAGGTGCCGGCTGAGCTACAGGGACAAAATCTACAGTTAGGCACTTTGCGAAAAACACCTCTGTTTTCTGTAGAATAATGTGATATGTCCCCATTGTGTTTTGGGCCATTTCCTATCGCGGGCGCTGGGCCTACCAACACAAGTGAGGTATAATTTTTATCGGGAGATTTGGGGAATGCTGGGTGGAAGGAAATTTGTGGCTCCTCTCAGATTCCAGAACTTTCTGTCACCGAAATGTGAGGAAAAATAGTTTTTTTAGGCCAAATTTTGAGTTTTGCAAAGGATTCTGGGTAACAGAACCTCGTGAGAGCCCCACAAGTCACCCCATCTTGGATTCCCCTAGGTCTCTAGTTTTAAAAAATGCACAGGCATGGTAGGTTTACCTAGGTGCCGGCTGAGCTAGAGGCCAAAATCTACAGGTAGCCACTTTGCAAAAAACACCTCTGTTTTCTGTAGAAAAATGTGATGTATCCACGTTGTGTTTTGGGGCATTTCCTGTATCGGGCGCTAGGCCTACCTACATAAGTGAGGTATATTTTTTATTGGGACTCTTAGGGAACGCTGAGTGGAAGGAAATTTGTGGCTTCTCTCAGATTCCAGAACTTTCTGTCACCGAAATGTGAGGAAAACGTGTTTTTTAGCCAAATTTTGAAGTTTGCAAAGGATTCTGGGTAACAGAACCTAGTGAAAGTCCCACAAGTCACCCCATCTTGGATTCCCCTAGGTCTCTAGATTTAAAAAATGCACAGATTTGGTAGGTTTCCTTAGGTGCCGGCTGAGCTAACGGCCAAAATCTACAGGTAGGCATTTTGCAAAAAACACCTCTGTTTTCTGTAGAAAAATGTGATGTGTCCACGTTGTGTTTTGGGGCATTTCCTGTCGCGGGCGCTAGGCCTACCCATAAAAGTGAGGTATCATTTATATCTGGAGTCTTGGGGGAATGCTGGGTAAAAGGAAATTCAGTCTCCTCTCAGATTTCAGAACTTTCTGTCACCGAAATGTGAGGAAAAGTGTTTTTTTAGCCAAATATTGAGGTTTGCAAAGGATTCTGGGTAACAGAACCTGGTGACAGCCCCACAAGTCACCCCATCTTGGATTCCACAAGGTCTCTAGTTTTCAAAAATGCACAGGTTTGGTAGGTTTCCCTAGGTGCCGGCTGAGCTAGATGCCAAAATCTACAGATAGGCACTTTGCAAAAAACACTTCTGTTTTCTGTAGAAAAATGTGATGTGTCCAAGTTGTGTTTTGGGGCTTTTTCTGTCGTGGGCGCTAGGCCTACCCACAAAAGTGAGGTATCATTTTTATCAGGAGTCTTGGGGAAACGCTGGGTGAAAGGAAATTTGTGGCTCCTCTCAGATTTCAGAACGTTCTGTCACCGAAATGTGAGGACAAAAATGTTTTTTAGCCAAATTTTGAGGTTTGCGAAGGATTCTGGGTAACAGAACCTGGTGAGAGCACCACAAGTCACCCCATCTTGGAATCCCCTAGGTGTCTAGTTTTAAAAAATGCACAGGTTTGGTAGGTTTCCCTAGGTGCCGGCTGAGCTAGAGGCCAAAATCTCCAGGTAGGCACTTTGCAAAAAACACCTCTGTTTTCTGTAGAAAAATGTGATGTATCCACGTTGTGTTTTGGGGCATTTCCTGTATCGGGCGCTAGGCCTACCTTCATAAGTGAGGTATCTTTTTTATTGGGAGTCTTGGGGAACGCTGAGTGGAAGGAAATTTGTGGCTCCTCTCAGATTCCAGAACTTTCTGTCACCGAAATGTGAGAAAAACGTGTTTTTTAGCTAAATTTTGAGGTTTGCAAAGGATTCTGGTAACAGAACCTGTTGAGAGTCCCAAAAGTCACCCCATCTTGGATTCCCCTAGGTCCCTAGTTTTCAAAAATGCACAGGTTTGGTAGGTTTCCTTAGGTGCCGGCTGAGCTAGAGGCCAAAATCTACAGGTAGGCATTTTGCAAAAAACACCTCTGTTTTCTGTAGAAAAATGTGATGTGCCCACGTTGTGTTTTGGGGCTTTTACTGTCGTGGGCGCTAGGCCTACCCACAAAAGTGAGGTATCATTTTTATCTGGAGTCTTGGGGGAATGCTGGGTAAAAGGAAATTTGCTCTCCTCTCAGATTTCAGAACTTTCTGTCACCGAAATGTGAGGAAAAGTGTTTTTTTAGCCAAATATTGAGGTTTGCAAAGGATTCTGGGTAACAGAACCTGGTGACAGCCCCAGAAGTCACCCCATCTTGGATTCCCCTAGGTCTCTAGTTTTAAAAAATGCACAGGTTTGATAGGTTTCCCTAGGTGCCGGCTGAGCTAGAGGCCAAAATCTACAGGTAGGCACTTTGCAAAAAACACCTCTGTTTTCTGTAGAAAAATGTGATGTGCCCACGTTGTGTTTTGGGGCTTTTTCTGTCGTGGGCGCTAGGCCTACCCACAAAAGTGAGGTATCATTTTTATCTGGAGTCTTGGGGGAATGCTGGGTAAAAGGAAATTTGGTCTCCTCTCAGATTTCAGAACTTTCTGTCACCGAAATGTGAGGAAAAGTGTTTTTTTAGCCAAATATTGAGGTTTGCAAAGGATTCTGGGTAACAGAACCTGGTGACAGCCCCACAAGTCACCACATCTTGGATTCCCCTAGGTCTCTAGTTTTAAAAAATGCACAGGTTTGGTAGGTTTCCCTAGGTGCCGGCTGAGCTAGAGGCCAAAATCTACAGATAGGCACTTTGCAAAAAACACTTCTGTTTTCTGTAGAAAAATGTGATGTGTCCACGTTGTGTTTTGGGGCTTTTTCTGTCGTGGGCGCTAGGCCTACCCACAAAAGTGAGGTATCATTTTTATCAGGAGTCTTGGGGAAACGCTGGGTGAAAGGAAATTTGTGGCTCCTCTCAGATTTCAGAACTTTCTGTCACCGAAATGTGAGGACAAAAATGTTTTTTAGCCAAATTTTGAGGTTTGCGACGGATTCTGGGTAACAGAACCTGGTGAGAGCACCACAAGTCACCCCATCTTGGAATCCCCTAGGTGTCTAGTTTTAAAAAATGCACAGGTTTGGTAGGTTTCCCTAGGTGCCGGCTGAGCTAGAGGCCAAAATCTCCAGGTAGGCACTTTGCAAAAAACACCTCTGTTTTCTGTAGAAAAATGTGATGTATCCACGTTGTGTTTTGGGGCATTTCCTGTATCGGGCGCTAGGCCTACCTTCATAAGTGAGGTATCTTTTTTATTGGGAGTCTTGGGGAACGCTGAGTGGAAGGAAATTTGTGGCTCCTCTCAGATTCCTGAACTTTCTGTCACCGAAATGTGAGGAAAACGTGTTTTTTAGCCAAATTTTGAGGTTTGCAAAGGATTCTGGTAACAGAACCTGTTGAGAGTCCCAAAAGTCACCCCATCTTGGATTCCCCTAGGTCCCTAGTTTTCAAAAATGCACAGGTTGGTAGGTTTCCTTAGGTGCCGGCTGAGCTAGAGGCCAAAATCTACAAGTAGGCATTTTGCAAAAAACACCTCTGTTTTCTGTAGAAAAATGTGATGTGTCCACGTTGTGTTTTGGGGCTTTTTCTGTCGTGGGCGCTAGGCCTACCCACAAAAGTGAGGTATCATTTTTATCAGGAGTCTTGGGGAAACGCTGGGTGAAAGGAAATTTGTGGCTCCTCTCAGATTTCAGAACTTTCTGTCACCGAAATGTGAGGACAAAAATGTTTTTTAGCCAAATTTTGAGGTTTGCGACGGATTCTGGGTAACAGAACCTGGTGAGAGCACCACAAGTCACCCCATCTTGGAATCCCCTAGGTGTCTAGTTTTAAAAAATGCACAGGTTTGGTAGGTTTCCCTAGGTGCCGGCTGAGCTAGAGGCCAAAATCTCCAGGTAGGCACTTTGCAAAAAACACCTCTGTTTTCTGTAGAAAAATGTGATGTATCCACGTTGTGTTTTGGGGCATTTCCTGTATCGGGCGCTAGGCCTACCTTCATAAGTGAGGTATCTTTTTTATTGGGAGTCTTGGGGAACGCTGAGTGGAAGGAAATTTGTGGCTCCTCTCAGATTCCTGAACTTTCTGTCACCGAAATGTGAGGAAAATGTGTTTTTTAGCCAAATTTTGAGGTTTGCAAAGGATTCTGGTAACAGAACCTGTTGAGAGTCCCAAAAGTCACCCCATCTTGGATTCCCCTAGGTCCCTAGTTTTCAAAAATGCACAGGTTTGGTAGGTTTCCTTAGGTGCCGGCTGAGCTAGAGGCCAAAATCTACAAGTAGGCATTTTGCAAAAAACACCTCTGTTTTCTGTAGAAAAATGTGATGTGTCCAAGTTGTGTTTTGGGGCATTTCCTGTTGCGGGCGCTAGGCCTACCCACAAAAGTGAGGTATCATTTTTATCTGGAGTCTTGGGGGAATGCTGGGTAAAAGGAAATTTGGTCTCCTCTCAGATTTCAGAACTTTCTGTCACCGAAATGTGAGGAAAAGTGTTTTTTTAGCCAAATATTGAGGTTTGCAAAGGATTCTGGGTAACAGAACCTGGTGACAGCCCCAGAAGTCACCCCATCTTGGATTCCCCTAGGTCTCTAGTTTTAAAAAATGCACAGGTTTGGTAGGTTTCCCTAGGTGCCGGCTGAGCTAGAGGCCAAAATCTACAGGTAGGCACTTTGCAAAAAACACCTCTGTTTTCTGTAGAAAAATGTGATGTGCCCACGTTGTGTTTTGGGGCTTTTTCTGTCGTGGGCGCTAGGCCTACCCACAAAAGTGAGGTATCATTTTTATCAGGAGTCTTAGGGAAACGCCGGGTGAAAGGAAATTTGTGGCTCCTCTCAAATTTCAGAACTTTCTGTCACCGAAATGTGAGGAAAACGTGTTTTTTAGCCAAAATTTGAGGTTTGCAAAGGATTCTGGGTAACAGAACCTGGTGACAGCCCCACAAGTCACCCCATCTTGGATTCCCCTAGGTCTCTAGTTTTAAAAAATGCACAGGTTTGGTAGGTTTCCCTAGGTGCCGGCTGAGCTAGAGGCCAAAATCTACAGATAGGCACTTTGCAAAAAACACTTCTGTTTTCTGTAGAAAAATGTGATGTGTCCACGTTGTGTTTTGGGGCTTTTTCTGTCGTGGGCGCTAGGCCTACCCACAAAAGTGAGGTATCATTTTTATCAGGAGTCTTGGGGAAACGCTGGGTGAAAGGAAATTTGTGGCTCCTCTCAGATTTCAGAACTTTCTGTCACCGAAATGTGAGGACAAAAATGTTTTTTAGCCAAATTTTGAGGTTTGCGACGGATTCTGGGTAACAGAACCTGGTGAGAGCACCACAAGTCACCCCATCTTGGAATCCCCTAGGTGTCTAGTTTTAAAAAATGCACAGGTTTGGTAGGTTTCCCTAGGTGCCGGCTGAGCTAGAGGCCAAAATCTCCAGGTAGGCACTTTGCAAAAAACACCTCTGTTTTCTGTAGAAAAATGTGATGTATCCACGTTGTGTTTTGGGGCATTTCCCTTATCGGGCGCTAGGCCTACCTTCATAAGTGAGGTATCATTTTTATTGGGAGTCTTGGGGAACGCTGAGTGGAAGGAAATTTGTGGCTCCTCTCAGATTCCAGAACTTTCTGTCACCGAAATGTTAGGAAAACGTGTTTTTTAGCCAAATTTTGAGGTTTGCAAAGGATTCTGGTAACAGAACCTGTTGAGAGTCCCAAAAGTCACCCCATCTTGGATTCCCCTAGGTCCCTAGTTTGCAAAAATGCACAGGTTCGGTAGGTTTCCTTAGGTGCCGGCTGAGCTAGAGGCCAAAATCTACAGGTAGGCATTTTGCAAAAAACACCTCTGTTTTCTGTAGAAAAATGTGATGTGTCCACGTTGTGTTTTGGGGCATTTCCTGTTGCGGGCGCTAGGCCTACCCACAAAAGTGAGGTATCATTTTTATCTGGAGTCTTGGGGGAATGCTGGGTAAAAGGAAATTTGGTCTCCTCTCAGATTTCAGAACTTTCTGTCACCGAAATGTGAGGAAAAGTGTTTTTTTAGTCAAATATTGAGGTTTGCAAAGGATTCTGGGTAACAGAACCTGGTGACAGCCCCAGAAGTCACCCCATCTTGGATTCCCCTAGGTCTCTAGTTTTAAAAAATGCACAGGTTTGGTAGGTTTCCCTAGGTGCCGGCTGAGCTAGAGGCCAAAATCTACAGGTAGGCACTTTGCAAAAAACACCTCTGTTTTCTGTAGAAAAATGTGATGTGCCCACATTGTGTTTTGGGGCTTTTTCTGTCGTGGGCGCTAGGCCTACCCACAAAAGTGAGGTATCATTTTTATCAGGAGTCTTAGGGAAACGCCGGGTGAAAGGAAATTTGTGGCTCCTCTCAAATTTCAGAACTTTCTGTCACCGAAATGTGAGGAAAACGTGTTTTTTAGCCAAAATTTGAGGTTTGCAAAGGATTCTGGGTAACAGAACCTGGTGAGAGCCCCACAAGTCACCCCATCTTGGATTCCCCTAGGTCTCTAGTTTTAAAAAAGGCACAGGTTTGGTAGGTTTCCCTAGGTGCCGGCAGAGCTAGAGGCCAAAATCTACAGGTAGGCACTTTGCAAAAAACACCTCTGTTTTCTGTAGAAAAATGTGATGTGCCCACGTTGTGTTTTGGGGCTTTTACTGTCGTGGGCGGTAGGCCTACCCACAAAAGTGAGGTATCATTTTTATCTGGGGTCTTGGGGGATTGCTGGGTAAAAGGAAATTTGGTCTCCTCTCAGATTTCAGAACTTTCTGTCACCGAAATGTGAGGAAAACGTGTTTTTTTAGCCAAATATTGAGGTTTGCAAAGGATTCTGGGTAACAGAACCTGGTGACAGCCCCATAAGTCACCCCATCTTGGATTCCCCTAGGTCTCTAGTTTTAAATAATGCACAGGTTTGGTAGGTTTCCCTAGGTGCCGGCTGAGCTAGAGGCCAAAATCTACAGTTAGGCACTTTGCAAAAAACACCTCTGTTTTCTGTAGAAAAATGTGATGTGTCCACGTTGTGTTTTGGGGCTTTTTCTGTCGTGGGCGCTAGGCCTACCCACAAAAGTGAGGTATCATTTTTATCAGGAGTCTTGGGGAAACGCTGGGTGAAAGGAAATGTGTGGCTCCTCTCAGATTTCAGAACTTTCTGTCACCGAAATGTGAGGACAAAAATGTTTTTTAGCCAAATTTTCAGGTTTGCAAAGGATTCTGGGTAACAGAACCGGTTGAGAGTCCCACAAGTCACCCCATCTTGGATTCCCCTAGGTCTCTAGTTTTCAATAATGCACAGGTTTGGTAGGTTTCCTTAGGTGCCAGCTGAGCTAGAGGCCAAAATCTACAGGTAGGCCCTTTACAAAAAACATATCTGTTTTCTGTAGAAAAATGTGATGTGTCGACGTTGTGTTTTGGGGCATTTCCTGTCGCGGGCACTAGGCCTACCCACAGAAGTAAGATATAATTTTTATCGGTAGACTTTGGGGAACACTGGGTGAGAGGAAATTTGTAGCTTCTCTCAGATTCCAGAACTTTCTGTCACCGAAATGTGAGGAAAAAGTGTTTTTTAGCCCAATTTTGAGGTTTGCAAAGGATTCTGGGTAACAGAACCTGGTGAGATCCCCACAAGTCACCCCATCTTGGATTCCCCTAGCTCTCTAGTTTTCAAAAATGCACAGGTTTGGTAGGTTTCAATAGCTAGAGCTGAGCTAGAGCTGAGCTAGAGGCCAAAATCTCCAGGTAGGCACTTTGCAAAAAACACCTCTGTTTTCTGTAGAAAAATGTGATGTCTCCACCATGTGTTTTGGGGCATTTCCTGTCGCGGGCACAAGGCCTACCCACACAAGTGAGGTATCATTTTTATCTGGAGACTTGGGGGAATGCTGGGTAAAAGGAAATTTAGTCTCCTCTCAGATTTCAGAACTTTCTGTCACCGAAATGTGAGCAAAAGTGTTTTTTTAGCCAAATATTGAGGTTTGCAAAGGATTCTGGGTAACAGAACCTGGTGACAGCCCCACAAGTCACCCCATCTTGGATTCCCCTAGGTCTCTAGTTTTAAAAAATGCACAGGTTTGGTAGGTTTCCCTAGGTGCAGGCTGAGCTAGAGGCCAAAATCTACAGGTAGGCACTTTGCAAAAAACACCTCTGTTTTCTGTAGAAAAATGTGATGTGTCCACGTTGTGTTTTGGGGCTTTTTATGTCGTGGGCGCTAGGCCTACCCACAGAAGTGAGGTATCATTTTTATCTGGAGACTTGGGGAAACGCTGGGTGGAAGGAAATTTGTGGCTCCTCTCAGATTGCAGAACTTTCTGTCCCCGAAATATGAGGAAAATGTGTTTTTTAGCCAAATTTTCATGTTTGCAAAGGATTCTGGGTAACAGAACCTGGTGAGAGCCACACAAGTCACCCCATCTTGGATTCCCCTAGGTCGCTAGTTTTCAAAAATGCACAGGTTTGGTAGGTTTCCCTAGGTGCCCGCTGAGCTAGAGAGGCCCAAATCTACAGGTAGGCACTTTGCAAAAAACACCTCTGTTTTCTGTAGAAAAATGTGATGTGTCCACCATGTGTTTTGGGGCATTTCCTGTCGCGGGCACAAGGCCTACCCACACAAGTGAGGTATCATTTTTATCTGGAGACTTGGGGGAATGCTGGGTAAAAGGAAATTTAGTCTCCTCTCAGATTTCAGAACTTTCTGTCACCGAAATGTGAGCAAAAGTGTTTTTTTAGCCAAATATTGAGGTTTGCAAAGGATTCTGGGTAACAGAACCTGGTGACAGCCCCACAAGTCACCACATATTGGATTCCCCTAGGTCTCTAGTTTTCAAAAATGCACAGGTTTGGTAAGTTTCCCTATGTGCCGGCTGAGCTAGAGGCCAAAATCTACAGGTAGGCACTTTGCAAAAAACACCTCTGTTTTCTGTAGAAAAATGTGATGTATCCACGTTGTGTTTTGGTGCTTTTTCTGTCGTGGGCGCTAGGCCTACCCACAAAAGTGAGGTATCATTTTTATCAGGAGTCTTGGGGAAACGCTGGGTGAAAGGAAATTTGTGGCTCCTCTCAGATTTCAGAACTTTCTGTCACCAAAATGTGAGGAAAACATGTTTTTTAGCCAAATTTTGAGGTTTGCGAAGGATTCTGGGTAACAGAACCTGGCGAGAGCCCCACAAGTCACCCCATCTTGGATTCCCCTAGGTCCCTAGTTTTAAAAAATGCACAGGTTTGGCAGGTTTCCCTAGGTGCCGGCTGAGCTAGAGACCAAAATCTACAGGTAGGCACTTTGCAAAAAACACCTCTGTTTTCTGTAGAAAAATGTGATGTGTCCACGTTGTGTTTTGGGGTATTTCCTGTATCGGGCGCTAGGCCTACCTACATAAGTGAGGTATCTTTTTTATTGGGAGTCTTGGGGAACGCTGAGTGGAAGGAAATTTGTTGCTCCTCTCTGATTCCAGAACTTCCTGTCACCGAAATGTGAGGAAAACCAGTTTTTTAGCCACATTTTGAGGTTTGCAAACGATTCTGGGTAACAGAACCTGGTGAGAGTCCCACAAGTCACCCCATCTTGGATTCCCCTAGGTCCCTAGTTTTTAAAAATGCACAGGTTTGGTAGGTTTCCTTAGGTGCCGGCTGAGCTAGAGGCCAAAATCTACAGGTAGGCATTTTTTAAAAAACACCTCTGTTTTCTGTAGAAAAATGTGATGTGTCCACGTTGTGTTTTGGGGGTTTTTCTGTCGTGGGCGCTAGGCCTACCCACAAAAGTGAGGTATCATTTTTATCAGGAGTCTTAGGGAACGCTGAGTGGAAGGAAATTTGTGGCTCCTCTCTGATTCCAGAACTTCCTGTCACCGAAATGTGAGGAAAATCAGTTTTTTAGCCACAATTTGAGGTTTGCAAAGTATTCTGGGTAACAGAACCTGGTGAGAGTCCCACAAGTCACCCCATCTTGGATTCCCCTAGGTCCCTAGTTTTAAAAAATGCACAGGTTTGGTAGGTTTCCTTAGGTGCCGGCTGAGCTAGAGGCCAAAATCTACAGGTAGGCATTTTTCAAAAAACACCTCTGTTTTCTGTAGAAAAATGTGATGTGTCCACGTTGTGTTTTGGGGCTTTTTCTGTTGTGGGCGCTAGGCCTACCCACAAAAGTGAGGTATCATTTTTATTTTTTAGACAAATTTTGAGGTTTGCGAAGGATTCTGGGTAACAGAACCTGTCGAGAGCCCCACAAGTCACCCCATCTTGGAATCCCCTAGGTGTCTAGTTTTAAAAAATGCACAGGTTTGGTAGGTTTCCCTAGGTGCCGGCTGAGCTAGAGGCCAAAATCTCCAGGTAGGAACTTTGCAAAAAACAACTCTGTTTTCTGTAGAAAAATGTGATGTATCCATGTTGTGTTTTGGGGCATTTCCTGTATCGGGCGCTAGGCCTACCTACATAAGTGAGGTATCTTTTTTATTGGGAGTCTTGGGGAACGCTGAGTGGAAGGAAATTTGGGGCTCCTCTCTGATTCCAGAACTTCCTGTCACCGAAATGTGAGGAAAACCAGTTTTTTAGCCACATTTTGAGGTTTGCAAAGGATTCTGGGTAACAGAACCTGGTGAGAGTCCCACAAGTCACCCCATCTTGGATTCCATTAGGTCCCTAGTTTTCAAAAATGCACAGGTTTGGTAGGTTTCCTTAGGTGCCGGCTGAGCTAGAGGCCAAAATCTACAGGTAGGCATTTTTCAAAAAACACCTCTGTTTTCTGTAGAAAAATGTGATGTGTCCACGTTGTGTTTTGGGGCATTTCCTGTTGCGGGCGCTAGGCCTACCCACAAAAGTGAGGTATCATTTTTATCTGGAGTCTTGGGGGAATGCTGGGTAAAAGGAAATTTGGTCTCCTCTCAGATTTCAGAACTTTCTGTCACCGAAATGTGAGGAAAAGTGTTTTTTTAGCCAAATATTGAGGTTTGCAAAGGATTCTGGGTAACAGAACCTGGTGACAGCCCCACAAGTCACCCCATCTTGGATTCCCCTAGGTCTCTAGTTTTCAAAAATGCACAGGTTTGGTAGGTTTCCCTAGGTGCTGGCTGAGCTAGAGACCAAAATCTACAGGTAGGCACTTTGCAAAAAACACCTCTGTTTTCTGTAGAAAAATGTGATGTGTCCACGTTGTGTTTTGGGGCTTTTTTGTCGTGGGCGCTAGGCCTACCCACAAAAGTGAGGTATCATTTTTATCAGGAGTCTCAGGGAACGCTGAGTGGAAGGAAATTTGTGGCTCCTCTCTGATTCCAGAACTTCCTGTCACCGAAATGTAAGGAAAATCAGTTTTTTAGCCACAATTTGAGGTTTGCAAAGGATTCTGGGTAACAGAACCTGGTGAGAGTCCCAGAAGTCACCCCATCTTGGATTCCCCTAGGTCCCTAGTTTTAAAAAATGCACAGGTTTGGTAGGTTTCCTTAGGTGCCGGCTGAGCTAGAGGCCAAAATCTACAGGTAGGCATTTTTCAAAAAACACCTCTGTTTTCTGTAGAAAAATGTGATGTGTCCACGTTGTGTTTTGGGGCTTTTTCTGTTGTGGGCGCTAGGCCTACCCACAAAAGTGAGGTATCATTTTTATCAGGAGTCTTGGTGAAACGCTGGATGAAAGGAAATTTGTGGCTCCTCTCAGATTTCAGAACTTTCTGTCACCGAAATGTGAGGAAAACATGTTTTTTAGACAAATTTTGAGGTTTGCGAAGGATTCTGGGTAACAGAACCTGTCGAGAGCCCCACAAGTCACCCCATCTTGGAATCTCCTAGGTGTCTAGTTTTACAAAATGCACAGGTTTGGTAGGTTTCCCTAGGTGCCGGCTGAGCTAGAGGCCAAAATCTCCAGGTAGGAACTTTGCAAAAAACAACTCTGTTTTCTGTAGAAAAATGTGATGTATCCATGTTGTGTTTTGGGGCATTTCCTGTTTTGGGCGCTAGGCCTACCTACATTAGTGAGGTATCTTTTTTATTGGGAGTCTTGGGGAACGATGAGTGGAAGGAAATATGTGGCTCCTCTCAGATTCCAGAACTTTCTGTCACCGAAATGTGATGAAAACGTGTTTTTTAGCCAAATTTTGAGGTTTGCAAAGGATTCTGGGTATCAGAACCTGGTGAGAGTCCCACAAGTCACCCCATCTTGGATTCCCCTAGGTCTCTAGTTTTCAAAAATGCACAGGTTTGGAAGGTTTCCCTAGGTGCCAGCTGAGCTAGAGGCCAAAATCTACAGGTAGGCATTTTGCAAAAAACACCTCTGTTTTCTGTAGAAAAATGTGATGTGTCCACGTTGTGTTTTGGGGCATTTCCTGTTGCGGGCGCTAGGCCTACCCACAAAAGTGAGGTATCATTTTTATCTGGAGTCTTGGGGGAATGCTGGGTAAAAGGAAATTTGGTCTCCTCTCAGATTTCAGAACTTTCTGTCACCGAAATGTGAGGAAAAGTGTTTTTTTAGCCAAATATTGAGGTTTGCAAAGGATTCTGGGTAACAGAACCTGGTAACAGCCCCACAAGTCACCCCATCTTGGATTCCCCTAGGTCTCTAGTTTTCAAAAATGCACAGGTTTGGTAGGTTTCCCTAGGTGCCGGCTGAGGTAGAGGCCTAAAACTCCAGGTAGGAACTTTGCAAAAAACAACTCTGTTTTCTGTAGAAAAATGTGATGTATCCATGTTGTGTTTTGGGGCATTTCCTGTGTCGGGCGCTAGGCCTACCTACATAAGTGAGGTATCTTTTTTATTGGGAGTCTTGGGGAACGCTGAGTGGAAGGAAATTTGTGGCTCCTCTCTGATTCCAGAACTTCCTGTCACCGAAATGTGAGGAAAAACAGTTTTTTAGCCACATTTTGAGGTTTGCAAAGGATTCTGGGTAACAGAACCTGGTGAGAGTCCCACAAGTCACCCCATCTTGCAATCCCCTAGGTGTCTAGTTTAAAAAAATGCACAGGTTTGGTAGGTTTCCCTAGGTGCCGTCTGAGCTAGAGGCCAAAATCTACAGGTAGGCACTTTGCAAAAAACACCTCTCTTTTCTGTAGAAAAATGTGATGTGTCCACGTTGTGTTTTGGGGCATTTCCTGTCGCGGGCGCTAGGCCTACCCACACAAGTGAGGTATCATTTTTACCTGGAGTCTTGGGGGAATGCTGGGTAAAAGGAAATTTGGTCTCCTCTCAGATTTCAGAACTTTCTCTCACCGAAATGTGAGGAAAAGTGTTTTTTTTAGCCAAATATTGAGGTTTGCAAAGGATTCTGGGTAACAGAACCTGGTGACAGCCCACAAGTCACCCCATATTGGATTCCCCTATGTCCCTAGTTTTCAAAAATGCACAGGTTTGGTAGGTTTCCTTAGGTGCCGGCTGAGCTAGAGGCCAAAATCTACAGGTAGGCATTTTGCAAAAAAACACCTCTGTTTTCTGTAGAAAAATGTGATGTGTCCACATTGTGTTTTGGGGCATTTCCTGTTGCGGGCGCTAGGCCTACCCACAAAAGTGAGGTATCATTTTTATCAGGAGTCTTGGGGAAACGCTGGGTGAAAGGAAATTTGTGGCTCCTCTCAGATTTCAGAACTTTCTCTCACCGAAATGTGAGGAAAAGTGTTTTTTTTAGCCAAATATTGAGGTTTGCAAAGGATTCTGGGTAACAGAACCTGGTGACAGCCCCACAAGTCACCCCATATTGGATTCCCCTATGTCCCTAGTTTTCAAAAATGCACAGGTTTGGTAGGTTTCCTTAGGTGCCGGCTGAGCTAGAGGCCAAAATCTACAGGTAGGCATTTTGCAAAAAAACACCTCTGTTTTCTGTAGAAAAATGTGATGTGTCCACATTGTGTTTTGGGGCATTTCCTGTTGCGGGCGCTAGGCCTACCCACAAAAGTGAGGTATCATTTTTATCTGGAGTCTTGGGGGAATGCTGGGTAAAAGGAAATTTGGTCTCCTCTCAGATTTCAGAACTTTCTGTCACCGAAATGTGAGGAAAAGTGTTTTTTTAGCGAAATATTGAGGTTTGCAAAGGATTCTGGGTAACAGAACCTGGTGACAGCCCCACAAGTCACCCCATCTTGGATTCCCCTAGGTCTCTAGTTTTCAAAAATGCACAGGTTTGTTAGGTTTCCCTAGGTGCCGGCTGAGCTAGAGACCAAAATCTACAGGTAGGCACTTTGCAAAAAACACCTCTGTTTTCTGTAGAAAAATGTGATGTGTCCACGGTGTGTTTTGGGGCTTTTTCTGTCGTGGGCACTAGGCCTACCCACAAAAGTGAGGTATCATTTTTATCAGGAGTCTTAGGGAAACGCTGGGTGAAAGGAAATTTGTGGCTCCTCTCAGATTTCAGAACTTTCTGTCACCGAAATGTGAGGAAAAGTGTTTTTTTAGCCAAATTTTGAGGTTTGCGAAGGATTCTGGGTAATAGAACCTGGTGAGAGCCCCACAAGTCACCCCATCTTGGAATCCCCTAGGTGTCTAGTTTTAAAAAATGCACAGGTTTGGTAGGTTTCCCTAGGTGCCGGCTTAGCTAGAGCCAAAATCTCCAGGTAGGCACTTTGCAAAAAACACCTCTGTTTTCTGTAGAAAAATATGATGTATCCACGTTGTGTTTTGGGGCATTTCCTGTTTTGGGCGCTAGGCCTACCTACATTAGTGAGGTATCTTTTTTATTGGGAGTCTTGGGGAACGATGAGTGGAAGGAAATATGTGGCTCCTCTCAGATTCCAGAACTTTCTGTCACCGAAATGTGAGGAAAACGTGTTTTTTAGCCAAATTTTGAGGTTTGCAAAGGATTCTGGGTAACAGAACCTGGTGAGAGTCCCACAAGTCACCCCATCTTGGATTCCCCTAGGTCTCTAGTTTTCAAAAATGCACAGGTTTGGAAGGTTTCCCTAGGTGCCAGCTGAGCTAGAGGCCAAAATCTACAGGTAGGCATTTTGCAAAAAACACCTCTGTTTTCTGTAGAAAAATGTGATGTGTCCACGTTGTGTTTTGGGGCATTTCCTGTTGCGGGCGCTAGGCCTACCCACAAAAGGGAGGTATCATTTTTATCTGGAGTCTTGGGGGAATGCTGGGTAAAAGGAAATTTGGTCTCCTCTCAGATTTCAGAACTTTCTGTCACCGAAATGTGAGGAAAAGTTTTTTTTTAGCCAAATATTGAGGTTTGCAAAGGATTCTGGGTAACAGAACCTGGTGACAGCCCCACAAGTCACCCCATCTTGGATTCCCCTAGGTCTCTAGTTTTCAAAAATGCACAGGTTTGGTAGGTTTCCCTAGGTGCCGGCTGAGGTAGAGGCCAAAATCTCCAGGTAGGAACTTTGCAAAAAACAACTCTGTTTTCTGTAGAAAAATGTGATGTATCCATGTTGTGTTTTGGGGCATTTCCTGTATCGGGCGCTAGGCCTACCTACATAAGTGAGGTATCTTTTTTATTGGGAGTCTTGGGGAACGCTGAGTGGAAGGAAATTTGTGGCTCCTCTCTGATTCCAGAACTTCCTGTCACCGAAATGTGAGGAAAACCAGTTTTTTAGCCACATTTTGAGGTTTGCAAAGGATTCTGGGTAACAGAACCTGGTGAGAGTCCCACAAGTCACCCCATCTTGCAATCCCCTAGGTGTCTAGTTTAAAAAAATGCACAGGTTTGGTAGGTTTCCCTAGGTGCCGTCTGAGCTACAGGCCAAAATCTACAGGTAGGCACTTTGCAAAAAACACCTCTGTTTTCTGTAGAGAAATGTGATGTGTCCACGTTGTGTTTTGGGGCATTTCCTGTCGCGGGCGCTAGGCCTACCCACACAAGTGAGGTATCATTTTTACCTGGAGTCTTGGGGGAATGCTGGGTAAAAGGAAATTTGGTCTCCTCTCAGATTTCAGAACTTTCTCTCACCGAAATGTGAGGAAAAGTGTTTTTTTTAGCCAAATATTGAGGTTTGCAAAGGATTCTGGGTAACAGAACATGGTGACAGCCCCACAAGTCACCCCATGTTGGATTCCCCTATGTCCCTAGTTTTCAAAAATGCACAGGTTTGGTAGGTTTCCTTAGGTGCCGGCTGAGCTAGAGGCCAAAATCTACAGGTAGGCATTTTGCAAAAAAACACCTCTGTTTTCTGTAGAAAAATGTGATGTGTCCACATTGTGTTTTGGGGCATTTCCTGTTGCGGGCGCTAGGCCTACCCACAAAAGTGAGGTATCATTTTTATCTGGAGTCTTGGGGGAATGCTGGGTAAAAGGAAATTTGGTCTCCTCTCAGATTTCAGAACTTTCTGTCACCGAAATGTGAGGAAAAGTGTTTTTTTAGCGAAATATTGAGGTTTGCAAAGGATTCTGGGTAACAGAACCTGGTGACAGCCCCACAAGTCACCCCATCTTGGATTCCCCTAGGTCTCTAGTTTTCAAAAATGCACAGGTTTGTTAGGTTTCCCTAGGTGCCGGCTGAGCTAGAGACCAAAATCTACAGGTAGGCACTTTGCAAAAAACACCTCTGTTTTCTGTAGAAAAATGTGATGTGTCCACGGTGTGTTTTGGGGCTTTTTCTGTCGTGGGCACTAGGCCTACCCACAAAAGTGAGGTATCATTTTTTATCAGGAGTCTTAGGGAAACGCTGGGTGAAAGGAAATTTGTGGCTCCTCTCAGATTTCAGAACTTTCTGTCACCGAAATGTGAGGAAAAGTGTTTTTTTAGCCAAATTTTGAGGTTTGCGAAGGATTCTGGGTAATAGAACCTGGTGAGAGCCCCACAAGTCACCCCATCTTGGAATCCCCTAGGTGTCTAGTTTTAAAAAATGCACAGGTTTGGTAGGTTTCCCTAGGTGCCGGCTTAGCTAGAGCCAAAATCTCCAGGTAGGCACTTTGCAAAAAACACCTCTGTTTTCTGTAGAAAAATATGATGTATCCACGTTGTGTTTTGGGGCATTTCCTGTTTTGGGCGCTAGGCCTACCTACATTAGTGAGGTATCTTTTTTATTGGGAGTCTTGGGGAACGATGAGTGGAAAGAAATATGTGGCTCCTCTCAGATTCCAGAACTTTCTGTCACCGAAATGTGAGGAAAACGTGTTTTTTAGCCAAATTTTGAGGTTTGCAAAGGATTCTGGGTAACAGAACCTGGTGAGAGTCCCACAAGTCACCCCATCTTGGATTCCCCTAGGTCTCTAGTTTTCAAAAATGCACAGGTTTGGAAGGTTTCCCTAGGTGCCAGCTGAGCTAGAGGCCAAAATCTACAGGTAGGCATTTTGCAAAAAACACCTCTGTTTTCTGTAGAAAAATGTGATGTGTCCACGTTGTGTTTTGGGGCATTTCCTGTTGCGGGCGCTAGGCCTACCCACAAAAGGGAGGTATCATTTTTATCTGGAGTCTTGGGGGAATGCTGGGTAAAAGGAAATTTGGTCTCCTCTCAGATTTCAGAACTTTCTGTCACCGAAATGTGAGGAAAAGTGTTTTTTTAGCCAAATATTGAGGTTTGCAAAGGATTCTGGGTAACAGAACCTGGTGACAGCCCCACAAGTCACCCCATCTTGGATTCCCCTAGGTCTCTAGTTTTCAAAAATGCACAGGTTTGGTAGGTTTCCCTAGGTGCCGGCTGAGGTAGAGGCCAAAATCTCCAGGTAGGAACTTTGCAAAAAACAACTCTGTTTTCTGTAGAAAAATGTGATGTATCCATGTTGTGTTTTGGGGCATTTCCTGTATCGGGCGCTAGGCCTACCTACATAAGTGAGGTATCTTTTTTATTGGGAGTCTTGGGGAACGCTGAGTGGAAGGAAATTTGTGGCTCCTCTCTGATTCCAGAACTTCCTGTCACCGAAATGTGAGGAAAACCAGTTTTTTAGCCACATTTTGAGGTTTGCAAAGGATTCTGGGTAACAGAACCTGGTGAGAGTCCCACAAGTCACCCCATCTTGCAATCCCCTAGGTGTCTAGTTTAAAAAAATGCACAGGTTTGGTAGGTTTCCCTAGGTGCCGTCTGAGCTAGAGGCCAAAATCTACAGGTAGGCACTTTGCAAAAAACACCTCTGTTTTCTGTAGAAAAATGTGATGTGTCCACGTTGTGTTTTGGGGCATTTCCTGTCGCGGGCGCTAGGCCTACCCACACAAGTGAGGTATCATTTTTACCTGGAGTCTTGGGGGAATGCTGGGGAAAAGGAAATTTGGTCTCCTCTCAGATTTCAGAACTTTCTCTCACCGAAATGTGAGGAAAAGTGTTTTTTTTAGCCAAATATTGAGGTTTGCAAAGGATTCTGGGTAACAGAACATGGTGACAGCCCCACAAGTCACCCCATATTGGATTCCCCTATGTCCCTAGTTTTCAAAAATGCACAGGTTTGGTAGGTTTCCTTAGGTGCCGGCTGAGCTAGAGGCCAAAATCTACAGGTAGGCATTTTGCAAAAAAACAACTCTGTTTTCTGTAGAAAAATGTGATGTGTCCACGTTGTGTTTTGGGGCATTTCCTGTTGCGGGCGGAAGGCCTACCCACAAAAGTGAGGTATCATTTTTACCTGGAGTCTTGGGGGAATGCTGGGTAAAAGGAAATTTGGTCTCCTCTCAGATTTCAGAACTTTCTGTCACCGAAATGTGAGGAAAAGTGTTTTTTTAGCCAAATATTGAGGTTTGCAAAGGATTCTGGGTAACAGAACCTGGTGACAGCCCCACAAGTCACCCCATCTTGGATTCCCCTAGGTCTCTAGTTTTCAAAAATGCACAGGTTTGGTAGGTTTCCCTAGGTGCCGGCTGAGGTAGAGGCCAAAATCTCCAGGTAGGAACTTTGCAAAAAACAACTCTGTTTTCTGTAGAAAAATGTGATGTATCCATGTTGTGTTTTGGGGCATTTCCTGTATCGGGCGCTAGGCCTACCTACATAAGTGAGGTATCTTTTTTATTGGGAGTCTTGGGGAACGCTGAGTGGAAGGAAATTTGTGGCTCCTCTCTGATTCCAGAACTTCCTGTCACCGAAATGTGAGGAAAACCAGTTTTTTAGCCACATTTTGAGGTTTGCAAAGGATTCTGGGTAACAGAACCTGGTGAGAGTCCCACAAGTCACCCCATCTTGCAATCCCCTAGGTGTCTAGTTTAAAAAAATGCACAGGTTTGGTAGGTTTCCCTAGGTGCCGTCTGAGCTAGAGGCCAAAATCTACAGGTAGGCACTTTGCAAAAAACACCTCTGTTTTCTGTAGAAAAATGTGATGTGTCCACGTTGTGTTTTTGGGCATTTCCTGTCGCGGGCGCTAGGCCTACCCACACAAGTGAGGTATCATTTTTACCTGGAGTCTTGGGGGAATGCTGGGTAAAAGGAAATTTGGTCTCCTCTCAGATTTCAGAACTTTCTCTCACCGAAATGTGAGGAAAAGTGTTTTTTTTAGCCAAATATTGAGGTTTGCAAAGGATTCTGGGTAACAGAACATGGTGACAGCCCCACAAGTCACCCCATATTGGATTCCCCTATGTCCCTAGTTTTCAAAAATGCACAGGTTTGGTAGGTTTCCTTAGGTGCCGGCTGAGCTAGAGGCCAAAATCTACAGGTAGGCATTTTGCAAAAAAACAACTCTGTTTTCTGTAGAAAAATGTGATGTGTCCATGTTGTGTTTTGGGGCATTTCCTGTTGCGGGCGGTAGGCCTACCCACAAAAGTGAGGTATCATTTTTATCTGGAGTCTTGGGGGAATGCTGGGTAAAAGGAAATTTGGTCTCCTCTCAGATTTCAGAACTTTCTGTCACCGAAATGTGAGGAAAAGTATTTTTTTAGGCAAATATTGAGGTTTGCAAAGGATTCTGGGTAACAGAACCTGGTGACAGCCCCACAAGTCACCCCATCTTGGATTCCCCTAGGTCTCTAGTTTTCAAAAATGCACAGGTTTGGTAGGTTTCCTTAGGTGCCGGCTGAGCTAGAGGCCAAAATCTACAGGTAGGCATTTTGCAAAAAAACAACTCTGTTTTCTGTAGAAAAATGTGATGTGTCCATGTTGTGTTTTGGGGCATTTCCTGTTGCGGGCGGTAGGCCTACCCACAAAAGTGAGGTATCATTTTTATCTGGAGTCTTGGGGGAATGCTGGGTAAAAGGAAATTTGGTCTCCTCTCAGATTTCAGAACTTTCTGTAACCGAAATGTGAGGAAAACGTGTTTTTCAGCCAAATTTTGAGGTTTGCAACGGATTCTGGGTAACAGAACCAGGTGAGAGTCCCACAAGTCACCCCATCTTGGATTCCCCTAGGTCTCTAGTTTAAAAAAATGCACAGGTTTGGTAGGTTTCCCTAGGTGCCAGCTGAGCTAGAGGCCAAAATCTACAGGTAGGCATTTTGCAAAAAACACCTCTGTTTTCTGTAGAAAAATGTGATGTGTCCAAGTTGTGATTTCGAGCATTTCCTGTTGCGGGCGCTAGGCCTACCCACAAAAGTGAGGTATCATTTTTATCTGGAGTCTTGGGGGAATGCTGGGTAAAAGGAAATTTGGTCTCCTCTCAGATTTCAGAACTTTCTGTCACCGAAATGTGAGGAAAAGTGTTTTTTTAGCCAAATATTGAGGTTTGCAAAGGATTCTGGGTAACAGAACCTGGTGACAGCCCCAGACGTCACCCCATCTTGGATTCCCCTAGGTCTCTAGTTTTCAAAAATGCACAGGTTTGGTAGGTTTCCCTAGGTGCCGGCTGAGCTAGAGGCCAAAATCTACAGGTAGACACTTTGCAAAAAACACTTCTGTTTTCTGTAGAAAAATGTGATGTGTCCACGTTGTGTTTTGGGGCTTTTTATGTCGTGGGCGCTAGGCCTACCCACAGAAGTGAGGTATCATTTTTATCGGGAGACTTGGGGAAACGCTGGGTGGAAGGAAATTTGTGGCTCCTCTCAGATTGCAGAACTTTCTGTCACCGAAATATGAGGAAAATGTGTTTTTCAGCCAAGTTTTTATGTTTGCAAAGGATTCTGGGTAACAGAACCTGGTGAGAGCCACACAAGTCACCCAAATTTGGATTCCCCTAGGTCTCTAGTTTTAAAAAATGCACAGGTTTGGTAGGTTTCCCTAGGTGCCCGCTGAGCTAGAGGCCAAAATCTACAGGTAGGCACTTTGCAAAAAACACCTCTGTTTTCTGTAGAAAAATGTGATGTGTCCACGTTGTGTTTTGGGGCATTTCCTGTTGCGGGCGCTAGGCCTACCCACACAAGTGAGGTATCATTTTTATCTGGAGTCTTGGGGGAATGCTGGGTAAATGGGAATTTGGTCTCCTCTCAGATTTCAGAACTTTCTGTCACCGAAATGTGAGGAAAAGTGTTTTTTTAGCCAAATATTGAGGTTTGCAAAGGATTCTGGGTAACAGAACCTGGTGCCAGCCCCACAAGTCACCCCATGTTAGATTCCCCTAGGTCTCTAGTTTTCAAAAATGAACAGGTTTGGTAGGTTTCCCTAGGTGCCGGCTGAGCTAGAGGCCAAAATCTACAGGTAGGCACTTTGCAAAAAACACCTCGGTTTTCTGAAGAAAAATGTGATGTGTCCACGTTGTGTTTTGGGGCTTTTTCTGTCGTGGGCGCTAGGCCTACCCACAAAAGTGAGGTATCATTTTTATCAGGAGTCTTGGGGAAACGCTGGGTGAAAGGAAATTTGTGGCTCCTCTCAGATTTCAGAACTTTCTGTCACCGAAATGTGAGGAAAACATGTTTTTTAGCCAACTTTTGAAGTTTGCGAAGGATTCTGGGTAACAGAACCTGGTGAGAGCCCCACAAGTCACCCTATCTTGGAATCCCCTAGGTGTCTAGTGTTACAAAATGCACAGGTTTGGTAGGTTTCCCTAGGTGCCGGCTGAGCTAGAGGCCAAAATCTCCCGGTAGGCACTTTGCAAAAAACACCTCTGTTTTCTGAAGAAAAATGTGATGTATCCACGTTGTGTTTTGGGGCATTTCCTGTATCGGGCGCTAGGCCTACCTACATAAGTGAGGTATCTTTTTTATTGGGAGTCTTGGGGAACGCTGAGTGGAAGGAAATTTGTGGCTCCTCTCAGATTCCAGAACTTTCTGTCACCGAAATGTGACGAAAACATGTTTTTTAGCCAAATTGTGAGGTTTGCAAAGGATTCTGGGTAACAGAACCTGGTGAGAGTCCCACAAGACACCCCACTTTGGATTCCCCTAGGTCCCTAGTTTTCAGAAATGCACAGGTTTGGTAGGTTTCCTTAGGTGCCGGCTGAGCTAGAGGCCAAAATCTACAGGTAGGCATTTTGCAAAAAACACCTCTGTTTTTTTTAGAAAAATGTGATGTGTCCACGTTGTGTTTTGGGGCATTTCCTGTTGCGGGCGCTAGGCCTACCCACAAAAGTGAGGTATCATTTTTATCTGGAGTCTTGGGGGAATGCTGGGTAAAAGGAAATTTGGTCTCCTCTCAGATTTCAGAACTTTCTGTCACCGAAATGTTAGGAAAAGTGTTTTTTTTAGCCAAATATTGAGGTTTGCAAAGGATTCTGGGTAACAGAACCTGGTGACAGCCCCACAAGTCACCCCATCTTGGATTCCCCTAGGTCTCTAGTTTTCAAAAATGCACAGGTTTGGTAGGTTTCCCTAGGTGCCAGCTGAGCTAGAGGCCAAAATCTACAGGTAGGCATTTTGCAAAAAAACACCTCTGTTTTCTGTAGAAAAATGTGATGTGTCCACGTTGTGTTTTGGGGCATTTCCTGTTGCGGGCGGTAGGCCTACCCACAAAAGTGAGGTATCATTTTTACCTGGAGTCTTGGGGGAATGCTCGGTAAAAGGAAATTTGGTCTCCTCTCAGATTTCAGAACTTTCTGTCACCGAAATGTGAGGAAAAGTATTTTTGTAGCCAAATATTGAGGTTTGCAAAGGATTCTGGGTAACAGAACCTGGTGACAGCCCCACAAGTCACCCCATCTTGGATTCCCCTAGGTCTCTAGTTTTCAAAAATGCACAGGTTTGGTAGGTTTCCCTAGGTGCCGGCTGAGCTAGAGGCCAAAATCTACAGGTAGGCACTTTGCAAAAAACACTTCTGTTTTCTGTAGAAAAATGTGATGTGTCCACGTTGTGTTTTGGGGCTTTTTATGTCGTGGGCGCTAGGCCTACCCACAGAAGTGAGGTATCATTTTTATCGGGAGACTTGGGGAAACGCTGGGTGGAAGGAAATTTGTGGCTCCTCTCAGATTGCAGAACTTTCTGTCACCGAAATATGAGGAAAATGTGTTTTTTAGCCAAGTTTTTATGTTTGCAAAGGATTCTGGGTAACAGAACCTGGTGAGAGCCACACAAGTCACCCAAACTTGGATTCCCCTAGGTCTCTAGTTTTAAAAAATGCACAGGTTTGGTAGGTTTCCCTAGGTGCCCGCTGAGCTAGAGGCCAAAATCTACAGGTAGGCACTTTGCAAAAAACACCTCTGTTTTCTGTAGAAAAATGTGATGTGTCTACGTTGTGTTTTGGGGCATTTCCTGTTGCGGGCGCTAGGCCTACCCACAAAAGGGAGGTATCATTTTTATCGGGAGACTTGGGGAAACGCTGGGTGGAAGGAAATTTGTGGCTCCTCTCAGATTGCAGAACTTTCTGTCACCGAAATATGAGGAAAATGTGTTTTTTAGCCAAGTTTTTATGTTTGCAAAGGATTCTGGGTAACAGAACCTGGTGAGAGCCACACAAGTCACCCAAACTTGGATTCCCCTAGGTCTCTAGTTTTCAAAAATGCACAGGTTTGGAAGGTTTCCCTAGGTGCCAGCTGAGCTAGAGGCCAAAATCTACAGGTAGGCATTTTGCAAAAAACACCTCTGTTTTCTGTAGAAAAATGTGATGTGTCCACGTTGTGTTTTGGGGCATTTCCTGTTGCGGGCGCTAGGCCTACCCACAAAAGGGAGGTATCATTTTTATCTGGAGTCTTGGGGGAATGCTGGGTAAATGGAAATTTGGTCTCCTCTCAGATTTCAGAACTTTCTGTCACCGAAATGTGAGGAAAAGTGTTTTTTTAGCCAAATATTGAGGTTTGCAAAGGATTCTGGGTAACAGAACCTGGTGACAGCCCCACAAGTCACCCCATCTTGGATTCCCCTAGGTCTCTAGTTTTCAAAAATGCACAGGTTTGGTAGGTTTCCCTAGGTGGCAGCTGAGCTAGAGGCCAAAATCTACAGGTAGGCATTTTGCAAAAAAACACCTCTGTTTTCTGTAGAAAAATGTGATGTGTCCACGTTGTGTTTTGGGGCATTTCCTGTTGCGGGCGGTAGGCCTACCCACAAAAGTGAGGTATCATTTTTATCTGGAGTCTTGGGGGAATGCTGGGTAAATGGAAATTTGGTCTCCTCTCAGATTTCAGAACTTTCTGTCACCGAAATGTGAGGAAAAGTGTTTTTTTAGCCAAATATTGAGGTTTGCAAAGGATTCTGGGAAACAGAACCTGGTGACAGCCCCACAAGTCACCCCATGTTAGATTCCCCTAGGTCTCTAGTTTTCAAAAATGAACAGGTTTGGTAGGTTTCCCTAGGTGCCGGCTGAGCTAGAGGCCAAAATCTACAGGTAGGCACTTTGCAAAAAACACCTCGGTTTTCTGTAGAAAAATGTGATGTGTCCACGTTGTGTTTTGGGGCTTTTTCTGTCGTGGGCGCTAGGCCTACCCACAAAAGTGAGGTATCATTTTTATCAGGAGTCTTGGGGAAACGCTGGGTGAAAGGAAATTTGTGGCTCCTCTCAGATTTCAGAACTTTCTGTCACCGAAATGTGAGGAAAACATGTTTTTTAGCCAACTTTTGAAGTTTGCGAAGGATTCTGGGTAACAGAACCTGGTGAGAGCCCCACAAGTCACCCCATCTTGGAATCCCCATAGATGTCTAGTTTTACAAAATGCACAGGTTTGGTAGGTTTCCCTAGGTGCCGGCTGAGCTAGAGGCCAAAATCTCCAGGTAGGCACTTTGCAAAAAACACCTCTGTTTTCTGTAGAAAAATGTGATGTATCCACGTTGTGGTTTGGGGCATTTCCTGTATCGGGCGCTAGGCCTACTTACATAAGTGAGGTATCTTTTTTATTGGGAGTCTTGGGGAACGCTGAGTGGAAGGAAATTTGTGGCTCCTCTCAGATTCCAGAACTTTTTGTCACCGAAATGTGAAGAAAACATGTTTTTTAGCCAAATTTTGAGGTTTGCAAAGGATTCTGGGTAACAGAACCTGGTGAGAGTCCCACAAGTCACCGCACTTTGGATTCCTCTAGGTCCCTAGTTTTCAGAAATGCACAGGTTTGGTAGGTTTCCTTAGGTGCCGGCTGAGCTAGAGGCCAAAATCTACAGGTAGGCATTTTGCAAAAAACACCTCTGTTTTTTGTAGAAAAATGTGATGTGTCCACGTTGTGTTTTGGGGCATTTCCTGTTGCGGGCGCTAGGCCTACCCACAAAAGTGAGGTATCATTTTTATCTGGAGTCTTGGGGGAATGCTGGGTAAAAGGAAATTTGGTCTCCTCTCAGATTTCAGAACTTTCTGTCACCGAAATGTGAGGAGAAGTGTTTTTTTAGCCAAATATTGAGGTTTGCAAAGGATTCTGGGTAACAGAACCTGGTGACAGCCCCACAAGTCACCCCATGTTAGATTCCCCTAGGTCTCTAGTTTTCAAAAATGTACAGGTTTGGTAGGTTTCCCTAGGTGCCGGCTGAGCTAGAGGCCAAAATCTACAGGTAGGCACTTTGCAAAAAACACCTCGGTTTTCTGTAGAAAAATGTGATGTGTCCACGTTGTGTTTTGGGGCTTTTTCAGTCGTGGGCGCTAGGCCTACCCACAAAAGTGAGGTATCATTTTTATCAGGAGTCTTGGGGAAACGCTGGGTGAAAGGAAATTTGTGGCTCCTCTCAGATTTCAGAACTTTCTGTCACCGAAATGTGAGGAAAAGTGTTTTTTTAGCCAAATTTTGAGGTTTGCGAAGGATTCTGGGTAATAGAACCTGGTGAGAGCCCCACAAGTCACCCGATCTTGGATTCCCCTAGGTCTCTAGTTTTCAAAAATGCACAGGTTTGGTAGGTTTCCCTAGGTGCCAGCTGAGCTAGAGGCCAAAATCTACAGGTAGGCATTTTGCAAAAAACACCTCTGTTTTCTGTAGAAAAATATGATGTGTCCACGTTGTGTTTTGGGGCATTTCCTGTTGCGGGCGTTAGGCCTACCCACAAAAGTGAGGTATCATTTTTATCTGGAGTCTTGGGGGAATGCTGGGTAAAAGGAAATTTGGTCTCCTCTCAGATTTCAGAACTTTCTGTCACCGAAATGTGAGGAAAAGTGTTTCTTTAGCCAAATATTGAGGTTTGCAAAGGATTCTGGGCAACAGAACCTGGTGACAGCCCCAGAAGTCACCCCATGTTGGATTCCCCTAGGTCTCTAGTTTTAAAAAATGCACAGGTTTGGTAGGTTTCTCGAGGTGCCGGCTGAGCTAGAGGCCAAAATCTACAGGTAGGCACTTTGCAAAAAACACCTCTGTTTTCTGTAGAAAAATGTGATGTGTCCACGTTGTGTTTTGGGGCTTTTTATGTTGTGGGCGCTAGGCCTACCCACAGAAGTGAGGTATCATTTTTATTGGGAGACTTGGGGAAACGCTGGGTGGAAGGAAATTTGTGGCTCCTCTCAGATTGCAGAACTTTCTGTCACCGAAATATGAGGAAAATGTGTTTTTTAGCCAAATGTTTATGTTTGCAAAGGATTCTGGGTAACAGAACCTGGTGAGAGCCACACAAGTCACCCCATCTTGGATTCCCCTAGGTCTCTAGTTTTAAAAAATGCACAGGTTTGGTAGGTTTCCCTAGGTGCCCGCTGAGCTAGAGGCCAAAATCTACAGGTAGGCACTTTGCATAAAACACCTCTGTTTTCTGTAGAAAAATGTGATGTGTCCACGTTGTGTTTTGGGGCTTTTTATGTCGTGGGCGCTAGGCCTACCCACAGAAGTGAGGTATCATTTTTATCGGGAGACTTGGGGAAACGCTGCGTGGAAGGAAATTTGTGGCTCCTCTCAGATTGCAGAACTTTCTGTCACCGAAATATGAGGAAAATGTGTTTTTTAGCCAAATGTTTATGTTTGCAAAGGATTCTGGGTAACAGAACCTGGTGAGAGCCACACAAGTCACCCCATCTTGGATTCCCCTAGGTCTCTAGTTTTCAAAAATGCACAGGTTTGGTAGGTTTCCCTAGGTGCCCGCTGAGCTAGAGGCCAAAATCTACAGGTAGGCACTTTGCAAAAAACACCTCTGTTTTCTGTAGAAAAATGTGATGTGTCCAAGTTGTGTTTTGGGGCATTTCCTGCCGCGGGCGCTAGGCCTACCCACACAAGTGAGGTATCATTTTTACCTGGAGTCTTGGGGGAATGCTGGGTAAAAGGAAATTTGGTCTCCTCTCAGATTCCAGAACTTTCTGTCACCGAAATGTGAGGAAAAGTGTTTTTTTAGCCAAATATTGAGGTTTGCAAAGGATTCTGGGTAACAGAACCTGGTGACAGCCCCACAAGTCACCCCATATTGGATTCCCCTAGGTCCCTAGTTTTAAAAAATGCACAGGTTTGGTAGGTTTCCCTAGGTGCCAGCTGAGCTAGAGGCCAAAATCTACAGGTAGGCATTTTGCAAAAAAACACCTCTGTTTTCTGTAGAAAAATGTGATGTGTCCACGTTGTGTTTTGGGGCATTTCCTGTTGCGGGCGGTAGGCCTACCCACAAAAGTGAGGTATCATTTTTACCTGGAGTCTTGGGGGAATGCTGGGTAAAAGGAAATTTGGTCTCCTCTCAGATTTCAGAACTTTCTGTCACCGAAATGTGAGGAAAAGTATTTTTTTAGCCAAATATTGAGGTTTGCAAATGATTCTGGGTAACAGAACCTGGAGACAGCCCCACAAGTCACCCCATCTTGGATTCCCCTAGGTCTCTAGTTTTCAAAAATGCACAGGTTTGGTAGGTTTCCCTAGGTGCCGGCTGAGCTAGGGGCCAAAATCTACAGGTAGGCACTTTGCAAAAAACACCTCTGTTTTCTGTAGAAAAATGTGATGGGTCAACGTTGTGTTTTGGGGCTTTTTCTGTCGTGGGCGCTAGGCCTACCCACAAAAGTGAGATATTATTTTTATCAGGAGTCTTACGGAAATGCTGGGTGAAAGGAAATTTATGGCTCCTCTCAGATTTCAGAACTTTCTGTCACCGAAATGTGAGGAAAAGTGTTTTTTTAGCCAAATTTTGAGGTTTGCGAAGGATTCTGGGTAACAGAACCTGGTGAGAGCCCCACAAGTCACCCCACCTTGGATTCCCCTAGGTCCCCAGTTTTCAGAAATGCATAGGTTTGGTAGGTTTCCTTAGGTGCCGGCTGAGCTAGAGGCCAAAATCTACAGGTAGGCATTTTGCAAAAAACACCTCTGTTTTTTGTAGAAAAATGTGATGTGTCCACGTTAAGTTTTGGGGCATTTCCTTTTGCGGGCACTAGGCCTACCCACAAAAGTGAGGTATCATTTTTATCTGGAGTCTTGGGGCAATGCTGGGTAAAAGGAAATTTGGTCTCCTCTCAGATTTCAGAACTTTCTGTCACCGAAATGTGAGGAGAAGTGTTTTTTTAGCCAAATATTGAGGTTTGCAAAGGATTCTGGGTAACAGAACCTGGTGACAGCACCACAAGTCACCCCATCTTGGATTCCCCTAGGTCTCTAGTTTTCAAAAATGCACAGGTTTGGTAGGTTTCCCTAGGTGCCGGCTGAGCTAGAGGCCAAAATCTACAGGTAGGCACTTTGCAAAAAACACCCCTGTTTTCTGTAGAAAAATGTGATGTATCCACGTTGTGTTTTGGGGCTTTTTCTGTCGTGGGCGCTAGGCCTACCAACAAAAGTGAGGTATCATTTTTATCAGGAGTCTTAGGGAAACGCTGGGTGAAAGGAAATTTGTGGCTCCTCTCAGATTTCAGAACTTTCTGTCACCGAAATGTGAGGAAAAGTGTTTTTTTAGCCAAATTTTGAGGTTTGCGAAGGATTCTGGGTAATAGAACCTGGTGAGAGCCCCACAAGTCACCCCATCTTGGAATCCCCTAGGTGTCTAGTTTTAAAAAATGCACAGGTTTGGTAGGTTTCCCTAGGTGTCGGCTTAGCTAGAGCCAAAATCTCCAGGTAGGCACTTTGCAAAAAACACCTCTGTTTTCTGTAGAAAAATATGATGTATCCACGTTGTGTTTTGGGGCATTTCCTGTATCGGGCGCTAGCCTACCTACATAAGTGAGGTATCTTTTTAATTGGGAGTCTTGGGGAACGCTGAGTGGAAGGAAATATGTGGCTCCTCTCAGATTCCAGAACTTTCTGTCACCGAAATGTGAGGAAAATGTGTTTTTTAGCCAAATTTTGAGGTTTGCAAAGGATTCTGGGTAACAGAACCTGGTGAGAGTCCCACAAGTCACCCCATCTTGGATTCCCCTAGGTCTCTAGTTTTCAAAAATGCACAGGTTTGGAAGGTTTCCCTAGGTTCCAGCTGAGCTAATGGCCAAAATCTACAGGTAGGCATTTTGCAAAAAACACCTCTGTTTTCTGTAGAAAAATGTGATGTGTCCACGTTGTGTTTTGGGGCATTTCCTGTTGCGGGCGCTAGGCCTACCCACAAAAGTGAGGTATCATTTTTATCTGGAGTCTTGGGGGAATGCTGGGTAAAAGGAAATTTGGTCTCCTCTCAGATTTCAGAACTTTCTGTCACCGAAATGTGAGGAAAAGTGTTTTCTTAACCAAATATTGAGGTTTGCAAAGGATTCTGGGTAACAGAACCTGGTGACAGCCCCACAAGTCACCCCATGTTAGATTCCCCTAGGTCTCTAGTTTTAAAAAATGCACAGGTTTGGTAGGTTTCCCTAGGTGCCGGCTGAGCTAGAGGCCAAAATCTACAGGTAGGCACTTTGCAAAAAACACCTCGGTTTTCTGTAGAAAAATGTGATGTGTCCATGTTGTGTTTTGGGGCTTTTTCTGTCGTGGGCGCTAGGCCTACCCACAAAAGTGAGGTATCATTTTTATCAGGAGTCTTGGGGAAACGCTGGGTGAAAGGAAATTTGTGGCTCCTCTCAGATTTCAGAACTTTCTGTCACCGAAATGTGAGGAAAACATGTTTTTTAGCCAACTTTTGAAGTTTGCGAAGGATTCTGGGTAACAGAACCTGGTGAGAGCCCCACAAGTCTCCCTATCTTGGAATCCCCATAGGTGTCTAGTTTTACAAAATGCACAGGTTTGGTAGGTTTCCCTAGGTGCCGGCTGAGCTAGAGGCCAAAATCTCCAGGTAGGCACTTTGCAAAAAACACCTCTGTTTTCTGTAGAAAAATGTGATGTGTCCACGTTGTGTTTTGGGGCATTTCCTGTATCGGGCGCTAGGCCTACTTACATAAGTGAGGTATCTTTTTTATTGGGAGTCTTGGGGAACGCTGAGCGGAAGGAAATTTGTGGCTCCTCTCAGATTCCAGAACTTTCTGTCACCGAAATGTGAAGAAAACATGTTTTTTAGCCAAATTTTGAGGTTTGCAAAGGATTCTGGGTAACAGAACCTGGTGAGAGTCCCACAAGTCACCCCACTTTGGATTCCTCTAGGTCCCTAGTTTTCAGAAATGCACAGGTTTGGTAGGTTTCCTTAGGTGCCGGCTGAGCTAGAGGCCAAAATCTACAGGTAGGCATTTTGCAAAAAACACCTCTGTTTTTTGTAGAAAAATGTGATGTGTCCACGTTGTGTTTTGGGGCATTTCCTGTTGCGGGCGCTAGGCCTACCCACAAAAGTGAGGTATCATTTTTATCTGGAGTCTTGGGGGAATGCTGGGTAAAAGGAAATTTGGTCTCCTCTCAGATTTCAGAACTTTCTGTCACCGAAATGTGAGGAAAAGTGTTTCTTTAGCAAAATATTGAGGTTTGCAAAGGATTCTGGGTAACAGAACCTGGTGACAGCCCCAGAAGTCACCCCATGTTGGATTCCCCTAGGTCTCTAGTTTTAAAAAATGCACAGGTTTGGTAGGTTTCTCGAGGTGCCGGCTGAGCTAGAGGCCAAAATCTACAGGTAGGCACTTTGCAAAAAACACCTCTGTTTTCTCTAGAAAAATGTGATGTGTCCAAGTTGTGTTTTGGGGCATTTCCTGCCGCGGGCGCTAGGCCTACCCACACAAGTGAGGTATCATTTTTACCTGGAGTCTTGGGGGAATGCTGGGTAAAAGGAAATTTGGTCTCCTCTCAGATTTCAGAACTTTCTGTCACCGAAATGTGAGGAAAAGTGTTTCTTTAGCCAAATATTGAGGTTTGCAAAGGAATCTGGGTAACAGAACCTGGTGACAGCCCCAGAAGTCACCCCATGTTGGATTCCCCTAGGTCTCTAGGGTTAAAAAATGCACAGGTTTGGTAGGTTTCTCGAGGTGCCGGCTGAGCTAGAGGCCAAAATCTCCAGGTAGGCACTTTTCAAAAAACACCTCTGTTTTCAGTAGAAAAATGTGATGTATCCATGTTGTGTTTTGGGGCATTTTCTGTCGTGGGCGCTAGGCCTACCCACAGAAGTGAGGTATCATTTTTATCGGGAGACTTGGGGAAACGCTGGGTGGAAGGAAATTTGTGGCTCCTCTCAGATTGCAGAACTTTCTGTCACCGAAATATGAGGAAAATGTGTTTTTTAGCCAAATGTTTATGTTTGCAAAGGATTCTGGGTAACAGAACCTGGTGAGAGCCACACAAGTCACCCCATCTTGGATTCCCCTAGGTCTCTAGTTTTCAAAAATGCACAGGTTTGGTAGGTTTCCCTAGGTGCCCGCTGAGCTAGAGGCCAAAATCTACAGGTAGGCACTTTGCAAAAAACACCTCTGTTTTCTGTAGAAAAATGTGATGTGTCCAAGTTGTGTTTTGGGGCATTTCCTGCCGCGGGCGCTAGGCCTACCCACACAAGTGAGGTATCATTTTTACCTGGAGTCTTGGGGGAATGCTGGGTAAAAGGAAATTTGGTCTCCTCTCAGATTCCAGAACTTTCTGTCACCGAAATGTGAGGAAAAGTGTTTTTTTAGCCAAATATTGAGGTTTGCAAAGGATTCTGGGTAACAGAACCTGGTGACAGCCCCACAAGTCACCCCATATTGGATTCCCCTAGGTCCCTAGTTTTCAAAAATGCACAGGTTTGGTAGGTTTCCCTAGGTGCCAGCTGAGCTAGAGGCCAAAATCTACAGGTAGGCATTTTGCAAAAAAACACCTCTGTTTTCTGTAGAAAAATGTGATGTGTCCACGTTGTGTTTTGGGGCATTTCCTGTTGCGGGCGGTAGGCCTACCCACAAAAGTGAGGTATCATTTTTACCTGGAGTCTTGGGGGAATGCTGGGTAAAAGGAAATTTGGTCTCCTCTCAGATTTCAGAACTTTCTGTCACCGAAATGTGAGGAAAAGTATTTTTTTAGCCAAATATTGAGGTTTGCAAAGGATTCTGGGTAACAGAACCTGGAGACAGCCCCACAAGTCACCCCATCTTGGATTCCCCTAGGTCTCTAGTTTTCAAAAATGCACAGGTTTGGTAGGTTTCCCTAGGTGCCGGCTGAGCTAGGGGCCAAAATCTACAGGTAGGCACTTTGCAAAAAACACCTCTGTTTTCTGTAGAAAAATGTGATGTGTCCACGTTGTGTTTTGGGGCATTTCCTGTTGCGGGCGGTAGGCCTACCCACAAAAGTGAGGTATCATTTTTACCTGGAGTCTTGGGGGAATGCTGGGTAAAAGGAAATTTGGTCTCCTCTCAGATTTCAGAACTTTCTGTCACCGAAATGTGAGGAAAAGTATTTTTTTAGCCAAATATTGAGGTTTGCAAAGGATTCTGGGTAACAGAACCTGGAGACAGCCCCACAAGTCACCCCATCTTGGATTCCCCTAGGTCTCTAGTTTTCAAAAATGCACAGGTTTGGTAGGTTTCCCTAGGTGCCGGCTGAGCTAGGGGCCAAAATCTACAGGTAGGCACTTTGCAAAAAACACCTCTGTTTTCTGTAGAAAAATGTGATGGGTCAACGTTGTGTTTTGCGGCTTTTTCTGTCGTGGGCGCTAGGCCTACCCACAAAAGTGAGATATCATTTTTATCAGGAGTCTTAGGGAAATGCTGGGTGAAAGGAAATTTGTGGCTCCTCTCAGATTTCAGAACTTTCTGTCACCGAAATGTGAGGAAAAGTGTTTTTTTAGCCAAATTTTGAGGTTTGCGAAGGATTCTGGGTAACAGAACCTGGTGAGAGCCCCACAAGTCACCCCACCTTGGATTCCCCTAGGTCCCCAGTTTTCAGAAATGCATAGGTTTGGTAGGTTTCCTTAGGTGCCGGCTGAGCTAGAGGCCAAAATCTACAGGTAGGCATTTTGCAAAAAACACCTCTGTTTTTTGTAGAAAAATGTGATGTGTCCACGTTAAGTTTTGGGGCATTTCCTTTTGCGGGCACTAGGCCTACCCACAAAAGTGAGGTATCATTTTTATCTGGAGTCTTGGGGCAATGCTGGGTAAAAGGAAATTTGGTCTCCTCTCAGATTTCAGAACTTTCTGTCACCGAAATGTGAGGAGAAGTGTTTTTTTAGCCAAATATTGAGGTTTGCAAAGGATTCTGGGTAACAGAACCTGGTGACAGCACCACAAGTCACCCCATCTTGGATTCCCCAAGGTCTCTAGTTTTCAAAAATGCACAGGTTCGGTAGGTTTCCCTAGGTGCCGGCTGAGCTAGAGGCCAAAATCTACAGGTAGGCACTTTGCAAAAAACACCCCTGTTTTCTGTAGAAAAATGTGATGTATCCACGTTGTGTTTTGGGGCTTTTTCTGTCGTGGGCGCTAGGCCTACCCACAAAAGTGAGGTATCATTTTTATCAGGAGTCTTAGGGAAACGCTGGGTGAAAGGAAATTTGTGGCTCCTCTCAGATTTCAGAACTTTCTGTCACCGAAATGTGAGGAAAAGTGTTTTTTTAGCCAAATTTTGAGGTTTGCGAAGGATTCTGGGTAATAGAACCTGGTGAGAGCCCCACAAGTCACCCCATCTTGGAATCCCCTAGGTGTCTAGTTTTAAAAAATGCACAGGTTTGGTAGGTTTCCCTAGGTGCCGGCTGAGCTAGAGGCCAAAATCTACAGGTAGGCACTTTGCAAAAAACACCCCTGTTTTCTGTAGAAAAATGTGATGTATCCACGTTGTGTTTTGGGGCTTTTTCTGTCGTGGGCGCTAGGCCTACCCACAAAAGTGAGGTATCATTTTTATCAGGAGTCTTAGGGAAACGCTGGGTGAAAGGAAATTTGTGGCTCCTCTCAGATTTCAGAACTTTCTGTCACCGAAATGTGAGGAAAAGTGTTTTTTTAGCCAAATTTTGAGGTTTGCGAAGGATTCTGGGTAATAGAACCTGGTGAGAGCCCCACAAGTCACCCCATCTTGGAATCCCCTAGGTGTCTAGTTTTAAAAAATGCACAGGTTTGGTAGGTTTCCCTAGGTGTCGGCTTAGCTAGAGCCAAAATCTCTAGGTAGGCACTTTGCAAAAAACACCTCTGTTTTCTGTAGAAAAATATGATGTATCCACGTTGTGTTTTGGGGCATTTCCTGTATCGGGCGCTAGGCCTACCTACATAAGTGAGGTATCTTTTTTATTGGGAGTCTTGGGGAACGCTGAGTGGAAGGAAATATGTGGCTCCTCTCAGATTCCAGAACTTTCTGTCACCGAAATGTGAGGAAAATGTGTTTTTTAGCCAAATTTTGAGGTTTGCAAAGGATTCTGGGTAACAGAACCTGGTGAGAGTCCCACAAGTCACCCCATCTTGGATTCCCCTAGGTCTCTAGTTTTCAAAAATGCACAGGTTTGGAAGGTTTCCCTAGGTGCCAGCTGAGCTAGTGGCCAAAATCTACAGGTAGGCATTTTGCAAAAAACACCTCTGTTTTCTGTAGAAAAATGTGATGTATCCACGTTGTGTTTTGGGCCTTTTTCTGTCGTGGGCGCTAGGCCTACCCACAAAAGTGAGGTATCATTTTTATCAGGAGTCTTAGGGAAACGCTGGGTGAAAGGAAATTTGTGGCTCCTCTCAGATTTCAGAACTTTCTGTCACCGAAATGTGAGGACAAAAATGTTTTTTAGCCAAATTTTGAGGTTTGCGACGGATTCTGGGTAACAGAACCTGGTGAGAGCACCACAAGTCACCCCATCTTGGAATCCCCTAGGTGTCTAGTTTTAAAAAATGCACAGGTTTGGTAGGTTTCCCTAGGTGCCGGCTGAGCTAGAGGCCAAAATCTCCAGGTAGGCACTTTGCAAAAAACACCTCTGTTTTCTGTAGAAAAATGTGATGTATCCACGTTGTGTTTTGGGGCATTTCCTGTATCGGGCGCTAGGCCTACCTACATAAGTGAGGTATCTTTTTTATTGGGAGTCTTGGGGAACGCTGAGTGGAAGGAAATATGTGGCTCCTCTCAGATTCCAGAACTTTCTGTCACCGAAATGTGAGGAAAATGTGTTTTTTAGCCAAATTTTGAGGTTTGCAAAGGATTCTGGGTAACAGAACCTGGTGAGAGTCCCACAAGTCACCCCATCTTGGATTCCCCTAGGTCTCTAGTTTTCAAAAATGCACCGGTTTGGAAGGTTTCCCTAGGTGCCAGCTGAGCTAGTGGCCAAAATCTACAGGTAGGCATTTTGCAAAAAACACCTCTGTTTTCTGTAGAAAAATGTGATGTGTCCACGTTGTGTTTTGGGGCATTTCCTGTTGCGGGCGCTAGGCCTACCCACAAAAGTGAGGTATCATTTTTATCTGGAGTCTTGGGGGAATGCTGGGTAAAAGGAAATTTGGTCTCCTCTCAGATTTCAGAACTTTCTGTCACCGAAATGTGAGGAAAAGTGTTTTCTTAGCCAAATATTGAGGTTTGCAAAGGATTCTGGGTAACAGAACCTGGTGACAGCCCCACAAGTCACCCCATGTTAGATTCCCCTAGGTCTCTAGTTTTCAAAAATGCACAGGTTTGGTAGGTTTCCCTAGGTGCCGGCTGAGCTAGAGGCCAAAATCTACAGGTAGGCACTTTGCAAAAAACACCTCGGTTTTCTGTAGAAAAATTTGATGTGTCCACGTTGTGTTTTGGGGCTTTTTCTGTCGTGGGCGCTAGGCCTACCCACAAAAGTGAGGTATCATTTTTATCAGGAGTCGTAGTGAAACGCTGGGTGAAAGGAAATTTGTGGCTCCTCTCAGATTTCAGAACTTTCTGTCACCGAAATGTGAGGAAAAGTGTTTTTTTAAGCCAAATTTTGAGGTTTGCGAAGGATTCTGGGTAATAGAACCTGGTGAGAGCCCCACAAGTCACCCCATCTTGGAATCCCCTAGGTGTCTAGTTTTAAAAAATGCACAGGTTTGGTAGGTTTCCCTAGGTGCCGGCTGAGCTAGAGCCAAAATCTCCAGGTAGGCACTTCGCAAAAAACACCTCTGTTTTCTGTAGAAAAATGTGTTGTATTCACGTTGTGTTTTGGGGCATTTCCTGTATCGGGCGCTAGGCCTATCTACATAAGTGAGGTATTTTTTTATTGGGAGTCTTGGGGAACGCTGAGTGGAATGAAATATGTGGCTCCTCTCAGATTCCAGAACTTTCTGTCACCGAAATGTGAGGAAAACGTGTTTTTTAGCCAAATTTTGAGGTTTGCAAAGGATTCTAGGTAACAGAACCTGGTGAGAGTCCCACAAGTCACCCCATCTTGGATTCCCCTAGGTCTCTAGTTTTCAAAAATGCACAGGTTTGGTAGGTTTCCCTAGGTGCCAGCTGAGCTAGAGGCCAAAATCTACAGGTAGGCATTTTGCAAAAAACACCTCTGTTTTCTGTAGAAAAATGTGATGTGTCCACGTTGTGTTTTGGGGCATTTCCTGTTGCGGGTGCTAGGCCTACCCACAAAAGTGAGGTATAATTTTTATCTGGAGTCTTGGGGGAATGCTGGGTAAAAGGAAATTTGGTCTCCTCTCAGATTTCAGAACTTTCTGTCACCGAAATGTGAGGAAAAGTGTTTATTTAGCCAAATATTGAGGTTTGCAAAGGATTCTGGGTAACAGAACCTGGTGACAGCCCCAGAAGTCACCCCATCTTGGATTCCCCTAGGTCTCTAGTTTTCAAAAATGCACAGGTTTGGTAGGTTTCTCTAGGTGCCGGCTGAGCTAGAGGCCAAAATCTACAGGTAGGCACTTTGCAAAAAACACCTCTGTTTTCTGTAGAAAAATGTGATGTGTCCACGTTGTGTTTTGGGGCATTTCCTGTTGCGGGCGGTAGGCCTACCCACAAAAGTGATGTATCATTTTTACCTGGAGTCTTGGGGGAATGCTGGGTAAAAGGAAATTTGGTCTCCTCTCAGATTTCAGAACTTTCTGTCACCGAAATGTGAGGAAAAGTATTTTTTAGCCAAATATTGAGGTTTGCAAAGGATTCTGGGTAACAGAACCTGGTGACAGCCCCACAAGTCAGCCCATCTTGGATTCCCCTAGGTCTCTAGTTTTCAAAAATGCACAGGTTTGGTAGGTTTCCCTAGGTGCCGGCTGAGCTAGGGGCCAAAATCTACAGGGTGGCACTTTTCAAAAAACACCTCTGTTTTCTGTAGAAAAATGTGATGTGTCAACGTTGTGTTTTGGGGCTTTTTCTGTCGTGGGCGCTAGGCCTACCCACAAAAGTGAGATATCATTTTTATCAGGAGTCTTAGGGAAATGCTGGGTGAAAGGAAATTTGTGGCTCCTCTCAGATTTCAGAACTTTCTGTCACCGAAATGTGAGGAAAAGTGTTTTTTTTAGCCAAATTTTGAGGTTTGCGAAGGATTCTGGGTAACAGAACCTGGTGAGAGCCCCACAAGTCACCCCATCTTGGAATCCGCTAGGTGTCTAGTTTTAAAAAATGCACAGGTTTGGTAGGTTTCCCTAGGTGCCGGCTGAGCTAGTGGCCAAAATCTCCAGGTAAGCACTTTGCAAAAAACACCTCTGTTTTCTGTAGAAAAATGTGATGTATCCACGTTGTGTTTTGGGGCATTTCCTGTATCGGGCGCTAGGCCTACCTACATAAGTGAGGTATCTTTTTTATTTGGAGTCTTGGGGAACGCTGAGTGGAAGGAAATTTGTGGCTCCTCTCAGATTCCAGAACTTTCTGTCACCGAAATGTGAGGAAAACGTGTTTTTCAGCCAGATTTTGAGGTTTGCAACGGATTCTGGGTAACAGAACCTGGTGAGAGTCCCACAAGTCACCCCATCTTGGATTCCCCTAGGTCTCTAGTTTAAAAAAATGCACAGGTTTGCTAGGTTTCCCTAGGTGCCAGCTGAGCTAGAGGCCAAAATCTACAGGTAGGCATTTTGCAAAAAACACCTCTGTTTTCTGTAGAAAAATGTGATGTGTCCAAGTTGTGTTTTGGGGCATTTCCTGTTGCGGGTGCTAGGCCTACCCACAAAAGTGAGGTATCATTTTTATCTGGAGTCTTGGGGGAATGCTGGGTAAAAGGAAATTTGGTCTCCTCTCAGATTTCAGAACTTTCTGTCACCGAAATGTGAGGAAAAGTGTTTTTTTAGCCAAATATTGAGGTTTGCAAAGGATTCTGGGTAACAGAACCTGGTGACAGCCCCAGACGTCACCCCATCTTGGATTCCCCTAGGTCTCTAGTTTTCAAAAATGCACAGGTTTGGTAGGTTTCCCTAGGTGCCGGCTGAGCTAGAGGCCAAAATCTACAGGTAGGCATTTTGCAAAAAACACCTCTGTTTGCTGTAGAAAAATGTGATTTGTCCACGTTGTGTTTTGGGGCTTTTTATGTCGTGGGCGCTAGGCCTACCAACAGAAGTGAGGTATCATTTTTATCGGGAGACTTGGGGAAACGCTGGGTGGAAGGAAATTTGTGGCTCCTCTCAGATTGCAGAACTTTCTGTCACCGAAATATGAGGAAAATGTGTTTTTTAGCCAAATTTTTATGTTTGCAAAAGATTCTGGGTAACAGAACCTGGTGAGAGCCACACAAGTCACCCAAACTTGGGTTTCCCCTAGGTCTCTAGTTTTAAAAAATGCACAGGTTTGGTAGGTTTCCCTAGGTGCCCGCTGAGCTAGAGGCCAAAATCTACAGGTAGGCACTTTGCAAAAAACACCTCTGTTTTCTGTAGAAAAATGTGATGTGTCCACATTGTGTTTTGGGGCATTTCCTGTCGCGGGCGCTAGGCCTACCCACACAAGTGAGGTATCATTTTTATCTGGAGTCTTGGGGGAATGCTGGGTAAAAGGAAATTTGGTCTCCTCTCAGATCTCAGAACTTTCTGTCACCGAAATGTGAGGAAAAGTGTTTTTTTAGCCAAATATTGAGGTTTGCAAAGGATTCTGGGTAACAGAACCTGGTGACAGCCCCACAAGTCACCCCATGTTAGATTCCCCTAGGTCTCTAGTTTTCAAAAATGCACAGGTTTAGTAGGTTTCCCTAGGTGCCGGCTGAGCTAGAGGCCAAAATCTACAGGTAGGCACTTTGCAAAAAACACCTCGGTTTTCTGTAGAAAAATGTGATGTGTCCACGTTGTGTTTTGGGGCTTTTTCTGTCGTGGGCGCTAGGCCTACCCACAAAAGTGAGGTATCATTTTTATCAGGAGTCTTGGGGAAACGCTGGGTGACAGGAAATTTGTGGCTCCTCTCATATTTCAGAACTTTCTGTCACCGAAATGTGAGGAAAACATGTTTTTTAGCCAACTTTTGAAGTTTGCAAAGGATTCTGGGTAACAGAACCTGGTGAGAGCCCCACAAGTCACCCTATCTTGGAATCCCCTAGGTGTCTAGTTTTACAAAATGCACAGGTTTGGTAGGTTTCCCTAGGTGCCGGCTGAGCTAGAAGCCAAAATCTCCAGGTAGGCACTTTGCAAAAAACACCTCTGTTTTCTGTAGAAAAATGTGATGTATCCACGTTGTGTTTTGGGTCATTTCCTGTATCGGGCACTAGGCCTACCTACATAAGTGAGGTATCTTTTTTATTGGGAGTTTTGGGGAACGCTGAGTGGAAGGAAATTTGTGGCTCCTCTCAGATTCCAGAACTTTCTGTCACCGAAATGTGAGGAAAACATGTTTTTTAGCCTAATTTTGAGGTTTGCAAAGGATTCTGGGTAACAGAACCTGGTGAGAGTCCCACAAGTCACCCCACTTTGGATTCCCCTAGGTCCCTAGTTTTCAGAAATGCACAGGTTTGGTAGGTTTCCTTAGGTGCCGGCTGAGCTAGAGGCCAAAATCTACAGGTAGGCATTTTGCAAAAAGCACCTCTGTTTTTTGTATAAAAATGTGATGTGTCCACGTTGTGTTTTGGGGCATTTCCTGTTGCGGGCGCTAGGCCTACCCACAAAAGTGAGGTATCATTTTTATCTGGAGTCTTGGGGGAATGCTGGGTAAAAGGAAATTTGGTCTCCTCTCAGATTTCAGAACTTTCTGTCACCGAAATGTGAGGAGAAGTGGTTTTTTAGCCAAATATTGAGGTTTGCAAAGGATTCTGGGTAACAGAACCTGGTGACAGCCCCACAAGTCACCCCATGTTAGATTCCCCTAGGTCTCTAGTTTTCAAAAATGCACAGGTTTGGTAGGTTTCCCTAGGTGCCGGCTGAGCTAGAGGCCAAAATCTACAGGTAGGCACTTTGCAAAAAACACCTCGGTTTTCTGTAGAAAAATGTGATGTGTCCACGTTGTGTTTTGGGGCTTTTTCTGTCGTGGGCGCTAGGCCTACCCACAAAAGTGAGGTATCATTTTTATCAGGAGTCTTGGGGAAACGCTGGGTGAAAGGAAATTTGTGGCTCCTCTCAGATTTCAGAACTTTCTGTCACTGAAATGTGAGGAAAACATGTTTTTTAGCCACCTTTTGAAGTTTGCGAAGGATTCTGGGTAACAGAACCTGGTGAGAGCCCCACAAGTCACCCTATCTTGGAATCCCCTAGGTGTCTAGTTTTACAAAATGCACAGGTTTGGTAGGTTTCCCTAGGTGCCGGCTGAGCTAGAGGCCAAAATCTCCAGGTAGGCACTTTGGAAAAAACACCTCTGTTTTCTGAAGAAAAATGTGATGTATCCACGTTGTGTTTTGGGGCATTTCCTGTATCGGGCGCTAGGCCTACCTACAAAAGTGAGGTATCTTTTATATTGGGAGTCTTGGGGAACGCTGAGTGGAAGGAAATTTGTGGCTCCTCTTAGATTCCAGAACTTTCTGTCACCGAAATGTGAGGAGAAGTGTTTTTTTAGCCAAATATTGAGGTTTGCAAAGGATTCTGGGTAACAGAACCTGGTGACAGCACAACAAGTCACCCCATCTTGGATTCCCCTAGGTCTCTAGTTTTCAAAAATGCACAGGTTTGGTAGTTTTCCCTAGGTGCCGGCTGAGCTAGAGGCCAAAATCTACAGGTAGGCACTTTGCAAAAAACACCTCTGTTTTCTGTTGAAAAATGTGATGTGTCCACGTTGTGTTTTCGGGCTTTTTCTTTCGTGGGTGCTAGGCCTACCCACAAAACTGAGGTATCATTTTTATCAGGAGTCTTGGGGAAATGCTGGGTGAAAGGAAATTTGGTCTCCTCTCAGATTTCAGAACTTTCTGTCACCGAAATGTGAGAAGAAGTGTTTTTTTAGCCCAATATTGAGGTTTGCAAAGGATTCTGGGTAACAGAACCTGGTGACAGCACCACAAGTCACCCCATCTTGGAATCCCCTAGGTGTCTAGTTTTAAAAAATACACAGGTTTGGTAGGTTTCCCTAGGTGCCGGCTGAGCTAGAGGCCAAAATCTCCAGGTAGGCACTTTGCAAAAAACACCTCTGTTTTCTGTAGAAAAATGTGATGTATCCACGTTGTGTTTTGGGGCATTTCCTGTATCGGGCGCTAGGCCTACCTACATAAGTGAGGTATCTTTTTTATTGGGAGTCTTGGGGAACGCTGAGTGGAAGGAAATGTGTGGCTCCTCTCAGATTCCAGAACTTTCTGTCACCGAAATGTGAGGAAAAATAGTTTTTTAGCCAGATTTTGAGGTTTGCAAAGGATTCTGGGTAACAGAACCTGGTGAGAATCCCACAAGTCACCCCATCTTGGATTCCCCTAGGTCCCTAGTTTTAAAAAATGCACAGGTTTGGTAGGTTTCCTTAGGTGCCGGCTGAGCTAGAGGCCAAAATCTACAGGTAGGCATTTTGCAAAAAACACCTCTGTTTTCTGTAGAAAAATGTGATGTGTCCACGTTGTGTTTTGGGGCATTTCCTGTCGCGGCCGCTAGGCCTACCCACAAAAGTGAGGTATCATTTTTATCTGGAGTCTTGGGGGAATGCTAGGTAAAAGGAAATTTGGTCTCCTCTCAGATTTCAGAACTTTCTGTCACCGAAATGTGAGGAAAAGTGTTTTTTTAGCCAAATATTGAGGTTTGCAAAGGATTCTGGGAAACAGAACCTGGTGACAGCCCCACAAGTCACCCCATCTTGGATTCCCCTAGGTCTCTAGTTTTCAAAAATGCACAGGTTTGGTAGGTTTCCCTAGGTGCCGGCTGAGCTAGAGGCCAAAATCTACAGGTAGGCACTTTGCAAAAAACACCTCTGTTTTCTGTAGAAAAATGTGATGTGTCCACGTTGTGTTTTGGGGGTCTTTTTCTGTTGGGGGCGCTAGGCCTACCCAGAAAAGTGAGGTATCATTTTTATCAGGAGCCTTAGGGAAACGCTAGGTGAAAGGAAATTTGTGGCTCCTCTCAGATTTCAGAACTTTCTGTCACCGAAATGTGAGGAAAAGTGTTTTTTTAGCCAAATTTTGAGGTTTGCGAAGGATTCTGGGTAACAGAACCTGGTGAGAGCCCCACAAGTCACCCCATCTTGGAATCCCCTAGGTGTCTAGTTTAAAAAAATGCACAGGTTTGGTAGGTTTCCCTAGGTGCCGGCTGTGCTAGAGCCCAAAATCTCCAGGTAGGCACTTTGCAAAAAACACCTCTGTTTTCTGTAGAAAAATGTGATGTATCCATGTTGTGTTTTGGGGCATTTCCTGTATCGGGCGCTAAGCCTACCTACATAAGTGAGGTATCTTTTTTATTGGGAGTCTTGGGGAACGCTGAGTGGAAGGAAATTTGTGGCTCCTCTCAGATTTCAGAACTTTCTGTCACCGAAATGTGAGGAAAAGTGTTTTTTTAGCCAAATATTGAGGTTTGCAAAGGATTCTGAGTAACAGAACCTGGTGACAGCCCCACAAGTCACGGCATCTTGGATTCCCCTAGGTCTCTAGTTTTCAAAAATGCACAGGTTTGGTAGGTTTCCCTAGGTGCCAGCTGAGCTAGAGGCCAAAATCTACAGGTAGGCATTTTGCAAAAAACACCTCTGTTTTCTGTAGAAAAATGTGATGTGTCCATGTTTTGGTTTGGGGCTTTTTCTGTCGTGGGCGCTAGGCCTACCCACAAAAGTGAGGTATCATTTTTATCTGGAGTCTTGGGAGAATGCTGGGTAAAAGGAAATTTGGTCTCCTCTCAGATTTCAGAACTTTCTGTCACCAAAATGTAAGGAAAAGTGTTTTTTTAGCCAAATATTGAGGTTTGCAAAGGATTCTGGGTAACATAACCTGGTGACAGACCCAGAAGTCACCCCATCTTGGATTCCCCTAGGTCTCTAGTTTTCAAAAATGCACAGGTTTGGTAGGTTTCCCTAGGTGCCGGCCGAGCTAGAAGCCAAAATCTACAGGTAGGCACTTTGCAAAAAAAAAATATGTTTTCTGTAGAAAAATGTGATGTGTCCATGTTGTGTTTTGGGGCTTTTTCTGTCGTGGGCGCTAGGCCTACCCACAGAAGTGAGGTATCATTTTTATCGGGAGACTTGGGGAAACGCTGGGTGGAAGGAAATTTGTGGCTCCTCTCAGATTGCAGAACTTTCTGTCACCGAAATATGAGGAAAATGTGTTTTTTAGCCAAATCTTTATGTTTGCAAAGGATTCTGGGTAACAGAACCTGGTGAGAGCCACACAAGTCACCCCATCTTGGATTCCCCTAGGTCTCTAGTTTTCAAAAATGCACAGGTTTGGTAGGTTTCCCTAGGTGCCCGCTGAGCTAGAGGCCAAAATCTACAGGTAGGCACTTTGCGAAAAACATCTCTGTTTTCTGTAGAAAAATGTGATGTGTCCACGTTGTGTTTTGTGGCATTTCCTGTCGCGGGCGCTAGGACTACCCACACAAGGAGGTATCATTTTTACCAGGAGTCTTGGGGGAACGCTTGGTAAAAGGAAATTTGTGGCTCCTCTCAGATTCCAGAACTTTCTGTCACCGAAATGTGAGGAAAACATGTTTTTTAGCCAAATTTTGAAGTTTGCAAAGGATTCTGGGTAACAGAACCTGGTGAGAGTCCCACAAGTCACCCCATCTTGGATTCCCGTAGGTCTCTAGTTTTCAGAAATGCACAGTTTTGGTAGGTTTCCCTAAGTGCCGGCTGAGCTAGAGGCCAATATCTACAGGTAGGCATTTTGCAAAAAACACCTCTGTTTTCTGTAGAAAAATGTGATGTGTCCATGTTGTGTTTTGGGGCATTTCCTGTTGCCGGCGCTAGGCCTACCCACAAAAGTGAGGTATAATTTTTATCTGGAGTCTTGGGGGAATGCTGGGAAAAAGGACATTTGGTCTCCTCTCAGATTTCAGAACTTTCTGTCACTGAAATGTGAGGAAAAGTCTTTTTTTTGCCAAATAGTGAGGTTTGCAAAGGATTCTGAGTAACAGAACCTGGTGACAGCCCCACAAGTAACCCCATCTTGGATTCCCCTAGGTCTCTAGTTTTAAAAAATGCACAGGTTTGGTAGGATTCCCTAGGTGCCTGCTGAGCTAGAGGCCACAATCTACAGGTAGGCACTTTGCAAAAAACACCTCTGAATTCTGTAGAAAAATGTGATGTGTCCACGTTGTGTTTTGGGGCTTTTTCTGTCATGGGCACTAGGCCTACACACAAAAGTGAGGTCTCATTTTTATCAGGAGTCTTGGGGAAACGCTGGGTGAAAGAAAATTTGTGGCTCCTCTCAGATTTCAGAACTTTCTGTCACCGAAATGTGAGGAAAAGTGTTTTTTTAGCCCAATTTTGAGGTTTGCAAGGGATTCTGGGTAACAGAACCTGGTGAGAGCCCCACAAGTCACACCATCTTGGATTCCCCTAGGTCTCTAGTTTTAAAAAATGCACAGGTTTGGTAGGTTTCCATAGGTGCAAGCTGAGCTAGAGGCCAAAATCTACAGGTAGGCACTTTGCAAAAAACACCTCTGTTTTCTGTAGAAAAATGTGATGTGTCCACATTGTGTTTTGTGGCATTTTCTGTCGTGTGCGCTAGGCCTACCCACAGAAGTGAGGTATAATTTTTATCGGGAGACTTGGGGAAACGCTGGGTGGAAGGAAATTTGTGGCTCCTCTCAGATTGCAGAACTTTCTGTCACCGAAATATGAGGAAAATGTGTTTTTTTAGCCAAATTTTTATGTTTGCAAAGGATTCTGGGTAACAGAACATGGGGAGAGCCACACAAGTCACCCCATCTTGGATTCCCCTACGTCTCTAGTTTAAAAAAATGCACAGGTTTGGTAGGTTTCCCTAGGTGCCCGCTGAGCTAGAGGCCAAAATCTACAGGTAGGCACTTTGCAAAAAACACCTCTGTTTTCTGTAGAAAAATGTGATGTGTCCACGTTGTGTTTTGGGGCATTTCCTGTCGCGGGCGCTAGGCCTACCCACACAAGTGAGGTATCATTTTTATCAGGAGACTTGGGGGAACGCTGGGTAAAAGGAAATTTGTGGCTCCTCTGAGATTCAAGAACTTTCTGTCACCGAAATGTGAGGAAAACATGTTTTTTAGCCAAATTTTGAGGTTCGCAAAGGATTCTGGGTAACAGGACCTGGTGAGAGTCCCACAAGTCACCCAATTTTGGATTCCCCTAGGTCTCTAGTTTTCAAAAATGCACAGATTTGGTAGGTTTCCTGTTAGAAATGGGGTCTTTGGTTGACAGTCAGGTTACCCCCTGTTCAAGCAAAGACCCTCACTCTAGTCAGGGTAAAAGAGAATCACCATCAGCTAACCCCTGCTTACCCCCTTGGTAGCTTGGCAGAGCAGTAGGCTTAACGTCAGAGTGCTAGGTGTAAAGTAATTGTACCAACACACACAGTAACTTAATGAAAACACTACAAAATGACACAACACAGGTTTAGAAAAATAGGAAATATTTATCTAAACAAAACAAGACCAAAACGACAAAAATCCACCATACACAAGTCAAGTTATTAATTAAAAATCAAAAAGAGTCTTTAAGTAGTTTTAAAAACACACTAGCGCTGCTAGAGTGAAAATGTACCTGGTGTGCGTCAAAAAAAACCCCGCACGGGTGGGTGTGCGTCAAAAATAACTCCGCACGGCGGTACTCGAGTCAAAAATCCAGCCGCACGATGAGTTGAAGGTCCCGCTGCGCAGGTTGCGATCTCCCAGCCTCCGTCAGCGATGCTGCGCGTCGTTTCTCCTGCTCCGTGCGTCGATTCTTCGGTCGCGTTTCCTGCAAACGTCGTTTCTCGGCTGCGGAGCTGGCGGCGCGTCGTTTTTCAGCCGCAGATCGGATTCGCGTCGATCTTTTCCCTGCACGGCGCTCTGTGCGCGGATTTTCTTGTCCTTAGGCTGCCAGCTTCTCCTTTCAGGGTCCCAGGAACTGGATGGGCACCACAGGGCAGAGTAGGAGTCTCTCCAGAGACTCCAGGTGCTGGCAGAGAGAAGTCTTTGCTGTCCCTGAGACTTCAAACAACAGGAGGCAAGCTCTAGATCAAGCCCTTGGAGATTTCTTCTCAAGATGGAAGGCACACAAAGTCCAGTCTTTGCCCTCTTACTCTGGCAGAAGCAGCACTGCAGGAAAGCTCCACAAAGCACAGTCACAGGCAGGGCAGCACTTCTTCCTCAGCTAACAGCTCTTCTCCAGGCAGAGGTTCCTCTTGGTTCCAGAAGTGTTTCTAAAGTCTGTTGATTTGGGTGCCCTTCTTATACCCATTTTAGTCTTTGAAGTCACCTTTCTTCAAAGGGGACTCACACCTACTTGTGAAATCCTGCCTTGCCCAGGCAAGGCCTCAGACACACACCAGGGGGTTGGAGCCGGCATTGTTAGAGGCAGGTACAGTCCTTTCAGATGAGAGTGACCACTCCACCCCTCCCTCCTAGCAGAGATGGCTAATCAGGAAATGCAGGTTACACCCCAGCTCCCTTTGTGTCACTGTCTGGTGTGAGGTGAAAAATAACCCAACTGTCAAACTGACCCAGACAGGGAATCCACAAACAAGGCAGAGTCACAGAATGGTTTAAGCAAGAGAATGCTCACTTTCTAAAAGTGGCATTTTCAAACGCACAATCTTAAAATCAACTTTACTAAAAGATGTATTTTTAAATTGTGAGCTCAGGGACCCCAAACTCCACATGTCCATCTACTCTCTAGGGGAATCTACGCTTTAATCATATTTAAAGGTAGCCCCCATATTATCCTATGAGAGAGACAGTCCTTGCAACAGTGAAAAACGAATTTAGCAGTATTTCACTGTCAGGACATATAAACCACATTACTATATGTCCTACCTTATCCATATACTGCACCCTGCCCTTGGGGCTACCTAGGGCCTACCTTAGGGGTGCCTTACATGTAAGAAAGGGGAAGGTTTAGGCCTGGCAAGTGGGTACACTTGCCAAGTCGAATTTACAGTGTAAAAATACACACACAGACACTGCAGTGGCAGGTCTGAGACATGATTACAGAGCTACTTATGTGGGTGGCACAACCAGTGCTGCAGGCCCACTAGTAGCATTTGATTTACAGGCCCTGGCACCTCTAGTGCACCTTACTAGGGACTTACTAGTAAATCAAATAGGCCAATCATGGATAAACCAATTACATACAATTTACACGGAGAGCATATGCACTTTAGCACTGGTTAGCAGTGGGAAAGTGCTCAGAGTTCAAAAGCCAACAGCAACAGGTCAGAACAAAAATAGGAGGCAGGAGGCAAAAAGACTGGGGATGACCTTGCATAAGCAAAAGTCCAACACGACCCCCTACCAGCCTGAAGCCAGGGGAGAACAATCAATACCTTGATGTACTTCCCTGATTGGGGCGATAGAACAAGGACCCAGGCCCACAACAGCAGGGGCATGTTCCAGTTCTACGCCTTCCTGACTCCAGTTGGATCCCTCTGTCCATACTCTCAGGGCCCACTAAGCTAACCCATGGGGAACCCTTCTCCACATCTACAGACACCATCTGTGCAGCACCTAACTTTACTTTGCTCACAGATGTATTGCAATGGGCAGATAGTACCACCAGGGCCAACACAGTGGTGTTGCCCACTCCACCCCCGGGGTGTGACTCACGTCCCCCCCCCAGGGGCAACTCTGTCCACCAGGACAGCAAGCCACGGTGGCCCCGGACAACTGTCAGGGATGAGAGCCCGACCTCAGGCCTCTCCAACCACTGTGACTGCGGAGAGTGGGGGGCGGCAGCCCCAGGTGCCTGGCACCCTTTGACCACTCTCTCTTCCACCAGGTCAGGGATGACAACCTGACCCTGGTCCTCCCCTCTGGGGCTCTGTACCCTCCCTGCCGAAGCGGCACCCCCAGAGTCAAAAACTGTCAGGGTGCTTGTAGAAGCAGTCCTGCACAATTCTTCCACCAGTGCAGGGCTGTTAACCTGCAACTGGTCCGCCAACCTGGGGTCTGTACCTTCAGGTTGGACCAGGGCCAGGGGTGAGGCTCTTTCTCCCCTGTCCCTACTCTCAGGGTTCTGCACCCCCCCTCAGGGAGAGTACCCCTTGAAATCACACCAGGGGGGGGGTGATTGGGCAAACCGCCCACCCCTTCAGGTCAGGGTTTACCCCCTGCACCTGATCCTCCAGTCCAGGGTCTGTACCCACAGACTGGACCACTGCCTGGCAACCCAGGACTTCCTGGGGGGCATACCTACCTCCCACCAGGTCAGAGTTTACCCTCTGAACCTGGTCATCCAACCCAGGGTCACCACCCTGCGGTTGAACCACTGCCTGGCGCACCAGGACTTCCTTGGGAGCACACTTACCCCCCACCAGGTCAGAGTTTACCTCCTGAACCTGATCATTCAACCCAGAGTCACCACCCTGCGGTTGAACCACTGCCTGGCACACCAGGACTTCCAGGGGGGCACACTTACCCCCCTCAAGGGACACACTGTCCCCAAGGGCCACACAAGAGTCTGGCTGGCGCAGGTCTCCTGACCTCTGCCCATCTGACAGAGTCTGGATTCCCCCAACCCAGAAATGGTCTTACCAAGGTCATTCCTGGGGGGCTCTGCTCTCAGAGCTGACCCCTGACCCTCCAGGTTCTCCACTGGGGTCCGCAACCCCCTCTCAACCCTCTGTCTGGACTTCTGCACCCCCTCACTAGGAGTGGTACTGCCAGACACCAGAACTGGTGGGACGCTGGCTACAGCCGCCCCCCCAAGTTCTCCTGACACTGTGGGATCTCCCTCAACAGATGGCCCTATGGTACAGGCTAGGCTCCTCTCCTGGTGTTCCCTCATGGAACCCTCCAGGACCTGGGACCGGATCTCGGGCACCTTGGACCTCAGCCCATCCCCATTCCCTCTCCTCAGAGACTGGACATGGGGTCCCTCACCCATCCCACTACACTGGGACCTACCTGGGACACTACAATCCTTCCCTACCTCACCTGGTTGGGAAATACCTAGACCACTCCTCTCAGGAGCCCCCCCAAATGCCTCTTCAGACTCTCTGGTACTCACCAAGAGGTCTACCTCCATTGTAAGCTCCCTGGGGTCAGAGAACTCACACTCCACCTGCTGTTGGCGTAGCTCTGGAAAATAAGGACTAGACATATGCTCTCCAGCAATTACATCACTCAGCCCCTTACATGAATTAACCAAAGTACCCTTCACCCAACCATCCAGTGACTCTGCTTTGAAAAAGCACCCCACATCACCCTCCTGAGACTGGTGAGACAGTACCTGACTGTCCCTGACACTCAACCCACACTCTTCTGGGATGTCTTCACACTCCATAACCAGGACTTCTAACTGGGGGGAACCCCTCTCCCTGTCACTCTCACTCTCACCTAGAGTCAGTAGAGTGTCCCTCCCACCCATAGGAATATGACTCCCTATGCCAGTTCCCCAATCCACCTCAGGGACCCTGTGCATCACTGGAGCTACCTCATACCCCTGAACCTCCTGGTATGTGTTAACTCCCTCCTTCAAGTAGGGCACCACATCTCTGGGCATGTGCACTTCTTCAGCAGCACTAGATATAAAATTGTTGCTGCCACCATTCCAGCTGGATTCAGCCCTCATGACTTCCAGCTCCTTCATTTTGAGCTCATAAGCCCAAATCCTCTTTTTGATCTCTAAGTTCCTCCTCCTTTCTTCCAAATCATTCTCCCTTTGCATCTGCAACTCCTTGACCCGGCGAGCCCTCTCTGCCTGTCTGTCCTGTAACTCTTCAGGAGTCAGACCCTAGGATGACACCCTGCTACCCCTCCTGCGGACCCTCCCCCCAGGCGTAACAGGTACCTCCACTACACCACTGTGTATCCTCTGCACTTCCCCACCCACATTCTCCTCCTCTGTGTGCCCTCCAGCCTTCTTGATTGTCACCCAGGCCCTCTGTGCCTTTTGCAGCTCCCCCTCCCTGGTGGAGCTCTTAGTGGGACAGTCAAGATCTTTAAGGAACTGTTTCAATTGAGGAACTGAGTACTCCTTCAGTTTCTCCATTTCAAACACAGCTCCAGCTGTTGCATCTCCAGATTGAGACATGATGGTCACAAGTGCAAAGTTCCAAAGGCAGAAAATAAGTTCCCAATGAAGTAAAAAGAATCAGTCAAGGGATCAGCAAAATCATGGAAGTAGAACAAAAAGGAGTCCTTAAGAGAAAAAGCAAAAGATCACCAAACAAGTAGTATGTGGTCACGTAGTGGTCTGAACTCAAACAGTAGTGTACACTTAATCACTGTATGTCAAGTACAAATACAAGTCCAAATCCCAACCGCTGATCACCAATGTTAGAAATGGGGTCTTTGGTTGACAGTCAGGTTACCCCCTGTTCAAGCAAAGACCCTCACTCTATTCAGGGTAAAAGAGAATCACCCTCAGCTAACCCCTGCTTACCCGCTTGGTAGCTTGGCAGAGCAGTAGGCTTAACCTCAGAGTGCTAGGTGTAAAGTATTTGTACCAACACACACAGTAACGTAATGAAAACACTACAAAATGACACAACACAGGTTTAGAAAAATAGGAAATATTTATCTAAACAAAACAAGACCAAAACGACAAAAATCCACCATACACAAGTCAAGTTATTAATTAAAAATCAAAAAGAGTCTTTAAGTAGTTTTAAAAACACACTAGCGCTGCTAGAGTGAAAATGTACCTGGTGTGCGTCAAAAATAACCCCGCACGGGCGGGTGTGCGTCGAAAATAACTCCGCACGGCGGTACTCGAGTCAAAAATCCAGCCGCACGATGAGTTGAAGGTCCCGCCACGCAGGTTGCGATCTCCCAGCCTCCGTCAGCGATGCTGCGTGTCGTTTCTCCTGCTCCGTGCGTCGATTCTTCGGTCGCGTTTCCTGCGAGCGTCGTTTCTCGGCTGCGGAGCTGGCGGCGCGTCGTTTTTCAGCCGCAGATCGGATTCGCGTCGATCTTTTCCCCGCACGGCGCTCTGTGCGCGGATTTTCTTGTCTTTAGGCTGCCAGCTTCTCCTTTCAGGGGCGCAGGAACTGGATGGGCACCACAGGGCAGAGTAGGAGTCTCTCCAGAGACTCCAGGTGCTGGCAGAGAGAAGTCTTTGCTGTCCCTGAGACTTCAAACAACAGGAGGCAAGCTCTAGATCAAGCCCTTGGAGATTTCTTCTCAAGATGGAAGGCACACAAAGTCCAATCTTTGCCCTCTTACTCTGGCAGAAGCAGCACTGCAGGAAAGCTCCACAAAGCACAGTCACAGGCAGGGCAGCACTTCTTCCTCAGCTAACAGCTCTTCTCCAGGCAGAGGTTCCTCTTGGTTCCAGAAGTGTTTCTAAAGTCTGTAGATTTGGGTGCCCTTCTTATACCCATTTTAGTCTTTGAAGTCACCTGTCTTCAAAGGGGACTCACACCTACTTGTGAAATCCTGCCTTGCCCAGGCAAGGCCTCAGACACACACCAGGGGGTTGGAGCCGGCATTGTTAGAGGCAGGCACAGTCCTTTCAGATGAGAGTGACCACTCCACCCCTCCCTCCTAGCAGAGATGGCTAATCAGGAAATGCAGGTTACACCCCAGCTCCCTTTGTGTCACTGTCTGGTGTGAGGTGAAAAACAACCCAACTGTCAAACTGACCCAGACAGGGAATCCACAAACAAGGCAGAGTCACAGAATGGTTTAAGCAAGAGAATACTCACTTTCTAAAAGTGGCATTTTCAAACGCACAATCTTAAAATCAACTTTACTAAAAGATGTATTTTTAAATTGTGAGCTCAGGGACCCCAAACTCCACATGTCCATCTACTCTCTAGGGGAATCTACGCTTTAATCATATTTAAAAGTAGCCCCCATATTATCCTATGAGAGAGACAGTCCTTGCAACAGTGAAAAACGAATTTAGCAGTATTTCACTGTCAGGACATATAAACCACATTACTATATGTCCTACCTTATCCATATACTGCACCCTGCCCTTGGGGCTACCTAGGGCCTACCTTAGGGGTGCCTTACATGTAAGAAAAGGGAAGGTTTAGGCCTGGCAAGTGGGTACACTTGCCAAGTCGAATTTACAGTGTAAAAATACACACACAGACACTGCAGTGGCAGGTCTGAGACATGATTACAGAGCTACTTATGTGGGTGGCACAACCAGTGCTGCAGGCCCACTAGTAGCATTTGATTTACAGGCCCTGGCACCTCTAGTGCACCTTACTAGGGACTTAATAGTAAATCAAATAGGCCAATCATGGATAAACCAATTACATACAATTTACACGGAGAGCATATGCACTTTAGCACTGGTTAGCAGTGGGAAAGTGCTCAGAGTTCAAAAGCCAACAGCAACAGGTCAGAAAAAAAATAGGAGGCAGGAGGCAAAAAGACTGGGGATGACCCTGCATAAGCAAAAGTCCAACATTTCCTTAGGTGCCGGCTGAGCTAGAGGCCAAAATCTACAGGTAGGCATTTAGCAAAAAACACCTCTGTTTTCTGTAGAAAAATATGATGTGTCCACGTTGTGTATTGGGGCATTTCCTGTTGCGGGCACTAGGCCTACCCACAAAAGTGAGGTATCATTGTTATCTGGAGTCTTGGGGGAATACTGGGTAAAAGGAAATTTGTGGCTCCTCTCAGATTTCAGAACTTTCTGTCACCGAAATGTGAGGAAAAGTTTTTTTTTAGCCAAATATTGAGGTTTGCAAAGGATTCTGGGTAACAGAACCTGGTGAGAGCCCCACAAGTCACCCCATCTTGGAATCCCCTTGGTGTCTAGTTTTAAAAAATGCACAGGTTTAGTAGGTTTCCCTAGGTGCACGCTGAGCTAGAGGCCAAAATCTCCAGGAAGGCATTTTGCAAAAAACACCTCTGTTTTCAGTAGAAAAATGTGATGTATCCACGTTGTGTTTTGGGGCATTTCCTGTATCGGGCTCTAGGCCTACCTACATAAGTGAGGTATCTTTTTTATTGGGAGTCTTGGGGAACGCTGACTGGAAGGAAATTTGTGGCTCCTCTCAGATTCCAGAACTTATTGTCACCGAAATGTGAGAAAAACGTGTTTTTTAGCCAAATTTTGAGGTTTGCAAAGGATTCTGGGTAACAGAACCTGGTGGGAGTCCTACAAGTCACCCCATCTTGGATTCCCCTAGGTCTCTAGTTTTCAAAAATGTGCAGGTTTGGTAGGTTTCCTTAGGTGCCGGCTGAGCTAGAGGCCAAAATCTACAGGTAGGCATTTTGCAAAAAACACCTATGTTTTCTGTAGAAAAATGTGATGTGTCCACGTTGTGTTTTGGGGCATTTTCTGTTGTGTGCGCTAGGCCTACCCACAAAAGTGAGGTATCATTTTTATCGGGAGACTTGGGGAAACGCTGGGTGGAAGGAAATTTGTGGCTCCTCTCAGATTGCAGAACTTTCTGTCACCGAAATATGAGGAAAATGTGTTTTTTTAGCCAAATTTTTATGTTTGCATAGGATTCTGGGTAACAGAACATGGTGAGAGCCACACAAGTCACCCCATCTTGGATTCCCCTAGGTCTCTAGTTTTAAAAAATGCACAGGTTTGGTAGGTTTCCCTAGGTGCCCGCTGAGCTAGAGGTCAAAATCTACAGGTAGGCACTTTGCAAAAATCACCTCTGTTTTCTGTAGAAAAATGTGATGTGTCCACGTTGTGTTTTGGGGCATTTCCTGTCGCGGGCACTAGGCCTACCCACACAAGTGAGGTATCATTTTTATCAGGAGTCTTGGGGGAACGCTGGGTAAAATGAAATTTGTGGCTCCTCTGAGATTCAAGAACTTTCTGTCACCGAAATGTGAGGAAAACATGTTTTTTAGCCTAATTTTGAGGTTCGCAAAGGATTCTGGGTAACAGAACCTGGTGAGAGTCCCACAACTCACCCCATTTTGGATTCCCCTAGGTCTCTAGTTTTTAAAAATGCACAGGTTTGGTAGGTTTCCCTAAGTGCCGGCTGAGCTAGAGGCCAAAATCTACAGGTAGGCATTTTGCAAAAAACACCTCTGTTTTCTGTAGAAAAATGTGATGTGTCCACGTTGTGTTTTGGGGCATTTCCTGTTGCGGGCGCTAGGCCTACCCACAAAAGTGAGGTATCATTTTTATCAGGAGTCTTGGGAAACGCTGGATGAAAGGAAATTTGTGGCTCCTCTCAGATTTCAGAACTTTCTGTCACGAAATGTGAGGAAAAGTGTTTTTTTAGCCAAATTTTGAGGTTTGCAAAGCATTCTGGGTAACAGAACCTGGTGAGAGCCCCACAAGTCACCCCATCTTGGAATCCCCTAGGTGTCTAGTTTTAAAAAATGCACAGGTTTGGTAGGTTTCCCTAGGTGCCGGCTAAGCTAGAGGCCAAAATCTCCAGGTAGGCACTTTACAAAAAACACCTCTGTTTTCAGTAGAAAAATGTGATGAATCCACGTTGTGTTTTGGGGCATTTTCTGTCGTGGGCGCTAGGCCTACCCACAGAAGTGAGGTATCATTTTTATCGGGAGTCTTGGGGGAACGCTGGGTAAAAGGAAATTTGTGGCTCCTCTCAGATTACAGAACTTTCTATCACCGAAATGTGAGGAAAACATGTTTTTTAGCCAAATTTTGAGGTTTGCAAAGGATTCTGGGTAACAGAACCTGGTGAGAGTCCCACAAGTCACCCCATCTTGGATTCCCCTAGGTCTCTAGTTTTCAAAAATGCACAGGTTTGGTCGGTTTCCCTAGGTGCCACCTGAGCTAGAGGCCAAAATCTACAGGTAGGCACTTTGCAAAAAACACCTCAGTTTTCTGTAGAAAAATGTGATGTGTCCATGTTGTGTTTTGGGGCATTTCCTGTTGCGGGCGCTAGGCCTACCCACAAAAGTGAGGTATCATTTTTATCTGGAGTCTTGGGGGAATGCTGGGAAAAAGGAAATTTGGTCTCCTCTCAGATTTCAGAACTTTCTGTCACCAAAATGTGAGGAAAAGTGTTTTTTTTGCCAAATATTGAGGTTTGCAAAGGATTCTGAGTAACAGAACCTGGTGACAGCCCCACAAGTCACCCCATCTATGATTCCCCTAGGTCTCTAGTTTTCAAAAATGCACAGGTTTGTTAGGATTCCCTAGGTGCCGGCTGAGCTAGAGGCCAAAATCTACAGGTAGGCACTTTGCAAAAAACACCTCTGTTTTCTGTAGAAAAATGTGATGTGTCCACGTTGTGTTTTGTGGCTTTTTCTGTTGTGGGCGCTAGGCCTACCCACATAAGTGAGGTATCATTTTTATCAGGAGTCTTAGAGAAACGCTGGGTGAAAGGAAATTTGTGGCTCCTCTCAGATTTCAGAACTTTCTGTCACCGAAATGTGAGGAAAAGTGTTTTTTTAGCCAAATTTTGAGGTTTGCGAAGGATTCTGGGTAACAGAACCTGGTGAGAGCCCCACAAGTCACCCCATCTTGGAATCCCCTAGGTGTCTAGTTTTAAAAAATGCACAGGTTTGGTAGGTTTCCCTAGGTGCCGGCTGTGCTAGAGACCAAAATCTCCAGGTAGGGACTTTGCAAAAAACACCTCTGTTTTCAGTAGAAAAAAGTGATGTATCCACGTTGTGTTTTGGGGCATTTCCTGTATCGGGCGCTAGGCCTATCTACATAAGTGAGGTATCTTTATTATTGGGAGTCTTGGGGAACGCTGAGTGGAAGGAAATTTGTGGCTCCTCTCAGATTCCAGAACTTTCTGTCACCGAAATGTGTGGAAAACGTGTTTTTGTGCCAACTTTTGAGGTTTGCAAAGGATTCTGGGTAACAGAACCTGGTGAGAGTCCCACAAGTCACCCCATCTTGGATTCCCCTAGGTCTCTAGTTTTCAAAAATGCACAGGTTTGGTAGGTTTCCTTAGGTGCCGGCTGAGCTAGAGGCCAAAATCTACAGATAGGCATTTTGCAAAAAACACCTCTGTTTTCTGTAGAAAAATGTGATGTGTCCACATTGTGTTTTGGGGCATTTCCTGTTGCGGGCGCTAGGCCTACCCACAAAAGTGAGGTATCATTTTTATCTGGAGTCTTGGGGGAATGCTGGGTAAAAGGAGATTTGGTCTCCTCTCAGATTTCAGAACTTTCTGTCACCGAAATGTGAGGAAAAGTGTTTTTTTAGCCAAATTTTGAGGTTTGCAAAGCATTCTGGGTAACAGAACCTGGTGAGAGCCCCACAAGTCACCCCATCTTGGAATCCCCTAGGTGTCTAGTTTTAAAAAATGCACAGGTTTGGTAGGTTTCCCTAGGTGCCGGCTAAGCTAGAGGCCAAAATATCCAGGTAGGCACTTTACAAAAAACACCTCTGTTTTCAGTAGAAAAATGTGATGTATCCACGTTGTGTTTTGGGGCATTTTCTGTCGTGGGCGCTAGGCCTACCCACAGAAGTGAGGTATCATTTTTATCGGGAGTCTTGGGGGAACGCTGGGTAAAAGGAAATTTGTGGCTCCTCTCAGATTACAGAACTTTCTATCACCGAAATGTGAGGAAAACATGTTTTTTAGCCAAATTTTGAGGTTTGCAAAGGATTCTGGGTAACAGAACCTGGTGAGAGTCCCACAAGTCACCCCATCTTGGATTCCCCTAGGTCTCTAGTTTTCAAAAATGCACAGGTTTGGTCGGTTTCCCTAGGTGCCACCTGAGCTAGAGGCCAAAATCTACAGGTAGGCACTTTGCAAAAAACACCTCTGTTTTCTGTAGAAAAATGTGATGTGTCCATGTTGTGTTTTGGGGCATTTCCTGTTGCGGGCGCTAGGCCTACCCACAAAAGTGAGGTATCATTTTTATCTGGAGTCTTGGGGGAATGCTGGGAAAAAGGAAATTTGGTCTCCTCTCAGATTTCAGAACTTTCTGTCACCAAAATGTGAGGAAAAGTGTTTTTTTAGCCAAATTTTGAGGTTTGCGAAGGATTCTGGGTAACAGAACCTGGTGAGAGCCCCACAAGTCACCCCATCTTGGAATCCCCTAGGTGTCTAGTTTTAAAAAATGCACAGGTTTGGTAGGTTTCCCTAGGTGCCGGCTGTGCTAGAGACCAAAATCTCCAGGTAGGGACTTTGCAAAAAACACCTCTGTTTTCTGTAGAAAAATGTGATGTATCCACGTTGTGTTTTGGGGCATTTCCTGTATCGGGCGCTAGGCCTATCTACATAAGTGAGGTATCTTTATTATTGGGAGTCTTGGGGAACGCTGAGTGGAAGGAAATTTGTGGCTCCTCTCAGATTCCAGAACTTTCTGTCACCGAAATGTGTGGAAAACGTGTTTTTTTGCCAACTTTTGAGGTTTGCAAAGGATTCTGGGTAACAGAACCTGGTGAGAGTCCCACAAGTCACCCCATCTTGGATTCCCCTAGGTCTCTAGTTTTCAAAAATGCACAGGTTTGGTAGGTTTCCTTAGGTGCCGGCTGAGCTAGAGGCCAAAATCTACAGGTACGCATTTTGCAAAAAACACCTCTGTTTTCTGTAGAAAAATGTGATGTGTCCACGTTGTGTTTTGGGGCATTTCCTGTTGCGGGCGCTAGGCCTACCCACAAAAGTGAGGTATCATTTTTATCTGGAGTCTTGGGGGAATGCTGGGTAAAAGGAAATTTGGTCTCCTCTCAGATTTCAGAACTTTCTGTCACCGAAATGTAAGGAAAATTGTTTTTTTAGCCAAATATTGAGGTTTGCAAAGGATTCTGGGTAACAGAACCTGATGACAGACCCAGAAGTCACCCCATCTTGGATTCCCCTAGGTCTCTAGTTTTAAAAAATGCACATGTTTGGTAGGTTTCCCTAGGTGACGGCTGAACTAGAAGCCAAAATCTACAGGTAGGCACTTTGCAAAAAACACCTCTGTTTTCTGTAGAAAAATGTGATGTGTCCATGTTGTGTCTTGGGGCTTTTTCTGTCGTGGGCGCTAGGCCTACCCACAGAAGTGAGGTATCATTTTTATCGGGAAACTTGGGGAAACGCTGGGTGGAAGGAAATTTGTGGCTCCTCTCAGATTGCAGAACTTTCTGTCACCGAAATATGAGAACAATTTGTTTTTTAGCCAAATCTTTATGTTTGCAAAGGATTCTGGGTAACAGAACCTGGTGAGAGCCACACAAGTCACCCCATCTTGGATTCCCCTAGGTCTCTAGTTTTCAAAAATGCACAGGTTTGGTAGGTTTCCCTAGGTGCCCGCTGAGCTAGAGGCCAAAATCTACAGGTAGGCACTTTGCAAAAAACACCTCTGTTTTCTGTAGAAAAATGTGATTTGTCCACGTTGTGTTTTAGGGCTTTTTCTGTCGTGGGCACTAGGCCTACACACAAAAGTGAGGTATCATTTTTATCAGGAGTCTTGGGGAAACGCTGGGTGAAAGGAAATTCGTGGCTCCTCTCAGATTTCAGAACTTTCTGTCACCGAAATGGGAGGAAAAGTGTTTTTTTAGCCCAATTTTGAGGTTTGCAAGGGATTCTGGGTAACAGAACCTGGTGAGAGCCCCACAAGTCACACCATCTTGGATTCCCCTAGGTCTCTAGTTTTAAAAAATGCACAGGTTTGGTAGGTTTCCCTAGGTGCCGGCTGAGCTAGAGGCCAAAATCTACAGGTAGGCACTTTGCAAAAAACACCTCTGTTTTCTGTAAAATAATGTGATGTGTCCACGTTGTGTTTTGGGGCATTTTCTGTCGTGTGCGCTAGGCCTACCCACAGAAGTGAGGTATCATTATTATCGGGAGACTTGGGGAAACGCTGGGTGGAAGTAAGTTTGTGGCTCCTCTCAGATTGCAGAACTTTCTGTCACCGAAATATGAGGAAAATGTGTTTTTTTAGCCAAATTTTTATGTTTGCAAAGGATTCTGGGTAACAGTACCTGGTGAGAGCCACACAAGTCACCCCATCTTGGATTCCCCTTGGTCTCTAGTTGTCATAAATACACAGGTTTGGTAGGTTTCCCTAGGTGCCCGCTGAGCTAGAGGCCAAAATCTACAGGTAGGCACTTTGCAAAAAACACCTCTGTTTTCTGTCGAAAAATGTGATGTGTCCACGTTGTGTTTTGGGGCATTTCCTGTCGCGGGCGCTAGGCCTACCCACACAAGTGAGGTATCATTTTTATCAGGAGTATTGGGGGAACGCTGGGTGAAAGGAAATTTGTGGCTCCTCTGAGATTCAAGAACGTTCTGTCACCGAAATGTGAGGAAAACATATTTTTTAGCCAAATTTTGAGGTTCGCAATGGATTCTGGGTAACAGAATCTGGTGAGAGTCCCACAAGTCACCCCATTTTGGATTCCCCTAGGTCTCTAGTTTTCAAAAATGCACAGGTTTGGTAGGTTTCCTTAGGTGCCGGCTGAGCTAGAGGCCAAAATCTACAGGAAGGCATTTTGCAAAAAACACCTCTGTTTTCTGTAGAAAAATGTGATGTGTCCACGTTGTGTTTTGGGGCATTTCCTGTTGCAGGCGCTAGGCCTACCCACAAAAGTGAGGTATCATTTTTATCTGGAGTCTTGGGGGAATGCTGGGTAAAAGGAAATTTGGTCTCCTCTCAGATTTCAGAACTTTCTGTCACCGAAATGTGAGGAAAAGTGTTTTTTTAGCCAAATATTGAGGTTTGCAAAGGATTCTGGGTAACAGAACCAGGTGACAGCCCCACAAGTCACCCCATCTTGGATTCCCCTAGGTCTCTAGTTTAAAAAAATGCACAGGTTTGGTTGGTTTCCTTAGGTGCCGTCTGAGCTAGACGCCAAAATCTCCAGGTAGGCACTTTGCAAAAAACACTTCTGTTTTCAGTAGAAAAATTTGATGTATCCATGTTGTGTTTTGGGGCATTTTCTGTCGTGGGCGCTAGGCCTATCCACAGAAGTGAGGTATCATTTTTATCGGGAGACTTGGGGAAATGCTGGGTGGAAGGAAATTTGTGGCTCCTCTCAGATTGCAGAACTTTCTGTCACCGAAATTTGAGAACAATTTGTTTTTTAGCCAAATCTTTATGTTTGCAAAGGATTCTGGGTAACAGAACCTGGTGAGAGCCACACAAGTCACCCCATCTTGGATTCCCCTAGGTCTCTAGTTTTCAAAAATGCACAGGTTTGGTAGGTTTCCCTAGGTGCCCGCTGAGCTAGAGGCCAAAATCTACAGGTAGGCACTTTGCAAAAAACATCTCTGTTTTCTGTAGAAAAATGTGATGTGTCCATGTTGTGTTTTGGGGCATTTCCTGTTGCCGGCGCTAGGCCTACCCACAAAAGTGAGGTATAATTTGTATCTGGAGTCTTAGGGGAATGCTGGGAAAAAGGAAATTTGGTCTCCTCTCAGATTTCAGAACTTTTTGTCACTGAAATGTGAGGAAAAGTGTTTTTTTTTGGCAAATATTGAGGTTTGCAAAGGATTCTGAGTAACAGAACCTGGTGACAGCCCCACAAGTCACCCCATCTTGGAATCCCCTAGGTGTCTAGTTTTAAAAAATGCACAGGTTTGGTAGGATTCCCTAGGTGCCGGCTAAGCTAGAGGCCAAAATCTCCAGGTAGGCACTTTACAAAAAACACCTCTGTTTTCAGTTGAAAAATGTGATGTATCCACGTTGTGTTTTGGGGCATTTTCTGTCGTGGGCGCTAGGCCTACCCACAGAAGTGAGGTATCATTTTTATCGGGAGTCTTGGGGGAACGCTGGGTAAAAGGAAATTTGTGGCTCCTCTCAGATTACAGAACTTTCTATCACCGAAATATGAGGAAAACATGTTTTTTAGCCAAATTTTGAGGTTTGCAAAGGATTCTGGGTAACAGAACCTGGTGAGAGTCCCACAAGTCACCCCATCTTGAATCCCCTAGGTGTCTAGTTTTAAAAAATGCACAGGTTTGGTAGGTTTCCCTAGGTGCCGGCTGAGATAGAGGTCAAAATCTCCAGGTAGGCACTTTTTAAAAAACACCTCTGTTTTCAGTAGAAAAATGTGATGTATACACGTTGTGTTTTGGGGCATTTTCTGTTGCGGGCGCTAGGCCTACCCACAGAAGGGAGGTATCATTTTTATCGGGAGACTTGGGGAAATGCTGGGTGGAAGGAAATTTGTGGCTCCTCTCAGATTGCAGAACTTTCTGTCACCGAAATATGAGGAAAATTTGTTTTTTAGCCATATTTTTATGTTTGCAAAGGATTCTGGGTAACAGAACCTGGTGAGAGCCACACAAGTCACCCCATCTTGGATTCCCCTAGGTCTCTAGTTTTCCAAAATGCACAGGTTTGGTAGGTTTCCCTAGGTGCCGGCTGAGCTAGAGGCCAAAATCTACAGGTAGGCACTTTCCAAAAAACACCTCTGTTTTCTGTAGAAAAATGTGATGTGTCCACGTTGTGTTTTGGGGCACTTCCTGTTGCGGGCGCTAGGCCTACCCACACATGTGAGGTATCATTTTTAACTGGAGTCTTGGGGGAACGCTGGGTAAAAGGAAATTTGTGGCTCCTCTCAGATTCTAGAACTTTCTGTCACCGAAATCTGAGGAAAACATGTTTTTTAGCCAAATTTTGAGGTTTGCAAAGGATTCTGGGTAACAGAACCTGGTGAGAGTCCTACAAGTCACCCCATTTTGGATTCCCCTAGGTCTCTAGTTTTCAAAAATGCACAGGTTTGGTAGGTTTCCTTAGGTGCCGGCTGAGCGAGAGGCCAAAATCTACAGGTAGGCATTTTGAAAAAAACACCTCTGTTTTCTGTAGAAAAATGTGATGTGTCCACGTTGTGTTTTGGGGCTTTTTCTGTCGTGGGCGCTAGGTCTACCCTCAAAAGTGAGGTATCATTTTTATCAGGAGTCATGGGGAAACGCTGGGTGAAAGGAAATTTGTGGCTCCTCTCAGATTTCAGAACTTTCTGTCACTGAAATGTGAGGAAAAGTGTTTTTTCAGCCAAATTTTGAGGTTTGCGAAGGATTCTGGGTAACAGAACCTGGTGAGAGCCCCACAAGTCACCCCATCTTGGAATCCCCTAGGTCTCTAGTTTTAAAAAATGCATAGGTTTGGTAGGTTTCCCTAGGTGCCGGCTGAGCTAGAGGCCAAAATCTACAGGTAGGCACTTTGCAAAAAACACCTCTGTTTTCTGTAGGAAAATGTGATGTGTCAACGTTGTGTTTTGGGGCTTTTTCTGTCTTGGGCGCTAGGCCTACCCACAGAAGTGAGGAATCATTTTTATCGGGAGACTTGGGGAAACGCTGGGTGAAAGGAAATTTGTGGCTCCTCTCATATTGCAGAACTTTCTGTCACCGAAATATGAGGAAAATGTGTTTTTTAGCCAAATTTTTATGTTTGCAAAGGATTCTGGGTAACAGAACCCGGTGAAAGCCACACAAGTCACCCCATCTTGGATTCCCCTACGTCTCTAGTTTTCAAAAATGCACAGGTTTGGTAGGTTTCTCTAGCTGCCAGCTGAGCTAGAGGTCAAAATCTACAGGTAGGCACTTTGCAAAAAACACCTCTGTTTTCTGTAGAAAAATGTGATGTGTCCACGTTGTGTTTTGGGGCACTTCTTGTCGCAGGCGCTAGGCCTACCCAGACAAGTGAGGTATCATTTTTATCAGGAGTCTTGGGGGAACGCTGGGTAAAAGGAAATTTGTGGCTCCTCTCAGATTCCAGAACTTTCTGTCACCGAAATGTGAGGAAAACATGTTTTTTAGCCAAATTTTGAGGTTTGCAAAGGATTCTGGGTAACAGAACCTGGTGAGAGTCCCACAAGTCACCCCATCTTGGATTCCCCTAGGTCTCTAGTTTTAAAAAATGCACAGGTTTGGTCGGTTTCCCTAGGTGCCGTCTGAGCTAGAGGCCAAAATCTACAGGTAGGCATTTTGCAAAAAACACCTCTGTTTTCTGTAGAAAAATGTGATGTGTCCACGTTGTGTTTTGGGGCTTTTTCTGTCGTGGGCGCTAGGCCTACCCACAAAAGTGAGGTATCATTTTTATCAGGAGTCTTGGGGGAACGCTAGGTGAAAGGAAATTTGTGCCTCCTCTCAGATTTCAGAACTTTCTGTCACCGAAATGTGAGGAAAAGTGTTTTATTAGCCAAATATTGAGGTTTGCAAAGGATTCTGGGTAACAGAACCTGGTGACAGCCCCACACGTCACCCCATCTTGGATTCCCCTAGGTCTCTAGTTTAAAAAAATGCACAGGTTTGGTCGGTTTCCCTAGGTGCCGTCTGAGCAAGAGGCCAAAATCTACAGGTAGGCACTTTGCAAAAAACACCTCTGTTTTCTGTAGAAAAATGTGATGTGTCCACATTGTGTTTGGGGCTTTTTCTGTTGTGGTCGCTAGTCCTACCCTCAAAAGTGAGGTATCATTTTTATCAGGAGTCTTGGGGAAACGCTGGGTGAAAGGAAATTTGTGGCTCCTCTCAGATTTCAGAACTTTCTGTCACTGAAATGTGAGGAAAAGTGTTTTTTCAGCCAAATTTTGAGGTTTGCGAAGGATTCTGGGTAACAGAACCTGGTGAGAGCCCCACAAGTCACCCCATCTTGGAATCCCCTAGGTCTCTAGTTTTAAAAAATGCATAGGTTTGGTAGGTTTCCCTAGGTGCCGGCTGAGCTAGAGGCCAAAATCTACAGGTAGGCACTTTGCGAAAAACATCTCTGTTTTCTGTAGAAAAATGTGATGTGTCCACGTTGTGTTTTGGGGCACTTCCTGTCGCAGGCGCTAGGCCTACCCAGACAAGTGAGGTATCATTTTTATCAGGAGTCTTGGGGGAACGCTGGGTAAAAGGAAATTTGTGGCTCCTCTCAGATTCCAGAACTTTCTGTCACCGAAATGTGAGGAAAACATGTTTTTTAGCCAAATTTTGAGGTTTGCAAAGGATTCTGGGTAACAGAACCTGGTGAGAGTCCCACAAGTCACCCCATCTTGGATTCCCCTAGGTCTCTAGTTTTAAAAAATGCACAGGTTTGGTCGGTTTCCCTAGGTGCCGTCTGAGCTAGAGGCCAAAATCTACAGGTAGGCATTTTGCAAAAAACACCTCTGTTTTCTGTAGAAAAATGTGATGTGTCCACGTTGTGTTTTGGGGCTTTTTCTGTCGTGGGCGCTAGGCCTACCCACAAAAGTGAGGTATCATTTTTATCAGGAGTCTTGGGGGAACGCTAGGTGAAAGGAAATTTGTGCCTCCTCTCAGATTTCAGAACTTTCTGTCACCGAAATGTGAGGAAAAGTGTTTTATTAGCCAAATATTGAGGTTTGCAAAGGATTCTGGGTAACAGAACCTGGTGACAGCCCCACACGTCACCCCATCTTGGATTCCCCTAGGTCTCTAGTTTAAAAAAATGCACAGGTTTGGTCGGTTTCCCTAGGTGCCGTCTGAGCAAGAGGCCAAAATCTACAGGTAGGCACTTTGCAAAAAACACCTCTGTTTTCTGTAGGAAAATGTGATGTGTCAACGTTGTGTTTTGGGGCTTTTTCTGTCTTGGGCGCTAGGCCTACCCACAGAAGTGAGGTATCATTTTTATCGGGAGACTTGGGGAAACGCTGGGTGGAAGGAAATTTGTGGCTCCTCTCATATTGCAGAACTTTCTGTCACTGAAATGTGAGGAAAAGTGTTTTTTCAGCCAAATTTTGAGGTTTGCGAAGGATTCTGGGTAACAGAACCTGGTGAGAGCCCCACAAGTCACCCCATCTTGGAATCCCCTATGTCTCTAGTTTTAAAAAATGCATAGGTTTGGTAGGTTTCCTTAGGTGCCGGCTGAGCTAGAGGCCAAAATCTACAGGTAGGCACTTTGCAAAAAACACCTCTGTTTTCTGTAGGAAAATGTGATGTGTCAACGTTGTGTTTTGGGGCTTTTTCTGTCTTGGGCGCTAGGCCTACCCACAGAAGTGAGGTATCATTTTTATCTGGAGACTTGGGGAAACGCTGGGTGGAAGGAAATTTGTGGCTCCTCTCATATTGCAGAACTTTCTGTCACCGAAATATGAGGAAAATGTGTTTTTTAGCCAAATTTTTATGTTTGCAAAGGATTCTGGGTAACAGAACCCGGTGAAAGCCACACAAGTCACCCCATCTTGGATTCCCCTACGTCTCTAGTTTTCAAAAATGCACAGGTTTGGTAGGTTTCTCTAGCTGCCAGCTGAGCTAGAGGTCAAAATCTACAGGTAGGCACTTTGCAAAAAACACCTCTGTTTTCTGTAGAAAAATGTGATGTGTCCACGTTGTGTTTTGGGGCACTTCCTGTCGCAGGCGCTAGGCCTACCCAGACAAGTGAGGTATCATTTTTATCAGGAGTCTTTGGGGAACGCTGGGTAAAAGGAAATTTGTGGCTCCTCTCAGATTCCAGAACTTTCTGTCACCGAAATGTGAGGAAAACATGTTTTTTAGCCAAATTTTGAGGTTTGCAAAGGATTCTGGGTAACAGAACCTGGTGAGAGTCCCACAAGTCACCCCATCTTGGATTCCCCTAGGTCTCTAGTTTTAAAAAATGCACAGGTTTGGTCGGTTTCCCTAGGTGCCGTCTGAGCTAGAGGCCAAAATCTACAGGTAGGCATTTTGCAAAAAACACCTCTGTTTTCTGTAGAAAAATGTGATGTGTCCACGTTGTGTTTTGGGGCTTTTTCTGTCGTGGGCGCTAGGCCTACCCACAAAAGTGAGGTATCATTTTTATCAGGAGTCTTGGGGGAACGCTAGGTGAAAGGAAATTTGTGCCTCCTCTCAGATTTCAGAACTTTCTGTCACCGAAATGTGAGGAAAAGTGTTTTATTAGCCAAATATTGAGGTTTGCAAAGGATTCTGGGTAACAGAACCTGGTGACAGCCCCACACGTCACCCCATCTTGGATTCCCCTAGGTCTCTAGTTTAAAAAAATGCACAGGTTTGGTCGGTTTCACTAGGTGCCGTCTGAGCAAGAGGCCAAAATCTACAGGTAGGCACTTTGCAAAAAACACCTCTGTTTTCTGTAGAAAAATGTGATGTGTCCACATTGTGTTTGGGGCTTTTTCTGTTGTGGTCGCTAGTCCTACCCTCAAAAGTGAGGTATCATTTTTATCAGGAGTCTTGGGGAAACGCTGGGTGAAAGGAAATTTGTGGCTCCTCTCAGATTTCAGAACTTTCTGTCACTGAAATGTGAGGAAAAGTGTTTTTTCAGCCAAATTTTGAGGTTTGCGAAGGATTCTGGGTAACAGAACCTGGTGAGAGTCCCACAAGTCACCCCATCTTGAATCCCCTAGGTGTCTAGTTTTAAAAAATGCACAGGTTTGGTAGGTTTCCCTAGGTGCCGGCTGAGATAGAGGTCAAAATCTCCAGGTAGGCACTTTTTAAAAAACACCTCTGTTTTCAGTAGAAAAATGTGATGTATACACGTTGTGTTTTGGGGCATTTTCTGTTGCGGGCGCTAGGCCTACCCACAGAAGGGAGGTATCATTTTTATCGGGAGACTTGGGGAAATGCTGGGTGGAAGGAAATTTGTGGCTCCTCTCAGATTGCAGAACTTTCTGTCACCGAAATATGAGGAAAATTTGTTTTTTAGCCATATTTTTATGTTTGCAAAGGATTCTGGGTAACAGAACCTGGTGAGAGCCACACAAGTCACCCCATCTTGGATTCCCCTAGGTCTCTAGTTTTCCAAAATGCACAGGTTTGGTAGGTTTCCCTAGGTGCCGGCTGAGCTAGAGGCCAAAATCTACAGGTAGGCACTTTCCAAAAAACACCTCTGTTTTCTGTAGAAAAATGTGATGTGTCCACGTTGTGTTTTGGGGCACTTCCTGTTGCGGGCGCTAGGCCTACCCACACATGTGAGGTATCATTTTTAACTGGAGTCTTGGGGGAACGCTGGGTAAAAGGAAATTTGTGGCTCCTCTCAGATTCTAGAACTTTCTGTCACCGAAATCTGAGGAAAACATGTTTTTTAGCCAAATTTTGAGGTTTGCAAAGGATTCTGGGTAACAGAACCTGGTGAGAGTCCTACAAGTCACCCCATTTTGGATTCCCCTAGGTCTCTAGTTTTCAAAAATGCACAGGTTTGGTAGGTTTCCTTAGGTGCCGGCTGAGCGAGAGGCCAAAATCTACAGGTAGGCATTTTGAAAAAAACACCTCTGTTTTCTGTAGAAAAATGTGATGTGTCCACGTTGTGTTTTGGGGCTTTTTCTGTCGTGGGCGCTAGGTCTACCCTCAAAAGTGAGGTATCATTTTTATCAGGAGTCATGGGGAAACGCTGGGTGAAAGGAAATTTGTGGCTCCTCTCAGATTTCAGAACTTTCTGTCACTGAAATGTGAGGAAAAGTGTTTTTTCAGCCAAATTTTGAGGTTTGCGAAGGATTCTGGGTAACAGAACCTGGTGAGAGCCCCACAAGTCACCCCATCTTGGAATCCCCTAGGTCTCTAGTTTTAAAAAATGCATAGGTTTGGTAGGTTTCCCTAGGTGCCGGCTGAGCTAGAGGCCAAAATCTACAGGTAGGCACTTTGCAAAAAACACCTCTGTTTTCTGTAGGAAAATGTGATGTGTCAACGTTGTGTTTTGGGGCTTTTTCTGTCTTGGGCGCTAGGCCTACCCACAGAAGTGAGGTATCATTTTTATCGGGAGACTTGGGGAAACGCTGGGTGGAAGGAAATTTGTGGCTCCTCTCATATTGCAGAACTTTCTGTCACCGAAATATGAGGAAAATGTGTTTTTTAGCCAAATTTTTATGTTTGCAAAGGATTCTGGGTAACAGAACCCGGTGAAAGCCACACAAGTCACCCCATCTTGGATTCCCCTACGTCTCTAGTTTTCAAAAATGCACAGGTTTGGTAGGTTTCTCTAGCTGCCAGCTGAGCTAGAGGTCAAAATCTACAGGTAGGCACTTTGCAAAAAACACCTCTGTTTTCTGTAGAAAAATGTGATGTGTCCACGTTGTGTTTTGGGGCACTTCTTGTCGCAGGCGCTAGGCCTACCCAGACAAGTGAGGTATCATTTTTATCAGGAGTCTTGGGGGAACGCTGGGTAAAAGGAAATTTGTGGCTCCTCTCAGATTCCAGAACTTTCTGTCACCGAAATGTGAGGAAAACATGTTTTTTAGCCAAATTTTGAGGTTTGCAAAGGATTCTGGGTAACAGAACCTGGTGAGAGTCCCACAAGTCACCCCATCTTGGATTCCCCTAGGTCTCTAGTTTTAAAAAATGCACAGGTTTGGTCGGTTTCCCTAGGTGCCGTCTGAGCTAGAGGCCAAAATCTACAGGTAGGCATTTTGCAAAAAACACCTCTGTTTTCTGTAGAAAAATGTGATGTGTCCACGTTGTGTTTTGGGGCTTTTTCTGTCGTGGGCGCTAGGCCTACCCACAAAAGTGAGGTATCATTTTTATCAGGAGTCTTGGGGGAACGCTAGGTGAAAGGAAATTTGTGCCTCCTCTCAGATTTCAGAACTTTCTGTCACCGAAATGTGAGGAAAAGTGTTTTATTAGCCAAATATTGAGGTTTGCAAAGGATTCTGGGTAACAGAACCTGGTGACAGCCCCACACGTCACCCCATCTTGGATTCCCCTAGGTCTCTAGTTTAAAAAAATGCACAGGTTTGGTCGGTTTCCCTAGGTGCCGTCTGAGCAAGAGGCCAAAATCTACAGGTAGGCACTTTGCAAAAAACACCTCTGTTTTCTGTAGAAAAATGTGATGTGTCCACATTGTGTTTGGGGCTTTTTCTGTTGTGGTCGCTAGTCCTACCCTCAAAAGTGAGGTATCATTTTTATCAGGAGTCTTGGGGAAACGCTGGGTGAAAGGAAATTTGTGGCTCCTCTCAGATTTCAGAACTTTCTGTCACTGAAATGTGAGGAAAAGTGTTTTTTCAGCCAAATTTTGAGGTTTGCGAAGGATTCTGGGTAACAGAACCTGGTGAGAGCCCCACAAGTCACCCCATCTTGGAATCCCCTAGGTCTCTAGTTTTAAAAAATGCATAGGTTTGGTAGGTTTCCCTAGGTGCCGGCTGAGCTAGAGGCCAAAATCTACAGGTAGGCACTTTGCGAAAAACATCTCTGTTTTCTGTAGAAAAATGTGATGTGTCCACGTTGTGTTTTGGGGCACTTCCTGTCGCAGGCGCTAGGCCTACCCAGACAAGTGAGGTATCATTTTTATCAGGAGTCTTGGGGGAACGCTGGGTAAAAGGAAATTTGTGGCTCCTCTCAGATTCCAGAACTTTCTGTCACCGAAATGTGAGGAAAACATGTTTTTTAGCCAAATTTTGAGGTTTGCAAAGGATTCTGGGTAACAGAACCTGGTGAGAGTCCCACAAGTCACCCCATCTTGGATTCCCCTAGGTCTCTAGTTTTAAAAAATGCACAGGTTTGGTCGGTTTCCCTAGGTGCCGTCTGAGCTAGAGGCCAAAATCTACAGGTAGGCATTTTGCAAAAAACACCTCTGTTTTCTGTAGAAAAATGTGATGTATCCACGTTGTGTTTTGGGGCTTTTTCTGTCGTGGGCGCTAGGCCTACCCACAAAAGTGAGGTATCATTTTTATCAGGAGTCTTGGGGGAACGCTAGGTGAAAGGAAATTTGTGCCTCCTCTCAGATTTCAGAACTTTCTGTCACCGAAATGTGAGGAAAAGTGTTTTATTAGCCAAATATTGAGGTTTGCAAAGGATTCTGGGTAACAGAACCTGGTGACAGCCCCACACGTCACCCCATCTTGGATTCCCCTAGGTCTCTAGTTTAAAAAAATGCACAGGTTTGGTCGGTTTCCCTAGGTGCCGTCTGAGCAAGAGGCCAAAATCTACAGGTAGGCACTTTGCAAAAAACACCTCTGTTTTCTGTAGGAAAATGTGATGTGTCAACGTTGTGTTTTGGGGCTTTTTCTGTCTTGGGCGCTAGGCCTACCCACAGAAGTGAGGTATCATTTTTATCGGGAGACTTGGGGAAACGCTGGGTGGAAGGAAATTTGTGGCTCCTCTCATATTGCAGAACTTTCTGTCACTGAAATGTGAGGAAAAGTGTTTTTTCAGCCAAATTTTGAGGTTTGCGAAGGATTCTGGGTAACAGAACCTGGTGAGAGCCCCACAAGTCACCCCATCTTGGAATCCCCTAGGTCTCTAGTTTTAAAAAATGCATAGGTTTGGTAGGTTTCCTTAGGTGCCGGCTGAGCTAGAGGCCAAAATCTACAGGTAGGCACTTTGCAAAAAACACCTCTGTTTTCTGTAGGAAAATGTGATGTGTCAACGTTGTGTTTTGGGGCTTTTTCTGTCTTGGGCGCTAGGCCTACCCACAGAAGTGAGGTATCATTTTTATCGGGAGACTTGGGGAAACGCTGGGTGGAAGGAAATTTGTGGCTCCTCTCATATTGCAGAACTTTCTGTCACCGAAATATGAGGAAAATGTGTTTTTTAGCCAAATTTTTATGTTTGCAAAGGATTCTGGGTAACAGAACCCGGTGAAAGCCACACAAGTCACCCCATCTTGGATTCCCCTACGTCTCTAGTTTTCAAAAATGCACAGGTTTGGTAGGTTTCTCTAGCTGCCAGCTGAGCTAGAGGTCAAAATCTACAGGTAGGCACTTTGCAAAAAACACCTCTGTTTTCTGTAGAAAAATGTGATGTGTCCACGTTGTGTTTTGGGGCACTTCCTGTCGCAGGCGCTAGGCCTACCCAGACAAGTGAGGTATCATTTTTATCAGGAGTCTTGGGGGAACGCTGGGTAAAAGGAAATTTGTGGCTCCTCTCAGATTCCAGAACTTTCTGTCACCGAAATGTGAGGAAAACATGTTTTTTAGCCAAATTTTGAGGTTTGCAAAGGATTCTGGGTAACAGAACCTGGTGAGAGTCCCACAAGTCACCCCATCTTGGATTCCCCTAGGTCTCTAGTTTTAAAAAATGCACAGGTTTGGTCGGTTTCCCTAGGTGCCGTCTGAGCTAGAGGCCAAAATCTACAGGTAGGCATTTTGCAAAAAACACCTCTGTTTTCTGTAGAAAAATGTGATGTGTCCACGTTGTGTTTTGGGGCTTTTTCTGTCGTGGGCGCTAGGCCTACCCACAAAAGTGAGGTATCATTTTTATCAGGAGTCTTGGGGGAACGCTAGGTGAAAGGAAATTTGTGCCTCCTCTCAGATTTCAGAACTTTCTGTCACCGAAATGTGAGGAAAAGTGTTTTATTAGCCAAATATTGAGGTTTGCAAAGGATTCTGGGTAACAGAACCTGGTGACAGCCCCACACGTCACCCCATCTTGGATTCCCCTAGGTCTCTAGTTTGAAAAAATGCACAGGTTTGGTCGGTTTCACTAGGTGCCGTCTGAGCAAGAGGCCAAAATCTACAGGTAGGCACTTTGCAAAAAACACCTCTGTTTTCTGTAGAAAAATGTGATGTGTCCACATTGTGTTTGGGGCTTTTTCTGTTGTGGTCGCTAGTCCTACCCTCAAAAGTGAGGTATCATTTTTATCAGGAGTCTTGGGGAAACGCTGGGTGAAAGGAAATTTGTGGCTCCTCTCAGATTTCAGAACTTTCTGTCACTGAAATGTGAGGAAAAGTGTTTTTTCAGCCAAATTTTGAGGTTTGCGAAGGATTCTGGGTAACAGAACCTGGTGAGAGCCCCACAAGTCACCCCATCTTGGAATCCCCTAGGTCTCTAGTTTTAAAAAATGCATAGGTTTGGTAGGTTTCCCTAGGTGCCGGCTGAGCTAGAGGCCAAAATCTACAGGTAGGCACTTTGCGAAAAACATCTCTGTTTTCTGTAGAAAAATGTGATGTGTCCACGTTGTGTTTTGGGGCACTTCCTGTCGCAGGCGCTAGGCCTACCCAGACAAGTGAGGTATCATTTTTATCAGGAGTCTTGGGGGAACGCTGGGTAAAAGGAAATTTGTGGCTCCTCTCAGATTCCAGAACTTTCTGTCACCGAAATGTGAGGAAAAGTGTTTTTTCAGCCAAATTTTGAGGGTTTGCGAAGGATTCTGGGTAACAGAACCTGGTGAGAGCCCCACAAGTCACCCCATCTTGGAATCCCCTAGGTCTCTAGTTTTAAAAAATGCATAGGTTTGGTAGGTTTCCCTAGGTGCCGGCTGAGCTAGAGGCCAAAATCTACAGGTAGGCACTTTGCAAAAACACCTCTGTTTTCTGTAGGAAAATGTGATGTGTCAACGTTGTGTTTTGGGGCTTTTTCTGTCTTGGGCGCTAGGCCTACCCACAGAAGTGAGGTATCATTTTTATCGGGAGACTTGGGGAAACGCTGGGTGGAAGGAAATTTGTGGCTCCTCTCATATTGCAGAACTTTCTGTCACCGAAATATGAGGAAAATGTGTTTTTTAGCCAAATTTTTATGTTTGCAAAGGATTCTGGGTAACAGAACCCGGTGAAAGCCACACAAGTCACCCCATCTTGGATTCCCCTACGTCTCTAGTTTTCAAAAATGCACAGGTTTGGTAGGTTTCTCTAGCTGCCAGCTGAGCTAGAGGTCAAAATCTACAGGTAGGCACTTTGCAAAAAACACCTCTGTTTTCTGTAGAAAAATGTGATGTGTCCACGTTGTGTTTTGGGGCACTTCTTGTCGCAGGCGCTAGGCCTACCCAGACAAGTGAGGTATCATTTTTATCAGGAGTCTTGGGGGAACGCTGGGTAAAAGGAAATTTGTGGCTCCTCTCAGATTCCAGAACTTTCTGTCACCGAAATGTGAGGAAAACATGTTTTTTAGCCAAATTTTGAGGTTTGCAAAGGATTCTGGGTAACAGAACCTGGTGAGAGTCCCACAAGTCACCCCATCTTGGATTCCCCTAGGTCTCTAGTTTTAAAAAATGCACAGGTTTGGTCGGTTTCCCTAGGTGCCGTCTGAGCTAGAGGCCAAAATCTACAGGTAGGCATTTTGCAAAAAACACCTCTGTTTTCTGTAGAAAAATGTGATGTGTCCACGTTGTGTTTTGGGGCTTTTTCTGTCGTGGGCGCTAGGCCTACCCACAAAAGTGAGGTATCATTTTTATCAGGAGTCTTGGGGGAACGCTAGGTGAAAGGAAATTTGTGCCTCCTCTCAGATTTCAGAACTTTCTGTCACCGAAATGTGAGGAAAAGTGTTTTATTAGCCAAATATTGAGGTTTGCAAAGGATTCTGGGTAACAGAACCTGGTGACAGCCCCACACGTCACCCCATCTTGGATTCCCCTAGGTCTCTAGTTAAAAAAATGCACAGGTTTGGTCGGTTTCCCCTAGGTGCCGTCTGAGCAAGAGGCCAAAATCTACAGGTAGGCACTTTGCAAAAAAACACCTCTGTTTTCTGTAGAAAAATGTGATGTGTCCACATTGTGTTTGGGGCTTTTTCTGTTGTGGTCGCTAGTCCTACCCTCAAAAGTGAGGTATCATTTTTATCAGGAGTCTTGGGGAAACGCTGGGTGAAAGGAAATTTGTGGCTCCTCTCAGATTTCAGAACTTTCTGTCACTGAAATGTGAGGAAAAGTGTTTTTTCAGCCAAATTTTGAGGTTTGCGAAGGATTCTGGGTAACAGAACCTGGTGAGAGCCCCACAAGTCACCCCATCTTGGAATCCCCTAGGTCTCTAGTTTTAAAAAATGCATAGGTTTGGTAGGTTTCCCTAGGTGCCGGCTGAGCTAGAGGCCAAAATCTACAGGTAGGCACTTTGCGAAAAACATCTCTGTTTTCTGTAGAAAAATGTGATGTGTCCACGTTGTGTTTTGGGGCACTTCCTGTCGCAGGCGCTAGGCCTACCCAGACAAGTGAGGTATCATTTTTATCAGGAGTCTTGGGGGAACGCTGGGTAAAAGGAAATTTGTGGCTCCTCTCAGATTCCAGAACTTTCTGTCACCGAAATGTGAGGAAAACATGTTTTTAGCCAAATTTTGAGGTTTGCAAAGGATTCTGGGTAACAGAACCTGGTGAGAGTCCCACAAGTCACCCCATCTTGGATTCCCCTAGGTCTCTAGTTTTAAAAAATGCACAGGTTTGGTCGGTTTCCCTAGGTGCCGTCTGAGCTAGAGGCCAAAATCTACAGGTAGGCATTTTGCAAAAAACACCTCTGTTTTCTGTAGAAAAATGTGATGTATCCACGTTGTGTTTTGGGGCTTTTTCTGTCGTGGGCGCTAGGCCTACCCACAAAAGTGAGGTATCATTTTTATCAGGAGTCTTGGGGAACGCTAGGTGAAAGGAAATTTGTGCCTCCTCTCAGATTTCAGAACTTTCTGTCACCGAAATGTGAGGAAAAGTGTTTTATTAGCCAAATATTGAGGTTTGCAAAGGATTCTGGGTAACAGAACCTGGTGACAGCCCCACACGTCACCCCATCTTGGATTCCCCTAGGTCTCTAGTTTAAAAAAATGCACAGGTTTGGTCGGTTTCCCTAGGTGCCGTCTGAGCAAGAGGCCAAAATCTACAGGTAGGCACTTTGCAAAAAACACCTCTGTTTTCTGTAGGAAAATGTGATGTGTCAACGTTGTGTTTTGGGGCTTTTTCTGTCTTGGGCGCTAGGCCTACCCACAGAAGTGAGGTATCATTTTTATCGGGAGACTTGGGGGAAACGCTGGGTGGAAGGAAATTTGTGGCTCCTCTCATATTGCAGAACTTTCTGTCACTGAAATGTGAGGAAAAGTGTTTTTTTCAGCCAAATTTTGAGGTTTGCGAAGGATTCTGGGTAACAGAACCTGGTGAGAGCCCCACAAGTCACCCCATCTTGGAATCCCCTAGGTCTCTAGTTTTAAAAAATGCATAGGTTTGGTAGGTTTCCTTAGGTGCCGGCTGAGCTAGAGGCCAAAATCTACAGGTAGGCACTTTGCAAAAAAACACCTCTGTTTTCTGTAGGAAAATGTGATGTGTCAACGTTGTGTTTTGGGGCTTTTTCTGTCTTGGGCGCTAGGCCTACCCACAGAAGTGAGGTATCATTTTTATCGGGAGACTTGGGGAAACGCTGGGTGGAAGGAAATTTGTGGCTCCTCTCATATTGCAGAACTTTCTGTCACCGAAATATGAGGAAAATGTGTTTTTTAGCCAAATTTTTATGTTTGCAAAGGATTCTGGGTAACAGAACCCGGTGAAAGCCACACAAGTCACCCCATCTTGGATTCCCCTACGTCTCTAGTTTTCAAAAATGCACAGGTTTGGTAGGTTTCTCTAGCTGCCAGCTGAGCTAGAGGTCAAAATCTACAGGTAGGCACTTTGCAAAAAACACCTCTGTTTTCTGTAGAAAAATGTGATGTGTCCACGTTGTGTTTTGGGGCACTTCCTGTCGCAGGCGCTAGGCCTACCCAGACAAGTGAGGTATCATTTTTATCAGGAGTCTTGGGGGAACGCTGGGTAAAAGGAAATTTGTGGCTCCTCTCAGATTCCAGAACTTTCTGTCACCGAAATGTGAGGAAAACATGTTTTTTAGCCAAATTTTGAGGTTTGCAAAGGATTCTGGGTAACAGAACCTGGTGAGAGTCCCACAAGTCACCCCATCTTGGATTCCCCTAGGTCTCTAGTTTTAAAAAATGCACAGGTTTGGTCGGTTTCCCTAGGTGCCGTCTGAGCTAGAGGCCAAAATCTACAGGTAGGCATTTTGCAAAAAACACCTCTGTTTTCTGTAGAAAAATGTGATGTGTCCACGTTGTGTTTTGGGGCTTTTTCTGTCGTGGGCGCTAGGCCTACCCACAAAAGTGAGGTATCATTTTTATCAGGAGTCCTTGGGGGAACGCTAGGTGAAAGGAAATTTGTGCCTCCTCTCAGATTTCAGAACTTTCTGTCACCGAAATGTGAGGAAAAGTGTTTTATTAGCCAAATATTGAGGTTTGCAAAGGATTCTGGGTAACAGAACCTGGTGACAGCCCCACACGTCACCCCATCTTGGATTCCCCTAGGTCTCTAGTTTGAAAAAATGCACAGGTTTGGTCGGTTTCACTAGGTGCCGTCTGAGCAAGAGGCCAAAATCTACAGGTAGGCACTTTGCAAAAAACACCTCTGTTTTCTGTAGAAAAATGTGATGTGTCCACATTGTGTTTGGGGCTTTTTCTGTTGTGGTCGCTAGTCCTACCCTCAAAAGTGAGGTATCATTTTTATCAGGAGTCTTGGGAAACGCTGGGTGAAAGGAAATTTGTGGCTCCTCTCAGATTTCAGAACTTTCTGTCACTGAAATGTGAGGAAAAGTGTTTTTTCAGCCAAATTTTGAGGTTTGCGAAGGATTCTGGGTAACAGAACCTGGTGAGAGCCCCACAAGTCACCCCATCTTGGAATCCCCTAGGTCTCTAGTTTTAAAAAATGCATAGGTTTGGTAGGTTTCCCTAGGTGCCGGCTGAGCTAGAGGCCAAAATCTACAGGTAGGCACTTTGCGAAAAACATCTCTGTTTTCTGTAGAAAAATGTGATGTGTCCACGTTGTGTTTTGGGGCACTTCCTGTCGCAGGCGCTAGGCCTACCCAGACAAGTGAGGTATCATTTTTATCAGGAGTCTTGGGGGAACGCTGGGTAAAAGGAAATTTGTGGCTCCTCTCAGATTCCAGAACTTTCTGTCACCGAAATGTGAGGAAAACATGTTTTTTAGCCAAATTTTGAGGTTTGCAAAGGATTCTGGGTAACAGAACCTGGTGAGAGTCCCACAAGTCACCCCATCTTGGATTCCCCTAGGTCTCTAGTTTTAAAAAATGCACAGGTTTGGTCGGTTTCCCTAGGTGCCGTCTGAGCTAGAGGCCAAAATCTACAGGTAGGCATTTTGCAAAAAACACCTCTGTTTTCTGTAGAAAAATGTGATGTGTCCACGTTGTGTTTTGGGGCTTTTTCTGTCGTGGGCGCTAGGCCTACCCACAAAAGTGAGGTATCATTTTTATCAGGAGTCTTGGGGGAACGCTAGGTGAAAGGAAATTTGTGCCTCCTCTCAGATTTCAGAACTTTCTGTCACCGAAATGTGAGGAAAAGTGTTTTATTAGCCAAATATTGAGGTTTGCAAAGGATTCTGGGTAACAGAACCTGGTGACAGCCCCACACAGTCACCCCATCTTGGATTCCCCTAGGTCTCTAGTTTAAAAAAATGCACAGGTTTGGTCGGTTTCCCTAGGTGCCGTCTGAGCAAGAGGCCAAAATCTACAGGTAGGCACTTTGCAAAAAAACACCTCTGTTTTCTGTAGAAAAATGTGATGTGTCCACATTGTGTTTGGGGCTTTTTCTGTTGTGGTCGCTAGTCCTACCCTCAAAAGTGAGGTATCATTTTTATCAGGAGTCTTGGGGAAACGCTGGGTGAAAGGAAATTTGTGGCTCCTCTCAGATTTCAGAACTTTCTGTCACTGAAATGTGAGGAAAAGTGTTTTTTCAGCCAAATTTTGAGGTTTGCGAAGGATTCTGGGTAACAGAACCTGGTGAGAGCCCCACAAGTCACCCCATCTTGGAATCCCCTAGGTCTCTAGTTTTAAAAAATGCATAGGTTTGGTAGGTTTCCCTAGGTGCCGCCTGAGCTAGAGGCCAAAATCTACAGGTAGGCACTTTGCGAAAAACATCTCTGTTTTCTGTAGAAAAATGTGATGTGTCCACGTTGTGTTTTGGGGCACTTCCTGTCGCAGGCGCTAGGCCTACCCAGACAAGTGAGGTATCATTTTTATCAGGAGTCTTGGGGGAACGCTGGTAAAAGGAAATTTGTGGCTCCTCTCAGATTCCAGAACTTTCTGTCACCGAAATGTGAGGAAAACATGTTTTTTAGCCAAATTTTGAGGTTTGCAAAGGATTCTGGGTAACAGAACCTGGTGAGAGTCCCACAAGTCACCCCATCTTGGATTCCCCTAGGTCTCTAGTTTTAAAAATGCACAGGTTTGGTCGGTTTCCCTAGGTGCCGTCTGAGCTAGAGGCCAAAATCTACAGGTAGGCATTTTGCAAAAAACACCTCTGTTTTCTGTAGAAAAATGTGATGTGTCCACGTTGTGTTTTGGGGCTTTTTCTGTCGTGGGCGCTAGGCCTACCCACAAAAGTGAGGTATCATTTTTATCAGGAGTCTTGGGGGAACGCTAGGTGAAAGGAAATTTGTGCCTCCTCTCAGATTTCAGAACTTTCTGTCACCGAAATGTGAGGAAAAGTGTTTTATTAGCCAAATATTGAGGTTTGCAAAGGATTCTGGGTAACAGAACCTGGTGACAGCCCCACACGTCACCCCATCTTGGATTCCCCTAGGTCTCTAGTTTAAAAAAATGCACAGGTTTGGTCGGTTTCCCTAGGTGCCGTCTGAGCAAGAGGCCAAAATCTACAGGTAGGCACTTTGCAAAAACACCTCTGTTTTCTGTAGAAAAATGTGATGTGTCCACATTGTGTTTGGGGCTTTTTCTGTCTTGGGCGCTAGGCCTACCCACAGAAGTGAGGTATCATTTTTATCGGGAGACTTGGGGAAACGCTGGGTGGAAGGAAATTTGTGGCTCCTCTCATATTGCAGAACTTTCTGTCACTGAAATGTGAGGAAAAGTGTTTTTTCAGCCAAATTTTGAGGTTTGCGAAGGATTCTGGGTAACAGAACCTGGTGAGAGCCCCACAAGTCACCCCATCTTGGAATCCCCTAGGTCTCTAGTTTTAAAAAATGCATAGGTTTGGTAGGTTTCCTTAGGTGCCGGCTGAGCTAGAGGCCAAAATCTACAGGTAGGCACTTTGCCAAAAACACCTCTGTTTTCTGTAGAAAAATGTGATGTGTCCACGTTGTGTTTTGGGGCACTTCCTGTCGCAGGCGCTAGGCCTACCCACAGAAGTGAGGTATCATTTTTATCGGGAGACTTGGGGAAACGCTGGGTGGAAGGAAATTTGTGGCTCCTCTCATATTGCAGAACTTTCTGTCACCGAAATATGAGGAAAATGTGTTTTTTTAGCCAAATTTTTATGTTTGCAAAGGATTCTGGGTAACAGAACCCGGTGAAAGCCACACAAGTCACCCCATCTTGGATTCCCCTACGTCTCTAGTTTTCAAAAATGCACAGGTTTGGTAGGTTTCTCTAGCTGCCAGCTGAGCTAGAGGTCAAAATCTACAGGTAGGCACTTTGCAAAAAAACACCTCTGTTTTCTGTAGAAAAATGTGATGTGTCCACGTTGTGTTTTGGGGGCACTTCCTGTCGCAGGCGCTAGGCCTACCCAGACAAGTGAGGTATCATTTTTATCAGGAGTCTTGGGGGAACGCTGGGTAAAAGGAAATTTGTGGCTCCTCTCAGATTCCAGAACTTTCTGTCACCGAAATGTGAGGAAAACATGTTTTTTAGCCAAATTTTGAGGTTTGCAAAGGATTCTGGGTAACAGAACCTGGTGAGAGTCCCACAAGTCACCCCATCTTGGATTCCCCTAGGTCTCTAGTTTTTAAAAAAATGCACAGGTTTGGTCGGTTTCCCTAGGTGCCGTCTGAGCTAGAGGCCAAAATCTACAGGTAGGCATTTTGCAAAAAACACCTCTGTTTTCTGTAGAAAAATGTGATGTGTCCACGTTGTGTTTTGGGGCTTTTTCTGTCGTGGGCGCTAGGCCTACCCACAAAAGTGAGGTATCATTTTTATCAGGAGTCTTGGGGGAACGCTAGGTGAAAGGAAATTTGTGCCTCCTCTCAGATTTCAGAACTTTCTGTCACCGAAATGTGAGGAAAAGTGTTTTATTAGCCAAATATTGAGGTTTGCAAAGGATTCTGGGTAACAGAACCTGGTGACAGCCCCACACGTCACCCCATCTTGGATTCCCCTAGGTCTCTAGTTTGAAAAAATGCACAGGTTTGGTCGGTTTTCACTAGGTGCCGTCTGAGCAAGAGGCCAAAATCTACAGGTAGGCACTTTGCAAAAAACACCTCTGTTTTCTGTAGAAAAATGTGATGTGTCCACATTGTGTTTGGGGCTTTTTCTGTTGTGGTCGCTAGTCCTACCCTCAAAAGTGAGGTATCATTTTTATCAGGAGTCTTGGGGAAACGCTGGGTGAAAGGAAATTTGTGGCTCCTCTCAGATTTCAGAACTTTCTGTCACTGAAATGTGAGGAAAAGTGTTTTTTCAGCCAAATTTTGAGGTTTGCGAAGGATTCTGGGTAACAGAACCTGGTGAGAGCCCCACAAGTCACCCCATCTTGGAATCCCCTAGGTCTCTAGTTTTAAAAAATGCATAGGTTTGGTAGGTTTCCCTAGGTGCCCGGCTGAGCTAGAGGCCAAAATCTACAGGTAGGCACTTTGCGAAAAACATCTCTGTTTTCTGTAGAAAAATGTGATGTGTCCACGTTGTGTTTTGGGGCACTTCCTGTCGCAGGCGCTAGGCCTACCCAGACAAGTGAGGTATCATTTTTATCAGGAGTCTTGGGGGAACGCTGGGTAAAAGGAAATTTGTGGCTCCTCTCAGATTCCAGAACTTTCTGTCACCGAAATGTGAGGAAAACATGTTTTTTAGCCAAATTTTGAGGTTTGCAAAGGATTCTGGGTAACAGAACCTGGTGAGAGTCCCACAAGTCACCCCATCTTGGATTCCCCTAGGTCTCTAGTTTTAAAAAATGCACAGGTTTGGTCGGTTTCCCTAGGTGCCGTCTGAGCTAGAGGCCAAAATCTACAGGTAGGCATTTGCAAAAAACACTCTGTTTTCTGTAGAAAAATGTGATGTGTCCCACGTTGTGTTTTGGGGCTTTTTCTGTCGTGGGCGCTAGGCCTACCCACAAAAGTGAGGTATCATTTTTATCAGGAGTCTTGGGGGAACGCTAGGTGAAAGGAAATTTGTGCCTCCTCTCAGATTTCAGAACTTTCTGTCACCGAAATGTGAGGAAAAGTGTTTTATTAGCCAAATATTGAGGTTTGCAAAGGATTCTGGGTAACAGAACCTGGTGACAGCCCCACACGTCACCCCATCTTGGATTCCCCTAGGTCTCTAGTTTAAAAAAATGCACAGGTTTGGTCGGTTTCCCTAGGTGCCGTCTGAGCAAGAGGCCAAAATCTACAGGTAGGCACTTTGCAAAAAACACCTCTGTTTTCTGTAGAAAAATGTGATGTGTCCACATTGTGTTTGGGGCTTTTTCTGTTGTGGTCGCTAGTCCTACCCTCAAAAGTGAGGTATCATTTTTATCAGGAGTCTTGGGGAAACGCTGGGTGAAAGGAAATTTGTGGCTCCTCTCAGATTTCAGAACTTTCTGTCACTGAAATGTGAGGAAAAGTGTTTTTTCAGCCAAATTTTGAGGTTTGCGAAGGATTCTGGGTAACAGAACCTGGTGAGAGCCCCACAAGTCACCCCATCTTGGAATCCCCTAGTCTCTAGTTTTAAAAAATGCATAGGTTTGGTAGGTTTCCCTAGGTGCCCGGCCTGAGCTAGAGGCCAAAATCTACAGGTAGGCACTTTGCGAAAAACATCTCTGTTTTCTGTAGAAAAATGTGATGTGTCCACGTTGTGTTTTGGGGCACTTCCTGTCGCAGGCGCTAGGCCTACCCAGACAAGTGAGGTATCATTTTTTATCAGGAGTCTTGGGGGAACGCTGGGTAAAGGAAATTTGTGGCTCCTCTCAGATTCCAGAACTTTCTGTCACCGAAATGTGAGGAAAACATGTTTTTTAGCCAAATTTTGAGGTTTGCAAAGGATTCTGGTAACAGAACCTGGTGAGAGTCCCACAAGTCACCCCATCTTGGATTCCCCTAGGTCTCTAGTTTTAAAAAATGCACAGGTTTGGTCGGTTCCCTAGGTGCCGTCTGAGCTAGAGGCCAAAATCTACAGGTAGGCATTTTGCAAAAAACACCTCTGTTTTCTGTAGAAAAATGTGATGTGTCCACGTTGTGTTTTGGGGCTTTTTCTGTCGTGGGCGCTAGGCCTACCACAAAAGTGAGGTATCATTTTTATCAGGAGTCTTGGGGGAACGCTAGGTGAAAGGAAATTTGTGCCTCCTCTCAGATTTCAGAACTTTCTGTCACCGAAATGTGAGGAAAAGTGTTTTATTAGCCAAATATTGAGGTTTGCAAAGGATTCTGGGTAACAGAACCTGGTGACAGCCCCACACGTCACCCCATCTTGGATTCCCCTAGGTCTCTAGTTTAAAAAAAATGCACAGGTTTGGTCGGTTTCCCTAGGTGCCGTCTGAGCAAGAGGCCAAAATCTACAGGTAGGCACTTTGCAAAAAAACACCTCTGTTTTCTGTAGAAAAATGTGATGTGTCCACATTGTGTTTGGGGCTTTTTCTGTTGTGGTCGCTAGTCCTACCCTCAAAAGTGAGGTATCATTTTTATCAGGAGTCTTGGGGAAACGCTGGGTGAAAGGAAATTTGTGGCTCCTCTCATATTGCAGAACTTTCTGTCACCGAAATATGAGGAAAATTTGTTTTTTTAGCCAAATTCTTATGTTTGCAAAGGATTCTGGGTAACAGAACCCGGTGAGAGCCACACAAGTCACCCCATCTTGGATTCCCCTAGGTCTCTAGTTTTCAAAAATGCACATGTTTGGTAGGTTTCCCTAGGTGCC